>NC_142467.1:102050000-103300000 GCF_049115385.1 Moschus berezovskii | reverse complement strand
ACGTGCCTTATCACAGAGCCCAGACCCCAGTCGGCAGAAGGTACTAACGATGGGATATGCTTTAATTCGCAGGATGCTTTTGCAACTAAATTCATAAAGTTCAAAGAACAAGCATTTTCCTTAGGTCTTTTGTAGTGGCCATTCCCTCACCAGGCACATATTTCTCTTGATATCATATTAGATCCTTCTCTCCCTTTCTTGAGCTATCTGTTCAATTATCACCTTGTTTGCTGGCCTTAACTGAACACACAGTACATGAAAATACCTCCTACTACTCTATTTTATACCTAGTTTTGTTTTCTCCATAGCAACTGTTATTACTTGACATATTGTGTTATATTTGCACATCATCTTTCACCATCACTGGATTGTGAAAACTTCTGTTTTTCAGCATCATGTATCTGTTACCTGTATTTGTTTGGAGGGACTTGCCAGGTGGCTCAGTGGTAGAGAATCTGCCTGGCAATGCAGGAGAGGTGGGTTCAATCCCTGGGTTGAGAAGATCACCTGGAGAAGGAAATAGCAACCCATTCCAGTATTCTTGCCTGGGTAATCCCATGGACAGAGGAGCCTGGCAGGCTACATAGAGTCCAGGGGGGTCTCAGAAGTGAGAGATCCAGCTTAGCAACTAAACAATATGTGCTTTGAACATGGTTGACACTCAACATATATTCTTCAAATGTATGAAAGTATTTCTCATTACAGCTGCAGAATGCATGATTTCCTTGAGAATATGCCAAGAATGGGTCAAAAATGCCCAAGTAGAGATGAAATAAAACTTTTCTAAACACAAGATATTAAAAATAAATTATTGAGAGCAAAATAGAAATTGCACTATGTGAGCTATGCCAATTTGTGTGAAAATTAGTCATGATATTTTCATTTTTCCTGGTAGTCACCTCCACCACATGGAACCAGGTAACAATACACAATTTTCTGAATTTTTTCTTCTGAGATTTTCAGAGGATCCAGAATTGCAGCCCCTCATCTTTGGGTTTTTCCTCTCCATGTACCTGATTGCTGTGTTTGGAAACCTGCTCATTATCCTGGTCACCATCTCTGACTCTCACCTCCACACCCCCATGTACTTCTTCCTCTCCAACCTGTCCTTTGTAGACATCTGCTTCACCTCCACCACCGTCCCAAAGATGCTGTGGAATATCCAGACCCAGAGCAAAGTCATCACCTATGAAGGCTGCATCATCCAGGTGTATTTTTACATATTCTTTGCAGGATTAGATGACTTCCTCCTGACAGTGATGGCCTACGACCGCTTTGTGGCCGTCTGCCACCCCTTGCACTACACAGTCATCATGAACCCTCGGCTCTGTGGAGCGCTGGTATTGGTGTCCTGGATGATGAGTGCTATGAATTCCTTGTCACAAAGTTTAATGGTTTTGCAACTGACCTTCTGTACAGAGGTGGAAATTCCCCACTTTTTTTGTGAGCTCAATCAGATATTCCAACTTGCCTGTTCTAACACCTTTCTTAATGACACGGTGATGTATCTGGCATCAGTGCTACTAGCTGGCGGGCCGTTTGCTGGTATCCTTTACTCTTACTCTAAGATAGTCTCTGTCATACGAAGAATCTCATCACCTCAGGGAAAGTTTAAAGCATTTTCCACCTGTGCATCTCATCTCTCAGTCGTCTTATTATTTTACTGTACCAGCCTAGGAGTGTACCTTAGCTCTGCTGCTACACACAACTCACACTCAAGTACAACAGCCTCCATGATGTACACTGTGGTCACACCCATGTTGAACCCCTTCATCTACAGTCTGAGGAACACCGACATAAAGAGGGCTCTGAAGAGAGTCTATGGAATAATAGGTATAAACAGGCCAACTGTCCTGGGGCAGATGAAGTGCCCGTGATTGCATTGCTCAAAGCCTGAGAATCAGTAATTGTGACACTTTCCTCAGTGTGGAATAAAATTTGCTCCTTCTACTTATTTCTTTGGATATCCATTGTTATAAAAATTCAACTTTTCTATACAACCTCAGTTACTCACTTTATTAAACTTTCTTTTTATTCTATCATTTAGGTATTTTTTATTTTATTGGAGGTTAATTACTTTACAATATTATAGTGGTTGCCTTTGCCATACACTGACATGAATCCAACCCAGATGTACATGTGTTCCCCCTCCTGGACCCCCTCTCCCACCACCCTCCTCACCATATCCCCGCTCTGGGTCATCCCCATGCACCAGTCCTGAGCATTCTGTATCATGCATCGAACCTGGACTGGCGATTCGTTTCACATATGATAATATACATGCTTCAATGCCATTTTCTCAAATCATCCCACCCTCACCCTCTCCCACAAAGTCCCAAAGACTGTTCTATATACCTGTGTCTCTTTTGCTGTCTCATATACAGGGTTAAGGTTACCCTCTTTCTAAATTCCATATATATGCATTAGTATACTGTATTGATGTTTTTCTTTCGGGCTTACTTAATTCTGCATAATAGGCTCCAGTTTCATCCACCTCATTAGAACTGATTCAAGTGTATTCTTTTTAATGGCTGAGTAATACTCCATTGTGTATATGTACCAAAGCTTTCTTATCCATTCATCTGCAGATGAACATCTAGGTTGCTTCCAAATTCTGGCTATTATAAACAGTGCTGCGATGAACATTGGAGTACATGTGTCTCTTTCAGTTCTGGTTTCCTCAGTTTGTATGGCCAGGAGTGCGATTGCTGAATCATATGGCAGTTCTATTTCCAGTTTTTAAAGGAATCTCCACACTGTTTTCCATAGTGGCTGTACTAGTTTGCATTCCCACCAACAGTGTAAGAGGGTTCCCTTTTCTCCACACCCTCTTCAGCATTTATTGCATGTAGTCTTTTGGATAGCAACCATTCTGACTGGTGATGGAGAAAAGACAGTCTCTTTAACAAGTGGTGCTGGGAAAATTGGTCAGCCACTTGTAAAAGAATAAAACTAGAACACTTCCTAATACCATACACAAAAATAAACTCAAAATGGATTAAAGATCTAAATGTAAGACCAGAAACTATAACACTCCTAGAGGAGAACATAGGCAAAACACTCTCTGACATAAATCACAGCAGGATCCTCCATGGCCCACCTCCCAGAATATTGGATATAAAAGCAAAAATAAACAAATGGGACCTAATTAAAATTAGAAGCTTCTGCACAGCATAGGTATTTTTTTTTAAGTTGTGCTTTTTACTTCAAAATTTTCCAAAGTTTAGATATGAAATATTTGGACATTTCTATTTTTTATGGAGTGATATGAGGAATAATATTTTCTTAAATGACAAATGTCATCCCGAGTAATTTTTCCTTGCTTTCTGGAAAAATATTGTCATGAGATATATTACTCATGTAAAAAAGTGTACATGTGAAATTCAATGCAATTTATGTAATTTTATAAAAGGGTTGACTGAATCAGAGGGTGTGGAGCTATGGATAAGGAGAGTTGATTACAATGTTACAGGCAGATTTTCAATTACACCTCTGCAGCCAGAGAAAGCCCCACAAACTCTGCATTATTCAAAGGTCAAATCTTTCTATATGTATAGTATGCATATATACCTCATGATCAAAGATGACTCATGAGAGAGCTTGACCACCTATCCAGTCATGTGGTTCAAGTCACAGTTTGTGCAAACGTGTTTTCCAATATCCTGCTTACCTGGAAGGAAACTGCAATGGAATAACTTTTTAATATAATTACCTGTAATACAATTAAAAAAGAGAGTAATGAATGCTATCTTTAAAGATCAGAATAAATGCACAGAATGAGATTATTGGAGTTGATCTCAGTTCTTTACCATTTCTTATTTTATTCAGTTACTTGTTGCTGCATAACCACTCATCCTAACAGTAGCTGTTCTAATATGATGTCTTTATTATCAAATGAGATTTAATATTAAGGAGTTGTTCTGATCTCTGCTGGGTTTCTCATGAGTTTATGTTTCTCAGTTATTCTATATGTTGGAACTCCAAAGCTCATCCATGAGGTTGTATGGAGCCATGTAGCAACTCTTTCTTCACTAACATATGTAGTCTACTCCATTTATTTGTGTATTTTAATCTTATGCCTATGCATGTGTCCTCAGTGGTGTCTGATCTTTGTGACTCCAAGGACTGTAGCTCACCAGGCTCCTCTGTCCATGGGATTCTCCAGGCAAGAATACTGGAGTGGGTTGCCATTTCCCCTTCTGGGGATTTTCTTGACCCTGGGATGGAACCTGCATCTCCTGCATTGGCAGGTGGATTCTTAACCACTGAGCCACCTGGGAAGCCCCAATTTTAATCTTATAGCTTGTGGGGAAAAGTCTATCATTGGTGACATCAGTATTATGGTGGCAGAAGTCACTCCCTTTGTGTCTCCCCTTCAATCTACAACTCGTAGATAACATCATGCATAATAAAGTTTTTCTACCCAACACACCAGGACACCAGAGATACACACAGTTGTACATCTGAAGGTGAGTGGATTTTTCATATAGAGGAGGTGGAACCATAGGAAGAGCAGAGGCAGTGATGCTGATCCCAGCCCCATGGCTGAGGCAACTGAGCCCGTAGCCCCAGAGCAGCTGGTAGTACCACTGGAGGTGGTGCACGTAACCCTGGCCTCCTGGATGCAGCGACACCTGCAGCCACAAGGAACCAGGCATCAGTGGTGGTGGGGCCCTCAAGCAAGGTCACCCTGGATGTGGCAAGAGCACCTACGACTCTGGGACAGCCCCCCAGCAAAGATGCCAACCACATCAGGGGCACTGACATCACCAGGTCACCAGTGATGCTGGGGGCACAAACAGTGATGCCAAGGACAATGACAACGCCTCTGGAAGAGGCCATGGAATGCAAGAAATGTAGTTCCTCAAATATAGCCAGAAGAAGCTCATGTGAAAGAAACCAAAAACTTGTGCCACAACGTCACTTAATTGAAAAACATAGAAGAGCCTCTGTTAGCAATCTGTTGAACTGTTAGAATCAAAGTATGAAAGGCTTTACCTACATAAACACTGTTTGCTCCTTCAAATGCACAGACAGAGGAGCAACCCACTGAGCACCATGAAAAGCCACAGTAACATGGAATCACAAAAAGGAAATGAAAATTTTCCATGAACTAATTAAATGTCATGAAAGATTATGATCAAGCAAGTGGAGAACTCAAAATAGTGTCATGAAGAAGCTCAACAAGCTACAAGAAAACTCACAAAGACACTTCAGTTAGATGAGGAATAAAAATAATGACCATAAGGAACAGTTTCCAAAATGATGAAAGCTCTTGAACATAAGTAAAAAGAAATTCTGGTGCTGAAGAACCCAGTAAATGTGATGAAAGATGAATTGCAAAGCACTGGAAGGGAGACCATATGGAGTGGAGAGATAGTGAGTTCAAATGATTCAGGTAGATGTGAGGACAGAACTAAGATTTTTTTTTTTTCCTTTTAATTAAGCTATTCTCTGAGAAACTTCTGACTCTACCAGTACAGGTAAGAAGGATACAGGGTGTCTCAAAAGCAGAAGAGAGGGAGAAAGGATCAGAGAGTTTATGTGTAGAAATAACAGATGAGAGTTTTCCAAGTCTGGGAAGGAACCGAATGCACACATCCACAGAGGTATTATAATAGGACACATAACTGTTTCAATGCAAAAGACCTTCTCCAACACACATATGAAAACTGTCAAAAGTCAATGGAAGAAAAGACTTCCCTGGTGGTGCAGTAAACAAGAATCTGCCTGCCAAAGTGGGAACAGGCCCTGGGTTTGATGCCTGGCCTGGAAAGATTCCACACGCCACAGAGCCACTGAGCCGGGGCACCACAACTACTGAGCCTGTCCTGTAGAGCCTGTGCTCTGCAGCAAGAGAGGTCACCGCGGTGAAGTGTAGCGCCCCCCACCTCTGCAGCCAGAGAAAGCCCCACAAAGCAAGGAAGACTCAGTGCAGTCAGAAATAAAAACAAAAAAAAAGTAAATAAATAATTTTTAAAAATCAGTGAAAGAATACAGTTTTTATATACTAATATATATATATATATATAATTTTGCTGTACACCTGGAACTAATATACCTTTGTAAATCAATTACATTTCTATAAAAGTTATTAAAAAGAAAGAATATTAAAGGTATCCAGAAAAAATGTAAGCACCCTGCAAAGATACCCACATTGAGTTATCAACAAATTTCTTAGCACAGACTCCACAGTCCAAGAGAGAATGAAATATCATTCTCAAACTATTGTGATATAAAAACTGCTAGCCTAGAATCCTCCATCCAGCAATGGTATTCTTCGGATATGAAGAAGAAACAAAGGCTCTCCCAGATAAAGAACAGCTAAGGGAGTTGAGCACCCAGAACTGTCTGATAAGCACGTTGAAGTGTTCTCTTCTACTTGAAATGAGAAGGCAAAAGTACCCAAAAGATCAAGTTGATAGGCAGAAACAGAAAACTTAAACTATATATCAGACTACGTCAACTCAATTAAAAAAAAAAAAAAGCAACCATATTAAAAATGGGTAGAGGAGGCTCATAGGCATTTTCTCCCAAGGAAGACATACAAATGGCCAACAGACCCATGAAAAGAGGCTTAACATCATTAATCTTCAAAGAAATAGAAACCAAAATCACAATAAGGTACACCTTCCACAGTCAGAATGGCTATTACAAAAGAGAAAAAAATCAACAAGTTGCTGAGGGCCACATGCGACCAGGAAATGATACACAAATTTCAAAATTTCTTCTTCTGCAATTAGCAGAGAAACCAGAACTGCAGCACTTTATATTGGCACATTTTCTCTCCATGTACCAGATCACTGTGCTTAGAAACCTTCTTATTATCCTGGCCACCATCTCTGACTCCCACCTCCACACACCCATGTAATTCTTTTCCAATCTGTTCTTTGAAGATATGTATCACATTCACCACCATCCCAAAGAAGGCAAGCCATAACCTATGAATATAATTTTACCTTCTCTTTGTAGATTTGGGCAGCATTGTACTGACCACAAAGACCTATGACCACTTCATGGCCATCTGTGAAACTTCGCACTATCCTGTCACTGTGAACACTGCTCCCCTGCCCCCGACATACACACACTTTGTGAATTGCTGGTTCTGGTGTTTGGTTCATGAGTGCCCTACATTCTTTGTTACAAAGATTAACAGTTTTGCAACTGTCCTTCTGTACCTTCTTGGAATTCTGTACTTTTCCTGTAAAAGCAAATAAGAGGTCCAACTAGTCAATTGTGACACCTTTCTTAATGACATGATGATGTCATTTGAAACTGTTATATTCCAGGTTGGTAATGGACTGGATCCAAATTGGGAAAGGAGTACATCAAAGCTGTATATTGTCACTCTGCCTATTTAACTTATATGCAGAGTACATCATGAGAAATGCTGGGTTGGATGAAACAAGCTGGAATCAAGACTGCCAGGAGAAATAGCAATAACCTCAGATATCTAGATGTCACCACCCTTTTGGCAGAAAGTGAAGAGGAACTAAAGAGCCTCTTGATGAAAGTGAAAGAGGAGAGTGAAAAAGCATTTTTAAAACTCAACATTCAAACAACTCATGGCATCTGGTCCCATCAACTCAAGGGAAAGAGATAGGGAAACAACAGAAACAGTGAGAGACTTTCTTTTCTTAGGCTTCAAAATCACTGCAGATGGTGACTACAGTCACGAAATTAAAAGACACTTGCTCTTTGGAAGAAAAGTTTTGACAAACCTAGACAGTGTATTAAAAAGCAGGGTCTTTGCTGAAAAAGTCCATCTAGTCAAAGCTATGATTTTTCTAGTAGTCGTGTATAGATGTTAGAGTTGGAACATAAAGAAGTCTGTTCACCAAAGAATTGATACTTCTGAACCGCGGTGTTGGAGAACTCTTGAGAGTCCCTTGGACTGCAAGGAGATCAAACGAATCAATTTTAAAGGGAACCAATCCTGAATATTCACTAGAAGTACTGATGTTGAAGCTCAAGCTCCAATATTTTGGCCACCTGATGCAAAGAACTGACTTGTTATAATAGACCCTGATGCTGGGAAAGATTGAAGGCAGGAGGAGAAGGGGGCAACAGAGGATGAGATAGTTGGATGGCATCACCGACTCGACGGACGTGAGTTTGAGCAAGCTCCAGGATACGGTGAGGGACAGGGAAGCCTGGCGTGCTGCACTCTATGGGTCACAAAGAGTCAGATACAACTGAGTGACTGAACAACAAATGTCTTACCTGGGATCCTTTACCCTAAGATAGTTTTCTCTCTATCTGGAATACCATCCGATTGGGGGAAGTACAAAGTGCTTTCCACCTGTGCATCTCACCTCTCACCTGTATCCTTGTTTCATTGGATGGGCTTTGAGTGCACCTAGCCCTGTGGCTACTCACGCCCTTCTGCTCAGAGTCAAGTGCAATCACCTTAGTGATGTACACTGTGATCACACTCATGCTGAGCCCCTTCATCTCTAGCCTAAGGTACGAAGACATACACAGGATTCTGAAATGATTATTTGGAGTGGCAAGCATCAAAGGACCACCAGTGGGAGTGTTAGAAAAAGTTCCCTTCTTTTCAGGATGTAAAAAATTTGAACTAGAATCTGATATTCTGGCTCAAATGATCAGAAACACAGCCTCTGGACCACTAGAGACCTGAGGAATCCGAATCTGCATTTGAACCTCAGACCTTGGTGATTTGTATGAACAGTGAATTTATAGATATTCTGGTCTAGAATAGGATTTCTCACATTCTTAGGCTGTCTTGGGCAGGAGAATTGTTTGTATTGGGTGCTGTTCTGTGGTTTATAGGAGATTAGTTGCATCCCTTCAGATATTGCCAAGTATCTCCAGTGTCAAAATCATGTCTGGTTGAGAATCACTGGGCCAGAGTTCCAGAACTAAGAGACCTCAATCCAGATTCCAGCTGTTACTTGCTTTGTACTTTTAAGTAGAACAATAAATCCTTCTGAGTTCCAATCGGACCACAGAGAATGGAATTCATAAAAGTGCTACCTCAAAAAATGCATTATTTAAAAAATTAAATTTGACAATCATTATAACATGCTAACACAGTTTAATGGTCACGTGTTAGTCACTCAGTTGTGTCCAACTGCTTGCGTCCCCATGCACTGTAGTCTGCCAGGCTCTTCCTTCCATTGGATACTCCAGGGAAGAATTGTGGAGTGGGTTGCTATTTCCTTCTGCAGGGAATCTTCCCAACCCAGGGATCAAACCTGCATCTCTAACATCTCCTGAATTGGCAGGCATATTCTTTACCACTGAGCTACCTGGGAAGCCTGGTTTATGGTCATATTAATATAATATCAGGCTTCTCTGATAATTCAGTTAGTAAAGAATCAGGCTGCAACACAGGAGACCCTGGTTCAATTCTGTGTTGGGAATATCCGTTGGATAAAGGATAGGCTACCTGTAAGATCGCGGAAACGGGCATCTCAAGCTGTAAGGAAATAACCCAGACACCAACGGAAAGTAACAGGCTTTATTTGGCAGTGCGCTCCCAGGCAGAACCCACTGACCGCAAGAATGGCCACGAGGAGTTCTGCCCCCAAACAAAGGCAGGGAGCGATTTTTATGCCTTTGGGGCAGGAAGTGGTATCATATAACCTGGACAGGCCTAAGATAAGATGAAGCTCGGGAATGCGAGATTGTGAGTGGTCAGCTAGACCGGGTTGGTCACTCTGGAGGTCAGGAAGGGGGGGATAGATCTTGGCAGAGGGTTATTACGTCAGAAATTCCTCAGCGGTTTGGCGGGACTTTTTCCCTCTGGCGGGGGATGGAGAAGGGAAGAAGGAGACGAGATAGCCACCGGGAAGGGGAAGCCAATAAGGCCACCAGGGTCCGACTTTACACTACCCACTCCAGTATTCCTGGGCATCCCTTGTGACTCAGCTGGTAAATCTTCTGCCTGCAATGCAGGAGACCTGTGTTTGATCCCTGGGTTGGAAAGATCCCCTGGAGAAGGAAATGGCTACCCACTCCAGTATTCTAGACTGGAGAATTCCGTGGACTGTATAGTCCTTGTGGGGCAAAGGGTCCGACACGACTGAGCGATTTTCACTTATCATAGCAACATATAAATATTTTTCTTATAGTTGCAAACATTTTATAATGAGAGACTAAAGGCAGCTGTTGACTTCTGATATAACTGAGAAACTTGTAATTGGCTTGGAAAAACCAGCATGAATCCAGGGAATATAATACCCACAACTTTATGCTGAAGGAACAATGTTGTTCCCAGTTCTGAAGAGGGAAATAGTAGTTTTAAAGATTTCAGTAGGTTTTTTATTTTCCTCTACCACAAATTAAAGCTTTGAAGACCCAAGGGACCTCTTCAAGACAAATCTTCAGTGTTATAGTTTAAAGAAAAATTAGATCTCAGAGATGTGATGAGGTTCTTGGAGCCTTAGTGCTTTGAAAGCAGGAGAATTAAAGGGGAAGGAATGATAAAAACGGAATCACCCAACTTGTAATGCAATCATCTAGTAATAGAGAATCAACAGAAAAATAATTGCATTGTGTCCAACCCAGGAGGGAAATCATGTACTTGGAGGCTGGAGTAACAAAAGGAAAATATGCCTAATTAGCTGACATGTGTGCATGCTTGCTAAGTCCCTTCAGTCCTGTCCAACTCTTTGTGACCCATTGACTGTAGCCCTCTGGGAAACTCTGTCCATGGGATTCTCCAGGCAAGAACACTGGAGTGGGTTGCCATGCAGTCCTCCAGAAGATTTTTCTGACCCAGGGATCAAGCCCCCATCTCTTGCGACTCCTGCATTTTAAGTGGATTCTTTATCACTGAGCCACCGGAGAAGCCCTGTGAGCTGACACAAGAAGCTGTAAATACCTCCTCTGCTGCAGCCCCTCAGCCTGTGCTGCTTTGGTTGGTGAGGACATAGTTCTTTATTTAGATTCCTGAATCTGTCTGGGAGCCAGTGCTTGATTTTATCCTTTCCTGTTGTCTTGTTTAGGTACAAAAATTCGGTCTGCATCATTAATCGTTTGGAACTTGGACTTCTACAGCGAAAGCCTTCCCTCTCAATCTGCAGGCAGGTGAGAGCTCCGCACACATTTCAGGAGAGGGTCAGAGAGGACGGAAGCCAGAAGCATGTACCTGAGGTCACCTCAAGATCAATCTAGCATATCCAGAGGCCAGAAGTCACTGTGGCTTTCCCAGCTTTCTTAAGATTAGTGTATCTATTTAGGCCTAAAAATAAGGTGAACCCTTCACTCGTCAATATTGACAAATGGTAATAGAGAAAGTTCAGTTTGAAGGAATGGTGGTGGTGGTTTAGTTGCTAAACCCTTTTGCGACCCCATGGACTGTAGCCCACTCACCTCCTCTGTCCATGGAATTTCCCAGGCAAATACTGGAGTGGGTGTCAATTTCATTCTCCAGGGGATCTTCCTGTCCAAAGGATTGAACTTTGGCCTCCTGGATTGCAGGCGGATTCTTTACAAATGAGCCACTAAGGAAGCCCCATTAGAAGGAATGGGAGGCATAAAAGGCTTCCAGTAAAAGTAGACAATAATTCTACTAATCTTATTTATGAACTGAAGTAAACAAATAGGAAAACTCCTCAAGAGAAAGAAGTATTCTGCTTCTTCATAAAAAATATCTCCAACTTTTGTTGTTTTTCATTTATTTCTGATTTTGAATTAGTAGTTTATATTCCATTTGCTTATTCTCTTGGGATATTTAAACTGAAGATATATCACATCATGAATATATCCCTGTTTATGTCCTTGGAAAAATATATTTTTCCTTATTATTTTTTTTTCTGGGCATCAGTGAGATGCCACTGGAGTTGAAATATTGAAGAAGCAAGGAAAATTTTCTTTGTTGCATTGTCTCAGGGGTCATTTGAGCTTATTGGAGATTTTCCATCTTAATTTGCGTATGTCCATTTCTTTTCTCTTTCTGTCTCTCTCTCTCTCATGCTTTGCATTCTCCTTTAAATACCAAGAAGAAATTGGCCTTACCAACGCTGAACCCCAAATTTATTGTTCTATAAAAGGCTTATAAACTGGAATCTGGTGGTGGGATGGGGAGGGAAATAGGAGGGAAGTTCAGAAGGGAGGGAATTTATGTATGCCTATGGCTGATTCATGCTGAAGTTTGACAGAAAACAAGAAAATTCTGTAAAGCTATTACCCTCCAATTAAAAAAGACATAAATTAAAAAAAAATCCTGGAACTTCTGGGTAAAAGTTATACATTCTTTTGGAGAGTAATAATTTGATCTGACCAGCTTGATGTGTAACCGTTCACGGCCTAACGAAGGTGAATCTGGGTGACCAGTTTATGATAGTAACACAAGCCAGAAACATCGTGTGCATGTGTGTGTGTGTGTGTTTCCTTGTGCCTTGTGAAGAGAGACCGGTTCTTAAAACAGAGGCATCTGTACTCATATGTATAGAGGTCAGAAGTTGGTCAATGATGTAACTAAGTTGGGAAACTGACATAATTCACAGGATGGTTTTAAACTAAATTCATAAAGTGCGAGGAACCACATTAAAGGAGGGATTCTCTATGTGCTGAAGGTTCAGCTGTAGCAGGGAGGCCACCTTGTTCCTCAGCATCCTTGACACCACCTCTAATCACTTCCCCTCCTACTTATTCCTTCGCCCCACTGGCTTCCTTGTTTGCAGTTGAACATGTGGAACAAGTATCTCTGTCTAGTCCTTAGCTGTGGCAGATGCATCTGCCAGACACACACATCTTCTGACGTCACAAAGGCTTCTTCTCTCTTTCTTCAGGAATCTTCAAACATCACCTAGCTTGAAGCTCTTCCCTGAACACTCAGGACAAAATAACACCTCTTGCCACTCTCTCCTTTATACCTGGGTTTGTTTTCTTCATAGCACGTGTGACATTCTGACATATTCTATCATATTTTATTTGAATATCGTTATTCACCGTACTTGCATTGTGAGAGGTTTATTTTTCAGCACTTTCTACTGGGTTAGTAGTAAATATGCATTTCTCAGATAAATGAAGAAATACCTCATTAGAGCTCTAGAATATATGAGCTCTTTGCCAATGTGATGAGAATGGGACAAAAATTCTTTGTCGGAGAGGAAATGGAGTATACTTTGGAAGAGAACTTTTCTATAAAGAAGACATACAGATGACTAACAAACACATGAAAAAATGTTCAACATCCTTCATAATCAGAGAAATGCAAATCAAAACCACAATGAGATACCATTTCACACCAGTCAGAATGGCTGCTATCCAAAGGTCTACATGCAATAAATGCTGGAGAGGGTGTGGAGAAAAGGGAACCCTCTTACACTGTTGGTGGGAATGCAGACTAGTACAACCACTATGGAGAACAGTGTGGAGATTCCTTAAAAAACTGGAAATAGAACTGCCATACGACCCAGTAATCACACTCCTGGGCATACACACCAAGGAAACCAGAACTGAAAGAGACACATGTACCCCAGTGTTCATCGCAGCACTGTTTATAATAGCGAGGATGTGGAAGCAACCTAGAGGTCCATCTGCAGATGAATGGATAAGAATGCGGTGGTACATATACACAATGGAGTATTACTCAGCCATTAAAAAGAATACATTTGAATCAGTTCTAATGAGGTGGATGAAACTGGAGTCTATTATACAGAGTGAAGTAAGCCAGAAAGAAAAACACCAATACAGTACACTAACACATATATATGGAATTTAGAAACATGGTAATGATAACCCTATATACGAGACAGCAAAAGAGACATAGGTGTATAGAATAGTCTTTGGGACTCTGTGGGAGAGGGCAAGGGTGGGATGATTTGGGAGAATGGCATTGAAACATGTACGTTATCATATGTGAAACGAATCACCAGTCCAGGTTTGACACATGATACAGGATGCTCGGGACTGGTGCACAGGGATGACCCAGAGGGAGGATAAAAGGATGAGGGAAGGGGGAGGAGGGTTCAAGAAGGGGAACACATGTACACCCAGGGCAGATTCATGTCAATGTATGGTAAAACCAACCAATATAATATTGTAAAGTAATTAGCCTCCAATTATATATATATCTTAATTCTATATATATATATATATATATAGAATTAAGATCAATTACTTGAGGGCTAAATAGAAATTACAGCATTTCAGCTATGTGAATTATGCCAGTTTTTGTGCAAACTAGTCATGTTATTTTCCTTTTTCCTATAAGGCACCTCCACCCCATGGAATCAGAAAATAATACACGAATTTCAGAATTTCTTCTGGGACTTTCAGAAGAACAAGAACTGCAGCCTCTCATATCTGGGCTTTTCCTTTGCATGTACCTAATCACTGTATTTGGAAACCTGCTCATCATCCTGGCCATAAGCTCAGACTACAACCTCCACACCCCCATGTATTTCCTCCTCTCCAACCTGTCCTTTGTAGACATCTGTTTCACTTCCACCACCATCCCAAAGATGCTTTGGAATATCCAGAACAAGAGCAAAGGTATCACCTATGAAGGCTGCATCACCCAGATATATTTTTACATACTGCTTGGAGGATTAGATGACATTCTCCTGAGTGTGATGGCTTATGATCTGTAGGTGGCCATCTGCCACCCCCTGCACTACACGGTCATCATGAGCCTCCAGCTCTGTGGACTGCTGGTTCTGATATCCTGGGTGCTGATTGCCTTGTATTCCTTGTTACACAGCTTAATGGTGCTGCGTATGTCCTTCTGTCCACTTGTGCAAATCCCCCCACTTTTTCTGTGAACTCAGTCAGGTGGTACAACTTGCCAGTTCTGACAACTTTCTTAATAACATAGTGATTATTTTGCAGCTGTCCTGATGGGTGTTGGTCCTTTTGCTGGTATCCTTTACTCTTACTGTAAAATAGTTTCCTGCATATGTAAAATCTCATCAGCCCAGGGGAAGTATAAAGCATTTTCCACCTGTGTGTCCCACCTCTCAGTTGTCTTCCTATTCTATTTTACAGCCTTAGGAGTGTTTCTTAGCTCTGCTGCTACCCACAGCTCACATTCAAGTACAATTGCCTCTGTGATGTACACTGTGGTCACACCCATGCTGAACCCTTTCATCTACAGTCTGAGAAACCGAGATATAAAAGAGAGTCTAAAGAGATTGTATTTGATGCCAAGTATGTCACCTTGCTTATTTAACTTATATGCAGAGTACATCATGAGGAACGCTGGGCTGGAAGAAGCACAAGCTGGAATCAAGATTGCTGGGAGAAATATCAATAACCTCAGATATGCAGATGACACCACCCTGATGGCAGAAAGGGAAGAGGAACTAAAAAGCCTCTTGATGAAAGTGAAAGAGGAGAGTGAAAAGGTTGGCTTGAAGCTCAACATTCAGAAAACTAAGATCATGGCATCTGGTCCCAACACTTCATGGGAAATAGATGGGGAAACAGTGGAAACAGAGTCAGACTTTATTTTTGGGGGCTCCAAAATCACTGCAGATGCTGATTGCAGCCATGAAATTAAAAGACGTTTACTCCTTGGAAGGAAAGTTATGACCAACCTAGATAGCATATTAAAAAGCAGAGACATTACTTTGCCAACCAAGGTCTGTCTAGTCAAGGCTATGGTTTTTCCCGTGGTCATGTATGGATGTGAGAGTTGGACTGTGAAGAAGGCTGATCGCCGAAGAATCGATGCTTTTGAACTGTGGTGTTGGAGAAGACTCTTGAGAGTCCCGTATACTGCAAGGAGATCCAACCAGTCCATTCTAGAGGAGATCAATCCTGGATGTTCACTGGAGGGACTGATGCTAAAGCTGAAGCTGCAATACTTTGGCCACCTCATGAGACGAGTTGACTCACTGGAAAAGACTCTGATGCTGGGAAAGGTTGGGGGCGGGAGGAGAAGGGGACGACGGAGAATGAGATGGCTGGATGGCATCACCGACTCTGTGGACATGAGTTTGAGTGTACTCCGGGAGTTGGTGATGGACAGGGAGGCCTGGCATGCTGTGATTCATGGGGTCGCGGAGAGTCGGACACGACTGAGCGACTGATCTGATCTGATAAAAGGCCAATTATACTAGTGCTCTGGATTGTATAACTCAAAGTATCAAAGACAGAAATTGTTCTTTGATCATTGTGAAATAAAATTTGCTCCTCGGACTGATTTCCTGGGATTTCCATTTTTCCTTTCCTTCTTTGAACTCAGTATCTTTATAGAATTTTAAGTTCAGTTCAGTTCAGTCGCTTAGTCTTGTCTGACTCTTTGCGACCCCATGAATCACAGCACGCCAGGCCTCCCTGTCCATCACCAACTCCCGAGTCGGTGATGCCATCCACCCATCTCATTCTCTGTCGTTCCCTTCTCCTCCTGCCCCCAATCCCTCCCAGCATCAGAGTCTTTTCCAGTGAGTCAACTCGTCTCAAGAGGTGGCCAAAGTATTGGAGTTTCAGCTTTAGCATCAGTCCTTCCAATGAACACGGATTGATCTCCTTTCAGGAACTCTCTTTTTAAGCTTTACTCTCAGTCTTATATATAGCCAGCTTTTATTTTTTCCTACCCACTATTTTCTTCTCTTTGCATCAAAAATGTTTGGAGATTCCATTTCTTTGATGGAGTATCATAGAATTATGAAGAATTTATTAGGAGTTATATCTTTTCATTTGAGCATTTAGTCTGTTGTTTATCAGTTACCCAGGTGTGCCCACCTCTTTGTGACCCCACGGATTGCCACATGGTTGAACTGCCTGTCCCTCACCATCTCCCAGAATTGGCCAAATTTCATGTTCTTGCATTGGTGATGCCATCCAGCCATCTCATCCTCTGATGTCTTCTTCTCCTTCTGTCTTGATCTTTCCCAGCAGCAGGGACTTTTCCAATGAGTCATCTGTTAGCATCAGGTGACCAAAATACTGGAACTTCATCTTCAGCATCAGTCCTTTCAGTGAATATTCAGGGTTGATCTTCCTTAAGACTGACTGGTTTGATCTCCTTGCTGTCCAAGGGACTATCAGGAGTCTTCTCAAGCAACATAGTTCAAAGGTATCAATTATTCCACACTCTGCCTTCTCTACAACCCAACTCTCACAACCGTATGTGACCACTGGGAAGACCATAACCTTGACTATAAGGCCCTTTGTTGGCAGAGTAATAATATTTCTGCTTTTCAACACACTGTCTAGGTTTGCCATTGGTTTCATGCCAAGAAGCAATCATCTTCTGATTCCATGGCTGCAGTCACCATCCACAGTGATTTTGGAGCCCAAGAATAGGAAATCTATCACTGCTTTCACCTTTTCCCCTTCTATTTGCCATGCAGGTTTTTTTAGAGGATTTTTTAAAAATGTATTTATTTTGATTGGAGGCTAATTACTTTACATTATTGCATTGGTTTTGCCATACATTGACATGAATCTGCCCCGGGTGCAATATGTTCCCCATCTTGAACCCCCCTCTCACCTCCCTCCCCATCCCATCCCTCTGGTTGATCCAAGTACACCAGCCTTGAACATCCTGTATCACGCATCGAACTTGGACTGGCGATTCATTTCACATATGATAATGAACATGTTCCAATGCCATTCACCCAAATCATCCCACCCTCGCCTTCTCTCACAAAGTCCAAAAGACTGTTCTATACATCCGTGTCTCTTTTGCTGTCTCGCATACAGGGTTATCTTTACCATCTTTCTAAATTCCGTATATATGCATTAATATACTGTATTGGTGTTCTTCTTTCTGGCTGACTTCACTCTGTATGAAAGGCTCCAGTTTCATCCACCTCATTAGAACTGATTCAAATGTATTCTTCTTAATTGCTGAGTAATACTCCATTGTGTAAATGTACCACAGCTTTCTTATCCATTCGTCTGCAGATGGACATCTAGGTTGCTTCCATGTCCTGGCTATTATAAACCGTGCTGTGATGAACATTGGAGTACATGTGTCTCTTTCAATTCTTGTTTTCTCGGTGTGCATGCCCAACAGTGGGATTGCTGGATCATATGGCAGTTCTATTTCCAGTTTTTTAACGAATTTCCACACTGTTCTCCATAGTGGCTGTACTAGTTTGCATTCCCATCAACAGTGTAAGAGGGTTCCCTTTTCTCCACACTCTCTCCAGCATTTATTACTTGTAGACATTTGGATAGCAGCCATTCTGATTGGCGTGAAATGGTACCTCATTGTGGTTTTGATTTGCATTTCTCTGATGACGAGTGATGTTGAGCATCTTTTCATGTGTTTGTTAGCCATCTGTATGTCTTCTTTGCAGAAATGTCTGTTTAGTTCTTTGGCCCATTTTTTTGATTGGGTCGTTTATTTTTCTGGAATTGAGCTGTAGTAGTTGCTTGTGTATTTTTGAGATTAATCCTTTATCAGTTGCTTCATTTGCTATTATGTTCTCCCATTCTGAAGGCTGTCTTTTCCTTTGCTGTGCAGAAGCTTTTCATTGTAATTAGGCCCCATTTGTTTACTTTTGCTTTTTTTTACAATATTCTGGGAGGTGGGTCATGGAGGATCCTGCTGTGATTTATGTCGGAGAGTGTTTTGCCTATGTTCTCCTCTAGGAGTTTTATAGTTTCTGGCTTAATATTTAAATCTTTAATCCATTTTGAGTTTAGTTTTGTGTATGGTGTTAGGGAATGTTCTAGTTTCATTCTTTTACAAGTGGTTGACCAGTTTTCCCAGCACCACTTGTTAAAGAGATAGTCTTTTTTCCTTTGAATATTCTTGCCTCCTTTGTCAAAGATAAGGTGTCTTTAGGTGCATGGATTTATCTCTGGGCTTCCTATTTTGTTCCATTGATCAATATTTCTGTCTTTATGCCAGTACCATACTGTCTTGATGACTGTGGCTTTGTAGTAGAGCCTGAAGTCCGGCAGGTTGATTCCCCCAGTTCCATTCTTCTTTCTCAAGATTGCTTTGGGTATTCGAGGTTTTTTGTATTTCCATAGAAATTGTGAAGTTATTTGTTCTAGCTCTGTGAAAAACACTGTTGGTAGCTTGATAGGGATTGCATTGAACTTATAAATTACTTTGGATAATATATTCATTTTCACAATATTTATTCTTCCAATCCATGAACACGCTATATTTCTCCATCTGTTAGTGTCCTCTCTGATTTCTTTCACCAGTGTTTTATAGTTTTCTATATATAGGTCTTTTGCTTCTTTAGGTAGATATATTCCTAAGTATTTTATTCTTTTCATTGCAACGGTGAATGGAACTGTTTCCTTAATTTCTCTTTCTATTTTCTCATTATTAGTATATAGGAATGCAAGGGATTTCTGTGTGTTGATTTTGTATCCTGCAACTTTACTACATTGATTGATTAGCTCGAGTAATTTTCTGGTAAAGTCTTTAGGGTTTTCTGTGTAGAGGATCATGTCATCTGCAAACAGTGAGAGTTTTACTTCTTCTTTTCCAATTTGGATTCTTTTTTGTCTCTTTCTGCTCTGATTGCTATGGCCAAAACTTCCAAAAATATGTTGAATAGTAGTGGTGAGAGTGGGCACCCTTGTCTTGTTCCTGACTTTAGGGGAAACGCTTTCAGTTTTTCATCACTGAGGATAATGTTTGCTGTGGGCTTGTCATATATAGCTTTTTTTATGTTAAGGAATGTTCCTTCTATTCCCACCTTCTGGACGGTTTTTATCATAAGTGGATGTTGAATTTTGTCAAAGGCTTTCTCTGCATCTATTGAGATAATCATATGGTTTTTATTTTTCATTTTTTTTATTGTGGTGTATTACATTGATTTGCGGATATTGAAGAATCCTTGCATTCCTGGGATAAAACCCACTTGGTCATGATGTATGATCTTTTTAATGTGTTGTTGGATTCTGATTGCTAGAATTTTGTTAAGGATTTTTGCATCTATGTTCATCAGTGATATTGGCCTGTAGTTCTCTTTTTTTGTGGCATCTTTGTCAGGTTTTGGTATTAGGATGATGGTGGCCTCATAGAAAGAGTTTGCAAGTTTAACTTCCTCTGCAATTTTCTGGAAGAGTTTGAGTAGGATAGGTGTAAATTCTTCTCTAAATTTTTGATAGAATTCAGCTGTGAAGCCGTCTGGACCTGGGCTTTTGTTTGCTGGACGATTTCTGATTACAATTTCAATTTCTGTGCTTGTGATGGGTATGTTAAAATTTTCTATTTCTTCCTGGTTCAGGTTGGAAAGTTGTACTTTTCTAAAAATTTTTCCATTTCTTCCATGTTGTCCATTTTATTGGCATATAATTGCTGATAGTAGTCTCCTATGATCCTTTGTATTTCTTTGTTGTCTGTTGTGATCTCTCCCTTTTCATTTCTAATTTTATTGCTTTGGTTTTTCTCCCTTTGTGTCTTGATGAGTCTGGCTAGAGTTTTGTCAATTTTATTTACCCACTCAAAGAACCAGCTTTTGACTTTGTTGATTTTTGCTATGGTCTCTTTTGTTTTTTTGCATTTATTTCTGCCCTAATTTTTAAGATTTCTTTCCTTCTACTAACCCTGGGGTTCTTCATTTCTTTCTTTTCTAGTTGCTTTAGGTGTAAAGTTAGGTTATTTAGTTGGCTTTTTTCTTGTTTCTTGAGGTATGCCTTTATTGCTATGAACCTTCCCCTTAGCACTGTCTTTACAGTGTCCCAGAGGTTTTGTGTTGTTGTGTTTTCATTTTCATTCGTTTCTATGCATATTTTGATTTCTTCAATGATTTGTTCGTTATTCAGCAGCGTGTTGTTAAGCCTCCATATGTTGGCATTTTTAATAGTTTTTCTCCTGTAATTAAGATCTAGTCTTACTGTATTGTGGTCAGAAAAGATGCTTGGAATAATTTCAATTGTTTTGAATTTACCAAGGCTAGATTTATGGCCCAGGATGTGATCTATCCTGGAGAAAGTTCCGTGTGCACTTGAGAGGAAGGTGAAATTCACTGTTTTTGGGTGAAATGTCCTATAGATATCTATTAGGTCTAACTGGTCTATTGTATCATTTAACGTTTGTGTTTCCTTTTGATTTTCTGTTTAGCTGATCTATCCATAGGTGTGAGTGGGGTATTAAAGTCTCACACTATTATTGTGTTGTTAATTTCCCCTTTCATACTTGTTAGCATTAGTCTTACATATTGCAGTGCTCCTATGTTGGGTGCATATATACTGAACTGAACTGAACTGATCTTCTTCTTGGATTGATCCTTTGATCATTATGTAGTGTCCTTCTTTGTCTCTATTCACAGCCTTTGTCTTAAAGTCTATTTTATCTGAGTATTGCTACTCCTGCTTTCTTTTCATCTCTATTTGCGTGGAATATCTTTTTCCATCCCTTCACTTTCAATCTGTGTGTGTCCCTCTTTTTGAGGTGGGTCTCTTGTAGACAACATATATAGGGGTCTTGTTTTTATATACATTCAGCCAGTCTTTGTCTTTTGGTTGGGGCATTCAACCCATTTACGTTTAAGGTAATTATTGATAAGTATGATCCTGTTGCCGTTTACTTTATTGTTTTAGGTTCAAGTTTATACACCCTTTCTGTGTTTCCTGTCTAGAGAAGGTCCTTTGGCATTTGTTGGAGGGCTGGTTTGGTGATGCTGAATTCTCTCAGCTTTTGCCTGTCTGTAAAGCTTTTGATTTCTCCTTCATATTTGAATGAGATTCTTTCTGGGTACAGTAATCTGGGCTGTAGGTTATTTTCTTTCATCACTTTAAGTATGTCCTGCCATTCCCTCCTGGCCTGAAGAGTTTCTATTGAAAGATCAGCTGTTATCATCATGGGGATCACCTTGTGTGTTATTTGTTGCTTTTCCCTTGCTGCTTTTAATATTTGTTCTTTGTGTTTCATCTTTGTTAATTTGATTAATATGTGTCTTTGGGTATTTTGCCTTGGGTTTATCTTGTTTGGAACTCTCTGGGTTTCTTGGACTTGGGTGATTATTTCCTTCCCCAATTTAGGGAAAATTTCAGCTATTATCTCCTCAAGTATTTTCTCATGGTCTTTCTTCTTTTCTTCTTCCGGGACTCCTATGATTCGGATGTTGGGGTGTTTAACATTGTCCCAGAGGTCTCTGAGATTGTCCTCATTTCCTTTAATTCGTTTTTATTTTTCTTCTCTGCTTCATTTATTTCTACCATTCTGTCTTCTAACTCACTTATTCTATCTTCTGCCTCTGTTATTCTATTGTTGGTTCCCTCCAGAGTGTTTTTGATCTCATCTATTGCATTATTCATTGTATATTGACTCTTTTTTTATTTCTTCTAGATCCTTGTTAAACCTTTCTTGCATCTTCTCAATCCATGTCTCCAGGTTATTTGTCTTTGACTCCATTTGTTTTCATGATTTTGGATCATTTCCACTATCATTATTCAGAATTGTTTATCAGGTCCCTATCTCTTCCTCTTTTGTTTGTGTTGGTGGGCATTTATCCTGATCCTTTATTTGCCGGGTATTTCTCTGCCTCTTCATCTTGCTTATATTGCTGTGTTTGGGGTGGCCTTTCCATCTTCTGGCAGTTTGTGGAGTTATCTTTATTGTGGCGTTTACTCGCTATGGGCGAGGTTGGACGGGTGGCTTGTTAAGGTTCCCTGGTTACGGAAGCTTATGTCAGTGTTCTGGTGCGTGGAGCTGGATTTCTTCTCTCTGGAGTTCAATGAAGTGTCCAATAATGAGTTATGAGATGTCAATGGGTTTGGAGTGACGTTAGGCAGCCTGTATATTGAAGCTCAGGGCTATGTTCCTGTATTTCTGGAGAATTTGCATGGTATGTCTTGCTCTGGAACTTGTTGACCCTTGGGTGGTGCTTGGTTTCAGTGTAGGTATGGAGGCGTTTGATGAGCTCCTATCGATTAATGTTCCCTGGAGTCAGGAGTTCTCTGGTGTTCTCAGGTTTTGGATTTAAGCCTCCTGCCTCTGGTTTTCAGTCTTATTCTTGCAGTATCCTCTATACTTCTCTATCTGTCACTTCCAAAATGGTTCCCTCTGTTTTAGCTTCTGTTTGCTTGTAAATTCGTTGTCTAATTTCCGCCCTGACACTAGGGGACGGTGGTGGACACTTTTTGAGGCTCATTTATTTAACTTCTATGCAGAGTACATCATGAGGAACGCTGGGCTGGAAGAAGCACAAGCTGGAATCAAGATTGCCAGGAGAAATATCAATAACCTCAGATATGCAGATGACACCACCCTTATGGCAGAAAGTGAAGAAGAACTAAAAAGCCTCTTGATGAAAGTGAAAGAGGAGAGTGAAAAAGTTGGCTTGAAGCTCAACATTCAGAAAACTATGATCATGGCATCTGTTCCCATCACTTCATGCGAAATAGATGAGGAAACAGTGGAAACAATGTCAGACTTTATTTTTTGGGGGCTCCAAAATCACTGCAGATGCTGATTGCAGCCATGAAATTAAAAGACGCTTACTCCTTGGAAGAAAAGTTATGACCATCATAGATAGCATATTAAAAGGCAGAGACATTACTTTGCCAACCCAAGTCCGTCTAGTCAAGGCTATGGTTTTTCCAGTGGTCATATATGGATGTGAGAGTTCGACTGTGAAGAAAGCTGATCGCTGAAGAATTGTTGCTTTTGAACTGTGGTGTTGGAGAAGACTCTTGAGAATCCCTTGGACTGCAAGGAGATCCAACCAGTCCATTCTAGAGGAGCTCAATCCTGGGTATTCATTGGAAGGACTGATGCTAAAGCTGAATACTTTGGCCACCTCATGCGATGAGTTGACTCACTGGAAAACAGTCTGATGCTAGGAGGGATTGGGGGTGGGAGGAGAAGGGGGACGACAGAGAATGAGATGGCTGGATGGCATCACCGATTTGATGGACATGAGTTTGGGTGAACTCTGGGAGTTGGTGATGGACAGGGAGGTCTGGCGTGCTGTGATTCATGGGGTCGCAAAGAGTCGGACACGACTGAGCGACTGAACTGAACTGAACTGTTCAGTCCTGTTCTGGGAAGGGAGGAACGCCTCAGACAAATATATCTGGCATCTGTGGGGAGTGCTCGCAATGTCTCGGCCACACTGGACTTGCCCGCACTCATGGCGTGTGTACTGTTCCAGTCTACAGTGCACAGACTCTATTTTGCTCTGTTGAGCACTGTCTCAGACTGGTTCTGGGTTCCATGCACATCCCAGGTCTAAGCCATTCAGGTTCAGGTACTTGGGTACTCCACAAAGGCGCAGACTTGGTTGGGCCTGCGTTTTGTGCCCTTCCCCAGTCTGAGCAGCTCAGGTGACCAGGTATTTGCAGAGAGTGGTCACTCCCTCTTGTCACCTCCCTGGTTCCTCCCACTTGGTTTTCTGGGTGTACAACTGGCGCACCTTCTCAGGCCAATGTTGACCGGCCAGAAACACAAGATGTCTTGGTTAGAAATGAAGCCTGCCTGCAGTTTGGTATCGGATGCCTTTCTGGGGCCACGATTGCCCCCTTCCAGCTCTGGCTGCCCTCCCCTGCCTATCTCAGCAGGGGTGGGCCTTCTGCAGCTGGATAGCTCTGCTCAGTCCTTTGTTCTATGAGCGGGACTGGAGGAGTCTTAGGTTAGGGCTTTTTGCCTTTTCACAGGGTAGTTATCCCACAGTCTGGTTTGCTATCTCCAGTTAGCTGTCTCAGATTGCCCTCGTGGCATTCAGGCCCAGTCCTCACTTTAAGCAGTTCAGCCGGCTCCTCCCTGCCCAGCCCTCACTTGCTAATGGCGGATGCGGGCATCTGCTCTGCTTCTCCACTGGGAGTTACCGTTGGGTGTGTAATCTGTGGGTTTTAATTCTTTCTTTCTTTTTCTTGGTTATGTGGCCCTCTGAGGTTCCAAGCCTCGCCAAAGACTTGCCAGTGAAAGTGTTTCCTAGTGTTTGGAAACTTCTCTCTTTTTTAAAGCCTCCCTTCCCTGGACAGAGCTCTATCCCTACCTCTTTTGTCTCTCTTTTTATCTTTTATGTTTTTTTCCTACCTCCTTTTGAAGACAATGAGCTGCTTTTCTGGGTGCCTGATGTCCTCTGCCGGCATTCAGAAGTTGTTTTGTGGAATTTACTCAGCGTTCAAATGTTCTTTTGATGAATTTGTGGGGGAGAAAGTGGTTTCGCCGTCCTATTCCTCTGCCATCTTGTTCCCCTCTTCTGCCATGCAGTTTTTTGGAATTTTCTGGAATTTCCATTTTTCTTTCCTTCTTTGGATTCAGCATATTTATACAATTTTGGCACTTTCTTTAATAAGCTTTATTCTCAATGTTATAAACAGGCAATTTTTATTTTCTCCTACTCCACAATTTACATACCTTTGAAGAAAAAATGTTTGGAAATTTCATTTCTTTGGTGGGATATCTTAGATTTATGAAAATTTGTTAAGAGTCATGTCTTTTTATTAGAACATTTAGTTTGCTGACACTGATAGAGATTAACCATAGGTATTGCCAGTGTGTTCTTTGTTTCTTGCTTTTGCAGTTCTTATTTTTTCCTTCTGTGTGTTTCTTTTGGTTTGATGTTTTATTTAGTGGTATGCTTTGAGCAACCTCCAGGAGATGTTGAAGGACAGGGAAGCCTAGTGTGCTGCAGTCCATCTGGTAGCAACAAGTCAGACAAGACTGAGCGACTAGACAACAAAGTAATAATGCTTGTGTTTCTTTCTCTCTAGTTTTTGTGTATCTAGTGCAGCTTTTTTGGTGTATGTTAAAAATGGGTTTTTATATGATGACTTAAATCTGTATTTTCTTTTTAAAACAGGCTGTCTTTTAAGTTCCTGCACTTTCAAATATTCACTACAGTTTCACTTCCTGAGCTATATTTGTGTTTGTTGTCATGTTTAATACGTCACTATTTATCCCTTTAATTCTTATTGTAGCTATACTTGACTTTAGAAATTCTTTTTGTCTATTAAATTTTCATTCTAGCTTGAGTGATTTGATTCTCAGCCCTTCTACACGTTTGCCTTTACTAGTGGAATTTTGACTTTCATATAGTTTCTTCCCACTTGTTACGCCTTTTTCTTTCCTTCCTAGAGAAGATTCTACATCATTCCTTGTCGAGTAGGCTTAGAATTGAAAAATTGTTACAGTCTTTGCTTGTCTGAAGAGTTTCTTATCTCTCCTTCAATTCTAAATTATAGTCTTTCTGGGTAGTATGCCCTAGTTTGTAGGTTTTTCCCACTCATCACTTTAAATATATCAGATTTCTCCCATCTGATATGCAATGTTTCTACAAAAAAAAAGAGGGGGGAATCATTTGATAGACTTATAGGGCACATTTTTATATAATGCTGCTGTTTTTTTGCTTCCTTTAGAAACCCGTATCTTTTATATTGCAGTTTTCATGGATGGATCTTGTTGTTGTTCTTGTGGCTGTCATTTTTCGGGGACACTGTTATCTTCTGGTACCTGAATCTGGTTTTTTATTCATCTTTGAGAAGGTTTTCAGCCATAATTTTTCCAAATACTTTTTGACTATCTCGCCTGTCTTTTCCTTCTGGACACTACAGTTATGCCAATGTTGGTGTTCTTAATGTAGTCAAACATCACTCAAAATAGTCTCATTTTTAGTTAGTTTTTTTTTTTTTCTTTTCTGACTGAGTCATTTCCATGATTCTATATTTCAGTTATCTATGCATTCTTCTGTATTACCCGGTATACATTAATTACTTCTAGTTGTTGGTCATTTCCTTTCTTGTAGTGTTCAGTTCTAACTAGTTTTTATTTTATAGTTCCCTGTTAAAATGATCACTGTTTCATCAGTCTGTTTTTTTTCAGAGAATTAAATATTTTATGGTCTTCCACTTATTAACAAAATGCACAGGGTGAATACTGGAAATAAAACTTCTTTTGAAAGATTCTTTGAATCATTTTAGCTTGAGTAAATGGAGTTTTATGTCATCTTTACTAATGCATTGATTCCAAATCTGGTAAACTGTTTCTCTTTCATTAGCTGCTTTTCAGGCATGTTTTTAGGGCTTGAATCAGGTATGAGTTACGGCTTCCTCTTTGATTTGTGGCCAATACTGGCCTAATGGGAGGGAGACAGCTCCCAAGTTGCTAGATCAGAAGCTCTGAGGGTCAGGTATGAGCTGATTTTGTTCCGTCTAAGAGTGTGCTTCCCCATTCCTGCACCAGCTTGGTCGACCCAGAGGGGAGCAGTGCTGGAACAAGAAGTGCTAAGGTGAGGCCCTGAACATATGGTGGGGCATGGACCTGTTGGCCTGGGCAGAGCTTGCGATGCAGACTGCTCTGATGCACTGTCTCTGTAAACACCACCAACAGTTGGCCCTCCCCTGCTCAGAAGCATCTCTGGGTCTGAAGCTCTTTTGTCACAACAGTAGGGCTGCTGTTCTTATTATGGTATGGGCTGTAAATGCAGGGAACAGGGACTTGCTTGGACTTCTGATATGGATAGGGGGTGGGCTGTGGCACACAGCTGTAGTCAGTGATTGGGGTTGCTTCTGATGTGAAGCCCATGTAAGCTCCAGTAATAGAAGTCATGGCCCTGCTTAGACATTGCTTCATGTCTGAGCCTCTGCTGTGATTCACAGTCAGTTTCCCAAGCAACCATTCATCTCATGTGGATGCTTGGGAACTCACCAACTCATACACACACACACACACACACACATATGTATCTGTATATTGTATCTGTATATACTGCATCTCCTGTATGCAGGCAGATTCTTTACTGCCTGATCTACCTGGTGGATCTGCCTGCAATGCAGAACATGTGAGTTTGACCACTGCATTGGGAAGATCCCAGGGGAATGGAAAGGCAACCCACTCCAGTATTTTTGATTGGCAAATCCTACAGACAGAGGAAGCCTGGCAGGCTACAGGCCATAGGGTCACAAAGACTCAGATGTGACTGAGCACAGCACACACACACACACACATAATACACTAAGATAGTTCATGGTGCATATCAACATGTAAATATCTCTAAGTACAAACATTTAGTAGTGAGGGGATAAAGGATAGCTTAACTTCTGATATAACTGGGAAATTTCCAATTGACTTGGAGAAACTATCATTCATCCAAGGAGTATATTGAGCAAGGTTTTATACTAAAACAGCGAAGAGAACAGTAATGTTTAGAGATTTCAGTGGTTCTGTCCCTGCCCCAAATCAAAGTGTTAAAGACCCGAGGGACCTAGTCAAGCCAAATCCTCAATGTTAAAGTTTAAAGAAAATTTTATACTCAGAGGTGTGATGACATGCTGAGAAACGTAGGGATTTAGAATCAAGAGAATTAAGAGGGAAGAGTAATAAAAAATGAATTCACCTAACTTATAATGCAGTGTCTTAGGACAGAGAATTAGCAGGGGAAAAAATCCATTCTGTCCAGAAAAATGTTCCCATGGGAAATCATGTATTTAGAGGATGGAGTAATCAGAGGAAACATGCATAATGAGCTGACACAGGAAGATCCAAATATCTCCTCTTCAGCAGTCCCTCAGCCTCTGCCACTTTGGTTTGGGAGGACCTGGTTCTTGCTTTTGAAGTTCTACATCTGTCTGGGAACCAATGCTTGATTTTTATCACTTCCTGTTTTCTTATTTGGGGACGAAAATTCTGTCTGCATCAGTAATCATTTAGGGAGGAATTTTGACTTCTACAGGGAAAACTTTCTTTCTCAATCTGCAGACAGGTGAGTTTGAGAACTCCACAGACCCTGCAGGAGAGGGTCAGTGATGATGGAAGCCCGGAAAGTGTACTTGAGGTCACCTGAGGACCAATCTTGCATAGCAAGAGGCCAGAGGTCATTGTGGTCATTTTCTGGTTTTCCTAATATTAATGCACTTATTTATGGTCTAAAAATAAAGTGAACATTGCACTTGAAAATGAAAGTGTCAATCTTGACAATTAAATGGTAATCGTAGATGCTCAGAAGGAATGATATTAGTGGTTTAGTCGCTGAGTTGCTCCAATTCTTGTGTCCCCATGGACTGTAATCCACCTGGCTTCTTCGATCATGGGTTTTCCCAGGCAAGAATGCTGGAGTGAGCTCCCATTTCCTTCTCCAGGGGATCTTCTTGACCAGGTATTGAACCTATGTTTCCTGCATTGACAAGCAGATTCTTTATTTTCTGAGCCACCAAGAAAATCCCTTTAGAAGGAATAGGAGGCACAAAATGCTTCCAGTACAAGTAGAAAATAAGTATAAGGATCTTATTTATGAACAAGAGGAAACAAATAGGGGAAGCCCTTAAGAAAAAGAAATCTTCTACTGCTTTATATGCTTCATATAAAACATATCCAACTTCTGTTGTATTTTGTCTATTTCTGATATTGAATTGGTAGCTTATATTCCATTTTTTTCTTTTCCTCTTGGGATATTCAAACTGTAAGATATTCCATGTCATATCATTTTTTAATGTTCTTGGACAAAATATATTTTTCTCTATTATTTTTCCAGATATTAAGGAGATTTCACTGGAGTTGGAATGTTGATGAAGCAAGGAAACATCTTTTATTGCATTGTCTCAGGAGTCACTGAGTATATTGGGTATTATTTCCCTTAATGTCCATATATCCATTTCATTTCTCTCTGTTTCTTTCACTCTCACAAATTTTATTCTTCACTAAATACCTAGCAGAAATTGACTGTACCAAAAATGAACCCCACATTTATTGTGCCAAGAGTTTATAAACTGGTATTTCACAGTAAAAATTATATATTCTTTTGGAGAATAATTATTAGACCTGACCTGCTGAGCTGTAACCACTGACAGCCTAAAGAGGGTGAATCTGGGTGACCAAAATATGATGGTGACACAACACAGAACATGGTGTGTGTGTGTGTGTGTGTGTGTGTGTGTGTGTGTGCGCGTGCTCGCTTTTGTTTTGAAAGGGAGAATGGTTCTTAACAGCAGATACACCTGGACCCATACGCTAAATGACTTATATACAAAGATCAGCGCAACAGATTGAACCAAGAAGCGAATCTGATATAATTCATAGGATGGTTTTTTAGCTAAATTGAAAATGTGCAAGGAAACACATGGAAGGAGAGATTCTCTGTGGACTGAAGGTTCAGCTGTAGCAGGAAGGCCACCTTGTTCCTCAGCATCCCTGACACCATCTCTAATCACTCCCCTCCTGCTTTTCCCTCTGCCCCACTGGCTTCCTTGTTTGCTATTGAACATGTGGGACAGCATCTTCCTCAGGTCCTTAGCAGTGGCAACTCCCTCTTCCAGGCACACACTTCTGACATCACTCTAGCTCCTTGTCTCTTTCTCTAGGAATCTGTTCAAACATCACCTAGTTTGCTGGACTTTTCTGAACATTCAGGACAAAATAACACCTCCTACCACTCTCTTTTATACCTGGCTTTGTTTCATCATAGCATCTATCGCATATTCTGACATATTTTATTAGCATAACCTCATTCACTATCCTTGGGTTTCCAGAGGTTTGTTTTTCAGCATTTTCTACTTGTCTCCATGTTCTTGGAACATGGTTAGCACTGAATATGTATTTCTCAAAAGAATGAAGGAATGTCACATTAAAACTCTAGAATATATGACCTCTTAGCAAATGTGATGAGAATGGGACAGAAATTACTAGTCAGAAATGAAATGAAGTACAGCTTCAAGGGGCTTCTGCAGTGACTCAGTAGTTTAGAATCTGCCTGCAATGCAACACCCATTCAAGAGATGCAGGATCAATCCCTGTGTTGGAAATAACAGTTGGAGGAGGGCATGGCAAACCACACCAGAATTCTTTCTTGGGAAATCCCATAGACAGTGGACGCTGGGGTGTTACGGTCCTTGGGGCTGCACAGAGTGGGACACAAATGAAGCGGCTCAACATACACACATACTTTATAGGAGAACTTATCTGCAAATAAAATATTAACATCAACTTCCTGAAGGCTAAATAGAAATTACAGTATTTCAGTTATGTGAATTAGTGTGAGTGAAAATTGTCATTACTTTCCTTTTTCCTGGTAGTCACCTCCACCCCATGGAACCAAGTAACACTACACAAATTTCACGATTTCTTCTTCTGGGACTTTCAAAGGAAGCAGAACTACAGTCCCTCATATTTGGGCTTTTTCTCTCCATGTACCTGATCACTGTGTTTGGAAACCTGCTCATCATCCTGGTTGTCAGCTCGGACTCCCACCTCCACACCCCCATGTACTTCTTCCTCTCCAACCTGTCCTTTGTAGACATCTGCTTCACCTCCACCACCATCCCAAAGATGCTGTGGAACATCCAGACAGAGAGCCAAGTTATCACTTATGAAGGCTGCATCGCCCAGATGTATTTTTACATTCTTTTTGCAGAATTAGATGACATTCTCCTGTGTATGATGGCCTATGATCGGTATGCGGCCATCTGCCACCCTTTGCACTACACAGTCATTATGAGCCCTTGCCTCTGTGCATTCCTGGTTCTGATATCCTGGGTGCTGATTGCCTTATATTCCTTGCTACACAGCTTAATGGTGCTGCGATTGTCCTTCTGTCCAGAAATGCAAATCCCCCACTTTTTTTGTGAACTCAGTGAGATGGTACAACTTGCCAGTTCTGACAACTTTCTTAATAACATAGTGATGCATTTTGCAGCTGTCCTGATGGGTGTTGGTCCTTTTGCTGGTATCCTTTACTCCTACTCTAAAATAGTTTCCTGCATATGCAAAATCACATCTGCTCAAGGGAAATATAAAGCATTTTCTACCTGTGTTTCCCACCTCTTGGTTGTCTCCCTATTTTATTTTACAGCCTTAGGAGTTTACCTTAGCTCTGCTGCTACCCACAGCTCATATTCAAGTACAAATGCCTCGGTGATGTACACTGTGGTCACACCCATGCTCAACCCCTTCATCTACAGTCTGAGAAATCAAGATATACAAGGGGCTCTGAAGAGATTCTACTTTATGCCAAGGTTAAAAGGCCCAATATCCTAATCCCCTGGATTGCATAACTCAAAGCCTCAGAACAAGAAACTGTGAATCTTTGATCATTGTGAAATAAAATTTTCTCCTATTTGTTTCCTGGTATTTTCATTTTTCTTTTCATCTTTGGATTCAGCATCTTTATGCAATTTTAGGAACTCTCCTTATTAAGTTTTTCCCTTAGTCTTATGTATAGGCAGCTTTTATTTTTTCCTACTTCAAAATTTTCCTACCTTTGGGTCAAAACTTTTGGAGATTCTATTCTTTGATGGGGCATCATAGATTTATTAACAATAACTGCTTCCTAAATGACACATGTCACCCCAAGCAATTTTTTTTCTATTTCCCTGAAGTAATAGTTATGAGTTGCATTAATCATTCAAAAATACACTTAACAACCAGGATAATTTATATTATTTTTATTACAGTTGGTTGTGTCAGTGATATAGAAAAATGACTGTCAGATTACAGGAGGATTTCTGACCATGAAGAGTCAGGACCCTTAACTGTCTTGTTCAAGTGTCAACTTGTGTGTATCTATATATATATCTGTTCAGTTAAGTCACTCAGTCGTGTCTGACTCTTTGCCACCCCATGAATCGCAGCACGCCAGGCCTCCCTGTCCATCACCAATTCCTGGAGTTCACCCAAACTCATATGCATTGAGTCGGTGATGCCATCCAGCCATCTCATCCTCTGTCGTCCCCTTCTTCTCCTGCCCCCAATCCCTCCCAGCATCAGAGTCTTTTCCAGTGAGTCAACTCTTCACATGAGGTGGCCAAAGTATTGGAGTTTCAGCTTTAGCATCAGTCCCTCCAATGAATACCCAGGACTGATATCCTTTAGGATGGACTGGTTGGATTTCCTTGCAGTCCAGGGGACTCTCAAGAGTCTTCTCCAACACCAGTTTAAAAGCATCAATTCTTCGGCACTCAGCTTTCTTCAGAGTCCAACTCTCACATCCCTACATGATCCCTGGAAAAGCCATAGCCCACTAGACGGACCTTTGTTGGCTAAGTAATGTCTCTGCTTTTTTAATGTGCTATTTAGGTTGGTCATAACTTTCCTTCTAAGAAGTAAGTGTCTTTTAATTTCATTGCTGCAATCACAATCTGCAGTGATTTTGGAGCGCAAAAAAATAAAGTCTGACACTGTTTCCCTATCTATTTCCCATGAACTGATGGGACCAGATGCCACAATCTTAGTTTTCTGAATATTGAGCTTTAAGCCAACTTTTTCACTCTCCTTCACTTTCATCAAGTGAAGTTCCTCTTTGCTTTCTGCCATAAGGGGGGTTTCATCTGCATATCTGAGGTTATTGAAAGTTCTCATGGCAATCTTGATTCCAGCTTGTGCTTCTTCCAGCCCAGCGTTCCTCATGATGTACTCTGCATAAAAGTTAAATAAGCAGATGACAATATACAGCCTTGACGTACTCCTTTTCCTATTTGGAACCATTCTGTTGTTCCATGTCCAGTTCTGACTGTTGCTTCCTGACCTGCATACAGGTTTCTCAAGAGGCAGGTCAGGTGGTCTGGGATTCCCATCTCTTTCAGAATTTTCCACAGTTTATTGTGATCCACACAGTCAAAGGCTTTGGCATAGTCAATGAAGCAGAAATAGATGTTTTTCTGGAACTCTCTTGCTTTTTCCATGATCCAGCGGATGTTGGCAATTTGATCTCCGGTTCCTTTGCCTTTTCTAAAACCAGCTTGAACATCTGGAAGTTCACAGTTCACGTATTGCTGAAGCCTGGCTTGGAGAATTTTGAGCATGACTTTACTAGCGTGTGAGATGAGTGCAATTGTGCGGTAGTTTGAGCATTCTTTGGCATTTCCTTTCTTTGGTATTGAAATGAAATCTGAACTTTTTCAGTAGTGTGGCCACTACTGAGTTATCCAAATTTGCTGACATATTGAGTGCAGCACTTTCACAGCATCATCTTTCAGGTTTTGAAATATCTCTACTGGAATTCCATCACCTACACTAGCTTTGTTAGTAGTGATGCTTTCTAAGGCCAACTTGAGTTCACATTCCAAGAGGTCTGGCTCTGGGTGAGTCATCACACCATGGGGATTATCTGGTTCATGAAGGTCTTTTTTGTACAGTTCTTCTGTGTATTCTTGCCACCTCTTCTTAATATCTTCTGCTTCAGTTAGGTCCATATCACTTCTGTCCTTTATTGAGCCCATCTTTGCATGTCCCTTGGTATCTCTAATTTTCTTGAAGAGATCTCTAGTCTTTCCCATTCTGTTGTTTTCCTCTATTTCCTTGCATTGATCGCTGAGGAAGGCTTTCTTATCTCCCCTTACTATTCTTTGGATCTCTGCATTCAGATGCTTATATCTTTCCTTTTCGCCTTTGCTTTTCATTCTATTCTTTTCACAGCTGTTTGTAAGGTGTCCTCAGACAGCCATTTTGCTTTTTTGCATTTCTTTCCCATGGGGATGGGCTTGATCCCTGTGTCCTGAACACTATCACGAATCTCCGTCCATAGTTCATCAGGCACTCTATCAGATCTAGTCCCTGAAGTCTATTTCTCACTTCCACTGTATAATCATAAGGGATTTGATTTAGGTCATACCTGAATGGTCTAATGGTTCTCCCTACTTCCTTCAATTTAAGTCTGCATTTGGCAATAAGAAGTTCATGATCTGAGCCACAATCAGTTCCCGGTCTTGTTTTTGCTGACTGTATAGAGCTTCTCCATCTTTGGCTGCAAAGAACATAATCAGTCTGATTTCGGTGTTGACCATCTGGTGATGTCCATGTAGAGAGATATATGTATAAATATGTGTATGTGTGTATATATATATATATATATACACACACACACATGGTCTTTTTGGCCAAAAGATCTTTTAGGTGACATATTCTGTGTGTGTGTGTGTGTGTGTGTGTGTGTGTGTAGAGTATTCTCCAACATAGAGTAGTACTCTATATTTCAAGCCCAGGATGTCCAGAAGCAAGCATAAAAGCTGTGGTGATATTGCTGGTACAGCTAAGAAGCACCAAGTAATAATGATGGAAACGAAAATACTGAGACAGTGGAGCAAGGTGAAAAGAAGGAACTGGAGGACGAGCAAAACTAATAAGAGAGACAAGAGGGAGAAGATGTAACTGAAGAACAGGAGAGATCCAGGACACAGGAAATAGCTGGGGGGTTTCTTTATTTGAGAGGGCACTTGATGAGAAGAGTCAACTCATTGGAAAAGATCCTGATGCTGGGAAAGATTGAGGCAGGAGAAGGGGAGACAGAGGATGAGATGGTTGGATGGCATCACTGACTCGATAGACATGAGTCTGAGCAAACTGGGAGGTGGTGATGGATGGGAAAGCCTGTTATGCTGCAGTCCAAGGTGTCTCACAGGGTTGGACGTGACTGAGCAGCTGAACAACAAGAACAAGTGAGTTTTGGAGGCATAGGACCTGCTTGCACAATGGCACATGAAGGTTGCAGCAGCTGTTCAGAATGCAATCCAGTGCTGCCGTGTCATCTCTGATGGGAGAAAAAGCTACATCAAGACATCAGTATATTGATTTTTCAAGGGCTTAGTCTCTCAGTCGTGTCCAATTCTTTGCTACATGGCTACATGGACTGTAGCCACCAGGCTCCTCTGTTCATGGAATTCTCCAGGCAAGAATACTGGAATGGGTCATCATGCCCTCCTCCAGGGGATTTTCCCAAACCAGGGATTGAACCCAGGTCTCCTGCATTGCAGGTGGATTTTTTTTTTCTTTTTTACTATCTGAGCCACCAGGGAAGGCAGAGAATACTGGAGTGGGTTGCCTATCCTGTCTCCTTCGGAACTTCCTGACCCAGGAATTGAACCAGGGGCTCTTGCACTGCAGGTGGATTGTTTACCAACTGAGCTACCAGAGTATCCCAGGAGCTATTGGGAAGTTTTTTTTAAGAGGTTAGATGAAAGGAATCCAGCAAGCAACCAGAACCTGTGCCATCAGCATCAGGCATGAGCGGAATTTCAGCTTCCATCTCCTACTGCTAGTGATCCTTCATCTCTGCCATCTCCCATCTCCTCTCCCTCCTCCAGTTAATAATTCTTGTCTGTTCACTCAATGCCAACCCCCATATGCCAGCTGTTGTACTCTACCACTGTACTTTTCAAGGCACTATACAGTAAGATTAAGAACGTTTTCTTTATGTTTTGTACTTGTTTTTTATGCGTTATTTGTGTGAAAAGTAGTATAAACTTATTACAGTGATGGCCGTGGTTTATTCGCTCAGTCATGTTTGACTCTTTGTGACTCAGTGGATTGTAGACTACCAGGTTCTTGTCTCCATGGGATTTCCTAGTCAAGAATACTGTAATGGGTTGCCATTTCTCCAGAAAAACTGATTATAGTACCATGTAACTGATTGTGTTAGTTGGGTACCTAGGCCAACTTTGTTGGACTTATGAACAAATTGGACTGAAGAATACACTCTTGGAAAGGAACTCGATTATATCTAGGAGACGTGCTGTATTATATTCCTGTTTCCCCTTGAAAATTTACAGTACTTCCCACTCATGCATCTTTCCATAGCTCTAGGTAAGCCTGAATTACAAACTGGGCAAGAATTCAACCTCTCTTGTCAGTTGCCCTTTGATCATAATAATGGAAGAGATCTCTGATTATAAATATCTCACTTTTTTCTAAAGTTAGCCATAATAATAAAAGAAACAATGAATTTACATTTGAACATCATCCATTATAAATCCTCATTATAATCAGAGATCTCTTCCATTATTATGATCAAAGGGAAACTGACAAGAGAGGTTGAATTCTTGCCCAGTTTGTAATTCAGGCTTACCTATTTTTCTCCACAAGTATTTATTTTATTACAATTTTCCCTGGTTTCCTGGAAAGTAACCTGAATAGGATCACATGTTAATACAGTTTTTTGAAGTTACTTGAAAAATAGAATGAGCATGAATGCTGTCTCAAATATTGATGTAAATGCCCAAAATAAGAAGTAGCAGATTTTTACAATTGCCTTCACATTTGTTTATTTTGATTGTTGAATCAATAAGCTTTCAATGGCTTTCTGTGCTTTGCAAAATCTTTCAAGTCTAATTAGGTCACATTTGTTTATTTTTGCTTTTATTTCCTTTGCTTTAGGAGACTGATCCAAAAAATACTGCTATTATTTAGCTCAAAGACAGTTCTACCTAATTATCTTCTATGATTTTTATTGTTTCCAGTCTTACATTTAAGTCTTTAATCCATTTGTGTTTATTTTTGCATATGGTGTGAGAAATATTTTAATCTAATTCTCTATACATAGCTGTCCAGTTTTATTAGCACCACTTGTGAAGGACTCATTTTTTTGTTGTTGTTTTTTATTATTATTCTTTCCTTCTTTGTCATGGGTTATTTGGCCATAAGCGTGTGTTTTATTTCTTGGCTCTCTATTCTGTTCCATTGATTGTTTGTGTCTGTACCATGCCATTTTAATGACTGTAGCTTTGCAGTATAGTCTGAAGTTTAGGAGAATGATAAGCCCAGCTTTGTTGTCATGTCAGGGAAGGGGGTTGTTTGGTTGGTTGGTTGATTTTGTTTTGCAATTGCTTTGGCTATTCAGGTTCTTTTGTGGTTCCATATGAATTTTAGGCATGTATGTGTGTTAGTCCCTCAGGTGTGTCCATCTCTTTGCAACCCCATGTACTGTAACCTGCCAGGGCTCCTCTAGCCATGGGATTTCCTAGACATGAATACTGGAGTGGGTAGCCATTTCCTACTCCAGAGGATCTTCCTGACCCAGGGGTTGATGAACCTGTAATACCAGTCTGCAATCGTGATTGCAGGCTGATTCTTTACCATCTGAGCCACCAGGGATGCCCTGAATTTTAGGAATATTAATTCTATTTCTGTGGACAATGTTGTTGGTATTTTGAATTATTAGGAGTGAATATTGGAAGCAGAGAGAGTAGACATCCTTGTCTTGTTCCTAAATTTATATGAATTGCTTTCAACTTTTCACTGTAAAATATGAGGTTGGTTGTGTTTATCTCATAAATGCCATTATTTGTTGAGATATGTTCCCTCCATATCCACTTTGATGAGGAATGTTATATCATGAATGGATGTTGACCTTTTTTATTTATGCAACTACTTTTAAAAAATTTTTACTCTGGTATAATTGATTTACATTGCTGGGTTAGTTTCAGGGGTATAGAGAAGAGAATCTGTAATACATGTAGGTAGAAGCTTTTTTTAAGTTTCTTTTCCCATGTAAGCCATTACAGTGTATTGAATAGAGTTCCCTGTGCTATACAGTAGGTCCTTATTAGTTATCTATTTTGAACTCAGTTGTGTGCATATGTCACGTGTAGATTATTTTTGGTGTGTTTGTGGGCAAGGTGGGCTCCACATCCTCTTACTCTGCGTTCTTATTTTCTTCCTTCAAGATTTCATCATTTTTTATAACTGTGTAGCATTACATTTTATATACATACATGCCTTCTTCTTTATCCATTCATTCATTGATGGACACTTAGGTTGTTTCCATATTTGGCTATTGAAAATAATGGTGTGATGAACTTAGGGTTGCATATATCTTTTCAAATTTGTGTTTTTGTTATTTTTAGGATAAATACTCTAATTGGAATAGCTGGATCATAAGGTAGTTTTATGTTTAATTTTTTGAGCAGTCTCTCTACTCTTTTACATGATAGCTGCGCTAATTCACATTCCTATCAAGATTATGGGTATAAATGGACAAGTAATTTACAATATAGAAGTAACCCACTCCAGTATTCTTGCCTGGGAAATCCCATGAACGGAGGAACCTGGAAAGCCATGGGGTTGCAAAGAGTCAGAAACGACTTAACAATGAAACAACAATAATACCTTTTAATTTATTAAATACCTTTTACCTTGTTTTGATTTTAAATATTTGAAACTATAAATTTTCTTTGAAAATACCAATTCAAACTTTTTCAGATGTATATTATTTTCTGTGATTCATGTGTCCTTGCATTAAAAAATTAAAACTGATCATACCTCTGGAATAAATGCATACACTTTCATCCAAAAATTCAGGTGAAGACAATTTGGTGTGCAGAAATTGTAAAACTATGTACTCTGTATCCTAAACACAGAGTATGAGCAGGGAACTTTTCCTATCTCACCAGATCAGTGTCCCTTAGGGAAATCAGTTATTAGAGGTGGTAGTTACAAAAAGGATTCATGCTAATGAGCAGACATAAAAAGTCATAAATATTTCCTGTGCTGCAATCCCTCTGCCTGTGCAGCCTTGGACTAGATTGGGGCATGGTTGATGCTTGCAGAGTCAGAACTCTAGTTGGAGGAACAATACTTGACTCCATCCCACTGTCTTATCTGTAGAGAGTTTCTATCTCCATCATCAACCATCCAAGAGGAGTTGGGACATCTATTTGAGACTTTCCTCTTAGAAACTCTACCCAGGTGAGTCCAGGAGCCCAGTAAATACTGCAGGATATGGTCAAAGGGAATGGCAGCCAAGAACATTCACCTGAGTTCGTATGAGAGTCAATGCAGACTAAATCAGAGCCATAAACACTGAGTTTGTTTGTTGTCTTGACTGATAAATTAATGTATTATTTCATGATGCTGAAAAAAGAAGTGAGTGCTGAGCTTTACAATGCAATGGTCAATGTTGACCATTAAATGATGGACATGGAAGCCCAGTTAGAAGAGGGAGTGGGGTGTGCAAAGTGCTTTCAGTCAAAGTAGAACCTAAAGTCCAAGTACATCTGTCATTAACTGAAGTAGAATTATAGGGTATTAGCTTTGGAGGGATGTACAGTGATGTAGCATGTTTTTTCTAGCAGAAGCATATTTAACTATAATGAATAAGATCCAGACCTAGAATGCTGGCAAACATTTCCCCTGCAACAGCCCTTGATGAGGCATACATTTCAGTGTTTCTACTCTCTTAATATTAAAATAAAAAAATTACATCAAAATTGTATGCCAAAGAGCTTACCCTGCAATTATTTCATTATGTATAATATTAAATATATGTGTTGAATCATTCAGTTCAGTCCAGTTGCTCAGTCGTGTCTGACTCTTTGTGACCACATGAGCTGCAGCATGCCAGGCATCCCTGTCCATCCCTGAGCTTGCTCAGATTCACGTTCATCAAGTTGGTGATGCCATCCAACCATCTCATCCTATGTTGTTCCCTTCTCTTGCTTTCAATCTTTCCCAGCATAGGGGTCTTTTCCAGTGAGTAAGCTCTTCGCATCAGGTGGCCAAAGTAGTGAAGCTCCAGCTTCAGCATCAGTCTTTCCAATGAATAGTCAGGACTGATTTCCTTTAGGATTGACTGGTTTGATCTGATAGAATCGTTAACCCATTACTGCCTCATTTTAAATAAATCTTCAATGCTATTCAAAGTAGCATCAATTGAAGTAAACAACAACAACAACAACAACAACAACAACACACACAAAAAAACTGACCAGTCAAGTTCTTTGCTTTCATATAGGAAATTCAACATATTTTTGCTGCCCCAATATTTTTTTTTAATTATTATATGCTTTCAAACTAGGAATTGGATTTTTATTGTCAAGATTGCTGTTTGCCCTTAGATATGTCGTAATGTATACAATTATTTTTGCAGAATTTCTGAGAAATTAAAATTTTGTGTGGTAAAATCTGTGTCAGTCATCTTATGCCCTCTCCAATATTTTTTTAACTGAGGGAATTGAGGCATCACTCAAATATGCTTCACTTGCAAATCCTTGCCTTAAACATAAATGAAAAGGAATGTTCTTCTTCATATGTTGTGCAAATACATCACATTTTTGCATATTTTGAACTACTTCCACATCTCTTATTCCTCATGGTCCTTTCACTCTAAATGTATACTAAAAGTTGCGTCATGTTCAGCCTCCATTTGAAAACTTCCCTTCTTTACATTTGAATAAATGTCACCCTTATCTTCCACATGCATATTGGAATCCGTATGTTTCTGAATAAGAGGAAATTCTAACTTAGTGCTTCCATCTCATATTTTAACAACTTGCTGTCGTATTATCTCTTTCAATGTCTTGTTATAAAAAATTGAATTAGAGATATAAGTTATAATTATCATAAGCTTTTCTTTAGAATTTGGTTTTGGATTTTCCATTAATTGTCTCTCATATGGCTTTATTAATATTGAGTTTCACAAAGTGCAGAAGGTAAAAAACATGGATGAAAAACCCCTTGTGACTTGATGTTTCAGTGGCAGGAGGGAGACCCCCTTGTTCCTCAACATCTTCTGACACCATCTCTCCTCACTCTCCCTCCTGCTGATGTCCCAGACTGGCTTCCTTTTCTGGACTGGAATATCTTAAATGAGCACCTTCCTCAGGACCTTCAAATAAGCTGCTGCCTTGCCAAGATGCACTGCCCCAGGTATGCTCATGGCCCTAGTTCTGTTATCCTTGAGGTCTCTGTTCTAATAGCACCTTGTTCATCGATCTTACCTAAACATACATGAAAAATCATACTCCCTTTTGACTTTCTACATCATGTCTCTTTTTTATGCTTCAAAACACTTGCCACCATCTGACACGCTATTTAATTTTTGTTGGCTTATATTCTGTCACCAAAATGGGATCTTAGGAGCTTTTGTTTTCAGAACCCTACATTCGCTGCAATGACAAGATTGAGACTTTGTCACTATTCAATTTATATTTTTAAGATGCATGAAAGAATTTTTCATTAAAACTTGAATACATGACACTTTGGTGAAAACACTGATAATTGCACACGTTTGCTAATTAGAGATGACTCAAGTGGTTCCCTAAAGTGCACAAAATCTATGAACAAAATTTTGAAGTTAATATTTTTATGGAAAAATATTTTAAAAAGACAGCAATTCAACCATGTGAGTAGTGCCCATTTGTGTGAAAATGAGTCTTGTTACTTTGCCCCTTTCCTGGTAGTCACCTTCACCAAATGGAACCAAAAAACCTAACGAGGGTTTCCGAATTTCATCTTCTGGGATTTTCAGAGGAACCAGAACTACAGCCTCTCATATTTGGGCTTTTCCTCACCATGTACTTGATTACTGTGTTTGGAAACGTGCTCATCATCCTGGCCGTCAGCTCAGGCCCCCACCTTCACACCCCCATGTACTTCTTCCTCTCCAACCTGTCCTTTGTAGACATCTGCTTCACCTCCACCACCATCCCAAAGATGCTATGGAATATCGAAACCCAGAGCAAAGTTATAACATTTGAAGGCTGCATCACACAGGTATATTTTTTCACACTTTTTGTAGTACTAGACATTTTACTGCTGACCGTGATGGCCTATGACCGCTTCATGGCCATCTGCCACCCCCTGCACTACACGGTCATCATGAACCCCCAGCTCTGTGAACGGTTGGTACTGCTGTCCTGGGTCATCAGTGTCCTGCATTCCTTGTTAGAAAGCTTAATGGTGTTGCATCTGGCTTTCTGCACAGTCTTAGAAATCCCCCACTTTTTCTGTGAACTCAATCAGATGATCCAACTTGCCTGTTCTGACACCTTTCTCAATAACATGGTGATGTATTCTGTAGCTCTACTGCTGGCGGGTGGTCCCCTCACTGGTATCTTTTACTCTTATTCTAAGATAGTTTCCTCCATACAAGGTATGTCATCAGCTCAGGGGAAGTATAAAGCATTCTCCACCTGTGCATCTCACCTTTCAGTTGTCTCCTTATTTTATTGTACGGGTTTAGGCGTGTACCTTAGCTCTGCTGTTACCCACAGCTCACACTCAAGTGCAAGAGCCTCGGTGATGTACACTGTGATCACACCCATGCTGAACCCCTTCATCTACAGCCTGAGAAATAGAGACTTAAAGAGGGGTCTGAAAATACTGTTTGAAAAGGTGACTGTAAAATGCCTCTTTGAAAAGGTGACTGTAAAATAAAATAGGGCATTTTGACCTCAGCTCAAAACCTGAGCTCAATGTTGTCAGTCTTTGATCAAATTGTGGAAGTAGAGCATTGCCTCTTCTATTTTCTTTGGCATTTCTATTTTGCTTTTGACTTTATGTAATTTATGTATTTGGTGACATTTCTGATATCCTTGATTTTTCCCTTTTTCATGTTCATACTCTTGGAATTACATTTCCAATCTTGGAAGTGAAATATTTGAAAATACACACATTTATTTTAGGAGTCTCCATGGATCACTTAATAATTATTTCCTGTAAAATAAAATAGGCCATACTGAGTATTTTTCATTTTGTCTGACTAAAAGAAATAGTCATGAGATGTACCATTCCCATAAATTGGGAAAATACTTCCTGGCAAGAGAATCTGAGACGAGAGTTTCTCACTTTTGTGAAAATCATTCTTTACATATCACTACCTTAATGCTCTTTTTGGTAACTCAAACTTAACATACTGCTTGTCACAGGTCAAGGGCATTTTACTCACTAGGCTCTTGGTTTTCTGTACAACCTTGTCTCTACTTGGTCTACCACAGTCATTAAAAATTGGCCATTGACAAATAAAATACACCTCCAAGTGGAGTCTACTCTGAAGTCACCTATAAATAAATAAATAGATACAGCAAGGCTTTAGAGTGGACTTTTCAGGTGATGCTAGTTATAAAGAACCCACGTGCCAATGCAGGAGATGAGATACGGGTTTGATTCCTGGATCTGGAAGATCCTCTGGAGAAGTAAATGGAAACACACTCCAATAGTCTTACCTGGAAAATCCCATGGACAAAGCCTGGGGGGTTAGGTCCATAGGCTCACAAAGAATAGGACATGATAGAGGAACTAAGCACACAAGGCCCTAGAGTAGGGTTAAACCTAAGTATGGTGAGACAAACTATTAAATCTATGAGAAAGATGTATTTTTCATGCAGCTCATATACTCATTAACATATGGACTATCAGTGTTCATTTAAAAGGTATATTCATTGAGCTGAAGGACTGTAGGCATGTTTTGGTTTCTATTAAATTATTTTCTTGTGTCTGTTTGAAATTTCCACTGCCTCCACAAAATATGATTCCTTCCATTCCTCAAAATGAAATACCTTCCACTCCTCAGAATTTTCTCAAAACCACTAAAGGGTAGAGAATGAATGGTATTAATATCAACCATTATATCTCATCCCCATAATTAAAGGATGAGTCCCTGGAAAGCTTGGAATCCTGTTGTGCAAACATACATATTCTTCCACCCTCTCCACATGACCTCAAAGGGATAGCAATGAAGTCACTGTTTCATTTTTTGATTTCATATTTTATATAAAATAAAGGTGAATAGCAGAAGTAGTCATGACAGTTATCTTCATGTATCAAAACAAATGCTTCAAGCAAACAGAATGAGACTATTACAATTACCTTCAATTCAATTCAGTTTTATTATTCTATCAGTTAGTTGTGAAACTGAGCAGGACCTCCTGGGGTCTTCCTAGAGATAGACCCTCCTGTGTCTCCTTCATCTTGTGTGTTGAAAAGTTTAGCCTCTTAGTCTTCCCTGAGACCAGATTTAATCACAGAAGTGTAAAAATGCAGAATCAAAGGAAAGCAGTCAAGTAAGACAAAATAATAATAGCTTAGCCATAAAACAAAGTCAAGGACTTTTGGGCTTCCATGGTGGCTCAGTGGTAAAGATCTGCCTGACAATGCAGGAGATGCAGGTTCGATCCCTGAGTCAAGAAGATTCCCTGGAGAAGGGAATGGATACCCACTCTAGTATTCTTGCCTGGAAAACTCCATGGGCAAAGGAGCCTGCCACGCTACAGTCCATGTAGTTTAAAGAGTCATATATAACTGAGTGTGTGTGTGTATATATAAACGTACACATATACAATTGATCTTCTTTGAAAAATAGCATTTCAGACTTTTCAGAAATAAATTATTTGGTATGATACATGGGTCATTGTATAAAAAAAGATAGAACCGATCACACTTCTGGAGTGAATGCTTACACTTTTCATTCAAAAGCTCAGGTGAAGACAATTTGGAGTGGAGAAAACGTAAAACTACATGCAAGATTCTGAAATAAAACCACAGCCTTGCTCACTCAAAAATGGCCACAGTACAGTATCTGCACCATGAACCTCTTGACTCACCAGGCAAGACCTGCTGATCAGAAACTGCATATGAACTAGTGTCTGGGTGACTGGTATGCACAGTGATGAGGGGAAAGTCCTGGTCTAGAATAGGTTTACTCATTTTCTCACTTTCTGACCTGTTGTAGCAGGATCATTCTTTGTGCTGGGTGTTGTCCTGGGCATTGCAGAAGTTTAGCAGTATCCCTTCAACATGACCAAATATCACCCTTGGCAAAGGCATCTCTGAGATGGACCATAGTTTGAAAACCAGAAACAACCTGAAAGAATTCCAAAAAAAGGTCCCTTGCCTTATTCAGATTATAATGTGCAGATCACTAATTTCCATGAACCCATTTCTGCAATGAGAATGGAGTTTGGAATAGTATCACCTCATAGAATGGAGTTTTCTAAAAATTAAGTTATGCAGTCCCTATATGGTCCTAAAATCCATACACTTCTTTTTTAAAATTTATTTATTTTAATTGGAGGCTAATTACTTTACATTATTGTACTGGTTTTGCCATACATTGACATGAATCTGCCCCGGGTGTACATGTGTTCCCCATCTTGAAACCCCCTTCCACCTCCCTCCCCATCCCATCCCTCTGGCTCTTCTTATAACAAACGTTTTCTAATGAGGGACTAACTGGCAGCTCTCAATTGGTGTTGTAAGTATGAAGCTCTTAACTGCTTTGGCAAAACTCTCATAAATCCAAGCACTACACTGTCAGAGGTTTTATATTAAAGGATCAAAATTATCCTACTTTTGAAGATGGGAATTCTAATTTTCTCTAGAATCAAAAGGCTATGACTCACCAGGAGTGAAGGCTGTTCCTTGATTAGGAACCTAACCAAGACAAAATCCACAAGCTTAGACTCTGGAGAAAACCTGAACTCAGGGATGGGGTGAGGTGTTGGGATCTTAAGGTTTATCCCTCTGGAAGACAGGTTAAATTATTAAAGAAGTAATAAACACTGAATACTGAATTCATCTGGCTTGTAATATTGAATCTCAGACACAGAGTATGAGTGGGAAACTTTTCCTATCTGTCCAGACCACTGTCCCACAGGGAAATCAATTATTAGAGGTAGTAGTTACAACAGGGAAACATGCTAACTAGCAGACATAAGGAGCCACAAATATTTCTTGTGCTGCAGTCCCTCAGCCTGTGCAACCTTGGACTATATTGGGGCATGGTTGGTGCTTGCAGAGTCAAAACTCTATTTGGAGGGCCAATGCCTGACTCCACAATCTAGTCTATAGACAGAGACTCTGTCTCCATCACCAGCCATCCGAGTGGAGTTGGGACACATATGTTGAGACCTTGCTGTCAGAAACTCCTCCCAGGTGTTTCTTGAGTCCAAGAGCCCAGTAAATACTGCAAGAGATGGTCAGAGGGAATGACAGCCAAGAACATTGACCTGAATTCACCTGAGTGCCAATGTAGACTAAACCCAGAGCCATGATTATTGCAGTTGTTTGTTGTCTTGACTGATTAATGGATTATTTCATGATGCTGAAAATAGAAATGAATAGTGAACTCAACAATACAAGGGTCAACGTTGACCATTAAATGATGGACGTGGAAGCCCAATTAGAAGAGGGAAGGAGAGGTCCAAAGTGTTTTTAGTAAAAGAACTTATGTCCATAAGTACAAGGACCTTTGAAATTAACTGAAGTAGAGATATAAGGTACTAGCTATGGGGAGATGTACAGTGATGTAGGATGTTTTTCTAAGAAGAAGCATATTTTGCTATAATGAGTAAAATCCAGATAAAGGAATGCTAGCAAACATTTTCCTGCAACAGCAGTTCACGAGACATACATTCCACAGTAGCTCCTGCCTCTTAATATAAAAATTAAAAAGCTTTCATTATGTGGAAATGAGTATGCCAACAAGTTTACTCTGTAATTATATCATTACCAATAAAATTAAATATATATGTAGATTCATTAGTCCATTACTTCCTCATTTAAAACTGACTGTTAAAGTTGTTTGCTTTCAATAGGAAATTCATCATGTTTTGCTCCTGTGTTTTATTGTATTCCGTCAAACTAGAAACTGGCTTACTACCATCAAGATTGCATTCACCCGTAATTATGTCATATATGTATACAATTATTTGTGCAGAATGTGTGAGCATTTAAAATTTTATGTGGTAAAATCTCTTTCAGGTATCTTACACACTCTTCGGTGTTCTGTTTTGTTTTTTTAACTGAAGGCATTTAGTGGTCACTTAAATATGCTTCACTGGCAAATCCTTGCCTTAAACAGAAATGAAAAGGAATGTTCTTCATGCAAATAAATAAAACTTTTGCATATTTCCAATTACTTTCCACATCCATTATTCCTTAAGATGAATGAAAAAGAATGAAATAATGCTGTTTGCAGCAAAATGAATGGACCTGGAGATTGTCATCTGAGTGAAGAAAGTCAGACAGAGAAAGAGAAGTATAATATAGCATCCCTATTATGCGGAAACGAAAAAGAAATGTTACAAATGAATTTACAAAACAGAAACAGACTCACAGATACAGAGAATGAACTTATGGTTGCCGTGTGTGTGTGTATCAGTCAGTCAGTTCAGTTGCTCAGTCGTGTGTGTATATATATATATATGTTTTATTTGAGATAGTCTTTCTTCATGATGGTATTTTAGGAGATTTTGTTTCACAAAACCCTATCAGTTCAGTTCAGTCGCTCAGTCGTGTCCGACTCTTCGCGAACCCATGATTCGCAGCATGCCAGGCCTCCCTGTCCAACACCAACTCCCGGAGTTTACCCAAACTCATGTGCATCGAGTTGGTGATACCATCCAGCCATCTCATTCTCTGTCGTCCGCTTCTCCTCCTGTCCCCAGTCCCTCCCAACATCAAGATCTTTTCCAGTGAGTCAACTCTTTGCATGAGGTGGCCAACATACTGGAGTTTCAGCCTCAGCATCAGTCCTTCCAATGAACACCCAGTATTGATCTCCGTTAGGATTGACTGGTTGGATCTCCTTGCAATCCAAGGGACTCTCAAAAGTCTTCTCCAACACCACAGTTCAAAAGCATCAATTCTTTGGTGCTCAGCTTTCTTCACAGTCTAACTCTCACATCCATACATGACCACTGGAAAAACCATAGCCTTGACTAGACGGACTTGGGTTGGCAAAGTAATGTCTCTGCTTTTTAATATACTATCTAGGTTGATCATAACTTTCCTTCCAAGGAGTAAGCGTCTTTTAATTTCATGGCTGCAATCAGCATCTGCAGTGATTTTGGAGCCCAGAAAAATAAAGTCTGACACTGTTTCCACTGTTTCCCCATCTATTTCCCATGAAGTGATGGGACCAGATGCCATGATTTAGCCCATGTACAAAACCCTGTACACATTGCCAAATCCATGAACAAATTATTGAAACAAACTTTTTTACAGCAAAATATAAATAATTTTCATTTCATCAATGCAAGTGAAGTCTGACTGTACCATAATCAGTCATTTGATTTCCCCTTTCCTTGCAGTCACCTCCAACACATGACACCAGGGAACATAACAGGAGTTTCAGAATTTCTTCCAAATTTAAATTGTAACCTTTCACATTTGGACTTTTCCTCTCTGTGTACCTGATCACTGTGTTTGGAAACCTGCTCTTCATCTGGGCATCAGCTCAGACCCCCACCTCCACACCCCCATGTACTTCTTCCTTTCCAACCTGTCCTTTGTAGACACCTGCTTCATCTCCACCACCATCCCAAAGTTGCTGTGGAGCCTCCAGACACAGAACCAAGCTATCACCTATGAAGGCAGCATAACTCAATTATATTTTTTCACACTTTTTGTAGGATTGTATATCTTTCTCTTGACCGTGATGGCCTATGACCACTTTGTGGCTATCTGTCACCCCTTGCACTACATCGTCAACATGAACCTCTGGTTCTGTGCACTGCTGGTGCTATTGTCCTGGGTCATCAGTCATGCCTTGCTGGAAAGCATAATGGTATTGCCACTGTCTTTCTGTACATCCCCTCACTTTTTCTGTGAGTTCAATCAGATGATCCAACCTGCCAGGTCTGTCATCTCTCTTGATAAAGCAGTAATGTATTTTATACCTCTGTTGCTGGCTGGTGGTTCCCTCTTGTGTATCCATTACTCCTACTCTAAGATAGTTTCCACCATACATGAAATCTCATCAGCTTAGGGGGAAATACAAAGCATTTTCCACCTGTGCATTTCACCTCTCATGTGCCTCCCTATTTTATTGTAGAGGCATAGGAGTGTCCCCTCTCTCTGCTACTACCCACAGTTCACATTCAAAAGCAACAGCCTCAATGATGTACACTGTGGTCACGCCCATGCTGAACCCCTTCATCTACAGTCTGAAAAATAAAGACTTAAAGAGGGCTCTGAAAATACTCTTTGTGAAGAAATCTATGAAAGAATCTATTACCCTAGGGCTTAAGAAATACCCATGATAACAGCTCAAATCCTGAGCCAAATTTGATCCAGCTGTGGCAGTGGAATATGCCTCTTTTATTTTCCTTGCAGTTTCTATTTCAACTTCTTAATGAAATTTATGTAACTTGCTTTTACGTTTTGTGATAGCACTAGTATTTAAGAGTTTTTCCCTTTTTCATTTTTATACTCTCCCAACCCTGGATGTGTGAGATTAGTGCAATTGTGCGGTAGTTTGAGCATTCTTTGCCATTGCCTTTCATTGGGATTGGAATGAAGACTGATTTCTTCCAGTCCTGTGGCCACTGCTGAGTTTTCCAAATTTGCTGGCATATTGAGTGCAGCACTTTCACAGCATCATCTTTCAGGATTTGAAATAGCTCAACTGGAATTCCATCACCTCCACTAGCTTTGTTCGTAGTAATGCTTTCTAAGGCCAACTTGACTCACATTCCAAGATGTCTGACTCTAGGTGAGTGATGACACCATCATGATTATCTTGGTTGTGAAGATCTTTTTTGTAAAGTTTTTCTTTGTATTCTTGCCATCTCTTCTTAATATCTTCTGCTTCAGTTAGGTCCACACTATTTATGTCCTTTATCGAGCCCATCTTTGCATGAAATATTCCCTTGGTTTCTCTAATTTTCTTGAAGAGATCTCTTGTCTTTCCTACTCTGTTGTTTTCTGCTATTTCTTTGCATTGATCCCTGAGGAAGGCTTTCCTATCTCGCCTTGCTATTCTTTGGAACTCTGCATTCAGATGCTTATATCTTTCCTTTTCTCCTTTGCTTTTTGCTTCTCTTCCTTTCACAGCTATTTGGAATGCATCCTCAGACAGCCATTTTCCTTATTTACATTTCTTTTCCATGGGAATTATCTTGGTCCCTGTCTCCTGTACAATATCATGAGCCTCCATCCACAGTTCATCAGGCACTCTATCATATCTAGTCCCTTAAATCTATTTCTCACTTCCACTGTATAATCATAAGGGATTTGATTTAGGTTGTACCTGAATGGTCTAGTGGTTTTCCCTACTTTCTTCAATTTAAGTCTGAATTTGGCAATAAGGAGTTCATGATCTGAGCCACAGTCAGCTTCTGGTCTTGTTTTTGCTAACTGTATACAGCTTCTCTATCTTTGGCTGCAAAGAATATAATCAATCTGATTTCAGTGTTGACCATCTGGTGATGTCCATGTGTAGAGTCTTCTCTTGTGTTGTTGGAAGAGGGTGTTTGCTATGACCAGTGCGTTCTCTTGGCAAAGCTCTATTAGCCTTTGCCCTGCTTCATTCCGTGATCCAAAGCCAAATTTGCCTGTTACTCCAGGTGTTTCTTGACTTCTTACTTTTGCATTCCAGTCCCCTATAATGAAAAGGACATCTTTTTTTGGGTGTTAGTACTAAAAGGTCTTGTAGGTCTTCATAGAACCGTTCAACTTCGGCTTCTTCAGCATTACTGGCTGGGGCATACTTGGATTACTGTAATATTGAATGGTTTTCCTTGGAAACGAACAGAGATCATTCTGTCGTTTTTGAGATTGCATCCAAGTACTTCATTTCAGACTCTTTTGTTGACCATGATGGCTACTCCATTTCTTCTAAGGGATTCCTGCCCACAGTAGTAGATATAATGGTCATCTGAGTTAAACTCACCCTTTCCAGTGTATTTTAGTTCACTGATTCCTAGAATGTCTACATTCACCCTTGCCATCTCCTGTTTGACCACTTCCAATTTGCCTTGCTTCATGGACCTAATAGTCCAGGTTCCTATGCAATATTGCTCTTTACAGCATTGGACCTTTTTTCTATCACCAGTCACATCCATAACTGGGTATTGTTTTTGATTTGGCTCCATCCCTTCATTCTTTCTGGAGTTATCTCTCCACTGATCTCCAGCAGCATACTGGGCACCTACTGACCTAGGGAATTCCTCACACAGCATCCTATCATTTTGCATTTTCATGCTGTTCATGGGGTTCTCAGGCAACTATAGTGCAGTGGTTTGCCATTCCCTTCTCCAGTGGACCAGATTCTGTCAGACCTCTCCACCATGATCCGCCTGTCTTGGGTGTCCCCACATGGCATGGCTTAGTTTCATTGCACTCATCCAACATGCTAGTAAAGTCATGCTCAAAATTCTCCAAGCCAGGCTTCAGCAATACATGAACCATGAACTTCCAGATGTTGAAGCTGGTTTTAGATAAGGCAGAGGAACCAGAGATCAAATTGCCAACATCCACTGGATTATGGAAAAAGCAAGAGAGTTCCAGAAAGACATCTATTTCTGCTTCACTGACTATGCCAAAGCCTTTGACTGTGTGGATCACAACAAACTGTGGAAAATTCAAGAGATGGGAATACCAAACCACCTGACCTGCCTCTTGAGAAACCTGTATGCAGGTCAGGAAACAACAGTTAGAACTGGACATGGAACAACAGACTGGTTCCAAATAGGAAAAAGGAATACATCAAGGCTGTATATTGTCACCCTGCTTATTTAACTTATATACAGAGTACATAATGAGGAACCTGGATTGGAAGAAGCACAAGCTGAAAACAAGATTGCCGGGAGAAATATCAATAACCTCAGATATGCAGATGACACTACCCTTATGGCAGAAAGTGAAGAGGAACTAAAAAGCCTCTTGATGAAAGTGAAAGAGGAGAGTGAAAATGTTGGCTTAAAGCTCAACATTCAGAAAACTAAGATCCTGGCTTCCGGTCCCATCACTTCATGGGAAATAGATGGGGAAACAGTGGAAACAGTGTCAGACTTTATTTTTTTGGGCTCCAAAATCACTGGGGATGCTGATTGCAGCCATGAAATTAAAAGACGCTTACTCCTTGGAAGGAAAACTATGACCAACCTAGATAGTATATTAAAAAGCAGAGACATTACTTTGCCAACAAAGGTCTGTCTAGTCAAGGCTATGGTTTTTCCAGTGGTCATGTATGGATGTGAGAGTTGGACTGTGAAGAAAGCTGAGCGCAGAAGAATGGATGCTTTTGAACTGTGGTGTTGGAGAAGACTCTTGAGAGTCCCTTGGACTTCAAGGAGATCTTACCAGTCCATTCTAAAGGAGACCAGTCCTGGGTGTTCATTGGAAGGACTGATGCTAAAGCTTACCCTCCGATATTCTGGCCACCTCATGCGAAGAGTTGACTCACCAGAAAAGACTCTGATGCTGGGAGGGATTGGGGGCAGGAGGAGAAGGGGACAACAGAGAATGAGATGGCTGGATGGCATCACCGACTCGATGGACATGAGTTTGAGTGAACTCCGGGAGTTGGTGATGGATAGGGAGGCCTGGCATGCTGTGATTCATGGGGTCGCATAGAGTCGGACACGACTGAGCGTCAGCAATGAACTGAACCTTTGATGTGAAATATTTGAAGACTCCCATTTATCTCAAGGGATCTCTTAAGAATAATTTCTTCTCAAGTGAAATGTATCATGTTGAGGATTTTGTTTGTTTGACTAAAAGAATAGTTATAAGCCATACCACACCTGTGGGGGGAAAACTCCTCTTGGCAACCACAGCTGTTTATAAGTTTATGATAGAGAAAAAATTGTGACCGGTGTTTGTCACAAAGGTCATTCCTTTGTATATCACTACCTTATTCTCTTCTTGACAATCCAAAGTTTAAAATGCTAGTTATTATCACTGATCATAGGTGTTTCCTACTTGTTCCGATCTTGTTCTGCTATATAATTTGTCTCCTGTATCTACCATAGTATTAGTTTTAGTTGCTAGTCACGTCTGTCTCTTGGCAACCCCACGGACTGTAGCCTACCAGGCTCTTCTGTCCAGGATTCTTCAGACAAGAATACTGGAATGGGTTGCTATTCCCTTCTCCAGAGGATCTTCCCGATCCAGGGTTCAAACCCGTGTCTCCGTTGCAGGCAGATTCTTTACCTTCTGAGCTACAGGGCAGCCTTGTATATACCATAGTCACTGGCAAAAACTGATGACAAAATATGTGTTTCCAAGGAGAATCAACAGAGGAAAATGACTATGAAAAAATTGATGGATATAATATTGATGATATAATGCTAGACCAGACTTGACCTTAAGTATGATGAAGCAAAATATTAAATGCTACATTTATAACTATGCAAAATATGTCTTTTTCAGACAATTAATCTCCTCATTGAAACATGATATGAAAGTGTCCATTTGCCATGGAATGTGGGGGATAGAAGTCCGAGAGGGAGGGATTTATGGACACAGATAACTGATTCACTTTGTTGTATAGCAGAAACTAACATGACATTGTAAAACAACTATTCTGTAGTAAAAAATAATAAAGTTGTTTTATTTTGTGCAAGCTAAAAACAATATCAATTTTTAAGGTGTATTTATTGAGATGAAGGACTGGTGGCTTGTTTTGGTTTTTTATTAAATTATTTTCATGTTTCTGTTTTATAGTTTCCAGTGTTTCCAGAAAATATTATTCCTTCAATCTGTCTAAATGAAATAGCTCTCATCATTCAAAACTTTTCACAATCTCTAGAAGGGCAGAGGATGAACAATTTCAGCATCACCCACCATGCTCATTATAAAAAGATGACTCACTTGAAAGCTCAGATTCTGCTCAGCTATGTGATTCAGGGTCACAGGTATTGTACAAACATGACCTTCCTTCCAACCTCTCCAAGTAACCTCAAAGGATCCTCACTGGAGGCATGTTTTCACACCCTTACATGAACTAAACTTGAATAACAAAGTAATCAGGAACGTTACCTTCAAATATCAAAACAAATGCCCTCAGGTCTGTCTGGTTAAATATTGTATCATTTAGCTATTGTTGCATACAAATTTCCTAAAATAAAATTGTTTAATGTAGTGTCTTTATTGTCAAGTGAGGTGGTCCAGTGGGAAGTTGCAGTGAGCTCTGCAGGTTTCTCAAGAGTCTATCCACAGACATGAACCTCTACCTTGTGTTTCTAAGGCTCATCCATGATGTTGTGTGTGGTTGTACTGCTCTTCTGACTTAAACCAATTTATGTCATTTTACTCCTTTGATATGGGCTTCCCAGGTTTCCCAGTGGTAAAGAATCCACCTGCAGTGCAGGCGACACAGGTTCGATCCTCGGGTGGGAGAGATCTGTTGCAGCAAAAACAGAAATGAGTAGACAGCCTTTGGCACTTACGACCTAAACAGGCCTGCAAGAATTAAACAATCTTGGTTATTCTTCAGCTGTTATGACTAAAAACCACTTGCAGCTAGATTTGTCCTTCACAAAGCTTCAAAAAAGAGAATTATTCTCTGACTCCATATAGATTATACTCTGTGCCTGGCATTCTTCTCCCTTTATACTATCTTGTTGAATTCTGAATTTCAGAAAGAAGGCCATGGACCAATAACTTCAGGGACAACACACTCGGTTGCTGAGTTGTCTGATGCAAACTGTGGCCGTTTTGAAACTTTAAGAGAAAAATACACAAGACCATCATGAGGATATAAAGCCTCTCTCTGTTCCCTGGAGAGGAGGACACAATTCTTGAGACAGGGGCCTGGTGTGTTTCCCTTTTGCCTGGCAAAATTAATAAAACTACTCTTTTCTATTTCCTCCAAACTGTCTCTGTATTTCTACTTGGCTTTGGTGGGCAGGGAGCCAAGATTTTGGTAACAGATCCTGTGAAGTAGGAAATGGTAACCCACTCCAGTTTATTGGCTGGAGAATCCCATGGACAGAGGAGCCTGGTGGGCTGCAGTGCATGGGGTCACAAAGAATCAGACATTACTGAACAACTAAGAACATGTGGCTCAATAGTGGATGAAGCTGACACTTCTGTTAATTTTCTTATGTGTCATTTTCTTTATTATTTTGAGAATCCCATGGACAAAGGAGCCTGGTGGGCTACAGTCCATGGAGTCACAAAGAGTCAGGCATGACTAAGCTGAGCTGAGGCTAAATAGTTTGCAGGAAAAAATGAGTTTAATAATTATGAATCACCTTAATGTAATTCCACCACATTAATGTCCACATAAGGAACTTTTCCTTATCCCATGAAAGATATCTCCCACCATCATGAGACCTGATTCAGCTTCCTCTGCCCCAGGTGTTATCTTAACATACACACTAACACTTTTTAAATAGCAATACATTTTATTACAGCAGAGTTACACAGAACAAGTGTTTCCCTGGTGGCTCATCTGGTAAAGAATCTGCCTGAAATGTGGGAGACCTGGGTTAGGAAGATCCCCTGGAAAAGGGAATAGCTACCCACTCCAGTATTCTGACTTGGAGAATTCCATGGAATGTATAGTTCATGGGGTCACAAAGAGTCGGACACGACTGATTGACTTTCACTTTCACACAGAACAAACTCTATTCATTTAAAAATTAAGAGTGTATGCTGCCTGGTTTCATTCCTATAACCCTTGAGAAAAATATAATCATTTTAGTGTTTTGTTATATGCATGCATGTGTGTGTGCAGTCGTGTCTGACTCTTTGCGACCCCATGGACTGTAGCCCACCAGGCTTTTCTGTTGAAGGGATTCTCTGTCATGCCCTCCTCCTGGGGATCTTCCTGACATAGGGATCCAACTTGCATCTCCTGCATTGCAGGCAGATTCTTTACCCCTGGTTGGTCAGGGAAGTCTCCAATGTAATCTCCTTTGTTTCTTTACTTCTGTAGGTGATGTGGAATAATATACCTAACTTTTGAGGGATATTGTGAGAAAAAATGAAGTATGTATAAGCAACTGTATAGTGAAAAAATTCAAGTATAAGACATGTGTGTACATTATTTGTTTATTTTTCTCCCAAATAAACACATTCACATATGTGTTTATACACATACATATGTGTATATGCTTGCAGATTAATTTATAATCTCATTTATCATGTTGAAAAAATATTTTATAAAAAGTGGGAGGATAAAGAAAATGAAAATAATGAAGGGATGAATTAACATGAAATTCAATAAATGTAGAAATTTGACCAAAAATTGAAGGTAAAAATTGTGACCCTACTCTTTATATAAATTGATTTTCTTAACTAAAGCCTCAAAATCAAAACATTTATATTTATGGAACAGAGAATTTGATGGACCAACTAAATGAAGCAAATATCTCCAAATTGACTCTAATTGCCTTCTCCTACTAAACTTGGGCTTCAATACAAAATATCTTTATTCAGAGGAAACTAAATGACTTGACTAGAGAAGTTTAAATTCAGTACCTTCAGACCATATTTAATTGGATAAATGTATATATTGCATTCCAGTGTTCTTCCCTGGAGAATACCAGGGATGGGGGAGCCTGGTGGGCTGCCGTCTATGGGGTCGCACAGAGTCGGACACGACTGAAGTGATTTAGCAGCAGCAGCAGCAACACATATTGCATTCTGACAGCTGCTATAACAAATTAATAAACTGTGCCTTAAAAACTAAAGTTCTAAGGATCAGAAGTCAAGATTTATCTCATGGGCTTGAACACAAGACCTCTGTGAGAACTGGGGTCTGTCTGAATGCTCCAGGGAAGAATCCATTGCCTTCTTAGATCACTTTCCAGGGGCACCTGTATTTCTGGATTCACGGCCTTTCCTCATCTTCAGAGCCAGTAGTAGAGTATCTTCAAATCCCTCTCTGACTTCAGTTCTTCCCCTGACCTTCGCATCTAGAAGACCATAAGTATATTTTATACCAACCTTGGTAATCCAAGCTAATCTCATTTTAAGGTCAATGAATAGCAAATTTGTTTTCTCTATTAGTTTTATTCCCCGTTATATAAGCTGACATATTCAAAAAGTTTGGGAGATTAGGACATGGACATTATTTTGAGGCCCATATTCTGTCTACTACAATATCTTTTTCAGATAAATATATGACTTTCCTGAGGGCTCAACGGTAAAGAATCTGCTTGCAGTGTGGAGACCCAGGTTCAATCCCTGGGTCTGGGTTATCCCCTGGAGAAGGGAATGGCAACTTGCTCCAGAATTCTTGCCTGGAGAATTCCATGGACAGAGGACCCTGGTGGGCTGCAATCCATGGGGTCGCAAAGAGTCAGACACGATCAAGCAACTAACATATATCAGCCTCTCAGTCACATAAAAATTGAAATAGCTTTACCTGAATTTAACATAAGTTAAAGCAATTCAGGAGACCCCAGTTCAATTCCTAGATCAGGAAGATCCCCTGGAGAAGGGATAGGCTACCTACTCCAGTATTCTCGGGCTTTCTCTGTGGCTGAGTTGGTAAAGTATCCGCCTGCAATGCAGGAGACCTGGGTTCGATTCCAGGGTTGGGAAGATCCCCTGGGGAACAGAAAGGCTACCCACTCCAGTATTCTTGCCTGGAGAATTCCATGAACTGTATAGTCCATGGGGTTGCAAAGAGCCAGACATGACCGAGCAACTTTCACTTTCAAGTTCCTATACTTGAATTTAACACAGAACTGGTGCTTTGTTACTGAAAGTGCGACCCACATACTCAGACCTGCATCATGACACAGCCCAGTAGCTTGTTAGAAATACAAAATCTAAGGGCCCACTGAGGACCTGGTCAATCAGAATTTGCACTTGAATTAGAATTCCTGCTGACTTGTATGCACTAGGAGGTGAGAGAAGTGCTCATACAAAGAGTTTTTCTCCAGTTCTAGGGCAACTCATTCCAGTATTCTTGCCTGGAGAATCTCATCAACAGAAGAGCCAGGCAGGCTACAATTCATGTGGCTGCAAAGAGTTGGACAGGACTGAAGTGACCAAGTATATGCACATGCTCCAGTTCTAACTGTTAATATTTAGGGCAGGATAGCTGTGTTGAATGCTGTCTCATTTACTGTGGGTGTTTTTGCAGCATTTCGCCTTTGATTGCTAAGTAACCAAGAGCAAAACCATCCCTGGTTGGAAATGACAATACAAATTATGAAAACTGGAAGCAACCTGAGAGAACCCCAAGACTCCATCCCAAAATCAGTTCACCAATTTTATTAGAACAGTAAATTCCTCTGAGCCCCATTCCTGAAATGAAGGATGGAGTTACAATAGTACTACCTCATAAAAGAATCTTCTCTAAAATCTAAATTAGATCATCCTGATTTTGTGCAAACGTAAGTTATGGTAAATTAAAAATACTTAAAATATCTCATAACATAAAGCTTTTACAATGTGGAGCAAAATGATAGCTGTCAGCTTCAGATATAAGTATGATGTGGTGGTGGTGGTTTAGTCACTCAGTCATCTGTGAATCTTATGCCCGCATGGACTGTAACCCACCAGGCTCTTCTCTCCATGGGATTTCCCAGGCAAGAATGTTGGATAGGGTAGCCAGTTCCTTTTCCCTGGCATCTTCCTGATCCAGAGATTGAACCCATGTCTCCTGCTTTGCAGGTGTTCTCTTGCATTGCATGCAGATTCTTCACCAACTGAGCCACTAGGGAAAGACCCCAAGTATGAAATACCTAAGAGTTTTAGGGAGCATCAGGAAACCAAAGAGTGGACTACCCAGTTATGGCCATTAATGGAATGATGTTGTCCCTCTTATAAGCGGAGAATAAGAGGTTTCACAGGGTTCCATGAGCTGTGTAGCCATTGCAAGTCAATGCTTTATTGACCCAAGGGATCTATTCAAGACAGTTGCCTCAATCTAACTAGTGGAGACAAGTTTAAATTCAGAGATAAGATGAGGTGCTAGGAGTTTAGACTTCTGGAAAGCAAGAGAGATGATGAAGAAGGATTCATAACTGAATCACTTGACTTATAACTGTTATCCTGCAAACAGAGAATTAGGAGGGGGAAAAATGTACTTTGTGTCAGATGAAGTCCAACAGGGAATTCAGGTGCTTACAGGTCACTGTAACCAGAGGGTAATGTACCTAATGAGAAACAGAGAGAGCTGTAGATAACCACCTCTGCTGCGTCCCTGACCGTGTACAACTTGGGCCTGAACAAAGCATGGTTGTTGTTTTTGAAGTCCTAAATATGAGTAAAGGACCAATGCTTGATCTCTTCATGCTGCTTTGTGTAGGGACAGGGCTTCAGTCTCCATCATCAACCATCGAGGAAGAGAATCAGACTTCCACATGAAGACCTTCCTCTCAGGATTTCCATGTAGTTGAGTGGAAGAGTCTGGAAGACACTGCAGAAGAAGGATAGAGTCAATGAATCCAAGAATGATTACCTGAGTCTACCAGAGAACCAATTCAGCCTAGGTCAGAGCCCAGAGACCACTGTGGTTATTTCCTTGCATGATTAAAATATGTCAATGTATTTTGATAATGTTGAAAAGAGAACTGAACATTGAACTCAGTAAAGCAATGTTCAGTGATACCAAGTAAATGATAAAAATGGAAGCCCAATCAGAAGAGAAATGAGAGGCATAAGGGGCATTCCAGGTGGCACAATGCAAGTTCCTGTGGGTCAGGAGTATCCCCTGGAAGATGGCATAGCAACCCACTCCAGTGTTCTTGCCTGGGAAATCCCACAGGCAGAGGAGACTGGCACGTCACAGTCTATGGGGTCGCAAAGAGTTGGACATGACTGAGCAACTGAACACACACAATGCATAAAGAGATCCCAGTAAAAGTAGAACTTAAGTCCAAGTATCTAATTCACTAATTTGAGTAGAGAGTTAGTCTATTAGTGATGTAGGGATATAAAATTTAGTTAGGGCATTTTGTAATTTTTTTGATGGGACATATTTGACCATGTTTCAATCTTGATCAAAAAGATACACACTGGGCTTCCCTGGGAGCTCAGTGGTAAAGAATCCACCTTCCTATGCAAGAGACAGGTTTGATGCCTGGTCTGGGAAGATCCCACATAGCTCAGAGCAACTAAGTTCATGCACCACAACTACTGAGCCTGTTCTCTAGAGCCAAGAACCACGACTACTGCGATCCTCACACCGAAGAGACCATGTTCTGCAATAAGAGAGCCCACTGTATTGAGAAGCCCATGCACTGCAACAAAGAGTAGCCCCTGCTCACTGCACCTAGATAAAACCCACACAGCAACAAAGACCTCACCACCAAAGCAAATAAATGAATAAACATGAACACCGAAGAATTCTTGTGGATACCTCCTCGCAACAGTTTTCCAGAGATATATGCCTCACAGTATCTTCTGTGGAAAAGAAAAAATCACATGTAAAGAGAGGAGTGCTAATGAGCTTTGTTGTTTAGTCATAAACTTTGTCTGGCTCTTTGTGACCCTGTGGACTGTAGCCCACCAGGCTCCTCTGTCCATAGGATTTCCTGGGGAAGAATACTAGAGTGGGTTGCCAATTCCTCCTCCAGGGGATCTCCCAGACCCAGGGATTGAACCAGTGTCTCCTGCACTGGCAGGCAGCTTCTTTAATGCTGTGCTGCCAGGAAAGTGCTAATGAGCTTACCTTGCAATTGTTTCATTGCCTCTGAGGCTGAATATGTGTGTGGATTTGTTAGCCATTAATTTTCTCTGTCTAAATTTATGTATGTGAGCCCTTTACTTTTCTATAATAGGGTCAGAATAGGATTCCTACTTTTGAGTGCAATTGCACCCCAAAAAATTAGGGTTAGGGTCCCATGAGAGGGACACAAATGGGACTCAGATCTTCACAGCCTTTGGAAGGAATGCATACACTTCTCTTCAAAATTTCATGCAAAGATGATTTGGGGTAGAGAAAATGTAGCCTTTGTAGAAGAATCTGAAACATAATCACAGCCTTGATCTAGTACCTGCACCATCATCACCATCCAGAAGCCTCTTGCTCACCAGGCAAGACCTGCTGATCAGAAGCTGCATTTGAACCTGCATCTGGGTGGCACTAGTTGTAAAGAACACACCTGCCAATGCAGGAGGCATAAGACACTCAGGTTCGATCCCTGGGTTGGAAAGATCCCCTGGAGGTGGACATGACAACCCCCTCGAATATTCTTGCCTGGAGAATCCCACAGACAGAGGAGCCTGATTGGGTACAGTCCATGGGGTTGCAAGAACTGGACACAGCCTAACATTTTATGCTTACCACATAGAGAGGGGTTTTCTAAAATTTAAATTAAATTAAATTCTAGAATCCCCCAAAGTTTGCTAAGATCTATATCTCTCTTACAATTAAAAACATTTTCTAAAGAAGAACTGAGACCTCTTAATTTTTGCTTTAAGTGAAAAATTCCTAACCTTTTTGGCAATACTGTAATGAATTCAAGCAGAGTACTGCCCAACGTTTTACATTAAAGGAACAAATTTATCCCACTGCTTGAAGATGAGAATAGTAATTTTCTAGAGATATCAGGGGCTGTGACCCACCAGGAGTAAATGCTTTGATTAGGGACCTAGTCAAGGCAGAATACTCAATCTTAGATTCTGGAGAATATGTGGACTTAAGGTTGGGATAAGACCTTATGTTTTACTCCCCAAAGAAGACAGGAAAGATCATGGAGAGAAGTAATAAATACCAAATCCATCTGACTTGTAACACTGTCTCATAGAAACAGAAAATGAAAAGAAAGTTTTCCTATCTGTCCAGACCAGTGTCCCACAGGGATATTAATTATTAAAGATGGTACTAACAGGAAGGAAATGTACCTAATGAGCAGATATGGGGAACTATAAATACCTCCTCTCCTGCATCCCTCAGCCTGGGCGACCTTGGAATGGACAGGACATAGCTGTTTCTTGTGCACTCATAACTCTGACTAGGGGACCAATGCTTGACTTCATCCCATTGTCTTGTCTGGAAACAGAGCCTCTGTCTCCATCATCAACCATCCAAGAGGATCTGGGGCATCTATGTTGCAACTTTCCTCTCAAAGACTCCACCCAGTTGAGTCCAAGAGTCCAGTAAATACTGCAGAAGAAGGTCAGATGGAATGGCAGGCAAGAACGTTTACTGAGTTCACCTGAGAGTCTGTCCAGACTAACCCAGAGCCAAGATCACTGGGGTTGCTGGTTTACTTGATTAATTAATTAATGTTTTGATTTATAATGAAAAAAGAAATATAAATATTTAATTCCCTGTGGCAGAGTGGTAAGGAAACCACCTCCAATGCAGGAGAGACGGGTTGTATCCCTGGATCAGAAAGATCCCCTGAAGGAGGAAATGACAACCTACTCCAGTACTCTTGCCTGGAGAATCCCATGGAAAGAGGAGCCTGGGGGTCTACAGTCCAAGGGGTCAGAAAAAGTCAAAGATGACTGAGCGACTGAGAAGTGCAAGAGTCAGTGTTGGCCACTTAATGATGGACATAATGACTCAATTAGGAGAGTGAATTGAGTTGTAAAATGCTTCCAGTAAAAGTAGAACCAAAGCCCAGGGCTCTTTGCTATTACCTGAAATAGCCAAACAGAGTATTAGCTGTGGAGGTTTGTACAGACATGTAAGGGTATTTTTATTTATTTATTTAAGATGGTGCCTATGTGACTATGATAAAAGGAATCCAGGCCAAGGAATACTGGCAAACATTTCCTTACAAATGCAGTTCATGAGACCACCATTTCACAGTATCTCCTCCCTCCTAATATTCAAATAAAACAGTATTTATTATGTAAAAAATGGATATGCTAATGAGCTTACTTTGCAATTATTTCATTACCAGTGAGGCTGAATATATTTATATGTTAGTAAGCCAGGTACTTGAAAATTGTCTGTTCTATTCCTTTGCTTTTGCATCATGAATTTAGCAGGAATCTTGCTTTTTATTGTATTCTTTCAAAGACTAGATATTTTTTTCATCATTAGTTATCTGCCATTGAATTACTTTACGGATTTATACAAGTTTTGTGCGGAATGTCTGAGAGTTTATAAATTTGGTGTGGTAAAATCCATAAGTCAGTCGTATTTTGTTCTTTTCATTGCTTTTTAATGTCTTTTAATTGAAAGATTAGAGCAGTCACTTACACATTCCTCACTGCTTTCACCAAAAATGAAAATGAGTGCTCTTCTGTATTGTGTTGTTGTTGTGTCAGTTGCTCAGTCGTGTCTGACTCTGTGACCACATGGACTGCAGGCCTCAGGGCTCCTCTGTCCATGGGATTCTCCAGGCAAAAATACTGGAGTGGGTTGCCATTTCCTTTTCCAGGGCATCTTCCCAACCCAGGGGTTGAACATGCGTCTCCTGCACTGATGGCAAACTCTTTACCATCTGAGCCACCAGGGATGAACCTTAAATATGATATACAAGTTTTTAACCAGTTTATGTTCTCTCTCCAATCTGGATTTTAGGAGATTTTAGTTTTCAGCACCTTACAATCCCTGCATAGACAATACGTGGAACATTGTTGCAAATCAATTTTCAAGTTCAGGAATTTCTCATTAATACTGAAAACATGACATGATGGGGGAAAAGTTTAAAGTGGGACAGGTTTGCTTATTACAGAAGGTTCAGTGAATTCTCTGATGCAGATCAGAACCATAAATAAAATATTAATTTTTTGATGAACAAATATGAATTGAATTACTTCAAGGATATGAGAAAAGCCTGTCTGTGCAAAAATTAGTCATATTGTTTCCTCCTTACTTACAGTCACCTCTACCACATGAACCCAAGGAATGATATAGAAATTTCAGAATTTCTCTTTTTAATTAATTTTTTCTTTTAATTTTAACTGGAGGCTAATTACTTTGCAATATTGTAGTGGTTTTTGACATACATTGAGATGAATCAGCCATGGGTGTACATGTGTTCCCCATCCTTAACCCCCCTCCCACCTCCCTCCCCATCCCATCCCTAAGGGTTATCCCAGTGCACCAGCCCTGAGCACCCAGTTTCATGAATCGAGCCTGGACTGACAATCTGTTTCAAATATGATGATATATATATTTCAATGCTATTCTCTCAAATCATCTCACCCTCGCCTTCTCCCACAAACTCCAAAAGACTGTTCTATACATCTGTGTCTCCTTTGTTGTCTCGCATATAGGGTCATCATTTCCATCTTTCTAAATTCTGTATATATGTGTTAGTACACTGTATTGGTGTTTTTTCTTTCGGGCTTACTTCACTCTGTATAATAGGCTCTAGTTTCATCCACCTCATTAGAACTGATTCAAATGTATTCTTTTTAATGGCTGAGTAATATTCCATTGTGTATATGTACCACAGCTTTCTTATCCATTCGTCTGCAGATGGACATCTAGGTTGCTTCCATGTCCTGGCTATTATAAACAGTGCTGCGATGAACATTGGGGTACACGTGTCTCTTTCAATTCTTGTTTCCTTGCTGTGTATGAGCAGCAGTGGGATTGATGGGTCATATGGCAGTTCTAGTTCCAGTTTTTTAAGGAATTTCCACACTGTTCTCCATAGTGGCTCTACTAGTTTTCATTCCTACCAACAGTGTAAGAGGGTTTGTTTTTCTCCACACCCTATTTAGCATTTATTGCTTGTAGACTTTGGGATAGCTGCCATTCGGACTGGTGTGAGATGGTACCTTATCGTGGTTTTGATTTTCATTTCTCTGATAATGAGTGATGTTGAGAATCTTTTCATGTGTTTGTTAGCCATCTGTATGTCTTCTTTGGAGAAATGTCTGTTTAGTTCTTTGGCCCATTTTTTGATTGGGTCGTTTATTTTTCTGGAATTGAGCTGCAGGTGTTGCTTGTATATTTTTGAGACTCATTCTTTGTCAGTTGCTTCTTTTGCTATTATTTTCTCCCATTCTGAAGGCTGTCTCATAATGTCTTTAATTGTGCAAAAGCTTTTAAATTTATTAAGGCCCCATTTGCTTATTTTTGCTTTTATTTCCATTACTCGGGAAGGTAGGTTATAGAGGATCCTGATATGATTTATGTAGGAGAGTGTTTTGCCTATGTTTTCCTCTAGGAGTTTTATAGTTTCTGGTCTTAAGTTTAGATCTTTAATCCATTTTGAGTTTATTTTTGTGTATGGTGTTAGAAAGTATTCTAGTTTCATTCTTTTACAAGTGGTTGACCAGTTTTCCCAGTACCACCTGTTAAAGAGATTGTCTTTTTTCCATTGTATACTCTTGCCTCCTTTCTCAAAGATAAGTTGCCCATAGGTGCATGGATTTATCTCTGGGCTTTCTATTTTGTTCCATTGATCTATATTTCAGTTTTTGTGCCAGTACCATACTGTCTTGATGACTGTAGCTTTGTGGTAGAGCCTGAAGTCAGGCAGGTTGATTCCTATAGTTCCATTCTTCTTTCTCAAGATTGTTTTGGCTATTTGAGGTTTTTTTGTATTTCCAAAGAAATTGTGAAATTATTTGTTCTAGTTCTCTGAAAAATACTGTTGGTAGCTTGATAGGGATTGCATTGAATCTATAGATTGCTTTGAGTAGTATCCTCATTTCCAGTATATTGATTCTTCTAATCCATGAACACGGTATATTTCTCCATCTATATGTGTCTTCTTTGATTTCTTTCATCAGTGTTTTATCGTTTTCTATATATAGATCTTTTTCTTCTTTAGGTAGATTTATTCCATTGCAATGGTGAATGAAATTGTTTCCTTAATTTTTCTTTCTGTTTTCTCATTGATAGTGTATAGGAATGAAAGGGATTTCTGTGTTAATTTTATATCCTGAAACTTAACTCTATTTATTGATTAGCTCTGGTAATTTTCTGGTGGAGTCTTTAGGGTTTACTATGTAGAGGATCATGTCATCTGCAAACGGTGAGGATTTTGCTTCTTCTTTTCCAGTGTGTATTCCTTTTATTTCTTTTTCTTCTCTGATTCCTGTAGCTAAAATTTCCAAAAGTATGTTTAATAGTAGTGGTGAGTATGGACACCCTTTTCTTGTTCCTGACGTTAGGGGAAATGCTTCAATTTTTTCACCATTGAGGATAATGTTTGCTGTGGGTTTGTCACATATAGCTTTTATTGTGTTGAGGTATGTTCCTTCCATTCGTGTTTTCTGGAAGGTATTTATAATAAATGGATGTTGAATCATGTCAAAGACTTTCTCTGCATCTACTGAGATACATATGGTTTTTGTTTTTCAATTTGTTAATGCAATGCATTACATTGACTGATTTGCAGATTTTAAAGAATCCTTGCATTCCTGGGATAAAGTCCACTTGGTCATGATGTATGATCTTTTTAATATGTTGTTGGATTTGGTTTGCTAGAATTTTGTTAAAGAATTTTGCATCTATGTTCATCAGTGATATTGGCCTATAGTTTTCTTTTTTTTTATGGCACCTTTGTTAGGTTTTGGTATTAAGGTGATGGTGGCCTCATAGAATAAGTTTAGAAGTTTACATTCCTCTGCAATGATCTGGAAGTGTTCGAGTAGGATAGGTGTTAGCTCATCTCTGAATTTTTGGTAGAATTCAGCTGTGAAGCCATCTGGTCCTGGGCTTTTATTTACTGGTAGATTTCTGATTACAGTTTCGATTTCCATGCTTGTGCTGGGTCTGTAAAGATTTTCTATTTCTTCTTGGTTCAGTTTTCAAAAATTATACTTTTCTAGGAATTTGTCCGTTTCTTCCAAGTTGTCCATTTTATTGACATATAGTTGATGATAGTAGTCTCTTATGATCCTTTGTATTTCTGTGTTGTCTGTTGTGATTTCTAGATTTTTATTTCTAATTCTTGATTTGATTCTTGTCCCTTTGTTTCTTGATGAGTCTGGCTACTGGTTTGCCTATTTTGTTTATCTTCTTAAAGAACCAGCTTTTAGCTTTGTTGACTTTTGCTATGGTCTTCTTTGTTTCTTTTCCTTTTATTTCTGACCTAATTTTTATGATTTCTTTCCTTCTACTAATTTCTTTCCTTCTACTAATTTCTTTCCTTCTATGATTTCTTTCTTTCCTTCATTTCTCCTTTTTAAAGTTGCTTTAAGTGTAGAGTTAGGTTATTTATTTGATTTTCCTCCTGTTTCTTGAGGTAAGCTTGTATTACTATGAACTTTCCCCTTAGCACTGCTTTTACTGAATCCCATAGGGTTTGAGTTGTGTTTTCATTTTCTTTCGTTTCTATGCATATTTTGATTTATTTTCTGATTTCTTCTGGTTTTTGCTGGTTATTCAGAAACATGTTGTTTAGCTTCCATGTGTTTGCATTTTTAATAGTTTTTTTTTTCCCCTGTAGTTAACATCTTACTGCGCTGTGATCAGAAAAGATAGTTGCAATTATTTCAATTTTTTGGAATTTACCAAGGCTAGATTTATGGCCAAGGATGTGTAGGCTCTGTGTAGACCCGAGAAAAGTGAAATTCATTGTTTTGGGGTGACATGTCCTATAGATATCAATTAGGTCTAACTGTTCCATTGTATCCTTTAAAATTTGTGTTTCTGCAGAGCCCTGGAGTCAGGGTCAGGACTCTGGGACTGGTGGAGGCTCTCCCAGCCCTGTCTCTGCAGCTGCGCCAACACAGCTCCGTGGGGACTAGGTGTGCAAAGTGACATTCCTCCTTTCTCTTTTTCTCCCTTGAGTCCTTCTGAGATGACGGCTCTGGGCACAGCGGGTGCTGCCCGGGTCTTGGTCGCCCTGGTGGCTGTGGCTCTTTGCGGTCAACCTCTGCTGGGAGTGAGCGCCACCTTGAACTTCGTTCTCAATTCCAACGCCATCAAGAACATGCCCCCACTGCTGAGTGGCGCTGCCGGGCACCCAGGCTCTGCAGTCAGCACTGCTCCCGTAATTCCGTTTGAGGACGGCAACAAGTACCAGACCATTGACAACCACCAGCCATACCCGTGCGCTGAGGACAAGGAGTGCAGCACCGACGAGTACTGCGTGAGTCCCATCCGCGGAGCCGGTGCACAAATCTGCCTAGCCTGTCTGAAGCTCCGAAAACGCTGCGTGTGTCACACTATGTGCTGCCCTGGGAATCACTTCAAAAACGGGATATGCATGCCTTCTGATCAAAATCATTTCCATCGAGGGGAAATCGAGGAAACCATTATTGAAAGCTTTGGTAATGAACACAGTACCTTGGATGGGTACTCCAGAAGAACTACACTGTCTTCAAGAATATATCATACCAAAGGACAAGAAGGTTCTGTCTGTCTTCGCTCATCAGACTGCGCTGCCGGGTTGTGTTGTGCTAGACATTTCTGGTCCAAGATCTGTAAACCTGTTCTCAAGAAAGGTCAAATGTGCACCAAACATAGGAGAAAAGGCTCCCACAGGCTAGAGATATTCCAGCGTTGTTACTGTGGAGGTCTGTCTTGCCGGATACAGAAAGATCACCATCAAGCCAGTAATTCTTCCAGGCTTCACACTTGTCAGAGACACTAAGCCAGCTGTCCGAACACAGTGGACTCCATTTACATAATATATGCTATGAAAACCGTTTGTGACTTTTGTGAGCTCAGTCCTTAAGGATGTACAAATTCTGTGGTTACAGTTAAGCATTCCAATAATACCTTCCAAAAATCTGGAGTGTAAGTGTTTTGTTTCTTTGTGGAACTCTCCTGTCATTGATTGCAGTAAATTACTGTGTTGTAAATTTTCAGTGTAACACTTACCTGTAAATGCAAAAAATCTTTTAATTATTTTTCTAAAGGTGCTACATTGTCTATTGTTCCTCTTGTCATGTAAATCTTTGTACACATTGATTGTTATCTTGACTCTGATAAATACTCTATACTGAACTGAAATACTTTCAGCTTATTCTATATTGAATTGAAATAAATAATTTCAGCTTATACTTCCTAAATGTAAAACCCTTCCCCCTCTTAATTCTAGAATCTAGAGTTTTTGGAATGATGATTGGTATGTAAGATTTATCATGAAAATATTATTTTCCAAAATGTATTATCTCAGTATTTGGATCCTATTTATCTCTAGGTTGTGACAGTCCTTGAAATAAAATTTAACTTAATACCATGAAAAATAAATAAATAAAATTTGTGTTTCCTTGCTAATTTTCTGTTTAGTTGATCTATCCAGAAAGATAGATCGTAGATAGTTGATCTATCTATCTATCCAGGTGTAAGTGGGGTATTTAAGTCTCCCACTATTATTGTGTTATTGTTAATTTTCCCTTTCATACTTGTTAGCATTTGCCATACATATTGCGGTACTCCTATGTTGGGTACAATTATATTTACAATTGTTATATCTTCTTGGATTTATCCCTTGATCATTATGTGGTGATTTTCTTTGTCTCTTTTCAAAGCCTTTGTTTTAAAGTACATTTTATCTGATATGAGTATTGCTACTCCTGCTTTCTTTTGGTCTCCGTTAGTGTGAAAAATCTATATCCAGCCCTTCACTTTCAGTCTGTCCGTGTCCCTTGTTTTGATGTGGGTCCCTTGTAGACAGTATATATAGGGGTCTTGTTTTTGTATCCATTCAACCAGTCTTTGTCTTTTGGTTGGGGCATTCAAACCATTTACATTTAAGGTGATTATTGATAAGTATGTTCCCTTGCCATTTACTTTGTTGCTTTGGGTTCAGGTTTATGCATCTTTTCTGTGTTTCCTGTCTAGAGAAGATCCTTAGGCATTTGTTGAAGAGCTGGTTTGGTGGTGCTGAATTCTGTCAGCTTTTGGTTGTCTGTAAAGCTTTTGATTTCTCCTTCATATTTGAATGAGATCCTTTCTGGGTACAGTAATCTGGGTTGTAGGTTTTTCTCTTTCATCACTTTAAGTATGTCTTGCCATTCCCTCCTGGCCTGAAGAGTTTCTATTGAAGCATAAGTTGTTATCCTTATGGGAATCCCCTTGTGTGTTATTTGTTCTTTTTCTCTTGCTGCTTTTAATATTTGTTCTTTGTGTTTGATCTTCGTTAATTTGATTAGTACCTGTCTTGGATTCTGCCTTGTGTTTATCCTGTTTAGGACTCTCTGGGTTTCTTGGACTTGGGTGGTTATTTCATTCCCCATTTTAGGGAAGTTTTAAACTATTATCTCCTCAAGTATTTTCTCACGGTCTTTTTTTGCTTGTTTGTTTGTTTTCTTCTTCTTCTTGGACTCCTATGATTCCAATGTTGGGGCATATAACATTGTCCCAGACGTCTCTGTGGTTGTCCTCATTTCTTTTAATTCTTTTTTTCTTTTTTCCTCTCTGCTTCACTTATTTCCACCATTTTATCTTCCACCTCACTTATCTTATCTTCTGCCTCAGTTATTCTACTGTTGGTTCCCTCCAGAGTGCTTCTGATCTCAGTTATTTCATTATTCATTTTTGATTGACTCTTTTTTATTTCTTCTCAGGCCTTGTTAAAATTTTCTTGAATCTTCTCAATCCTTGTCTCCAGATTATTTATCTGTAACTCCATTTTGTTTTCAAGATTTTGGATCATCTCTACAATCATTTTTCTGAATTATTTTTCTGGTAGACTCCCTATCTCCTCCTCTTTTGATTGATTTGGTGGGCATTTATCATGTTCCTTTACCTGCTGAATATTTCTCTGCCTTTTCATATTGTTTTATATTGGTGTGTTTGGGGTGGCCTTTCTGTATGCTGGAAGTTTGTAGTTCCTCTTTATTGTGGAGGTTCCTCCGTGTAGGTGAGGTTGGACAAGTGGCTTGTCAAGGTTTCCTGGTTAGGAAAGCTTGCGTCAGTGTTCTGATGGGTGTAGCTGGATCTGTTCTCTGTGGAGTGCAATGAAGTGTCCAGTAGTGAGGTGTCTATGGGTTTGGTGTGACTTTTCCCCGCCTGTATTTTATGTTCCTTCATTGTTGGATAATTAGCTTGGTATATCTTGCTCTGAAACTTCTTGGCTTTTGGGTGGAGCTTGGTTACATTGTAGGCATGGAGGCTTTTGGATGAGCTCTTCTTGATTAATGTTCCCTGTAATCAGGAGTTTTCTGGTGTTCTCAAGCTTTGGATTTAAGCCTCTTGCCTCTGGTTTTCAGTCTTATTCTTACAATAGCCTCAAGACTTCTTCATCCATACAGCACCAATGATAAAACATCCAGGTTAATGGCGAAAAGATTCTCCACAGTAAGGGACACCCAGAGAGGTTCACAGAGTTACATGGAGAAGAGAAGAGGGAGGAGGGCGATAGAGGTGACCAGGAGGAGAGGAGGAGGAGTCAAAAGGGGAGAGAGTAAGCGAGCCAGTAATCCATTCCCTAAGTGTTCTCCACAGCCCTGAATACCCAAAGAGACTCCCGGAGTTAAGTAGAGAAGAGAAGGGGGAGGAAGGAGATAGAGGTGACCTGATGGAGAAAAAGGAAAGCCAAAAGGGGCAGTGCAATCAAGCCAGTAATCAAACTCCTAAGTAAAAATGGGTACTGAAGATTGGATTCTGAAAGATATAAAATGGATAATAAATACTAAAAAGCAAAGATTAAAAATCTAGAATAGAGATTAGATTTAGATTAGAGATTAGATCTCAAAAACACAATATTTTTAAAAAATCACAAAAATTATAAATATATATATATGAAATTTGCTTTAAAAATACGGTCTTTTTTGCAGAGTAATAGTAGTTTTTAAAAATGAAAATTAAGCGAGTAATAAAGAACTTAAAAGCTAATCGCCGAAGAATTGATGCTTTTGAACTGTGGTGTTGGAGAAGACTCTTGAGAGTCCCTTGTACTGCAAGAAGATCCAGCCAGTCCATTCTAAAGGAGATCAATCCTGGGTGTTCATTGGTAAGACTGATGCTAAAACTGAAACTGTAATACTTTGGCCACCTCATGCGACGAGTTGACTCACTGGAAAAGACTCTGATGCTGGGAAAGGTTGGAGGCGGGAGGAGAAGGGGACGACCGAGAATGAGATGGCTGGATGGCATCACCGACTCTGTGGACATGAGTTTGAGTGAACTCCGGGAGTTGGTGATGGGCAGGGAGGCCTGGCGTGCTGTGATTCATGGGGTCACAGAGAATCCGACACGACTGAGTGAGTGAACTGAACTGAACTGAAAGAACTTAAAATTTTTTAAAAAATTTAAAAAATATAAATAGTAAAATAAATCTAAGAATTTCTCTGGAGCTGTTGAGGGCAGTGTGGGGTCAGTTCAGTTTCAGATAGTTCCTTGTTCCAGCTTATAGTTCTTCTCAAGGTCTATAGCCCCCTTCCAATGTAGTCAATGCTAACTACAGGGTTTTAATCTATTGCACCTGTCATTTCCAAAACAGTTTCCTCTTTGTTTATTTTGGCTTCCTCTGTTTGCAAGTCTCTTCAGTGTCTAATTTCTGCCCTGACACAAGGCGGGGAAGGTTGCCATTTATTTAGGCTCACTTGTTCAGTTGTGCTGTATGAAGGGAGGAACACTGCAAACAACTATCACTGGCATGTGTAGGGAGTGCTCACCCTGTTGGGACACACTGAGTTTGCCCCCACTCATGCGTGTGTGCTTTCCCAGTCTATACTGCTCAGGCTCCAGGTTGCTCTGCAGGGGAACTGTCTAAAGCGGGCCCTGGGTTGCATGTACTTCCCAGGTCTAAGCTGCTCAGGCTCAGGTTCTCGGGTACTCTACAAAGGCACAGATTCAGTTGGCCCTGCGTTTTGTGCCCTTCCCAGGTCTGAGCAGCTCTGGTGATCAGGTGCTTAGTGAAGGCACTCTCCCCAGGTGGGCGGAGTGTCTTATCACTTCCCCAGTCCCAGCCGCTCAGTTTCCCGGGTGCACCAAGAGAGTGCGGTCTCAGGCGTACTGTGTGTCTGCTCCGGGGAGCTGATCTCTGACTGCAAACCTCCTGATGGATGTCAACCGCCCAGGATCCCAGGAAGACTTGGTTAGCAACTAGGAATCTGCTCACAGTTTGGTGGAGGATGCTGTCTCTGGTGCCGAGATTGCCCCTCGCCTTCCAGCTCTGTCTGTCGCCCGCCTGCCTTTCTGCCACCAGCATGGGGAGGGACCGGTCTTCAGCTGGCTAGCTCTCCTCTGGTCATCACTCAGTCCTTTGTTCTGTGAGCAGACCAGGTTGTGCCTTAGAGCTTTTCCCGGGAAAGTTATCTCTCTCTCTCACTCTTTTCCTTTTTTCCCTCTCACTGGCTATCCCTCAGTTTGGGCTTCTATCTCACGTTAGCTCCCTCAGATTGTCCTCAGGGCATTCAGGCCCAGTCCTTACCCTGAGCATGCATTCTGAGCCTCCCTGTTCAGCCCCCGCTCGCTGCTGGTGGACACGAATGTCTGGGCTACTTCTCTGCCTGGAGTTGTGGTTAGGTGCATAATCTGTGACTTTTTTTTCTTTTATCATGGTTATGTTGCCCTCTGAGATTCCAAAACTCCCCACAGACCCGCCGATGAGAGGGTTTCCTGGTGTTTGGAAAGGTCTCCTTCACGACTCCCTCCCTGGTTTGGGTCTCCATCCCTAACTCTTTTGTCTCTCTTTCTACCTTTATATTTTGTCCTACCTCCTTTTGAAGAGAATGTGCTGCCTTTCTTGGTGCCTGTTTTCCTCTGCCAGCGTTCAAAAGTTGCTTTGTGGAATTTGTTCAGCTTTCAAATGATCTTCTGATGAACCTGTGTGGGAGATAGTGATCTCCCCATCCTATTCTTTCACCATCTTAGTACTGCCATCTCACGTTTTTAATAAAGGTATAAAAATAAAATTATATTTTATAAAGGGAAAAGAAAGTAGGTCTGACTTACAGGTGACTGTTACAGAAAGTGGCTAAAATTATTGTGGGAAGTGGACCCTGAAAAAAAGTTTTATTCATGGTTAGGACTGACTAAGTTTAAAATAAATTTAATTAAGTTTACCTAAATGGTTTAAAGTAAGCTGGTGCAAAACTTAATTCAGCCTTTTTCTCTGTTAAGAGGACATACTTTCTTCAGATGCTGAACTGCTTTTAATAATAGATTTAAGTTTCTTTATCTTTTTTTTTTCAAACCCTGGTTCATTACCCCCCTCTTTATCCCCTAAAGGTTTGAATTCAGAAGTTATGGGCACCAGCAGGATCCTGGCCATTCAGAACTTTCCAGAAATCATGAAGCCTAAGAGGTTTGATATTTGGGTGTTGGGCTGTTCAATCCTCTAGAAACCAACCCAACTGTGCGTGAGTGTGTACTGAATAATTTCAGTCGTGTTAAACTCTTTGCGACCCTATGGACCCTAGCCCGCCAGGCTCCCCTATCAATGGGATTCTCCAGGCATGAATACTGGAGTGGGTTGCCATACCTTCCTCCAAGGGACATTCCTGACCCAGGAATAATTGATATGTTCTATATTTACCTTTGAAATCTTTTGTTACCTTTGGCTAAATAAATAACTATTATTTCACAGTGACTTATATAATCCTACCTGACTTAGTCTTATAAACCCTTTTGAGATTTATTGGCAAAACTTCCTAAATAACTTGACTTCTAGCTAACTTTGGGATGCTTCAGAGGGCCCCTCTGACATCCCAAAGAGCTATTAAACTACCTGCATTCACTGGACATGTTAAATTACATGAGAAGTACTGCTGAAGGGGTGATAAGTCTGTTCAGGTTATACTGTAGGTTGATGTTACTAATATAGATATACTAAAAATTATGTGAAATTCATATAGATCTGATATGCCCTGATAAAATATGGTCAATTATAATTCTAGTTATCATATTGAAGTATTATGACCAGGCTTCTTTGTCAGTTGCAATAGAATCAGTTTTCAAGCGTGACTTCTATGGATTTATTCTCATGCCTTTAGAAGAACACTGCCACTTCTTCAAGATTTATGAAAAGAATTTCTAAGGTTAAGGAGATAAACAAATTTTGTTATTAATAATAAGCTGGTACCAGACTGAAATTTGTTCTTCTATCTGTTTACAGAAAAAAGAATCTTTGGTAGACCTGGGAATGAGCCTTCCCAGCACCACGGGATGCAATGGCCATGACATGCCCCCAAAACATGGTTAAATATGCGCCTATGAAGGGCCCCTGCTGACTGGAAGCTGGCCCTTGCAAGCTGCCTCTACAAAGATTAAATCATGACCACGACATGATGCTGACCTTTAACACCTCCTTGAAAGGAGTTCAGCGTGGAGACCAAAAATAAGGCACTCTGTGCTCTGGGAAAAACCCGGAAAACAGGCCTTCAGATAGTCAGATGTTTTCAGGTAAAGATATTTGTAAGTTCAAATTCTTGCATCTTCTCATACCTAGAGAAACACTAATGTCACAAACCAATGTCTGGACCTGGGTCTCGTGGCTAGCCCCACAGTATCTTTCCTACTCCTATTACTCTTTGAGCAATATATCTTTAACTTTCTTGTTAAGTTTGTTTTTCCAAGTAGTAGTACAACAAGAATATCCCCTGCGGAACACCCAGACAATGCTGGAACAAGCTGCCTTATCATTCTGTGGACTCTCATCTCCCTCTATTGATGCATCCCGAGGTCCTTATCTATTCTCCCTTTGAGATCTTATATGGGAGACCACCTCCAGCGATAGAAAAACTAAAGGGAGACCACCAACAACTAGCTCTCCAGGAGATTTCCCAACATTTCCAGGCCTTGGGAAAAGTCTTCCACCATATCCCCAATAAACCTTAGAAAGGACACCCATTCCTTTGAGCAATTGGGTTCATCCATATTAGCCAGGAGATGAGGCATGGGTTAAAAATTAGGAAAAAAGGAAAACAAACACTTCAGCCAGTTTGGACAGGCCCTCACACAGTCATCATGGCAACCCCTACTAATGTTAAAGTTATAGGTGTCATGTCTTGGATCCACCACACCAGAGTCAAGGAGGCAGCTTCTTCCTGTGATGTGGATACCTGGAAACCAATTCAGGACCCCAGGAACCTCAAGGTCTGGCTCCAAAGACAATCACCCTCACCCACAAAGGTTGCTGAGCCCTGCTCTAGTCACTCTGGAAGCTGACTAGTCAACTCACGGTGGAAGTTGAGGATCCAGCAATCAAAATACTGATGACTTTCAGTGTCAACCCTGGCCTCTATCCCTAGTCAGTATTATTGTTGTGCTCTTTGTTACAGGACCAAACTAGACTCCTTGGCTGAGGTGGGTTTACAGAATAGGAAATGACTAGACCTTCCCTGGTGGCTCAGAGGTTAAAGCGTCTGCCTGCAATGTGGGAGACCTGGGTTCGATCCTGGGTCGGGAAGATCTCCTGGAAAAGGAAATGGCAACCAACTCCAGTATTCTTGCCTGGAGAATCCCATGGATGGAGGAGCCTGGTGGGCTTCAGTCCACTTGGTCTCAAAGAGTCAGACATGACTGAGGGACTTCACTTTCACAGACCTACTGACAGCTAAAAAGGGAGGACTCTTCCTCTTCTAGAATGGAGAATGCTGCTCTTATGTAAATCAATCAGGAACACTGAGGCACCTGGCCCAACAGCTAAGGGAATGAATCATGAAAAGGGGAGAAGAACTAGCAAATTCCTGGGGTAATTGGGATGATATCTTGAGCTAGGCATTGTGGCTTCACCCTTTAACCGGTCTTCTCTTCATATTCTTTGTGACGCTCTTGTTTGGCCCTTATGTCTTCCATGCTGTTACCCAGTTCATAATCTCTTGAATTAAATCCATAAAGTTACAAATGATAATAGCTCAATATAACCCCTTAAACAATGGAGAACTCTAAATGTCCTACTGAAACATGAGATGATGCTTTCTGCAATGAGTGATAGAAGCATCAAGAGGGGGGAATGAAGAGGAAAAGTTAAAATTTTGCATAACCTCCTGCTCCTTCTGCCTCTGTAACTCAGCTTGCTACTTGAAAAGTCTAGAGCACATAGGTCTCAGAATGTGGAGACTCACAATACTAGGATCTGGAGCTTATCTCACGCACCTTTGTCCTGCTGTTTGCAATCGCCCAACCCCTCCAAGTGAGCAAACCCACTTAATGATGCCTGTTCACATATAAAATCTCTGTAACCCTTTGTTTGGTGCTCAGAGCTTGGAGTGTAAACTCCTCTGGTTCTTCTGGCTTAATAAACCTGAGTTCTCCAACTTTCTGAGTGTGGTGCTTGGTTTCTCGAGTACTGGTTTCTGCAGCACTCAAACTCATGTCCATCAAGTTGGTGATGTCATCCAACCATCTCATCCTCTGTCATCCCCTTCTCCTCCCTCCTTCAGTCTTTCCCAGCATCACGGTCTTTTTCAAGGAGTCAGTTCTTCACATCAGGTGGCCAAAGGATTGGAGTTTCAGCTTCATCATCAGTCCTTCCAATGAATATTCTGGACTGATTTCTTTTATGATGGACTGGTTGGATCTCCTTTCAGTCCAAGGGACTCTTGAGAGTCTTCTCCAACAATCAGGTCAAAAGCATCAATTCTTTGGCACCTGGCTTTCTTTATAGTCCAACTCTCATATTCATACATGACTACTGGAAAAACCATAGCTTTGACTAGACAGACCTTTGTTGGCAAAGTAAAAGGCAGAGACATTACTTGCTATATATACATGCTATATATAGATAAAGTTCATTTCATTTTACTGAGTGAATAATCATGAGTTCTGTTACCTTTTTGAAAATGAAAAACTACATTGGTGACTAAATCCAATGACATAATTTCATAAGAACATGAAATCTCAGTTTAACACTTTTGGTTCATCATTCCTTTTGTACATCACTACATAATTTATCTTCCCAAAAATGTAGACTTTAACATATAGTGTGTTTCATAGCAAGGCATTCCGTTTTATTCCCTCTAGGATCTTATTCTTTATATAGCTCGGTGTGCATATTGGTTACCAGTGCATGCTCAGTGGCTCAGTAGTGTCTGACTCTTTGCCATCCCATGGACTATAGCCCACCAGACTCCTCTGTCTGTGGGATTTTTCAGGCAACAATATTTGAGAGGGTTACCATTTTCTACTCCAAGGGATCTTCTGGACCCAGGGATCTAACCCACATTCCTGCATCTCCTGTACTGCAGGTAGATTCTTTACCTGCTGAGCCATCATTATCAGAGTCACTAGAAAAACTGATCATCAATGCATGTCTCCAATGGTAGTCTATGTGAAACACCAATTTCAATAAAAAGTTTGATGTAATAATGTCTAGAGTATAAGATGACCCTATCTAAAATGAAGCACATATTTATGCTAGATTTTAACTATGCAAATTATTTTTTCTGGTGTTGTAATATCAGTGTTCATATATAAAGGGGTTTATCATTGGTGTGAAGGATTGTTTGGTGCAATTATATTTTATATTGAATGATCTTTCTTTTTCTACTTGAATACTTGCATTGTTACCTACAAATATTCCTTCCATTGTTCTAAATGAAATATCTTTCCAATTCTAAATTTTATCATAACCACTGAAAGACGTTGAATAAGCCATATAAATATCATATATATTTATGTTTATTTCCAAAGTCCAGCTCACTACGGAGCTTAAATTCCTTCTGATCCTGTGACTCACCGTCACAGATTTTTGAACAAATAGGCATATCCTTTTAACCTGGTATGGTTACCTGGAACACATGTACACCTGTGGAGGATTCGTGTCAACATATGGCAAAATCACTACAATATTGCAAAGTAATTAGTCTCCAATTAAAATAAATAATTTTTTTAAAAATTATATTAAAAAACCTCAGTGGAATCACTTTTTAGTACAGTTATATGAAATAGACTTGAATAACTGAGTAATTATTAATGCTATTCAAATATCAGAACAAATGCCTAAAATGAGAACCCATACATTATTATAATTTAACTCAGTTCTATTCACTTGGATTATTTTTTCAGTTTGTTGCTGCATAACTAGTTGTCCTAAAAGCAAATGGTTTAACACAATGTCTTTACTGTCAAATAGGAATATACTATGGGGATTTGATCTGAGTTCTTATAGTCTCTTCTTCATGGGTATACTGTCAGCTGTCAGGCTCTATTTTGTGTTTTAAAATCTCCTCCATGATGGTGTGTGCAGTTGTAATGCTCTTCTCTTTTGAGCCATTTTATGCCAATTTCTTCTTTTTATATATGTAGGTTAGTCCTTAGTTTACAAGAAAAAAACTGAAATGGTGTTTCAGTATCAAATGGTATCAAATGTTAATTTCTTTATTTTAATTTCACTATTCCTATATCCATATATAACACTTTGCTTTCTTCCTTGTTTAAAGAGATTATGTGTGACTCAACCACATGGATTTTCCTTATTACCCTGAACCATGCAAAACCAGAGGTTTTAAACTCTCATCCCTTGAAAATAATTATATACAATAAACTGCCATTTTTTAAAGTATCCTATTTGCTGAATTTCAAAAATTGGCTGTACATACTACCTGGTTCATTTTTTTAATAGTTCAAAAATACACAACGTTTTAATTTCTTTGAAATTTTATTGTTAAAAATGTAATTGAACTGAGTCTCAGGTTTGCTTATTTCAGAAGAAAAGTTGAGAACACAAATCCAAACTTCACGTGGATGCTGTGAAGAATGAATGAAATGTATAGAAACACTTTGCTGAGTCCTTTCTTTTAGAAAAGTCGTTTCTGTTAGAAAAAGTGAAAGTGAAATAGAAATTGCACAGTTATGTCCGACTCTTTGCAACCCCATGGGCTCTAGCCTACCAGACTACGGGATTCTCCAGGCTAGAGTACTGGAGTGGGTTGCCGTCCACGGGATTCTCCAGGCTAGAGTACTGGAGTGGGTTGCCATTTCCTTCTCCAGGGGATATTCCTGACCCAGGGACCGAACCGAGGTCTCCCACCTTGCAGGCAGACGCTTTACCCTCTGAGCCACCAGGGAAGCCCTGTTAGAAAAGTCGTTCGCTTTTCTGACCTAAGTTCAAGGTTAGATGTATATGTATGCATATATGTGCCTGCATCTGTATACACCTTTCTCTGAAATTAATACGCTCACACTTGAATGCACATGTCTACAGTCTCATTTGTAATCCCGTCCCAAGTTAAAAATAAACCTGAGAGTAAGTTAGAGGGATGGAAGTGAAAAGAACAGATGCTTGAAATAAAGAAAATAGAAAGAAGTTAGAGATATTGACAGAAAGTGTTTAAGCAGAATGTGTGCTCGTAATATTAATAATGATTTACGTTTCTCATCTTAAATCCTCAAAGACCTCACAGTTAGAACCATATTTACATTTAGGCAATGAGAAATTCTGTCTAGAAGCTAATGAGTCAGAATACCTCATAAAAGACTCAGTTGTCTCCTGTTTAAGGTAGGATTTCACCACAAAATACTTTTAGATAAGGGGAATTCACTGATTGAATTGAAAGGTTTAAACTCAGCTCCAAGAACAGTATCTAATAGGACACATATCTGTACTAGATTCCTATTGCCCCTGCAAAAGACACAGGTTCCATTCCTGGTTTGGGAAGACTCCTTGAAGGAGGGCACGGCAACTCATTCCAGTATTCTTGCCTGGAGAATCACCATGGACAGAGGAGCCTGGAGGGCTACAGTCCATGGGGTCACAAAGAGTCAGATACCACTGAAGTGACTTAGCACTCATGCATGCTCTTGTAACAAATTATCACACTAGCGGCTTAAAACAAATACCTGTCTTAAAGTTCTGTAACAAATTACCATGCTAGTGGCTTCAAACACCTATGTATCTTAAAACTCTTCAGAAGTCTGAAGTCTCACTGAGCTAATGTGATGATGTCTGCAGGACCGTGATCCTCCTGAACACTCCAGAGGACAATGTGTTACCTTTGCTGTGTTACTTATAGTGGCCACCAGCATTCCTTGATTCATGGTCTTTCCTCCATCTTCAAACCCATGTGCAGAGCACTGAAAATATCTGTCTGACTCTAATTCTTCTTCCTGTCTCTTCCACATTTAGAGGATCAATGTGATTACATTATTCCAAGCTGAATATCCATGCTAATATGATATCAAGATAAATGATTATCCACTTTATTCCATTTGCCAATATAATCTCGGGCTTCCCTAGTAGCTCAGCTGGTAAAGAATCTGCTTGCAATGAAGGAGACCAGGTTCAATTCCTGGGTTGGGAAGATCCCCTGGAGAAGGGACAGGCTGCCCACTCGAGTATCTGCCTTGCTACCTAGATATGATATTCAAACGGTCTTGAGAATGGGGTGTGGTTAACTTTTGAGTATCGTATTCTGCCTTTTAAAGTGTCTTTTCTCAGATATATCATTTGATGACACTCAAAAGTTCTTTTTAAAAAGATTAACTGGAAGATAATTACCATATGACTTTTTTATTTTGCCATATATCAACATGATCGGCCACAGGTATACATGTGTCCCCCCCTTCCTGAACCCCCTCCCACCTCCCTCCCCACATGATCCCTCTGGGTTGTCCCAGATCCCTGGCTTTGGGGGCCCTGCTTCATGAGTTGGTCTTGCACTGGTCATCTGTTTTACAGATGGTAATGTACATATTTCAATACTATTCTCTCAAACCATCCCACCCTTGACTTCTCCCACTAAAAAAACAAACAGAATTTACCACTGCTTGCAAAAGTGAGTGAAATGTTCAAAATTACATACATGGAAGACTCTTGATGAAGACCTAAAACTGTTTATATCTGAGTCTAGCAGAATCATTTTCTTGCTACCCAGACAAGGATCTGCAGCATCAAGAACATGTAAGACATTGTCAGAAATACAGAATGCCTGGTACTTGAATCAGACCTGCTGAATCATAATTTGCATTTGAATTATAGTCCTTGGTAATTTTTAAGAATAGTCAACTTAGGAAAGTGCTAGACTAGAAAAAGTTTTATTCCTTTTCACTGATGGTATTTGTGGCAGTGTAATTATTTGTATTGGATGCTGTCCTATGCATTGCATGTGCAGGATCTCTTTAGACACTGAAAAACATGACCAGCTGCAAAGTCATCTCTGATTGAGAATCACTGCCACAGAACTTGTGAACTAAAAGTGTTTGGATAATCGAGACTCCCAATCAAGACTTTCTTGGTTTATACTTTTGAACAGGACATTAACCCCCGCTGTGTCTCATGTCTGTAATGGAGAAGGAAGTACATAAGAAGACTACATTACAGAATGAACTAGTATAAAAATGAAAGTGGGCAGTCCCTATAATGAGCTAAGTTTGGTTACAGTGTGTGTGCTGTGCTGTGCTTAGCTGCTCAGTCATGTCTGACTCTTTGTTATCCCATGGACTGTGGTCTGTCAGGCTCCTCTGTCCATGGAGATTCTCCAGGCAATTGTATACTGGAGTGCGTTGCCATGCCTCCTTCCATGGGATCTTCCCAACCCAGGGATCAAACCCAGGTCTCACACATTAAAGGCAGAATCTTTAATATCTGAGGCACTAAGTGTATAACAATATCTAAATTTGCATAACTAAATATCAGAAACATTTCCTTGCTACCTAGAGAAGGATATGCAGTGTTAAGAACATGTAGGGCACTGTTAGAAATGCAGAGTCCCTGGTACCTTGAATCAGACCTGCTGAATCATAGTTTTCCTTTAAACTATAGTTCTTGGTAATGGCCATTTAGAAAAATGCTGGACTAGAATAGATTTTATACCTTTTCACTGATGGCATTTGAGGCAGTATAATGATAAACATTGGATACTGTCCCATGCATTACATGTGTAGGATCCCTTTAGACCCTGAAAAATATCACCTGCTGCAAAGTCATCTCTGACTGCAAATCAATGCCATGGCATTTATGAACTAAAAGCATTCTGACAATCAAGACCTCCCCCCTTCGAGACTCCAGCCCTTTCTTGGTCATACCCTGGAGCAGAACATTAAACCCCTCTGTGTCTCATTTCTATAATGCAGAATGAAGTCAAAACATATAAGAAGACTATGCCACAGCATGAACTTCTATAGAAATTAAAGCAGACAGTCCATACAATGTGCTGTTAGGTTATAAAAATATCTAAATTTATCTCATAATTAAAAGCATAACGAAGTACTAAAGGACAGCTCTTAACTTCTGATATAAGCATAAAAATCCTAATTGTGTTGGCAAAAATATCAGGGCCCCAAGGACTGTAGTGCCTAAGGTTTTATATGAGCAGACACAGTTGTCATACTCAAAAAATATTTTTTAGAACTATCAGGAGTTATGTGTTTACCACTAGTGAAAACTTGAAAGATCTGAGGGACTAAATTAAGTGATAATTCTTAACCTTAGATTTTGAGGAAATTTTAACTGGGACTGGGATAAGTTGCTGGGATGGTTTAGACCTCTGGTCACAGGAGAATTAAGGAGAAGGAGTAATAAGAACAAAATTCACCTGCCTTGTAAACTGGTCTCTTAGGAACAAAGAATGAACTGGAAAATTTTCCTTTCTGTCCAGACCCTTGTACCCCAGGGAAATCAAGTACAGAGTATGGGTGTTACAGCAGGAAGATGCCTAATGAGAAGCCAGGTGAACTATAAAATTTCCTCTGCTGTTGGCCCCTCAGCCTGAGAAATCTTGGACACCACAGGACATGTTTCCTTTGAAAACCTGACTTTGGCTGGGAAATCAGTCCTTTACTCCCTCTAGTGGGGACAGTCCTTTACTCCCTCCGGTGGGGACAGAGCATCAGTCTCTATTATCAACGCTTTTGAACTTCTACACAAAGACCTTTCTTTCAGTTCCCATCTAGGTGAGTCTGAGAGCCCAGTAGACACTGTGGAGATAAATACAATGCAAATCTTGAACATTTATCTGAGGTCACCTGTGATTGAGTCCAGCCTAACTCAGATATCAGAGATTAGTGTGGTAGTTTGCTATCCTGATTATTGTGTGTGCATGCTTGTTCACTCATGCTTGTTCAACTCTTTGCAACCCCATGGACTGTAGCCTGCTAGGCTCCTCTGTCTATGGAATTTTTCAGGCAAGAATACTGGAGTGGGTTGCCATTTCCCCCTTCATGGGATCTTCCAAACCCAGAGACTGAACCTGAGTCTCTTGCATCTCCTGCATTGGCAGCAGATTCTCTATCACTAGCACCACCCAGCAAACCCTAATTCATAAATAAATGTATTTCAGTTCAGTTCAGTTCGGTTCAGTCGCATTTACTTAGGAGTAAAAGAGGAGCAAGGGCTTTGCAGATGGCCTTAGCAGGCAAGAAACTGCTTGCAATGCAGGAGACATAAGACACATGGATTCAATCCCTGGGTTAGGAAGATTCCCTGGAGGAGGGAATGGCAACCCACTTCAGGATTCTGCCTGGAGAATCCCATGGACAGAGGAGCCTGGTGTGCTACAGTCCACAGGCTCACATGGAGTCGGACACAACTGAACGACTGAGCAGGCACGCAACAGAAAAGCAAACAGTGACCTCAGTAAGGTAAGGCTCAGTGTTGCCAATTAAATGATAAAAATGGAAGTCCAAGTAGAAGAGAGAGTGAGATGCATAAAGTGTTTCCAGTAAAATTTGAACATAAGCCTAATGACAATACGAAGTAACAAGAGTAGAGAAATAAGCTATTAGATGTGGACAGATGTACAGTGAAGTAAGGATTTTTTTAAGATGGGTCATATTTGACTGTTTCCATATTAATGAGTAAGATCTGAACCAAGGACTTCATGAAAAAATATCCCTGCAAACCTATATATGCGATTGCTGATTCATGTTAATGTAACGCAGAAACCATTAAAATATTGTAACATAATCATCCTCCAATTAAAAATAAATAAGTTAAAAAAATTCTTGACAGATAGTACCTTCTCTCTGTTGTAATGTTCAGTCACTCAGTCTTGTCTGACTCTTTGTAACCCCATGGACTTTAACCTGCCATCTCCTCTGTCCATGGGATTCTCCAGGCAAGAATACTGGAATAGGTTCCCATTTCCTCCTCCATGGGATTGTTGCCATCCAGGGATCAAATACACAGCTTCTATGTCACCTGCATTGCAGGCAGATTCTTTACTCACTGGGCAATCAAGAAAGACCTCTGCTGAAAAGTTTTATATACATGCTTATGTAGAGAGAGTTGGAAACGACTGAGCACAAACAAACACACACATACACACATATACATTTATCTCTGTGTTACACATTCACTCTGTTGATCAAAAATTGTCTGCAAGAACCCTTTGTATGCTGCAATTGGAGTGTTTTTATTCCAGTCTTTGCTCACATTCTTCAAAATGAATTGGAGGCTTTATTTTCTTTCCAGAAAATGCTTGCCATTTAGTTATTTTATGTATATATAGAAGTATCTGTGAGAATGTTTGGTAATTTATAAAATTTATGTGGTCAGTCAGTCATATGGTGTTCTCTCCATTGCTTTTTACATTTTTTATTGAAAGAATTGAGCTCTAATATTCTTCACTTGACAATACTTGCTTTAAAATCATGACAGTGATTGTTTTCCTGCATATTTTTCAGTGCCAATTAATCACTTATTATGGGCTTCTTAGTGTTCTTGCCTGGAGAATCCCAGGGACAGGGGACCCTGGTGGGCTTCTGTCTGTGGGGTCACACAGAGTCGGACACGACTGAAGTGACTCAGCAGCAGCAGCAGCAGGTGACGCTAGTGGTAAAGAACCCACCTGCCAATACAGGAGACATAAGAGAAATAGCTGGATCCCTAGGTCTGGAAGATACCCTGAAGGAGGGCATGGCAACCCACTCCAGTATTCATGCCTGGAGAATCCCATGAACAGCTGAGCCTGGTGGACTGTGGTCCATAGAGTTGCAAAGAGTTGGACATGCCTGTAGCAACTTAACACACAAACATACACACACACACACCTATTAAACATATTTCTAACTTTTACTCTCTTCTTCCTTATTGCTCCTTTTAATCTTTTGTGGTTAAATGTATTTCTAAAAGTTATATTACCTTCAGACATCATGTAGAAATCATTATTCAACCATTTGATGAAATGTCACCTTTGTCTTTCACGAACGTATTTGAATCCATGTATCTTTATTTAAAAAAAGAAACTGAACTTGAATACTACTTCCTCCTTGCATTTAAAATATCTTCTCTTATTTTATTTCCAAGTCTTTGGGAATTTAACATTGAATTAGTGGCCAGCATTGGTATCATTAAATTATTGCTGTTCATGTCTTTATGAAACTTAGTTATAGATATTCATTCAATCTTGTTACATTCAGTTATTTTGAAACCACTACCACTTAACCTAGTTTTATTATCAGTAACATTGTCCCACATATGCTTGGTTTCTTTTAAACTTTTCTTTCTATATTAGGTACAAACACCTATTCCTACACTTTTCTACAAATGTATGAATAGAATCCTATGCACATCACAGATATTCTTGATTCAGTGCAGTCCTTTTTTTTTTTTTTTTTTTCTACTTGTGTCCCCTTTTCCCTACTGGTCAATAATGCCCCAGAGATTTTCTTCCAATCAACTGTTATTCAATGTAATATGGGTTCATTATTTCAATAGCTGTTTAGTATTTCATAAGGGGCTGTGCTACTCACACTGCAGACTGTCTTTCCTAATCTTTCTCTTCAAGTTGGTATTATATCATTCCTACAAAAATATTTGAGATTGTTAAATTTAAACTGTGTTTCTAAGCAAGAGCAACTTTGTTTCCCTGGAAACACTGAACAATACTTGTAGAAATAATGTCTGTTCCTCTAGGAACAGTGGGTGGAAGTCAGGGGTGCTCTAGGAATCCTGCAAGGCACAGGACAGACCCCACCACAGAGAACAACCTGTCCCGAGCATGTCAACAGTGCTGAGACTGAGAAGCCCCCAGTTAAAGAACTTCTGTGTTTTTAATATCTCTGCCGTTGTTCAGATGGCTTTCCCCACAGTGTAACATTTTAAATTTCTCTCTGAAATTACAGACAGTGCACCTTTGCTTCCTGTTTTAAAGTACCGCTATAAACTGTGACAACTCTGGAAGTATTTCCCCAGATGGATGGTTGTGAAAAAGTGTTCTTTTCTTAACTGTTACTGAGTTTGATAAAAAATAATACCTTGAATTGTCACTTTGATATATCGATTTTATTATTGTATGCCCAGATGATACAAACCTCTATTTTACCACTATCAGCTTTTGAAATGATTTTTAAGAATTGCTGTTTCTCAGTTGACCTTTTGGGGACTTTATGCCATAAAAATACCTTTCCATTTTACTTAGTCAAATATATCTATCTTATGCTGGATTTCTTGCTTTAAGACAGTTCTGAACACTTGTGGAATTTAGTGTGTAGTTTTATAGGTATTCACCAACAAGCAATGGTTTTTATATAGGATAGATAATCCCTCTGATTTATTCTGTAATCTAATCTTCCCAAATTGAAGTACAATCTTATATGTATTCAACAAAATCTGTTATATGTATTATATTCATGTTTACACGTTTCTCAATTTATTTATTCATCCAATCGGATATCAATAAATCATTACTATTTTAATATTGTTTAAATAGTGTGTGAAAATGTTTTAAAAATACAATTGCTTTGGAACTAATTTATTCAATTATTTTTCCTGCAATTCCTTTTATTTTGTGATTTCACATATATTCATTTATTTTTTTTGCATTTCATTTTTTAAATTTTTTATATGGTTTCATATTTTATTTTTATGTTTAAAATTTATTTTAATTGGAGGCTAATCACTTTATATTATTGTAAATAGGTTTCTGTTTGCCTTCCTGCATGCAAAGTGGCTTCATTCGTATCTGACTCTGAGACAGTATGGACCTAGCCTACCAGGCTCCTCTGTCCATGAGATTCTCCAGGCAAGAATACTGGAGTGGGTTGCATTCCCTCCTCCAGGGGATCTTTCTGATCCAGGAATTGAACCTGCATCTCTTATGCCTCCTGAATTGGCTGGCAGGCAGTTTCTTTACCACTAGCACCCCCTGCAATGCCCCTGTTTCTATAGAAGTGCACATATATTCACATATCTTTCTGAAAGTGCAATATGACCATAGCAGTTGAAGTCTCTGATGATTAGGATTTTGCATTGTCATGGTGAAGCAATAGTACAATGAACATCTATTATAATATAACGTCTTCAGGCATGAATCCTATAAAAAATTTATTCAGGACAAAAGGATGGATTGGCATGGTGTCTGTAGGATTTACAGAGTATGAAAAGCCTTTTGCTTGTTGAACAAAGATCAAAACAGCATTGGGGTATGCTCATCAGATTTATTTTTAAAATTTGATAGTGCGTAAATTCCAAGAATAACAAACACCTGATGCCCTGTAAGAAAACTGGGAAAGAGCTTGCCTCATTCCCTACAGAACAGTAAAATATTGGTCAAATAAATGGAGAAGATTTTGGAAAAATATCTTCTATTGCTTTATATAAAATATGTTTAGCTTTTGCTATTTTCCTTTGGATATTCACTTTTGTTGGTTTATTTACTTTGCCCAATTTTATTTTGGGGTAGTCACATATTTCAGGTTTCTTTCATTATAAAAGTATAACTGCTTCTGTTAAGGAAAACATGTATTTTTCTTTTTGAAGGTTATTTTTCCTTGGCATCAAGTAGAGATAACTGGAATAGGAGTGTTGCTAAACAAAGAAAACTTTAATTCATCACATAGTCCAGGGACCATTAGTGCTTATTAAATCTTTTACCCTCTAATGTCTATTTCATTTCTGTCTCCTCTCCCTCTGCCTCTCTTTCACACACACACATACTTTTTCTATTTCTCTAAATACAAAGCTATAAGTGATCATAAAAATGAACCCACGTTTATTGGTCCATGGGCAGTCTATGAACTAGAATTTCTGGGTAACATACATTCTGTAGGAGAAACATGATCAGCTTGAGTTATAATGGTATATGGTGTGAGGAAGGAGGTTCTTGGTGAGAAATGTGTGGTAGGAACATAGCCCAGGAGGACATGGCATGAGCGTCTGTGTGTGTGTGTGTGTGCTTGTGCCTTGAGAGCAGTTCTTAAAGCAGAGGTGCTTGGACTCATCTATTAAGGTGCCTTATCACAGAGCCCAGAACTCAGCAGAAGGTCCTAAGATTGGGAAATGTGTTAATTCACAGGATGCTTTCGCAACTAAATTCATAAAATGCAAGGAACAAGCATTTTCCTCAGGTCTTTTGTAGAGGCCATTCCCTCGCCAGGCACGTATTTCTTTTGATATCTTACTAGATTCTTCTCTCCCTTTCTTGAACTATCTGTTCAATTATCACCTTGTTTGCTGGCCTTACCTGAACACTCAGTACAGGAAAATATCTCCTACTACTCTCTTTTATATCTAGTTTTGTTTCTTCATAACAACTGTTATTGCTTGACATATTACATTTGCACATCATCCATTTTTCACCATCACTGGATTGTGAAAGGTTCCATTTTCCAGCACCATATATCTGTTACCTGTATTTGTTTGGAGGGACTTGCCATGTGGCTCAGTGGTAGAGAATCTGCCTAGCAATGCAGGAGAGGCGGGTTCAATCCCTAGCTTGAGAAGATCACCTGGAGAAGGAAATGGCAACCCATTCCAGTATTCTTGCCTGGGAAATCCCATGGGCAGAGGAGCCTGGCAGACTACATACAGTCTGGGGGTTCTCAAAAGTGCTAGATCCGGCTTAGCGACTAAACAATATGTGCTTTGAACATGGTTGACACTCAATATGTATTCTTCAAATGTATGAAAGTATTTCTCATTACAGCTGCAGAATGCATGATTTCCTTGGGAATATGCTGAGAATGGGTCAAAATGCCCAAGTAGTGATGAGATAGAACTTTTCTAAACACAAGATATTAAAAATAATTTATTGAGAGCAAAATAGAAATTACACTTTGTGAGTTATGCCAATTTGTGTGAAAATTAGTCATGATGTTTTCATTTTTCCTGGTAGTCACCTCCACCACATGAAACCAGGTAACAATACACAATTTTCTGAACTTTTTCTTCTGGGATTCTCAGAGGATCCAGAATTGCAGCCCCTCATCTTTGGGCTTTTCCTCTCCATGTACCTGATCACTGTATTTGGAAACCTGCTCATCGTCCTGGTCACCATCTCTGACTCCCACCTTCACACCCCTATGTACTTCTTCCTCTCCAACCTGTCCTTTGTAGACATCTGCTTCACCTCCACCACCGTCCCAAAGATGCTGCGGAATATCCAGACCCAGAGCAAAGTCATCACCTATGAAGGCTGCATCGTCCAGGTGTATTTTTACATATTTTTTGCAGGATTAGATGACTTCCTCTTGACAGTGATGGCCTATGACCGCTTTGTTGCCATCTGCCACCCCTTGCACTACACAGTCATCATGAACTCTCGACTCTGTGGAGCGCTGGTATTGGTGTCCTGGATGATGAGTGCTATGTATTCCTTGTCACAAAGTTTAATGGTTTTGCAACTGACCTTCTGTACAGAGGTGGAAATTCCCCACTTTTTTTGTGAGCTCAATCAGATATTCCAGCTTGCCTGTTCTAACACCTTTCTTAATGACACGGTGATGTATTTGGCATCAGTATTACTAGCTGGTGGGCCGTTTGCTGGTATCCTTTACTCTTACTCTAAGATAGTCTCTGCCATACGAAGAATCTCATCACCTCAGGGAAAGTTTAAAGCATTTTCCACCTGTGCATCTCATCTCTCAGTCGTCTTATTATTTTATTGTACGAGCCTAGGAGTGTACCTTAGCTCTGCTGCTACACACAGCTCACATTCAAGTGCAGCAGCCTCTGTGATGTACACTGTGGTCACACCCATGTTGAACCCCTTCATCTACAGTCTGAGGAACACAGACATAAAGAGAGCTCTGAAGAGAGTCTGTGAAATAATAAGTATAAAAAGGCCAGCTGTCCTGGGGCAGATGAAGTGCCCTTGATTACATTGCTCAAAGCCTGAAAATCAGTAATTGTGACACTTTTCTTAGTGTGTAATAAAATATTTTCCTTCTACTTAATTCCTTGGATATCCATTTTTATAAAAATTCAACTTTTCTGTACAATCTCAGTTGCTCACTTTATTAAACTTTCTTTTCATTCTATCATTTAGGTGCTTTTTTAAAGTTGTGCTTTTTTCTACTTCAAAATTTTCCAAACTTTGAATATGAAATATTTGGACATTTCTATTTTTTATGGAGTGACATGAGGAATAGTACTTTCTTAAATGACAAATGTCACCCCAATTAATTTTTGCCTTTCTTTCTGGAAAAAGTTGTCATGAGATATATTCAGTTCAGTTCAGTTCAGTTGCTCAGTCGTGTCCGACTCTCCGCGACTCCATGAATCACAGCACGCCAGGCCTCCCTATCCATCACCAACTCCCGGAGTTCACTCAAACTCATGTCCACAGAGTCGGTGATGCCATCCAGCCATCTCATTCTCGGTCGTCCCCTTCTCCTCCCGCCCCCAACCTTTCCCAGCATCAGAGTCTTTTCCAGTGAGTCAACTCGTCGCATGAGGTGGCCAAAGTATTGCAGTTTCAGCTTTAGCATCAGTCCTTCCAATGAACACCCAGGATCGATCTCCCTTAGAATGGACTGGTTGGATCTCCTTGCAGTCCAAGGGACTCTCAAGAGTCTTCTCCAGCACCACAGTTCAAAAGCATCCATTCTTCGGCGATCAGCTTTCTTCACAGTCCAACTCTCACATCCATACATGACCATGGGAAAGGCCATAGCCTTGACTAGACGGACCTTTGTTGGCAAAGTAATGTCTCTGCTTTTTAATATATTATCAAGGTTGGTCATAACTTTCCTTCCAAGGAGTAAGTGTTACTCATATAAAAAAGTGTGCAAGTGAAATCCAAGGCAATTTATATAATTTTATAAAAGGGTTGACTGAATCAGAGGGTGTGGAGCTATGGATAAGGATGGTTGATTACAATGTTGCAGGCAGATTTTCAGTTGCACAAGGTGCCATTGCTCCAAACACTGCATTATTCAAGGGTCAAATCTTTCTATATGTATAGTATGCATATATACCTCATGATCAAATATGACTCATGAGAGAGCTTGACCGCCTATCCAGTCATGTGGTTCAGGTCACAATTTGTGCTAACATGTTCGCCCATATCCTGCTTACCTGGGAAGAAACTGCAATGGAATAACTTTAATATAATTATCTGTAATACAATTAAAAAACAGAGTAGTGAATGCTATCTTTAAAGATCAGAATAAATTATTGGAATGAGGTTATTAAAGTTGATCTCAGCTCTATACCATTTTTTATTTTATTCAACTACTTGTTGCTGCATAACCACTCATCCTAAAATAACTGTTCTAATATGCTACAAGAAAACTCACGAAGACACTTCAGTTAGATCAGGAATAAAAATAATGAACATAAAGAACAGTTTCCAAAATGATGAAAGCTCTTAAATATAAGTAAACAGAAATTCTGGTGCTGAAGAACTCAGTAAATGTGATGAAATATGAATTACAAACCCCTGGAAGTGGAGACCATATGGAGTAGAGAGATAGTGACTTCAAAGGTAGAATGATTTCATATCGGGCACCTGCCTCGATATGGACCCAGGGTATCCTCAGGATGAACGACGTCGGTGTCAGCAAGAGAGAGAGAAAGAGAGAGAGAGACAGGGGCTGATAATTCCTTGGTTTACGCTGGAAACCAATAAAATCCCAGCACGGGGTTTGCTTTGTTTACGTAGGCCGCAGGCGCCCTCTCGAATCACTGGAGACACCCCACCAGGGCACCCCCTCGAGTGGGTCTTAGAAGCCCAGGCAGATAAGTAAATTCAGAGGGCCCAGCGCTCCAAGGATCTCAACCAGAAAAAGGAGAATAGAGAAAAGGATGGAAAAAGAGAAAGAACGGCATGGGGAGACCAAGCTTCAGTGAGCAAGGCCCAAAACTTTATTTTCCAGTGCTGCTTTTACACCCTAAGTTGTGCACATGAAAAATAGAGAAAGGGAGGTATAGAGTTATTCCAAAATCACGGGGGGTCAGCAGTCTTGACCCTTATCAGGATCAGGGCTTATTTTTGTAGGTCTTGTGATATACAAAAGTTTTAGGTGGTTTACATCATATTCTGGCCAGGAGACCTGCTAACAGTTTATGGCCCTCTCTCCTAACAAAAGTTAGTTAGTTAGAAAAAGGCTTATATTCTTTCAAGGTGATATTCCTAAACTCAGGCGCTATTCTCCAAAGACACATGACAAAGTTACATTCCTATAAGGCAAGGGTGTAGTGAGCTACAAGAAAGGAATTTATTAACTTAAGATCTGATGTGGTGAAATCAATGGCTACTACTTATTTTCTCTATATGTGATTAATATATTTCCAAGGATAAAATAGATAAACTTTGCAGCAAGCATTGATTCAACACTAAAATCTTTTTTAGTACTATTCTAATGATTTTAACTTCTTCAACAAATTCCTGTATTTTAGAATATTAGGCTTTCTGTCCTTGCATGTCTGGGAGGCTGTAAACAGTCACATTCGTAGTTGTAAGAGCCCGGACAAACTTGTCAGGCAAGTTAGAAAGCTATCAGAGGGGCTTGGATTGGAACACTCCTATTAAGCCGAGGAGCACTTTTTAACTACAGCTCTGAATTAATGTTTTCAGAGAAAGGTGGTTGGGGGGAAGCCCCCGTAAGTATTAGAGGACTTGGTAAGAGACATAAGATAGTGAGGCAGTCAGACTCCGGTTTTCTTTGGGGTAGATGCTTGGGTAAGTCCAGGGGGTTCCTCGAGTCCTGATTAGCCTTTGCCCGTCAGGCCTCTTCCCCAACTGACCTTTGCCATGGGTAGGATTTCCCTCGCTGGCTCCCAGCAATTCAGGTTAGATGTGAGGACAGAACTAAGATTTTTTTTTTTTCAATGAAGATATTCTCTGAGAAACTTCTGGCCCTACCAGAATAGGTAAGAAGGATACTTGGTGTCTCAAAAGCAGAAAAGAGGGAGAAAGGGATGGAGAGATTATGTATAGAAATAACAACTGAGAATTTTCCAAGTCTGGGGAAGGAACAGAATGCACATATCCACAGAGGTATAGGACACATAAATGTTTCAGTGCAAAAGACCTCCAACACACGTATGAAAACGGTCAAAAGTCCCTGGTGGTGCAGTAAGCAAGAATCTGCCTGCCAAGGTGGGAACAGGCCCTGGGTTTGATGCCTTGTTTGGAAAGATTCCACACGCCACAGAGTCACTAAGCCAGGGCACCACAACTACTGAGCCTGTGTTCTGCAGCAAGAGAGGTCACCACGGTGAAGCATAGCGCCCCCCACCTCCACAACCAGAGAAAGCCCCGCAAAGCAAGGAAGACTCAGTGCAGCCAGAAATAAAACAAATAAATAAATAAAAAATTTTAAAAAGTCAGTGAAAGAATGCTGTTTATATATACTAATATATATATATTATATATATATAAATATATATATAATAGGCAATCAACAAGGACCTAGGGAATTAAAGACAGGGAAATAAACTCAATATCTTGTAATAATCTGTAATCTATAATGGAAAGAGAATCTAAAAAAGAATATATATGTATATATAATTTTGCTATACATGTGGAACTAATATGACATTGTAAATCAATTACATTTCAATAAAAGTTATTAAAAAGAAAGAATATTAAAGGTATCCAGAAAAAAATGAGCACCCTGCAAAGATACTCACATTGGGCTATCAACAAATTTCTTAGCACAGACTCCACAGTCCAAGAGAGAATGGAATATCATTCTCAAACTATTGTGATATAAAAACTGCTAGCCAAGAATCCTCCATCCAGCAATAGTATTCTTCGGATATGAAGAAGAAATAAAGGCTCTCCCAGATAAAGAAAAGCTGAGGGAGTTCAGCACCCAGAACTGTCTGATAAGCAAAGTTGAAGTGTTCTCTTCTACTTGAAATGAGAAGGCAAAAGTACCCAAAAGATCAAGTTGACAGGCAGAAACAGAAAACTTAAACTATATATCAGACTAAGTCAACTCAAATAAAAAAAATAAATAAACAACCATATTAAAAATGGGTAGAGGATGCTCAATAGACATTTTCTCCCAAGGAAGACATACAAATGGCCAACAGACACATGAAATAAGTCTTAACATCATTAATCTTCAAAGAAACACAAACCAAAATCACAATGAGGTACACCTTCCACAGTAAGGATGGCTATTATCAGAGACAAAAATCAATAAGTTGATGGGGGCCACATGCGACCAGGAAATGATACACGAATTTCAAATTTTCTTCTTCTGCAATTATCAGAGAAACCAGAACTGCAGCACTTTATATTGGCACATTTTCTCTCCATGTACCAGATCACTGTGCTTAGAAACCTGCTTATTATCCTGACCACCATCTCTGACTCCCACCTCCACACACCCATGTAATTCTTTTCCAATCTGTTTTTTGAAGATATGTATCACATTCACCACCATCCCAAGAAGGCAAAGCCATAACCTATGAATATATTTTTACCTACTCTTTGTAGATTTGGGCAGCATTGTACTGACCTCAAAGACCTATGACCACTTCATGGCCATCTGTGAAACTTCACACTATCCTGTCACTGTGAACACCGGCTCCCCAACCCTTTGTGAATTGCTGGTTCTGGTGTTTGGTTCATGAGTGCCCTCCATTCTTTGTTACAGGGATTAACACTGTTGCAAAAGTCCTTCTGTACCTTCTTGGACTTCTGTACTTTTCCTGTAAAAGCAAATAGGAGGTCCAACTAGTTAATTGTGACACCTTTCTTAATGACCTGATGATGTAATTTGAAACTGTAATTTTCCAGGTTGGTAATGGACTGGTTCCCAGTTGGGAAAAGAGTTCATCAAGACTGTATAAAGTCACTTGGCTTATTTAACTTATATGCAGAGTACATTATGAGAAATGCTGGGTTGGATGAAACACAAGCTGGAATCAAGACTTCCAGGAGAAATATCAATAACCTCAGATATGCAGATGACACCACTCTTATGGCAGAAAGTGAAGAAGAACTAAAGAGCCTCTTGATGAAAGTGAAAGAGGAGAGTGAAAAAGCATTCCTAAAACTCATCATTCAAAAAACTAAGATCATGGCAACTGGCCCCATCACTTCAAGGGAAAGAGATGGGGAAACAGTGGAAACTGTGAAAGAATTTATTTTCTTTTTTTTTTTTTATTTCTGAAATATAAGTATACAATACTTATAAGAATTTATTTTCTTATTCTCCAAAACCACTGCAGATGGTGACTGCAGTCATGAAATTAAAAGACACTTGCTCTTTGGAAGAAAAGCTTTGACAAACCTCGACAGTGTATTAAAAAGCAAGGGCTTTGCCAAAAAAAGTCCATCTAGTTAACACTATGGTTTTTCCAGTAGTCATGTATGGATGTGCTAGTAGGAACATAAAGAAGTCCTTACACTGAAGAATTGATACTTCTGAACTATGGTGTTGGAGAAGACTCTTGAGAGTCCCTTGGACTGCAAGGAAATCCAACCAGTCCATCCTAAAGGAAATCAGTCCTGAATATTCACTGGATATACTGATGCTGAAGCTCAAGCTCCAATATTTTGGCCACCTGTTGCAAAGAGCTGACTCATTAAAAAAGACGCTGATGCTGTGAAAGATTGAAGGCAGGAGGAGAAGGGGACAACAGAGGATGAGATGGTTGGATGGCATCACCGACTTGATGGACACGAGTTTGAGCAAGCTCCAGTACGTACATTGTGAGGGACAAGGAAGCCAGGCGTGCCGCAGTCCATGGGGTCACATAGAGTCAGATACAACTGAGTGAATGAACAATAAATGTCTTACCTGGAATCCTTTATTCTAAGATAGTTTCCTCTCTATCTGGAATACCATCAGCTTTGGGGAAGTACAAAGTGCTTTCCACCTGTGCATCTCAACTCTCACCTGTATCCTTGTCTCATTGGATGGGCTTTGAGTGCACCTCAGCCCTGTGGCTACTCATGCCCTTCTGCTCAGAGTCAAGTGCAATCACCTCGGTGATGTACACTGTGATCACATCCATGCTGAGCCCCTTCATCTCTAGCCTAAGGTACGAAGACATACACAGGGCTCTGAAAAGATTATTTGGAGTGGCAAGTATCAAAGGACCACCAATGGTAGTGTTAAAGAAGTTCCCTTCTTTTCAGGGTGTAAAAAATTTGAACTGGAATCTGATATTCAGGCTCAAATGATCAAAAACACAGCCTTTGGACCACTAGAGACCTGAGGAATCTGAATTTGCATTTGAACCTCAGACCTTGGTGATTTGTTTGAACAGTGAATTTATAGATATTCTTGTCTGGAATAGGATTTCTCACGTTTTTACACTGCCGTGGGTAGGAGAATTATTTGTACTGGGTGCTGTTCTGTGGTTTTTAGGAGATTAGTAGCATCCCTTCAGATATTGCCATGTATCTACAGTGTCAAAATCATGTCTGGTTGAGAATCACTGGGACAGAGTTCCAGAACTAAGAGACCTCAATCCAGACTCCAGCCCTTACTTGGTTTGTGCTTTTAAGTATAACATAAAATCCTTCTGAGTTCCTATCTGACAACGGAGAATGGAGTTCATAAAAGTGTTACCTCAAAAAACACGTTATTTAAAAAATTAAGCTTGACAATCACTATAACATGCTCAGATAGTTTAATGGTCACGTGTTAGTCACTCAGTTGCTGCTCAGATAGTTTAATGGTCACGTGTTAGTCACTCAGTTGCGTCCAACTGCTTGCGACCCGTTGAACTGTATCCTGCCAGGCTCTTCCATCCATGGGATACTCCAGGGAAGAATACTGGAGTGGGTTGCCATTTTCTCCTTCAGGGAATCTCCCCGACCCAGGGATCAAAGCCGCGTCTCTAATATCTCCTGCATCGTCAGGCATATTCTTTATGACTGAGCTACCTGGGAAGCCTAGTTTATGGTCATATTATTATCATATCAGGCTTCTCTGATAACTCAGTTAGTAAAGAATTCGCCTGCAATGCAGGAGACCCTTGTTCAATTCCTGTGTTGAGAAGATCCGTTAGAGAAGGGATAGGCTACCCACTCCAGTATTCCTGGGCTTCCTTTGTGGCTCAGTAGGTAAAGAATCCCCCTGCAATGTGGGAGACCTGTGTTTGATACCTGGGTTGAGAAGATCCCCTGGAGAAAGGAATGGCTACCCACTCCATTATTCTGCCCTGGAGAATTCCATGGATTCCATGTGGGGCAAAGAGTCAGCCATGACTGAGACATTTTTACTTATCATATCAGCATATAAATATTTTTCTTATAGTTACAAACATTTTATAATGAGAGACTAAAGGGAAGCTGTTGACTTCTGATATATCTGATAAACTAGTAATTGGCTTGAAAAAACTAGCATTAAAACCAGGGAGTACAATACCCACAATTTTATACTGAAGGAGCAATGTTATGCCCGGTTCTGAAGAGGGAAATAATAGTTTTAAAGATTTGAGTGTTGTTTTTTTTTTTTTCTCTACCACAAATCAAAACTTTGAAGTCCCAAGGGACCTCATCAAGACAAATCCTCTGTGTTTTGGTTTAAAGAAGAATTAGATCTTAGGGATGTGATGAGGTTCTGAGATCTTTAGTGCTTTGAAAGAAGGAGAATTAAAGGGGAAGGAGTGATAAAAACTGAATCACCCAACTTATAATGCAATCACCTAGTAACAGAATCAACAGAAAAATAATTGCATTGTGTCCAGCCCAGTGTCCCCAAGGGAAATCATGTGCTTGAAGGCTGGAGTAACAAAAGGAAAATATGCCTAAATAGCTGACATGTGTGCATGCTTGCTAAGTCTCTTCAATCCTGTCCAGCTCTTTGTGACCCATGGACTGTGGCCCTCTAGGCAACTCTTTCCATGGGTTTCTCCAGGCACAGAGAGGTGGGTTGCCATGAAGTCCTCCAGGGGATTTTCCTGACCCGGGGATCAAGCTCCCATCTTCTGCAACTCCTGCATTGCCGGTGGATCCTTTATCACTGAGTCACCAGAGATGCCATGTGAGCTGACACAAGAAGCTGTAAATATCTCCTCTGCTGCAGCGTCTCAGCCTGTGCCTCTTTGGGTGGTGAAATCTAGTCCTTAATTTAGATTGCTGAATCTGTCTGGGAGCCAGTGCTTGATTTTATCCCTTCCTGTTGTCTTGTTTAGGTACAAAAATTCTGTCTGCATCATTAATCATTTAGAACGGAACTTGGACTTCTACTGGGAAAGCCTTCTCTCTCAATTTGCAGGCAGGTGAGAGCTCTGCACACATTTCAGGAGAGGGTCAGAGAGGACAGAAGCCAGGAGCATGTACCTGAGGTCTCCTGAAGACCAGTTTGCATAGTCCAGAGGCCAGAGGTCACTGTGGTTATTTTGTGGTTTTCCTAATATTCGTATATCTATTTAGGTCTAAAAATAAAGTGAACCCTTCACTCGTCAATGACAAAATGGTAATAGAGGAAGCTCAGTTAGAAGGAATGGTGGTGGTGGTTTAGTCGCTAAGTTGTGTCTTACACTTTTGTGACCCCATGGACTGTAGCCCTCCTGGCTCCTCTGTCCATGGAATTTCCCAGGCCAGAATACTGGAGTGGGTTGCAATTTCCTTCTCCAGGGGATCTTCCTGACCAAGTAATTGAACCATGGTCTCCTGGATTGCAGGCAGATTCTTTACCAATGAGCCACTAAAGAAGTCCCATTAGAAGGAATGGGAGGCATAAAAGGCTTCCAGTAAAAGTAGACAATAAGTTTAATTATCTTATTTATGAACTGAGGTAACCAAATAGAAAAACTCCTCATGAAAAAGAAGTATTTTACCTCTTCATAAAAAATGTATCCAACTTTTGTTTCATTTATTTCTGAAATTGAATTTGTAGTTTATATTCCATTTGCTTATTCTCTTGGGATACTTAAACTGTAAGATATATCACATCATGAATATATCTCTGGTTATGTCCTTGGAAATATATACTTTTCTTTATTACTTTTTTCTGGGCATCAAGGACATGCCAACTGGAGTTGGAATATTGATGAAACAAGGGAACTTTTCTTTGTTGCATTGTCTCAGGGGTCATTTGAGTTTATTGGAGATTTTCCCTCTTAATTTGAATAAGTCCATTTCATTTCTCTTTTTTATTTCTCTCTCTTGCTTTTCATTTGCTCTAAATACAGAGAAGAAATTGGCCTTACCAAAGCTGAACCCCAAATTTATTGTTCTATAAGAAGTTTATAAACTGGAATTTGGGTGAGGTGGGGAGGGAAATAGGAGGGAAGTTCAGAAGGGAGGGGATATATGTATGCCTATGGCTGATTCATGTTGAGGTTTGACAGAAAACAACAAAATTCTGTAAAGCTATTATCCTTCAATTAAAAAACACACAAATTTTAAAAATCCTGGAACTTATGGGTGAAAATTATACATTCATTTGGAGAATAATAATTTGACCTAACAAGCTTGATGTGTAGCCATTCATGGCCTAATGAGGGTGGATCTGGGTGACAAATTTCTGATACTAACACAAGCCAGAAGAACATCGTGTGTGTGTGTGTTTGTGTGTGTGTTTGCCTGTGCCTTGTGAAGGGAGACCGGTTCTTAAAGCAGAGGCGTCTGTACTCATATGTTAAGATGACTTATAATACAGAGGTCAGAAGTTGGTCAATGATGGAACTAAGTCGGGAAACTGACATAATTCACAGGCTGGTTTTAAACTAAATTCATAAAGCGCGAGGAACCACATGCAAGGAGGGACTGTCTACATGCTGAAGGTTCAGCTGTAGCAGGGAGGCCACCTTGTTCCTCAGCATCCCTGACACCACCTCTAATCACTCCCTCTTCTACTTATTCCTTCTCCCCATTGGCTTCCTTGTTTGCACTTGAACATGTGGAACAAGCATCTCTGTCTGGTCCTTAGCAGTGGCAGCTCCCTCTGCCAGACACACACTTCTGCCGTCACAAAGGCTTCTCTCTTTCTTCAGGAATCTTCAAACATCACCTAGTTTGAAGCTCTTCCCTGAACACTCAGGACAAAATAACACCTCCTGCCACTCTCTCCTTTATACCTGGGTTTGTTTTCTTCATAGCACGTGTGACTTTCTGACATATTCTATCATATTTTATTTGAACATCCTCATTCACCATCCTTGCATTGTGAGAGGTTTATTTTTCAGCACTTTCTACTGGGTCATCACTAAATATGCATTTCTCAGATAAATGAAGAAATACCTCATTAGAAATTCAGAATATATGAGCTCTTTGCTAATGTGATGAGAATGGAACAAAAATTATTTGTCAGAGATGAAATGGAGTATACTTTGGAAGAGAACTTTAATTTTTTTTATTGGAGGCAAATTACTTTACATTAATATATTGGTTGGTTTTGCCATACATTGACACGAATCCGCCCCAGGTGTACATGTGTTCCTCTTCTTGAACCCCCCTCCCACTTCCTTCTTCCTCATATCCTCCCTCCAGGTCATCCCCTGCACCAGCCCCAAGCATCCTGTATCATGCGTTGAATCTGGACTGGTGATTCATTTCACATACGATAATATACATGTTAAAATGCCATTCTCCCCAATCATCCCACCTTCACCCTCTCCCACAGAGTCCCAAAGACTGTTCTATACACCTATGTCTCTTTTGCTATCTCGTATACAGGGTTAAGGTTACCATATTTCTAAATTCCATATATATGCGTTAGTATACTGTATTGATGTTTTTCTTTCTGGCTTACTTCACTCTGTATAATAGGCTCCGATTTCATCCATCTCATTAGAACTGATTCAAATGCATTCTTTTTGATGGTTGAAAAATACTCCATTGTGTATATGTACCAAAGCTTTCTAATGCATTCATCTGTAGATGGACATCTAGGTTGCTTCCATGTCCTGGCTATTATAAACAGTGCTGCAATGAACATTGGGGTACATGTGTTTCTTTCAATTCTGGTTTCCTCAGTGTGTATGCCCCGGAGTGGGATTTCTGGATCATATGGCAGTTCTATTTCCAGTTTTTTGAGGAATCTCCACACTGTTCTCCATAGTGGCTGTACTAGTTTGCATTCCCACCAACAGTGTAAGAGGGTTCCCTTTTCTCCACACCCTCTCCAGCATTTCTTGCATGTAGACTTTTGGATAGCAGCCATTCTGACTGGTGTGAAATGGTATCTCATTGTGGTTTTGATTTGCGTTTCTCTGATTATGAGGGATGTTGAGCATTTTTTCATGTGTTTGTTAGCCGTCTTCATGTCTACTTTGGAGAAATGACTGTTTAGTTCTTTGGCCAATTTTTTGATTGGGTCATTTATTTTTCTGGAATTGAGCTGCAGGAGCTGCTTGTATATTTTGGAGATTAATCCTTCATCAGTTGCTTCATTTGCTATTATTTTCTCCCATTCTGAAGGCTGTCTTTTCACCTTGCTTATAGTTTCCTTTGCTGTGCAGAAGCTTTTGATTTTAATTAGGTCCCATTTGTTTATTTTTGCTTTTATTTCCAATATTCTGGGAGGTGGTTCTTGGAGGATCCTGCTGTGATTTATGTCGGAGAATGTTTTGCCTACATTTTCCTCTAGGAGTTTTATAGTTTCTGGTCTTACATTTAGCTCTCTAATCCATTTTGAGTTTATTTTTGTGTATGGTTTTAGGAAGTGTTCTAGTTTCATTCTTTTACAAGTGGCTGACCAGTTTTCTCAGCACCACATGTTAAAGAGACTGTCTTTTCTCCATTTTATATTCTTGCCTCCTTTGTCGAAGATAAGGTGTCCATAGGTGTGTGGATTTATTTCTGGGGTTTCTATTTTGTTCCATTGATGTATATTTCTGTCTTTATGCCAGTACCATACTGTCTTGATGACTGTGGCTTTGTAGTAGAGCCTGAAGTCCAGCAGGTTGATTCCTCCAGTTCCATTTTTCTTCCTCAAGATTGCTTTGGCTATTCGAGGTTTTTTGTATTTCCATACAAATTGTGAGATTATTTGTTCTAGTTCTGTGAAAAATATCGTTGATAGCTTGATAGGGATTGCATTGAATGTATAAATTACTTTGGGTAGTATACTCATTTTTACAATATTTTGCTGGGAGCCAGGGAGGGAAAACCTACCCGTTGCAAAGGTCAATTGGGGAAGAGGCCTGACGGGCAAAGGCTAATCAGGACTCGAGGAACCACCTGGACTTACCTGAGCATCTACCCCAAAGAAAACCGGAGTCTGACTGCCTTACTATCTTACGCCTCTTATCAAGTGCTCTAATACTTACGGGGGCCTCCCCCCAACCACCCTTCTCTGAAAACATTAATTCAGAGCTGTAGTTAAAAAGTGCTCCTCGGCTTAATAGGAGTGTTCCAATCCAAGCCCCTCTGATAGCTTTCTAACTTGCCTGACAAGGTTGTCCGAGCTCTTACAACTACAAATGTGACTGTTTACAGCCTCCCAGACATGCAAGGACAGAAAGCCTAATATTCTAAAATACAGGAATTTTTTGAAGTTAAAATCATTAGAATAGTACTAAAAAAGATTTCAGTGTTGAATCAATGCTTGCTGCAAAGTTTATCTATTTTATCCTTGGAAATATATTAATCACATATAGAGAAAATAAGTAGTAGCCTTTGATTTCACCACATCAGATCTTAAGTTAATAAATTCCTTTCTTGTAGCTCACTACACCCTTACCTTATAGGCATGTAACATTGTCATGTGTCTTTGGAGAATAGTGCCTAACTTTAGGAAAATCACCTTGAAAGAATATAAGCCTTTTTCTAGCTAACTAAACTTTGTTAGAAGAGGGTGTTTGCTATGACCAGTGCGTTCTCTTGACAAAACTCTATTAGCCTTTGCCTGCTTCATTCCATGCTCCAAGGCCAAATTTGCCAGTTACTCCAGGTGTTTCTTGACTTCCTACTTTTGCATTCCAGTCCCCTATAATGAAAAGGACATCTTTTTTGGGTGTTAGTTCTAAAAGGTCTTGTAGGTCTTCATAGAACCGATTAACTTCGGCTTCTTCAGCATTACTGGTTGGGGCATAGGCCTGGATTACTGTAATATTGAATGGTTTGCCTTGGAAACGAACAGAAATCATCCTGTCATTTTTAAGATTGCATCCAAGAACTGCATTTCGGACTCTTCTGTTGACCACGATGGCTACTCCATTTCTTCTAAGGGATTCCTGCCCACAGTAGTAGATATAATGGTCATCCGAGTTAAATTCACCCATTCCAGTCCATTTAAATTCACTAATTCCTAGAATGTCGACGTTCAATCTTGCCATCTCCTGTTTGACCACTTCCAATTTGCCTTGATTCATGGACCTAACATTCCAGCTTCCTATGCAATATTGCTCTTTACAGCACCGGACCTTGCTTCTATCACTGGTCACATCCACAGCTGGGTATTGATTTTGCTTTTGCTCCATCCCTTTATTCCTTCTATAGTTATTTCTCCACTGAGCTCCAGTAGCATACTGGGCACCTACTGACCTGGGGAATTCCTCATTCAGTATCCTATCATTTTGCCCTTTGTTACTGTTCATGGGGTTCTCAAGGCAAGTATACTGAAGTGGTTTGCCATTCCCTTCTCCAGTGGACCACATTCGGCTGTGGTCCATGTGATCAGATCGGCTAGTTTCCTGTGATTATGATTTCAGTTTGTCTGCCCTCTGGTGCCCCCTAGCAATACCTACCATCTTATTTGGGTTTCTCTTACCTTGGTCGTGGAAAATCTCTTCACAGCCGCTCCAGCAAAGTGCAGCCACTGTACCTTACCTTGGGTGAGGGGTATCTCCTCAAGGCCGCCCCTCCTGACCTTGAAAGCGGAGTAGCTCCTCTCGGCCCTCCTGCGCCCGCGCAGCCACCGCCTGTTGGACGTGGGGTAGCTCCTCTCGGCCGCCGGCCCTGGCCTCAGGCGTGGGGTAGCTCCTCACGGCCGCACCTCTTTGCGTCGTTCGTTGCGCCCAGGCTCTACACATGGACATCACCAGATGGTCAACACCGAAATCAGATTGATTATATTCTTTGCAACCAAAGATGGAGAAGCTGTATACAGTTAGCGAAAACAAGACCAGGAGCTGACTGTGGCTCAGATCATGAACTCCTTATTGCGAAGTTCAGACTTAAATTGAAGAAAGTAGGGAAAACCACTAGACCATTCAGATATGACCTCAATCAAATCCCTTATGATTATACAGTGGAAGTGAGAAATAGATTTAAGGGACTAGATCTGATTGATAGAGTGCCTGATGAACTCTGGACGGAGGTTCGTGACATTGTACAGGAGACAGGGACCAAGACCATCCCCATGGAAAAGAAATGCAAAAGAGCGAAATGGCTGTCTGAGGAGGCCTTACAAATAGCTGTGAAAAGAAGAGAGGCGAAAAGCAAAGGAGAAAAGGAAAGTTATAAGCATCTGAATGCAGAGTTCCAAAGAATAGCAAGGAGAGATAAGAAAGACTTCCTCAGTGATCAATGCAAAGAAATAGAGGAAAACAACAGAATAGGAAAAACAAGAGACCTCTTCAAGAAAATCAGAGATTCCAAGGGAACATTTCATGCAAAGATGGGCTCGATAAAGGACAGAAATGGTATGGACCTAACAGAAGCAGAAGATATTAAGAAGAGGTGGCAGGAATACACAGAAGAACTGTACAAAAAAGATCTTCACAACCAAGATAGTCACGATAATGTGATCACTGACCTAGAGCCAGACATCTTGGAATGTGAAGTCAAGTGAGCCTTAGAAAGCATCACTACGAACAAAGCTAGTGGAGGTGATGGAATTCCAGTTGAGCTATTTCAAGTCTTGAAAGATGATGCTGTGAAAGTGCTGCACTCAATATGCCAGCAGATTTGGAAAACTCAGCAGTGGCCACAGGACTGGAAAAGGTCAGTCTTCATTCCAATCCCAAAGAAAGGCAATGCCAAAGAATGCTCAAACTACCGGACAGTTGCACTCATCTCACACGCTAGTAAAGTCATGCTCAAAATTCTCCAAGCCAGGCTTCAGCAATATGTGAACCGTGAACTCCCAGATGTTCAAGCAGGTTTTAGAAAAGGCAGAGGCACCAGAGATCAAATTGCCAACAACTGCTGGATCATGGAGAAAGCAAGAGAGTTTCAGAAAAACATCTATTTCTGCTTCACTGACTATACCAAAGCCTTTGACTGTGTCGATCACAATAAACTGTGGAACATTATGAAAGAGATGGGAATCCCAGACCACCTGACCTGCCTCTTGAGAAACCTGTATGCAGGTCAGGAAGCAACTGTTAGAACTGTTCATGGAACAACAGGCTGGTTCCAAATAGGAAAAGGTGTACGTCAAGGTTGTATATTGTCACCTTGCTTATTTAACTTATATGCAGAGTACATCATGAGGAACGCTGGGCTGGAAGAAGCACAAGCTGGAATCAAGATTGCTGGGAGAAATATCAATAACCTCAGATATGCAGATGACCCTACCCTTATGGCAGAAAGTGAAGAGGAACTCAAAAGCCTCTTGATGAAAGTGAAAGAGGAGAGTGAAAAGGTTGGCTTGAAGCTCAACATTCAGAAAACAAAGATCATGGCATCTGGTCCCATCACTTCATGGGAAATAGATGGGAAAACAGTGGAAACAGTGTCAGACTTTATTTTTGGGGGCTCCAAAATCACTGCAGATGCTGATTGCAGCCATGAAATTAAAAGACGCTTGCTCCTTGGAAGGAAAGTTATGACCAACCTTGATAGTATATTAAAAAGCAGAGACATTACTTTGCCAACAAAGGTCCGTCTAGTCAAGGCAATGTTTTTTCCCGTGGTCATGTACGGATGTGCGAGTTGGACTGTGAAGAAGGCTGATCGCCGAAGAATCGATGCTTTTGAACTGTGGTGTTGGAGAAGACTCTTGAGAGTCCCTTATACTGCAAGGAGATCCAACCAGTCCATTCTAAAGGAGATCAATCCTGTATGTTCATTGGAGGGACTGATGCTAAAGCTGAAACTGCAATACTTTGGCCACCTCATGCGACGAGTTGACTCACTGGAAAAGACTCTGATTCTGGGAAAGGTTGGGGGTGGGAGGAGAAGGGGATGACGGAGAATGAGATGGCTGGATGGCATCACCGACTCTGTGGACATGAGTTTGAGTGTACTCCGGGAGTTGGTGATGGACAGGGAGGCCTGGTGTGCTGTGATTCATGGGGTCGCGGAGAGTCGGACACGACTGAGCGACTGAACTGAAGTGAACTGAACCTTTGTTAGGAGAGAGGGCCATAAACTGTTAGCAGGCCTCCTGGCCAGAAGATGATGTAAACCACCTGAAACTTTTGCATATCACCAGACATACCAAAATAAGCCCTGATCCTGATAAGGGTCAAGACTGCTGACCCTGTGTGATTTTGGCGTGACTCTATACCTCCCTTTCTCTATTTTTTATGTGCACAACTTAGGGTATAAAAGCAGCACTGGAAAATAAAGTTTTGGGCCTTGCTCACTGAAGCTTGGTCTCCCTGTGCTGTTCTTTCTCTTTTTCCGTCCTTTGCTCTATTCTCCTTTTTCTGGTTGAGACCCTTGGAGCGCTGGGCCCTCTGCATTTACTTATCTGCCTTGGCTTCTAAGACCCATTCGAGGGGGTGCCCTGGTGGGGTGTCTCCAGTGATTAGAGAGGGCGCCTGCGGCCTTCGTAAACAGAGCAAACCCCGTGCTGGGGTTTTATTGGTTTCCTGTGTAAACCAAGGAATTATCAGCCCCTGTTTCTCTCTTTCTCTCTCTCTCTCTCGCTGACGCCGACGCCATTCATCACGAGGATACCCTGGGTCCATATTGAGGCACGTCCCCGATAATATTTATTCTTCCAATCCACGAACACGGTATATTTCTCCATCTATTAGTGTCCTCTTTGATTACTTTCACAAGTGTTTTATAGTTTTCTACGTACAAGTCTTTTGTTTCCTTAGGTAGATATATTCCTAAGTATTATATTTTTTTGTTGCAACAGTGAATAGAATAGTTTCCTTAATTTCTCTTTCTATTTTCTCGTTATTGGTGTATAGGAATGCAAGGGGTTTCTGTGTGTTGATTTTATATCCTGCAACATTACTGTATTCATTTTTTAGCTCTAGTAGTTTTCTGGTAGATTCTTTAGGGTTTTCTGTGTAGAGGATCATGTCATCAGTGAACAGTGAAAGTTTTACTTCTTCTTTTCCAAGTTGTATTCATTTTATGTCTTTTTCTGCTCTGATTGCTGTAGCCAAAACTTCCAGAACTATGTTGAGTGGTAGAGGTGAGAGTGAGCACCCTTGTGTTGTTCCTGACTTTAGGGGAAATGCTTTCAGTTTTTCACCATTGAGGATGATGTTTGCTGTGGGCTTGTCATATATAGCTTTTATTATGTTGAGATAGGTCCCTTCTATTCCCACTTTCTGGAGGGTTTTTATCATAAATGGATGTAGAATTTTGTCGAAGGCTTTCTCTGCATGTATTGAGATAATCATATGATTTTTATTTTTCAGTTTGGTAATGTGGTGTATTACGCTGATTGATTTGTGGATATTGAAGAATCCTTGCATTCCTGGGATAAAGCCCACTTGGTCATGATGTATGATCTCCTTAATGTGTTGTTGGATTCTGATTGCTAGAATTTTGTTCAGAATTTTTGCATCTATGTTCATCAGTGATATTGGCCTGTTCAGTTCAGTTCGGTTCAGTAGCTCAGTCATGTCTGACTCTCTGCGACCCCATGAATCACAGCACGCCAGTTCTCCCTGTCCATCACCAACTCCAGGAGTTCACTCAAACTCATGTCCATCGAGTCGGTGATGCCATCCAGCCATCTAATTCTCGGTCGTCCCCTTCTCCTCCCGCCCCCAACCTTTCCCAGCATCAGAGTCTTTTCCAGTGAGTTAACTCGTCGCATGAGGTGGCCAAAATATTGGAGTTTCAGCTTTAGCATCAGTCCTTCCAATGAACACCCAGGATTGATCTCCTTTAGAATGGACTGGTTGGATTTCCTTGCAGTCCAAGGGACTCTCAAGAGTCTTCTCCAGCACCGCAGTTCAAAAGCATCAATTCTTCAGTGCTCAGCTTTCTTCACAGTCCAACTCTCACATCCATACATGACCACGGGAAAAACCATAGCCTTGACTAGACGGAGCTTTGTTGGAAAAGTAATGTCTCTGCTTTTTAATATACTATCTAGGTTGGTCCTAACTTTCCTTCCAAGGAGTAAGTGTCTTTTAATTTCATGGCTTCAATCAGCATCTGCAGTGATATTGGCCTGTAGTTTTCTTTTTTTGTGGGATCTTCACCAGGTTTTGGGATTAGGGGGATATTGGCCTCATAGAATGAGTTTGGAAATTTCCCTTCCTCAGCAATTTTCTGGAAGAGTTTGGGTAGAATCGCTGTTAGCTCTTCTCTAAATTTTTGGTAGAATTCAGCTGTGAAGCCGTCTAGACCTGGGCTTTTGTTTGCTGGAAGATTTCTAATTACAGACTCTAATTCCGTGCTTGTGATGGGTCTGTTCAGATTTTCTATTGCTTCCTGGTTTAGTTTTGGAAAGTTGTACTTTTCTAAGAATTTTTCCATTTCTTCCAGGTTATTCATTTTATTGCCATATAATTGCTGATAGTATTCTCTAATAATCCTTTGTATTTCTGTGTTGTCAGTTGTGATCTCTCCATTTTCATTTCTAATTTTATTGATTTGGTTCTTCTCCCTTTGTTTCTTGATGAGTCTGGCTAGTGGTTTGTCAATTTTATTTACCTTCTCAAAGAACCAGCTTTTGGCTTTGTTGATTTTTGCTATTGTTTCTTTTGTATTTATTTCTGCCCTAATTTTTAAGATTTCTTTCCTTCTACTAACCCTGGAGTTCTTCATTTCTTTCTTTTCTAGTTGCTTTAGATGTAGAGTTAGGTTATTTAGTTGACTTTTTTCTTGTTTCTTGAGGAGTTGGTGATGGACAGGGAGGCCTGGCGTGCTGTGATTCATGGGGTCGCGGTGAGTCGGACACGACTGAGCGACTGAACTGAACTGAACTGGGGTGTGCCTGTATTGCTATGAACTTTCCCCTTAGCACTGCTTTTACAGTGTCCCAGAGGTTTTGGGTTGTTGTGTTTTCATTTTCATTCATTTCTATGTATATTTTGATTTCTCTTTTGATTTCTTCTATGATTTGTTCATTATTCAGCAGCGTGTTGTTCAGACTCCATATGTTGGCTTTTTTAGTAGTTTTTCTCCTGTAATTGAGATCTAATCTTACTGCATTGTGGTCAGAAAAGATGCTTGGAATAATTTCAATTATTTTCAATTTACCAAGGCTAGATTTATGGCCCAGGATGTGATCTATCCTGGAAAAGGTTTGAGAAAAAGGTGAAATTCATTGTTTTGGGGTGAAATGTCCTATAGAGATCTATTAGGTCTAACTCGTCTATTGTATCATTTAACGTTTGTGTTTCCTTGCTAATTTTCTGTTTAGCTGATCTATCCATAGGTGTGAGTGGGGTATTAAAGTCTCCCACTATTATGGTGTTATTGTTAATTTCCCCTTTCACACTTGTTAGTAATTGTCTTACATATTGCGGTTCTCCTATGTTGGGTGCATAAATATTTATAATTGTTATATCTTCTTCTTGGATTAATCCTTTGATCATTATGTAGTTTCCTTCTTTGTCCCTCTTCACAGTCTTTGTTTTAAAATCTATTTTATCTGATATGAGTATTGCTACTATTGCTTTCTTTTGGTCTCTATTTGCGTGGAATGTCTTTTTCCATCCCTTCACTTTCAGTATGTATGTGGCCCTCGTTTTGAGGTGGGTCTCTTGTAGACAACTTATAGGGGGGTCTTGTTTTTGCATTCATTCAGCCAGACTTTGTCTTTTGGTTGGGGCATTCAACCCATTTATGTTTAAGGTGATTATTGATAAGTATGATCCCGTTGCCATTTTCTTTATTGTTTTGTGTTCGAATTTATGTACCTTTTCTGTGTTTCCTGTCTAGAGAAGATCCTTTAGTATTTGTTGAGGAGCTGGTTTGGTGATGCTGATTTCTCTCAGCTTTTGCTTGTCTGTTAAGCTTTTGATTTCTCCTTCATATTTGAATGAGATCCTTGCTGGGTACAGTAATCTGGGCTGTAGGTTACTTTCTTTCATCACTTTAAGTATGTCCTGCCATTCCCTCCTGGCCTGAAGAGTTTCTGTTGAAAGATCAGCTGTTATCCTTATGGGAATCCCCTTGTGTGTTATTTTTTGTTTTTCACTTGCTGCTTTTAATATTTGTTCTTTGTGTTTGATCTTGGTTAATTTGATTAATATGTGTCTTGGAGTATTTCGCCTTGGGTTTATCCTGTTAGGGACTCTCTGGGTTTCTTGGACTTGGGTGATTATTTCCTTCCCCATTTTAGGGAAGTTTTCAACTATTATCTCCTCAAGTATTCTCTCATGGTCTTTCATTTTGTCTTCTTCTTCTGGGACTCCTATGATTTGATTGTTGGTGCATTTAACATTGTCCCAGAGGTCTCTAATATTGTCCTCATTTCTTTTAATTCGTTTTTCTTTTTCCATCTCTGTTTCATTTATTTCTACCATTCTATCTTCAAGCTCACTTATCCTGTCTTCTGCCTCCATTATTCTACTGTTTGTTCCCTCCAGAGTGTTTCTGATCTCATCTATTGCATTATTCATTGTATATTGAGTCTTTTTTGTTTCCTTTAATTCCGTATTAAACATTTCTTGCATCCTCTCAATACTTTTCTCCACTTTATTTATCTGTAACTCCATTTTGCTTTCCAGATTTTGAATCATTTTCACAATTAAAATTCGAAATTATTTATCAGGTAGGTTCCCTATGTCTTCCTCTTTTGTTTGTGTTGGAGGGCATTTATCCTGTTCCTTTACTTGCTGGGTATTTTTCTGCCTCTTCATCTTGCTTATATTGCTGTGCTTGGGGTGGCCTTTCTGTCTTCTGCCAGTTTGTGGAGTTATCTTTATTATGTAGTTACCTCATTGTGTGGGGTTGGATGGGTGACTTGTCAAGGTTCCCTGGTTAGGGAAGCTTGTGTCCGTGTTCTGGTGGGTGGAGCTGGATTTCTTCTCTGGAGTGCAATGAAGTGTTCAGTAATGAGTTTGAGATGTCAATGGGTTTGGAGTGGCTTTGGGCAGCCTGTATATTGAAGCTCAGTGCTATTTTCCTGTGTTGCTGGAGAGTTTGCATAGTATGTCTTTCACTGAAACTTGTTGACCCTTGGGTGGTGCCTGGTTTCAGTGTATGTATGGAGGCATTTGATGAGCACCTATCAATTAATGTTCCCTGGAACAGGAGATCTCTGGTGTTCTCAGGATTTGGTCTTAAGCCTCTGCCTCTGGTTTTCAGTCTTATTCTTGCAGTAGGCTCAAGACTTCTCCCTCTGTTACTTCCAAGGCAGCTCCTTCTGTTGTAAAAGCTCTTCTGTTTGCTGGTCTCTTCAGTGTCTAATTCCTGTCCTGACACCAGGGGGCGGTGGTGGACAGTTTTTTGGCTCACCTGATCAGTCGTGATGTGGGGAGGGAGGAACGCTGCTAAAAAATATCACTGGCATCTGTGGGAGTGCTTGCAGTGTCTCGACTACTCTGGCAATGCTCCCACTTGCGGTGTGTGTACTTTCTCTTGTTTATGCTGCTCAGGTTCTAGGTTGCTCTGCTGGGAGCTGTTCGCGGCTGGCGCTGGGTTGCATGCACTTCCAAGGTCTGAGTGCCTCAGTTTCAGGTCCTTGGGTACTCCACAAAGGCGCAGACTTGACTGGGCCTGCATTTTGTGCCTTCCCCAGTCCGAGCAGCTCAGGTGACCAGGCATTTGGCGAGTGCGGTCGCTGCAACTTATCGCCTCCCCAGTCCTTGCCACTCGGTTTTCTGGGTGTACAACCGGCGCACCTTCTCAGGCAGATATCAACTGGCCCAAACCCAAGAAGTCTTGGTTAGCAATGAAGCCTGCCTGCAGCTTGGTATGGGAAGCCTCTCTGGGGCCGTGGTTGCCCCTTGCGGTGCTGGCCGCCCATCCTGCCTGTCTCGGCAGGGACTGGGGGCTGGGGGCTGGGCCGCCTACAGCCGGCTTGGTCTGCTCAGTCCTTTGTTCTGTGAACGGGGCTGGTGGAGTCTTAGGTTGGGACTTTTCGCTGCACAGTCTGCTTAGCTGCCTCCTGGTAGCGCCCTCAGCTTGCCCTCGGGGCATTCAGGCCCGGTCCTCTCTCTAAGTGCTGCCGGGGCACTTCCCTGCCCAGCCCCCGCCTGCTAGTGGGGGGTGCGGATGTCTGCACTGCTTCTCCGCTGAGTTTCCTCTGGGCACATAGTCAGTGGGTTTTAATTATTTATGTCTTTTTTCTCCCAGTGATGTGGCCCTCTGAGGTTCCAAGGCTCGCCACAGACTCACCCGTGTTTCCAGGTGTTTGGAAACTTCTCTCTCTTTTTTTTTTTTAAGCCTCCCTTCCCGGGATGGAGCTCCATCCCTCCCTCTTTCGTCTCTCTTTTTATCTTTTATACTATTTCCTACCTCCTTTTGAGGACTATGGGCTACTTTTCTGGGTGCCTGATGTCCTCTGCCAGTATTCAGAAGTTGTTTTGTGGGATTTACTCAGCGTTCAAATGTTCTTTTGCTGATTTTGTGAGGGAGAAAGTGGCCGCCCTGTCCTATTCCTCCGCCATCTTCCCGTGCTCCCTCAAGAACTTTTCTATAAAGAAGGTATTAAGATCTTCAGGGCTAAATAGAAATTGCAGTATTTCAACTATGAGAATTTTGCCAGTTTGTGTGCAAATAAGTCATGGTATTTTCCTTTTTTCTAGTAGGCACCTCCACCACATGGAATCAGGAAATAATACACGAATTTCAGAATTTCTTCTTCTGGGACTTTCAGAAGAAGAACTGCAGGCTCTCATATTTGTGCTCTTCCTCTCCATGTACCTGATCACTGTGATTGGAAACCTGCTCATCATCCTGGTCATCAGCTCAGACTACCACCTCCACACCCCCATGTATTTCCTCCTTTCCAACCTGTCCTTTGTAGACATCTGCTTCACCTCCACCACCATCCCAAAGATGCTGTGGAACATCCAGAACAAAAGCAAACGTATCACCTATGAAGGCTGCATCACCCAGGTGTATTTTTACATTCTCTTTGCAGGGTTAGATGACATTCTCCTGAGTGTGATGGCCTATGATCGGTATGTGGCCATCTGCTATCCACTGCACTACATGGTCATCATGAGCTCCCGGCTCTGTGGACTTTTGGTTCTTATATCCTGGGTGCTGATTGCCTTGTATTCCTTGCTACACAGCTTAATGGTGCTGCGATTGTCCTTCCGTCCACTTGTGAAAATCCCCCACTTTTTTTGCGAACTCAGTCAGGTGGTACAACTTGCCAGTTCTGACAACTTTCTTAATAACATAGTGATGTATTTTGCAGCTGTCCTGATGGGCGGTGGTCCTTTTGCTGGTATCCTTTACTCTTACTGTAAAATAGTTTCCTGCATATGTAAAATCTCATCAGCCCAGGGGAAGTATAAAGCATTTTCCACCTGTGTGTCCCACCTCTCAGTTGTCTTCCTATTCTATTTTACAGCCTTAGGAGTGTTTCTTAGCTCTGCTGCTACCCACAGCTCACATTCAAGTACAATTGCCTCTGTGATGTACACTGTGGTCACACCCATGCTGAACCCTTTCATCTACAGTCTGAGAAACCGAGATATAAGAGAGGGTCTAAAGAGATTATATTTGATGCCAAGTATAAAAAACCAATTATACTAGTGCTCTGGATTACATAGCTCAAAGTATCAAAACCAGAAATTGTTCTTTGATTGTTGTGAAATAAAATCTGCTCCTTGCAGTTAATTCAGTATCTGTATAGAATTTTAGGAGCGCTCTTCTTAAGCTTTATTCTCAGTCTGATATATAGCCAGTTTTTATTTTTTCCTACCCACCATTTTCCTCTCTTTGCATAAAAAATGTTTGGAAATTCCATTTCTTTGATGGAGTATCATAGAATTATGAAGAATTTATTAGGAGTTATATCTTTTCATTAAAGCGTTTAGTCTGTTGTTTATCAGTTACCCAGGTGTGCCCACCTCTTTGTGGCCCCACAGATTCCAGCATGGCTGGCCTGCCTGTCCCTCACCATCTCCCAGAGTTTGCTGAAGTTCGTGTTCTTGCATTGGTGATGCCACCCAGCCATCTCATCCTCTGATGTCCTCTTCTCCTTGTGTCCTTGATCTTTCCCAGCAGCAGGGATTTTTCTAGTGAGTCACCTGTTTGCATCAGGTGACCAAAATACTGGAACTTCATCTTCAGCATCAGTCCTTTCAGTGAATATTCAGGATTGATCTTCCTTAATACTGACTGGTTTGATCTCCTTGCTGTCCAAGGGACTATCAGGAGTCTTCTCAAGCAGCATAGTTCAAAGGTATCAATTATTCCACACTCTGCCTTCTCTACAACCCAACTCTCACAACCGTAAGTGACCACTGGGAAGACCATAGCCTTGACTATAAGGACCTTTGTTGGCAGAGTAATAATGTTTCTGTTTTTCAACACACTGTCTAGGTTTGCCGTTGGTTTTCTGCCAAGAAGCAATCATCTTCTGATTCCATGGCTGCAGTCACCATCCACAGTGATTTTGGAGCCCAACACAAGGAAATCTATCACTGCTTCCACCTTTTCCCCTTCTATTTGCCATGAGGTTTTTTTGAATTTTCTAAAATTTCCATTTTTCTTTCCTTCTTTGGATTCAGCATATTTATACAATTTTTGCACTTTCTTTCAGTCCAGTTCAGTTCAGTTCAGTCGCTCAGTCGTGTCCGACTCTTTGCGACCCCATCAATCACAGCATGCCAGTCCTCCCTGTCCATCACCAACTCCCAGAGTGCACTCAGTGTTATACACAGGCAATTTTTACTTTTTCCTACTCCACAACTTACATACCTTTGAGGAAAAAAATATTTGGAAATTTCATTTCTTTGGTGGGGTATCATAGATTTATGAAAAATTTCTTAAGAATCATGTCTTTTTGTTAGAACCTTTAGTTTGCTGACACTGAGAGAGATTATCCATAGGTATTGCTTATTGCCAGTATGTTCTTTGTTTCTTGCTTTTGTAGTTCTTATTTTTTCCTTCTGTGTGTTTCTTTAGGTTTGATGTTTTATTTAGTGGTAGGTTTTGAGCAAGCTCCAGGGGATGGTGAAGGACAGGGAAGCCTAGCATGCTGTAGTCCATGGGGTAGCAACAAGTCAGACACGACTGAGCGACTAGACAACAAAGTAATAATGCTTGTGTTTCTTTCTCTCTGGTTTTTGTGCATCTAGTGCAGTTTTTTTGATGTATTTTTTTTCTAAAATTTTTATTTAATAAATGGTACAAAGCATAATGCCAAAAACATTAACAGTAAAAATTTCACCAAAAGAAATAATACTATAAAATACACAGTTGTAAAAAGGTACATTATTTTACAACTACCTCAGGCTGCAAAAAGAAAAAAAAACCCAATGCCATACCTAAGTTATCCCTCTCTCAAAATAATGCCATTTATGTTATAAACCATGAGCACCCCCATCAAAAGATGGGAACTGCTTTTGTTAATTCATATATATATATATAACTGTATTACTTTGCTATACACCTAAAACAAACACAACACTGTCAATGAAATATAGTACAATATAAAATAAAAATAAGTAATAGACTTTTGGGGATTTACACAGAGTTAGAATTCTTATCAGAGGGACAACAGCACCACAGTCGTACTGAATCCTCATTAAGGAGGCACACAAATACAAGAGTTACAGGAATGAGAGTTGCTCACCTCCCAGAAACTACAGCTCACAGAAAGCCAACAAAGGCACGAGATACAGACCATTTACTTATGAATGTGTAAAACTCAAGAAAGTCCACATTATTCCTACAACATGTTGAAAGTGCTTCAGAATTCACACAATACTAATTTTCTTTTGGTTCTTGTTAAATTATATATACCAGTTTGTCACAAATGGTAAAATCTGTAACTCTGTTCAAAGTTTTAAAAGATCACTTAAGAATGGTTTCTTGTATTTCTATGCCACCTTTATAGTTCTGGTTTCTCATTTTTTAATTAGCAAATTCAGTGTGCAGGTTCTATGCCAGGCTAGTTTATACACTTCCAGAAGGAACGGCCTCTTGAATCCACAGAGTGTTGAGGAGGGGAGCCCCCAACCATGTCAGATTCGTTTCACATATGATAATATACATGTTTCAATGCCATTCTCCCAAATCATCCCACTCTCACCCTCTCCCACAGAGTCCCAAAGACTGTTCTATACATCTGTGTTTCTTTTGCTGTTTCGTATACAGGGTTATCGTTATCCTCTTGCTATATTCCATATATATGTGTTAATATACTGTATTGGTGTTTTTCTTTCTGGCTTACTTCACTCTGTATAATAGGCTCCAGTTTCATCCACCTCATTAGAACTGATTCAAATGTATTCTTTTTAATTGCTGAGTAGTACTCCATTGTGTAAATGTACCACAGCTTTCTTATCCATTCGTCTGTAGATGGACATCTAGGTTGTTTCCATGTCCTGGCTATAATAAACAGTGCTGCAATGAACATTGAAGTACATGTGTCTCTTTCAATTCTGGTTTTTTGATGTATGTTAAACAATGATGACTTAAAGCTGTATTTTCTTTTTAAAACACTTTCTTTTTAAAACATTTTCAAACATTCACTATATTTTCACTTCCTGAGCTACATTTGTGTTTGTTGTCATGTTTAACACTTCACTATTTATCCCTTTAATTCTTATTGTAGCTATTCTTGACTTTAGAAATTCTTTTTGTCTATTAAATTTTCATTCCTGCTTGAGTGATTTAATTCTCAGCCCTTCTACACGTTTGCCTTTACTAGTGGGATTTTGCCTTTCATATAGTTTCTTCCCACTTGTTATGCCTTTTTCTTTCCTTCTTAGAGAAGATTCTACATCATTCTTTGTCGAGTAGGCTTAGAATTGATAAATTGTTACAGTCTTTGCTTGTCTGAAAAGTTTCTTATCTCTCCTTTGATTCTAAATGATAGTCTTGCTGGGTAGTATGACCTAGTTTGCAGGTTTTTCCCACTCATCATTTTAAATATATCAGATTTCTCCCATCTGACATGTAATGTTTCTACAAAAAGAAAAAAAAAAAAGGAAATAGACTTATAGGGCACATTTTTATATAACGCTGCTGTCTTTTGCTTCCTTTAGAAAACCATATCTTTAATATTGCAGTTTTCATGGATGGATCTTGGTGTGGTTCTTGTTGCGGTCATTTTGGGGGGACACTTTTATCTTCTGGTACTTGAATCTGGTTTTCATCTTTGAGAAGGTTTTCAGCCATAATATTTCCAAATACCTTTTGACTATCTCTCCTTCTGTCTTTTCCTTCCTGGACACTCCAGTTATGCCAGCGTTGGTGTTCTTAACGTAGTCAAACATCCCTCAAAATATTCTCATTTTTAATTTTAATTCTGACTGAGTCATTTCCATGATTCTATATTTCAGTTATCTATGCATTCTTCTGTATTACCCAGCATACTATCAATTACTTCTAGTTGTTGGCCATTTCCTTTATTGTAGTTTTCAGTTCTAACTAGTTTTTATTTTATAGTTCCCTGTTAAAATGATCATTGTTTCATCAGTCCTTTTTTTCAGAGAATTAAATATTTTATGGTCTTCCACTTATTAGCAAAATGCACAGGGTGAATACTGAAAATAAGACTTCTTTTGGAGGCTTCTTTGAATCATTTTAGCTTGAGTAAATGGAGTTTTATATCATCTTTACTAATGCATTGATTCCAAATCTGGTAAACTGTTTGTTTCTCTTTCATTAGCTGTTTTTCAAGCATGTTTTTAGGGCTTGAATCAGGTATGAGATATGGCTTCCTCTTTGATTTGTGGCCAATACTGGCCTAATGAGAGGGAGGCAGCTCCCAAGTTGCTAGACAAGAAGCTCTGAGGGTCAGGTATGAGCTGACATTGCTTCCCCTAACAGTGTGCTTCCCCATTCCTGCACCAGCTTGGTCGACCCAGAGGGGAGCAGTGCTGGAGCAAGAAGTGCTAGTGTGAGGCCCTGAACATATGGTGAGGCATGGACCTGTTGGCCTGGGCAGAGCTTGAGATGCAAACTACCTCTGATGCACTGTCTCTGTAAGCACCACCAACAGTTGGCCCTCCCCTGCTCAGAAGCATCTCTGGGTCTGAAGCTCTTTTGTCACAACAGTAGGGCTGCTGTTCTTATTATGGTAGGGGCTTTAAATCCAGGGAGCAGGGACTTGCATGGACTTTTGATATGGATAGGGGTGTGGGCTGTGGCACACAGCTGTAGTCAGTGATTGGGGTTGCTTCTGATGTGAAGACCATGTAAGCTCCAGTAATAGAAGTCATGGCCCTGCTTAGACATTGCTTCATGTCTGAGCCTCTGCTGTGATTCACAGCCAGGTTCCCAAGCATCCACTCATGTCAGGTGGATGCTTGGGAACTCATTAACTCATACACACACACACACACACACTGCATCTCCTGTATGCAGGCAGATTCTTTACTGCCTGATCTACCTGGTGGATCTGCCTGCAATGCAATGTTATGGGGTTTGACCTCTGCATTGGGAAGATCCCAGGGGAATGGAAAGGCAACCCATTCCAGTATTTTTGATTGGCAAACCTTACGGACAGAGGAAGCCTGTCAGGCTACAGGCCATGTGGTCACAAAGACTCAGATGTGACTGAGCACAGCATGCACACACATATAATACACTAAGATAGTTCCAGGTGCATATCAACATATAAATATCTCTCTTATAAGTGCAAGCATTTAGATTTGGAGGAATAAAGTATAGCTTAACTTCTGATGTAACTGGGAAATTTCCAATTGGCTTGGAGAAACTATCATGCATCCAAGGAGTACATTGACCAAGGTTGTATACTAAAGCAATGAGGATAATAGTAATGTTCAGACATTTCAGTGGTTCTGTCCCTGCCCCCAAATCAAAACATTAAAGACCCCAGGGACCTAGTCAAGACAAATCCTCAGTGTTACAGTTTAAAGAAAAATTTATACTCAGAGGTGTGATGACATGCTGAGAACCGTAGGGATTTAGAATCAAGAGAATTAAGAGGAAGGAGTAACAAAAAATGAATTCACCTAACTTATCATGCAGTGTCTTAGGAACAGAGAATTAGCAGGGGGAAAAATCCATTCTGTCCAGAAAAGTGTCCCCATGGGAAATCATGTATTTAGAGGATGGAGGAACCAGAGGAAACATGCATAATGAGCTGACACAGGAAGCTCCAAATATCTCCTCTTCAGCAGTCCCTCAGCCTCTGCCACTTTGGTTTGGGAGGACCTGGTTCTTGCTTTTGAGGTTCTACATCTGTCTGGGAACCAATGCTGGATTTTTATCACTTCCTGTTTTCCTTTTTGGGGACAAAAATTCTGTCTGCATCAGTAATCATTTAGGGAGGAATTTTTACTTCTACAGGGAAAGCCTTCTCTCTCAATCTGCAGGCAGGTGAGTTTGAGAACTCCACAGACCCTGCAGGAGAGGGTCAGTGATGATAGAAGCCCGGAATGTGTACTTGAGGTCACCTGAGTGCCGGGAGCCAGCGAGGGAAATCCTACCCGTGGCAAAGGTCAATTGGGGAAGAGGCCTGACGGGCAAAGGCTAATCAGGACTCGAGGAATCCCCTGGACTTACCCGAGCATCTACCCGAAAGAAAACCGGAGTCTGACTGCCTTACTATTTTACACCTCTTACCAAGTCCTCTAATACTTACAGGGGCTTCCCCCCAACCACCTTTCTCTGAAAACATTAATTCAGAGCTGTAGTTAAAAGTCCTCCTCGGCTTAATAGGAGTGTTCCAATCCAAGCCCCTCTGATAGCTTTCTAACTTGCCTGACAGGTTTGTCCAGGTTCTTACAACTACGAATGTGACTGTTTACAGCCTCCCAGCCATGCAAGAACAGAAAGCCTAATATTCTAAAATACAGGAATTTGTTGAAGAAGTTAAAATCATTAGAATAGTACTAAAAAAGATTTCATTGTTGAATCAATGCTTACTGCAAATTGTCCATATTTTCTATCTATTGTATCCTTGGAAATATATTAATCACATATAGAGAAAATAAGTAGTAGCCTTTGATTTCACCACAATAACTTCTTTTCTTGTAGCTCATTACACCCTTGCCTTATAGGAATGTAACCTTGTCATGTGTCTTTGGAGAATAACGCCTGACTTTAGGAAAATCTCCTTAAAAGAATATAAGCCTTTTTCTAGCTGACTAACCTTTGTTAGGAGAGGGGGCCATAAACTGTTAGCAGGCCTCCTATAAACCACCTAAAACTTTTGTATATCATGAGACATACAAAAATAAGCCCTGATCCTGATAAGGGTCAAGATTTCTGACCCCGCGTGATTTTGGCGTGACTCTATACCTCCCTTTCTCTGATTTTTGTGTGCACAACTTAGGGTATAAAAGCAGCACTGGAAAATAAAGTTTTGGGCCTTGTTCACGTGTTGTTCTTGGTCTCCCCGTGTCGTTCTTTCTCCTTTTCTCTATTCTCCATTTTCTGGTTGAGATCCTTGGAGCGCTGGGCCCTCTGCGTTTACTTATCTTCCTGGGCTTCTAAGACCCACTCGAAGGGGTGCCCTGGTGGGGTGCCTCCAGTGATTTGAGAGGGCGCCTGCGGCCTACGTAAACAGAGAAAACCCCGTGCTGGGGTTTTATTGGTTTCCTGCGCAAATCAAGGAATTATCAGCCTCTGTCTCTCTCTCTCTCTCTTTCTCACTGACGCCGACACCATTCATCCCGAGGATACCCTGGGTCCATATCGAGGCAGGTCCCCCATAAGTGGCACCCGAACCAGGCTTCCGAGGGTAAGTCTCCCCTATTGTCCAGTTTTCGGTACGACTAGGCTCCCACTCAGTGTTTCCGGGACCCCCATGCATAAGATAGGTAGGGTGAGTAAAAAGTGGAAGGGTTTATACTTTCTTTAAGAGACGAAGACCTCAGACTTGGGTAACAGTAAGTCAAAAGGACGACAGCTCTTTATAGGAGTCATTTTACAACTATTAAAGAAAAGAGGAATTAAGGTCAAAAAAGCTAATCTTCAATCTTTTTTTACTCTTTTTCAGGAACAGTGTCCTTGGTTTCCGGAAGAGGGCACTGTTAATTTAGATACCTGGGAAAAGGTGGGAAAACAGCTAAAAATTTACTATACTCAGCAGGGTCCAGAAAAGGTGCCCACCTATACCTTTTCTTTATGGAATATAATCAGAGATGCTTTAGATCCTGCCCATGAATCTAAACGACCACCCACTAAAGAAGGTAGTGAAAATAAAGAGGCTATACCTAGTTATCTTCTGTGTATTCCTGCCACCTCTTCTTAATATCTTCTGCTTCTGTTAGGTCCATACCATTTCTGTCCTTTATCGAGCCCATCTTTGCATGAAATGTTTCCTTGGAATCTCTAATTTTCTTGAAGATGTCTCTTGTTTTTCCTATTCTGTTGTTTTCCTCTATTTCTTTGCATTGATCACTGAGGAAGTCTTTCTTATCTCTCTTGCTATTCTTTGGAACTCTGCATTCAGATGCTTATATCTTTCCTTTTCTCCTTTGCTTTTTGCCTCTCTTCTTTTCACAGCTATTTGTAAGGCCTCCTCAGACAGCCATTTCGCTCTTTTGCATTTCTTTTCCATGGGAATGGTCTTGGTCCCTGTCTCCTGTACAATGCCACGAACCTCCATCCAGAGTTCATCAGGCACTCTATCAATCAGATCTAGTCCCTTAAATCTATTTCTCACTTCCACTGTATAATCATAAGGGATTTGATTGAGGTCATATCTGAATGGTCTAGTGGTTTTCCCCACTTTCTTCAATTTAAGTCTGAATTTCGCAATAAGGAGTTCATGATCTGAGCCACAGTCAGCTCCTGGTCTTGTTTTCACTAACTGTATACAGCTTCTCCATCTTTGGTTGCAAAGAATATAATCAATCTGATTTCGGTGTTGACCATCTGGTGATGTCCATGTGTAGAGTCTTCTCTTGTGTTGTTGGAAGAGGGTGTTTGCTATGACCAGTGCATTCTCTTGACAAAACTCTATTAGCCTTTGCCCTGCTTCATTCCGTGCTCCAAGGCTAAATTTGCCAGTTACTCCAGGTGTTTCTTGACTTCCTACTTTTGCATTCCAGTCCCCTATAATGAAAAGGATATCTTTTTTGGGTGTTAGTTCTAAAAGGTCTTGTGGGTCTTCATAGAACCGATTAACTTCGACTTCTTCAGCATTACTGGTTGGGGCATAGGCCTGGATTACTGTAATATTGAATGGTTTGCCTTGGAAACGAACAGAAATCATTCTGTCATTTTTAAGATTGCATCCAAGTACTGCATTTCGGACTCTTTTGTTGACCATCATGGCTACTCCATTTCTTCTAAGGGTTTCCTGCCCACAGTAGTAGATATAATGGTCATCCGAGTTAAATTCACCCATTCCAGTCCATTTTAATTCACTGATTCCTAGAATGGCGACGTTCACTCTTGCCATCTCCTGTTTGACCACTTCCAATTTGCCTTGATTCATGGACCTAACATTCCAGGTTCCTAGGCAATATTGCTCCTTACAGCACCGGACCTTGCTTCTATCACTGGTCACATCCACAGCTGGGTATTGGTTTTGCTTTTGCTCCATCCCTTTATTCCTTCTATAGTTATTTCTCCACTGAGCTCCAGTAGCATACTGGGCACCTACCGACCTGGGGCATTCCTCATTCAGTATCCTATCATTTTGCCCTTTGTTACTGTTCATGGGGTTCTCAAGGCAAGTATACTGAAGTGGTTTGCCATTCCCTTCTCCAGTGGACCACATTCTGCTGTGGTCCATGTGATTAGATCGACTAGTTTCCTGTGATTATGATTTCAGTCTGTCTGCCCTCTGATGCCCCTTAGCAATACCTACCGTCTTATTTGGGACGACGGAGAATGAGATGGCTGGATGGCATCACCGATTCTGTGGACATGAGTTTGAGTGAACTCCGGGAGTTGGTGATGGACAGGGAGGCCTGGCGTGCTGTGATTCATGGGGTCGCGGAGAGTCGGACACGACTGAGTGACTGAACTGAACTGAACTGATACCTAGTTATCAAGACTTAAAGACTATGTTAGCCACAAAGAATACCAATAGTCATTCAGAAAGCGAGGGTGAAAAACAACAAGTTTCACCCTCTGCTCCTCCTCAAGATGAGATAATCGATCAATACCATTCTGATGAGGATGAATACCTTTTAGCTATTGATACTCCTAAAAGCTTGAGAAAAACATCCTCAAATAGACCGTCCTCAAAATCTAAACATCAGAAAGGCTCTCCAAAACTAGAAACCAAATATGTGGGACATTCTCATCCCCCTTTGCCTCCCCCCTCTTATAGGGGTGAGGGACTGCCGCTGGAAGTTCCCCAGAGAAGGGTTCTCTCTAGCACCGGAGATGAGTTTGATCCGCATCTTAAGGCGTGTTTTCCCATAATGTTTGACTCACGGGGTGAGAGATCCCCCCATATGGGAACCCCTTCCAATGAAAATGATTAAAGGACTTAAACAGGCCTGCGCCACATATGGGGCCACAGCTTTATACACTTTTACATTGGTAGAAGCCTTGTAAACTAGATGGATGACACCTTATGACTGGAAAACTATTTCTAAGGCCTGTCTATCTGGAGGACAATATATACTTTGGAGAGCTGAATATGAAGACATTGCCCAGAAGCAGGCTGATTCAAATCGTAAATATGGCCCCAAACACATTACAAAAGAAATGCTAATTGGGGTCGGTGACTACAGGTCACTTAAAGACCAAATGCAGCTAGATATAATGTCTTTGGAACAGGCAACAGCCTGCGCCATTGGGGCCTGGCGGCTATTTCCTCAAGGGCAAGAGTCAACCTCCTCCTTTTCAAACATTGAACATAAACCTGAACAGCCTCATGAGGACTTTGTATCACGACTTATGGAGGGAATTCGCAGAGTAATTTCCAATAGTGAGGCATCTGAAGTTTTGATTAAACAACTTGCATTTGAAAATGCTAATTCTACTTGCCAAGCCATTCTACGCCCTATAAAAAAATCTGGACAAATAGAAGATTACATCAGGCAATGTGCAGATATAGGACCAGCAATGCTGCAGGGCCTTACCATAGCTGCAGCCATGAAGGGAGATTCTTATCGACAAGCAGTGCAGTCCTTCTTTACCAATAAAAATAATCCTCATAAGAGCCATTCAAATGGTCAGGGACAAAATACTAATCGATCTCTAAAGCCTGTTTTACTTGTGGTCAGGTGGGGCATTTCAGCCGTGCCTGTCCTAAAAAGGCCACTAATGCTCCTTTACTAAATCCTACCCTTGCAGTGATGGCTCCCAATCTTCCTACGACGCCCTGCCCTCGCTATCAGAAAGGATATCACTGGGCTAAAGATTGTAAATCCAAGTTCCATAAAAATGGAACACTGTTAGTTACTGGTCAGCAGCAGGGAAACGGGATGAGGGGCCAGCCTTAGGCCCCGACAACAATTGGGGCAACGACATTAAACCCATTCATATCCTTCATCCCATCACAGAACTCATCAGAGCAACCCCAGGCAGTGCAGGATTGGACCTCAGTTCCACCACCTCAACAATATTAACTTCAGACAGTTCCACTGTAAAAATCCCTACAGGGGTTAAAGGCCCATTGCCAGCGGGCTTAGTGGGAATTATACTAGGCAGAAGTTCCTTGGCTGTACAGGGCCTTACAGTGATTCCTGGAGTTGTTGATTCAGATTATACTGGAGAAATTCACGTAATGATCTCTCCTCCAATTAAAACTATTCAAATTTACAAGGGACAAAGAATAACTCAACTTTTACTTTTACCTTACTTTACAGCCATAGGACACAATGCTACTCAAAGTGAAAGACAGACAGGAGCATTTGGTTCTAGTGATATGGTCTTTTGGATAACAGAAATTACTCAAAAACGCCCTATGAAAACTATTCTGGTCAGTGGCAAGTCTATTATGGGGCTACTAGATATGGGGGCAGACGTCTCCTGTATCTCTGGAAAAGACTGGCCCAGCTCCTGGCCAACACATACTACCCCAAATAAGTTGGTGGGGATAGGGGGAGCCCCCGCAGTAGTTAAAAGTACAAAAATGTTAGACTGGCAGTTTGAAAATACCTGTGGAACTTTCCAACCCTATGTAGTTCCCTCGCTCTCCTTTACCTTATGGGGAGGGCCGTGCTATCTCAAATGGGAGTGCTACTTTTTAGCCCTGATGATAAAGTGACCTCCCAAATGCTTCATATGGGCTACGACCCTTCAAGAGGATTGGGTAAACAACAGAGAGTAATGATTGAGCCAATCTGTCCCTTCCCTCGACCCCAACGTGCTGGGTTAGGATTTTCAAATTTATAACAGAGGCCATTGTTTTTGCTGCCAACCCAATTACGTGGAAGTCTCAAGACCCCGTTTGGGTTGAACAATGGCCTCTACCTAAAGAAAAATTAATGGCAGCTAAAACCATAATTTCTGAAAAATTACAACTAGGACATATAGAGCCTTTTAACAGCCCATGGAACACCCCTATCTTTGTAATTAAGAAAAAATCCGGGAGGAGGAACAAGATGGTGGAGGACTAGGACTGAGAGACCACTCTCTCCCCCACAAATTCATCAAAAGAACATTTGAACGCAGAGTAAAGTCCACAAAACAACTTCTGAATGCTGGCAAAGGACACCAGGCACCCAGAAAAGCAGCCCATTGTCTTCAAAAGGAGGTAGGAAAAAACATAAAAGATAAAAAGAGAGACAAAAGAGGTAAGGACGGAGCTCTGTCTCGGGAAGGTAGGCTTAAAAAGAGAGAAGTTTCCAAACACCAGGAAACACTCTCACTGATGAATCTGTGGCGAGCCTTGGAACCTCACAGGGCCACACACCGGGAGGAAAAAGAAAGAAACAATTAAAACCCACAGATTACCTGCCAAATGGTAATTCCCAGAGGAGAAGCAGCGCAGACGCAAGCAGGGAGGTCAGCCAGAGCCGGAGGGGGCAACCACGGCCCCAGAAAGGCATCTGATACGAGCTGCAGGCAGGCTTGTTGCTAATCAAGACTTCTTGGGCTCGGGCTGGTCGATATCCACCTGAGAAGGTATGCCAGGTGTACACCCAGAAAACCGAGTGGCAGGGACTGGGGAGGCTATAAGTCGCAGCGACCACGCTCGCCAAACACCTGGTCACCTGAGCTGCTCAGACCGGGGAAGGCACAAAACGCAGGCCCAACCAAGTCTGTGCCCGAGAAACTGAACTTGAGCTGCTCAGACCTGGGAAGTGCATACAACCCAGCGACGGCCTCGGACAGTTCCCGGCAGAGCAACCTAGAGCCTGTGCAGAGTAGACTAGGACAACACATGCGCTGTGAGCGGGAGCAAACCCAGTGTGGCCGAGACACTACGAGCACTCTGAGATATTTGTCTGCAGCGTTCATCCCTTCCCAGAACAGGACTGAACAACTGAGCCTTAAAAAGTGTCCACCTGCCCCCTAATATCAGGGCGGAAATTAGACACTGAAGAGACCAGCAAACAGAAGCTAAAACAGAGGTAACTACCTTGGAAATGACAGATAGAGAAGTCTAGAGACAACTCCAAGAATAAGACCAAAAACCAGAGGCAAGAGGCTTAAGCCCAAATCCTGAGAACACCAGAGAACTCCTGACTCCAGGGAACATTAATCGATAGGAGCTCATCAAACCCCTCCATACCTACACTAAAACCAAGCATCACCCAAGGGTCAACAAGTTCCAGAGCAAGACATACCACACAAATTCTCCAGCAACACAGGAAAATAGCCCTGAATTCAATATACACGCTGCCTAAAGTCACTCCAAACCAACTGACATCTCATAACTTATTACTGGACACTTCATTGCACTCCAGAGAGAAGAAATCCAGCTCCACCCACCAGAACACCGACACAAGCTTCCCTAACCAGGGAACCTTGACAAATCACCCGTCCAACCCCACACACAGCGAGGAAACTACATAATAAAGAGAACTCCACAAACTTCCAGAAGAGGGAAAGACCACCCCAAGCACAGCAATATAAGCAAGATGAAGAGGCAGAGAAATACCCAGCAAGTAAAGGAACAAGATAAATGCCCACCAGCACAAACAAAAGAGGAAGATATAGGGAATCTACCTGATAAAGAATTTCGAATTTTGGTGGTGAAAATGATTCAAAATCTTGAAAGCAAAATGGAGTTACAGATAAATAACCCGGAGAAAAGGATTGAGAAGATGGAAGAAGGTTTAATAAGGACTTAGAGGAAATAAACAAGAGTCAATATACAATGAATAATGCAATAGAGGAGATAAGAAACACTCTGGAGTGAACAAACCGTAGAATAACGGAGGCAGAAGACAGGATAAGCGAGCTAGAAGATAGAATTGTAGAAATAAGTGAAACAGAGAGGAAAAAATAAAAACGAATTAAAATAAATGAGGACAATATTAGAGATCTCTGGGACAATGTTAAATGCACCAACAATCAAATCATAGGAGTCCCAGAAGAAGAAGACAAAAAGAAAGACCATGAGAGAATACTTGAGGAGATAATAGTTGAAAACTTCCCTAAAATAGGGAAAGAAATAATCACTCAAGTCCAAAAAACCCAGAGAGTATCCAACAGGATAAACCTAAGGCGAAATACTCCAAGACACATATTAATCAAATTAACCAAGATCAAACACAAAGAACAAATATTAAAAGCAGCAAGGAAAAAGCAGCAAATAACACACAAGGGGATTCCCATAAGGATAACTGCTGTTCTTTCAAAAGAAACTCTTCAGGCCAGGAGGGAATGGCAAGACATACTTAAAGTGATGAAAGAAAATAACCTACAGCCCAGATTACTGTACCCACCAAGGATCTCATTCAAATATGAAGGAGAAATCAAAAGCTTTACAGACAAGCAAAAGCTGAGAGAATTCAGCATCACCAAACCAGCTCTCCAACAAATGCTAAAGGATCTTCTCTAGACAGGAAACACAGGAAGGGAATATAAACTCGAACCTAAAGCAATAAAGAAAATGGCAACGGGATAATACTTATCAATAATCACCTTAAACGTAAATGGGTTGATTGCCCCAACCAAAAGACAAAGGCTGGCTGAATGGATACAAAAACAAGAACCCCATATATGTTGTCTACAAGAGACCCACCTCAAAACGAGGGACACATACAGACTGAAAGTGAAGGGCTGGAAAAAGATATTCCATGCAGATAGAGACCAAATGAAAGCAGGAGTAGCAATACTCATATCAGATAAAATACACTTTAAAACAAAGGCTGTGAAACGAGACAAAGAAGGAAACTACATAATGATCAAAGGATCAATCCAAGAAGAAGATATAACAATTATAAATATTTATGCACCCAACATAGGAGCACCGCAATATGTAAGACAATTACTAACAAGTATGAAAGGGAGAGTCCCTTGTATTGCAAGGAGATCCAACCAGTCCATTCTAGAGGAGATCAATCCTGGGTGTTCATTGGAAGGACTGATGCTAAAGCTGAAACTGCAATACTTTGGCCACCTCATACGACGAGTTGACTCACTGGAAAAGACTCTGATGCTAGAAAAGGTTGGGGGCAGGAGGAGAAGCGGAAGACAGAGAATGAGATGGCTGGATGGTATCACCGACTCTGTGGACATGAGTTTGAGTGAACTCCGGGAGTTGGTGATGGACAGGGAGGCCTGGTGTGCTGTGATTCATGGGGTTGCAGAGAGTTGGACACGACTGAGCGACTGAACTGAACTGATGAAAGGGGAAATTAACAACAATGCAATAATAGTGGGAGATTTTAATACCCCACTTACATCTATGGATAGATCAACTAAACAGAAAATTAACAAGGAAACACAACCTTTAAATGATACAATAGACCAGTTAGACCTAATAGATATCTATAGGACATTTCACCCCAAAACAGTGAATTTCACCTTTTGCTGTAGCACCCACGGAACATTTTCCAGGATAGATCACATCCTAGGCTATAAATCTAGCCTTGGAAAATTTAAAAAAAAATTGAAATCATTCCAAGCGTGTTTTCTGACCACAATGCAGTAAGATTAGATCTCAGTTACGGGAGTAAAACCATTAAAAATGCCAACATATGGAGGTTGAACAACATGCTGCTGAATAATGAAGAAATCAGAGAAGAAATCAAAAGAGAAATCAAAATATGCATAGAAATGAATGAAAATGAACACATAACAACCCAAAACCTCTGGGACACTGTAAAAGCAGTGCTAAAGGGGAAGTTCATAACAATACAGGCACACCTCAGGAAACAAGAAAAACGTCAACTAAATAACCTAACCCTACATCTAAAGAAACTAGAAAAGGAAGAAATGAGGAACCCCAGGGTTAGTAGAAGGAAAGAAATTGTAAAAATTAGGGCAGAGATAAATGCAAAAGAAACAAAAGAGACCACAGAAAAAAATCAACAAAGCCAAAAGCTGGTTCTTTGAGAAGGTAAATAAAATTGAAAAACCACTAGCCAGACTCATCAAGAAACAAAGGGAGAAGAACCAAATCAATAAAATTAGAAATGAAAATGGAGAGATCACAACTGACAACACAGAAATACAAAGGATTATTAGAGAATACTATCAGCAATTATATGGCAATAAAACGAATAACTTGGAAGAAATGGACAAATTCCTAGAAAAGTACAACTTTCCAAAACTGAACCAGGAAGAAATAGAAAATCTGAACAGACCCATCACAAGCACGGAACTAGAGGCTGTAATCAGAAATCTTCCAGCAAACAAAAGCCCAGGTCCAGACGGCTTCACAGCTGAATTCTACCAAAATTTAGAGAAGAGCTAACCCCTTTTCTAGTCAAACTCTTCCAGAAAATTGCTGAGGAAGGAAATCTTCCAAAGTCATTCTATGAGGCCACCATCACCCTAATCCCAAAACCTGGTAAAGATCCCACAAAAACAGAAAACTGCAGGCCAATATCACTGATGAACATAGATGCAATAATCCTGAACAAAATTCTAGCAATCAGAATCCAACAACACAGTAAGAAGATCATACATCATGACCAAGTGGGCTTTATTCCAGGAATGCAAGGATTCTTCAATATCCACAAATCAATCAATGTAATACACCACATTAACAAACTGAAAAATAAAAATCATATGATTATCTCAATAGATGCAGAGAAAACCTTCGACAAAATTCTACATCCATTTATGATAAAAAACCCTCCAGAAAGTGGGAATAGAAGGGACATATCTCAACATAATAAAAGCTGTGTATGACAAACCCACAGCAAACATTATCCTCAATGGTGAAAAACTGAAAGCATTTCCCCTAAAGTCAGGAACAAGACAAGGGTGTCCACTCTCACCAATACTCTTCAACATAGTTCTGAAAGTTTTGGCCACAGCAATCAGAGCAGAAAAATACATATAAGGAATACAAATTGGAAAAGAAGAAGTAAAACTCTCACTGTTTGCTGATGACATGATCCTCTACACAGAAAACCCTAAAGACTCTACCAGAAAACTACTAGAGCTAATCAATGATTACAGTAAAGTTGCAGGATATAAAATCAACACACAGAAATCCCTTGCATTCATATGCACTAATAATGAGAAAATAGAAAGAGAAATTAAGGAAACTATTCCATTCACTGTTGCAACGAAAAGAATTAAATACTTAGGAATATATCCACCTAAAGAAACAAAAGACTTGTACATAGAAAACTATGAAACACTAGTGAAAGTAATCAAAGAGTACACTAATAGATGGAGAAATATACCGTGTTCGTGGATTGGAAGAATAAATATTGTGAAAATGAATATACTACCCAAAGTAATTTATACATTCAATGCAATCCCTATCAAGCTACCAACGATATTTTTCACAGAACTAGAACAAATAATCTCACAATTTGTATGGAAATACAAAAAACCTCGAATAGCCAAAGAAATCTTGAGGAAGAAAAATGGAACTGGGGGAATCAACCTGCTGGACTTCAGGCTCTACTACGAAGCCACAATCATCAAGACAGTACGGTCCTGGCATAAAGACAGAAATATAGATCAATGGAACAAAATAGAAAGCCCAGAGATAAATTCACGCACCTACGGACACCTTATCTTCGACAAAGGAGGCAAGGATATAAAATGGAGAAAAGACAGTCTCTTTAACAAGTGGTGCTGGGAAAACTGGTCAGCCACTTGTAAAAGAATGAAACTAGAACACTTCCTAAAACCATACACAAAAATAAACTCAAAATGAATTAGAGAGCTAAATGTAAGACCAGAAACTATAAAACTCCTAGAGGAGAATGTAGGCAAAACATTCTCCGACATAAATCACAGCAGGATCCTCCAAGAACCACCTCCCAGAATATTGGAAATAAAAGCAAAAATAAACAAATGGGACCTAATTAAAATCAAAAGCTTCTGCACAGCAAAGGAAACTATAAGCAAGGTGAAAAGACAGCCTTCAGAATGGGAGAAAATAATAACAAATGAAGCAACTGACAAAGGATTAATCTCAAAAATATAGAAGCAGCTCTTGCAGCTCAATTCCAGAAAAATAAATGACCCAATCAAAAAATTGGCCAAAGAACTAAACAGACATTTCTCTAAAGAAGACATAAAGATGGCTAACAATCACATGAAAAAATGCTCAACATCCCTCATAATCAGAGAAATGCAAATCAAAACCACAATGAGATACCATTTCACACCAGTCAGAATGGCTGCTATCCAAAAGTCTACATGCAAGAAATGCTGGAGAGGGTGTGGAGAGAAGGGAACCCTCTTACACTGTTGGTGGGAATGCAAACTAGTACAGCCACTATGGAGAACAGTGTGGAGATTCCTCAAAAAAATGGAAATAGAACTGCCATATGATCCAGCAATTGCACTCCTGGGCATACACACCAACAAAACCAGAATTGAAAGAGACACATGTACTCCAATGTTCATTGCAGCACTGTTTATAATAGCTAGGACATGCGTCAACCAATATGTCCATCTGCAGACGAATGGATAAGAAAGCTATGGTACATATACACAATGGATTATTACTCAGCCATTAAAAAGAATGTATTTGAACCAGTTCTAATGAGGTGGATGAAACTAGAGCCTATTATACAGAGTGAAGTAAGCCAGAAAGAGAAACACCAATACAATATACTAACGCATGTATATGGAATTTAGAAAGATGCAAATGATAACCCTGTATACGAGACAGCAAAAGAGACAGATGAATGTTTAGTTTTAAGCCAACTTTTTCACTCTCCTCTTTCACTTTCATCAAGAGGCTTTTGAGTTCCTCTTCACTTTCTTCCATAAGGGTGGTGTCATCTGCATTTCTGAGGTTATTGATATTTCTCCCAGCAATCTTGATTCCGGCTTGTGCTTCTTCCAGCCCAGCGTTCCTCATGATGTACTCTGCATATAAGTTAAATAAGCAGGGTGACAATATACAGCCTTGACGTACTCCTTTTCCTATTTGGAACCAGTCTGTTACTCCATGTCCAGTTTTAACAGTTGCTTCGTGACCTGCATAGAAGCCACTAATTCTAGTCTAATTGAATTCTTACTGACACTCTCTATATTATAAATTCTTTGTTCTTTTTAAACTTCTTTTCCCATAGATGTATAATCTCTATATAATATATACATTTGCATATATATTCATATACTTTTATTCAAATAAATAAATAGAATTATGTGCATATTACACCCTTCACATTTTAGTGCAGTCTTTTTTCCTCCTGTGTCCACTGTTCCTTACTCATTAATACCTCATGGACTTGCCTCCAGTCCACTAGCGTTTTGCTTATACACTATTTCAATGTCTGCCTAATATTCGATGCTATGGCTGTGCTACTCACATTTTGGAAACTCCTGGATGTTTCACTCCTGGACACTCTTTCACACTTTCTTTCATCATTTTCCCCTTTGCACATTCATCTTGCAGCATCAGCTTCCTATTTATTGCTGAAACACCTGCACAAGCAGCATTCTCTTTGCCCTGTCATCCACAGGACTGAACGTGGAGACTCATTACCACTGAAAACCATTCTTTTGCAAACAGGAAGATGAGGCTAATATTGTTGCGTACATTGTCAACCACCTCAGGAAGATAAATACCACACTTCCCCATTATTTGGGTAAACATGTCAAAATATAGAATGATTAAATTGCTTCTTATAGTTTAAATAGATACTATGTGGTAGATCAAAGATTTGATGCAAGGTTTCCTAATTTCAAAAGTCTGTGTTTAATACAATTTAGAAGTGTCGTTTACCATTTCCCTTTAAAATCCTTTCACTGTTTTTGAATATTGTACATTTCCATTTGCAAGTTCTGGGTTTATTCTCTTCACTGATTTTTCTAGTGGGATGTTGAATCAATAGGATGACTTTCTATCGCAAAGATATAACTCTTTTTTTCAATCTGTATATATATATATATATATATATATATATATATATGTCACCAGGGAAGATATATATATATACATATATTCCCTGGTGACCTAGACAGCAAAGAATCTGCCCCAAATGCAGGAGACCTGAGTTTGATCCCTGGATCAGGAAGATCCTCCCCTGGAGAAGGGAATGGCTCCCTTTTCCAGTATTTTTGCCTGGAGAATCCCATGGACAGAGGAGCCTGAAAGGCTACAGTCCAAAGAGTCAGGCACGAGAGAGACTAACATATATATATACATACTCACACACATATATTTTTGTTTTATTAGTTATTCCGAGCATCAAGCAGATATACAGAGAGCAAGGAACAATACACTGGATGATGGACTCCCCATGTCTTGAAGTTTAGTAATAGTACAGAAGTCACTTTATTTTTCAGCGTCCTCTGACACAAACCTTCATCACCCTCCCTCTTACATTCCCCTGAACACTGGTTTACTTTTGAGCATAAATATCTAGAAAAAGACCTTCAGTATCATTGTAGTTTCTTTTACCTACAGGACATGTACATGATCTGATTAGCTCTTGTCACCTGTGTGTCTTCCTTAAATTCTGTTTTCAAAGAGCATTTAGTTAGCAGATTAACTGAACTCCCAATGAAAAATAAGTGCCATCCACTCACTTTTATACCTGCATCTTTTCTTTATTCATAGCACCTAACAGCACCCAGCGTGGTATATATTTGCTTACAGTCTTTATCTGTGATTGGACTACAGGGATTTTTGAAAGGCAAAGCCCAAGACAAAAATTCATAGACAGAGATGAATTCCATAGCAAATATATATATTGGCAACCCACTCCAGTGTTCTTGCCTGAAAAGCTCCATGGACAGAGGAGACTGGTGGGCTCCAGTCCATGGGAGTCGCAAAGAGTGGAACACAGCTGAGCCAATTAGTATGCGTGTACAAACACACACAAATATGTAGCTTAACTTCAAATTATTCATTGTAAAATTCCACCTATTTTAGTAATGCCCATTTGTATGAAAATTAGTCATATATATATATATATTTTTTTTTTTTCTTTCCTAGTTGTCATATCAATCTTATGGACCTAGTAATAATACACAGATTTCAGAATTTCTACTTCTGGGATTATCAAATGAACCAGAACTACAGCCCCTCATATTTGGGATTTTCCTTTCCATGTACCTGATCGCTGTGTTTGGAAACCTGCTCATCATCCTGGCTGTCAGCTCAGACTCCCACCTCCACACCCCCATGTACTTCTTCCTCTCCAACTTGTCCTTTGCAGACATTTGTTTCACCTCCACCATCATCCCAAAGATGCTGTGGAACATCCAGTCTCACAACAGAGTCATAACCTACGAAGGCTGCATCATCCAGATGTATTTTTTCTTACTGTTTGGGGGATTGGATGTCTTCCTCCTGACCATGATGGCCTATGACCGGTATGTGGCCATCTGTCACCCCCTGCACTACATGGTCATCATGAAACCCCGGCTCTGTGGTCTTCTGGTTCTGTCATCTTTTATTATGAGTTACCTATATTCCCTGATGCAAAGCTTAATGGTGGTGCAGTTGTCCTTCTGTACAAAGCGGGTAATCCCCCACTTTTTCTGTGAAGCCAACTTGATGATCAAACTTGCCTGTTCTGACACCTTCATCTGTGAAATGGTGGTAAATTTTGTATGAGTGGTGCTGGGTGGTGGTTCCCTTGCTGCTATTCTTTACTCCTACTCTAAGACAATTTCCTGCATAAATGGAATCTCATCAGCTCAGGGCAAGTATAAAGTATTTTCCACCTGTACATCTGATCTCTCAGTTGTCTCCTTATTTTCTTGTTCGGTCCTGGGAGTGTACCTTACCTCTGCTGACACCCACAGCTCACACTCAAGTGTGATTGCCTCAGTGATGTACAGTGTGGTCACACCCATGCTGAATCCCTTCATGTACAGTCTCAGGAATAAAGACATTAAAAATGCTCTGAAAATATTTGGAAAGGAAACTAAAAAAGAGTTAAGTATCCTGGGGCTGAAGAACTTCCATTGATTGCAGGGCTTAAAACTCAGAGCCATAAATGGTGAATTTTTAAAATTTCCTTTTGAAGGTAGAACTTGCTCTTTCTATTTATTTCTGGAATTTTTATTTCTTTGGCTTCCATTTATCTATACCAGTTAACTCATTTTATTAAGCTTTCTTCTCTCTGTGATATTGAGAGTCTTCCCCTTTGTTGTCTTCCTATTATTTCTAATTTATTTGCAATCTTGAAAAATAAATATTTGGACATTCCCATTTATCTCATGGGACTATATGCAATTCTTAATAATTTTTCTCAAATGAAAAATGTAATCCCATGTAGTATTTCCTTAGGTTTCCTAAGAGTACTAGGTTGTACAAACTATGAAAAAACACACTTGGCAACTGAGACAATTGATAAGTTTAACAGTTCAGTTCAGTTGCTCCGTCGGGTCTGACTCTTTGTGACCCCATGGACTGCGGTGTGCCAGGCCTCCCTGTCCATCACCAGCTCCTGGAGGTTGCTCAAACTCATGTCCATTGAGTTGATGATGCCATCCAACCATCTCGTCCTCTGTTGTCCCCTTCTCCTCTTGCCTTCAATCTTTCCCAGTATCAGGGTCCTTGCCAAAGAGTCAGTTGATAAGTTTATATGACAGGAAAACCTGAGACCACAGCTTTTCACTCTATGTCCACCAGTCATCGTGTATTACTAACTTAGCTGCTCTTCATACTAATGTAAATTAACGTACAGTGTCTTAGAGCAGGTTGCTTATTTTTATTCTCCTGACTAGGGTACTCCTCTTCTCTAACTCACCTTTGTGCACAGCACCAACGCTAGCTCTTGATTAAAATCGATTATCAGATACACGTCTCCTAGTGATTTCTGCACAGAAACAGAACTTAGAATAAAAAGGTGAATTGATATTACCTTGATCTGTTGTTGTTGCTTAGTCAGTAAGTTGTGTTTGACTCTTTTTTTGACCCCAAGGACTGAAGCGTGTCATGTTCCTTCTATTGATATTGCTGATAGTATGGCTCCTTCTTGCATTTCTCTAAATGAAATAACTCCCTAATTTAAAGTGCCGCCATAACCACTAAATGTATCATGATTAATCATTATTAGTATCTTTCATTAAATACCCTCTTTATGGTCAGAAATCTCTTCATCTTTCTGGTCAAAGAATGCCTCAAGCAAGAGCTTGAATTCCTGTCCAGGCATATAAATCAGGGTCACCAGTTTTCCTACACAAAAATGCATATCCTTTCAATCTCTCTTGGTTACCTGGAAAGGAATCCCAATAAGATAATCTTTTTAATAGAGCTGTCTGAAAAGAAGTCATGAATGTTGTCTTCATATATGATAACAAGCCAAAAGTAAGCAGCAGCAGATTATTATCATTGCCCTCACTTCTGTTCACTTTGATTAGATATCAGTTAGCTCACGTTGCGCCAGATATCCAAAAAGCCAGGGATCAGATTCTACAGTGAAATGTTGTCATGAGTGCTGCTATTCTCCTCCTGAGTCTATCTGGGTCTCTACCCTGTGCTTCTACATCTCACTAATGATGTAGGATGTGGTCATGGTGTTCTTCTCTCTTGAACGAATATATTATCAGTTTCTGCTATTTACCTATTTTACCTTCTATTTTATTGGGAAAAAAAGTACATAAAATATGAACTGCCTTAATTTAGTACTGGAGTCCCTATATATACATTTTCCTTTCTCACAGGCAGAGAAGATATCCACTACCACTGCTTAGTGTGAATCATGTACCCGGGGTTCAGGTTCCTCTTTGATCCTTGCCCAGCTGCATTTTATTTCCTTCTAATAAACTTATTTAGTCATGTACGGATGTGAGAGTTGGTCCATAAAGAAGGCTGAGCGCCAAAGAATTGATGCTTTTGAACTGTGGTGCTGGAGAAAACTTGAGAGTTCCTTGAACTGCAAGGAGATCAAACCAAATCCTAAAGGAAATCAACGCTGAATAGTTCATTGGAAGGACTGATGCTGAAGCTGAAGCTCCAATATGTTGACCACCTGATGTGAAGAGCTGACTCATTGGAAAACTGAAAAAGACACTTATGATGGGAAAGATTAAGGGAAGAAGGAGAAGGTGCAACAGAGGATGAGAGGGTTGGATGACATCATTGACTCAAGGACATGAATTTGAGAAAACCCATGAGATAGTGGAGGACAGATGAGCCTGGCATGCTTATAGTCCACAAGGTCACAGAGAGTAGGACAAGACTTCGTGACTGGACAACAACAATGATAGATTCACTGGCATTATTTACAGCCTACAATCTGCACATACTTAAAATGCACTTTTTAACAAAATATAGAAGTCTTACAGAAATAACAGGACATACTGCACAGTTCTTTTTATGTGTAGATCAAGAAAGTTCACAATAACTCTAATATCATTTTTATGTAACTGTCAAAAATTTAATCTCCTGGGTCTTAGTGTCCTGTTTCTGAAGAAAATGTGGGATAGTAAACATAAATTCAGGCAAATGTAGCAAGAAACAAATGAAGTGTGTGGATATATTTTGATGGGTCCAAATGAAATCTTCAAAGAAGACAGTCATGTGCATGTTTGTGTTCATTTGTATGAATTTGCATTTCAAATAAACATATGCACACTGATTTGTACACAGTGTCATGTTTTAATTTGAGAGGAAATGTATGAGAAAGATGGAGAGGATACATGTAAAAATAATGAATGCTTGAATGAATATAAAATCAAATAATGTAGAAAATTAGGCACAAAATATAGTATAAATGGTAGACAACAAATTCAATAATTACTTCTCCTATCTTAATGCCTCATGGTCATCACAATCTGAAGCAAGTTTACATTTATGCCATGAGAAAATCTCTATTAGCTAAAGAGACTGAATATCCCCAAATTGAATTTAAATTTCCTCTTCCCATTTAAGATGGGGTTATAACACTAAATATCTTTCCCTAGGAGAAGCGTAATGAATGAACTGAGAAGTGTAATCTCCATTTCCTGAACAAAAATTCCTGTATTCAATTTCTAATGTTAAGATAAAATTACCACACCAGTGATTTAAATAAATAATAAATGTTCTGACAATTCTGGAGTTCAGAAGCCTGATATGGGTTTCTCTGGACTAAAATCAACACGTTTGCAGGGCTGGATTTCCTCTGGAAGCTACAGGGAAGAATCTATTTATTTCCCTGTTTTACTGTCAGATTATCATAGGAAAAGAATCTAAATTTATTCATTACAATGAACAAACATTTCAATATGAGGGATTAAATCAGAGCTCAACTTGTGATATAATTAAGAAATTCCTAGTGATTTTGGACAATGTGGCACCAAGCCAAACTGTGCAGTGCTCGAGGTTTATATCAAAGGAACACAGTTCTCCTTCTTGTCCTTGTTGAAGAGGAGAAGAGCAATTTCTTCTAGACATCAGGGGTTGTGTCTCTAGTACAAGTCAATATTTGAAGAGTCAAGGGATGTAATCCAGGAAGGAATGTAATCTGGTCTTAAAATTGGAGAAAATCAGGTTTGGGTTGAGGAGGTTTTGGAAGGTTAGACTGAAGAAGTCAGCAAAGTGCATGAGGAAGAACTATGATAATTAGCCGTGGATTCTCTTGACTCTAACCTGGTCTCTTGGGAACGCAGAATCTCCAGGACATTCCCTTCCCTGTTCAGGCCAGCGTTCCACAGGGAAATCATGGGCCTAGAGGTTGGAGTAAAAAGAGAGAAATGTGCTGATTAGTAGACAAGGGGAGCTGTAAATATCTCCTCTGCTGCATCCCTCAGTCTGTACAACCTTGCACTGGATGGAATGTGGTTATTGCTGCTAGAGTCCTAAGTTTGGCTGGGAGACTCAGGCAAGCCTACTTTCCACTGTCTTGTGGGACCAGAGCTTCATTCTCCATCATTAACCATCCAGGAGGAGTTTGGACTTTCTCCCAGTGATCTTCCTCTCAGAGTTCCCAATCAGGTGAGTTAGTGAGTCCAGGAGGTACTGCAGGAAAAGGTCCAAGAAGATCAAATCCATGCATGTATACCTGAGGTCCCCGGAGAGCCACCTGCTGGGCCCAGAGCCAAGAGTTTGCTGGCATTGACCTATATGAACTGTCAAGTGTAAAATAGAGAGGTAACGGGAAGCTGCTATATAATACAGGGACCCAAACCCAGTGTTCATGCTAACCTTTTTACATAGATTGTCAACCACCTCCTCAGGAAAATAGGGGCTTCCCTCGTGGCTCAGATAGGAAAGAATCTACCTTCAATGTGAGAGAACTGGGTTCGATCCCTGGGTTGGGAAGATCCCCTGGAGAAGGTAATGGCAACCCACTCCAGTATTCTTGCCTGGAGAATTCCATGAACAGAGTAGTCACAGTCCATGGGGTCACAAAGAGTCAGACACGACTGAGTGACTAACACTTTCAGGAGGATAAATACCCCTATTCCCACTATTTGGGTAAAGACGCAAACTTTTTGAATGGTTCAGTTGCCTCTTGAAATTCAAACAGCTAATATGTGGTAGATCCAAGATGCAGTGCCAAGTTTTTAATTTCAAAAGTTGTTATTAATATAGTTTAGAGGTTTCTTTTACCATTTCACCTTAAAAAATCTCCCACTATTGTTGTATATTATGCATTTCTTTTTCTAAATTGTGGATTTATTCCCTTTGCTTATTTTTTTAGTGGGATATTGAATCAATAAAGTGACTTGATATCATAGTGATATCTCTTTTATCATTTACATATTTTTTTCTGATTTATTAATTATTCTGGGTATCCGGGGGATACACAGAGTACAAAGAACACATGGACAAGGGACTCCCCTTGTCTTGAAGTTTTAACAACAGCAGGGAAGCCACTTTATTCCTCAGCATCCTATAATACAACCCTTCATCACCTCCCTTTTACATTCCCCCAAACAATGGCTTAAGTTTGAAACTTGGATATCTGGAGAAAAAAAGACCCTCAGGTTTATTCACAGGTTCTTTTTCCTTAAGGACACACATGCAACCTTGATAACCACTTGTCACCTGCTGTGTCCTCACTGAAGTATCTTTTTAAATATCATTTTGTTTACAGGATTCCTGAATTCCCAATAAAAAATAATAGCCCTCTCTCTTATGAAAGTGAAAGTGTTAGTCACTCAGTCATGTCCAATTCTTTGCTACCCAATAGACTGTAGCCAACCAGGCTTCTCTGTTCATGGGCTTCTCCGGGCAAGAATACTGGAGTGGGTTGCCATTCCCTTCTCCATGGGATCTTCCCAACCCAGAGATTGAACCCAGGTCTCCTGCATTGCAGGCAAAATTCTTAATCATCTCAGTGAACATTTCATAGCAGCTGCCACGACCTGGCATGAAATATATTTGCTTATATTCTTTCCTCATTCATGATTAGATTGTAGGACTTTTGTAGGACAAAGCTGAGACAAGAATTCGTAGACAGGGAAGCCACAAAGACTCCTTTAAGGGGATGAAATTCAAACTCTATGTGTGTGTGTGTGTGTGTGTGCGCGCGCGCGTGCACGCGCTTAGTTGCTCAATTGTGTCTGACTCTTCTGAAACCAGTTGGACTACAGCCCACCAGACTCCTCTGTCCATGGGACTTTTCAAGCAAGAATACTGGAGTGGGTTATTGTCTATCTATAGAGAGATATAGATATCTCTCTCTCCATATATATATATATATATATATAGTTATATACATATATAGCTTGCATATTATGGAGTTTTAAATGAAGCCACATATATATATGTATACACTAATGAGGAAGCCACTACCTAGCAATACATGTATATAAGGCTTAACTGCAAACTTATATGCAGGCTAAATTGCTTCTATATATATATATATATATATATATATATATATATAGTTGAGCTTCCCAGGTGGCACCACTAGTTCTAAAGAACCAGTCTGCCAGTGCAGGAGACATAAGAGATGCAGATTCGATCCCTGGGTCGGGAAGATCCCCTGGAGGCAACCCACTCCGGTATTCTTGCTTGGAGAATCCCTTGAGCAGAGGAGCCTGGTGTTCTACCATCCATAGGGTCACAAAGAGTCAGACATGACTGAAGCGATTTAGCATGCGTGTAAGTTTGCAATCAAGCCATATATACAAGTGCTGCTAGGTAGTGGCTTCCTCACTGAGATATATATATATATATATATATATATATATATATATGGCTTCATTTAAAACTTTAATATATGCAAGATATATATATATATATAGTTAACTAATTGTAATATTTCACCTAGTTAGTAATGCCCATTTGTATGAAAATTAGTCATATTATTTTTTTCTTTTCTAGTCATTATGTCTACCTTATGGAACCAGTAATAACACAGAGGTTTCAGGATTTATTCTTCTGGGATTATCAAAGGAACCAGAACTGCAGCCCCTCATATTTGGACTTTTCCTCTCCATGTACCTGATCACTGTGTTTGGAAACCTGCTCATCATCCTGGCTGTCAGCGCAGACCCCCACCTCCACACCCCCATGTACTTCTTCCTCTCCAACCTGTCCTTTGCAGACATCTGCTTCACCTCCACCACCATCCCAAAGATGCTGTGGAACATCCAGACTCATAGGAAAGTCATAACCTACGAAGGCTGCATCATCCAGATGTATTTTTTCTTACTGTTTGGGGGACTGGATGCCTTCCTCCTGTCTATGATGGCCTATGACCGGTATGTGGCCATCTGTCACCCTCTGCACTACACAGTCATCATGAACCCCTGGCTCTGTGGTCTCCTGGTTCTGTCATCTTATATTATGAGTTTCCTGTATTCCTTTCTACAGAGCTTAATGGTGGTGCAGCTGTCCTTCTGTACAAACAATGAAATACCTCACTTTTTCTGTGAAACCAGTCAGGTTGTCCTACTGGCCTGTTCTGACACCTCCATCTGTGACATGGTGATGTATTTTGCAGGAGTGCTGATCGGTGGTGTTTCCTTCACATGTATTCTTTACTCTTACTCTCAGATAGTCTCCTCTGTATGTGGAATCTCATCAGCTCAGGGGAAGTATAAAGCATTTTCCACCTGTGAATCTCACCTCTCTGTTGTCTCCTTATTTTACTGTTCAGTCCTAGGAGTGTACATTGCTTCTGCTGATACTCACGGCTCATATTCAAGTGCAATCACCTCGGTGATGTACACCGTGGTCACACCCATGCTGAACCCTTTCATCTATAGTCTCAGGAATAGTGACATAAAAGGAGCTCTGAAAATATTATTTACAAAGGAAACTATAAAAGAGATAATTGTCTTGGTGTTGAAGAACTGCTGTTGATTGCAAGGCTCACAACTTCAAAGCCATAAATTGTGATTATTTGAATCACATTTTGAAGCTAGAACTTACTCTTTCTATTTGTTTCCAGAATTTTTATTTCTTTGGCTTCCATTTATCTGAAAAACTTAACTACAATTATTAAGCTTTCTTTTCTCTGATATTGAACCTTTCCCCCTTTTTTTGTCTTCCAATTATTCCAAGTTTATTCCCAATCTCAAATATTAAGTATTTGGAGAATCTCATTTGTCTCATAGGACAATATGCATTTCTCAGTATTTTTTTTTCCTCAAATGATAAATATAATCCTATGTAATCTTCCCTTAGTATTCCTAAATGCATAACTATAGGCTGTACTAAACCTATGCGGGAAAAGAACACACTTGGGAAAACAGGGTCATTTATATAAGTTTATAGGAGAGGAAAATCTGAGCCCACCATTTTTCACTATATGAGCATAACTGCTTGTGTATAAATAACAGTTTTTTCATAATTATATAGATTTAACATATAGTGCATTTTAGCTAATCATTTGTTTTCATTAATTAATTTCAATTAATTAATACCCAGCAAGAATACTGGAGTGGGTATTATTTTACTCTTATACACCCTGTATGCACAGTGCCAACACTAGCCCCTGACTTTGTTTACCAAATACATGTCTTCTAGTGATGTCTCCATGAAAACAGGTATTTGAATAAACCATTGGATTCATATGACCTTGAATATGATGAAGCAAGCTTATCTTATACTTTGTATCACTCTGCATAATATTTCTTTTTCAAAATTTACATTTACTTTTTGAAGTAAGATATACATCACTTGTTTAAGGTGGTTTATTCTTTGGTGTGAAGTTTTAGAAGGTATATTTTAAGGTTTTTCATTGAATTACTGACTTTTTTTTCTTGAAGTCTTCCAGTGATGCATACAAACATGATTCTTTCTATTACTCTAAATAAAATAACTCATCCTTTTCTAACTTTCATTGCAAACACTAGAGGGACAGTAAATAACCACAATCATCTACTATATATCTCCTATATAGGGACATTTCTTCAATCTTTATTATCATAAATGATTCCCAAGACAATGTGAATCTTTTTAGTCAATCAGGGTCAGCCGAGTTTCTGCACCAACCTGCATGTCCTTCCAAGTTCTCCTAGGGAGCTAGAAAGGATATCAATGTAGTCATTTTTTACTACTGTTACTTGTGAAAGTGGAAGTCGCTCAGTTGTGCCCAACCCTTTGCGACCCCATGGACCATACAGTTCATGGAATTCTCTAGGCCACAATACTGGAGTAGGTAGCCCTTCCCTTCTCCAGGGGATCTTCCTGACCCAGGGATTAAAATCAGGTCTTCCGCATTGGAGGCAGATTCTTCACCAACTGAGCCACAAGAGAAGCCCAAGAATACTGGAGTGGGTAGACTACCACTTCTCCAGCGGCTCTTCCAGACCCAAGAATGGCAGGAGGATTCTTTACCAACTGAGCTATCAGGGATTTGATATAAAAATAAATAATGATACAATCAGAAATGCTATCTTCAAATATCAGAATGAATGTCAAAAATAAGGTCAAGTAGATTATTTTCATTGCCCTCAGTTCTGTGCCTTTGGGTTATTGCATCAATTATTGTATCAGTTATTGCAGCATAACAAGACAACATAAAATAAAATAACTTATCATAATGACTTTATTATTGAATGAGGCAGTATGATTGGGAGTGGTCCTGAGTCCTGCTTGCCACTTGATGAGTCTGTATTCAGCTAGAAATCTCTTCATTGTGTTTCTAAGGCTCATTCATGAAACTGTGTGAATCGTGTTCTTTTGTCTTGAACATATTTATGGTCAGTTCACTCCTTGTCTATACCCAGTTTATCCATTTACAGAAAAGATGAGTTTCTGAAATATGAATCCCTTTACTTTAATGTCACAATTCCTATATCCATATATAGCACTTTGCTTTCTTCCCAGTTAGAAGATCTATATTCCATACTTCACTCTAAATATTATCTGACTTACTAATTTTTAATTAATTAATACCTAAAATTTAATTTTTTCCTTTTAACTAATTTATTAGTTATACTAAAACTATCATACCGCCTCATATACCATCTTACTGACTTTACTCAGAGAAAATCAGTCTCCTCCATCTATCACCTGTACTTTTAAAGTATGTGTTGTTTAATGTATGTCATTATATTCTGATAGGGCTTTCCAGGTGGCACTAGTGGTAAACAATCCACCTGCTAATTGAGAAGCTTCAGGAGATGTGAGTTCGATCCCTAGGTTGGGAAGATACCTTGGAAGAGGATGTGGCCACCCACTCCAAAATTCTTGCTGGGATAATCCCATGGACAGAGGAGCCTGACAGGGTCACAAAGAGTTGGACAGAGGAGCCAGGACTTCCTTGGTGGCTCAGATGGTAAAGCATCTTCCTACAATGTGGGAGACCAGGGTTCAATCGCTGGGTTGGGAAGATCTCCTGGAGAAGGAAATGGCAACCCATTCCAGTATTCTTGCCTGGAAAATCCCATGGATGGAGGAGCCTGATAGACTACAGTCCATGGCTGGCAAAGAGTTGGACACGATTGAGCAACTTCACTTTCACTTTCTCAAATTTAATTTTTTTCCTTTTAGCTAATTTATTAGAGTATCATGCTGTGTGCTCAGTTGTGTCCAACTCTTTGTGACCCCGTCAGGCTCTTCTCTCCATGGGATTATCCCGGCAAGAATACTGGAGTGGGTGGTCACGTCCTGCTCCAGGGGATCTTCCCAACCTAGGGATCAAACTCACATCTCCTGAAGTTTCTGAATTAGCAGGTGGATCCGTTTACCACTAGTGCCACCTGGGAAGCCCTATCAGAATATAATGACATACATTAAACAACACGTATTTTAAAAGTACAGGTGATAGATGGAGGAGACTGATTTTCTCTGAGTAATGCCAGTAAGATGGCATATGATGGGGTGTGTGTGTGTGTGTGTGCTAGTCAGTCATGTCTGACTCTTTGTGACCCCATGGACTGTAGCCTTCCAATCTCCTCTGTCCATGGGATTCTCTAGGCAAGAATACTGAAGTGGGTTGCCATACCCTTCTCAATATGAGGTATACAGGGATTTCTAGCATTCTTCCACCCCTAGAAACATCAATCTGAATAACTGTCTGTATACAACAATACCTTCGTAAGTGTCAGGATTCTAGGCCGTTGATTACAGTACATTAATATGAGAAAAATTTAGTAAATACATTTTTCTGTTATCCTCATTACAACATTTCCACAAGTGGGCAACAAAGCATGGAGACACCTTCCCCATGACAGAAAGAAGCTGAAGTGTTTGTCTGACCTCATTGTAACCCACACAACAGGCCACCCCCTGCAGCCTCAGGCTCCAGGCAGACTTCCCCAGACTGAGGCTCCAGAAGAACAATGTTCCATGCCCCCAAGCCTGAGGACATCCTGCATTGACCCAAACTGTAGGCCGGTCCTGAGAATAGGATACCATATGATTGCTGAGACCCTAGGCTCCAAGCTTATGTAAGCACCAAGTCAGCATGACTCCTGTTAATCAGAGCTTTCAGTCTACCCCAGCATGAGGCCAGCTCTTGCAGTCCAACTGCCAGGCTCATTCCAGTGTTCCCTGATGCCTTGTCAACCCCTGCAAACCCAAAGTCCAGGTCTATCTCCAGGGTCCCAAGATTCAGGCCTTATCACTCACCTGCCCAGACATAAGACCCGCCCATTTTAGGTCTCCAGAAGGTAGCTGACCAAAAGACATAACCATGTGGCCCATCCAGAAACATAACAGGCTGTCTGGTGAAGGACTTTCTATGCCAAGATAGGAAGAGATACCAACTTCTCTAAATGCACACTGATGCAAGGTCGTGAGGATCACAAGTACTCAAGGGAAAAAGAAACCACTTAAAGGACTTCCCAAGTGGCTCCGTGGTAAAGAACACACCTTCCAAAGCAAGACTCACAGGAGACATGGGTTCAATGCCTGGATCGAGAGGACCAGTGGGTAGGAAATGGGAAACCATTCCTATATTCCTGCCTGGAAAATTCCACGGGGAGAGGAGTCTGGCACTCTATAGTTTATGGGGTTGCAAAAAGTCAGACATGACTGAACACGCACAAACTGCAAGGAAACTAAAACAGCTCCTATGAATTCTCCTAAAGAAATAGAGATCTATAACTAACTAAATATATATGATAATCCTCTTAAAGAAATGTAATAAACTGCATGAAAACAAAAAAAACAGAAAAAATCAAACAAGGAAAACAATGACTATTACTTTTTTGTGCAGAAGTAACTGGGTTTATATTTTCAGTTCAGTTCAGCTCAGTTGTGTCCGACTCTTTGCGACCCCATGAATCACAGCATGCCAGGCCTCCCTGTCCATCACCAACTCCCGGAGTTCATTCAACCTCATGTCCGTAGAGTCAGTGATGCCATCCAGCCATCTCATTCTCTGTCTCCCCTTCTCCTCCTGCCCCCAATCCCTCCCAGCATCAAAGTCTTTTCCAATGAGTCAACTCTTCACATGAGGTGGCCAAAGTATTGGAGTTTCAGCTTTAGCATCAATCCTTCCAAAGAAAACCAAGGACTGATCTCCATTTGAATGGACTGGTTGGATGTCCTTGCAGTCCAAGGGATTATCAAGAGTCTTCTCCAACACTACAGTTCAAAACCATCAATTCTTCGGTGATCAGCTTTCTTCACAGTCCAACTCTCACATCCATACATAACCACGGGAAAAACCATAGCCTTGACTAGACGGACCTTTGTTGACAAAGTAACAAAGTAATGTCTCTGCTTTTTAATATGCTATCTAGGTTGGTCATAACTTTCCTTCCAAGGAGTAAGCGTCTTTTAATTTCATGGCTGCAATCAGCATCTGCAGTGATTTTGGAACACCCAAAACTAAAGTTTGACACTGTTTCCCCATCTATTTCCCATGAGTGATGGGACCAGAAGCCCTGATCTTAGTTTTCTGAATGTTGAACTTCAAGCCAACTTTTTCACTCTCCTCTTTCACTTTCATCAAGAGGCTTTTTAGTTCCTCTTCCCTTTCTGCCATAAGGGTGGTGTCATCTGCATATCTGAGGTTATTGATATTTCTCCCAGGAATCTTGATTCCAGCTTGTGCTTCAAGATGACCCTTAATACAGATGCCATAACTCAACCAATGGGTGGTGACAGGTGAGGGGGAGGGGGAAGATCCATTTCAATTCATGGGATGTCTTTGTAACCAGATTAATAAGGTGTAAATGTACATGGTGTGGAGGAGGGACACCTGTGACTTGAAATTACATCAGCAGGGAAGTCACTTTGTTGCTCAACATTCTCTGACATCATCTCTCATCACCCTCCATCTTTCTCATTCCCCTACCAGACACTGCCTTCCTTTCCTATACTTGACTGATTGAAACAGGCACTATCCTCAGAACCTTTGCAGCGGCCATTCCCTCTGCCAAGCACACACTTCCCCAGGGGGTTCATTCCCCCCTGCTGTCTCTTCCTTGAGGTCCCTTTTGAAGCATTATCTTGACTGCAGTCTTGCCAGAATACCCAATAAAACATAGTGGCTGCTCACCACCCTTTCTTTTATACCTGCTTCTGTTTACTTCACTGCACTTGTCACCATTTGAACTATTATATCATTATTTTATTTGTTTGTATTCTTTCTCCATTACTGGATTGTACAGATGTTTTTATCTCAGTACCCAATACTCCTTGCCTGTGTAGTGCCTGGAAAATATTTGGTACTCAATATATATTCCTCAATTAAATGAAAGATATTTTTGATAAAATATGTTATAAATTATGCTTGATAGGGATTGCATTGAATCTATAGATTGCTTTGTGTGGTATACTCATTTTCACTATATTGATTCTTCCAATCCTTGAACATGGCACATTTCTCCATCTATTAGTGTCCTCTTTGATTTCTTTCACCAATGTTTTATAGTTTTCTATACGTAGGTCTTTTGTTTCAATGCAATCCCTATCAAACTACCAATGGCATTTTTCACAGATCTAGAACAAATCATTTCACAATTTGTATGCAAATGCAAAAAAACCTCGAATAGCCAAAGCAACCTTGAGAAAGAAGAATGGAGCTGGAGGAATCAACCTGCCTGACTTCAGGCTCTACTACAAAGCCACAGTCATCAAGACAGTATGGTACTTGCACAAATACAGAAATATAGATCAATGAAACAAAATAGGAAGCCCAGAGATAAATCCATACACCTGTGGACACCTTATCTTTGACAAAGGAGGCAAGAATATTCAATGGAGAAAAGACAATATCTTTAACAAATGGTGCTGGGAAAACTGGTCAACCACTTGTAAAAGAATGAGACGAGAACACTCCCTAACACCATACACAAAAATAAACTCAAAATGGATTAAAGATCTAAACGTAAGACCAGAAACTATAAAACTCTTAGAGGAGAACATAGGCAAAACACTCTCTGACAAATAACAGCAGGACCCTCTATGACCCACCTCCCAGAATATTGGACATAAAAACAAAAATTAACAAATAAGACCTAATTAAAATTAAAAGCTTCTGCACAGCAAAGGAAACTATAAGCAAGGTGAAAAGACAGCCTTCAGAATGGGAGAATACAATAGCAAATGAAGCAACTGACAAAAATTAATCTCAAAAATATACAAGCAAGTCCTGCAGCTCAATTCCAGAAAAATAAATGACCCAAACAAAAAATGGGCCAAAGAACTAAACAGACATTTCTCCAAAGAAGACATACAAATGGCAAACAGACATATGAAAAGATGCTCAACATCACTCATAATCAGAGAAATGCAAATCAAAATCGCAATGAGGTACCATTTCACACCAGTCAGAATGGCTGCTATCCAAACGTCTACATGCAATAAATGCCTGAGAGGGTGTAGAGAAAAGGGAACCCTCTTACACTGTTGGTGGGAATGCAAACTAGTACAACCACTATGGAGAACAGTGTGGAGATTCCTTAGAAAACTGGAAATAGAACTGCCATATGACCCAACAGTCCCACTCCTGTGCATACACACAGAGAAAACCAGAATTGAAAGAGACACGTGTACCCCAATGTTCATCACAGCACTGTGTATAATAGCCAGGACATGGAAGCAATCTAGATGTCCACCTGCAGATGAATGGATAAGAAATCTGTGGTACATATACACAATGGAGTATTACTCAACCATTAAAAAGAATACATTTGAATCAGTTCTAATGAAGTGGATGAAACTGGAGCCTATTATACAGTGTGAAGTAAGTCAGAAAGAAAAATGCCAATACAGTATACTAACGCATATATATGGAATTTAGAAAGATGGTAACGATAACCCTGTATGCGAGAAAGCAAAAGAGACACGGATGTATAGAACAGTCTTTGGGACTCTGTGGGAGAGGGAGAGGGTGGGATGATTTGGTAGAATGGCATTGAAACATGTATATTATCATATGTGAAACGAATCGCCAGTCCAGGTTAGATGCATGATACACGATGCTAGGGACTGATGCACCGGGATGACCCAGAGGGATGGGATGGGGATGGAGGTAGGAGGGGACTTCAGGATGGGGAATACATGTACACCCATGGTGGATTCATGTCAATGTATGTCAAAACCAATACAATATTGCAAAGTAATTACCCTCCAATTAAAATAAATAAATTTATATTAAAAAATTATGCTTGAAAAAGATGCTGAGACTAGTAAAGGAATTCTTAGCAAGAAATGAAAATGGAATGTCCTAGAGGGGCACCGATCCATAAAGAAAATATTGAAATGAAACTTCTCTGCTTTAAAATTATATCGTAATGAACATTGGAGTACATGTGTCTCTTTCAATTCTGGTTTCCTCGGTGTGTATGCCCAGGAGTGCGATTGCTGGATCATATGGCAGTTCTATTTCCAGTTTTTTGAGGAATCTCCACACTGTTCTCCATAGTGGCTGGACTAGTTTGCATTCCCACCAACAGTGTAAGAGGGTTCCATTCTCTCCACATCCTCTCCAGCATTTATTGCATGTAGACTTTTGGACAGCAGCCATTCTGAGTGCTGTGAAATGGTATCTCATTGTGGTTTTGATTTGCATCTCTCTGATTATGAGGGATGTTGAGCATTTTTTCATGTGTTTGTTAGCCATCTTTATGTCTTCTTTGGAGAAATGTCTGTTTAGTTCTTTGGCCCATTTTTTGATTGAATCATTTATTTTTCTGGAATTGAGCTCATTGCAGCACTGTTTATAATAGCCAGGACATGGAAGCAACCTAGATGTCCATCTGCAGACGAATGGATAAGAAAGCTTTGGTACATATACACAATGGAGTATTATTCAGCCATTAAAAAGAATACATTTGAATCAATTCTAATGAGGTGGATGAAACTGGAGCCTATTATACAGAGTGAAGTAAGCCAAAAAGAAAAACACCAATACAGTATACTAATGCATATATATGGAATTTAGAAAGATACAAATGATAACCCTGTATACGAGACAGCAAAAGAGACACAGATGTATAGAACAGTCTTTGGGATTCTGTGGGAGAGGGTGAGGGTGGGATGATTTGAGAGAATGACATTGAAACACATATGTTGTCATATGTGAAACGAATCACTAGTTCAGGGTCGATGCATGTTATAGGATGCTCGGGGCTGGCATGCGGGGGATGACCCAGAGGGAGGATAAAGGGAGGAGGGAGGTGGGAGGGGGCAAATTATGTAAACCCGGGGTGAATTCATGTCAATGTATGGCAAAACCAACCAATATAATATTGTAAAATAATTTGCCTCCAATAAAAAATAAATTAATTACCAAAAAAAAAAAAAGGCAAAGGAGAAAAAAAAAAAATTATATCGTAGTGTTGGGCTTCCCTGGTGGCTCAGAGGTTAAAGTGTCTGCCTCCAGTGCGGGAGACCCGGGTTCGATCCCTGGGTCAGGAAGATCCCCTGGAGAAGGAAATGGTAACCCACTCCAGTATTCTTGCCTGGAGAATCCCATGGACGGAGAAGTCTGGTAGGCTACAGTCCATGGGGTCGCAAAGAGTCGGACATGACTGAGTGACAGAACGGAATACGGAATATGAGGTTGTGTGAACAATAATCTTTAAAACACTTTATTGGCAGTCACTTGTACAACATGGAACCTGAAGAAGTTACCTAAATTTCAGAATGACTTCTGAGATTTTCAGAGGCACCAGGAGTGCAGCTCCCATATTGGAACTTTTCTGCTCCAAGCACCTGATCACTGTATGCATACAACTGCTTGTCACTGCAATCATCCGATCAGATTCTTATTTCCATACCCTCATGTACTTTATCTCTTGCTGACCTTTATCAACATCTGTTTCACCTCAACCACTGTTTAAAATCAGTATGTAATTAAGGAAGAACGTCATGACCTATGCAGGCTGCATTATCCAGATGTACTTTTTCACAGACTTTTCAGAGTGATACTGGGTGATATTCTCCTGAGTTTGATGTCCTGTGACTGATTTGTGACCATTGACTAGTTTGTGACCATCAAAGTACATTCATCTTTTCAAATTATTGCTTTCTCCAGATATGTGCCCCTGGAGCAGGATTGTGGGATCATATGGTAGCTCTATTTTTAGTATTTTTTTTAAAGGAATCTCCATACTACTCTACATACATACTCTACCATACATTCCCATTAACAGCACTGGGGCTCCCCAGGTGGTGCAGTGGTAAAGAATCTGCCTGCCAATGCAGGAGATGCAAGAGACATGTGTTTGATCTCTGGGTTGGAAAGATCCCCTGGAGGAGGAAATGGAAACCCACTCCAATATTCTTGCCTGGAAAAAGTCTCCTGGACATCGGAGTCTTTTGGGCTACAGTCCATGGGGTCCCAAAAAGTCGGAAATAACTCAGAGTAAACTACATCAACAGTGTGTATGTGTCAATCTCAATCTCCTGATTTACCCCTCCCTTGTCCCCCTGGTAGCCATAAGTCTGCTTTTTACATTTGTGACTCTATTTCTGTTTTATAAATAAGTTCATTTGTACCATTTTTTTAAGATTCCACATATAAGAGATACCTATGATGTTTCTCTTCTGACTTACTCCACTCAGTATTATAATCTCTAGGTCTATCCATGTTGCTGCAAATGGCATTAATTCATTGTTTTTCGTGATTCAGTAATATTCCACTGTATATATGTAGCACATTTTCTTTATTCATTCCTCTGTTGATGGACATTTAGGTTGCTTCCATGTTCTGGCTATTTTAAATAGTGCTGCAGTGAACATTGGGGCACATTTATCTTTTCAAATTACGGTTTTCCCTGAATATATGCCTATGAGTGGGACTACTGGATCAGATGGTAATTTTATGTTTAGTTTTTTAAGACACCTCTATGCTGTTCTCTGTATTGGCTGTATCAATTTATATTTCCACCAACAGTGCAAGAGGGTTCCCTATTCTCCAAACCCTCTCCAGCATTTATAGTTTGTAGATTTTTTTTTAAATGATGGGCATATTGACTGGTGTGAGATGTTATGATACCTTATTGTAGATTTGATCAGCATTTGTCTAATAATTAGTTACGTTGAGCACCTTTTCATGTGCTTCATGGTCATCTTTATGTGTTCTTTGAAGAAATGTCTATTTTAATGTTTCTCTTGTAATTAATACATAGTTTATAATAAGGGACTAAGCTACAACTTTTATCTTGTGATATAACTATGGGTTTTCTAATTGTTTTGGTCAAAGTGTCAGGAGGCAAAGGAGTATACTGCCCAAAGTTTTATATTAAATTTTACAATCTGTCCCTTTTAAAAACAGAGGAATGGAGTTTTAAGGACACTATCCCGATCAAAAATCAATGTGTGAAATTCCAGGGATCCTAAACAATGCAAAATCCTCAGTCTTAGGCTTTAAGAAAATTTTAACTCCAGGTTTTGATGAGGTCATTAGAGTTTAGACTTCTGGAAGGAAGAAGAGTTAATGGAGGAGTGATAAATTCCGAATTCACATGGTTCATAACCTGGTCTCCTAGGAGCAGAGAATCAGCAGAAACAATTTCATGCTCTCCAGATGAGTGTCCCCCTGGGAAATCATCTACATGGATTTGGTAGCAAAGGAGGGAAATATACCTAAAGAGCAGACAGGGAGCTGTAAACACCTCCTGACTGCAGTCCCCCGTGAGTACAAACTTGGATTGGTTGGGGCACAGTTAGCACTTTTGTTGTTCTTAGTCTGGATCAGGGAAGGATGCCTGACCCCTAACAGCTGACTTGTGGGGACTGAGTTTCAGTCTCCATCATCCACCACCCAGGGAGGACTTCCACACAGAGAGTTCCCACCAAGGTTGGTTCTGCTGCCCAACAGACAACAGAAGGTATTAGATAAAATGGAAGCTAACTGCTTATCTGAGGTCATTTGAAAGCCAATCCAGTCTACCCAGTGTCCAGAGATCACTGTGGTTGTTCGCTTGTTTGATTGATGTGTGTGTGTGTGTGCGTGCATGTGCACACGTGCACGTGCTGTTCATGCGCTCAATTGCTCAGTTATGTCCAACTGTTTCTGACCCGGGCTTCTCTGTCCATGAGATTTTCCAGGCAAGAATACTGGAGTGGGTTGCCATTTCTTACTCCAGGGGATCTTCCCAACCCAGCATTGGCAGGCTGATTCTTTACCACTGGAAAGATATTTGATTAATATATCAATGTATTTTTATGATGCCGTAAAGAGACATGAACATTGAACTCAGCAATTTGGCTGAAAGAAGCACAAGCTCAATCAAGATTGCCGGGAGAAATATCAATAACCTCAGATATGCAGATGACACCACCCTTATGGCAGAAAGTGAAGAGGAACTCAAAATCCTCTTGATGAAAGTGAAAGAGGAGAGTGAAAAGGTTGGCTTGAAGCTCAACATTCAGAAAACTAAGATCATGGCATCTGGTTTCATCACTTCATGGGAAATAGATGGGGAAACAGTGGAAAATATCAGGCTTTACTTTTCAGGGCTCCACAATCACTGCAGATGGTGATTGCAGCCATGAAGTTAAAAGAAGTTTACTTCTTGGAAGGAAAGTTGTGACCAACATAGATAGCATATTTAAAAGCAGAGATATTACTTTGCCAACAAAAATCTGTCTAGTCAAGGTTATAGTTTTTCCAGTGGTCATGTATGGATGTGAGAGTTGGACTGTGAAGAAAGCTGAGTGCCGAAGAATTGATGCTTTTGAACTGCAGTGTTGGAGAAGACTCTTGAGAGTCCCTTGGACTGCAAGGAGGTCCGATCAGTCCATCCTAAGGGAGATCAGACATGGGTGTTCATTGGAAGGACTTATGCTAAAGTTGAAACTCCAATGCTTTGGCCACCTCATGCTGGGAGGGATTTGGGGCAAGAGGAGAAGGGGACGACAGAGAATGAGATGGCTGGATGGCATCACTAACTCGATGGACATGAATTTGAGTGAACTCCAGGAGTTGGTGATGGACAGGGAGGCCAGGCGTGCTGTGATTCATGGGGTCGCAAAGAGTCGGACACGACTAAGCAACTGAAGTGAACTGAACTGATATGTACTTTAAATAAAGTGAAATTTATGTCCAAGAATGTATTAATTAATATGAGTAAACAAATAGGATATTAGTTGTGGAGAGATGTTCAGGGAAGTGTGGGGTTTCGTTTCATCTTTAAGATAGTGCCTATTTGACTATATACCCATATGATAAAAAGATCAAGACCAAGGAATGACTGCAAATGAATCTTTACAATAGCATTTCATGAGATACACGTTTCATAGTATCTTCTGTTACTCCGGGTGTCCATGTGAAAAATAATTATTTTATATGTCAAAAGGGTATGCAACCAGCTTTATTCTGCAACTATTTATTACCTTGTGAGCCTGAATATATATGTGGATTTGTTAGACATTTACTTTCTTGATGCAAATTATATGTATGTGGCATTTAATTCGATATAGTGAGTTGGAATATTTTCATTCCTGCTTTTCACTGAGTTCTTTCAAAGAATTGAAGTTTTTCCACAAACTGACTGCTTGCCATTTAGCTCTTTTACATATCATAAATGTGTCTGTGGGCAACTGTGAGTGTTTACACCTTTTCATGATCAAATCAATCCATCAGCCATAGAATGCTCCCTCCATTGCATTTTAATTTTTTGTTTTCATTGCTGAAATATTTGAGGTGTCACCTTAACATTCTTCAGTCTCAAGTCATTGCTTTAAACAAAAATATTAGTGAAATTTCCTCTGTCTCCTTAGTGCTAATAAATCATTTGTGGACCTATTTCCAATGTGACAAGAAGATTGCCTGGAGAAGGAAATGGCAACCCCCTCCAGCATTCTTGCTTGGAAAATTCCATGGACAGAGGAGCCTGGTGGGCTATAATCCATGGGGTTGCAAAGAGTCAGACATGACTGAGTGACTAACACTTCCACCTTCCAGATTTGAAGTTATTGAATTGGAGTCTCTTTCTAATTATTTCTGATTAAACTCCATTCTGTTTTATATAATGGCTATTTCACAAATTACACAAATTATATTAACACCAATAGTGCACAAAGTTCACTTTTCTCCACATTCTCACAATCACTTCTTAGAGCTAGTATTTTTGACAATCACCATTATAACAGGAATATATAATATTTCATTCAGTTTTGACTTGAAGTTCCATGATGAACAGCATTGTTGTGTGCCTTTTCACGTACCTGTTGACCATTTGAATATCTCTTTGGAAAACGTCTACTCATATCCTTTCCCTATTTTTTATTTGAATTTCTTTTGCTACTGGGTTGAATGCTCAGTTGTCTGAGTTGTGTCTGACTCTTTGCAACACCATGAACTGTAGCCCTCCAGATTCCTCTCTCCATGGAGTTTTCCAGGCAAGAATACTGGAGTGGGTTGTCATTTCCTCCTGCAGGAGATATTTCTGACCCAGGGATCAAATCTACGTCTCCTATGACTCCTGCATTGGCAGGCAGATTCTTTATCACTAAGCCACCAGGGAAGCCCTGCTGGTTTGTATGAGTTCCTTTTGTAATTTGAATATTAACTCCCTTTCAGATATTTTGTTTGAAAATACTTTTTCCATTTCGCTATCTATTTTTGGTCATGCTGTTAGTTTTGTTTTGTTTTTTTTCTTCCCTGCAGATGCTGTCTAGTTTGATGTAGTGCCACTTGGTTATTTCTTGTTTTGATTCTTTGTTGACATGTCAAATCCAAAATAAATATTTCCCAAGATCTATGCCAAGAAATCATTTCCATATGTTTTCCTCTAGGATTTTAATGGTTTTAGGTCTACTTATGTCTTTATTTCATTTAGGAGGAATTTCTTTGACTACCATAAAGTAATGGTCCGATATCATTCTGCTTTACCTAGCTGGATAATTTTTCCAATATTACTTGTAGAAGAGGCCATGTTTCCTCTATTTTATATTTTATATTAATGTGTTCTTTGTCATAGATTAATTACCCATCTAAGTGTCATTTTATTAATGGGATCCCAATTTTGTTACATAGTTATACATGTCTGTTTTAATGCTAGTACCCTGCTGTTTTGATGACTATAGCTTTGTAGTATATTTTTGAAAGCAGAAGGTGTGATGACTCTAGTTCTGCCCTTCTTTCTCTAGATTACCTTGGATATTTATGGTTTTGTGATTTCTTATGAATTTTGGGATTGTTTAGCTGATTCTTTGAGAAATGCCATTGAAATCTTGACAGGGATTGCATTGAATCTATAGATTTGCTTTGACTAATATGAACATTATAGGAATAATAATTTTTCCAATCTTTAAACATAGGATACTTTCCATTTATTCGTATCTTCTTAACTTCCTATCAACAATGTCTTGTAATTTTCAGCATAGAGATACTTTACCTCATTGGTTGAACTTATTCCAAAGCATTTTGTTATTTTTAATGCTATTGTAAATATTACTGCTTTCTTTATTTCCTTTTTGACAATTTGTTGTTAGTATATACAGTTGCTACTTATTTTTATTTAATTTTGTATCCTGCATTTTAGTGAATTTTTTAATTAACTGTAACATCTTTCATAGATTTTTTAAGGATTGTATTATATGTATGCCATCTGCAAAAAAGAGACAATTTTACTTCTTATTTTCCAGACCTTATGTGTTTTATTTCTTTTTTGTACTTTAATGCTCTGACTAGGGACTTCTAGTACCATGTGGAGTAGGACTGCTGAGAGAGGGTACCCTTGTCTCGCTCCTGATCATACAGGTAAAACTTTTATTTTTTTCACCATTTACTATGAAGTTAGCTGAGGGTACATCATATGTGATGTTTTTATGCATGTTAGGTGTTTTTTTCTTTTCATTTTCTTACACTCAAAGATCAAATAGTAATAGGAAAATTGTCAGCAAACAATATGAATTCCAGAAATAAATGATAGAATTTCTCATTAATGGTGGAACATAACATGTTGACAAAAAAGTTAAAAATGGGAAAATTTCCTAATGAGGGATAGCAATAGGGAAGCCCACAGAGGATTAGATTCGTACACAAAAACACTGATATTAGTTTTGTTACTACAAAATATAAACTATTTCAATTTTGTGTGTAGAAGTCATTTGTGTAAAGATAACTAATGATATCTTTCTCCTTTCTTATACTCAACTTCAACAAATGGAAGAAGAAAATCTTACAGTAGTTTCAGGATTTCTTCTTCTGGGATTTTCAAAGGAACAAGGGTTGCAGCCCATCACATTCATGATTTTCTTCTCCATGTACCTGATCACTGTGTTTGGAAATCTGGCTATCATCCTAGCCACCATTTCTGACTCCCACCTCCACACCCCTATGTACTTCTTCCTCTCCAACCTGTCCTTTGTAGATATCTGTCTTACCTCTACCACCATCCCAAAGATGCTGTGGAACATCCAGAACCAGGGTAAGCTGATAAGCTATGAAAGCTGCGTTACTCAGATGTACTTTGTCATACTCTTTGTAGGGTTGGATGACTTTCTCCTAACAGTGATGGCCTATGATCGCTTTGTAGCCATCTGTCACCCCTTGCACTACACAGTCATTATGAATCCATGGCTCTGTGGCATTATGCTCCTGGTCTCCTGGATCATCAGTGTCTTGCATTCCTTCTTGCAAACCTTAATGGTTTTTCCCCTTGCCTTCTATACACATTTAGAAATCCCTCATTATTTCTGTGAACTTAATCAGTTGATTCAACTTGCCTGCTCTGATACCTTTTTTAATGACATAGTGATGTATTTTGCAGCCCCACTTGTGGGTGGTGGTCCCCTGGTTGGCATCATTTACTCATACTCTAAGATAGTGTCTTCCATTTGTAGAATCTCATCATCTCAGGGGAAGTATAAAGCATTTTCCACTTGTGCATCTCACCTTTCAATTGTCTCCTTATTCTATCATACATGCTTAGGAGTGTACCTAAGCTCTGCTGTTACCCACAGCTCACACTCAAGTGCAACAGCCTCATTGATGTACACAGTGGTCACACCCATGCTGAACCCCTTCATATACAGTCTGAAGAATAAAGACATAAAGAGGGCTATGAAAAGACGTGTGGGGATGGCAGCTACACAGGGTGCAACTGTCCTGGAGTTGAACAAGGCCATATGAGTACAGGGTTTATAATCTTGGAGCCAGAAGTTATCATTTCAGCAGTTTTACCTCTTATCATTTCCCTGCTCTCCCAAATTATTTTCTATTTCAAATCATATGACTTTGGATCTCCTTAAAAAATTCTTTTTCTCAAATAAAATATATAATATCAAGCCTTATAGCAGAAAGTGAAGAAGAACTAAAGAGCCTCTTGATGAAAGTGAAAGAGGAAAGTGAAAAAGTTGGCTTAAAACTCAACATTCAGAAAACTAAGATCATGGTATCCAGTCCAATCACTTCATGACAAATAAATGGGGAGACAATGGAAACAGTGGCAGACTTTACTTTCTTGGGCTCCAAAATCACTGCAGATGGTGACTGCAGCCATGAAATCAAAAGACGCTTGCTCTTTGGAAGAATGCTATCACCAACCTAGACAGCATATTGAAAAACAGAGACATTACTTTGCCAACAAAGTGAGAGGGTAACAGGCAGGAAGGCCAGGGGGTCTCCAGACAGAGGAAATAGGCTGCAAGTGTCAGACATTTTTTCATCTCTTTTTTAAGTGGCAGGAGGAAAAAAGCTAAAGATATATATTTTTTCCCCTTCTGTATACAATTTTTTTTTAATTTTTATTTTTATTGGAGGCTAATTATTTTACAATATTATATTGGTTGGCTTTGCCATACATTGACATGAATCCGCCCCGGGTGTACATGAGTTCCCCTCCCAAACCCCCCTCCCACATCCCTCATCCCCTTATCCTCCCTCTAGGTCATCCCTGCATAGCAGCCCTGAGCATAAGAAAGCTTTCGTACATATACACAATAGAGTATTACTTAGCCATTAAAAAGAATGCGTTTGAACCAGTTCTAATGAGGTGGATGAAACTAGAGCCTATTATACAGAGTGAAGTAAGCCAGAAAGTAAAACACCATTACAATATACTAACGCATATATATGGAATTTAGAAAGATGGAAATGATAACCCTGTATACGAGACAGCAAAAGAAACACAGATGTATAGAACAGTCTTTGGGACTCTGTGGGAGAGGGTGAGGGTGGGATGGTTTGGGAGAATGGCATTGAAACATGTATATTATCATATGTGAAATGAATCGCCAGTTCAGGGTCGATGCATGTATACAAATTTTAAAAGAAGTTTCTCTTAAAATAGTATGTTGTCATAGTGACACCTGGTTCCACCTGAACTTAACGTTTCTCAAATCTTGAGCTAACCAATGCATTTTTTCTTATGGAAATGCTTGTCTTAAGCTGTGTTAATGTACTATGCATTTACCCCAAACTCTGGCTTCAAGTCGGTTCCGCTGAAAGGCTCAGAACTGACTTGACAAACCAGTATGTTATCCTCATACATTATTCTCCAAATCCATGTAAACGGAACTATTTGTATGATAATCTGCAATTCTACAAGATTCAAGTCAATCATTTTATGGCCCAGGATGGCTCGCCTCCTGCCAAGATTATCTCAAAATGCATCGTGTGGGTGAGGGGTCTGGTGCCATTCTCTGGGTTTTTAGGCATTTCTCTTTCATTAACAGACTGCTAGTAACTATATAACATCCAGCTAAAAACTAGCAGGCAGGTATTTTTTCTGCCCCTTTCTGATGTCTATGTCAGAAGCTTTCTCTATCTCTTTTATACTTTAATAAAACTTTATTATACAAAAGCTCTGAGCGATCAAGCCTCTTCTCTGGCCCCAGATTGAATTCTTCTCCTCTGGAGGCCAAGAATCCCTGTGTCTTTCATGGTTCAGCAACAACCCTTCAAAAGGTCTGTCTAGTCAAAGCTATGGTTTTCCCAGTACTCATATATGGATATGAGAGTTGGGCTATAAAGAAAGCTGAGGGTTGAAGAATTGATGCTTTTGAAGTATGGTTTGGAGAAGACTGTTGAGAGTCTCTTGGACTGCAAGGAGATCCAACCAGTCCACCCTAAAGGAGATCAGTCCTGAATATTCATTGGAAGGACTGATGCTGATACTGAAACTCCAATACTTTGGCCACCTGATGCAAAGAACTGACTCATTGGAAAAGACTCTGATGCTGGGAAATATTGAAGGCAGGAGGAGAAGGAGACGATAGAGGATGAGGTTGGATGGCATCACTGGCTCAATGGGAATGAGTTTGTGTTGGCCCCGGGAGTTGGTGATGGACAGGGAAGCCTGGCGTGCTTAAGTCCATGGGGTCGCAAAGAGTTGGACACAATTGAGTGACTGAAATGCCTGAGGCCATGTTTTGTTTTGTTTTTTTAGTAAAAGATTAGTCATGAGTTGTACACTCCCTTGGAAAGAAATACATTCAGAAACAATCACATTTAAATGTTTATATAATATTTGGAGGAATATCTTAGACAATTATTTCCCTTTTGGGGCCATCATTTTTCTATATCTCTATATTAATTTATAGGTGAACTTGACTCTAATATGTATTGTGTTTTATATCCAGTCACTGACTTTTATTCTTCTCCTTAGGATCGTACTCTCTTATTCAATTCCATATCCACAATGCCTGCCATGGCCATTGGCAAAAAAAAAAAATAGGTCATTAGGCAAGTGTCTCCACTCATGTGGAGTATTTATTCAACACAACTTAGAATAAACACATTAACTTAATATGTCCTTGGAGTCATAGTTGCTGTTCAGTCACCAAGTCGCATCTGACTCTTTGCAACCCCATGGACTACAGCAATCCAGGCTTAGAGGGTTTATATAGTGGAGGGAAGGACTTGTTGGAGTGTTTCATGTATTTCAATGTGATTGATCATCTTCCTAAATCTGTCTGAGAATTTCCAGTGCTGCCTACATATATAAATCCTTCCATTTCTCTAGATCATATGCCTCAATCTTTTCTAAATTGCAATGTCATCCCTAAAGGAGTAGTGGACTAGCATATTATTCGTGTCTACTTGTAGAATGAACAAGCTATTAATCTTCATGAGAAGTTATGACTCACAAGAGAGTTTGAATTCTTTCCCAATCATGTGATTCAGGGACGGCAGATTTTCTGCATGATAATGCAACTCCTTCTCACCTGTACAAGTTCCCTGGAACAGAACCTCACTTTTTAGTAGAGTTGTCTGAAATAAACTATATCAGAGTTATCATGAACAGTGTCCTCAAATATCAAAACAGAAATCACTGACATAAGAAGCAGTGAACTCTTAGAACTGTCCTCAGTTGACTTTGTTATATTAGTTAACTATTGTTGTATAATAGGTCTTCAGAAAATCAAGTGGTTTAGACACACGGGACATGGACGAGCTGTAAAACCCACCGCAGAGCCTGACAGCTGACTCCACACTCATAAGGAACCCAGTAGAGTTCAGAACAGAGCTGTGGTGGGTTTTATGGCTCATCCATGTCCCTTGTGTCTATAGTGCCTTTTGGTCTCAAACCAATTTATGGTCAGCTTACTTCATTTTTATTTTTAAAGTTCTATTTACAGAAAAGAAAAAAACATTTAGCATATAAATTACATTGACTTCAATGCACTGATCCTATATATATATGACATTTTGCTTTTGTCATAGTTAGAAAACATACCTTCCACTCATTTTCAAGGTGAATCAGCTCCTTTGTGCTTTCTAGATCCTACTTCAACCTTGAGATTTTTTTCATTTAAAGAATTCCAATTAAATAAATTAATTTACAAAAAATGAATTCATTGGCATATAATGAACATAATAAACTGCACCCATTAAGTGTAAATTTGTATGAATTAAAGTAACTTTACAGAATCAAGAGGGCATACTGCAGTTTTGCACTTGTATATATTAATAATTCAAGAAAATACAAAATAATCTTTAAGCATTTTGTATGCAATTAGTAAAAATTTAGTTTTCATAAACCTCAATTTTCTTATTTCTGAAGGTGCAAGCATGCTAAATTGCTTCAGTTGTGTCTGGTTCTTTGGATCCCATGGACTGTAGCCTGCCAGGTTCCTGTGGCGGGGTTTCCCAGGCAAAAATACTGGAGTAGGTTGCCATTCCCTTCTCCAGGGAATCATTATGACCCATGTCTCCTGCATTGGCAGGTGGATTCTTTGCCACTAAGCTGTCTGGGAAGCCTCTATTTGTGAAGATATTGTGGGATTAAAAAAGAAATTCAGAGAGGTGTATGGTGAGTTTAAAAAGTGTGTGGAAATATATCATTATATTCAAAGAAAACATTCATGTGAGTGATCTGTGTATGTGCATTTGTACACATTCTTCTTTCAAATAAGACAAAGACATTTACGTACAGCCCAAAGAGTCTGATGCAACTGAGTACAACAACATTCTGTTTACTACACAGTCTTTTCAGGTGTATGCTAAATGAAGTCCCTTGACGTTTGTAATATAAATCATACACAGAATATATGGTAGCCTCTGATTGGTTGAATACGTTTTTCATTAAAGTCTTATAAGCAAAATATATGGTGAAGGAAAATTTAACTACACCTTACTCTTAACACATGACCACAGTCTTGCAACTCAGACAGTGGTCCATAGATTAGGACTTGCAGTATCAATATCATCCAGGAGCTTGTTAGAAATGCAGAGTTTCTGGGATCACAGGAGACATGTTGAATCAGAATTTATATTTGAATTAGCATCCCTCGTGACTGCTGTGTACATCAAAAAATTGGAGTGTTGGTCCAGAATTGATATTCTTGCCATTGATATTTGTGTTTGATGATTATTTGTTGGTGCTCTTCTCTGCATTGCCAGTGTTACCACTGGCCTGTGGTAAGCATTGCCTGTCCCTCCAGACAATGTCAAATATCGCCAGGAGGAAAATCATACATGGTTGATAACCACTGCTACAAAGTTTGAGAACTGGAAGGATCCTGACATATTTCCAATCAAGACTCCACATGTTACTCAGATTATAACGTGAGCAGATCACTAAATCCCTCCAAACCACACTCTTGCATGAAGAACAGAGGTCATAATTGTAATTCTTCATAGACAGCAGGACTTCCCCAGTGGCTCAGTGGGTAAAGAATCTGCTTGCAATGCAGGAGACACAGAAGATGCATGTTTGATCCTTGGATCAGGAAGATCCCCTGAAGCAGAAAATAGCAACCCATTCCAGTACTCCTACCTGAAAAATCCCATGGAGAGGAGCCTGGTGGCCTCTAGTCCATGAAGTTACAGAAGAGTCAGACACGACTGAGTGTCTAAGCATGCATAGACAATACTTTTCAGAACAAAATTAGACAATACATATAAAGTGCTAAGGCCTAAATATATCTCTTATAATTAACAAACTTTTAATACTGGAGTTCTAAGTGACAATTCTACACTGTTATACAGATATGAAATCTCTCATTATTTTGGCAAAAGTGTCACAAAGCTAAGGACTGTACTGTAAAATGTTTATGTTTTAGAAAAAATGTATCCCCTTTGATGAGGAGGGAAAAATCAATCTTCTAGAGATATTAGGGTTTCATCCCCATCACAAGTAAGCCTAGGCTTTGAAAGTCCAAGAAACCTAAGCAAAATGAGTTGCTCAATATTATACAGTGGAGAAAAACAACTCAAGGTTAGACCTCTGGAAGTCAGGAGAAGTATTAGATAAGGAATAATAAAAACTGAATTCACCTGGCTTATAGCCCAGTCGCATAGAAACAGAGATTCAACAAAGAATTTATTCTTTCTGTTCAGACCAGTGTCCCACAGGAAGACCAATTATTCAGAAATGTTTGTAACAAAAGAGAAATGTGCTAATGAACAGACAGGGAACTGTATATAGTCCCCTGCTGATTCCCTCAGGATGGACAGGATGTGGTTGCTGCCTTTGGAGTCCTAAGTCTCATTGAGTCAGTGAAGCTTGACTTCTTTCTGCTCTTCTTGCCTGGGAACAGAGTTCCCATCTCCATCATCTCTCACACAGAGGAGGATTTTCATTTCCAAATGGAGATCTTCTTCTCAGAGACCCCACCCAGGTGAGCTCGAGAGCCCAGTAGGTGCTACAGAGATGGAGATAGTGAAAGCTAGGGATGTTTACCTGAGGTCAGTTCAGTTCAGTTCAGTTGCTCAGTCATGTCCAACTCTTTCTGACCGCATGAATCACAGCACGCCAGGCCTCCCTGTCCATCACCAACTCCCGGAGTTCACTCAAACTCATGTCCACAGAGTCGGTGATGCCATCCAGTCATCTCATTCTCTGTCGTCCCCTTCTCCTCCCGCCCCCAACCTTTCCTAGCATCATAGTCTTTTCCAGTGAGTCAACTCGTCGCATGAGGTGGCCAAAGTATTGCAGTTTCAGCTTTAGCATCAGTCCTTCCAATGAACACCCAGGATCGATATCCCTTAGAATGGACTGGTTGGATCTCCTTGTGGTACAAGGGACTCTCAAGAGTCTTCTCCAACACCACAGTTCAAAAGCATCCATTCTTTGGCAATTAGCTTTCTTCACAGTCGAACTCTCACATCCATACATGACCACAGGAAAAACCATAGCCTTGACTAGACGGACCTTTGTTGGCAAAGTAATGTCTCTGCTTTTCAATATACTATCAAGGTTGGTCATAACTTTCCTTCCAAGGAGTAAGTGTCTTTTAATTTCATGGCTGCAATCAGCATCTGCAGTGATTTTGGAGCCCAAAAAAATAAAGTCTGACACTGTTTCCACTGTTTTTCCATCTATTTCCCATGAAGTGATGGGACCAGATGCCATGATCTTTGTTTTCTGAATGTTGACCTTCAAGCCAACCTTTTCACTCTCCTCTTTCACTTTCATCAAGAGGCTTTTGAGTTCCTCTTCACTTTCTGCCATAAGGGTAGTGTCATCTGCATATCTGAGGTTATTGATATTTCTCCCAGCACATGAGGCCAATTCAGCCTAGTCCAATAGAGTTTGCTGTTCAGTTCAGTTCAGTTCAGTTTGCTGTAATGATTAACAAATGTATGTGTTCATTTATAATGTTAAAAAGAGATGTTAAAATTGAACTCAGCAATGCAGGGGTTAATGTTAACAATTAAATAATATGATGGAAGCCAAATTAGTCAGAGGAATGAGAGGCTTTCAGTAAACATAGAGCATGAGACCAAGGGTATTTGCAGTTAAACAGAGTAGCGAAGTAAGGTATCAGCTGTGGAGGGATATTCAGTGACCTTAGGGCTTTTTTTTTTTTATGTTCCATTTAATGAGAAAGAACCAGAGGAAAGAATGCTTGCAATTACATCCTTGAAACGGCAATATATGACAGATATACATCATAGTGCCTCTTTTAATTGAGTATTGAAGTGAAAATATTTTTTATATATTATGTGGGAAAGGGTATGCAAACGAGCTTACTTTGCATGACAACACAATCCAGTATTCTTGCCTGGGAAATCCAGTAGACAGAAGAGCGTGGCATGGGATCACAAAAGATTCGGACACTACTCAATGACTAAACAAGTGGGTCCTAGAACCAATTACCCAGTACTAAAGGACAACTGATGCTAAAGCTGAAACTCCAATACTTTGGCCACCTCATGCGAAGAGTTGACTCACTGGAAAAGACTCTGATGCTGGGAGGGATTGGGGGCAGGAGGAGAAGGGGACGACAGAGAATGAGATGGCTGGATGGCATCACCGACTCGATGGACATGAGTTTGAGCGAACTCCGTGAGTTGTTGATGGACAGGGAAGCCTGGCGTACTGTGATTCATGGGGTCACAAAGAGTCGGACACGACTGAGGGACTGAACTGAACGGAAAGGACAACTGGACATATTTTCACATCTCTATTATTCCTTGTTGTTACTTTTGACCTTTGGTAATTAGTTCTATTTCTAAAAGTTGCATCACTTTCAATTAACCATTGGAAAGCATTCTTTGTGTGTGTGTGTGTGTGTGTGTGTGTGTGTGTGTGTTAGTTGCTCAGTAATGTCAGACTCTTTCTGACCCTGTGAACGGTAGCCTGCAAGCTCCTCTCTCCATGAAATTCTCCAGGCAAGAGTACTGCAGTGGGTAGCCCTTCCCTTCTCCAGGGGATCTTCCTGACCCAGGATCAAACTCGGGTCTCCTGCATTGCAGGCAGATTCTTTACCATCTGAGTTATCAGGAAGCCCTTGGAAAGCACTCTTTACATTTGACTAGAGATTAGCTTTCCTTACTACAAGCATATTCATTATCTACGTATCATATAAGATAAAATTAAAACTTAAGATACTCTTTACTGTTCACATTTTAAAGTACTTTCATACATGTATATTTAAAAAATTCCTGCCTCTAGTAGTCTAATATAAGTTAATGACCCATCTTGATGTTTTTGTTAAATATTCTTTCAGAAGTTAATTTTGAATTTCTTTCAATTTTGTTTCACACAGCTGTTTTGAACTACTGTACTTAATCTAATTTATTTTCACCTCTATTCTATTATCCAAAAGTCTTTGTTTCTTTGAAAACTCTTCTATGTTATGCACACATACAAATTCGCACTTCTAAAAATTTTTTTATTTTATATTGCAGTATGATTGATTAACAATGTTTTGTTAGTTTCAGGTGTACAGCAACGTGATTCAGTTATACATGTATCTATTCTTTTTCAAATTATTTCCCTATTTAGATTGTTACATAATATTGAACAGATTTGTCTGTGCTATATAGTAGGTCCTTGTTGGTTATCCTTATTTATACAACTGAAACAGACTCATAGACTTAGAGAACCAACTTATGGTCACCAATGGGGGAGGGTGGAGGGGAGGTATAGTTAAGGAGTTTGAGCTTGACATGTACACATCCACACAATTTTAATTCAAATATATGAAAGGAAATCTATGGGCAATAAATATGCTCTATATTTTAGCATGATCTTTTTTAGTTTTTCTCCTCAATTTTTACTCAATACTACCTTACAGATGACCTTCTGAACATCTAGCACAGTGATTCATTATTTCAATCCCTGCAAAATAGTTCCTATTCAGGCTGTATGACTTTTTTGATGGCTTTTCTTATTTTGTCATTAAATTATTATATTTTATTAACTTATATAAGTGCTACAAACTATTTTTAGGACAGTTAAGTTAGAACTATGTTTCTCGACAGAAAGCAATTATATGCCCAGGGAACCTGAGACATGTCTGGAGACATTTTTAGCTGCTACATTGCAGAAGGATGGGTGAAGATGTGGATGCTACTAAACATCTACAGAGCATAGGAGAGACTTCACCACAGAGAAGGATCTGGTCCAAAATGGTGACAGAGCCAAGATTGAGAAGCACTGAGTTAAGGCATGTCTATGTTTTTAATGTTTTTAAATATGTTCAGAATATTTCTCCAAGATATTGTAACACTTTACAATTCTACTAGAAAAAATTACAGCATACTGCATTTATTACCTGTTTATAATTTCCAATTCCAATCTATGTGGCAGCTTTATAAGTGCCCCCCCCCAGAATAATGAATTTGAAAGAAACTTCTTGTTTCTCAGACTATTACAGAATGCCAGCAAGTATGCATATATTTGGTCACTATGTTCATTTGCTTATGTCTGTATAGCATATGCTCATTTTCCATTAAAATGCTTTTTTTTTTTACAGACAATTGTTTTTCTATTGACTTTTGGTTAGGTATTTTGGGCCATAAAATATTCAAATTTTACTGTGTTAAATTTGTATATCCTCTTACTTCTAAAGTTCTTGCCTTATTTATGATGGTTTGGCCTCTACAGATTTTATTTTTAGGTTTCAAGATTTATGCCTAAAACATGATAGTTACTCTTAACTTGAGGGTTTAAGCCCTTTGATTTTTTGTTAGATGTGTGACACAGGGGACCACTTTTTCACATTTTGAGAGCTTTATGCTAGCTTTTATTCAACAATCCAGCCTGTTCCAAATGAAATAAAAACTTGTCATATATTAAATGTCCATGTATACTGAGACCTAAGTCCTGACATTCAAAAAACAATAAAAAAGCATCTGACTCCTGTGTTAGGAGATGGGTTCTTTACCACTGGGTGTCATCTGGGGGAAAAAAAAAAAAAAACCAACCAGCATTTGCCAAACAGAAATTTCCAGAATCTTTATATGTTGAACTCTTATATGCCAAGGTCTTTGGTAATTTAATTATTATTATTATTATTGGTGTGTTAAAATACTTACACTGTGTAATATATTTCAGTTAGTTTCAATGCTCAATACAATTTTGTTTAATTCAGTTGTTTGAAAACCATGCCGTTTAACTTAATTGTCCTCTGTCTCACTTTTTACTTTATAACATCTTGTCTTCTTAATTGAGTTTCTATATAAATGCACATATGTTTACATACTTTTCTGAAGATGTAAAAGTGGTAAAAGCAGGTAAAGTCCTTGCTTCTTTGCTAATTGCATCACAATGGGAAAGGTAGAGTTCATGAAATAAATGTGAGTATGATGTAATAACCTGAGATAAATTGCACAAAGAAAAGTAATTGGATAAGAGGGTGTATTGTAATGGAGTGTGCAGGATTTTATAGAGTGTGGTCTGAATATTGGACAAGGAACAAAACCACAAATAGTTATGTCCACTGGACTTGGCAAAAAACATATCATAACCCAAAGTCTGAAAACAACAAAAAGAAGATGCCACTTAAGAAAAGTGACAAATGAACTTGCTTCATGCTCTGTTGGATGACATAAAGACAAAATAATCAAATAAATATGGAATCAGTTCAGTTCAGTTGCTCAGTCATGTCTGACTCTTTGAGACCCATGGGCTGAAGCATGCCAGGCTTCCCTGTCTATCACTAACTTCTGAAGCCTACTCAAACTCATGTCCATCAGTTGGTGATGCCATCCAACCATCTCATCCTCTGTTGTCCCCTTCTCCTCCTGCCTTCAATGTTTTCAAGCATCAGGGTGTTTTCCAAAGAGTCAGTTCTTCACATCAAGTGGCCAAAGGCGTTTCAGCTTCAGCATCAGTCCTTCCAATGAGTATTCAGGACTGATTTCCTTTAGGATGGACTGGTTGGATCACCTTGCAGTCCAAGGGACTCTCAAGAGTCTTCTCCAACACCACAGTTCAAAGGCATGAATTCTTTGGTCTTCAGCTTTCTTTATAGTCCAATTCTCACATCCATACTTGACTACTGGCAAAACCGTACCTTTGACTAGACGGACCTTTGTTGGCAAAGTAATGTCTCTGCTTTTTAATATGCTGTCTATGTTGGTCATAACTTTTCATCCAAGGAGCAAGCGTTTTTTAATTTCATGGCTACAATCACCATCTGTAGTGATTTTGGAGCCTCCCAAAATAAAGTGTCTTTGTTTCCATTGTTTCCCCATCTATTTCCCATGAAGTGATGGGACCACATGCCATTATCTTAGTTTTCTGAATGTTGATTTTAAGCCAAATTTTTCACTCTCCTCTTTCACTTTCATCAAGAGTATCTTTAGTTCTTCTTCACTTTCTGCCATAAGGGTGGTATCATTTGCATATCTGAGGTTATTGATATTTCTCCAGGAAATCATTTCAGTTGTGCTTCATCCTGCCTAACAAACCTCATGATGTACTCTGCATATAAGTTAAATAATCAGGGTGACAATATATATACAGCCTTGATATATTCCTTTCCCGATTTGGAACCAGTCTGTTGTTCCATTTCCGGTTCCAAGTGTTGCTTCTTGAACTGCATACAGACTTCTCAGGATGTAGGTCAGGTGGTCTGGTATTCCCATCTCTTTAAGAATTTTCCAGTTTGATGTGATCCACATGGTTGAAGGCTTTGGTGTAGTCAACAAAGCAGAAGCAAGTGTTTTTCTGGAACTCTCTCGCTTTTTCAATGATCCAACAGATGTTGGCAATTTGATCTCTGGTTCCTCTGCCTTTTCTAAATCCAGCTTGAACATCTGGACAATCATAGTTAATGTATTGCTGAAGCCTGACTTGGAGAATTTTGAGCATTATTTTGCTAGCGTGTAAGATGAGTGCAATTGTGCGGTAGTTTGAACATTCTTTGGCATTGCCTTTCTTTGGGATTGGAATGAAAACTGACCTTTTCCAGTCCCGTGGCCACTGCTGAGATCTCCAAATTTGCTGGCGTATTGAGTGAAGCACTTTCACAGCATCATCTTTTAGGATTTGAAATAGCTCACCTGGAATTCCATCACCTCCTTTAGCTTTGCTTGTAGTGATACTTCCTAAGGCCCACTTGACTTTACATTCCAGGATGTCTGGCTCTAAGTGAGTGATCACACTGACGTGTATACCTGGGACATTAAGATCTTTTAAAAATAGTTTTTCTGTGTATTCTTGCCACCTCATCTTAATATCTTCTGCTTCTGTTAGGTCCATACCATTTTTGTCCTTTATTGTGCCAATCTTTGCATGAAATGTTCCCTTGGTATCTCTAATTTTCTTGAAGCGATCTCTAGTCTTTCCCATTCTATTGTTTTCCTCTATTTCTTTGCATTGATCACTGAGGAAGCCTTTTTTATCTCTCCATGCTATTCTTTGGAACTCTGCATTCAAATAGGTGTATCTTTCCTTTTCTCCTTTGCCTTTTGTGTCTTTTCTTATCTCAGCTATTTGTAAGGCCTCCTCAGACAACCGTTTTGCCTTTTTGAATTTCTTTTTCTTGCTGATGGTCTTGATCCCTGTCTCCTGTGTCTATGGATATCCATAGCTGTCTATCCATAGTTCTTCAGGCACTCTGTCTACCAGATCTAATCCCTTGAATCTATTTGTCACTTCCACTGTATAATCGTAAGGGATTTGATTTAGGTCATCCCTGAAAGGTGGTTTTCCCTACTTTCTTCAATTTATGTGTAGATTTGGCAATAAGGAGTCCATGATCTGAGCCACAGTCAGCTCCCGGTCTTGTTTTTGCTTCTTGTATAGAGCTTCTCCAACTTTGGCTGCAAAGGATATAATCAATCTGATTTTACTATTGACCATCTGGTGATGTCCATATGTAGAGTCTTCTCTTGTGTGCTGGAAGAGTATGTTTGCCATGACCAGTGTGTTCTCTTGGCAAAATTCCGTTCGCCATTGACCTGCTTCATTTTGTACTCCAAGGACAAATTTGCCTGTTACTCCAGGTATCTCTTGACTTCCTACTTTTGCATTCCAGTTCCCTATAATGAAAAGGACATCCTTTTGGGGTGTTAGCTCTAGAAGGCCTTGTAGGTCTTCATAGAACCATTCAACTTCAGCTTCTTCAGCATTACTCTCAGGGCACAGACTTGGATTACTGTGATATTGAATGGTTTGTCTTGGAAATGAACAAAGATCAGCCTGTCATTTTTGATATTGCATCCAAGTACTGCATTTCAGACTCTTTTGTTGACTATGATGGCTACTCCATTTCTTCTAAGGGATTCTTGCCCACGGTAGTAATACAGTATACTAACGCATATAAATGGAATTTAGAAAGATGATAACGATAACCCTGTATACGAGACAGCAAAAGAGACACAGATGTATAGAACAATCTTTTGGACTCTGTGGGAGATGGCGAGGGTGGGATGATTTGGGAGAATAGCATTGAAACATGTACATTATCATATGTGAAATGAATCACCAGTCCAGGTTCAATGCATGATACAGGATGCTCAGGGCTGGTATACTGGGATGAACCAGAGGGATGGGATGGGGAGGGCAGTAGGAGGGGTGTTCAAGATGGGGAACACATGTACACCCGGGGCAGATTCATGTCAATGTATGGCAAAACCAATACAATAATGTAAAGTGATTAGCCTCCAATTTAAATAAATTAAAAAAAAAAAAAGAAAGGAAAAAAAATGGTTATCTGAGTTAAATTCACACATTCCAGTCCATTTTAGTTCGCTGATTCCTAAAATGTCAATGTCCGCTCTTGCCATCTCCTGTTAGACCACTTCCAATTTGCCTTGATTCATGGACCTAACATTCCAGATTCCTATACAATATTGCTCTTTTTAGCATCCGACTTTACTTCCATCACCAGTCACATCCACAACTGGGTATTGTTTTTGCTTTGGTTCCATTTCTTCATTCTTTCTGGAGTTATTTCGCCATTGATCTCCAGTAGCAAATTGGGCTACTGACCTGTGGAGTTCATCTTTCAGTGCCCTATCTTTTTGCCTTTTCGCACTATTCATGGGGTTCTCAAGGCAAGAAAACTGAAGTGATTTGCCATTCCCTTCTCCAGTGGACCACATTTTGTCAGAACTCTCCACCATGAGTGGTCTGTCTGGGTGGCCTAACCATCATTGCTCATAGTTTCATTGAATTAGACAAGGCTGTGGTCCATGTGATCAGATTGGTTAGTTTTCTGTGACTGTGGCTTTCATTCTGTTTGCCCTCTGATGGAGAAGGATAGACACTTATGAAAGTTTCCTGATGGGAGAGACTGAGTGAAGGGGGAAACTGGGTCTTGTTCTGATGGGCAGGGCAATGCTCAGTAAGGGCTTCCCTTGTGGCTCAGCTGGTAAAGAATCTGCCTGCAATGAGGGAGACCTGGGTTTGATTCCTGAGTTAGGAAGGTCCCCTGGAGAAGGGAAAGGCTACCAACTTCAGTATTCTGGCCTGGATAATTCCACTGACTGTATAGTCTATGGGGTCGCAAAGAATCAGACACAACTGAGTGACTTTCACTCACTCACTCATGTTCAGTAAATCTTTAATCCAATTTCCTGTTGATGGGTGGGGCTGTATTCCGTCTCTTTTGTTTGACCTGAGGCCAAACTATGGTGGAGGTAATGAAAATATTGGCGACCTCCTTCAAAAGGTTCCATGCAGGCACTGCTACACTCAGTGCTGCCAACCCTGCATCAGGCCACTGCCAACCCACGCCTCTGATGGAGACTCCTGGACACTCACAGGCAAGTTTGGCTCAGTATCTTGTGAGGTCACTGCTCTTTTCTTCTGGGTCTTGGTGTGCACAAGCTTCTGTTTGTGCCTTCCAAGAGTCTGTTCCCCCAAGTCCTGTGTAAGTTCTGATGACTCTATGGTGGGGTTAATGGTGACCTCCTCCAAGAGGGCTCTTGCCATACCTAGGTCTGAATCATCCAGAGCCCCTGTCCCTGAAGCAGTCCACTGCTGACCCATACCTCCACAGGAGACACTCAAACACAGTTCTGGCTCAACCTCTGTGCGGTCTCTAGGTCTTGATATGCACAAGGTTTGTTTGAGCCCTCCAAGCATCTCTGGCCGGTAGGGGGTTTGATTCTATACGTGATTTCACTCCTCCTACCATCTTACTTGGGCTTCTCCATTGCCTTTGGACATAGGGTATCTTTCTTTGGTGGGATCCAACATCCACCTGTTGACAGATGTTTAGCAGAGAGTTGTAATTTTGAAGTTCTCGCTGGAGAAGAGGAGAGTACATCCTTCTACTCCACCATTGAGTACTGGAAAATCAAGCCTTCTGATATCTGATGTTTGAAATCCCCAAACCAAAATTAAATATATTTAATATAGCATTTTTATATAAAGAGAAGGGAATGGCCACCCACTCCAATATTCTTGCCTGGAGAATTCTATGGACAGAGGAATATGGCAGGCTATAGTCCATGGGATCACAGATAGTTGGACATAGCTGAGTGACTAATACACACAAAAATATAGCATTTATGGAGTGATGATTTAACCCTTTTAGTCATTTCTCTCTTGTTGATGTTCAATATGTAAGCAGTTTTATACCATAAAGACATCACTAGTTTTTTCTTGGAAAAAAATTTATTTTTTTTTACCTTTTATTATTTTTCCTGGGTAGCAATGGGATATAAATTGTGTGAACTTATAAACTGTGAGGAGTGTGAGAAGAGCATGAGAGTAACTTCCACAAGGAAGCTATGGTGTGCTGTGTGTGTGTGTGCGTGTGTATGCCTTGTGGACTGAGAATTGTTCTCAGACAGGGGTACATGAGCTCCTGTATTCCAAAGCCATTCTTAGTATACAATCAACTGATGATACTAAGGAGGAGATCTGTTTCAATCCGAATTAAAAAGTGCAAGGGCGCATAGTGTGGTTGAGAGACTCCCTGTGCCTTAAACTTTAAGCAGCAGTGAGGCCCCTTTTTCTTTAAAATTCACTGACTCCAGTCTCCCTCTTGTTTACCCTTCTTCCCTCACTGGCTTCCACTTTTGGATTTCAGCATCTGAAAGAAGCATCCTCCTCAGAGCCTTTGCAGTGGCTGTTCCCTCTGTCAGGCACCCACTTCCCCAAATTTGGTCCAGTTCCTACCTTCTCTGTCTTCAGGTCTCTGTTCACTTGTCACTTTATTTGACCTCTTGCCACAACATCCAGTAAAACATGACACCACCTAGCCACTTCCTTCATTGTATCTGCATGGTGGCTTCATAGCTCCAATCGCATATGATTTGGAGCTATGAAGCATGCCTATATAATGCTATATAATTCTTATATTCACTTATGTACTTTCACCATTATTAGATTGTAGCACATTTTGTTCTTCAGCAACAGTGCCTTAGTGATAGTCTACACTGAATATACATATATATATATATATATATATATTTCTCAAATATATGAGAGAATTTCTCATTTAAACTAATGACTATATATCCTCATGATTGAAATGCACATTTGGGTATAAAAATTCCTAATCAGGGATAAAACGGTGATTCCTTGCAAGAGAATTTTGTGTATGGGCACTAAATATTGGAAATATTTCTTCACTGTAAAGTAAGAATTGTAATATTTCAACTACATTTTTACCCTGATGCTGGGAAATGAGATGGTTAGATGGCATCACCGACTCAATGGACATGGGTCTGGGTGGACTCCGGGAGTTAGTGATGGACAGGGAGGCCTGGCGTGCTGTAATTCATGGGGTCGCAAAGAGTCGGACACGACTGAGCGACTGAACTGAACTACATTTTAATGCTCATTTCTGTTAAGTTGATAGGTTTTCCCTCTTTCCTATAGTCACCTCCACCACATGGACCCAGGAAATTATTAAAAAATTTCAGAATTTCTTCTCCTGGGATTTTCAGAAGATCCAGAACTGCAGCCCCTCATATTTGGACTTTTCCTCTCGATGTACCTGATCACTGTGTTTGGAAACCTGCTCATCATCTTGGCCATCACTTTGGATACCCACATCCACGCCCCCATGTACTTTTTCCTCTCCAACCTGTCCTTTTGTAGACATCTGTTTCACTTTTACCACCATCCCAAATATGCTGTGGAACATACAGAAACAGAGCAAAGATATAACATATTAAGACTGCATCACCCAGATGTATTTTTTTTCATACTTTTTGCATGTTTGGATGACTTTCTCCAGACAGTCATGGCTTATGACTGGTTTGTGGCCATCTGCCACCCCTTGTGGCATACAGTAATCATGAATTCCTGGCTTTGGGAAAGCTGGTTCTGGTGCCGTGGGTCATGAGTGTCCTTCATTCCCTGTTGGAAAAATTAATGTTATTGCGACTTTCCTTCTGTACAGCCTTGGAAATCCCTCACTTCTGTGAACTCAAGCACATGGTCCAATCTGCTTGTTCTGACAACTTTCTTAATAGTATAATGATGTATTTTGCCACTGGGCTGCTGGGTGATATTTCACAGTAGTTTCCTCTGTACTTGGAATCTCGTCTGCTCAGGGGAAGTATAAAGCATTTTCCAACTGTGCATCTCACCTCCCAGTTGTCTCCTTATTTTATTGTATGAGTCTAGGAGTGTACTTTAACCCTGCTGCTACCCACAGCTCACACTCAAATGCAACAGCCTCCTTGATATACACTGTGGTTGCACCCTTGCTGAGCCCCTTTATCTACAGTCCGAGGAACAAAGACATAAAGGGGGCTCTGAAAAGATTATTTATAAACAGAATTTTAAAAGGGACATTTTTCTTAGGGTGTCATGATTGCAGAGATCAGACCCCCAGACTAAGAATTTATAACACTTTGATGAGGCTCTGTATATAGAACTGACTCCTTTTATGTATATTTGGAAGTTTTTATTTCAACTTCTTTATTCAAATTAAGTAACTCATTTTATTAAGCTTTCTGGTCCTGGATAGCCTACCATATCCCATTGTTGCATTTTTACTTTACAGAATGTGTTTTTGACCTTGCATTAGAAATATTTAGAAATTTCATTTAACCAAAGGGACAAAGTATATTTTATTTTTTTTTAAGCTTTATAGGACATCTTATTTATTCAGACTTTACCTTGTTCCAGGAAGGATTTATACAGAGATTACATAAAGACACACAAGATAAAATTTTAAAAAATAAATATATGTGGAAAACAAAACTGGAGAAGATCAGAGGAAGCTAGGAATTAAGTTAATACCAAAAACATGTGCTGTGAGGCTCTTAACTATCCAAAAAGTAGCCACAAATGCTTCCTGACGAGGAGCCAACAAAACCACCACAATTGGTCTTCTCATCTCATGGTTCCAAAAAAACAAACACCAAAAGCCTCCCACCCCTTTAACTCAGGCCTTCCCCTAAAGAGCACATCAGAAAAGGCCTCTGTGGTTCTTAGGAAAAGGCACACTGTGTGATGACATGGACAAGTCACTCAGCATGATGCCTGCAGTCAGTCCAGCAACATGGATCCCAGAGCTGCTCCTTGTGGAGCAGCTTCTCCCAGCTTGTGGCATCAGAAAACCATCCTGAAAACCATTTAGGGTGGCCACATGTGTGAGGGTCAGCCTTAATCTAAGGACAGACTTGGAAATGTGTAGAGGGATGTTGTGCTTCTCTGGTGGCTCAGCAGTAAAGAATCTGTCTGCAATGCAGGAAACACAGGCTCAATCCCTGGGTTGGGAAGATCCTCTGGAGGAGGGCATGGCAATGACAAAGTATATTTTAAAAGAATATTTTCCTCTCAAAATCATACTCAACAATTTTTCTTTTGTTTTACAAGAAAGAAATTCCATGAGTGTTTCTATTACTATGGGGAAAAGACACATGGAAACTAATGCTGTCTATAAAATCTGTAGTCGAAGTAAATCCTATGACTTTACTAAAGTCATTGATTAGCTCTAGTAATTTTCAGCGGGGTAAGGAAAGTGTAGGACTATCTGAGAGCGTAACATTGACATATATACATACTACCACTGTAAAATAGGTAGCTAGTGGGAAGCTGCTACATAATACAGGAAACCCAGCCTGTCATTCTGAGACTACCTAGAGGGATGGGAGGGAGTCTCAAGAGGGAGGGAATATATATGTATAATATATATATATATATGCACACACACACACTTATAGCTCATTTGCAGGACTTCTCAGATGTCACTAGTGGTAAAGAACCTGTCTGCCAATGCAGGAGACATGAGAGATACAAGTTTGATCCCTGGGTCTGGAAGATTCCCTGGAGGAGACCATGGCAACCCACTCCAATATTCTTGCTGGAGAGTCCCATGGACAGTGTAGCCTGGTGGGCTACAGTCCATAGGGTCACAAAGAGTCAGACATGATTGAAGCAACTTAGCACCCTCACACACACACACACACACACACACACACAAATACAGCTGATTCACATTGTATTGTTCTATGGTAGAAACCAACACACACTGTAAAACAATTATCCTCCAATTAAAAATTTTAAGAACATGACACGTCCCAAGAAATGGGGAGGGAGGTGGGAGGGGGGTTCAAGATGGGGAACACATGTACACCAGGGGCAGATTCATGTCAATGTATGGCAAAACCAATACAATAATGTAAAGTAATTAGCCTCCAGTTAAAATAAATAAATTAAAAAATAAAAAATTTTAAAAAAAGAAAAAAAATAAGTGAATCTAAAGCCATGTCAATCCTATGTATATCACTATCTTAGCTGCTATGCTGGATAATGTATACTTTAGCACATACCATGCTTTATAGGTGATTATTTGGATTTATTCTTCTCATTAAAATCCTATTTTCTTCAGCTCTCTGTTCATGGTCAAGCCATAGTCCTTATGAAAAACCAATCATTAAATACAGGATGCCAGAAGTTTTCTTCACTGAAATAAAACTTTAAATAAATAGAGGAGCCAGCATGCATGTGTGCTAAGTCACCTCAGTTGTGTCTGACTCTTTGCGACCCTATGGACCATAGCCCTCCAGGCTCCTCTGTCAATGGAATTCTCCAGGCAAGAATACTGGAGTGGGTTGCCATGCCCTTCTTCTGCTGAAGCAGAAGAGCCAGAATTGACCTTAAATTTATTGGAGTAAAGTTTTAAATTATATAGTGCATTACTATGTAACAATATTTCTTTTTCACATTGGTTTCCTACTCACTGGAGTGTGGACGATTGTTGTCTAGATATTCAGGAGTGTATAGATATGGTTTAACAATTGATTGGCATTTTAAAATATTTTTTTATTGAATTATCTTCCTGTTTGTATTAAAAACCTCCTAATGTGGCTTACAGGATGACTCATTGCATTGCTCTGAATGAAATGTCTCCCTGCTTCAATACTTGGTCATGATAACTAAAGGCATGGTGAGTGATCATTATCAGTATCTTCTAATTATATATACATATATATATCAGTATCTTCAAATTATATATGTATATATATATATGTGTATGTGTGTGTGTGTATCTTTTATGCTCAGGAATCTATTTATCTCTATGGATGAAGAATGAGTGATGACAGATTTTAAATTGCTCTGCAGTCATATGGCTCCACACCAGCATTTTTCTTACAGAAATATGAATGTACTTTCAGCCTCTCCTGGATACCTGGATTGTATTCCCAATATAGTCACATTTTAATACAGTTGTCTGAAATAAACATCTTAACAGAGTAACTATGACTGCTATCTTCAAATACAACAGCAGTGCTAATAAGCAGATCATTATAACCACCCTCAATTCTGTTTGCTTGGGTGATAGAGTTACATAACTCTTCCTGCATACAGGCCATACTACAAGCAAATGATATAACATAATGCCTTTATTATCAAAGAAGAATGTATGGAATAGTAAACTTCAGGTGGATATAGTGAGGAATAAGTGAAAGGTATAGAAATACGTCATTGAGTCTCAGGTTCCAAAGTAAAGGTTGTGCATGTGTATGTATATGTACACTTGTATATGTTTTTATTTACAGTAAGTACACTTAATACAGGATTCCCTGATGGCTCAGCAGGTAAAGAACCCACCTGCCAATGCAGGAGGCAGAGGAGGTACAGGTTCGATCCCTGAGTCGGGAAGATCCCCCGGAAGTGACTATGTCAACTCACTCCAGTATTCTTTTGAAAACTCCCATGGACAGAGAAGCCTGGCAGGCTACAGTCCATGGGATGTCTAGAGTAAGATACCACTGAGTGGCTATGCTGGCCTACTCACATCAATAAGTGCATAAACACAGACTTATTTAATTACATCTTACATGTTGAAAGAAAGCATGAAAAATTTTTGGAGAGAACCAAAATGAAAAGAATGAACATTTGAATTAACATAATCTTGAATGTACAATTTAGACAAGAAGATTTAAAAGTAATTGAATAATTTATATTTAAATCATTTTTCTATAGCAACATGTCAAATGCATCTAATCTTGAGGCATGGTTACATTTGTGTGATGATACATTCTCTATCAACTATCCAAGCTAATCATATCCAGATTGTCTTTAGATGTCTACTTCTACTTGAGAGATGTACTACAAAATATCCTTACCCAAGGAAAACTAAAAGAATGAATAGGGGTGTTTATTTCAATTTCCTGAGCAACATTTTATTGGATAAATGTTTATATTATTAATATGTTCTTACTGCTGCTTTGAGAGGTTACCACACTACTGGCTCACATCAAACTAAGTTATGTTCTCATTAGACTAAAGTTCTAGGTTCAGAAACCTATAGTGGGTCTCATCAGACTAAACCAAGATGTCAGCAGGGCTGCTTTCCTTCCAAACACCCCAGGCAAAAATTAGCTTCTTTTTCTATCCCAGGTTCCAGTGGCCACCTGCATTCTTCAGCTAATGGTCTTTCCCCCATGTTCAAGTTTCTTTCAGAGTAACATGCATTTGCCCCTTCTCTTTCACATTTAGAGGACAGTTGTGATTAATTTAGTTCCACGTACATAATAGTGGGACTGTGACTCACTACAGCCAGTGCTTGTCTAGGGAGGGTCATAATCCAGACAGAATGTCAATCTTGGATTCTGGAGAAAACTTTTATTCAAGCTAGAGTAAGGTAATGGGACTTTAAGGTTTATTCTTCTGCAAGACAGAAGAGATTGGGGGAAGGAGTAATAAACTCTGAACGCATCTGGTTGTAACATTGTGTACTAGACCCAGAGAATGAGCAGGCTAAATTTCCTATCTGTCCATACCACTGCCCTGAGGGAAATCAGTTACTAGAGGTGGTGGTAAGGAGAGGGAAATGTGGTAATGAGCAGACATGGGGAGCTGTAAATATCTCCTCTGCTGCATCCCTCAACCTGTGTATCCTTGGCATGGACAAGACATGGATGCTGCTTTGGGTGTCATAACTGATACAGGGGACCAATGCCTGATTCCATCCCACTGTCTTGTTAGGGAACAGAGCTTTTATGTCCATCATCAACCACCCAAGAGGGATCTGAACACGTATGTCAAGACCTTCCTCTGAGAGACACCAACAGGTGAGTCCAAGAACCCAGAAAAACTGAAGATGGTCAAAGGGAACAGCAATATTTACCTGAGCTCACGAGAGCCAATCCAGACCAGCCCAGACCCAAACTCATTGTGTCTTTTTCCCCTGTCATTGATTAATACTTTAATTTATCAATTTTGATGCCCCAAATACAAATGAATAAGGAACTCAGCAATGTAAAAGTCAATGCTGACTTTCGATGCCATGGAATATACCATGGAATTCTCTAGGCCAGAATACTGGAGTGGGTAACCTTTCCCTTCTCCAGGGGATCTTCCCAACCCAGGGATCGAATCCAGGTCCCCCCCATTGTGGGCAGATTCTTTACTAACTGAGCCACAAGGGAAGCCCAAGAATACTTGAGTGGGTAGCTTATGCCTTCTCTGGTGGATCTTCCCGACACAGGAATTAAACCAGGATCTCCTGCATTGCAGGCAGATTCTTTACCAACTGATTTATCAGGGAAGCCCAAATGATGGACATGGAAGCTCAATTAGAAGGGTGAATAGGACATGTAAACTGCTTCCAGTATAAGCAGAACCCAATGAGCTTTTATCTGTAGTAGAGATATGGGATATTAACTGTGGAGGGATGTACAGAGATATCAGACCTTTTTTCAAATACGCAGCACACTTTACTATGATGAGAAAAATCCAGACCAAGGGATGTTGACACATATTTCCTTGCAACAGCAGTTCATGAGACATAAATTTCTCAGTATCTCCTCTTTCAGTATTCAAATTAAAAAAATTATTATGAGAAAAGGTTGTGCTAATGAATTTAATTTTCGATTGTTTTATTTCCAGTAAGGCTAAATACGTTTGTTGGTTAGTTAGTCAGTCCCTTTATCAAAAAAGTAGAGCCATGCTTGTTCAGTTCCTTTGCCTCTGTATGGGTGAATCGGCATGTTTTTATTCCTAGTTTTTATTTCATTCTTTAACAGAATTGGAATTTTTTTAAGTACGCTGTTTGGCCTTTAGCTATTTTATGTACATATGAAAGAACTTGTGCAGAATGTCTGTCTGAGTTTATAAACTCTGTGTGGCAAAATCTCTGTATCATCTTATACTCTTCATTGCTGTATTTGTTTTAACGGAAGGAAGAGGGCTGCCATTTAAATATTCTTTACTTGCAAATCCTTGCTTTAAACATAAATGAAAATGAATGTTCTTCTGCATATGCATCTTAATAAGTCATGCTTTTTATGGATGTCCAACTACTCTCCACATCTCTTATTCTTTATTGTTTGATTGATTTTATTGTGAGCAGATCTGTTCATGAAAGTTGTATCGTATTCAGACACCATTATTTGTAAGGCATTCTCCTTTGCATTTAATTACAGATAAACTTTATCTTCGGTACCTGCTTTGAATATATATGTCTGTATGTGAGAGGAAATTATAACTTAGGTAATGCTTGCTCCTCACATTTTAAAAGACTTTCTGTCATTTTCCTTCGCATCCAAATCTTTGCAATCTAACATTGAATTAGTTACCCTCGGGGATGTCATTGAGCTGTGACTAGTGTACATCATTTCTTTAAGAATTTAGTTTCGGATTTCCCTTCAATTTTGGTTCAGACTAGGCTTTTTAAAGCATGGAATTTCCTGAAGTGCTGAAGATACTTTTTATGTTCAAAGGCCCCCTTGTGACTTGAAGTTTCAGCAACAGCCTTTAGGCCACCTCGTTCCTCAACATCTTCTGACACCGTCTCTCCTCACTCTCCCTCCTGCTCATTTCCTCACCAGACTGGCTTCCGTTTATCCACTGGAGCATCTTAAACAAACCTCTTCCTCAGGGTCTTCACACTAACTGTTCCTTTATGATGATACCCTTCCCTAAATATGCTCACAATAGTGACACTTGAAGTCTATTTGAATGTCTTCTTGGCAAGTCTTGCCTAAATATGCATAAAAATCACACTCTAATTTTCTCTCCCTTTGTACCTGCTTCTTTTATAACATCTATATCCAAAAGACATCATATATGTGTGTGTGTTTATTTCCATATCAACCTTTTTATTTGTTTATATTCTGTGTCCAAAACCAGATTTTAGTAGCTTTTTTTTTTCGGCACTCTAAATTCCTTGCTTGCGTAATAGCTGGAATGTTGTCACAATTCAATTTATATTCCTCAAATGCATGACAGAATTAATTGTATTAAAACTGTACTACACATGACATCCTGGGGAAAAACTGACAGTTGGACAAGTTTGTTAATTAGAGTTGACAAAATTCATCAACAAAATGTTAAAAGTAATTTATTGATGGAAATGTAAATGGTAGCATTTATACCTTTTGAGTAATGCCCATTTGTGTGAAAATAAGTCATGTTATTCACCCAGTTTTTCATAGTCAGCACCACCACATGGCAGCAAGCAACCTAACAGCTGTTTCCAAGTTTCTTCTTCTGGGATTTTCAGAAGAACCAGAATTGCAACCCTTCATATTTGAGCTTTTCCTCTCCATGTACCTGATCACTGTGTTTGGAAACCTGCTCATTATTCTGGCTGTCAGTTCAAATCTCCACCTCCACACCCCCATTTCTTCCTGTGCAACCTGTCCTTTGTAGACATCTGCTTCACCTCCACCACCATTCCAAAGATGCTGTGGAATATACAGACAAAGAGCAATGTCATAACCTATGAAGGCTGCATCACCCAGATGTATCTTTTCACACTTTTTGGAGGACTGGGCATCTTGCTTCTGACTGTGATGGCCTATGACCGCTTCCTGGCCATCTGCTGCTCCCTGCTCTACACGGTCATCATGAGCCCCGGCTCTGTGCACTGCTGGTGCTGCTGTCCTGGGTCATCAGGGTCCTGCATTCCTTGTTAGAAAGCTCAGTGGTGCTGCAGCTGTCCTTCTGTACCTTCTTAGAAATCCCTCACCTTTTCTATGAACTCAATCAGATGACCCAACTTGCCAGTTCTGACACCTTTCTCAGCAATGTGGTGATGTACTCTGGAGCTGTGCTGCTGGCTGGCGGTTCCCTCACGTGTATCCTTTACTCTTACTCTAGGATAGTGTCCTCCATATATGAAATCTCATCAGCTCAGGGCAAGCATAAAGCATTCTCCACTTGTGCCTCTCACCTCTCCATTGTTTCTTTATTTTATTGTACAGGTTTAGGAGTGTACCTTAGCTCTGCAAGTACCAACAGCTCACACTCAAGTGCAACAGCCTCAGTGATGTACACTGTGGTCACATCCATGCTGAACCCCTTTATCTACAGTCTGAGAAATAAAGACTTAAAGAAGGGCCTGAAAATGCTCTTTGGAAAGGTGACTCTAAAAGGGCCATTGTCCTAGGGTATAAGAAGTGCCCTGGATAGCAGAGCTCAAAGCAAGCCAAAAGTTTCCAGTCTTTACTCATACTGGGGACATAGAACATGTCTCTTCCAATTTTCTTGGAATTTCTCTTTTTATTTCAAATTCTCTATACAATTTGTCTGACTCACTTTTAAGCTTTGTGATATATTATCCAAATGGAATTCCCAACCTTGGATGTGAAATATTTAATTTCTTTTAAAATAAATCACACCGTGTATTTTTTTTTTTTTCATGGTAGTAGTAGTGTGCTACTCCTATGGGAAGGAAATTCCTTTTGGCAAGATAGCTATTCATATAACATTATTACAGAGAATTTGAGACCACTCTTTTTCACTTTTGTGATCATTCTTTGCACTTCATTACCTTAATTGCTCTACTTGATAATCCAAACTTTAACATCCTGGTTGTTATCACTGGTCATATTCTTTTTCTAATTAGGCTATGGTACATGGCTTATGCCAACTGTGCCTACCATAGCTGCTGGCAAAAAATGATAATAAAATACATGCCTTCAAGTGGATAATAAAATACATGTCTTCAAGTGGAATCTACAGCAAAAGACAAATGTAGAAAAAAGATTGAAATAATATGACTGGGGAGTAGAGTTGGTCTTAAGATGAAGGAACTATAAGATCATGCATTTATTACTCTGCAAATATTTTCAGGCAGCTCAAAATTTTTCTTTTCCACTCTATTTCAATGAGTTTTCTGCTCATTGAAATACGGACTTTCAGTGTCCATTTGTAAGGTGTGTTCATTGAGCTGAAGGACTGGAAGCATGCTTTGATTTTTTATTAAATTATTTTTCTTGTCTCTTCTTAAAAATTTCCAATACTTACAGAAAATATTACCTTCTATGTCTCTAAATGTAATTTCTCCTATTATTCAATGCATTGTCATAACTAATGAATGTGGCAGTAAATGAACATCCACACATCAATGTCATACATTATGTACCATCTTCATAATCAAAGCATGACTTGGTATGAAACTAATTTCTGATTCAGGGTCACCGGTGTTGTGAAAATACCCATGTCCTTTCAATCTCCCGTTGTCACCTCAAAAAAACATCAATGAATCACTTTTTCATACAGTTATTTGAAATAAACTTGAATAACAATGTTCATGAATGCTGTCTTCAAATATCAAAACAAATGTCTAGAGCATGAAGAATTAGATTATTAAGATTGCCCTCAGTTCTATCCAATTTGAATATTTTATCAGTTAGTTATTGCTGCATACATCTTTTCTAAAATAAAATTGTTTAATAAAATATCTTTATTACCAAATGGGATGGTCAGTGTGGAGTTGTACTGATCTCTTCAGGTTTCTCATGAGGATGTAGTCAGACATGAATCTCTTTATGTATTTCTAAGGCTCATCCATGATGATGTGTGTGGCTATACCGCTCTTTTGACTTGAACAAATTTATGTTTTTATACCTATGTAGGTTAATGTTCTACTTTGCAAGGAAAATTAGCTTATTAAATGTGGATTTCTTTAATTCCACTATTTCAATATTCACCTATAGAACTCTGTTTTTTGCCACTTTGAAGAGGTATGTCCTGTCCCTGTTAGGTATGACTCAGCTTCTTGGGCTTCAGACCCTAATCCAGCATACACACTGGAACTTTTAAATATCAATACCTTAATTAAAGCATTCAGTTCAGTTCAGTTCAGTCGCTCAGTCGTGTCCGACTCTTTCTGACCCCATGAATCACAGCACCCCAGGCCTCCCTGTCCATCACCAACTCCCAGAGTTCACTCAAACTCATGTCCATCGAGTCGGTGATGCCATCCAGCCATCTCATTCTCTGTCGTCCCCTTCTCCTCCTGCCCCCAATCCCTCCCAGCATCAGAGTTTTTTCCAGTGAGTCAACTCTTCGCATGAGGTGGCCAAAGTATTGCAGTTTCAGCTTTAGCATCAGTCCTTCCAATGAACACCCAGCACTGGTCTCCTTTAGAATGGACTGGTGGATCTCCTTGCAGTCCAAGGGACTCTCAAGAGTCTTCTCCAGCACCACAGTGCAAAAGCATCAGTTCTTCATCAATCAGCTTTCTTCACAGTCCAACTCTCACATCCATACATGACCACTGGAAAAAACCATAGCCTTGACTAGACAGACCTTGGTTTGCAAAGTAATGTCTCTGCTTCTTAATATGTTATCTAGGCTGGTCATAACTTTCCTTCCAAGGAGTATGCATCTTTTAATTTCATGGCTGCAATCAGCATCCGCAGTGATTTTGGAGCCCCAAAAAATAAAGTCTGACACTGTTTCCACTGTTTCTCCACCTATTTCCCATGAAGTGATGGGACCAGATGCCATGATCTTAGTTTTCTGAATGCTGAGCTTCAAGCCAACTTTTTCACTCTCCCCTTTCACTTTCATCAAGTGGCTTTTTAGTTCCTCTTCCCTTTCTGCCATAAGGGTGGTGTCATCTGCATATCTGAGATTATTGATATTTCTCCCAGCAATCTTGATTCCAGCTTGTGCTTCTTCCAGCCCAGCGTTCCTCATGATGTACTCTGTATATAAGTTAAGTAAGCAGGGTGACAATATACAGCCTTGAAGTACTCCTTTTCCTATTTGGAACCAATCTGTTGTTCCATGTCCAGTTCTAACTGTTGCTTCCTGACCTGCTATAGGTTTCTCAAAAGGCAGGTCAGGTGGTCCGGTATTCCCATCTCTTTCAGAATTTTCCACAGTTTATTGTGATCTACACAGTCAAAGGCTTTAATTAAAGCATAATTGCATATAATATAAACTATGTCCATTAAAGTGTACAATTTGAAGAATTCCAAAGGTATAAAAAATTTAAGAGTACACATTGCCTGGTTCCATTTATATATATCTTAAGGAGGTGTACAATAGTTTTATGGTTTGTGTCGTGTAGTGGTAAAAGAATCCACCTGCCAATGCAGGAGACAGAGGAGATGCAGGTTCAAGCCCTGGATCAAGAAGATTCCCTGCAGTAGGAAGTGGCAACCCACTCCAGTATTCTTGCCTTGGAAATCCCGTGGACAGAGGAGCCTGGCAGGCTACAGTCCATGGGGTCGAAAAGAGTTGGACGCGACTGAACAACTGAGCATGTACATATGTAGTTGCTACAAGTGTATCCCCACAGATTTCTTCCTTACTTCTGAAGGCAGTGTAAAATAATAAAAATAACTTTTGAGAAGGGGTGTGAGAAATCATGGAAAACTATAGTTGAAAGAACGTACTCAAAGCATAAGGAGTATGTACGTGTGGATGCCTATTGTTTGTATATATATTTCTCTTAAACCCACACTGGTACATGTATATACACACACAGACTCATTTATAATCCCATTTATTATGCTAGAAAAGAACTTTACATAAAATTGAAGGGTAAAGAATTAAAAATAATAGATGTTTGAATTAACATGAAATTTAAGAAGGGAAGTCCATGGTGGCTTAGTGATAAAGAATCCGCTTACCAATGTAGGAAACATGGGTTTGACCCACGGGTCAGGAAGATCCCCTGGAGAAGGAAATGGCAACTTAACTCCAGTATTCTTGCCTGGGAAATCCCATGGACAGAGGAGCCTGGCAGGCTACAGTCCATAACATCTCAAAAGAGTTGTATACAACATAGCAACTAAACAACAGCAATAAAACAATGTAGAGATTCAGAAAAAAATATTTAAAATAGAATGTGTGACCTTACTTTGATATCAAGTATTTTTCCTATCTTAAGTCTTCAAGACAGAACCACATTTATATCTATGCAACATGAAGTTCAATGCACCAACAAATGAGGCAACTATCTACAAATCGACTCTAATTTTCTTCTCCTACTAAAATGGGATTTCAATACACATACTTTAACCAGAAGAAACTAAGTGACTGAATTAAAAAGTTTAAATTCAATTTCAGAGAACTGAATTTATTGGATAAATGTGTGTGTTACATTTCTATTGCTGCAATAAGGCATTACTACACTAGCGATTTTTTTTTTAATTAAATTTCCAGAGATCAGAAGTTGATATTCCTTCTAACTGGACTGAATAGAAGATGTCTGCTAAAACTGGGATCCACCTGGACACTCCAGGAAAGAATGCATTGCCTTCCTCAACCCTTTTCTAGGGGCACCTGGATTCCTTGTCTCATGGTCCTTTCTCCATCTTCGAAGTCAGAAGTATAGCATCTACAAATCTGACTCTGACTCCAGTTCTTCTTCTCTCCTCCATATTTATGCTGCTGCTGCTAAGTCCCTTCAGTCGTGTCCAACTCTGTGCGACCCCATAGACATCAGCCCACCAGGCTCTGCTGTCCCCAGGATTCTCCAGGCAAGAATACTGGAGTGGGTTTCTATTTCCTCCTCCAATGCATGAAAGTGAAAAGTGAAAGTGAAGTCACTCACTTGTGTCCGACTCTTTGTGACCCCATGGACTGCAGTCCAGCAGGCTCCTCCGTCCATGGGATTTTCCAGGCAAGAGTACTGGAGTGGGATGCCATTGCCTTCTCCTATATTTATAGGACCATTGAAATTACCTTATATCAGCCTGGCTTTTTTGTGGCTGTTCAGTCTCTAAGATGTGTCCAACTCTTTGTGACCCTGTGGACTGCAGCACACCTGGATCCTCTGTCCTCCACTGTCTCCCAGAGTTTGCTTATATTCATATCCATTGAATCAGTGATGCCATCCAACCACTTCATTCTCTGTCACCCCTTTCTTCTTTTGCCTTCAAGCTTTCCAAGCATCAGGGTCTTTTCCAATGAGTCAGTTCTTCGTATCAGGTGGCCAAAGTATTGGAACTTCAACTTCAGCATCAGTCCTTTCAATGAATATTTAGGGTTGATTTCCTTGAGGAGTGACTGGACAAGCTAATTGTTTCATCTTAAAGTCAATGATTAACAAATTTATTTTATATGCTAGCTTTTCCCCCCTTTATATAAATTGACATGTTGAAAAATCTTGGAATTAGGATATGAACATCTTCTAGAGACACTTATTCTGCCTACTTCAAAGTCTTTATCTGATGTTTACTATTTGATGTCACTCAAGACCCCTTATGAAAAGAGTTAAATACAGTTTATTGCAGTCTCTGTAGTCAATGAAATTTTTTTCTTTCAAAATTACATACCAAAATTATTTTTGGTAGAGAAGACATAAACTTAACTGTACCTGACTAGCCCAGGACCAGAGCCTTGTTAGTCTAAGTGCGACCAATGAACTAGGACCCATAGCATCACAGCTTCTAGTGGCTGTTAGTAATGCTGAGTCCTTCGGCCCACTGAAAGCCTACCTACTCAATCAAAATTTGTGCTCAGAACCCTGGTGACTTGTATGCACGCTAAAGGTGGAGAAGTGCTGGTATAAAATGATTTCTCATCTCCTAGTTGTTAATATCTGGGGCAGAATAATTACTTCTCTTGGATGCTGTTCTGTGTATTGACAGTATTTAGCTACATCCTTTCTGACATTACCACATATTCCGAGAATCAAAACACCTCTGGTTGAGAACCATGACCCTGGGTTTGAAAACTGGAAAACTTCTAATAGAATTCCAATCAAGACTCCCTCCCAAAACTGGTTTGTAATTTTCAGCAGAATGTTAAATAACCACCTACGATGAGGGATGAAGTATGTAATAGTATACTTCCCAGAAGAAACTTCTCTAAAAATGAGATTAGATAATCCTTGTAATGTGCTAATGTAGGTTATGGCACTTAAAACATCTAAATATTAATATATCTCATAACTTACACACAGTTTGTAATCAGGAACTAAGTGATAGCTATTAGCTTCAGATATAAGTATGAAGTTACTAATGTTTTAACAAAAGTGTCAAGAAGCCAAGAAATGCACTGCCCCCCAATGTTTTACCTTAAATGGACAAACTTGTTCCTCTTAGAAGGAGGGGAATAATGACTTTCTAAGGGTATCATGGGCTTTGTCCCCACCATAAGTCAATGCTTGAATGATACAAGGGACATAGTCAAGACAGTTGCTTCAGTCTCACATGCCGGAGAAAACTTAAATTCAGGGATGAGATAAGGTGCAGGCAGGAGAATTAATGGAGAAAGATTAATAAAAACTGAATTATCTTGCCTTATAATCTGATCTCCAGAGAACACAGAATCAATTGAAAAAAAAATTCTGTCTAGATAAAGAAGTCCCACAAGGAAATCATGTATGTATAAGTCATTGTAAAACAGGCAAAAATATGTCTAATGAGCAGGTATAGAGAGTTGTAAATATGTCTAATGAGCTTGTATAACCTGGGCATGGACAAGACAATGCTGCAACTGGAGTCCTAAGTCTGGCTAAATGTCCAATGTCTTATCTGCAGACATCTTCAGTCTCCATCATCAACCCAGGAAGGGATTCAGAGTTCCATAGAAAGACATTTCTCTCAGAGCTCCAAAGTAAATGAGCCCAAGAGCCCAAAAGACATTGCCCAAAGAAAAAGTCAGAAATAATGAAATCTAAGAATATTTACCTGAAGGCACCTGAGAAACAATTCAGCCTATCCCAGAGTCCAGAGAACACTGTGGTTGCTTGCTTGCTTGGTGAAAATTCAAAGTATTTTTTAGTTGCTAAAAAAGAGGAGTGAACATTGAACTCAGTAAGGTAATGTTCAGTGATGAGAATGAAATATTAATAGGAATGGAAGCTCCATCAGAAAAGGAATGAGAGGCAAAAAAGTGCTTCTAGTTAAAGTAGGACATATGTCCAAGTATCTTATCAATGAACTGGAGTGGAGTAATAATATACTAACTGTGGAGGGGTATAAAATGAAATGAAGGCATTTGTTTCTAACTTTATAGATGACATATTTGACCATGTTTACTTATTGATAAGAAAGATCCACACCAAGGAATTCTTGCAAATGCATCTGCGAAAATCCTTGTGGTTGTGAGAAACATATGCCACAGTATCTTCTGTGAAAAAAAATTTTAGATGTGAGAAGGGGTATGGTAATTATCTTGCTTTGCAATCATTTCATTACCTATGAGGGTAGATATGTTTGTGTATTTACTAGCCATTTACTTCTTTATCTCAAATTATCTGTATGACTCCTTTCTTTGGTAGAGAAGAATCAGAGAAACGTTATTCCTATTTTTGATTGCAACATTTCAATAAAAGAATTGGACTTTTTTTCACAAAAAAAGTTTGTGGCTGTTTGTCATTTAGTTCTTTTATCTATATATAATGCATTGGAGGGGAACTGTGGGTGTTTATAAATTTTGTGTGGTAAAACCTATCCATCAATCACACTGTGTGTTCTGCATTGTTTTTTAAGTTTTTTTTCCTGAAGGAAATGAGCTGTCACTTTAATGTTTTCCACTTGCAAATCATTGTTTTAAGCAAAAATGATGCTAAAAGTTGTGACTCATTAGTGCTAATATGGGGCTTCACAGGTGGCCCTAGTGGTAAAGAACCTGCCTGCCAATGCAGGAGACATAAGAGCCATGGGTTTGATCACTAGGTTGGGAAGATACCCTGGGGGAGGGTATGGCAACCCATTCCAGTATTCTCTCCCAGAGAATCCCCATGGACAGAGGAGCCTGGCATGCTGCAGTCAGTGGGGTTGCAAAGAGTCAGACACGACTGAAGCAACTTAACACAGCATAGCACAGTGCTAATACATTGTCCTTTATACATTTTCCATGTCAATGAAAAAAATTGCACAACGTGAGAGTTGCAAGCTAAGTTTTATTTGTAACAACAGGAGGCCTGCAACCTGGAAGACAGCACCTCATATAGCTTGGAGGAGGTAGGGTGGAAATGATATTTGTGATTTTGATATGCAGCCAAGCACATATTTTTTTGTAGACAGTTTCTGCTGGTCTCATGAAGCTTCTGCTATTCACAAGAAACAACTGTCACTATGAAGGATTTTAGTGCTTTTCTAGATATGAGGAGATACAAGACTTGGGCTCATAAAATCAGTTACTCAGAGTATCTAACTATCTGGAGACCTGTCCCGCTAGTTCCTGTTGTCCCCTGCTCCTGCCACCAGCAAAGAGTGCCTCATTTCTGCTCTCCACCCTGATCTCCTTCAGGGGGTGTTGGAGATCAGCAGCTGCAACAGCGCACTTGTCAAATGGCAAATGTCAATTTGCATTTGACATCCAACATATTTTTACATCTCTGTTATTTCTTATTGATCTTTCTGCCTGCTTTTATTAGATCTATGTCTAAAAGTTTCATCACAATTGGCCATCATGTGGAAGGTGTTCTTCTTTACCATTTGACTAAAGATAATCTCTATTCTCTTTTAGCACGTTGAAAGCCACAGATCTTCTTATAAAATGAAATTCTAACCTAAATACTGCTTTCTCCCTACATTCTAAAAACTTTTCTGTTGCAGGTCTTTTATTTCCAGGTCTTTGCTAGTTTAATTTTATGTTGGTAACCAACGTTGATGTCATTAAATTATTAGTAGTTCATATTTTTATATAACTTAGTTATAGATTTTCATTTCATTTTGTCTATACAGTTGTTTTTTATTGGGAGGATAATTGCTTTACAATGTTGTTCTGGCTTCTGCTGTAGAACAACACGAACCAGCCAGAATTTTATATATATGTATATATATATATAATTATATATAATTATATAATATAAATATATATCCCCTCCTCTTGAGCCTCCCTCCCTCCCTCCCCCTGCCACCCACCTCCTCTAGGTCTGGGCTCCCTGTGTTATATAGCAGCTTCCCAATAGCTAGCTATTTTACACATGGTAGTGTATATATGTCAACGTTACTTGCTCAATTTGTCCTACCCTCTCCTTCCCCTGCTGCGTCCACAAGTCCATTCTCTCTATCTGCATCTCCATTGCTTCCCTGAAAATAGGTTCATCAGTACTATTTTTCTAGATTCCACACATAACATATAGTTGCTTTTAAACCACTCTACTTAACCTAATTTTATTCTCACTGACAGTGTTCCATAAATTTTTAGATTCTTTTAAAATTTCGCTTTTTATATTATCCACACATGCTCCATATACTTCATAAGTACTCTTTTGCTTGAATGCAGTCATTTTTCCTACCCTTTGCTCCATTTTAATATTTCCTCATGGACTTGCCTCCAATCACTAGTCTAATAATGATTCATTGCTTGTGTCCATTCAACATTTCATGGTGAGCCTGTGTTATTCTCACTTTGACTCTTATATTCTTTATTGTTACATTGCTTCTTTAATCAATGCTACTAATGAATGTTGAGATAGTGATGTTTGAACTGTGGTTGGAATCATGGATGACTTTGTCACCCAGGGTACACTGAGCGATATCCAGGTGTTTTTGTTTTTTTTTTTTTGTCTGTCACACGAGTGGTTCCACAGGGGTCACAACGTATAAGACAGATTCCACCACAATGATTTGGACCTGAATGTCAATCATGCCAACTCTGAAGACCCTCAAATTAAAGACTATCTGCATTTTAAATATTGATAGCTGTCTTCAGACTGTTTACCTAAAAAGTTGTAACACTCATATTTCTGCCAGAAAAATCAGAGTATGCCACTGCTACTAATTCAAAGCTTCTCACTCCAAAGTGTAAGATCTTTAAGCTTTTCCCTAAGATGATGCTATGAAAGATATTTTTTCTTGTTTTGTTAAATTATATACTGCTGCTGCTGCTAAGCCGCTTCAGTCGTGTCCAACTCTGTGTAACCCCATAGACGGCAGCCCACCAGGCTTCCCGGTCCCTGGGATTCTCCAGGCAAGAACACTGGAGTGGGTTGCCATTTCCTTCTCCAATGCATGAAAGTGAAAAGTGAAAGTGAAGTCGCTCAGTCGTGTCCGACTCTTCACGACCGCATGGGCTGCAGCCCACCAGGCTCCTCCGTCCATGGGATTTTCCAGGCAAGAGTACAGGAGTGGGCTGCCATTCCCTTCTCAGGGATCTCCTCAACCCAGGGATGGAATCCAGGTCTCCCACATTGCAGGCAGATTATTTACCATCTGAGCCACCAGCAAAGCCCATGAGACAATATTACTTCAATAAAAAGAAACAAAGACTTGAATACTAGTATTGGTGAGAATGGGCAGAAAGGTTAAACATGTGCAGTACTGGTGTTGTTATAATTTATGGTATAGTCACTATGGAAAACAGTACCTAAGTTACTCAAAAAATGAAAAAAAAAAAAAAAAGAATGGGAATATGTTACAACAATTTTACTTCTGGGTATATTTCCAAAGAATTGAACTCTCCATAAAAATATATGCATCCCTTTTCATTGCAACATTATCCATCCTGATGAAACATATGGAAACAACCAAAGTATTAATTGTTGCCTCAATGCCTCTGACTGTTGTGTTCAGTCACTCAGTCTTGTCTGATTCTTTGCAACCCCATGGATTGTAGCCCACCAGGCTTCTCTGTCAATGGAATTTTCCAGGCGGAAAGCTGGAGCAGGTTGTCATTTTCTACATCAGGAGATCTTCCTGACCCAGAAACCGAACCCAAGTCTCTTGTGTCTCCTGCACTGGCAGGCAGATTCTTTACCACTGAGCCACCTGGAGAGCCCCACTTTGTAAATGGACTTTTTTTAATGCTGCACATATTGGGATGTTGTTGTTGTTCAGTCACTCAGTCATGTCCAACATTTTGCACCCATGGACTGTAGCATGCCAGGCCTCTCTGTCCCTCACCATTTCCCAAGTTTGCCCAAGTTCATCTCCATTGCATCAGTGATGCCATTTGGCCATCTCATCCTCTGACAACCTCTTCTCCTTCTGCCCTCAATCTTTCCCAGGATCAGGGACTTTTCCAATGAATCAGCTGTTCATATCAGTTGACCAAAAGACTGTAGTTTCACCTTTAGCATCAGTCCTTCAAGGAGTATTCAGGGTTGATTTCCCTTAAGATTGACTGATTTGATCTCCTTGCTGTCCAAGGGACTCTCAGAAGTCTTCTTCAGCACCATGGTTCAAAGGCATCACATTTTTGGTGCTCCAGCTTCCACACAGTCCAGCTGTCATGACTGTACATGACCACTGGGAGGAGTAATGTCTCTGCTTTTCAACATACTGTCTTAAGTTCATCATAGCTTTCCTGCCAAGAAGCAAATGTCTTCTGATTTTGTAACTGTAGTCACCATCAGCAGTGATTTTAGAACCCAAGGAAAGGAAATCTGTTACTACTTCCACCTTTTCCCTTTCTGTTTGCCATGAAGTAATGAGGCCAGATGCCATGATCTTAGTTTTTTTTTTTTTTTCCTAATATTTAGTTTTAAGTGAAATCAGTTCAGTTCAGTTCAGTCGCTCAGTCGTGTCCGACTCTCCGCGACCCCATGAATCACAGCACGCCAGGCCTCCCTGTCCATCACCAACTCCCGGAGTTCACTCAAACTCATGTCCACAGAGTCAGTGATGCCATCCAGCCATCTCATTCTCGGTCGTCCCCTTCTCCTCCCGCCCCCAACCTTTCCCAGCATCAGAGTCTTTTCCAGTGAGTCAACTCATCACATGAGGTGGCCAAAGTATTGCATTTTCAGCTTTAGCATCAGTCCTTCCAATGAACACCCAGGATCGATCTCCCTTAGAATGGACTGGTTGGATCTCCTTGCAGTCCAAGGGACTCTCAAGAGTCTTCTCCAACACCACAGTTCAAAAGCATCAATTCTTTGGGGATCAGCTTTCTTCACAGTCCAACTCTCACAGCCATACATAACCACGGGAAAAACCATAGCCTTGACTAGACAGACCTTGGTTGGCAAAGTAATGTCTCTGCTTTTTAATATATTATCAAGGTTGGTCATAACGTTCCTTCCAAGGAGTAAGCGTCTTTTAATTTCATGGCTGCAATCAACATCTGCAGTGATTTTGGAGCCCCCAAAAATAAAGTCTGACACTGTTTCCACTGTTTATCCATCTATTTCCCATGAAGTGATGGAACCAGAAGCCATGATCTTTGTTTTCTGAATGTTGAGCTTCAAGCCAACCTTTCACTCTCCTCTTTCACTTTCATCAAGAGGCTTTTGAGTTCCTCTTCACTTTTTGCCATAAGGGTAGTGTCATCTGCATATCTGAGATTATTGATATTTCTCCCGGCAATCTTGATTCCAGCTTGTGCTTCTTCCAGCCCAGCATTCCTCATGATGTACTCTGCATATAACTGACTTAAAACTAAATATTGGAATGTATTTGACCATAATAAAGGGAAATCCTGGCATCTGTGACAAGATGGCTGGACACTTAAGACATCATGCTAACAAGAATGATCTAGACACTGAAAACTAAATACTGCATTGTCTCACATCTATGTGGTATCTAAAAAGGCCAAATTTATAGAAATATACAGTAGAATGGCGATTTCCAAGAATGGGGGTGTGAGGGATTTGGTGGAATGATAGTCATAGGGTCCAAACTTCCAGTTAGAAGATGAATAAGTTTTGAAGATCTAAGAGACAGGGTGGTGACAACAAGTAACAAAAAATTTTATTGGATATATATCTGTATTAGGTTCCTATTGCTGCCATTAAAAATATTACTATGGTAGTGATTTAAAACAAATTCATACTCATGTTTCTGGATATCAGAAGTCTAAAATTGTTTATTTTGAGTTAAAATAATGAGATGAGTATGGGTGGCTTTCTCCTGGAGGCTCAAGGTAGTAATTCACTTCCTCTCCTATTCCAGATTCTAGAAGCCACCTGCATTGCTTGGGTAATAGTAGCAGCTTCAAAGCTAGCAGCTTCAAGTTTTCAAGTCCCTGTGTGACTCCAACACTTCTCATCCACATTTAGAGAACCACTGTGATTAAATTAGTCCCACCTGCATAATGCTGGCTGAGCTCATTAGAAGTTCTATTCTACTTACATCCTTAATCATCCCTTGCTGGTATAATATATAATATTCAAAGATTATCACATCTTTTGGAGGCCCTTATTATGTACACTACACATATTTTTTCACAAGTAGATTATTCAGTATGATTCAAGGGCCCTTAAAAGAATTGTACATAAAAAGTATTACCGAGTCTGGAATGAATTAATACAGTTTTCATTACATATTTCAAGCAAAAAATTCATTCAGAATTTCATGCAAAGATATTTTTTGGTGGAAAAACTCTGCACATGTGACTCGAAAACATAACCACAACCTGGCTTACTCTCAGAGTGGCCACAGTCCAGTACCTGCTTCATCAGCGCCTCTCAGGACCTTGTTAGAAGAATAAAGTCTCATGGTTCACCAGGAATGAGCAGAATCTGAAACTGCATTTGATTGAGGGTTTCCCTGGTGACTCAGTGGTAAAGAATATGCTTGCAATGCAGGAGCAGCAGGAGGTGCAGGTTCATTCCCTGGGTTGGGAAGATACCCTTGAGGTAGGGCATGGCAACCCACTCCAGTATTCTTGCCTGGAGAAGCCTATAGACAGAGGAGTCTGGTGGACTACAGGTTATAGGGTCACAAAGATTCTGACACGACTGAAGTGACTTAGCATACATGCAAAGGTTGATTGATATGCACAATGAAGTAGGAAAAGTGCTAGTCTAGAATAGGATTACTCATTTTCACACTCTTGACATTTTGGAGCAGGGTCATTATTTTTATGTGGTACTGTCCTGGAAACATAAAAGATGTGGGTTCAGTCCCTGGGTTGGGAAGATGCCCTGGAGGAGGAAATGGCAGCCCACTCCAGTGTTTTTACCCGGAGAATCTCATGGACAGAGGAGTCTTGAGGGCTACAGGCCATAGAGTCAAAAAGATACAGTTGAAACGACTTTTCACTCACACACACACACACACACACACATACACATCCTGGGGACATTGCAGTTGTTTAGCAGAATCCCTTCTGACAAGGCCAAATTTTATTGAGGGCAAAGACATTTCAGGTTGAGAACCACTGGTACAGAGTTTGAAAACTGGAAACTATCTGACAAGATTCTAATAAAGGTCCCATGCCTTACTCAGATTATAACTGGTAGATGACTAATTCCCATGGAGTCCATTTCTGCAACTAAATATGGATTTCATACTAGTGCCATCTCATAAAATGGTCTTTACTAAAATTAAATTATTATATAATCCCTATATGGTGTTATGATCCAAAAATGTCTTCTATGATCAACAAATATTTTAATGAGGGACTGAACAACCAGTCTTAACTTGTGCTGTAAGTATTAAATTTTCACATGCTTTGGCAAAATTATGAATTGAAGCAGTGTACTGTCCAAGGTTTTGTATTAAAGGAACAAAATGATCCCACTGCTTGAAGATGGTAATAGTCATTTTCTAGAGGTAGCAGGATCAATGCTTTGATTACTGACCTAATCAAGACAGAATTCTCAGCCTGGGATTCTGGAGAAATTTGAACTCAGAATTGGGATGAAGTGCTACAGTCCATAGCGTTGCAAAGGGTCAGACACAACTGAAGTGACTTAGCACACACACTGCAACTTGAAGGTTTATTCCCGTAGGCAAACAGAAGAGGTCATGGAAGGAGTAATAAACACTGAATTCATCTGTCTTGTAACATTGTCACCTAGACACAGACAATGAGCAGACCACTGTCCCTCAGGGAAATCAGCTATTAGAGGTGGTGATCCGAGAGGGAAATGTACCTAATGAGCAGACACTGGGAGCTGTTAATATCTCCTCTGCTGCATCCCTCCGCCTGCATATCCTTGGGCTGGATGGTGCATGGTTGTTGTTTGTGGAGTTATAACTCTGGCTGGGGGACCAATGATTCACTCCATCCTTCTGTCTTGTCTAGAAACTGAGCACCTATCTCCATCATCAACCAACCAACAGAATTTTTGACATTTATGTTCAAATGTTCCTCTTAGAGATTCCAACCAGGTGAGTGCAAGAGCCCAGGAAATACTGCAGGATATGATCAAAGGGAATGGCAAGCAAGAATGTTTACCTGAGTTCACTTGAGAGCCAATGCAGACTAACCCAGAGCTATGATTTCTGTAGTTGTTTGTTTGCTTGATTAGTTATGACTGTATTAATTTATGATACTCAAAATAGAAGGTCATATTGAAATCTATAATGAAGGGTCAATGCTGACCATTAAATGGTGGACATAAAAGCCCAATTAGAAAAGAGAATGAGATATAAAAAGTACTTATAAATGAGATATAAAAAGTACTTATAAAAGTAGAACCTGGGTCCAGAATAATATGTCTCACACTCAGTGCCCCCTCACCAGGAGCACACCTTCCAGGTGTACTCACGGCCCTGGTTCTCTCTTCCTTGAGGTCTTTCCAGTTATCACCTTGTTTACAGGTCTTGATAAACATGTGTATACAACAGATGTCACTCTTCCCCATCTGCCTTTTACCTCCTTTCTTTTCCTTCATAACAACTATAGCAAATGACATGCCATATAACTTTTATTTTCTTGTCTTCTGTCACTAAAGCCAGATGTTAGGAGCTTTTGCTGTTCAACACTGTGTGCTCCCTGCATAGATAGCATATATAGTACCTGGTACATTGTCTCAATTCAATTTATATCCTCAAATATGTGAGAGAAGGTCACATTAAAACTGCAAAATATCTGACAACTTGGAAAAAACTCTGATAGTTTTTCTGGGAAAAACTTGAACCGATTTGCTAATTAGAGATGGCACAAGGAGTGCATGAAATCCATGAACAGAATATTGAAAGTAATATCTTTATGGTGAAATATAAATGGTAGAATTTCAACAATGTGGTAATGCCCATTTATGTGAAAATTAGTCATTTTATTTTCCCCTTTTCTCATAGTTGCCTTCACCACATGGCACCAAGGAACCTAACAGGAAATAATGAATTTCTTCTTATGGGATTTTCAGAGGAATCAGAATTGCAGCCCCTCATATTTGGACTTTTCCTCTCCATGTACCTGATCACTGTGTTTGGAAATCTGCTCACTATCCTGGCCCTCAGCGCAGACCCCCACCTCCACACCCCCATGTACTTCTTCCTCTGCAACCTGTCCTTTGTAGACATCTACTTCACCTCCACCACCATCCCAAAGATGCTGTGGAACATCCAGACACAGAGCCAAGTTATCACCTATGAAGGCTGCATCACCCAGATATACTTTTTCTTACTTTTTTCAGGACCGGATGTCTTCCTCTTGACTGTGATGGCCTATGACCGCTTCGTGGCCATCTGCTGCCCCCTGCTCTACACGGTCATCATGAGCCCCGGCTCTGTGCACTGCTGGTGCTGCTGTCTTGGGTCATCAGTGTCCTGCATTCCTTGTTAGAAAGCTCAGTGGTGCTGCAGCTGTCCTTCTGTATCTTCTTAGAAATCCCTCACCTTTTCTGTGAACTCAATCAGATGACCCAACTTGCCAGTTCTGACACCTTTCTCAGCAATGTGGTGATGTACTCTGGAGCTGTGCTGCTGGCTGGCGGTTCCCTCACGTGTATCCTTTACTCTTACTCTAGGATAGTGTCCTCCATATATGGAATCTCATCAGCTCAGGGGAAGTATAAAGCATTCTTCACCTGTGCATCTCACCTCTCAGTTGTCTCCTTATTTTCTCACACAGGCTTGGGTGTGTACCTTAGCTCTGCTTCTATTCACAGTTTACACTCAAACGCAAGAGCCTCGGTGATGTACACTGTGGTCACCCCCATGATGAACCCCTTCATCTACAGTCTGAGAAATAAAGACTTAAAGAGAGGTTTGAAAATGTCCTTTGGAAAGTTAAGTATAAAAGATCCTATTTTCCTAGGGTTTAAGAAGTACCCATGATAGCAAAACTCAAAGCCTGAACCCAGTGTTGTCCTCATTTGGTCAGACTTATGGAGATAGAAAATGTCTCTTCTATTTTTCTTGGAATTTATATTTTGTTTCTAACTTTTCTGTACAATTTATGTAACACATTCTTAAGTTTTGTGATATCTATAAAATTCAAGATTTTTTTTTCCTTTTTTATTTTCCTCCCTACCAATTGCAATCCCAATATTGGATGTGAAGTATTTGGAAATTTCCATTCATCTCAAGGAACTACATGGATCACTTAAGAATAATTTCTTCTCATATGCACTATATCATCCTGAACATTTTTCATTTTATTTGCCTAAATGAATTGTCATAATTTGTGCTACTTCTGTGGGGAGGATAAAAACTCTTCTTGGCAACCACAGCTATTTATGTAAGGTTCTTAAAGAAGAAAATCTGAGACCGCTGTTTTATCCCTTTTCTCAATGTCATTCTTTGCATATCATTATGGTAATTGCCAGGCTTCCCAGGTGGCATAGTGGTAAAGAATCTGCCTGCCAATGCAGGAGACTCAGTTTTGATCCCCAGGTTGGGAAGATCCCCTGTAAAAGGAAATGGCAACCTACTCCAGTATTCTTGCCTGGGAAATTCCATGGACAGAGCAGCCTGAAAGGTTACAGTCCATGGGGTTGCAAAGAGTCAGACATGATTGAGCACACGGGCACATGTGCAGTGTAATTGTTGTTCCTGATAATCCAAACTTTACCATACTCATTGTTTTCACTAATATAAGGTACTTTTATACTCATTAGGATCTTATTCTTCTATACAGCCTGTGTCCACTGTGTCTACCATAGTTGCTGAAAATCATGGACATTAAAGTACATCTCTCCAAGCATAATCTACATGGAAACACAAATATGAGAGAATAGATGGATATAATATGGTTTCAGAGGAGAACTGATCTTAAGTATGATGAAGCAAAGTATTAGATCACACATTTATTACTATACAGCACACTTATTTTTCGGAGAGTTAATGTATTCTTTCAAATATGCACCATCGCTGTCTATTCGTAAGGTGTATTCATTGAACTGAAGGACTAATGCTACGTTTAGCTTTTTAAAAATTAATTTGCTTCCTTGTATCTGTTTGAACATTTCCAGTGCTTCCAGAAAATCTGTATTTTTTCACTTCTCCAAATGAAATATATCCAACTATTCATAATTTTGTCACAAAGACTACAGAGGCAGAAAATGTACAATAGCAATATCATCCATTAGATGTTATCTTAAGATTCAAACAATAACTCATGAGAAGCTTGGGTTCCTGTTCAGGAATGTGATTCAGGGTCGCAAGTGCTGTGCTAAGTTTCATGCCCTTCCAACCTGTCCACATGACCTCAAAGGGACTGACTGCAATGGAGTCATTTTTCATACAGTTTTATGAAATGAACTTGAATAATAAAGTAAGTTTGAATGCTTCCTTTCAAATATCAGAACAAAAGTCTAGAATTAGTATAATCAGATTATTAAAATTGTCCTCAGTTCTGCTTGATTATTGTGTCAGATGTTGTAACATACAAACCTTCCTGAAATAAAATTGTTAAGAAAATCTCTTAATTGTCAAATGAAGTGATACAGTGGGGAGGTGCTCTGATCTCTCCAGCGATTCCATGAGTCTGTTATTGTTGTTTAGTCACAAAGTGCTATCCTATTCTTGCCACCTCCATGGACTGTAGCCCTCCAGGCTCATGAGTCTGTAGTCAAGCATGAATCTCTCTAGCATGTTTCTAAAGCTCATCTGCGATGTTGTGTCTGGTCTTACTGCTCTTCTTGAGCCAACTAATAATATTTTATTCCTTTTATATATGAAGGCTAATCTTCCAATTTTCAGGTGAAATGAGTTTATTAAATGTGAATTCCTTTAATTTAATTTGACTACTATAATATCCACATGTAAAACTTTGCTTTTTCCCAGTTGGAAGAGATGTTTCTTACCCTGTTAGGTGTGACTTACTTGTCTGTGCTCCATTACCTACCCTGGTGTGCACACTAGAATTTAAAATTCTAATAAATTTGTTAAAGCATAATTGAAAACAATAAACTGTGCCCATTAAAGTATGTGAATTGAAGAATTTTAAAAGCCATAGAAGTTTAGAGTGTATACTGCCTGGCTACATTTATATGTAACCTAAGAAGGTGTACAATAAGTTTGTCTGCTATGTTATGTAATGGTTGACCTTCCCTGGTGGCTCAACAGAAAGGAATCTGCCTGCCAATGCAAGAGAAGAGGGTTTGGTCCCTGGTTCAGAAAGATACCCTGGAAAAGGAAATGGCATTCCACTCTAGTATTCTTGTCTGGGAAATCCAATGGACAGTGAAGCCTGGCCATCTACAGTCGATAGGGTTGCAAAAGAGTCAGGTACAACTTTAGCAACTAAACAACAACAAAATATAAATGTTATAAATGCAATCCCCAAAGTTCCTCTTTCTTTACTTCTGGAAGGTGATAGAGAAAAGTAAATCATTTTTATGAGGAATGCTATGAGAAAACTGCAAGAATACTTGTATAGTCCAAAGAATACATTTACGGGTAAGAGTTGTATGTGTATGTACGTGCATTATTTGCATATATTTTATCTTAAACACACATACATGTCCAATCACACAGACACAGAGATAGTCTCACCTATTATGTTGAGAATAATCTTTATAGAATGTTAAAGAGTAAAGGCATGAAAATAATGAATGTCTTTAGTAAAATGGAAATTTAAGGAATGTAAACATTCAGACAAAATATTTAAAATGCAATGTAAGACATTACTTTTGATATGAACTATTTTTCTTATCATAAGTCTTCAAAATATAACCACATTTATATAAGGCAATGAGGAATTCAATGAATCTGCAAATAAAGTAAATATTCCAAACTGCCTCTAGTTTTCTTCTTCAAATTAGGTGGGGTTCCAACACACACACACACACACACACACACACACACACACACACACACACAATCTTTGTCCAGGGAAAACTAAATGACTAAATTGAGAAGTTTAAACTCAATAACAAATTACACTAACTGCTTTAAAAAATTAAAGATCAGCCACTGATATTCCTTACATTGGACTGAATAAAATATGTCTGCTAAAACTGAGACCTAGCTGGACAGTCCAGGGAAGAAGGTATTACCTTCCTAGATGACTTTCTAGGGGCATCTGCATTCCTTGTGTTATAGTCCCTCTTCCATCTGCAAGGTTAGCATCACAGCATCTTCAGATCACTCTCTGACTCCAGTTCTTCCTCTTCTCTCCTCCACATTTAGAGAATCATTGCCATTGCTTATAGCAACAAGGGTAATCCAAGTTAATCTTCTCATTTTAAGGATAATGATTAGCTAATTAATTTTATCAGCTAGCTTTATTGTTTTATATGTAAACTAACAAACTCAAAAATTTGAAAAATCATCAGAAAATAAATACTTTTGAGTCCTTTAGCAGAAGAGTAGGGAAACCAGAGTGTGCACTGCCCAATAGTTTACATTAAACAAACAGAGGTGTGCCTCTTATAAAGAGAGAAATAAAACTTTTCTGAGAGTATCATGGGCTGTGTCCTTAGAAAAAGTCAATGCATTGACCATCCAAGGGATCCATTCAAGACAATCGTCTCAGTATCACTTGTTGGAGAGAACTTAACACTGGTGTTGGGATAACACTGGCACTGGGAGTTTAGACCCCTGGCAGGAGAACAGTTAATGGACAAGAATTAATAAAAATTGAATTCACACTGCTCATAACTTGGTCTCCTGGGAACAGAATCAGCGGGAATAAAAACGCATCCTTTTTGTCCAGAACAAGAACCACAGGGATATCATGTGTTTACAGGTCACTGTATTAATAACAAGAGGGGAATGTACCTAATGTGTAGACAGAGAGAGCTGTAAATAACTCCTCGACTGCATCCCTGAGCTTGTACAACCTGGGTGTGGAGGAGACAAGCATTTGCTTTCGGAATCCAAAGTCTGAGTACTCAACCCCCACGTGCTGTCTCGTCTGCAGGCAGAGCTTCGGTCTCCATCAACCATCCAGGAAGGGGTTCAGACTTCCACACAAGGACCTTCCTCTCAGTTTCCATGAAGGTGAGTCAAAGTGGTCAAAAGACACTGCAGACAAGTAGCAGATAAAATAAAATTCAAAAATGTTTGCATTACGTCACCTGAGAACGAACACAGGCAAACTGAGCGCTTGGCAATCACTGGTGTCATTTCCTTGCTTAAAATATCAATGCAAATCAGGAGGCTAAAAGGAGAAGTAAAATGAATACATAAATAACAAAAAGAGAAGTGTAGACACTGAAATCGGCAAGCAAAACGACAGGAATGAAGGTCCAGCTAGAAGAGGAATAAAAGGCATAGAGTGCTTCCAGTAAAAGAAGAACAGGTCCAAATATCTTATTAATGAACTGGGGTAAAGAAATTGGGTATTAGCTATGGAAAGCTATAAAGGGAAATGAAGGCATTTCTTTCCAAATTAAAGATGGTTTTTGTTGTTGTTGTTTCTCACCAACTGATTACTTACCGCTCAGTTTTCTTGTTAGGTATAGATGCATTTGAGGGGAATTGTGAATTGATACAAATTTTGTGTGGTCAAATCTAGAATCAGTTATGTTTTCTCCATTGCTAGTATATCATTGCTACAAAAACTATGGTAATGAAATTCAAACTCTGTCTCTGTGGATGATTTTGTCCCCCACAGTAATGTCCAGAGCCTTGTATGGCTGTGAAACGTTGAGGGCTCAATAAAGGTCAGGGTTTCTGTGAACACCCCAGAATGCACAGGACAGATCCCACCACAAATAATGTGGTCCAGAATGTCAACTGTGACAACACTGAAGAACCCAGAATTAAAGAATACCTGCATTTTGACTATTTGTTACTACCTTCAATTTTTTCCATAAAATTTTGCTAACACTTCACATATCTGCCAGAAAAAGCAGAGCATACCCCTGGGCTGAACTGGACATGGAACAACAGACTGGTTCCAAATAGGAAAAGGTGTACGTCAAGGTTGTATATTGTCACCCTGCTTATTTAACTTATATGCAGAGTACATCATGAGGAACGCTGGGCTGGAAGAAGCACAAGCTGGAATCAAGATTGCTGGGAGAAATATCAATAACCTCAGATATGCAGATGACACTACCCTTATGGCAGAAAGTGAAGAGGAACTCAAAAGCCTCTTGATGAAAGTGAAAGAGGAGAGTGAAAAGGTTGGCTTGAAGCTCAGCATTCAGAAAACAAAGATCATGGCATCTGGTCCCATCCCTTCATGGGAAATAGATGGGAAAACAGTGGAAACAGTGTCAGACTTTATTTTTGGGGGCTCCAAAATCACTGCAGATGCTGATTGCAGCCATGAAATTAAAAGACACTTGCTCCTTGGAAGGAAAGTTATGACCAACCTTGATAGTATATTAAAAAGCAGAGACATTACTTTGCCAACCAAGGTCCGTCTAGTCAAGGCAATGGTTTTTCCCGTGGTCATGTATGGATGTGAGAGTTGGACTGTGAAGAAAGCTGATCGCCAAAGAATCGATGCTTTTGAACTGTGGTGTTGGAGAAGACTCTTGAGAGTCCCTTATACTGCAAGGAGATCCAACCAGTCCATTCTAAAGGAGATCAATCCTAGATGTTCATTGGAGGGACTGATGCTAAAGCTGAAACTGCAATACTTTGGCCACCTCATGCAACGAGTTGACTCACTGGAAAAGACTCTGATGCTGGGAAAGGTTGGGGGCAGGAGGAGAAGGGGACGACGGAGAATGAGATGGCTGGATGGCATCACCGACTCTGTGGACATGAGTTTGAGTGAACTCTGGGAGTTGGTGATGGACAGGGAGGCCTGGCGTGCTGTGATTCATGGGGTCGCGGAGAGTCGGACACGACTGAGCGACTGAACTGAACTGAACTGAACCCCTGGGCTACTAGTTCAAAAGTTCTCAGCACTAATTCAACAGATTTTATTTTTCCACAGGAGAATGGAATGGGAGAGGTTCCATGTTGCTTTCCTAAATCATATCTTGAATTAGAGCAAAACTTTATATATCTGATCACCATTTTGATTTACCTATTATTATCATATAGCCATATTATATGCCCATTTTTCTTTTTTTTTTTCCTTTAGAGCATTTACTTTTTTAAAAATTAATTTATTTTTTACTGGAAGCAAATTATTTTACAATATTATATTGGTTGGTTTTGCCATACATTGACATGAATTCGCCCCAGTGTACATGAGTTCCCCTTCCTGAACCCCCCTCCCACCTCCCTCCTCCCTTTATCCTCCCCCTGGTCATCCCCGCACGCCAGCCCCGAGCATCCTGTAACATACATCGACCCTGAACTGGTGATTTGAAATATGTATGTTGTCATATATGCCCATTTTTCTACAGTAAACAGACTTTCAAATAATTTTTATGAATGATTGTATTTCAGTTGGCTTTTGGAGCATATTTAGGGGCACAGATTTTAAAATATTCCAGCTATATATGTTTATTTTCTTACCTCTGAGTTCCTTGCCTTATTTAAGATGGTTAACTTACTCATAATTTCATACATAGATTTCAAGCTGTCCACCTGTAATGTGTTTATTACTCTTACACTGAGGTCATAATCTCTCTGATTTTTTGTAAGATGTTTGAAGGAGGAGCAACTTCATATTTTTGTAAGATATACCTTTAAGCCAGTTTTTATCAATAATTCCATCTTTCCAAATAGAGTGAAATACAAACTTGCCATATGTTAAACATCCAAATATAATGAGAGCTATTCCTGATTCATTCAACAGTAATAACTGAGTATGTGTTACATGCTAGAGCATTTTATGAGCATAATACATTATATTATTTTATCTCTAGGCTATTGTCAATGTAATTAATCCATGTCAATGTCATAAATTACTGCTATTATATCTCTTATTCAACTAGCTTTCAAAACATCATTTAATTCTGTTTATTACACTTGTTTCAGTGTTGTTTAACCTGGTTTCATACTCCTTGTAATATTTTTACTTCCTAACTTTTCATTTTTATGAATTGGTTTTTGTACAAGTGAACATCTATTCACATACTCTGTTAAAATACAAAGGTGAGCAGAAAAGGTGAAGACCCTTCTTGTTTGGATCTTGCACTATGATTAGGAAGACAGCACAGTGAAAGAAATGTGTGTAGAATACAGTGTCCAGATGACAGATATGAAGGACATTACTCAATGATAAGTGTAGAATTCTCACAAAGCAGGTAGGTCTTGTGAGTATCGACCTCACAGATAATTGATGTTTGGACAAAGATCAGAACTAAGACTAGAGTGAGCCCATAGGACCTATCAGAAAAATGATCAAAACCCAAGAATAACAAGGAGATGATGCCACATATGAAAAAGCACTAAAGAGGCTGTTTTTTTGTCTACTATCGAACCATATGTAAACAGTTATTCAAACAGATATGAAACAGGCACAGGGGAAATAAGTTTCACTGCTTGATATTAAAAATGGTCTAAATTCAATCCATATTCATTGTCTTTTTTGTACATCCTTTTGTAAGTGCTGTCTTAGTCCTTTTATTCATTTTTTTTTTTTTTGGGCAAACGATCTGCAAATGTTTCATATCAAGATACCACTACTTTATCATTTGGATAAACATATTTGATTTTTAAATTATTTTCCCAGACATAAAGGCAATAGAACAGTACATGAAATATCACCAGAACCAAAGATGCTTTTCTCTACCACAGTCCCTCAGGGGCCATTTGAGCTTATTAGGTCTTTATTTCCTCTTGTGTCCATTTGATTTTTCTCTCCCCCTCACATCCCTCTCTGTATCTAGATGTATACATACATTTTAAAATCCAGTTTTCAAGAAAGGATATAGATATATACATACATATACGTACCCTTTTCTGTGACACAGTGGTAAAGAATCAGAATGCCAGTGTAGGAGATATAAGAGACTCGGGTTCGATCCCTGGGTCGGGAAGATCTCCTTTAGAAGAGAATGGTAATCCACTCCAGTATTCTTGCCTAGGAAATCCCATGGACAGAGGAGCCTGGTGGGCTACAGTCCATGAGGCGGCAATGAGTCAGCCAGGACTGAGCAGGCATGCACAATGTATGTATATCCTTTGAACAAATTTGAATGTGTCTTTAATACAAGGCCATACCAAAGTTGAGTCCCAAGTTTATTGATTCCTGGGAAATTTTCAAAATGGAATCTCTGGATATCATTTTACATAATCAGATCTGATCAACTTGAGTTGTATCAAACTTTAACTTAATCAGGGTAGTTAAGGAGGAGGGATGAAAAGGACTTAGGAGTAACATAGCTTATGTAGTGAGAAGGTAACAGACAGGAATGCCAGGGGTCTCCAAAAGAAGGAAATAGGATGCAAATGTCAGACATTTTTTTCTCTCTCCTTTGGCTGTAGGAGGAAACAAACTACGTTTCAGGGTTTTTTTTTTTTTTTCTCTCTTAAAATTCTATGTTGCTGTGAGGATACCTGGTTCCACCTGAACTTAACTTTTCTCAAACCTTGAGCTAACCAATGTGTTTTTCTTATGGAAGTGTTTTCCTTAAGCTATGTTAATGAAACTATGTATTCCCTTTGGAATTTGCCTTTCTTCAAAATGGTTCCACCTCAGACTAACTTTTTTTCTTTTCTCAAATCTTGGGCTGATAATAGCTCAAGAAACCAGTATTCATATCATTTATTTTATGGCTGGGGGATGACACATTTCTTGCCATCCTTTCCAAAAATGCATATTGTGGGAGAGGGCCCAGGTGAAACTCCGTCAACCTTGAGGTGTCTCTCTTATCTGATTAATAGCTTTCTAACAAACATAAAACATCCAGCGAAAGACGAGCAGGGGGCACTCTTTCCGCCCCCTTCTGATGTCTATGTCAGAAGCTTTCTCTATCTCCTTTACACTTTAATAAAACTTTATTACACAAAAGCTCTGAGCGATCAAGCCTTGTCACTGGCCCCGGATTGACTTCCTCTCCTCCGGAGGCCAAGAATCCAGGCGTCTTTCATGGCTCAACCACAGCCTTTCAGTAGCCAGTGTCTACTGTGTGTACCTGTGTTCTTGCCCTCTATCATGTGAGCAGTGCTCACAGCAGGGACACTGACTCACATAGTCCAAGGTGACTCATACACAGACGCCAGAACTCAGTTAACAGGAGAGATTCATTTAAACATACAGGACAATTTTGCAACAATTTCAAAATGTGCTCAAGGAACACAGTGTGGATGAGGATTTCCTTGTGACTTGAAGTTTCAGCAGCAACGGGGAAGTCACCTTGCTCTACAGCATCCTGACCCCACCTCTCCTCACATTTCATCTCGTGCACTAAGCTCCCCAAATCAGCTTCCTTTTTTAAACTTGAACATGTTAAACAAGCACCTTCCCCAGGGCTTTTATACCAGGGCTGTTACAGCAGTGTTCACCTTGCCAGGCACACATTTCTCCTCCTGGTAAGTTCAGTGTTCTTGCTCTCTCTTCCTTGAGGTCTCTATTCAAATGTCATCTTATTTGCATGTCTTACCTGAACAGTCATGAGAAATAGTATCCCCTCTCTATTCTTTACCCTATAACTCTTTTCAAATTTCTTCATATCAGGAGTCATCGTATGACAAGCAATATATAATAACACATATGTAGCCAAATTTCATATATATATATACATAGCTTATATTTTCTTTGTGTCTAGATTCTTACAGTTTTTATAGGACCCCATACTCATCGCCTGGACAGCACCTGAAACAATGTCATTATTCAATTTATATTGCCCAAATGAATTGAAAAATTTCTCATTAAGTATTTGGAATATATGATAGCCTGCAAAAAAAGTCTACAAGTGAAACAACCTTGTGAATTCGAGATGACACAGGGAATTCCATAAAGGGGAAAATCCATTAAAAGCATACTGAACTTAGGCAAAAATAATTCAATGTACTTAAGTAAAATATAAACAATAGTTTTTCAACAATGTGAGCAATGTCTTTTTTTGTGAAAATAGACATGTTATTTTCTCCTTTCCAGTAGTCACCTCCACCACATGAGACCAATAAACCTGACAAATGTTTCAGAATTTCTTCTTCTGGGACTTTCAGAGGAATCAGAACTGCAACCCCTCATATTTGGGCTTTTCCTTTCCATGTGTCTGACTACTGTGTTTGGAAACCTGCTCATCATCCTGGCCATCAGCTCAGACCCCCCACCTCCACACCCCCATGTACTTCTTCCTCTCCAACCTGTCCTTTGTAGACATCTGCTTCACCTCCACCACCGTCCCAAAGGTGCTGTGGAACATCCAAACTCAGAGCCAAGTTATAACCTACGAAGGCTGCATCATCCAGATGTATTTTTTCACACTGTTTGTAGTTTTGGATGACTTCCTCCTGACTGTGGTGGCCTATGACCAGTTTGTGGCCATCTGTCACCCCCTGCACTACACAGTCATCATGAACGCCTGGCTCTGTGCACTGCTGGTTCTGGTGTCTTGGATCATCGGTATCTTGGATTCCTTCTTACAAACCTTAATGGTGTAAAGGCTGTCCTTCTGTGGAGAGGTGATAATCCCTCACCATTTCTGTGAACTCAAACAGTTGGTTCAAGTTGCCTGTTCTGACACCCTTCTTAATGACACCATGCTAAAATTTTCATCTATCTTGCTGGGAGGTTCACCCTTAGCTGGTATCGTTTACCCTTACTGTAGGATAGTTTCCTGCATACGTGGAATTTCGTCTCAGGGGAAGTATAAAACATTTTCCACCTGTGCATCTCACCTCTCAGTGGTCTCTTTATTTTATTGTACATGCTTAGGAGTGTATATTTATCCTGTTAATGTCCACAGCTCACACTCAAGTGCTGCGGCCTCAGTGATGTACAGTGTGGTCACACCCATGCTGAACCCCTTCATCTATAGTCTGAGGAACAAAGATATACAGAGGACTTTGAAAGCATTCTTTAGGACTGTAGCTATAAAAAGAAGCCAATTGTTCTGAGCTGAAGGAGGCAGCAGGATTGAAAGTTTTAAAGCCTCATAGCCAGAAATTGAAAATTTTGATCAGATCTTAGTAGAACCTACTCTTTCCATATTATTATTTTTTTAATTTTTTATTAGAAAACTGAAATTTACAATGGTTTATATCACTCACTGAGTACATGGCATTTAAAAACAACATTATTACAGAAAGATAACAAAAATACAAAGTCTTAAAATCTACGGGATATGGAAAACATTATCCACTGAGGCCTTAAATGTAGTAGACTTTACATAAAAAGGAAAAGCAATGAGTATACAAGTATACAGCCAGTTTAAAAAGTTAGCAAAATAAACAGAATAATCATAAAGAAAAGAAAGTAACTAATATATACCAGGTATTAATGCAACAAAAATAAAGATAAAATTGAGAGGCTCAACAGTCAAAGCTGCCTTAAATAGCTTCTCTAAAAAGGGAAACATCAGGTAACAATAATCAACAAGAAAAAATCTTGCAAATAAACAATACTCAAAATGGGAATTACTCTGTTTCCATGTTATTGATGGAATTTTTGTTTCTTTGACTTCACCTCCTTTATAAATTTATATAGCTCACTTGGTTAAGCTTTTTAATTTCTCTCTTAACCAAGAATTGTTGCCTTCATGCTTTCCCACTTGCTAAAATTTGTTTTCAAACTTAAATCTGAGCAGTTTGGGGATTGCTGCTTATCATATTAGTTGATTGATTTCTTTTTTTTTCTTCCCAGATGCATATTTATTTTAAATACTTTTTGAAAGTCTTCTTTTACATTTTTCAGGTACATGACACACCTAATAGGGTCTAATACCTGTCTTGTGAGGTTTGTATGCGTGCGTGAGTGTGTCATCAAAATAAAACTTGTGAATTTGAGTGCATATCTTCAGAAAACTTAAAGGAAAATATGATTTAAACAAAGCAACAAAGATTAAAAAGAAATTTGGCATGAAATAGTGGCTTCAAAATCTTAGATTTTTCTAATCTATGAATTAAGAGTAAATTATGAGTGAAGACTAAACTAATTCAAATATTAAGTAGTTTGCCTAGCATTTTCTAATTTATGAATTAGGAGTAAATTATGAGTTAATTATAAACTAATACAAATCCTAAGTAGTTTATCTAGCTTTTCTAATCTATGAATTAGGAGTAAATTATGAGTTAAGACTAAAGTAACATAAATACTAAGCAGTTTGCCAGGAGTTTGTTTTTCCTTAAGGTTTTCTTGTTTAGTTTGCCTCCTGGTTTTGTTTTAAAAGCCAATAAAAGTTTATTCCAGTCGATTTTAGTCCTGGCCCCAGTCACAGAAGAGTTATCATCTGAAACATTTCTATCAAGGCCCACACAGAGGCGGCTCACGATCACAGTGGGCATCTCATTTAAACAAAACCACATGACTTATAGACTATAGTTCTAAAGGCTCCCTGGGGGAATTTCGTCATCATGAGAAGTCATGATGGAATCTGGAGTCACTGGGGCATCTGTTTAGTCATGGGAGCTGCACGTGGAGAGGAAGGAAGATTTCTTCACAGACAAACGTGGGTCTTGGGTGTGGTGTTGGCAGTTAGGCCGGATACTGGAGCCGAGTCAAGACTTGCCTGTCTCCCGGGACCCCCGAGCCAGGGGCAGTGGCTGGCGCTCCGGGTCCCCGGGGGCAGGGCCGGGAGGGGGCCAGGTCAGCGGCCAGCTCCTGCCTGAGGCGCGCGTTGTAGCTCCTGAGCTCCTGGACCTTCCTCCAGGTCTGCTCGGCAGCCATCCAGCTCTCCCACACCATCCTCTCCTGGAAGAGGGTTTCCTTGCGATGGAAGGTGATGCTGACCTCCAGCTCACGGCCCAGGCGCTCTGCCATCTCGCGGTAGATGCTGCGGGCCTCCTCCTGGGCGGCCAGGTTCTCCAGCGTGGCAGGCAATCTCCTCTCCAGCTCCAGGCAGCGCGTCTCCGCCTGCAGCTCCGTCTCCTGTAGCTCTGCCAAGAGCCGAGCGTGCTGTCCCGGCAGCACCTGAAGCTTGTGCTTCAGCAGCTGCACGTCGTGCTCCAGCTGGAAGGCCGCTCCCCGCAGGGACGCCTGTTCTCGCTGCAGACGCACCGTCTCCCCCACGAGCCTCGCGAAGCGCCGCTTTTCTTCCAGCTCCTGTCTGGCTCTTCCCTGGGGCTGGTGCTCCAGGCCCGGGAGGCACACGCACAAGTCCCCGCCAGCGCCCACCTTCTTCAGGACACTTTCTGTCCTCTGGACTGGGACACGGCCAGCTGGCTCGACGTCCCCATCACCCCCACGGCCCCCAAGGAGGTCAGGGACCAGGAGGACCCTCAACAGTTGCTCGGCCAGGGCCTCTGCCTGGCAGACCTGGGCTTCCAGCTCCTGCTGCCTCTGTGCGTTCGCCTCCCGCAGCCTCTCTTTCTCCTTCTCCTTCTCCAGGACTCTCTGCTTCCATCTTGCAAGATCCTGGGCCAGCAGCCCTGGACGTTCGGCAACAAGGATGTTTTCATTCAAATCGCTCACAGCTTTCGGGCAAGGCTGCCCCGCATTCTTCTCGGATGCTCTGAGGCCGGGTCTGTCATCGGTAACTTGGGGGCGTCGAGGTTCCTGGCTCTTCTGTGCCTTTTCCACAAAGTCCATGGTGTCCTGACGAGAGCAGCCGCTCAGGTGTGCGTTCAGTGTCGACAGGCCCGGGGTGTGGCGCATGGGTGGGCCGGGTTCCCCGTCGGGAGGTCCGGGGGCTCCATCGGCCTGTGCCATGGGGGAACCGCTTTTCTCCCTACTTTGTCCACAGACCTCATCGCGGCCAGAATATCTCCCGCCAGGCACCTTTCCTCTGCGGACACTGTGCCGTCTCCTCAGGACCCACAGCAGCCACGCAACACAAACCAGGGCCCCCCAGGGCAACAGAGGGAGGCCTGGGACGCGGGTCAAGCTCTCAGAAGCCAGCAGCAGAGCGCCCCCTAGCTGCTCCAGGGTTAGCTGGCTGTGGACCCCGGGCGCAGGCAGTGGGCCCTCCATGGCAGGGAGAGCTCCCCGGCTCCTCCTTCGAGGGCCGGTGTCCTGTGGGCAACGACCAACCGCTCAGAACCTTGGGGAGTGTCCTGTCTCCAAGGGAAACAGGTGTGTGACGACCAGGGCTGGTCAGTGAGGTGGGGGAGGGGAGGCACACCAGGTTCAAGAGACAGTTCTCAGGAGAGGTTCTGAATTAGAAAGGGATCGCTCCTGTCCAGGCTGGGGAAGGTGGCGTGGGGGAAGGCAGTGTATCCCACACAGGCTCACAGCAAACCTTGGGTCAGGTACAGGCCCTGGGGAGGTGGCCAGAGGGCAGCCTTGGGGCAGAGCCACCTGCAAAGGACCCGTACAAGTGTGTTGGAGTGAGGATTGCACTGCAGGGTCCTGAAACCTGAGTCTGTGTTTGGCGTGGGGGTGTTCTCCGTTATTTCCATCGTCTGTTCAGTTAATGTCTCGGGGCTCCTCCAGTATCCCCAGGATTATCCTGGCTGTTGGATCCAGGGATGAAGTCACCCAGGTGCATTGTCCAGGGGACCAAGAGGTCCAACTCTAGGGAGCAGAAGATCAGGTAACAGGAACCAGGGGAGAATGGTCCCTTCTGCTCTGTAGACTCGTCCACCGGCTATCGGACGGGGTGACATGACAGGCTCCCGCCAGGACAGACACTGGTGCTGCTGTCTGAGGCAGGAGGAATCTGCCTGAAAGTCGGGGGTACAGTGTCCCAGGCAGGACACAGGAGTGGGAATGCCTGTGATCCGAAATTTAGTCGTGAAATAAAGTATATGAAGAGAGTGCTCAAAAGTATCCAGGCTAGGCTTCAACAGTATGTGAATCGAGAACTCCCATTGCTCAAACTGGACTTAGAAAAGGCAGAGAAAGCAGAGATCACATTGCCAACATCCACTGGATCATAGAAAAAGCAAGAGAGTTCCAGAAAAACATCTACTTTTGCTTCATTGACTACGCTAAAGCCTTTCACTGTTTGGATCACACCAAACTGTGGAAAATCTTAAGGAGATGGGAATACCAGACCACCTCGCTTCCTGCGAAACCTGTATGAAGGTCAGGAAGCAACAGTTAGAACCGGACATTGAACAATGGACCCTTTCAAAATCGGGAAAGTACTCAAGGGTGTACGCTGTCACCCTGCCCATCCAACACACATGCAGAGCACATCATGCGAAACGCCAAACTGGATAAAGCACAAGCTGGATTCAAGACTGGATTTGCTGGATTCAACAAACTCAGACATGCAGATGACACCACCCCCACGACAGACAAGTGAAGAGGAACTCTAGAGCCCCCCGATGAAGGCCAAAGAGGAGGGCAAAAAAGCCGAGCCCAAACTCAACATTCAGACAACCAAGACCATGGCATCTGGTCCCCTCAGTTCAGTTCAGTTCAGTCACTCAATTGTGTCTGACTCTTTGTGACCCCATAAACTGCAGCATGCGAGGCCTCCCTGTCCATCACCAACTCCCGGAGTCCACCCAAACACATGTCCATGGAGTCAGTGATGCCATCCAATCATCCCATCCTCTGTCGTCCCCCTCTCCTCCTACCCTCAATCTTTCCCAGCATCAGGATCTTTTCCAATGAGTCAGCTCTTTGCATCAGGTGGCCAAAGTATTGGAGCTTCAGCTTCAACATCAGTCCTTCCAATGAACACCCAGGACTGATCTCCGTTAGGATGGATTGGTTGGATCTCCTTGCAGTCCAAGGGATTCTCAAGAGTCTTCTCCAACACCACAGTTCAAAAGCATCAATTCTTCAGCGCTCAGCTTTCTTTATAGTCCAACTCTCACATCCATACATGATCACTGGAAAAACCATAGCCTTGACTAGATGAACCTTTGTTGACAAAGTGATGTCTCTGCTTTTTAATATGCTGTCTAGGTTGGTCATAACTTTCCTTCCAAGGAGCAAATGTCTTTCATTTTCATGGCTGCAATCACTATCTGCAGTGATCTTGGAGTCATGTATGGATGTAAGAGCTGGGCCTTAAAGAAGTCTGAGCACTGAAGAATTGATGCTTTTGAACTGTGGTATTAGAGAAAACTCTTGAGAATCCCTTGGACTGCAAGGAGATCCAACCAGTCCATCCTAAAAGAAATCAGTCCTGAATATTCACTGGAAGGACTGATGCTGAAGATGAAACTCCAATACTTTGACCAGCTGATGCAAAGAACTGACTCACTGGAAAAGACCCTGATGCTGGGAAAGATTGAAGGCCGGAGAAGGGGACAACAGAGGATGAGATATTTGGAAGGCATCACTGACTCGATGGACATGAGTCTGAGCAAGCTCCAGTAGATGGTGAAGGACCGGGATGCCTGGCACGCTGCAGTCCATGGAGTTGCAAAGAGTCAGACGCGACTGAAAACTGAGCAACAACAAAGGCACTCATGGTTACTTATATGCATATAACAAGAGAAATCTCAGACCACTGATTTCTCACTGGTGTGTATCATTCCTTTGTATATTAACACCTTAGCTGCACTTCCTGATATTCCAGAATTCAACAAACATTGTGTTTTGTAAGTTGTCACTGAATTTTATTCTTCTTGTCACTGTTACATTCTCTGACTCTATTTCCACAATTCTCACCGTTTTTGTTGTTTAGTTGTTAAGTTGTGTCTGACTCTTTCGTTACCCCGTGTACTGTTACCACATGGTGAAACCACCAGGCTCCTCTGCCCACGGAATTTTCCAGACAAGAATACTGGAGCAAATTACCATTTCCTACTCCAGGAGATCTTCCCAATTCAGTGATTGAACCCACATCTCTTATGTCTCCTGCAGAGGCAAGTGGGTTCTTTACCACTAGTGTCACCTGGCCACTGGCAAAAACAGTATCACATACAAATCTCCATATGGAGTTTCCAAAGTAATGCAAATTTGAATAAATCGTTGGGAATAATAAATATGTGAAATATGGGGAAAGGAATATTAAAATATAGTTCATATTACTTGCAAGATATTTTATTTTCATGCCGCACATCTATTCCTTGTGTTATGGAAGATCAATATTTATGTAAAGGGGGATTTACCTTGGAGTTCAAGTGTTGATGTCTTGTTTTATGTTAAATATAGGATTATATTCTTGTTTCTCATTGAAAACCTCCAGTTATGCCTACACATGAATTCTTCTATTGCTCTAAATGAAATATATCCCTCTATTCTAAATAGCCATAATATTTAAGGCACAATGAATGTTGACTGTGTGGATCACAATAAACTGTGGAAAATTCTGAAAGAGATGGGAATCCCAGACCACCTGACCTGCCTCTTGAGAAACCTGTATGCAGGTCAGGAAGCAACAGTCAGAACTGTACATGGAACAACAGACTGGTTCCAAATAGGAAAAGGAGTGTGTCAAGGCTGTATATTGTCACCTTGCTTATTTAACTTATATGCAGAGTACATCATGAGGAACGCTGGGCTGGAAGAAGCACAAGCTGGAATCAAGATTGCTGGGAGAAATATCAATAAGCTCAGATATGCAGATGCCACTACCCTTATGGCAGAAAGTGAAGAGGAACTCAAAAGCCTCTTGATGAAAGTGAAAGAGGAGAGTGAAAAGGTTGGCTTGAAGCTCAACATTCAGAAAACTAAGATCACGGCATCTGGTCCCATCACTTCATGGGAAATAGATGGGAAAACAGTGGAAACCGTGTCAGACTTTATTTTGGGGGGCTCCAAAATCACTGCAGATGCTGATTGCAGCCGTGAAATTAAAAGATGCTTACTCCTTGGAAGGAAAGTTATGATCAACCTTGATAATATATTAAATAGCAGAGACATTACTTTGCCAACCAAGGTCCGTCTAGTCAAGGCTATGGTTTTTCCTGTGGTCATGTACGGATGTGAGAGTTGGACTGTGAAGAAAGCTGATCGCCGAAGAATTGATGCTTTTGAACTGTGGTGTTGGAGAAGACTCTTGAGAGTCTCTTGTACTGCAAGGAGATCCAACCAGTCAATCCTAACGGAGATCAATCCTGGGTGTTTATTTGAAGGACTGATGCTAAAGCTGAAACTGCAATACTTTGGCCTCCTCATGCGACGATTGACTCATTGGAAAAGACTCTGATGCTGGGAAGGGTTGGGGGCGGGAAGAGAAGGGGACGACGGAGAATGAGATGGCTGGATGGCATCACCGACTCTGTGGATATGAGTTTGAGTGAACTCCGGGATTGGTGATGGACAGGGAGGCCTGGCGTGCTGTGATTCGTGGGGTCGCGGAGAGTCGGACACTACTGAGCAACTGAACTGAACTGAACTGAATGTTTATTATAAATATCATCTATTATGATCATAAATCTCATCATTCATTATGATCAAGGATGACTTACAAGAAAAGTTCACACAAGAGAAGTTCAATTCCTTTCTAATCTAGTGTTTCAGGATCACATATTTTTCTCCATAAATATTCATTTCCCTCCACACTTCCCTGGTTTCCTGGAAAGGAATCTCAGTGAAGTCAAATACACATTTCTGAAGTAAACTTGAATAACAGAATGGTATTAAAGTTGTGTCAATATCAAAGCAAATACTAAAAGTAAGAATCAAATGTTTGTAAATGCCTTCACTTCTACTCAGTTTGGTTCTTGTATTAGTAAGTGGTTGCTGTGTAAGAAGACATCCTGAAAGCAAATAGTTTGACATTATGTTTTACTAAAAGGTTATGGTAATGAATTGTTGAGATTTCTGCTGGGATTCTCATGTGTCTTTACTCATCTGTAAGTCAGCTGGGCAGGCTCCGTTGATCTTGGCTGTCTTTTCTAATATACTGGCAGCTCACCTAGCAGTCGGCTGATCTACCATGGCCTTGGCTGGGACAATCAAGCTCTGCTCCACGTGTCCTCTGGATGGCACACCTGGATTTATTTATATGTTTCAGAGGTGATTTTCCCAAAGAGATTAGCAGAAATGCATGAAGTCTACTTAAGCCACATCATCATTTTCTCTATATTCCATGAACAAAAGCAGAAAAGAAAAAAAAAAAAAAAAAGCATGAGTCCAGAGTGGATACAAAGGTGGAGAAATAAACTCCATGACCTGATGGAAGGTGTTTTATTATCACTTTGTAAAATATGGGGATGCAGATGAAGGTGGAGAATTGGAGTCATGTCCACAAATAGTCTAAGACAATAATACATTTCAAGTCAGCAAAGTTTTGTCTTTAGAGCTGAGGTGCCTCTCTTTGAGGTAGAATGTATCCGAGTCTGTTTTTTAAATCCATCCAGGCACTCTGTGACTTTTGATTGGTGTGTTGAATCTGTTTACATTTAAAGTGATTATTGACAGATAAAGACTTAGTCCTGCTATTTTCCTCTTTTGTATATGGTTACTCTATTTCTCCTTTGATTCTGAAATTTTCCTTATGTTTCTGTGCCATTTCAAGTTGGTGGATTTCCATGATGCACCTTTCAGTTTTCTTTTTCTTGATGTTTCATGTCTCTACTCTAGATTTATGGTTACCATGGGTTAGTCTAAAATGTCTCATAGATTAAATTTTCCCACTGATTGCATCTTATTTTCATTTGCACATATGGTTGCATACTTTCAACTTTCCCTTCTGTCTTTTAGTTACCTCAGCAATCCCTTTTTATGTTGATAGTTTGTTACCTAATCAAAGTAGCTATAATTATTGTTTCTGCTTTGTCACTCCTTTACACTTCATGCTATAAAAAATACTTAAACCTATTCTGATGCTGTGTTAGAATCTTCAAATTCCACCTATTTACCAACTTACTAAAAATGTTGTGTACTTTTGCCTTTGTTTCTGGTAGAAGAGTTTCTTTCAGCATCTATGTAAGGCATGCCTAGTGTTGATGAACTCCCTGAGCATTTGTTTGTCTAAAAGTCTTTATTTATCCTACATATCTGAATGGTAACTTTTCTGGGTAGAGTATTTTTAGGTGACAGTTTTTGTCTTTCAGTATTTTCAGAATGACATTCACTCCCTCCTGGTCTCATAAGCTTTCTACTGAGAAATGTGCTGGTAGGCTAATGAAGGTTTCATGTTGGCTACCTTTCTTTTTCCCTGTTTGCTTAGAAATTATTTTATGTTCCTGACTTCGACAATTTTAAAATATTGTGTCTTGGGGAAGATCTTTGTGCACTGAGGTAATTAGATGATGTTTAGCTTCATGGAAGTGTATATATCCTGTTTCTTCTCCAGGATTGGAGGGTGTCGATTATCATTTGCTTAAATAAACTTTTTGTTCCCTTTTCCCTGTCTTCTCCTTCTGAGATACCCATTACTCTTATGTTGACTGTCCAAAAAAGCATTCAGATAGATTTTGTTAGGATTCCTCATATTTTGAGTATCTCATTTCTCTCTCCTCTTCTACTTGTGTCATTTTTAGATTTCTGCCTTCAAGCTTGTGTATTCTCTCTTTATTTCCAATGATTTCGAGTGCCTTCTTCATCTGTTTGTATGTGTTTGTTGTTGTTGTTTTTTGATTAATTTTTCAGCTTTAGTCTTCCCTGGTTGCTTAGATAGTAAAGAATCTGCCAGCAATGAGGGAGACCTGGGTTCAATCTCTGGGTTGGGAAGAGTCCCTGAGAAGGGAATGGCTACCCACTCCAGTATTCTTACCTGGAGAACCCCATGCACAGAGGAGCCTGGTGGGCTACAGTCCACAGTGTCAAAGAGTCAGACATGACTGAGAGAGATTCATTATTCGGCTTTAGGATTTCTGTTTGGTTCCATTTTAAAGTTTTAACCTTTTTAGTAAAGCACGCCTTCTGTTCATTAATTTCACTCTTATGTTATTGAATTGACTTACAGAGTTGGCTCAGATAGTAAAGCGTCTGCTTACAATGCGGGAGACCTGGGTTCAATCCCTGGGTTGGGAAGATCTCCTGGAGAAGGAAATGGCAACCCACTTCAGTATTCTTGGCTGGAAAATCCCATGGACAGAGGAACCTGGTAGGCTATAGTCCATGGGGTCGCAAAGAGTTGGACACAACTGAGCAACTTCACTTTCACTTATGGCTCGTTAAGTTTCTTCATGGCAGATACTTTGAATTCAGTTGGTAAAGAATCTGCCTGCAATGGGGGAGACTTTGGTTTGATCCCTGAGTTGTGAAGATGCCCTTGAGGAGGGAATAGCAACACACTCCAGTATTCTTGACCAGAGAATCCCATGGACAGTGGAGCCTGGTGGGCTACAGTCCATGGCTTCACAAAGAGTCAGACATGACTGAGAAACTAACACCAGAATGCAATATCCCGTGCTTTGAAGTTTTGTTTCTGGGGAATTATTTTCTTTCTGTGGTAACGTTAGTGTACTTCTTTCTAGTGTGTGATGAGCTGTTCCTCTACTGGAACATTTGAAGTAGGGAACTTGTTGTTCAGTCCCTAAGGCATGTCCAGCTGTTTGCTACCCCATGAACTGCAGCATTCCAGGCTTCCCTGTCCTTAACTTTCTCCAAGAGTTTGCTCCAACTCATGTCTATGGAGTCGGTGATGCCATCCAATTATCTCATCTTCTCTCACCCCCTTCACCTCTTGCCCTCAATCTTTCCCAGCATCAGGGTTTTTCCCATGGAGTCAGGAAAGACTGACTTCACATCACATGGTAAAGTATTGGAGCTTCAGCTTTGGCACCAGTCCTTCCAATGAATATTCAGTACTGATTTCCTTTAGGATGGACTAGCTGGATCTCCTTGCAGTCCAAGGGACTCTCAAGAGTTTTCTCCAACACCACAGTTCAAAAGCATCAATTCTTTCATTCTCAGTCTTCTTTATTATGGTCCAACTCTCATATCTGTACATAACTACTGGAAAAACCATAACTTTGAGTATATGGACCTTTGTTGGCAAAGTGATGTCTCTTCTTTCTAATACACTGTATAGGTTTGTCATAGCTTTTCTTCAAGGAACAAGGGTCTTTTAATTTCATGGCTGCACTCAATATCCACAATGATTTTGGAGCCCAAGAAAATAAAATATGTCACTGTTTCTACTTTTCTCACATTTATTAGTCATGAAGTTGAGAGGGTAACAGGTAGGAAGGCTAGGTGCTCCCAAGTGGAGGAAATAAACTGCAAGTGGCAGACTTTTATTTTTTCCCTTCTCTATACAATGGCAAGCCACTCCAGTACTCTTGCCTAGAAAATCCCATGAATGGAGGAGCCTGGTAGGCTGCAGTCCATGGGGTCGCTAAGGTCGGACACGACTGAGCGACTTCACTTTCACTTTTCACTTTCACACATTGGAGAAGGAAATGGCAACCCACTCCAGTGTTCTTGCCTGGAGAATCCCAGGGACGGGGGAGCCTGGTGGGCTTCCGTCTATGGAGTCACACAGAGTCGGACACGACTGAAGTGACTTAGCAGCAGCAGCATACAAAATTAAAAGGATGTTTCTTTTAAATTCTGTGTTGTTATGATGACACCTGGTTCCCCCTAACTTAACTTTTCTCAAACCTTGAGCTAACCAATGCGTTTTTCTTATGGAAATATTTTTCTTAAGCTATGTTAATGAACTATGTATTTGCCTTGGAATCTGCCTTTCTTCTAAAAGGTTCAGCCTAAGACTCAAACCTTGAACAGAAAATGGCCCAAAAAATCAGTATGTCTTACTCATGGAAATGTTCTCTTAAGCTATGCTAATGAGACTATGTATTTGATTGGAAATCCGCCTTTCTTTAAGATTCATGTCAACTGTTTTATGGTGGGGATGACCTTGTGCCAATGTAATCTCAAAACGCGTGCTATAGGAGAGGGGCCTGGTGCAACTCTTTCAGTTTTGAGGTGATTCTTTATTTGATTAGCAACAGATATCTTGCTAACAGATATATAACTCCTTGCTAAAAAATAGCAAGAGGGGCCTCTTTCTGCCCCCTTCTGATATCTATGTCAGAGCTTCCTCTGTCTCTTTTATACTTTAATAAAACTTCATTGCACAAAAGCTTTGAGTGATCAAACCTCGTCTCTGGCCCCGACTCAAAATCCTCTCCTCTGGAGGTCACAGATCCCAGTGTAGCTCTCGGCTGGCAGCCAAACCTTTCAAAGTGATGGGACTGGATGCCATGATCTTAGTTTTTTGAATTTTGAGTTTTAAACCAGCTTTTTCACTCTCCTCTTTCATCCTAATCAAGAGGATTTTTAGTTCCTCTTCACTTTCTGCCATTAGAGTGGTATCATCTGCATATTTGAGGCTGTTGATATTTCTCCCTGCAATCTTGATTCCAGCTTGGGATTTATCCTGCCCAGAATTTCACGTAATGTACTCTGCATATAAATAAGCAGGGTGACAATATACAGCCTTAAAGTACTCCTGTCCCAATTTTGAACCAGTCAGTTGTTCCATATAATATTCTTACTGTTGCTTCTTGACCTGCAAACAGGTTTCTCAGGAGACAGATATGGTGGTCTGGTTTTCTCATCTCTGAGAATTTTCCAGTTTGTTGGGATCCACACAGTCAAAGGCTTTATCATAGTCAATGAAGCAGAAGAAGATATTTTTCTAGAATTCCTTTGCTCTTTCTATGATCCAGCGGTTGTTGGCAATTTGATCTCTGGTTCCTCTGCCTTTTCTAAATCCAGATTTTACCTTTCCCTGGTTCAGAATCAGTTAAAAATTTGAGGCTTTACTCTCATTGTCAAGTAGGTGATGGTATATAGCAGTTACAAATTTCTTCTGCCTGAACTGCCTCTGTTTATTGTTCTGCTCTTTCCACCTTCCATCGCCTCTGTCAGAGGTGTCATCCTGACACTTAGCTATTGCTTCTTGTGTCTCTGGGATTGTTGGTACATTGCTGCTGCCAGTGTGGCTGGCCTGTTGCCTGGTACTGTGGATGGGTAGATTTTCTGATGTACCTGGGAACTCCTGGGACACAGGCTATGATGCCATAAGGGTAGAGTGATGGTAGGTGGTGGGGCTGGGGTTATAAGTGTGCTACGGCATGTTCCTGGTGGCTCAGATGGTAAAGAATGCATCTGCAATGCAGGAGACCCAGGTTTGATCCCTAGGTATGGAAGATCCCCTGGAGAAGGAAATGGCTACCCACTCCAGTATTCTTGCCTGGAGAACTTCATGGAAAAGGGAGCCTGGTCACAAAAAGTCAAACAGACTGAAGCGAATTAGCATGCACACACGTGATATGTTCAGTGTGGTAAGATTCAACAACCTCAGTCACTGCAGGTGTGGAACTAGGAGGAAGAGTCATGGAACCCTAGGTGACTATGGGGACGGAATCCCATCCTCACAGCCACCTGTACTCATACCTAATTAGAGATGATGTAGGAGGTTCCCTACAGGGCATTAAATCCATGAACAAAATACTGACATTAACTTATTTATGGTAAAATATAAATGGTAGCATTTCAGCAATGCAGTAATGCCAATTTATGTGAAAATTAGTCATGTTATTTTCCCCTTTTATCATAGTCACCACCACCACATGGCACCAAGGAACCTAACAGCAATTTCTTAATTTCTTCTTATGGGATTTTCAGGGGAATCAGAACTGCAGACCCTCTTATTTATTATTTTTCTCTCCATGCACATGATCAGTGTGTTTGAAAACCTACTCACTATCATTGCTGCCCAGTCAGACTCCCACCTGCACACCCCCATGTACTTCTTCCTCTCCAACCTGTCCTTTGTAGACCTCTGCTTCACCTCCACCACCATCCCAAAGATGCTGTGGAGCATCCAGACACAGAACACAGTTACTGTCTATGAAGGCTGTAGCACCCACATTCATTTTTTCTTCCTTTTTGTTGGACTTGACATCTTGCTCCTAACAGTGATGGCCGATGACCGCTTCGTGGCCATCTGCCGCCCCCTGCTGTACACGGTCATCATGAGCCCCTGGCTCTGTGCACTGCTGGTGCTGGTGTCCTGGGTCATCAGGGTCCTGCATTCCTTGCTAGAAAGCTTAAGTTTGTTGAGACCGTCCTTCTGTACCTTCTTAGAAATCCCTCACTTTTTCTGTGAACTCAGTCAGATGATCCAACTTGCCAGTTCTGACACCTTTATCAATAACGTGGTGATGTACTCTGGAGCTCTGTTTCTGGCTGATGGTTCCTTCATGTGTATCCTTTACTGTTACTCTAAGGAAGTTTCCTTCATATATGGAATCTCATCAGCTCAGAGGAAGAATAAAGCATTTTTTACCTGTGCATCTCATCTCTCTTATTTTATTGTACAGGCTTAGGGTGTATCTTAGCTCTGCTGCTACCTGCAGCTCAAACTCAAGTTCAACAGCCTCAGTGATGTACACTGTGGTCACACTCACGCTGAACCTCTTCATCTACAGTCTGAGAAATAGAAACTTAAAGAGGGGTCTAAACATGTTCTTTGGAAATGTAAGTATAAAGGCTCCAGTTGTCCTAGGGCTTAAGAAGTACCTGTGATATCAGAACTCAAATTCTTAACCAAATGTTGACAATGTTTTGTCAGATTGTGAAGATAGAACATACTTCTTCTCTTTTTATTGGAATTTATATTTTTATTTTGACATCTTTATATAATTTAAATAACTCACTCAAGTTTTGTTATATCTATGAATGCCAAGTTTTTTGTTTGTTTGTTTTTGTTTCCTTTTAAATTTCCCTTTATTTGTTAATCACACAGTCGTGTCTGACGCTGAGGCTCCCTGGCCTGTAGCCTGCCTTGCTCCTCTTGCTGGGAGAACACTAGAGTCAGTTGCTATTTCCTTCTCCAGGGGATCTTCCCGATCCAGGGATCAAACCTGCATTGGCAGACAGATTCTTTACCACAGGGAAAGCCAACCTGAGGTCATATACTATAAGTTTTTCTGCCTTGTTATGCAATTATTATAAGGGGAATGCCCAAACATTCTGTTTCTTTACTTCTAAAGGTCATGCAGAAAAGCGATGCTATGAGAAAAAAAAAATGAAAATTGTAAAAATACTTGTATAGTTCAAAGAATACATTGAAGGGTAAGCGGTGTATGTGTGCATTATCTGTATATATTTTATTTTAAAAAGCACACTCACACACAAACATGTACATGCACACAGACCCATATATGTTCCCATTTATTATATTGAGAATAACCTTTGCAGAAAATGGAGAGTAATACATGAAAATAATGAATGTCTTTAATAATACGTAATTTAAGTAATGTAGAAATCTAGATAATAACATTTGAAATAGAATATGAGACCTTATCTTTGATATGAATTACTTTTCCTTTCTAAACCCCTCAAAATAAAGCTGCATTTACATTTATGTAACCAGTGTGTGCACACAGGCTCAGTCATGTCCTACTCTTTGTGACCCCAAGGACTGTAGCCTGCCAGGCTTCTCTGTCCATGGAATTCTCAAGGCAAGTGTACTGGAATTGGTTGCCATTTCCTCTTCTAGGGGATCTTTCCAACCCAGAGATTGAACCCGACTCTCCTGCACTGGCAAGTGGATTCTTTACTGCTGTGCTACCTGGGAAGTCCATCAATGAACCAGTAAGTAAGATAAATATTTCAAGTTGCTTCTAATTCTCTTCTTCAATGGGGTTGAAGTGGGGTTCCACTACAAAATACCTTTATCCAGGGGAAACTAAAGAACTGAATCGAGTTGTCTCTCAGTAACACATTACTACACTAATGGCTTTAAAAATTAAAGCTCTAGAGATCAGATGCTGATATTCCTTGCATTGGACTGAACAGAAGATATCTGGGAGAGCTGAGACCCATCTGGACACTCCAGGGAAGAAGGCATTACCTTCCTAGATCACTATCTAGGGGCACCTTCATGCCTTGTCTTGTGGTCCTTCCATTTTCAAAGCCAGCATCATAGCATCTTCAAATCTATCTCTGACACCAATTTTTCCTCTCTTTTCCAAATATAGAGAACCATTGCCATTACTCATACCAATGAGCATAATTCAAGTTAATCTTCTCATCATAAGGATAATAATTTGATAATTTGTTTTATCATTTACCTTTATTTTTCTTTATGTAAGTTAACCCATTCGAAATTTTAAAAATTTAAGCAGAATATTAAATGTCTCTGAGTCTCATTTCTAAAATGGGGAATAGAGGATATGCTATACTATTGATACTTCACAGAATAAGCTTCTCTAAATTTAAACAGACAATCCATACAATGTGCTAAGGTAGGTTAAAATATTTTATAATGAGGGGATAAATGGCAACTATTTGTTTTAGATATAAGTATGGAATTCCTAATGGTTTCAACTGAGCTTCCTAGGTGGTGCAATGGTGAAGAATTTGCCTGCCAGTGCAGCAGACACAAGAGACACGAATTTGATCCCTGGGTTGGGGAGATCACCTGGAGTAGGGAATGTCAACCCACTCCAATATTCTTGCCTGGAAAATTCCATGGTCAGAGAAGCCTGGTGATCTACAGTTCATGGGTTCTCAAAGAGCAGACATACTGAGTGACTGAGCACACACACACACACACACAGGACACACACACTCACACACGTGAGAAACCAAAGCGCACTGCCCAATGTTTTGCACTAAAGAAACAAAGTAGTCCCTCTTATAAAGAGGGAAATAAATTTTTTACAAGAATATTATGGGCTGTGTCCTTGAAAAATGTCAATGCAGTGACCAGCAAAGAGAACTATCCAAGACAGTTGCCTCAGTCTCACTTGCTGGAGAAAACTCAAATTTGGGGTTGGAATAAGATGCTGGGAGTTTAGACTCTGGCAGGAGTAGAGATAATGGAGAAGGATTAATAAAAACTGAATTTGCCTGGCTTATAACCTGGTCTCCTGGGAACAGAGAATGAACAGGAAAAGAAAAAATAACTTTTTGTCCAGACCAAGTCCCACAGGGAATTCATGTGCCTGTAGGTCATTTACCAAGAGGGAAATGTACCTAATGAGCACATGATAGAGAGTTGTAAATACCTCCTCTGCTGTATCCCTGAGCTTGTACAGCCTGGATGTGGAGTACACTAACTGTTGCATTTGGAGTCATAAGTCTGAGTAAAGAACCAATGCTTGACCCCTCCTTCCTGCTCTCATCTGAAGACAGAGCTTCAGTCTCCATCATCATCCACCCAGAAGGGATTCAGACTTCCATAAGGAGCCCTCTGTTCATAGTCCCATGCAGGTGAGTCTGAGACCTCAAAAGATACTGCTAAAAATGTTCAGATAAAATGAAATCCAAAAAATTTACATGAGAAACAACTCATCCTAACTCAGAGTCCAGAGACCACTATGGCTGTTTGCTTGGTTGATTAAAATATCAATATATTTTATGATGCTAGAAAGAAAAGTGGACATTGAATTCAACAACAATGTTCAGTGGTGCCAAATAAATGATAGGAATGGAAGCCCAAAGAGAAGAGGGATGAGAGGCATAAAGTGCTTCTAGTAAAAGTAGAACTTTTGTCCAACGTTTTATTAACTAATTGGGGTGAAAGATATTGTGCATGTGTGCTTCCTAAATTGGTTCAGTTTTGTCCAACTCTTTGCAATCCTATGCAGACCACCAGGCTCCTCAGTCCATGGGATTTTCCAGGCAAGAATAATGGAGTGGGTTGCCATTTCCTCCTCCAGGGGATCTTCCTGACCCAGGGATCGAACTGCATCTCTCACATCTCCTGCATTGGCAGGGAGGTTCTTTACTACTAATGCCCCCTGGGAAGTCCTGAGGATATCAGGTATTAGCTTTGGAGTGATGTAGAATGAATTGAAGGCATTCTTTTATGACTTTTACGATGGGATTTTTTTTTTCTCATCAACTGGTTATTTGCCATTTAGTTCTCTTATTAGGTACAGATGTATTTGAGAGGAATTGTGAGTCTATGTAAATTTTGTGTGGTCAAATCTAGCAATCAGTTATGTTTTCTCCATTTCTAGTATATCAATACTACAAAAATATAAGAAAGTGAAGTTCAAATTCTGGCTCTAACTGTGGATGACTTCGTCCCCCAGGGTACATTTAACAGTGTCCAGAGATTTTTATGACTGTGACATATTAAGGGCTCGATAAATGTCAGGGATGCTGTAAACATCCCACAATGCACAGGACAGACCCTCACCTCAAATAATGATCTGGTCCAGAATGTCAGTTGTGCCAACCTGGGGAACCCTGAATTAAAGAACACCTGTATTTTGAACATTTATTGCTATCTTCAATTTTTTCCTTAAAATGTAACACTGCCAGACAAGTCAGAGAGGACTCCTAGTTCAGAAGCACTCAGCCCCAAACTGACAAATATATTTTCCACAGGAGAATGATATGAAAGAGATTCTGCGTTTCTTTCTCAATTCATATACTGAATTAGAGCTAAACCTTGTGTATGTGGTTACAATTTTGATTTTCCTGTTATTATTATATACCCATATATTACATGTCACTTTTTCTATAGTAAATAGACTTTGAAATACTTTTTTTTTTTAAATAAATGGTTGCTTTTCAATAGACTTTTGGGGCATATTCTTGACCAAAAATTTTAAGAATATTTTAGTTAGGTTGGCGAGTGAGTGGAAGGGAGATTACATACCAAAACATTCTATGAACATAATATATCATATTATTTTTATCTCTAGGTCACTGTCAATGCCATTAATCCATATCAATGTCATAAATCATTACTGTTATATTTGCTGTTCAATTAATTTTCAATACTTCATTTAATTTTGTTTGTTACACTTGCTTCAGAATCATACTATTTAACCTATTAAATATTACCTACTTAATATTTTTACTTCCTAGCTTTTCTTTTCTTTCTTAAAATTATTTATTAAAATTTTTTAAAAATTTATTTATTTTATTTTATAATTTTTTAAAATTTTTTATTTTATTTTATTTATTTATTTTTATTGTATAGGTTGGTTTTGCCATACATTGACATGAATCCACCCCGGGTGTACATGTGTTCCCCATCTTGAACCCTCCTCCCACCTCCCTCCCCATATCATCCCTCTGGGTCAACCAGAATTGGAAGAGACACATGTACTCCAATGTTCATCGCAGCACTGTTTATAATAGCCAGGACATGGGAGCAACCTAGATGTCCATCTGCAGACGAATGGATAAGAAAGCTGTGGTATATATACACAATGGAGTATTACTCAACCTGGCTTTTCACTTTTCTAAATTACTTTTGGTACAATTGCACATCTATTCACACACTTCATTAAAATGCAAGGGTGAGCAAAACAGGTGAATTTACTTCCTGTTTTGGATCTTGCATTATGATTAGGAAGACAGAGTACAATGAAAGAAACGTGTGTGTAATTCAGTGTCCTCGGATGACTAATACGAAGGACGTTACTCAGTGATAAGAATAGAATTGTTACACTGTGGGTAGGTTTTATGTGGATGGACCATACAGATCATTAGTTGTTGGATGAAGAGCAGAACTAGGACTAAAGTGTGCCCATAGGACTTATGGGAAAAGCTATCAAAACCCAAGCATAACAAAGAGATGATGCCCCATATGAAAAGGGAGAGTCTTGCCTTGTCTGCTGTCAGACCTATAAGACCAATTAGTCAAATAGGTATTAAGCAGCCCCAGAAAAATAAATATTGCTGCCTGATATTAAAGAAGGTCAATATTCAATGCATATTTCATTCTGCCTTCTATATATCAGTTTGTGAAATGTTGACTCAGTCCTTTTGCTCACTTTCTGTTGGGCTCTCCAATCTGCAAATGTTTCAAATCATAATGACAGCACTATTTTATCATTTGAATAAATATATTTTTGATTTGTTATTATTTTTCCTGGACATATGGGGGGAGGGGATAAACAGCACATGAAACTTCACCAGAACCAAAGAGAGCTCTTTACCACAGTCTCTCAGGAGACATTTGAGTTTGTTAGGTCTTTATTCCCTCTTGTGTCCATTTCTATCTCTCTCTACCCCCTCCCCAATCCCTCTCTGTCTCCTGATGTATACATATACCTTAAAATTCAAGTTTTGAGACAAGATATATATAGACATGTACATTCATTGAACAAGCTTTTTATTTTATATTGGAGTATATCCAATTAACAATGTTGTGATAGTTTCAGGTGAACAGCAAAGGGACTCAGCCATACTTATACATATATCCATTCTCCTCCAAACTCCCATTCCATCCAGACTGAGACATAACATTGAGCAGAGTACCCTGTGTTATACAGCAGGACCTTGTTGGTTATCCACTTTAAATATAGCATTGTGTTCATGTGGATCCCAAACTCTCTAACTGTCCCTTCCCCTCATCTTTCCCCCTGGAAACCCATAGGTTCACATTCAACTACATTTTAATGATCTTTAATACAAGTGTAAAATGGCCATACCAAAATTGAATCCCAAGTATATTGGTACCAAGAATATTTACAAACTGCAATTTTTGGATACCATTTTACATAACTTGATCTTATCAATGGGGGTTGTATCAAACTCTAACTTAATCAAGGTAGTTAGGGATGAGGGGTGAAAAACATAGAAGTAACAAAGCTTAGGTGGCCAGTGTTTACTGTATGTGTGTGTGTGTGCACACCTGTGTGTGTGTGTGTGTGCCTGTGCATGTGTGTGTGTGGTGCCTGGTGGAGTATGAGAAGTCCTCACAGAGGTGGTACTGAGTTCATATATTTAAGGTGACTCTAAGAACCTGCTGGCAATGTGGGAGACCTGGGTCCAATCCCTGGGTTGGGAAGATCCCCTGAAGGAGGGCATGGCAACCCATTCCAGTATTCTTGACTGGAAAATCCCATGAACAGAGGAGCCTGGCAGGCTGTAGTCCATGGGGTCATAAAGAGTCGGACATGACTGAAGCAGCTGAGCACAGCAAGGTGACTCATACACAGAGGTCAGAACTCAGTCAACAAAAGGGATCCATTTAAACACATTGGATATCTCTGCAACAATTTCATAAAGTACTAGTTACATGAGGTGGATGAAAGTCTTATGATTTGAAGTTTCAGCACCACCACAGAGGTCACCTTGTCCCTCAGCGTCCTCTGATAACATCTCTCCTCACTCCCTCTTGCCCTACACCCTCCCCACATTGGTTTCCTTTTTTCTCTTGAACACCTTAAACAAGCACTTTCCTCAGTGCATTTGCACAGGCTATTCTCCCTGCCAAGCATACACTTCACCTGATATGTTCATGGCTCCTACTCTTTCATTCTTGAATCTAAAAAATAGCATGTCTTCTCTACTCTTTCCCTAAAACCTTTCAGTTTTCTTCATAGCAACAGTCACCATTAAAAAGTTATATATAACCTATGTTATATATATATGTATATATTTAATATATATTCACATATATATGGACTTCCCTGGTAGCTCAGCATTAAAGAACCCGCCTGCAATGCAGGAGACTCAGGAGACCGGGGTTCTATCTCTGGGTGGGGAAGATCCCCAGCAGAGGGCATAACAACCCACTCCAATGTTCTTGCCTGGAAAACCTCATGAACAGAAGAGCCTGGCGGGCTACAGTGCATGGAATGGGAAAGAATCACTGAGCACACACACATACCCACACACATATATGACTTGCTTATGTTTACTTTGTGACTGGATTCTTAGAGATTTTGTGTTTTAAAACCCTATACTCATAGCCAAGACATACCTGGAACATGATCATCACTCAGTTTATAATCCCCAAATGAATGAAAGTATTTCTTCTGTGGAATAGATGATATCCCGGGGAAAAAGCAGCAACTGGGACGATCTTGTGAATTCCAGATGACACAGAAATTCCCTCAGTCAGTTCAGTTCAGTCTCTCAGTCGTGTCCGACTCTTTGTGACCCCATGAATATCAGCACACCAGGCCTCCCTGTCCGTCACCAACTCCCGGAGTTTACCCAAACTCATGTCCATCGAATCGGTGATGCCATCCACGCATCTCATCCTCTGTCGTCCACTTCTTCTCCTGCCCCCAATCCCTCCAAGAATCAGGGTCTTTTCCAGTGAGTCAACTCTTCATATGAGGTGGCCAAAGTATTGGAGTTTCAGCTTCAGCATCAGTCCTTCCAATGAACACCCAGGTCTGATCTCCTTTATTTTATTTAATTTATTTAATTTTTTTATTTTATTGGAGGCAAATTACCTTACATTAATATATTGGTTGGTTTTGCCATACATTGACACGAATCTGCTCCGGGTGTACATGTGTTCCCTTTCTTGAACCCCCCTCCCACCTCCCTCTTCCCCATATCCTCCCGGTTGGATCTCCTTGCAGTCCAAGGGACTCTCAAGAGTCTTCTCCAACACCACAGTTCAAAAGCATCAATACTTCGGTGCTCAGCTTTCTTCACAGTCCAACTCTCACATCCATACATGACTACTGGAAAAACCATAGCCTTGACTAGACGTCTGACACTGTTTCCACTGTTTCCCCATCTGTTCCCCATGAAGTGATGGGACCAGATGCCATGATCTTAGTTTTCTGAATGTTGAGCTTTAAGTCAACATTTTCACTCTCCTCTTTCACTTTCATCAAGAGGCTTTTTAGTTCCTCTTCACTTTCTGCCATAAGGGTGGTGTCATCTGCATATCTGAGATTATTGATATTTCTCCCAGCAATCTTGATTCCAGCTTGTGCTTCTTTCAGCCCAGGATTTCTCATGATGTACTCTGCATTTAAGTTAAATAAACAGGGTGGGGCGCAAATCCATAAACAAAGGAGAACTTAGTTAAGGAAATATATTTAAATATAATTAGGCAAAATAGAAATAGCAGTTTTTCAATGATGTGAGCAATGTCGTTTTTGTGAAAATTAGACATATTTTCCCCTTTCCTTTAGGTCACCTCCACCACATGGTACCAAGGAACCTAACGCATGTTTCAGGTTTTCTTCTTCTGGGATTTTCAGAGGTATCTGAACTGCAGCCCATCATATTTGGGGCCTTCCTCTCCACGTACCTAATCACTGTGATTGGAAATCTCCTCATCATCCTGGCCGTCAGTGCAGACGCCCACCTCCACACACCCATGTACTTCTTCCTCTCCAACCTGTCCTTTGTAGACATCTGCTTCACATCCACCACCATCCCAAAGATGCTGTGGGACATCCAGACCCAGAACAAAGTTATCACCTATGAAGGTTGCATCGCCCAGGTGTATTTTTTTGCACTGTTTGTAGGGTTGGATGACTTCCTCCTGACTGTGATGGCCTATGACCGCTTCATGGCCATCTGCCACCCCCTGCTCTACACGGTCATCATGAGCCCCGGCTCTGTGGAGCGCTGGTGCTGGTGTCCTGGGTCATCAGTGCCCTGCATTCCTTCTTGCAAACTTTAATGGTGTTGAGTTTGCCCTTTGGCAGTGAGGTGATAATCCCTCACTATTTCTGTGAACTCGAACAGTTGGTCCAACTTGCCTGTTCTGACATCTTTCTTAATGAGATGGTGATGTATTTTGCAACTGTCCTGCTGGGAGGTGCTCCCTTAGCTGGTATCCTTTACTCTTACTCTAGGATAGTTTCCTCCATATGTGAAATCTCATCAGCTCAGGGCAAGTATAAAGCATTCTCCACCTGTGCATCTCACCTCTCGGTTGTCTCCTTATTTTATTGTACATGCTTAAGAGTGTACCTTAGCTCTGCTACTACCCAAAGCTCACACTCAAGTGCAACAGCCTCAGTGATGTACACTGTGGTCACCCCCTTGCTGAACCTCTTCATCTACAGTCTGAGGAACAAGGAAAGGCCGCTCTGAAAGCATTCTTTAGGAGGACAATGATTAAAAGACCAGTTGTTCTAAGCTGAAGAAGGGAGCCTGACTAAAAGATGTAAAACCTCACAGGCAGAACTTGCAATTTTTGAGATCAGACTGTGGAAGCAGATGTTGCTCCTTCCTTAATTTCTTGAAATTTCCATTTATTTGATCTCACCTCTTTCATACAATTTATGTAACCCATTTGATTAAGCTTAGTGATTTCCCCCTTATCCAAGAGTTATTTTAATAAAGAATAGTCATGAGTTGTACTGCTCCAATTCAGGGAAAACTATTGAAGACATTCACGGCTATCTGTGTGTTTATTACAAGTAAAATTTCAGACCACTGACTTCATGTCTGTGTACATCATTCCTTTGCATCACCACCTTAGCTGCTCCTTCTGATATTTCGGACGTTGACATACACTGTATCTTGCTAGTTGTCACTGTAGTTTATTCGTCTATTTAGGATTCTATTCCTTATTCAGTTTTGTTTCCACAATACCTATCATGTGTGTCCATGCTTTGCTCAGTCATGTCTCTTTGTGACCTTTCTGACTGTAGCCTGCCAGGCTCCTCTGTCCATGGGATTCTCCAGGCAAGAATACTGGGGTGAGTTGCCATTTCCTCCTCCAGGGCATCTTCCTGATCCAGGAATCAAAAGCCATAGCTTGAGTCTCCTGCATTGGCAGCCAGGGGTTCTTTACCACTAATGTCAGCTGGGAAGCCCCTGAGGCATCAAGTTCAGTTCAGTTCAGTCACTCAGTCATGTCTGACTCTTTGTGACCCCATGAACTGCAGGCTTCCCTGGCCATCACCAACTCCCGGAGTTCACTCAAACGCATGTCCATTGAGTCAGTGATGCCATCCAACCATCCTCTGTCATCCCCTTCTTCTCCTGCCTTCAATCTTTCCCAGCATCAGTCTTTTCAAATGAGTTAGTTCTTTACATCAGATGGCCAAAGTACTGGAGTTTCAGCTTCAGTATCAGTCCTTCCAATGAATATTCAGGATTGATTTCCTTGAGAATGAACTTGTTGGATCTCCTTGCTGTCCAAGGGACTCTCAAGAGTCTTCTCCAAACCATAATTCAAAAGCATCAATTCTTTGGCCCTCAGCTTTCTTTATAGTCCAACTCTCACATCCATACATGACTACTGGAAAAACCATAGCTTTGACATAGCTGTACCTTTGTTAGTAAAGTAATGTCTCTGCTTTTTAATATGCTATCCAGGTTGGTCATAACTTTCCTTCCAAGGAGCAAGTGTCTTTTAATTTCATGGCTGAAGTCATCATCTGCAGTGATTTTGAAGCCCCCCCAAATAAAGTCTGTCACTGTTTCCACTGTTTCCCGATCTATTTTCCATGAATTGATGGGACCAGATGTCATGATCTTAGTTTTCTGAATGTTGAGCATTAAGCCAACTTTTTCACTCTCCTCTTTCACTTTCATCAAGAGGCTCTTTAGTTCTTCTTCACTTTCTGCCATGACTGTAGTGTCATCTGCCTATCTGAGGTTATTGATATTTCTCCTGACAATGTTGATTCCAGCTTGTGCTTCATCCAGCCCAGAGTTTCTTATGATGTGCTCTGTGTATAAGTTAAATATAAAGCCTTGAAACACTCCTTTCTCTATTTGGACCAGACTGTTGTTCCACGTCCAGTTCTAACTGTTGTTTCCTGACCTGCAAATAGATTTCTCAAGAGGCAGGTCAGGTTGATCTCTTGAAGAATTTTCCACAGTTTGTTGTGACCTACACAGGCAAAGACTTTGGCATGGTTTATAAAGCAGAAGTAGATGTTTTTCTGAAACTCTCTTGCTTTTTCAGTGATCCCATGGATGTTGGCAATTTGATCTCTGGTTCCTCTGCCTTTTCTAAATCCAGCTTGGACATCTGGAAGTTCACGAAATAGATGGACAACATGAAAATGAAGTCTTTTGCAAAGTAACATTGAAGTGAAGTGAAGTCGCTCAGTCATGTCTGACTCTTTGCAACCCTGTGGACTGTAGCCTACCACACTCCTCCATCCATGGGATTTTCCAGGCAAAAGTACTGGAGTGGTTTGCCACTTCCTTATCACACATATCTATTATATTGAATGATTCATTCAAACTTATGTTCTCTTGGATACTCTACCTGAAGACATGTATATGATAATCTGTTTGAATTGTTCAATATAACTGACTTGTGTGATATTTAAAAAAAATGTTTACACTTTTTTTGTGTGTGTTCTTGTTGGCCATCTGTATTTTTTCTTTGGGAAAATGTTTAGTCAGGTCTTCTGCTCACTTTTATTTATTTTATTTTTTAAAATTTATTTATTTTAATTGGAGGCTAATTACTTTACAATGTTACTTTGAGTTTTAACGTCCTGGGGGCTCAGCAGGCTGAAGGGTTCAGGATAGAACTTTCATGTTTTTCTATCTTTGTCCAGTAGGTGGCGACATGATATAGCTTTTTTTTTTTTTTCCAATTCCACCTACGGTTATGAATTTGCACTTTAGACCCTCCATGACCTCTGTCAGAGGAGTTACCCTGTGCCCTAGCTATTGCTTTTGTGCCTCTGGGGTATGGTACCTTGATGCTGTCAGTGCTTCTGGTGTGCTGCTTGGGACGCTGGGTGGGTAGTTTTCTGATATGCTTGTAATGCTTTTCTGTGTAGCTTCTCTGAGATCTTCTGAGTCATAGCTTCTGCTGCCATATGGGGCAGGATGATGGTAGTCGGTGGAGCTGGGGTAGTAGGGGTGATGTGGCATGTCCAGTGTGGTAAGCTTTGCCAGCTCTAACACTGCAGATATGGAGGTTGGCAGCAGGGGACACAGGGTCATGGACACCTAGGCAGCTTGGGGGGACGGGGTCCCATGCCCCACTGCCACCTCTGCTCCTTCCTATGCTGCAGGAACCGATGCTGGTGTGCCAGAGTTGGTGCCACCTCTCCTGCTGCTTCTAACTTCCTTGGGGTTGAATTTATAAAACATCAAAAGAAAACACAGCCTATAAGCTCTGGGACTAAATCCATAGGACACCTAAAAGAAGACAAAGCCAGTAAGCTTTTTGACATTGGTTTTAGTAATATCTTTTCTAGATATATATCTCCTTAGGCAAGGGAAACAAAACCAAGAATAAATAATGATACTGTATCATACTGAGAAAGCATTGTATAGAAAAGGAAATCATTAACAAAATGAAAAGACAAACTACCAAATGGAAGAAGATATTTACAAGGGATATATCTGATAAGCAGTTGATGTTAAAATATACAAATAACTCACATAACAACAGCAACAAAAGAACTAGATTTTAAAATGAGCAGAGAATCTTAATAGATCTTTTTTTTTCAAGAATACTGGAGTAGGTAGCCTATTCCTTCTCCATGGGATCTTCCTGACCCAGGGATCAAGCTGGAGTCTCCTGCATTGCAGGGGGATTCTTTACCAGCTGAGCTACCAGGGGAGCTCTCAAAAAAGACACACAGATGACCAGCTGACACAGAAAGAAATATGTAATATCACTCTAAAAAGTCCCCTACTTACAAACGACTTCTGTTCCAAAAGTGTGTTTGTGAGTCCAACAAAGTTAGCCTAGGTACCTAACTCTTACAGATAATGCCAGACATGTTAACTAACTTACATAGCTGGATATGGGAACACATGGTCACATTTTAAAAGTTAGCAACTTGAATTTTAATATGAAAGGAACTTACTGTAATTATTAAGGAAATGCAAATCAAAGCCACAATGAGAATTTATCTCATGCCTGTTACAATGGCATTATCAAAAAGGCAAGAAATAAGTGTTGGTGATCATATGGAGAAAAGGGAAACCTTTTTATTGTAGAGAGTATCTTTTCTCTATCAAATATTGCTTATTATAAGCTAATTGTCCACATATGTGTGCCTTGATGGTGTGAATTTAAATTGGTACAGCTACAATGGAAAACAAAGTAAAGATTCCCCAAATAATTAGGAACTATCATATGATTCAGCTATTTCACTCCTGAGTATTTATTCCCAAACATGAAAGCACTTGTTTTTAAAGATGCATGCACCCTTAAGTTGATCACAGTAAGATTTAAAATAGTCAAGATACAAGGAAAATATCTAGGCCCATCAATGTATGGACTTCCCTTGTGGCTCAGCTGGTAAATAATCTGCCTGCAATACAGGAGACACTGGGTTGGAAAGGCTACCCACTCCAGTATTCTGGCCTGGAGAATTCCATGGGCTGTATAGTCCATGGGGTGGCAAAGACTCAGACATAACTGAGTGACTTTCACTTTCTATCAATGGATGAATGTATAAAAAAGATGTTATATATCTGTATATAAGTATATATATATATATACATACATACACACACACAATGGGATACTACTCAGAATGAAAAAGATGAAACCTTTCATTTGCAACAACATGGATGAAATTTAAGGGTGTTTTACTAAGTAAAATAAATCAGATAGAGGAAGACAAACATCCTTTGATTTCACTCAAATGTGAAATAGAACAAACAAACAAACAAAGCTAGTAAATGAGCACTCCAAAGCAAACAAGATCTAACATGTAGATACAGAGAATAGAGTTCTCTACATGAGGGAAATGGAACTGAGGGGAGGGTGAATTGCTTAAAGGGGATCGACATTATCATGATGAGTGGAAACAAGTTTTGCTTGGGAGTGCTCTGTCCTGTACAGAGAAGTAAAAAAAGAAATGTTTGTACACATGAAACTTATATGACATTATCTCAATGAATGATACATCATTAAAAATAAATGAAAAAAAAAAGACAGACACATATACATCGGTGTTTTCTAAGATCATTCATCTGCTAAAATTGGAAGAAAAATAAAACGTTACTGAATTGAAATTATACCTGTTTGTTGAGATGGCCCTAAGTGGAGCTTTCTCTGTGCCCAAGTCTCTTGAAATGTGACACTGAAGCACCTTTCATTAGGAGGAGGTGTCTCTCTCTCCACCTTTGTATCTGGGCTAGACTTAGGATTTTTATTTGCTTGAGCCCGTAGAATTCTAGGTTCATCAACCTCATCAGAACTGACTCACATGCACTCCTTTTTATGGCTGAGTGATATTCCATTGTCTATATGTACCGCACTACTTTATCCATTCATCTGTTGACAGACATCTAGGTTGCTTCCATGTTCTAGCTACTGTAAACAGTGCTGCATGGAACTATGGAACACATGTGTCTTCTTCAGTTTTGGTTTCCTCAAGGTACATGCCTAGGAGTGGGATTGAATTATGTCATCAAGTGTTCTGCCTATGTTTTCCTCTAAGAGTTGGTGATGGACAGGGAAGCCTGGCGTGCTGCAGTCCATGGGGTCACAAAGTGTCAGACGTGACTGGGCAAATGAACTTAATTGAAAGATCAACACTATGAAGGTGAGAAAATTTATTCCAGAGTAGCATTTCTCTAAATTCACTATTCTTACAAATTACCAAGGATTGTAGTTCAAGTTCAAATTATTTTTCAGCGGGTCTGATCAGGGTCCCACAGACCCTTCATTTCTAAAAGATGCTAAGTGTTGATGCTTCAGGTCCTCATCTGAATCACAGTTTGGGTAGCAAATAAGTAATCCTATGTTAGATTCAGTTATGCATAGACTAAGGTATTCAATACAATCTTCCTTGTATGTAATTTTGAAAACAATTCAGGGTGTCTTTTGTTTGTTTGTTTTCTTTTATTTTCTGGCCACATGGTATGTGAGACCTTAATTCCCCAACCAGGGATAGGACCCAGTGTCCCCTGCATTGGACACACAGATCCTTAACCACTGGACCACCAGGGAAGTCCCTTCCATGTATGTAATTTTGAAAGATTTTCACTCATTTTTATAGGTAGTGATAAAGTTTTTGTTGATTTTTATAGAAATATTCTTAAGTGACATAACACCCGGGGTGGATTCATGTCAATGTATGACAAAACCAATACAGTATTGTAAAGAATTAGCCTCTAATTAAAATTTAAAAAATAAAAAAAATAAAATAAAACCACCATAAAAAAAAAGAAAAAGACTTTGCAGTAGGCAGAATAAGATCCTCCAAAAGATGTTCACATGCTAAGAACTTTGGAAAATCCTACCTTACATAACTGGCTTAATTACAGTAGCTGATGAAATACAGTTGATCTTGATGTAAGAATGTTAACACAGATATGCAGTTTGGACTAATATAATCACAGTAGATTTTCTAAATGTGAAAGAGAAAGGAAGAAGAATTGGAGTCAGACATTTAACATTGTAGGCATCTGGATTTGAAGACAGAGGAGGGACCATGAGTTAAGCGATGCTGGTGACCACTAGAAGTAAAATATTAACAACATATTGAGTGCATTCTCTCTGGAGCATCCAGAAGGATCACAGTCTTGCAGACATCTCCATTTTTGCTCATTGAGACTTCAGGATTTTTGTCTCATAGAACTTTATGATAGGTACTTCTTTTAACTTGCTTGTGTCATAATTTGTTAAAGAAGCAATAGAAATCTAATAGAGATATTTGTCCAATCATAAGCTGCTCCTGCTAACATATATCTCAGATGGTAAAGAATCCACCTGCAATGAAGGATACGCAGGTTCAATTTCTAGGTTGGGATAATCCCTTGGAGAAGGGAATGGCAACACACTCCTGTATTCTTGCCTGGCGAATTCCATGGGAAAACCATGCATGGAGTTAAGAATTAAAATTTTTTTCTGTGCATTGTTAAGGGTAGTATTTTAATCACACAGAAATTGGTGAGAGACAACTCCTCTAACTGGGAAGAAAGCGACATATATGGATTTAGGAACAGTGAAATTTAAATATAGCAATTAACATTTGAGAAATCCAGTTTTGTTTGTTTTTCTTATAAACCAAAGACTGTTGTTCAATCGTTAAGTCATGTCCAACTCTTTGCAACCTCATGGACTGCAGCACTCCAGGCTTCCCTGTCCTTTGCCATCTCCCAGATCTTGCTCAAATTCATGTCCATTGAGTCAATGATGAAATCCAACCATCTCATCCTCTGCCACCTCCTTCTCCTTTTACATTCAATCTTTCCCAGCATCAGGGTCTTTTCCAATGAGTTGACTCATTGCATCAGGTGGCCAAAGTATTGTTGCTTCAGCCTCATCATCAGGGTTGATTTCCTATAGGACTGACTGGTTTGATCTCCTTTCAGACCAAGGGACTCTCAAGAGTCTTCTCCAGTGCCACAGTTGGATAGCATCAATTCTTTGGTGTTCAGCCTTTTTTGTGGTCCAACCCTCATCTAATCACCATCCACAATAAGCTAAAGACTAACCTACTTACATAAAAGGAAGAAATTGACATAAAGTTGTTCAAGACAGAAGACCACTACAAATGCACACACCATTGTGGAGGAGCCTTTAAAACACAAAACAGAGCCTGACAGCTGATAGTCGATCCTTGAGGAAACAATCATAACTCAGATCAACTCCCCATTACAGAAACTCATTAGATAAAAGATTCGTTACACTAAATCATTGCTTTTAGGATGATGTGCTATGTTGCAACAGCTAACTAATACTATAGCCCAAGTGAATAGGACTGAAGGAAAGGCAATTGTTGTGATATGAATATCATTCATGACTACCCTATTATTCAAGTTTATGTCATACAATTTTATTTAAAAAGGATTCCATTTAGGTTTCCTTGTAGGTAAGCAAGAAAGTTTAAAAGGATATGCCTATTTTTGATAAAATTGTACCTTTATCACAGGACTAGATGGGAATTTAAATCTAGATAGCCATAATTTGGAGATATATATCATATATATAATATTATATATATCATGTACATCATACAAATATGGTATTTAAATTATTCATTCACAGCTCTTTTATTGGTTATTTCAGAAATGGAATGGGAGAAATGCTTCATCTAGAGAAACGGAAGGAGTCATTTAATTGTAGGTAACAATGGAAGTTTTCAAGCAGAAAAATATAATTACACCAAAAAAATCCTTCACCTCAATGATAAACCCCTTTACAAACAGACACTAAATCACATACATCAATAAGTAAATGGACACCATGAAAAAATCGCTTGCAAAGATATAATCTGACACAAATTTTTGCTACATCAAACTTAAGGTCTTCTCTGACTCTAGGTCTTATTATGTCAAACTCTTTATTGAAATCTTTGTTTCACATAGATTTCATTTAGAGACATGCATCTGATGCTCAGTTTTACCAGTAACTCCTGAAGGCAATGTGGACACTGAGCTATTAATAAATAGAGACTAGTACACTGTTAGGGAATAAAATCAGGTGACCTTTTATGAAATACACTATCTGCTAACATCTACATTTTTGGAAAGAGCAGTTATGGTAGTGACTTTCCAAGGTATGAAGACCTAAAACATCATAGACTGTAGTTTCATATTTTACTCTCCTATGAAATTATGTAATTGGTTTGGTTTTCAAGTTAGCTATTTTCCATAGAAGTATCAAAATTCATGATTATTCTTTTAGTAAAAAGAAAGAAAAATTACTCAGTATAAAGTGTATCATTTCAGAAGAATTTATTTTTAAGAAATGTGTGAAGTCTCATGAGATAAATGGAAATTTACATATAGGTTTCACATGAGGTTTTGAATCAATTTCAGAAAGCAGAAAAGTGACAAAAGAAAAAACTTAGATAACAGAAAAGAGAAAAGTTAATAAAAGATGTTTTTAAAATTGTATAGAGAAGTTGAAATCAAAGAAAGGGAAATATCAGACAATAAATTGAAGAAACTTTTGCTATTATCACAATCTAATCAAAGAATCACATACCTACCTATGAGGCTTTGAGCCCTTCTATCATGGGCAGTTCTTCAGCCCAAGGGCAAATGGCTCTTTTATAAATGCTTCCATTCCAAAGAATCTTTTTAGAGCCCTCTTTATGTCTTTATTTCTCAGACTGTAGATGAAGGGGTTCAGCATGGGTGTGACCACAGTGTACATCACCGAGGCAATTGCACTTGAGTGTAAGCTGTGGGCAGCAGCAGAGCTAAGGTACGCTCCTAAGGCCGAACAGTAAAATAAGGAGACAACCGAGAGGTGAGATGCACAGGTGGAGAATGCTTTATACTTCCCCTTAGCTGATGAGAGTCCACAGATAGAGGACAACATCTTAGAGTAAGAGTAAAGGATACCAGTAAGGGGAGCACTCCCTTGAATTATCGATCCAAAATACACAATTATATTGTTGAGAAATGGGTCAGAACAGGCAAGTTGGATCAGCCATTTGATTTCACAGAAAAAGTGGTGGATTTCCAAGTCTGAGCAGAATGACAGTTGCAACACCATTAAGCTGTGTAACAAGGAAAACAGGGCACTCATGATCCAGAACACCAGAAAGAGCAGCCCACAGACCCAGGGGCTCATGATGACTGTGTAGTGCAGAGGGTGACAGATGGCCACATACTGGTCATAGTCCATCACAGTCAGGAGAAAATCATCTAATCCTGCAAAGAGTAAGTAAAAATACACCTGGACGATGCAGCCTTCATAAGTTATGACTTTCCTCTGTGTCTGAGTGCTTTGCAACATCTTTGGGATGGTGGTAGAGGTGAAGCAGATGTCTACAAAGGACAGGTTGGAGAGGAAGAAGTACATAGGGGTGTGGAGGTGGGAGTCTGAGATGACAGCCAGGATGATGAGCAGGTTTCCAAACAGTGATCAGGTACATGGAGAGGAAAATCCCAAATATGATGGGCTGCAGTTCTGTTTCCTCTGAGAATCCCAAAAGGAGAAATTCTAAAATCTGTGTCTTGTTCTCTGGTTCCATATGATGGATGTGACTATTGGGAAAAAATATATATAACATGATAATTTTCACTCAAACTGACATTACTTAAATAGCTAAACTACTGTAATCTCCATTTTGATGACAAAAAATTGATGTTAATATGTTCCATATAGATAAATTCTCCTTGAGGGTATACCTCATTTCACCACAAACACAAAATTTTTGTCCTATTAGAGCATATTTCCAAGCAGTTCATGTTTTACTGTTTTATTGAGAAACATGTTGAGAACATACATATTCTAAGTACCTATAAGAGATAAATATGTGCACACATATGGGATAAAATATCTCTACATTTGAGACACATTTAAAAACAAATCTCTCACAATCCAAGGATAGTGGAAGATGATATTCAAATAAATATATAATATGTTAGAAGGTGACAGATGTATAAAGAAAACAGAAACATGTGTAAAGGAGAGAGTAGTAGGAGACCTTATTTTATTCTGAGTGCTCAGACAAGGGCTGAAAACAAGGGTTTATTTGAGGAGACATTAAGAAAGGAAGAGAAGGACCTAGTTTGATTCTAGGAGAAGGCACTCACTAGAGTGAAGGCAGAGGGAACAATCACTGCAAAGGACCTGAGGAAGATGCTGGTTCCACACGTTCAGATCCAGACAGAAAGCCAGTGGGAGAGAGGAGTGAGTAAAAGGAGAAGTGATCAGAGACGGATGAATCACAGCTGGAATCAAGATTGCCAGGAAAAATACCAATAACCTCAGATATGCAGATGACATCACCCTTATGGCAGAAAGTGAAGAGGAACTAAAGAGCTTCTTGATGAAGGTGAAGGAGGAGAGTGAAAAGGCTGGCTTAAAACTCAACCTTTAAAAAACTAAGATCGTGGCATCTGGTCCTATCACTTCCTGGCAAATAGATGGGGAAAAGGTAGAAACAGTGAAAGACTTTGTTTTCTTGTGTTTCAAAAATCACTGTGGACAGCGATTGTGGCTATGAAATTAAAAGATGCTTGCTCTTCAGGAAAAATGCTATGACAAACTCAGTGTATTAAAAAGTAAAGACATCACTTTGCCAACAAAATTCCATACAGTCGAAACTATTGTTTTCCCAGTAGTCACGTATGGATGTGAGAGCTGGACCATAAGAAAGGCTGAGCATCGAAGAATGAATGCTTCTGAACTGTGGTGTTGGAGAAGACTCTTGAGAATCCCTTGGATGGCAAGGAGATCAAACCAGTCAATCCTAAAGGAAATCAACACTGAATATCCACTGGAAAGACTGATGTTGAAACCGAAACTCCAGTACTTTGGCCACCTGATGCGAAGAGCTGACTCACTGGAAAAGACCCTGATGCTGGAAAGATTGAAAGCAGAAGGAGAAGCAAACGACAGAGGATGAGACGGTTGTATGGCATTATCAACTCAATGGACATGAGTTTGAGCAACCTCCAGGAGATAGTGAAGGACAGGGAATCCTGGTGTGCTGCAGTCCATGGGATCGCAAAGAGTCAGACATGACTGAGCCACTCAACAACAACAGGAATGCTGAGGAACAAGGTGGCCTCCCTGCTACAGCTGACACTTCAGTCCACAGAGAATCCTTCCTTCCATGTTGTTCCCAGCACTTTATGGATTTAGTTGCAAGGACATCCTGTGAATTATATCAGATCCTCTGCTTAGTACCATCTTTGATTGAGTTCTGACCACTGTCACCTTAGTATGCCAACTTAATATATGAGCTCAGGTGCCTCTGATTAAAAAGGAACTGTTCCTATTCCACAAGGCACAGGTTCACAGACACTGTATCACCTCCTGAGCAGCTACTGTCATGAGTTTCTCATCCAGAACCACCCTCCTTCGGCTGTGAGTGGTTATAGCTCAAGCTGGTCAGATCAGATTAATTTTCTCCTCTGTGTGTGTGTTTGTGCTAAGTCACTTCAGTTGTGTCTGACTCCTATCCTGTAGTCCACCAGGATCCTCTGTCCAAGGAATTTTCCAGGCAAGAACACTGGAGTGGTTTGCCATGCCCTCCTCCAGGAGATCTTCCTGACTCAGGGATCGAACCTGCTTCACTTTGCAACTCCTGTAATTTTCTCCTAAACAAAGTTCAAGTGGTATGCAGAAATTCCAGTTCATAAGCTTCTGAGAGAGTAATAAAGTTGAGGCTCCTTTTAGCTACAGTCACTTTCTGCCCTTATGTAAAGAAATATGAAAAGTATGAGGGACAAATAAAATGAAGGTAGAAGAGCTAACAAGCTCAAATCATTCCTGAGACAATGTGACCAAGAAAGCTTCCTTGGTTTGGCAACATTCCAACCTCAGCTACATCTCCTTGATGCCCAGGATAAATCAGAAAGAAACATACCACTTTTCCAAGGAAAGAAACTGTTATATCTATATGATGTGAAAAACTGTACAGATTTAATATTCCAAGAAAAAAATAACCAATGAGAGTAAACTAACAATTCAAAAATGAAAATGTACAAAACACAACAAAAGTTTCATATGTGTTATATGAAGCAGTCGAAGATGTCTTTCCTGTGCTTTCCCAAATGATTTGACCTCTCTGTGTGGTCTGATACTGAATTAGGCAAGTTCTATCTCTCTTTTCTTATGGGTTTTAATTTGTTTGTTACTCTTGGGCTTAATGTTTTGACTTTTTAATAAATACAACACTTTAATTCTAGTTCTGGGCTTTGTCCATTATGCAAAAGTCTTTGCACACTATACTCCATAAAGCCTGAGCAGGTCAGGAAAATTCATTCTCTTATTATGGATAAATTTCTTTATGTGATTTAAGCCAGAGGACACTGTAATTATTTCACTGTACTGTGTCTTTGCCACTATAATTTAAGATACTAATCATCAGAGACTTAATCTGCCTTACCATCAGAGACAACCGCCTTGTTCACTTATTATTTTCTCAAAGGTATGTGAATGTATTTGCATTTATTTAAAAAATGCACTTAAGAAAATGAGTGAATTATGAAATGACAATTATGGCTAACATATGAAACCAATATAAAGGATGATTTCATATAATCATATTAAAGAAAACTGAATGGAACAGCAAAAGTTGACTGAAACATGATATATAATAGGAGTGATTAAACACTTATGCCATGAATTAATAATTTAGAAAAGACCTTGACTCAAGAGAACATAACATATAATGACCCAGAAATTTCTGGCAGATAGTAGATGTTTTGTTATAATGTGTTATGATTAGGAATTAGGTCCCCTTATTTATGAACACTATCCTTTGGGATGGTTGTATTCAACTTGGTTGGAAAAGGCTGGATTGTTGAATAAAAACTGGAATAAATGGCCTTCTATCTAGAAGGAAATTAACTAGTTTCTTCTCTAACTCATCTTTTAAAAAGGGACTAAAGACCCCAGTGTAAAAGTGAGCAATACACTTTAGACACATATATAAAAATCCACATTGGAACTACATTGTTACTGATACTAGAAACACAGATAGTTTTAAACTCAGAATTCCTCAATCTCTGTGCTGTTGAACATTTTCTGCCTGCTCCTTCTCTGGGGTGGGGGTCTGTCCTGTAAATTGCAGCATGTTTATAAATATCCTTTCCCACCACTTACTCCTCATCAGTGTGACAACAAATAATGTCTACAAATATTGCTCAAAAAAACCTGGGGGACACAATTATCCTTGGTTGAAAAGCACAGTATTAAATTAAGCCTCTCAAAATATTTTTGCAGCAGTGATGTAATAGACACTTATGGATAAATAATGTTCAGTTCAGTTCAGTTCAGTTCAGTCGCTCAGTCGTGTCCGACTCTCCGCGACCCCATGAATCACAGCACGCCAGGCCTCCCTGTCCATCACCAACTCCCGGAGTACACTCAAACTCATGTCCACAGAGTCGGTGATGCCATCCAGCCATCTCATTCTCGGTCGTCCCCTTCTTCTCCCTCCCCCAACCTTTCCCAGCATCAGAGTCTTTTCCAGTGAGTCAACTCGTCTCATGAGGTGGCCAAAGTATTGGAGTTTCAGCTTTAGCATCAGTCCCTCCAATGAACATCTAGGATTGATCTCCTTTAGAATGGACTGGTTGGATCTCCTTGCAGTATAAGGGACTCTCAAGAGTCTTCTCCAACACCACAGTTCAAAAGCATCGATTCTTTGGCGATCAGCCTTCTTCATAGTCCAACTCTCACATCCATACATGACCACGGGAAAAACCATTGCCTTGACTAGACGGACCTTGGTTGGCAAAGTAATGTCTCTGCTTTTTAATATACTATCAAGGTTGGTCATAACTTTCCTTCCAAGGAGCAAGCGTCTTTTAATTTCATGGCTGCAATCAGCATCTGCAGTGATTTTGGAGCCCAAAAAAACAAAGTCTGACACTGTTTCCACTGTTTTTCCATCTATTTCCCATGAAGTGATGGGACCAGATGCCATGATCTTTGTTTTCTGAATGTTGAGCTTCAAGCCTACCTTTTCACTCTCCTCTTTCACTTTCATCAAGAGGCTTTTGAGTTCCTCTTCACTTTCTGCCATAAGGGTAGTGGCATCTGCATATCTGAGGTTATTGATATTTCTCCCAGCAATCTTGATTCCAGCTTGTGCTTCTTCCAGCCCAGCGTTCCTCATGATGTACTCTGCATATAAGTTAAATAAGCAAGGTGACAAGATACAACCTTGACGTACACCTTTTCCTATTTGGAACCAGTCTGTTGTTTCCTGTCCAGTTCTAACTGTTGCTTTCTGACCTGCATACAGATTTCTCAAGAGGCAGGTCAGATGGTCTGGGATTCCCATCTCTTCAAAAATGTTCCACAGTTGATTGTGATCCACACAGTCAAAGGCTTTGGCATAGTCAATGAAGCAGAAATAGATGTTTTTCTGGAACTTTCTTGCTTTCTCCATAATGTTATAGACCACCAAATGTGTGAGCCACACAGTCACATTATGTGATATTATACAGATATTAAAATAATGAACCAACATTATACTGGTTGATTGGAAGCAAGCCCCTGAGGTATTATTGAGAATGAAACAAGTGAGGGACAAATTGTAGAAAACATTAAACATAATGACTATTTGTCACTAAAATATAAAAACAATTTATGATATATTCAGGACGATATTGATGCATCTGTGTAAAAGTATTTATGTATGTTTAAGAACACATTTTAAGATATTTTTCAAAAACTAAGAACTTACAGAACAAATTATATTGGTGAGAGTGCAATTATGTTAAGTATATTGTTTCCTGATCAATGTGCTATGTGCTAAGTTGCTTCAGTCCTGTCTGACTCCATGTGTCCCTATGGACTGTAGTTTGCCAGTAGCCTCCATCTGTCCATGGGATTCTCCGGGCAAGAAGACTGGAGTGAGTTTCCATGCCCTCCTCCAGGGGATCTTCCCAACCCAGGGTTTGAACCTGCATCTCTTAATTCTCTGGCATTGGCAGACAAGATCATTATCACTAGCACCATCTGGGAAGCCCCTTTCTGAACAATAGAACATAATAAAATTGAATGAAAATCTACAACTAACTGACCAAAAGACACAAAAGAGTAAACATTTAACAATATTACATGGACCACTAATTCAAGATCAAATTGCCAAAGATTTCGAAGTGAAACAATATAACAGAAGAACATTTACAGTATGAGGAAGGAGAAGTATCTAAATTATAATTTTACCTCAAATGTAGATAGAAGAATTCAAATATGCTTATAGAATATAAGACAAATGGTAAAAAATTAAGGTCAGATGATGCAACTTTTTGGAAAAGATTTAATGAGAAAGCCAAAAGGAATAATAAGGAATAACAGATGATAAACTCTAAATAGAAGTAAATATATATAAGAAATTATCACCACTAAGGATGCTGAAGAACTCTCACTTTCCTTTTGCTTACAGCAAGAGTTGACACATTAAGAATATTAAAGTGATTAAATTATTACAGTAAGAAAAATAAGAATAAAAAACAGTGCACGGTATGCACTGTGCAGCATGATAACTATAGTTCATAATACTTTTTTTAAAGCATAATTGAAAGCTGCCTAGAGACAGTATATCCTAAAAACTCTCATCACAAGAACAGGCAGATTCATGTAATTGTATGGCAAAACCAATACAATAATGTAATTAGCCTCCAATTAAAATAAATAAATTTAAAAAATAAAATAAATAAATTTAAAAAATAAAAAAAGAAAGAAATTGTGACTATGTGTGGTGACAAATGTTAAATAAGTTTACTGTGGTGATCATTTAGCAATATAAACAAATATTGAACGATCAAGCTGTGTACCTGTAACTCATATATTGTCATGTGTCAATTATACCCAAATTCTTTTGGAAAAGAAATGAAGAGAATGTTGATAGATAATACCAACAAAATTTATCAATTCTTGTGCAATCCCCACAAATACATCTCTGCATATATGAAAGAACTAAATCACAAATTCCAGTTTTTGTTAAAAATAATTCTATCAAAGAATGCAATTTTATTATTTATTTATTTATTTATTTTTTAGGAATAACAACACTCTGATACCACTATATAAAACAAACTAGTTGTAGAGAATTTTTTAATAGAGAAACACTGCATGGTTAATAAATCGATAGAAATATTTAACCTCACAGATAATAAGATAGTTGCAAAGTAAACCTCCCTAGCATACGTCTTTTCACTTACATAGCTTTTTTTTTTTTTCTCTTATGTGAACCCAAGAGTGAGAGAAGGTACTGGAATGTGTGTGTTTCCTACACAGCTATTGAAAGTGTATTTGCAAACTTCCTCAGTTTAGATCATTCTCTGCTATGTGGAGGCACGATCTAATATGTCCATTCTTACAATAAAATGAAATGCCCTCACCTCACTGACTGACCCTCTACAGTTAATACCCTATTTTTCTACTCCTGTTAATTAGAAGAAACTTAGACTCATGTTCCACTTTTACTGGATACAGTTTATATCTCCCATTCGTTCTTTTGTGGGCTTCCACTAGAATGATTTAATCGTCAACACTGTCACTCACATTTTCAGGTGCACTGTTCCTTTTCCAGCATCATAAATAAATACATTTTTAGGAAACCCAGCAAACAACCACAGTGACCTCTGCCTCTGGGCTATGCTAGATTGGTCTTCAAGTGACCTCTGGTACGTTCCTGGCTTCCATCCTCTCTGATTCTCTCCTGCAGTGTCTGTGGAGCTCTCAGTCTCACCTGTTTGGGAACTCTGTGCGGGAGGTTTCCATCTGAAAGTCAAAATTTCCCCCTAAGTAGCTGGCAATGCAGGCCAAAGCTCTGTCTCCCCACAAGACAGCAATAAGAGATCAAGCGCTGGCCTCTCAGCCAGATGTAGGACTGCAAAAGCAACAACTACATCCTGTCCAACCAAAGAGGCACAGGCTGAGGGCCTGCAGCAGAGGGGTTGTTTACATCTTTCCATGTCGGCTCATTAGACATGCTTTCCTCTTGTGACATCAACCTCTAAGTATGTGATATTCCCTGGTGACACTGGTCTGGACAAAATCGACTTTTTCTTCTGATTCTCTGTTCCTAAGAGGCTCCATTATAAGTTATGTGAATTCAGTTTTGTCATTCCTTCTCTGTTAACTCTTCTACTTCCAAAGCTCTGAGGCTTCCGGCACCTCATCACATCCCTCAGTTCAAGTTTCCTCAAAAGCATAATATTGACAATTGGTCTTGAATAGATCCTTTGGATCTTCAATGCTTTGATTTGTGGTGGATACACAATCCCAGAAATGTCTGACTATTGCCCTCTTCAAAACAAGGGATAACTTTCCTTCTTTAATGTAATAATAACTTGGGTATTATAACTTTTTATTTCATGAAAGTTTTGCAAAGCCAAAAAGGTTTCCTTCTTATATCAGAAATTAAAGAACCCTCCTGCCATTGCAGGAAAAGTAAGAGATGTGGGTACTATGCCCAGGTCAGCAGGATCCCATAGAGAAGGGCATGGCAACCCACTCCAGTAGTCTTGCCTGGAGAATCCCATGGACAGAGGAGCCTGGAGTGCTACAGTCCATAGAATCACAAACAGTCGAACACAACTGAAGTGACTTAGCATGTGTGAACCATTAACTTACCATATTATAAAGACTGTCCACTTCAATTTTTACTTTAACATATTCTATGAGATAGCACTTTTATGAACTCCTTTCTCCATTATGGAAATGTAATTTACAGGATAGCACCCAGTACAGATAATTATACTTCTGTAATGATCAACACTGTGAAGGTGAGAAAAATCTATTCCAGAGTAGCATTTCTCTAAATTCACTATTTCTAAAAATTACCAAGGATTGTAGTTTAAGTTCAAATTATTTTTCAGCAAGTCTGATCAGGGGCCCACAGACCCTTCGTTTGTAACAAGATGCTAAGTGTTATGAAGCAAAGAAATGGTTCTGTGTTAGGTTCAGTTATAGCTAGATTTAGGTATTTAACAAAAATCTTCTCTGTATGTAATTTTGTAAACAATTCAGGATGTCTTTTGTTTGTTTTCTTTTATTTTCTAGCCACATGGCATGTGAGACCTTAGTTCCCCAACCAGGGATAAAACCCAGTGTTCCCTGCATTGGAAGCACAGATCCTTAACCACTGGACCACCAGGGAAGTCCCTTCCATGTATGTAATTTTGAAAGATAAGATTTTCACTTAATTTTATAGGTAGTGATAAATTTTGTGTTGATTTGTACATAAGTATTCTTAAGTGACATAAAATAATTTGTATTAGAAAAAGACTTTGCAGTTAGGCAGAATAAGATCCTCCAACAGAGGTCCACATGCTAAGAACTTTGGAATATCTTACTTTACATAGCTGGCTTAATTACAATAGCTGATAAAATACAGTTGATCTTGATGTAGGAATATCAGCACAGATATGTAAATTGGACTAGTATAGTCACAATAGATTTTTTAAAATTGAAAGAGAAAGGAAGAAGAATTGGAGTCAGACACTTAAAATTGTAGGCATCTGGATTTGAAGACAGAGGAAGGACCATGAGTTAAGCGTTGCTGGTGACCACTAAAAGTAAAATATTAACAAGATACTAAGTGCATTCTCCCTGGAGCATCCAGAAGGATCACAGTCTTGCAGACATCTCCATTTTCGCTCAATGAGACTTCAGGCTTTTTGTCTCATAGAGTTTTATGATCGGTATTTCTTTTAACTTGCTAGTGTTGTAATTTGTTAAAGAAGCAATAGCCGGGGGCTGAGGGGGTGGTCCTAAGATGGCGAAGGAATAGGACGGGGAGAACACTTTCTCCCCCACAAGTTCATTGAAAGAACATTTGAACGCTGAGCTATTCCACAACAACTTATGAACGTTGGCAGAGAACCAGGCACCCAGAAAGGCAGTCCATTGTCTTCAAAAAGAGGTAGGACAAAATATAAAAGATAAAAAGAGAGACAAAAGAGTTAGGGATGGAGACCCGGCCCGGGAGGGAGTCATAAAAGAGGAGTAGTTTCCAAACACCAGAAAACCCTCTCATCGGCTGGTCTGTGGGGAGTTTTGGAATCTCAGAGGGCAACATAACCAAGAGGAAAAATAAATAAATAAAACCCTCATATTACGTGCCTAATTGCAAATCCCAGCGAAGTAACTCAGTTGCTTGCATCTGCCACTAGCAAGTGGGGGCTGAACAGGGAGGCACAGGCTGTATTGCTTAGGTAAGGACTGGGCCTGAATGCCCTGAGGGCAATCTGAGGGAGATAATGTGAGATAGCAATCCAAACTGTGGGATAGCCAGAGAGAGAGAGAGAGAAATTTCCCATGAAAAGCCCTAACCTAAGGCACTTCCGGGCTGCTCACAGAACAAAGAACTGAGCAAATACCAGAGGAGAGTTAGTGGCAGCGGACTGGCCCATCCCCCGCTGGAGGCAGGGAGTCAGGCAGGTGGCAGCCAGAGCCAGAAAGGGGCAAACTCGGCCCCAGAGAGGGCATCCCTTACCAAACTGCGAGCAGGCTCCCAGTTGCTAACCAAGTCTTCCTGGGATCCTGGATGGTTGACATCTGCTGGGATGGTCACAGCCAGAGATCAGCTTCCCAGAAGAGACTCATGGCACAATTGACATGGTGTACCCTCTGCGCAACCAGAAAACAGAGCGGTTGGGACTTGGGAGGTGATAAGATGCACTGAACCTGGGGAGTGTGCTCTCGCCAAGCACCTGGTCACCTGAGCTGCTAGGACCTGGGAAGGGCACAAAATGCAGGCCCAACTGACTCTGCGCCTTTGTGGAGTACCCGAGAACCTGAACCTGAATGGCTTAGACCTGGGAAGTGCATGCAACCCAGGGCCCACTTCAGACAGTTCCCCTGCAGAGCAACCTGGAGCCCAAGCAGTGTAGACTGGGAAAGCACACACACCATGAGCGGGGGCAAACCCAGTGTGGCTGAAACACTGCGAGCACTCCCCACACACTCCAGTGATATTTGTTTGCAGTGTTCCTCCCTCCCAACAAGATGACTGAACAAGTGAGCCTAAATAAGTGACCACCTTCACCACCTTGTGTCAGGGTTGAAATTAGACACTGAAGAGACTTTCAAACAGAAGAAACCAAAATAAACAGAGGGAACTGCTTTGGAAGAGACAGGTGCAATAGATTAAGACCCTGTAAGTTAGCACTGACTACATTGGAAGGGGCCTAGAGATCTAGAGAAGTATAAGCTGGAACAAGGAACTCTCTGAAACTGAACTGACTCCACACTGCCTGCTACAGCTCCAGAGAAATTCCTAGATATATTTTGACTATTACCATTTTTTAAAAATTAAAAAAAATTAATTCCTCTATTACACCTTTAATTTTCATTTTTATAACCTATTACTACCTTGCAAAAAGAGACCCTATTTTTAAAACAAATTTATATATATTTCTATAATTTCTTTGATTTTTTTTTTAATATTGTATTTTTGAAGTCTAACCTCTAACCTAGATTTTTAATTTTTGCTTTATGTTATTTGTTATCAATTTTGTACCATTAAGAATCCAATCTTCAGTGCCCACTTTTAGTTAGGAGTGTGATTACTGGCTTGATTGCCCTCTCCCCCTTTTGACTCTCCTTTTCCTCTCCTAGGTCACCTCTATCTTCTCCCGCCCCCTTCTCCTCTCTACCCAGTTCTGTGAATCTCTTTGGGTATTCCGGGCTGTGGAGAACACTTAGGGAACTGATTACTGGCTGGATCTGTCTCTCTCTTTTTGACACCCCCCTTCTCCTCCTGGTCACCTCTATCTCCTTCCTCCCTCTTCTCTTCTCCATGTAACTCAGTGAACCTTTCTGAGTGTCCCTCATTATGGAGAATCTTTTCTCCATTAACCTAGATGTTTTACCATTGGTGTTGTATTGATGGAGAACTCTTGAGGCTACTGTAAGAATCAGACTGAAAACCAGAGACAGGAGGCTTCAATCCAAAACCTGAGAATACCAGAGAACTCCTGACTTCAGGGAGCATTAATCAATAAGAGCTCATCCAAAAGCCTCCACACCTACACTGGAACCAAGCTCCACCCAAGAGCCAACAGGTTCCAGAGCAAGACACCATGTAAATTCTCCAGCAAGCCAGGAACATACCCCTGAGCTTTAATATACAGGCTTCTCAAAGTCACACCAAACCCACAGACATCTCAAAACTCACTACTGGACACTTCATTGCACTCCAGAGAAAAGAAACCCAGCTCTACCCACCAGAACACTACCACAAGCTTCCATAACCAGGAAACCTTGACAAGCCACTCATCCAAACCCACCACAGGGAGGAACCCCCACAATAAAGAGGAACCACAGACTGCCAGAATACAGAAAGGCCACCCCAAACATAACAATCTAAACAAGATGAAAAGGCACAGTAATACTCAGCAGGTAAAGAAACATGATAAATGCCCACCAAACCAAACAAAAGAGGGGGGGATAGGGAGTCTACCTGACAAAGAATTCAGAATAATGATAGTAAAATTGATTCAAAATCTTGAAAACAAAATATAGTTACAGATAAATAGCCTGGAGACAAGGACTGAGAAGATTCAAGAAAAGTTTAACAAGGAAATAGAAGAAATAAAAAAGAGTCAATCAATAATGAATAATGCAATAAATGGGATCAAAAACACTCTGGAGGGAATCAACAGTGAATAAGGAAGATAGAAGATAGGATAAGTGAGGTAGAAGATAGAATGGTGGGAATAAATGAAGCAGAGAGGAAAAAAGGAAAAAGAATTAGAAGAAATGAGGACAACCTCAGGGACCTCTGGGACAATGTCAAATGCCCCAACATTCGAATCATAGCGGTCCCAGAAGAAGAAGACAAAAAGAAGGGCCATGAGAAAATACTTGAGGAGATAATAGTTGAAAACTTTCCTAAAATGGGAAAGCAAATGGTCACACATGTCCAAGAATACCAAGAGTCCCACACAGGATAAACCAAAGGTCAAACACCCCAAAACACATATTAATCAAATTAACAAAGATGAAACACAAAGAACAAATATCAAAAGCAGAAAGGGAAAACAAATAAACAAACAAAAAAATAACACACAAGGGGATTCCCATAAGGATAAGAGCTGATCTTTCAATAGAAACTCTTCAGGCCAGTAAGGAATGGCAGGACATACTTAAAGTGATGAAAGAGAAAAACCTACAACCCAGATTACTGTACCCAGTAAGAATCTCATTCAAATACAAAGGAGAAATCAAAAGCTTTACAGACAAGCAAAAGCTGAGAGAATTCAGCATCACCAAACCAGCTCTCCAACAAATACTAAGGGATCTTCTCTAGACCGGAAACAAAGAAACGGTGTATAAACTGGAACCCAAAACAACAAAGTAAATGGCAACGGGATCATTTTTATCAATAATTACCTTAAATGTAAATGGGTTGAATGCCCCAACCAAAAGACAAAGGCTGGCTGAATGGGTACAAAACAAGACCCCTACGTATGCTGTCTACAAGAGACCCACCTCAAACCAAGGCATACATACACACTGAAAGTGAAGGGCTGGAAAAAGATATTTCACACAAATGGAGACCAAAAGAAAGCAGTAGTAGTAATACTCATATCAGATAAAATAGACTTTGAAAAAAAGGCTGTGAAAAGAGACAAAGAGGGACACTACATAACAATCAAAGGATCAATCCAAGAAGAAGATATAATAATTATAAATATATATGAACCCAACATAGGAGCACAACAGTATGTAAGGCAAATGCTAACAAGTATGAAAAGGGAAATTAACAATAACACAATAATAGTGGGAGACTTTGATACCCCACTCACACCTATGGATAGATCAACTAAACAGAAAATTAGTAAGGAAACACAAACTTTAAATGATACAATGTACCAGTTAGACCTAATAGATCTCTATAGGAAATTTCATGCCAAAACAATGAACTTCACCTTTTCCTCAAGTGCACACGGAACCTTCCCCAGGATAGATCACACCCTGGGCCATAAATCTAGCCTTGGTAAATTAAAAAAAATTGAAATCATCCCAAGCATCTTTTCTGATCACAATGTGGTAAGATTAGATGTTAAATACAGGGAAAAAAAACTATTAAAAATTCCAACATATGGAGGCTAAACAACCTGCTTCTGAATAAACAACAAATCACAGAAGAAATCAAAAGAGAAATCAAAATATGCATAGAGATGAGTGAAATGAAAACACAACAACCCCAAACCTGTGGGACATTGAAAAAGTAGTGCTAAGGGGAAGGTTCATAGCAATACAGGCTTACCTCAAGAAACAAGAAAATAGTCAAGTAAATAACCTAACTCTACACCTAAAGTAACTAGAAAAAGAAGAAATTAAGTATTCCAGGGTTAGTAGAAGGAAAGAAATTAAAAAAAATTAGGGCAGATATAATGCAAAAGAGACCATTGCAAAAATCAACAAAGATAAAAGCTGGTTCTTTGAGTAAATAAATAAAGTAGAAAAACCACTAGCCAGACTCATCAAGAAACAAACAGAGAAGAATCAAATCAACATAATTATAAATGAAAATGGAGAAATCACAACAGACAACAGAGAAATACAAAGGATCATAAGAGATTACTATCAGCAACTATATGTCAATAAAACGGACAACTTGGAAGAAATGGACAAAGTTCTAGAAAAGTGTAACTTTCCAAAACTGAACTAGGAAGAAATAGAAAATCTTAAGAGACCCATCACAAACACGGAAATTGAAACTGTAATCGGAAATCTTCCAGCAAACAAAAGCCCAGGACCAGACGGCTTCACACCTTAATTCTACCAAAAATTTAGGGAAGAGCTAACACCTATCCTACACAAACTCTTCCAGAAAATTTCAGAAGAAGGTAAACTTCCAAACTCATTCTATGAGGCAACCACCACCCTAATACCAAAATCAGACAAAGATGCCACAGAAAAAGAAAACTACAGGGCAATATCACTGATGAGCATAGATGCAAAAATCCTTAACAAAATCCTAGCAAACAGAATCCAACAACACATTAAAAAGATCATACATCATGACCAAGTGGGCTTTATCACAGATGCAAGATTTTGCTAATATCCACAAATCAATCAATATGATACACCACATTAACAAAATTAAAGATAAAATCATATGCATTGAACCTGGACTAGCAATTCATTTCACATATGATAATATACATGTTTCAATGCCATTCTTCCAAATCATCCCACCCTCGCCCTCTCCCACAGAGTCCAAAAGACTGTTGTATGCATCTGTGTCTCTTTTGCTGTCTCGTACACAGGGTTATCGTTACCATCTTTCTAAATTCCATATATATGTGTTAGTATACTGTATTGGTGTTTTTCTTTCTGGCTTACTTCACTCTGTATAATAAGCTCCAGTTTCATCCACCTCATTAGAACTGGTTCAAATGCATTCTTTTTAATGGCTGAGTAATAGCTGAAGCTGCAATACTTTGGCCACCTCATGCGACGAGTTGACTCACTGGAAAAGACTCTGATGCTGGGAAAGGTTGGGGCCGGGAGGAGAAGGGGACTACCGAGAATGAGATGGCTGGATGGCATCACCGACTCTGTGGACATGAGTTTGAGTGCACTCCGGGAGTTGGTGATGGACAGGGAGGCCTGGAGTGCTGTGATTCATGGGGTCGCGGAGAGTCGGACACGACTGAGCGACTGAACTGAACTGAACAGGCCTTTAATCTGTTGCACCTGTCACTTCCAAAGCAGTTCCCTGTTTGTTTTAGCTTCTTCTGTTTGTGATTCTCTTCAGTGTCTAACTTCCGCCCTGAAACACGGGGGCGATGGTGGTCACTTTTTTAGGCTCACTTTTTCAGTCCTGCTGTGAGGAGGGACTAACATTGCAAGCAAATATCATGTGTGGGGAGTGCTTGCAGCCTCTCAGCCACACTGGGTTTGCCCCGGCTCACTGCGTGTGTGCTTTCATGGTCTACACTTCTCAGGCTCTAGGTTGCTCTGCCAGGTACTTTCTGAGGCATGCCCTGGGTTGCGTGCACTTCCCAGGTCTAAGTTTCTCAGGTTCAGGTTCTCGGGTACTCCACAAAGGTGCAGATTCAGTTGGGCCTGTGTTTTGTGCCCTTCCCAGGTCCAAGCAGCTCAGGTGACCATGTATTTGGTGAGCACAGTCACCCCCAGGTGGGGGGTGCATATTATCACCTCCCCCATTCCCCCGCTCAGTTTTCTGGGTGTCCAATGGGCATGCTTTCTCAGGTGTGCCGCGTGTCTCTTCTGGGGAGCTGATCTCTGGCTGCGAACCTCCCAGCAAATATCAACCATCCAGAATCCCAAGAAGCCTTAGTTAGCAATGAAGCCTGCTTGCAGTTTGGTAGAGGATGCCTCTCTGGGGCTGCGATTGCCCCCTCTGGCTCTAGCTGCCCCCGCCTGCCTGTCTCCAACGGGGGATGGGCCAGTCTGCAACTGGCTAGCTCTGCTCAGTCCTTTGTTCTGTGACCAGGGATGGCAGTGTCTTAGTTTAGGGCTTTTCACAGGATAGTTCTCTCTCTCACTCTTCTCTCTCTCTCTGGCTATCCCACATTCTGGTTTGCTATCTCAAGTTAGTTCCCTCAGATTGTCCTCGGAGCATTCAGGCCCAGTCCTTATCCTAAGCACTGCAGCCAGCGCCTCCCTGTCCAGCCCAGTGGCAGATGCGAGTGTCTGGGCTGCTTCTCCGCTGGGAGTTGCCCTTAGGCACGTAATCTGTGGATTTTAATTATTTATTTATGTATTTTTCCTCCCAGTTATGTTGCCCTCTGAGATTCCAAGACTCGCCACAGACCCGCCAGTGAGAGTGTTTCCTGGTTTCTCCCTTTTTTAAGACTCCCTTCCCAGGACAGATCTCTGTTCCTACCTCTTTTGTCTCTGTTTTTATCTATTATATTTTGTCCTACCTCCATTCGAAGACAATGGGCTGCCTTTCTGGGTGCCTGATGTCCTCTGCCAGCATTCAAAAGTTGATTTGTGGAATTTGCTCAGCATTCAAATGTTCTTTCGATGAATTTGTGGGGGAGAAAGTGGTCTCCCTGTCCCATATCTCTGTCATCTTAGGACCATCAAGAATTTCAGTTCAGTTCATTTCAGTTCAGTCACTCAGTCGTGTCTAACTCTTTGCAACGCCATGAATCGCAGCATGCCAGGCCTCCATGTCCATCACCAACTCCTGGAGTTCACCCAAACTCATGTGCATCGAGTTGGTGATGCCATCCTTCCATCTCATCATCTGTCGTCCTCTTCTCCTCCTGCCCCAATTCCTCCCAGCATCAGGGTCTTTTCCAATGAGTCAACTCTTTGCATGAGGCGGCCAAAGTATTGGAGTTTCAGCCTCAGAATCAGTCCTTCCAATGAACATCCAGGACTGGTCTCCTTTAGGATGGACTTGTTGGATCTCCTTAAAGTCCAAAGGGCTCTCAAGAGTCTTCTCCAGCACCACAGTTCAAAAGCATCAATTCTTCAGCACTCAGCTTTCTTGACAGTCCAACTCTCACATGACCACTGGAAAAACCATAGCCTTGAATAGACGGACCTTTGTTGGCAAAGTAATGTCTCTGCTTTTCAATATGCTGTCTAGGTTAGTCATAACTTTCCTGCCAAGGAGTAAGCGTCTTTTAATTTCATGACTGCAATCACCATCTGCAGTGATTTTAGAGCCCCCAAAAATAAAGTCAGCCACTGTTTCCCCATATTTGCCATGATGTGATGGGACGGGAAGCCATGATCTTAGTTTTCTGAATGTTGAGCTTTAAGCCAACATTTTCACTCTCCTCTTTCACTTTCATCAAGAGGCTTTTTAGTTCCTCTTCACCTTCTGCCGTAAGGGTGGTGTCATCTACATATCTGAGGTTATTGATATTTCTTCCAGCAATCTTGATTCCAGCTTGCGCTTCTCCCAGCCCAGTGTTTCTTATGATGTACTCTGCATATATGTTGAATAAGCAGGGTGACAATATACAGCCTTGACGTACTCCTTTCCCTATTTGGAACCAGTCTGTTGTTCCATGTCCAGTTCTAACTGTTGCTTCCCGACCTGCATATAGGTTTCTCAAGAAGCAGGTCAGATGGTCTGGTATTCCCATCTCTTTCAGAGTTTTCCACAGTTTATTGTGATCCACATAGTCAAAGGCCTTGGCTTAGTCAATAAAGCAGAAACAGTTGCTTCTCTGGAACTCTCTTGCTTTTCCCATGATCCAGCGTATGTTGGAAATTTGATCTCTGGTTTCTATGCCTTTCCTAAAACCAGCATGAACATCTGAAAGTTCATAGTTCATGTTATGCTGAAGCTTGGCTTGGAGAATTTTGAGCATTACTTTACTAGCATGTCAGATTAGTGCTATTGCGCGGTGCCAAAGAATGTTCAAACTACCGCACAGTTGCTCAACATTACTCCTAATAAATTCTTCATAATTCTATGATATTCCATCAAAGAAATGGAATTTCCAAACATTTGGAAAGAGAGGAAAATGAAAAGAGAGGAAAATGGTGGGTAGGAAAAGATAAAAACTGTCTACGTGTAAGACTGAGAATAAAGCATAATAAGAGGGTTCCTAAAATTCTATAAAGATACTGAATTTAAAGAAGGAAAAAAACATGAAGTCCCAAAAAATAAATGCAAGGAGCAAATTTTATTTCACAACGATCAAAGAACAATTTCTGGTTTTGATACTTTGAGTTATGCAATCCAGAGCACTAGTGTAATTGGCCTTTTATACTTGGCATCAAATACAATCTCTTTAGACCCTCTTTTATATCTCGGTTTCTCAGACTGTAGATGAAAGGGTTCAGCATGGGTGTGACCACAGTGTACATCACCGAGGCCATTGTACTTGAATGTGAGCTGTGGGTAGCAGCAGAGCTAAGGAACACTCCTAGGACTGTAAAATAAAATAGGGAGACAACCAAGAGGTGAGATGCACAGGTGGAAAATGCTTTATACTTCCCCTGGGCTGATGAGATTTTACATATGCAGGAAACTATTTTACAGTAAGAGTAAAGGATACCAGCAAAAGGACCACCACCCATCAGGACAACTCCAAAATACATCACAATATTATTAAGAAAGTTGTCAGAACTGGCAAGTTGTACCACCTGACTGAGTTCACAGAAAAAGTGGGGTATTTGCACAAGTGGACAGAAGGACAATCGCAACACCATTAGGCTGTGTAACAAGGAATACAAGGCAATCAGCACCCAGGATATCAAAACAATCAGTCCACAGAGCCGGAGGCTCATGATGACCGTGTAGTGCAGGGGGTGGCAGATGGCCACATACCGATCATAAGCCATCACACTCAGGAGAATGTCATCTAATCCTCCAAACAGTATGTAAAAATATATCTGGGTGATGCAGCCTTCATAGGTGATACCTTTGCTCTTTTTCTGGATGTTCCAAAGCATCTTTGGGATGGTGGTGGAGGTGAAACGGATGTCTACAAAGGACAGGTTGGAGAGGAGGAAATACATGGGAGTGTGGAGGTGGTAGTCTGAGCTTATGGCCAGGATGATGAGCAGGTTTCCAAGCACAGTGATTAGGTACATGCAGAAGAAAAGCCCAAATATGAGAGCCTGCAGTTCTTGTCCTTCTGAAAGTCCCAGAAGAAGAAATTCTGAAATTCGTGTATTATTCCCTGATTCCATGGGGTGGAGGTCCCTAACAGGAAAAAGGAAAATACCATGACTAGTTTGCACACAAACTGGAATAATTCACATAGCTGAAATACTGCAATTTCTATTTAGCCTTCAAGTAATTGATCTTAATACCTTATTTATAGAAAAGTTCTCTTCCAAAGTATACTCCATTTCATCTCTGACAAAGAATTTTTGTCCCATTCTCATCATATTGGCAAAGAGCTCATATATTCTAGAGTTCTAATGAGGTATTTCTTCATTTATCTGAGAAATACATATTTAGTGCTGACCCAGTAGAAAGTGCTGAAAAATAAGCCTCTCACAATGCAAGGATGGTGAATAAGGATATTCAAATAAAATATGATAGAATATGTCAGAATGTCACACGTGCTATGAAAAAACAAACCCAGGTATAAAGGAGAGAGTGGCAGGAGGTGTTATTTTGTCCCGAGTGTTCAGGGAAGAGCTTCAAACTAGGTGATGTTTGAAGAAAGAGAGAAGAAGCCTTTGTGACAGCAGAAGAAGTGTGTGCCTGGCAAAGCAAGCTGCCACTGCTAAGGACCAGACAGAGATGCTTGTTCCACATGTTCAAGTGCAAACAAGGAAGCCAGTGGGGCGAAGGAATAAGTAGGAGGGGGAGTGATTAGAGGTGGTGTCAGGGATGCTGAGGAACAAGGTGGCCTCCCTGCTACAGCTGAACCTTCAGCACGTAGACAATCCCTCCTTGCATGTGGTTCCTTGCACTTTATGAATTTAGTTTAAAAACCATCCTGTGAATTATGTCAGTTTCCCCACTTAGTTCCATCACTGACCAAATTCTGACCTCTGCATTATAAGTCATCTTAACATAAGAGTACAGATCCCTCTGCTTTAAGAACCGGTCTCACTTCACAAGGCACAGGCAAACACACACACACACACACACACACACGATGTTTCTGGCTTGTGCTACTATCATAAACTGGTCACCCAGATCCACCGTCATTAGGCCATGAATTGTTACACATCAAGCTGGTCAGATCAAATTATTATTCTCCAAAATAATGTATAACTTTTACTCAGAAGTTCCAGGTTTTTTAAAATTTTTGTGTTTTTTTTTTCACCCATCTTGAAACCCCTCCCCATATCATCCCTCTGGGTCATCCAAGTGCACCAGCCTCAAGCATCCTGTATCATGCATCGAACCTGGACATAGCTTTACATTATTTTGTTGTTTTCTCTCAAACCTCAAATTGAATCAGCCCCAGGCATACATATATCCCCTCCCTTCTGAACTTCCCTCCTATTTCCCTCCCCATCCCACCTCCAAATTCCAGTTTATAAGCTTCCTATAGAACAATAAATTTGGGGTTCAACCTTGGTAAGGCCAATTTCTTCTTGGCATTTAGAGAAGAATGAAAAGCATGAGAGTGAAAGAAAAAAGAGAAATGAAATGGACATATGCAAATTAAGACAGAAAATCTCCAATAAACTCAAATGACCCCTGAGACAATGCAACAGAGACAAGTTTCCTTGCTTCATCAATATTCCAGCTCCAGTGGCATCTCCTTGATGCCCAGAAAAAAAATAATTAAGAAAAATATATTTTTCCAAGGACATAAACAGGGATATATTCATGACATGATATATCTTACAATTTAAATATTCTGAGAATAAGCAAATGGAATATAAACTATCAATTCAAAATCAGAAATAAATGAAATACAACAAAATTTGGATATATTTTATATGAAGAAACAGAATAAATCTTTTTCTTGAGTTTTCCTATTTGTTTACTTCAGTTCATAAATAAGACTATTAGATTTATTGTCTACTTTTACTGGAAGCCTTTTATGCCTCCCATTCCTTTTAACGGGGCTTCCTTAGTGGCTCATTGGTAAAGAATCTGCCTGCAATCCAGGAGGCCAAAGTTCAATCCCTTGGTCAGAAAGATCCACTAGAGAAAGAAATTGCAACTAACTCCAGTATTTGCCTGGGAAATTCCACGGACAGAGGAGCCGGGTGGGCTACAGTCCATGGGGTCGCAAAAGGGCCAGACACAACTTAGCAAATAAACTACCACCACCTTTCCTTCTAATTGAGCTTCCTCTATTACCATTTGTCAACATTGATGAGTGAAGGGTTCAATTGTCAACATTGATGAGTGAAGGGTTCAATTTATTTTTAGACCTAAATAGATACTCTAATATTAGGAAAGCCAGGAAATAACCACAGTGACCTCTGGCCTCTGGACTATGCAAATTGATCTTCAGGATGCCTCAGGTACATGCTCCTGGCTTCTGTCCTCTCTGACCCTCTCCTGAAATGTGTGCGGAACTCTCACCTGCCTGCAGATTGAGAGAGAAGTCTTTCCCTATAGAAGTCCAAGTTCCTTTCTAAATGATTAATGATGCAGACCAAGTTTTTGTACATAAACAAGACAACAGGAAGGGATAAAATCAAGCACTGGCTCCCAGATAGATTCAGGAATCTAAATAAAGGACGAGGTCCTCATCAAGCAAAGTGGCACAAACTGAGGGGCTGCAGCAGAGGAGGTATTTACAGCTTCTTATGTCAGCTCACAGGGCTTCTCTGGTGGCTCAGTGATAAAGAATCCACTTAAAATGCAGGAGTCGCAGGAGATGGGGTCTTGATCCCTGGGTCAGAAAAATCCTCTGGAGGACTGCATGGCAACCCACTCCAGTGTTCTTGCCTGGAGAATCCCATGGACAGAGTTTCCCAGAGGGCTACATTCAATGGGTCACAAAGAGTTGGACAGGACTGAAAGGACTTAGCAAGCATGTACACATGTCAGCTAATTAGACATATTTTCCTTTTGTTACTCCAGCCTCCAAGTACATGATTTCCCTTGGGGACCCTGGGTTGGACACAATGCAATTATTTTTCTGTTGATTCTCTGTTACTAGATGATTGCATTATAAGTTGGGTGATTCAGTTTTTGTCATTCCTTCCCCTTTAATTCTCCTACTTTCAAAGCACTAAACCTCCCAGAACCTTATCACAACCCTGAGATCTAATTCTTCTTTAAACTAAAACACTGAGGATTTGTCTTGAGGAGGTCCCTTGAGTCTTCAAAGCTTTAATTTGTGGTAGAGAAGAAAAAAAAAAAAAAAACTACTGAAATCTTTATAATTATTTCCCTCTTCAGAACTGGGAAAACATTGCTCCTTCAGTATAAAGTTGTGGGTATTATATTCCCTGGATTCATGCTAGTTTTTCCAAGCCAATTAAAATTTCTCAGTTATATCAGAAGTCAACAGCTGCCCTTTAGTCTCTCATTATAAAATGTTTGTAACTATAAGAAAAATATTTATATGTTGATGTGATAAGTGAAAATCGCTCAGTCGTGTCGGACTCTTTGCCCCACATGGATTATACAGTCCATGGAATTCTCCAGGCAAGATTACTGGAGTGGGTAGCCATTTCCTTCTCTAGGGGATCTTTCCAACACAGGGATCAAACACAGGCCTCCCGCATTGCGGGCAGATTATCTACCAGCTGAGCCACAAGGGAAGCCCAGGAATACTGGAGTGGGTAGCCTATCCCTTATCCAAAGGATCTTCCCAACACAGGAATTGAACCAGGGTCTCCTGTGTTGCAGGCGGATTCTTTACTAACTGAATTATCAGAGAAGCCTGATATGATATTAATATGACATAAACCAGGCTTCCCAGGTAGCTCAGTGGTAAAGAATATGCCCGCCAAAGCAGGAGATGTTAGAGATGCAGGTTTGATCCCTGGGTTGGGAAGATTCCCTGCAGAAGGAATGGCAACCCACTCCAGTGTTCTTCCCTGGAGTATCCCATGGACGGAAGAGCCTGGCAGGCTACATACAGTTCATGGGGCCGCAAGGAGTTGGACACAACTGAGTGACTAACACATAAACACTAAACTATCTTAGCATGTTATAGTGATTGTCAAGTTTAATTTTTCAAATAATGCATTTTTTGTGGTAATACTTTTATGAACTCCATTCTCCGTTGTCAGATTGGAACTCAGAGGAGTTAATGTTCTACTTAAAAGTACAAACCAAGTAAGTGCTGGAATCTGGATTGAGGTCTTTTAGTTCTGGAACTCTGACCCAGTGATTCTCAACCAGGCATGATTTTGACACTGGAGATACTTGGTGATATCTGAAGGGATGCTACTAATCTCCTATAAACCATAGAACAATACAAACAATTCTCCTGCCCAAGGTAGCCTAAGAATGTGAGAAATCCTATTCTAGACCAGGATATCTATAAATCCACTGTTCATACAAATCACCAAGGTCTGCGGTTCAAGTGCAGATTCGGATTCCTCAGGTCTCTGGTGGTCCAGGGACTGCGTTTTTGATCATTTGAGCCAGAATATCAGATTCCAGTTCAGATTCTTTACACCCTGAAAAGAAGGGAACTTCTTTAACACTACCACTGGTAGTCCTTTGATACTTGCCACTCCAAATAATCTTTTCAGAGCCCTGTGTATGTCTTCGTACCTTAGACTAGAGATGAAGGGGCTCAGCATGGGTGTGATCACAGTGTACATCACTGAGGTGATTGCACTTGACTCTGAGCAGAAGGGCACGAGTAGCCACAGGACTGAGGTGCACTCAAAGCCCTTCCAATGAAACAAGGATACAGGTGAGAGGTGAGCTGCACAGGTGGAAAGCACTTTGTACTTCCCCCAAGCTGATGGTATTCCAGATAGAGAGGAAACTATCTTAGGGTAAAGGATCCCAGGTAAGACATTTGTTGTTCAGTCACTCAGTTGTATCTGACTCTTTGTGAACCAATAGAGTGCAGCACGTCAGGCTTCCCTGTCCCTCACCATATCCTGGAGCTTGCTCAAACTCATGTCCGTCGAGTCAGTGATGCCATCCAACCATCTCATCCTCTGTTGCCCCCTTCTCCTCCTGCCTTCAATCTTTCCCAGCATCAGAGTCTATTATAACAAGTCAGCTCTTTGCATCAGGTGGCCAAAATATTGGAGCTTGAGCTTCAGCATCAGTACTTCCAGTGAATATTCAGGATTGGTTTCGTTAGGATTGACTCATTTGATCTCCTTGCAGTCCAAGGTACTCTCAAGAGTTCTCCAACAACACGGTTCAAAAGTATCAATTCTTTGGTGAACATACTTCTTTATGCTCCAACTCTAGCATCTATACATGACTACTGGAAAAATCATAGCTTTGACTAGATGGACTTGTTTTGGCAAAGTCCCTGCTTTTTAATACATTGTTGAGGTTTGTCAAATCTTTTCTTCCAAAGAGCAAGTGTCTTAATTTCATGACTGCAGTCACCATCTGTAGTGATTTTGGAGCCTAAGAAAAGAAAGTCTCTCACTGTTTCTGTTGCTTCCCCATCTCTTTCCCTTGATGTGATTGGACCAGATACCATGAGTTGTTTGAATGTTGAGTTTTAAGAATGCTTTTTCACTCTCCTCTTTCACTTTCATCAAGAGGCTCTTTCGTCCCTCTTCACTTTCTGCCAAAAGGGTGGTGTCATCTGCATATCTGAGGTTATTGCTATTTCTCCTGGCAGTCTTGATTCGAACTTGTGCTTCATCCAACCCAGCATTTCTCATGATGTACACTGCATATAAGTTAAATAAGCAGCCTTGACGTCCTCCTTTCCCAATTTGGAACCAGTCCATTACCAACCGGGAATATAACAGTTTCAAATTACATCATCATGTCATTAAGAAAGGTGTCACAATTCACTATTTGGACCTCTTATTTGCTTTTACAGGATAAGTACAGAATTCCAAGAAGGTACAGAAGTACAGTTGCAACGCTGTTCATCTTTGTAACAAAGAATGTAGGGCATTCATGAACCAAACACCAGAACCAACAATTCACAAAGTGTGTGGGGTTGGGGGGTGTTCAAGATGACAGGATAGTGCAGAGTTTGACAGATGGCCATGAAGTAGTCATAGGTCTTTGTGGTCAGTACAGTGCTGCCCAAATCTGCAAAGAGTAGGTAAAAGTACATTAATAGGTTATGGCTTGCCTTCTTTGGGGTGGTGGGGAATGTGACATGTATCTTAAAAGAACAGATTAGAAAAGAATTACATGGGTGTGTGGAGGTGGGAGTCAGAGATGGTGGCCAGGATAATAAGAAGGTTTCTAAACACAGAGATCTGGTACATGGAGGGAAAATGTGCAAATATAAGGTGCTGCAGTTCTGGTTTCTCTGATAATTGAGAAGAAAATTTGAAAATCGTGTATCATTTCTTGGTCTCATGTGGCCCTCATCAACTTGTTGATTTTTGTCTCTCTGATAATAGCCATTCTTACTGTGGAAGATGTACCTCATTGTGATTTTGGTTTCTGTTTCTTTGAAGATTAATAATATTAAGCCTCTTTTCATGTGCCATTTGTATGTCTTCCTTGGGAGAAAATGTCTATTGAGCATCATCTACCCATTTTTAATATGGTTGTTTATTTATTTATTTTTTTTATTTGAGTTGACTTAGTCTGATATATAGTTTAATTTTTCTGTTTCTGCCTATCAACTTGATCTTTTGGGTACTTTTGCCTTCTCATTTCAAGTAGAAGAGCACACTTCAACTTTGCTTATAAGACAGTTCTGGGTACTGAACTCTCTCAGCTTTTTTTTTTTTTTTTTAATTGGAGGCTGATTACTTTACATTGTTGTATTGGTTTTGCCATACATCGACATGAATCTGCCCTGGGTGTACATGTGTTCCCCATCCTGAACCCCTCTCCCACCTCCCTCCCTATCCCATCCCTCTGGTTCATCCCAGTGTTTTGCTTTATCTGGGAGAGCCTTTATTTTTTCTTCATATCTGAAGGATACCTTTGCTCGATGGAGGATTCTTGGCTAGCAGTTTTCATATCACAATAGTTTCAGAATGATATTCCATTCTCTCTTGGACTGCAGAGTCTGTGCTAAGAAATTTGTTGATAACCCAATGCGGGTGTCTTTGCAGAGTGCTCACTTTTTTTCTGGATACCTTTAATATTCTTTTTAATAACTTTTATTGAAATGTAATTGATTTACAATGTCATATTAGTTCCAAGTGTACAACAAAATTAGATACATATATATATTCTTTTTTAGATTCTTTTTCCACTATAGATTATTACAAGATATTGAGTTTTTTCTCTGTATTTAATTCCCGAGGTCCTTGTTGATTGCCTACTTTATATATATATATATATATATATATATACAAATTAGTATATAAAAACAGCATTCTTTTACTGACTTTAAAAAAATTTACTCGTGGCTGGTGCACTGGGATTACCCAGAGTGATGGATGGTATTGGGACGGAGGTGGGAGGGGGGTTCAAGATGGGGAACACATGTACACCAGGGGCAGATTCATGTCAATGTATTGCAAAACCAATACAATATTGTAAAGTATTAGCCTTCAATTAAAATAAATAAATTAATTAAAAATATTTATTTATTTGCTTTATTTATGAGTACACTGAGTCTTCCTTGATTTGCAGGGCTTTCTCTAGTTGCGGAGGTCCGGGGGGCACTACTCTTCATTGCTGTGGGAGAACTTCTCACTGTGGTGATCTCTCTTGCTGCAGAGCACAGGCTCTACAGTTCAGGCTCAGTAGCTGTGGTGCCCCAACTTAATGACTCTGTGGTGTGTGGAATCTTTCCAAACCAGGCATCAAACCCAGGGCCTGTTCCTGCTTTGGCAGGCAGATTCTTGCTTACTGCACCACCAGGGAAGTATCTTCTTCCATTGACTTTTGACAGTTTTCATACGTGTGTTGGAGAAGATCTTTTGCATTGAAACATTTATGTGTCCTATTATAATACCTCTGTGGATATGTCCATTCGGTTCCTTCCCCAGACTTAGAAAATTCTCAGCTGTTATTTCTATGCATAATCTCTCTGTTCCTTTCTCCCTCTCTTCTGCTTTTGAGACACCCAGTATCCTTCTTACCTGTTCTGGTAGAGTCAGAAGTTATTCAGAGAATATCTTCATTAAAAACAAAAAAAATCTTAGTTCTGTCCTCACATCTACTTGAATCATTCTCGGTTTGAACTCACGATCTCTCTACTCCATATGGTCTCCCTTCCAGTGCTTTGTAACTCATCCTTCATCTTATTTACTGAGTTCTTCAGCACCAGAACTTCTTTTTACTTATGTTTAAGAGCTTTCATCATTTTGGAAACTGTTCCTTATGGTCATTATTTTTATTCCTCATCTAACTGAAGTGTCTTTATGAGTTTTCTTGTAGCTTGTTGAGCTTCTTCATGACACTATTTTGAATTCTCCACTTGCTTGATCACAATTTTTCATGATATTGAATTCAGTTCAGTTCAGTTCAGTTCAGTGGCTTAGTCGTGTCCGACTCTCCGCGACGCCATGAATCACAGCACGCCAGGCCTCCCTGTCCATTACCAACCCCCGGAGTACACTCAAACTCATGTCCACAGAGTTGGTGATGCCATCCAGCCATCTCATTCTCCGTCGTCCCCTTCTCCTCTCACCCCCAACCTTTCCCAGCATCAGAGTCTTTTCCAATGAGTCAACTCGTCGCATGAGGTGACCAAAGTATTGCAGTTTCAGCTTTAGCATCAGTCCCTACAATGAACATCCAGGATTGACCTCCTTTAGAATGGACTGGTTGGATCTCCTTGCAGTATAAGGGACTCTCAAGAGTCTTCTCCAACACCACAGTTCAAAAGCATCGATTCTTTGGCGATCAGCTTTCTTCACAGATCAACTCTCACATCCATACATGACCACGGGAAAAACCATTGCCTTGACTAGACAGACCTTGGTTGGCAAAGCAATGTCTCTGCTTTTTAAAATACTATCAATGTTGGTCATAACTTTCCTTCCAAGGAGCAAGTGTCTTTTAATTTCATGGCTGCAATCAGCATCTGCAGTGATTTTGGAGCCCCCCAAAATAAAGTCTGACACTGTTTCCACTGTTTTCCCATCTATTTCCCATGAAGTGACGGGACCAGATGCCATGATCTTTGTTTTCTGAATATTGAGCTTCAAGCCTACCTTTTCACTCTCCTCTTTCACTTTAATCAAGTGGCTTTTGAGTTCCTCTTCACTTTCTGCCATAAGGGTAGTGGCATCTGCATATCTGAGGTTATTGATATTTCTCCCAGCAATGTTGATTCCAGCTTGTGCTTCTTCCAGCCCAGCGTTCCTCATGATGTACTCTGCATATAAGTTAAATAAGCAAGGTGACAATATACAACCTTGACGTACACCTTTTCCTATTTTGAACCAGTTAAATTTGTTCATGGAAAATTGTAGTTTCCTTTTTGTGATTCCATGTTACTGTGGGGTTTCATGGTGCTCAGTGGGTTGCTCCTCTGTCTGTGCATTTGAAGGAGCAAACAGTGTTTTTATGTAGGTAAAGCCTTTCATACTTTGATTCTAACAGTTCAACAGATTGCTAACAGAGGCCTTTCTGTGATTTTCAATTAAGTGACTTTGTGGCACAAGTTTTTGGTTTCTTTCACATGAGCTTCTTCTGGCTATATTTGAGGAAGTACATTTCTTGCATTCCATGGCCTCTTCCAGAGGCATTGTCATTATCATTGGCATCACTGTTTGTGTCGCCAGCATCACTGGTGACCTGGTGATGTCAGTGTCCCTGATGTGGTTGGCATCTTTGCTGGGGGATGGTCCCAGAGTGGTAGGTGCTCTTGCCACATCCAGGGTGACCTTGTTGAGGGCCCCACCACCACTGATGCCTAGTTCCCTCTGGCTGCAGGTGCCACTGCATCCAGGAGGCCAGGGTTATGTGCACCACCTCCAGTGGTACTACCAGCTGCTCTGAGGCTATGGGCTCAGTTACCTCAGCCATGGGGCTGGGATCAGCATCACTGCCTTTGCTCTTCCCATGGTTCCACCTCCTCTATATGAAAAATCCACTCACCTTCAGATGTACAACTGTGTGTATCTCTGGTGTCCTGATGTGTTGGGTAGAAAAAAATCTTTATTTATGCATGATGTTATCTACAAGTTGTAGATTGAAGTGGAGACACAAAGGGAGTGTCTTCTGCCACCATAATACTGATGTCACCAATGATAGACTTTTCCCCACAAGCTATAAGATTAAAATTGGGGCTTCCCAGGTGGCTCAGTGGTTAAGAATCCACCTGCCAATGCAGGAGATGCAGGTTCCATCCCAGGGTCAAGAAAATCCCCAGAAGGGGAAATGGCAACCCACTCCAGTATTCTTGCCTGGAGAATCCCATGGACAGAGGAGCCTGGTGAGCTACAGTCCTTGGAGTCACAAAGATCAGACACCACTGAGGACACATGCATAAGCATAAGATTAAAATACACAAATAAATGGAGTAGACTACATATGTTAGTGAAGAAAGAGTTGCTACATGGCTCCGTACAACCTCATGGATGAGCTTTAGCGTTCCAACATATAGAATAACTGAGAAACATAGACTCAAGAGAAACCCAGCAGAGATCCTTAATATTAAATCTCATTTGGTAATAAAGACATCATATTAAAACAGCTACTGTTAGGATGAGTGGTTATGCAGCAACAAGTAACTGAATAAAATAAGAAATGGTAAAGAACTGAGATCAACTCCAATAATCTCATTCTGTGCATTTATTCTGATCTTTAAAGATAGCATTCATTACTCTCTTTTTAAATTGTATTACAGATAATTATATTAAAAAGTTATTCCATTGCAGTTTCCTCCCAGGTAAGCAGGTTATTGGAAAACACGTTTGCAAAAATTGTGACCTGAACCACTTGACTGGATAGGAGGTCAAGCTCTCTCGTGAGTCATCTTTGATCATGAGGTATATATGCATACTATACATCTAGAATGATTTGACCCTTGAATAATGCAGAGCTTGGAGCAATGGCACCTTGTGTAATTGAAAATCTGCCTGTAACATTGTAATCAACTCCTCCTTATCCATAGCTTCACATCCTCTGATTCAGTCAACCCTTTTATAAAATTATATAAATTGCCTTGAATTTCACTTGTACACTTTTTCACGTAAGTAATATATCTCATGACAATTGTTTCCAGAGAGCAAAGCAAAAATTACTCGGGATGACATCTGTCATTTAAGAAAATATTGTTCCTCATGTCACTCCATAAAAAGTAGAATTGTCCAAATATTTCATATCCAAAGTTTGGAAATTTTTGAAGTAGATAAAAGCACAATTTTTATTTTAATTTTTTTTTAGTTAATCACATTTACTGGGTGTCATTGTTTTTGTTTTGAACATATTCTTTGTTTCAACATTACTGGACAATCAGAAAGAATAACATTAGCTCTCATTGGTTATTTTATAACTGATTAAAAACATGCAAAATTTCAGTATTACCTATGTTGACTTCAGGCTGTATTTTGAATTCACAGAAAGTTTTATAGCAGCTTTATTCATAATTGCCAAAACTTGGAAGCAACCAAGATGTTCTTAAGTAGGTGAATGGATAAATAATTCATGTAAGTCCAAAAAATAGAATATTATTAAGGATTTAAAAATTTATCAAAAGACACACAGAAACCTTAAATATATATTACTAAGGGAAAGAAGCCAATCTAAAAATGGCAACATACTGTGAATTCAAAAAAGCACAACTTTAAAAAATACCTAAATGATAGAATGAAAAGAAAGTATAATAAAGTGAGTAACTGAGGTTGTATAGAAAAGTTGAATTTTTATAACAATGAATATCCAAGGAAATAAGTAGAAGGAGCAAATCTTATTCCACACTGAGGAAAGTGTCACAATTACTGATTCTCAGGCTTTGAGCAATGCAATCATGGGCACTTCATCTGCCCCAGGACAGTTGGCCTTTTTATATCTACTATTCCATAGACTCTCTTCAGAGTCCTCAATATGTCTGTGTTCCTCAGACTGTAGATGAAGGGGTTCAACATGGGCGTGACCACACTGTACATCACGGAGGCTGTTGCACTTGAGTGTGAGCTGTGTATAGCAGCAGAGCTAAGGTACACTCCTAGGCTTGTACAATAAAATAATAAGACGACTGAGAGATGAGATGCACAGGTGGAAAATACTTTAAACTTTCCCTGAGGTGATGAGATTCTTCGTATGTCAGAGACTATCTTAGAGTAAGAGTAAAGGATACCAGCAAACGGCCCACCAGCAAGTAGCACTGATGCCAAATACATCACCGTGTCATTAAGAAAGGTGTTAGAACAGGTAAGTTGGAATATCTGCTTGAGCTCACAAAAAAAGTGGGGAATTTCCACCTCTGTACAGAAGGTCAGTTGCAAAACCATTAAACTTTGTGACAAGGAATACATAGCACTCATCATCCAGGACACCAATACCAGCGCTCCACAGAGCCTAGGGTTCATGATGACTGTGTAGTGCAGGGGGTGGTAGATGGCCACGAAGCAGTCATAGGCCATCACTGTCAGGAGAAAGTCATCTAATCCTGCAAAGAATATGTAAAAATACACCTGGACGATGCAGCCTTCATAGGTGATGACTTTGCTCTGAGTCTGGATGTTCCACAGCATCTTTGGAACAGTGGTGGAGGTGAAGCAGATGTCTACAAAGGACAGGTTGGAGAGGAAGAAGTACATGGGGGTGTGGAGGAGGGAGTCAGAGATGGTGACCAGGATGATGAGCAGGTTTCCAAACACAGCGATCAGGTACATGGAGAGGAAAAGCCCAAAGATGAGGGGCTGCAATTCTGGATCCTCTGAGGATCCCAGAAGAAAAAATTCAGAAAATTGTGTATTGTTACCTGGTTCCATGTGGTGGAGGTGACTACCAGGAAAAATGAAAATAACATGACAAATTTTCACACAGTTCCCATAGTGAAATTTCTATTTTGCTCTCAATAAATTAATTTTAATATCTTGGGTTTAGAAAAGTTCTATTTCATCTCTTCTTGGGCATTTTTGACCCATTCTCAGCATATTCCCAAGGAAATCATGCATTCTACAGCTGTAATGAGAAATACTTTCATACATTTAAAGAATATATATTGAGTGTCAACCATGTTCAAAGCACATATTGTTTAGTCCTTATGCCGAATCTGGCACTTTTGAGACCCCCTGGACTGTATGCAGCCTTCCAGGCTCCTCTGCCCATGGGATTTCCCAGGCAAGAATACTGGAATGGGTTGCCATTTCCTTCTCCAGGTGATCTTCTCAACCCGGAGATTGAACCCGCCTCTCCTGCATTGCCAGGCAGATTCTCAACCACTGAGCCACCTGGCAAGTCCCTCCAAACAAATACAGGTAACAGATACATGATGCTGAAAAATGGAAGTTTTCACAATCCAGTGATGCTGAAAGATGGTGTGCAAATATAACACAATATGTCAAGTAATAACAGTTGCTATGAAGAAAACAAACCTAGATATAAAAGAGAGTAGTAGGAGGTATTTTCCTGTATAGAGTTTTCAGGTAAGGCCAGCAAACAAGGTGATAATTGAACAGATAGCACAAGAAAGGGAGGGAAGGATCTAGTATGATATCAATAGAAATACATGCCTGGCGAGGGAATGGCCACTACAAAAGACCTAAGGAAAATACTTGTTCCTTACACTTTATGAATTTAGTTGCAAAAGAATCCTGTGAATTAAAACATCTCCCATCCTCAGTACCTTCTGCTGACTGAGGTCTGGGCTATGTGATAAGGCACCTTAATATATGAGTCCAAGCGCCTCTGCTTTAAAAACTCTTCTCAAGGCACAAGCACACACACACACACACACACACACACACACACACACACACACACACACACACACACACACACACTCACACCATGTCCTCCTGGGCTATATTCCTACCACACATTTCTCACCAAGAACCTCCTTCCTCACACCATATGCCATTATAACTCAAGCTGATCATGTCAGATCATCTTTCTCCTACAGAATATATAAATGTTACCCAGAAATTCTAGTTCATAGACTGCCCATGGACCAATAAACTGGGGTTCATTTTTATGATCACTTTCAGCTTTTTATTTAGAGAAATATAAAAAAATATGTGTGTGTGTGAAAGAGAGGCGGAGGGAGAGAGAAGAGGGAAATGAAAGAGACATTAGAGGGTAAAAGATTTAATAAGCTCTAATGGTCCCTGGACTATGTGATGAATTAAAGCTTTCTTTGTTTGGCAACATTCCAATTCCAGTTATCTCTACTGGATGCTCAGGAAACTAATTTACAAAAAGAAAAATACATGTTTTCCTTAACAGTAACAGTTATGCTTTTATAATGAAAGAAGTCTGAAATATGTGACTACCCCAAAAGAAAAATAGGCAAAGCAAATAAACCAACAAAAGTGAATATCCAAAGGAAAACAGCAAAAGCTAAACAAAGCAATAGAAGACATTTTCCCCAAATCTTTTTTTCATTTATTTGACTAATTTTTTACTGTTCTGTAGGGAATGAGGCATACTCTCTCCCAGTTTCTTTATGGGGCATCCAGTGTTGTTATTCTTGGAGTTTACGCACTATCAAATTTTTAAAATAAATCTGATGAGCATACCCCACTATTCTGGTTTTTGTTCAACATGCAAAAGGCTTTTCAAACTATACTCTGTAAATTCTACAGACACCATGTCAATCCATCCTTTTGTCCTGAATATAGTTTTCATAGGATTAATTCCTGAAGATGTTATATTATACAATAATAGATGCTCATTGTACTATTACTTCACCATGACAATGAAAAATCCTAATCATCAGAGACTTCAACTGCTATGGTCACTATTGTACTTTCAGAAAGATATGTGAATGTATGTGCACTTCTATAGAAACTGGGGCATTCCAGGTGGCGCTAGTGGTAAAAAGAAACCTGCCTGCCAGTGCAGAAGCCACAAGAGAGGCAGGTTCAGTTCCTGGGTTAGGAAGATCCCCTGGAGGAGGGAATGCAACCCTCTCCAGTATTCTTGCCTGGAGAACCCCATGGACAGAGGAGCCTGGTAGGCTACAGTCCATAGGATCGCAGAGTCAGATACAAATGAAGACACTTAGCATGCATGCAGGCAATCAGAAACGTATTTAAATATATGTGAAGTTACAAAATAAAGGGAATTGCAGGGAAAATAATTGAATAAATTAGTTCCAAAGCAATTGTATTTTTAAAAAATTGAATGGAGGTTCACACACTAACTCAAACAATATTAAAATAGTAATGATTTACTGATATCCAATTGGATGAATAATTAAACTGGGAAATGTACAAACATGAATATAATATATATAATATAACAGATTTTGTTAAATACATATAAGATTGTGCTTCAATTTGGGAAGATTAGATTATAGAATAAATCAGAGGGATTATCTATCCAATATAAAAACCAGTCCTTGTTGGCAAATACCTAGAAAACTACACACTAAAATCCACAAGTGTGCAGAACTGTCTTACAGCAAGAAATCCTGCATAAGATAGATGTGTTTAACTAACAAAATGAAAAAGCATTTTTATGGCATAAAAGTCCCCAAAAGGTCAACTGAGAAACAACAATTCTAAAAACCATTTCAAAAGCAGATAGTGGTAGAATAGAGGTTTATATCATCTGGGCATATAGCAATAAGTCGACACATCAAAATGACAATTCAAGGTATTATTATTTTTTTTTTTATCAAACTCAGTAAAAGCTAAGAAAAGAACACTTTTTCACAACCATCCATCTGGGGAAATACTTCCAGAGTTGTCACACAGTTTACAGTGGTACTTTGAAACAGGGAGCAAAAAAGGTGCACTATCTGTATTTGCCGAGAGAAATTTAAAATATTGTACTGTGGAGAAAACCATCTGAATAACAGCAGAGATATTAAAAGTACAGAAGTTCTTTAACTGGAGGCTTCTCTGTCTCAGCACTGTTGAGATTCTCAGGACAGGTTGTTCTTTGTGGTGGGGTCTGTCCTGTGCCTTGCAGGATGCTTGAGCATCCCTGACCTCCACCCACTGTTCCCAGAGGAACAGACAAATATTTCTACAAGTATTGTTCAGTGTTACCAGGGAAACGAAGTTGCTCTTGCTTAGAAACACAGTTTAAATTTAACAATCTCAAATATTTTTGTAGGAATGATATATGAACATGAAGAGAAAGATTAGGAAAGACAGTCTGCAGTGTGAGTAGCACAGCCCCTTATGAAATACTAAACAGTTATTGAAATAATGAACCCATATTACATTGAATACTAGTCGATTGGAAGAAAATCCCTGGGGCATTATTGACCAGTAGGGGAAAGGGGACACATGCAGGAAAAAAAACAAAAACAAAACTGCACTGAATCAAGAGTATCTGTGATGTGCATAGGATTCTATTCATACATTTGTAGAAAAGTGTATGAATAGGTGTTTCTTTCTGTATGAAAGAAAAGTTTAAAAGAAACCAAGCATATGTGGGACAATGTTACTGAGAATACAGCTAGGTTAAGTGGTAGTGGTTTCAAAATAACTGAATGTAACAAGATTGAATGAATATCTATAACTAAGTTTCATACATGAGCAGCAATAATTTAATGATACCAACGCTGGCCACTCATCCAATGTTAAATTGCCAAAGACTTGGAAATAAAATAAGAGAAGACAGTTTAAATGCAAGGAGGAAGAAGTATTCAAGTTCAGTTTTTTTTCTTAACCAAAGATACATGAATTCAAATATGTTCATGAAAGACAAAGGTGACATTTAATCAAATGGCTAAAAAATGATTTCTACATGATGTCCAAAGGTAATACAACTTTTAGAAATACATTTAACCACAAAAGATTAAAAGGAACAATAAGGAAAAAGAAAGTAAAAGTTAGAAATATGTTTAATAGGTGGTTGTGTGTGTGTGTGTGTGTTAAGTTGCTACAGTCATGTCCAACTGTTTGCAACCCTATAGGCCACAGTCCACCAGGCTCAGCTGTTCATGGGATTCTCCAGGCATGAATACTGGAGTGGGTTGCCATGCCCTCCTAAGGGGATCTTCCAGACCCAGTGATCCAGCTATTTCTCTTATGTCTCCTGCATTGGCAGGTGGGTTCTTTACCACTACCGTCACCTAGGATGAACATTATAAGTGGTTAATTAGCACTAAAAATCATTTTGTTTTTTGCAGAAAAACAATCACTGTCATGTTTTTAAAGCAAGTATTGTCAAGTGAAAAGTATTACAGTAACAGCTCAATTCTTTCAAAAAAATGTAAAAAGCAATGGAGAGAACACCATATGACTGACCATATAAATTTTATAAATTACCAAAAATTCCCACATATTCATCTATATATACATAAAATAACTAAATGGCAAGCATTTTCTGGAAAGAAAATAAAGCCTTCAATTCATTTTGAATAATGTGAGCCAGGACAGGAATAAGAACACTCCAACTGCAGAACACAAAGGGTTCCCATGGACAATTTTTGATCAACAGAGCAAATGTGTAACACAGAGTTAAATATATACATGTGTGTGTGTGTGCGCGTGCGCTCAGTCATTTCCAACTCGTTCTACATAAGTACACATATAAAACTTTTCAGCAATGGTCTTTCCCGATTGCCCAGTGGGTAAAGAATCTGCCTGCAATGCAGGAGACACAGGAAATGTGGATTTGATCCCTAGATGGCAATGATCCCATGGAGGAGGAAATGGGAACCTATTCCAGGATTCTTGCCTGGAGAATCCCATGGACAGAGGAGATGGCAAGCTACAGTCCATGGGGTTACAAAGAGTCATACAAGACTGAGTGACTGAACATTACAACAAAGAGAAGGTACTATCTCTCAAGAATTTTTTTTTTAGTTTTTTTTTTTTTTTGTCCTTTTTTAAAAATTTTTTTTATTGGAGGCAAATTAATATATTGGTTGGTTTTGCCATACATTGACACGGATCCGCCCCGGGTGTACATATGTTCCCCTTCTTGAACCCTCCTTCCACCTCCGTCTTCCCCATATCCTCCCTCCAGGTCATCCCCGTGCACCAGCCCCAAGGATCCTGTATCATGCGTCGAATCTGGACTGGTGATTCATTTCACATATGATAATATACATGCTACAGTGCCATTCTCCCAAATCATCCCACCTTCACCTTCTCCCACCGAGTCCCAAAGACTGTTCTATACACCTATGTGATTATTTACAATATTGTAGCGCATTACATCAACATGAATCAGCCATTGCATACATATGTTTGCAGGGATATATTTTCAGAAGCCCTTGGTTCAGATCTTACTCATTAATATTGAAACAGTCAAATATGACCCATCTTAAAAAAAATTCCTTACTTCACTGTGCATCTGTCCACATCTAATAACCTATTTCTCTACTCATGTTACTTTGTATTGTCATTAGGCTTATGTTCAAATTTTACTGGAAACACTTTATGCCTCCCATTCTCTCTTCTACTTGGACTTCCATATTTATCATTTAATTGGCAGCACTGAGCCCTACATTACTGAGGTCAGTGTTTGCTTCTCTTTTGAGTGCATGCTCAGTCGCTCAGTTGTGTCCGACTCTTTGTGAGCCTGTGGACTATAGCACACCAGGCTCCTCTGTCTGTGGGATTCTCCAGGCAAGAATCCTGAAGTGAGTTGCCTGCCCTCCTCCAGGGAATCTTCATAACCCAGGGATCAAATCCATGTGTCTTATGTCTTCTGCATTGCCAACCAGGTTCTTTACCACTAGTGACATCTGTGAAGCCCTTGCTCCTCTTTTAGTCCTAAGTAAATACATTTATTTATGAATTAGGGTTTCCTGAGTGGTGCTAAAGACTCCACTACCAATGCAGGAGATGCAAGAGACTCAGGTTCAATCTCTGGGTTGAGAAGACCCCATGAAGGGGGAAATGGCAACTCACTCCAGTATTCTTGCCTGAAAAATTCCATGGACAGAGGAGCCTAGCAGGCTACAGTCCATGGGTTGCAAAGAGCCGAACATGCCTGAGTGAACAAGCATGCACACACAATAATCAGGATAGCAAACTGCCACACTATTCTCTGGTGTCTGAGTTAGGCTGGACTCAATCACAGGTGACCTCAGATAAATGTTCGAGGTTTGCATTGTATTTTTCTCCCACAGTATCTACTGGACTCTCAGACTCATCTGGATGGGAACTGAAGAAAGGTCTTTGTGTGGAAGTTCAAATGCCTCCTGGAGGGCTGATAATAGAGACTGATGCTCTGTCCCCACCAGACAGCTGGAGGGAGTAAAGGACTGGTTTCCCAGCCAAAGTCAGGTTTTCAAAGGAAACGTGTCCTGTGGCATCCAAGATTTCTCAGGCTGAGGGGACAACAGCAGAGGATATTTTGTAGCTCACCTGGCTTCTCTTTAGGCATCTTTCTGCTGTAACACCCTTGGGGGACAAGGGTTTGGACAGAAAGGAAAATTTTCTAGTTCATTCTTTGTTCCCAAGAGACCAGTTTACAAAGCAGATGAATTCTGTTCTTACTACTCCTTCTCCTTAATTCTCCTGTGTCCAGAGGTCTAAACCATCCTAGCATCTTATCCCAATCCCAGTTAAAATTTCCTCAAAGTCTAAGGTTAAGAATTCTCACTTAATTAAGTCCCTCAGATCTTTCAAGTTTTCACTAGTGGTGAACACATAACTCCTGACAGTTCTAAAAAATATTTTATGAGTATGACAACTTTGTCCTTTCATATAAAACCTTAGGCACTACACTCCTTGGCTCCCTGACATTTTTGCCAACACAATTAGGATTTTTATGCTTATATCAGAAGATAAGAGGTGTCCTTTAGTACGTCATTATGTTTTTAATTATGAGATAAATTTAGTTATTTTTATACATTATAACCTAACGGCACATTATATGGACTGTCTGCTTTAATTTTTATAGAAGTTCATGCTGTGATATAGTCTTCTTATATATTTTTACTTCATTCTGCATTATAGAAATGAGACAAAGAGGGGTTTAATGTTCTGCTTCAAGGTATGAACAAGAAAGGGCTGGAGTCTGGATGGGGGGTCTTGATTGTCAGAATGCTTTTACTTCATAAATTCCATGGCAGTGAATTTCAATCAGAGATGACTTTGCAGCAGGTGATATTTTTCAGGGTCTAAAGGGATCCTACACATGTAATGCATATGAAAGTATCCAATGCTTATCATTAGGCTGCCTCAAATACCATCAGTGAAGAGGTATAAAATCTATTCTAGTCCAGCATTTTTCTAAATTGCCTGTTCTTAAAAATTACCAAGAACTATAGTTGAAATGAAAACTATGATTCAGCAGGTCTGATTCAAGGTACCAGGGACTCTGCATTTCTAACAATATCCTACATGTTCTTAACACTGCATATCCTTGTCTAGGTAGCAAGGAAATGTTTCTGTTATTAAATCCTGCAGATTTAGATATTTTTATACACCTAGTGGCTCAGACAGTAAAGAATCTGCCTTTAATGCATGAGACCTGGGTTTGATCCCTTGGTTGGAAGATCCCATGGAAGAAGGCATGGCAACGCACTCCAGTGGACATTTGCCTGGAGAATCACCATGGACAGAGGAGCCTGACAGACCACAGTCCATGGGATCACAAAGAGTCAGACATGACTGGGCAACTAAGCACAGGACAGCACACACACTATAACCAAACTTAGCTCGTTATAGGGACTGCCACTTTCATTTTTATACTAGTTCATTCTGTGATGTAGTCTTCTTATGTATTTCCTTCTCCATTACAGACATGAGACACAGGGGGGTTTAATGTTCTGTTCAAAAGTATAAACCAAGAAAGTCTTGATTGGGAGTCTCGATTATCCAAACACTTTTAGTTCACAAGTTCTGTGGCAGTGATTCTCAATCAGAGATGACTTTGCAATTGGTCATGTTTTTCAGTGTCTAAAGGGATCCTATACGTGTATTGCATAGGACAGCATCCAATACAAATAGTTATACTGCCTCAGATACCATCAGTGAAAAGGAATAAAACTTATTCTAGTCTAGCACTTTCCTAAGTTGACCATTCTTAAAAATTACCAAGGACTATAATTCAAATGCAAATTATAATTCAGCAGGTCTGATTCAAGGTACCAGGCATTCTATATTTTTGACAATGTCCTACATGTTCTTGATGCTGCAGGTCCTTGTCTGGGTACCAAGAAAATGATTCTGTTAGACTCAGATATAAACAGTTTTAAGTCTTCATCAAGAGTCTTCCATGTATGTAATTTTGAACATTCACTCACTTTTAAAGCAGTGGTAAATTCTGTTTGATTTTTTCAGTGGGAGAAGTCAAGGGTGGGATGGTTTGAGAGAATAGCATTGAAATATGTACATTACCGTATGTAAAACAGATGACTAGTGCAAGATCAACTCACGAAGTAGGGCCCCCAAAGCCAGGGCTCTGGGACAACCCAGAGGGATCAAGTGAGGAGGGAGGTGGGAGGGGGTTCAGGATGGGGGGGGTACACATGTATACCTATGGCCGATTCATGTTGATATATGGCAAAATAACATCAAAAACGTCATATGGTAATTATCTTCCAGTTAAAGTAATCTTTTTAAAAAGAACTTTTGAGTGGCATCAAGTGATATATATCTGAGAAAACACACTTTAATAGGGAGAATAAGATACTCAGAAGATAACCACACCCCATTCTCAAGACCTTTTGAATACCATATCTAGGTAGCAAGGGAGGTACTCGAGTGGGTAACCTATCCCTTCTCCAGAGGATCTTCCCAACCCAGGAATTGAACCTGGGTCTCCTGCATTGAAGGCAGATTCTTTACCAGTTGTGCTACCAGGGAAGCCCAAGATTATATTAGCAAATGGAATAAAGTGGATAATCATTGATCTTGATATCAGATTAGCATGGATATTCAGCTTAGAATCATGTAATCACAGTGATCCTCTAAATGCAGAATGAGAAAGGAAGAATAATTAGAGTCAGATAGATAGCTTTAAATGCTCTGCACCTGGGTTTGAAGATGGAGGAAAGACCATGAACCAAGGAATGCTGGTGGCCACTAAAAGTAAAACAGCAAAGGGAACTCATTGTCCTCTGGAGTGTTCAGGAGGATCACGGTCCTGCAGACATCATAATTTTAGCCCAGTGAGACTTCAGACTTCTGAAGAGTTTTAAGATACATGTATGTTTTAAGCCACTGGCATGGTACTTTGTTATAGTACTTTAAGACAAGTATTTGTTTCAAGCCACTAGTGTGATAATTTGTTACAAGAATATGCATGGGTGCTAAGTCACTTCAGTGGTATCTGACTCTTTGTGGCCCCATGGACTGCAGTCCTCCAGGCTCCTCTGTCCATGGTGATTCTCCAGGCAAGAATACTGGAGTGAGTTGCCATGCCCTCCTCCAAGGAGTCTTCCCAAACCAGGGATGGAACCTGTGTCTCTTCCAGGGGTAATAGGAATCTAATACAGATGTGTGTCCAATTAGATATTGTTCTTGGAGCTGAGTTTAAACCTTTCAATTCAATCAGTGAGTTTCCCTCATCTAAAGGTATTTTGTGGTGAAATCCTACCTTAAACAGGAGGCAACTGAGTCCTTTTTGAGGTGTTCTGACTCATTAGCTGCTAGACAGAATTTCTCATTGCCTAAAGATAAATATGGTTCTAACTGTGAGGTCTTTGAGGATTTAAGATGAGAAAAGTAAATCATTATTAATATTCTGGGCACACATTCTGCTAAAATATTTTCTGTCAATATTTCTAAATTTTTAATTTTCTGTTATTTCAAGCATCTGTTCTTTTCACTTCCATCCCTCTAACTTCCTCTCAAGTTTATTTTTAACTTGGGATGGGATTACAAATAAGACTGTAGGCATGTGCATACAAGTGTGAGTGTATTAATTTCAGAGAACGGTGTTTACAGATGCAGGCACATACGTACATACATATGAATCTAACCTTGAACTTAGGTTGGAAACGTGACTGAATTTTCTAACAGGACTTCCCTGGTGGCTCAGAGGATAAAGCATCCGCCTTCAAGGTAGGAGACCTCGGTTCGATCCCTGGGTCATGAATATCCCCTGAAGAATGAAATGGCAACCCACTCCAGTACTCATGTCTGGAGAATCCCATGGACGGAGGAGTCTGATAGGCTAGAGCCCACGGGGTCGCAAAGAGTCTGACATGACTGTGCAATTTCACTTTCACATTTTTTTAACAGAAATTACTTTTCTAAAAGAAAGGACTCCGCAAAGTGTTTCTATACATTTCATTCATTCTTCACAGCATCCATGTGAAGTTTGGATTTGTCATCTCAACTTCTGAAGTAAGTAAACCTGAGACTCAGGTCAATTACATTATTAACTATAAATTTTCAAAGAAATTAAAACATTGTGCATTTTTGAACTATTAAAAAAATGAACCAGGTAGTATGTACAGCCAATTTTTGAAATTCAGCAAATAGGATGCTTTAAAAAATGGCAGTTTATTGTAAATAATTACTCTTCAAGGGATGAGAGTTTAAAACTTCTGGTTTTGTGTGGTTCAGGGTAATAAGGAAAATCCATGTGGTTGAGTCACACACAAAACTGGGAGATATCTCTTTAAACAAGGAAGAAAGCAAAGTGTTATATATGGATATAAGAATAGTGAAATTAAAATGAAAAAATTAACATTTGATACCATTTGATACTGAAACACCATTTCAGTTTTTTTTCTTGGAAATAGATGGAAAATAGATGGGGAAACAGTGGAAACAGAGTCAGACTTTATTTTGGGGGGGGGCTCTAAAATCACTGCAGATGCTGATTGCAGCCATGAAATTAAAAGACACTTATTCCTTGGAAGGAAAGTTATGACCAACCTAGATAGCATATTAAAAAGCAGAGACATTACTTTGCCAACAAAGATCCGTCTAGTCAAGGCTATGGTTTTTCCCGTGGTCATGTATGGATGTGAGAGTTGGACTGTGAAGAAAGCTGATCGCCGAAGAATTGATGCTTTTGAACTGTGGTGCTGGAGAAGACTCTTGAAAATCACTTGGACTGCAAGGAGATCCAACCAATCCATTCTAAAGGAGATCAGTCCTGGGTGTTCATTGGAAGGACTGATGTTGAAGCTGAAACGCCAATACTTGGCCACCTCATGCGACGAGTTTATTCACTGGAAAAGACTCTGATGCTAGGAGGGATTGAGGGTGGGAGGAGACGGGGACGACAGAGAATGAGACGGCTGGATAGCATCACCGACTCGATGGACATGAGTTTGAGTGAACTCCGGGAGATGGTGATGGACAGGGAGGCCTGGTGTGCTGTGATTCATGGGGTCGCAAAGAGTCGGACACGACTGAGCAACTGAAATGAACTGAACTGAAAGACTAACCTATATGTACATAAAGAAGAAATTGGCATAAAATGGCTCAAAACAGAAGAGCATTATAACTGCATACACCATCATGGAGGAGTCTTTAAAACACAAAATAGAGCTTGACAACTGACAGTAGACCCATGAAGAAGAAACTATCAGAACTTAGATCAAATTCCATAGTGTATTCCTATTTGACAGCAAAGACATTATGTTAAACCATTTGCTTTTAGTACAACTTGTTATGCATCAACAATCTGATAAAATAATCCAAGTGAATAGAATTGAGTGAAATTACAATAATGTATGGGTTCTCATTTTAGGCATTTGTTCTGATATTTAATAGAATTTATAATTACTCAGTTATTTAAGTCTATTTCATATAACTGTACTAAAAAGTGATTCCATTGAGGCTGTTTTTTTAATGTAAAATTTTTTAATTTATTCATTTTAATTGGAGGCTAATTACTTTACAATACTGTAGTGGTTTTGCCATATGTTGACATGAATCCTCCACATGTGTACATGTGTTCCAGGTAACCATAACAGGCTAAAAGAATATGCCTGTTTGTTCAATAATCTGTGACTGTGAATCACAGGACCAGAAGGAATTTAAGCTCCTTAGTGAGCTGGACTTTGGAAATAAACATATATGTTTATACATATATATACATATATACATAACATCAGTTCAGTTCAGTCCCTCAGTCGTGTCTGACTCTCCACAACCCCATGAATCACAGCATGCCAGGCCTCCCTGTCCATCACCAACTCCCGGAGTTCACTCAAACTCATGTCCACAGAGTCGGTGATGCCATCCAGCCATTTCATTCTCAGTCGTCCCCTTCTCCTCCCACCCCCAATCCTTCCTAGCATCAGAGTCTTTTCCAGTGAGTCAACTCGTCGCATGAGGTGGCCAAAGTACTGCAGTTTCAGCTTTAGCATCAGTCCTTCCAATGAACACCCAGGATTGATCTCCTTTAGAATGGATTGGTTGGATCTCCTTTCAGTTCAAGGGACTCTCAAGAGTCTTCTCCAACACCACAGTTCAAAAGCATCAATTCTTCAGCGATCAGCTTTCTTCCTAGTCCAACTCTCACATCCATACATGACCACGGGAAAAACCATAGCCTTGACTAGACATATATATACATATATATGATATTTATATGGCTTATTCAACATCTTTTAGTGATTATGATAAAATTTAGAATTGGGAAGACATTTCATTTAGAACAATGGAAGGAATCATATTTGTAGGTAACAATGTAAGTTTTCAAGGCAAAGAAGAAAGATAATTCAATATAAAATATAATTACACCAAACAATCCTTCACACCAATGATAAAACCCTTTATATATCGACACTGATCTTACATACACCAGAAAAACTAATTTGTATAGTTAAAATATAGTATAAATATGTGCTTCATTTTAGTTAGGGTCATCTTAGACTCTAGACATTACTAGATCAAACTTTTTATTGAAATTGGTTTTTCACATAGACTACCATTGGAGACATGCATTGATGATCAATTTTTCTAGTGACTCTGATAATGATGGCTCAGCAGATAAAAAAACTACCTGCAATGCAGGAAATGTGGGTTGGATCCCTGGGTCCAGAAGATCCCTTGGAGTAGAAAATGGTAACCCCCTCAAGTATTGCTGCCTGAAAAATCCCACAGACAGAGGAGTCTGGTGGGCTATAGTCCATGAGATGGCAAAGACTCAGACACTACTGAGCCACTGAGCATGCACTGGTAACCAATATGCGCACTGAGCTAAATAAAGAACGAGATCCTAGAGGGAATAAAATGGAATGTCTTGCTATGAAACACACTATATGTTAAAGTCTACATTTTGGGGAAGATTAATTATGGTAGTGATGTACAAAAGGAATGATGAACCAAAAGTGTTAAACTGAGATTTCATATTCTTAAGAAATTATGTCATTGGATTTAGTCACCAATGTAGTTTTTCATTTTCAAAAAGGTAACAGAACTCATGATTATTCACTCAGTAAAATGAAATAAACTTTATCTATATATAACATGGACAAGTAATCACTCTGCTTTTTACTTTGCCAACAAAGGTCTGTCTAGTCAAAGCTATGGTTTTTTCCAGTAGACATGTATGGATGTGAGAGTCGGACTATAAAGAAAGCTAGGTGCCAAAGAATTGATGCTTTTGAACTGTGCTGTTGGAGAAGAATCTCGAGAGTCCCTTGACTGCAAGGAGATCCAACCAGTCCATCCTAAAGGAAATCAGTCCAGAATATTCATTGGAAGGACTGATGATGAAGCTGAAACTCCAATCCTTTGGCCACCTGATGTGAAGAACTGACTCCTTGAAAAAGACCGTGATGCTGGGAAAGATTGAAGGAGGGAGAAGGGGATGACAGAGGATGAGATGGTGGATGACATCACCGACTTGATGGACATGAGTTTGAGTGTTGCAGAAACCAGTACTCGAGAAACCAAGTGCCACACTCAGAAAGTAGGAGAACTGAGGCTTATTAAGCCAGTGGAACCAGAGGAGTTAACACTCCAAGCTCTGAGCACTGAACAAAGGGTTACAGAGCTTTTATACATGAACAGGCATCATTAAGTGTGTTCGCCCATTTGGAGGGGTTGGGCAATTGCAAGCAGCAAGACAAGGGTGAGTGAGATAAGCTCCACTTCCTAGTGTTGTGAGTCCCCACTTTCTGAGACTTATGTGATCTAGACTTTGCAAGAAGCACGCTGAGTTACAGAGGCGGAAGGAGCAGGAGGTTATGCAAAATTTTAACTTTTCCTCTTCATTCCCCCCTCTTGATGCTTCTATCACTAACTGCAGAAAGCATCATCTCATGTTTTGGTAGGACATTCAGAGCTCTCCATTGATTAGGGGGCCTTATTGAGCTATTACCATTTGTAAATTTTTGGATTTAATTAGAGAGATTTTGAACTGGTTAATAGCATTGAAGATATAAGGGCCAAGCAAGAGCATCACAAAGAATATGAAGAGAGGACCAGTTAAAGGGAGAAGCCACAAGGTCCAGCTCTAGATACCATTCCAATTACCCCAAGAATTTGCTAGTTCTTCTCCCCTTTTCATGATTCATTCTCTTAGCTGTTGGGCCATGTCGCTCAGTGTTCCTGATTGGTTTACATAAGAGCAGCATTCTTCATTTTAGAAGAGGCAGAATCCTCCCTTTTTGGCTGTCAGTAGGTCTGTGAAAGTGAAGTCGCTCAGTCGTGTCGGACTCTTTACGACCACGTGGACTATAGCCAGCCAGGCTCCTCCGTCCATGGGATTCTCCAGGCAAGAATACTGGAGTGGGTTGCCATTTCCTTCTCCAGGGGATCTTCCCGACCGAGGGATTGAACCCAGGTCTCCCGCATTGCAGGCAGACGCTTTAACCTCTGAGCCACCAGGGAAGGTCTAGTCATTTCCTATTCTGTAAAACCACCTCAGCCAAGGAGTCTAGTTTGATCCTGTAACAAAGAGCACAGCAATAATACTGACTAGGGATAGAGGCCAGGGTTGACACTGAAAGTCATCAGTATTTTGATTGCTGGATCCTCAACTTCCACTGTGCATTGACTAGTCAGCTTCCAGAGTGACTAGAGCAGGGCTCAGCGACCTTTTTGGGTGAGGGTGGTTGTCTTCGGAGCCGGACCTTGAGGTTTCTGGGGTCCTGAATTGCTTTCTAGGTATCCACATCACAGGAAGTAGCTGCCTTCTTGACTCTGGCTTGTGGATCCAAGGCATGACACCTATAACGTTAACATTAGTAGGGGTTGCCATGATGACGGTGTGAGGGCCTATCCAAACTGACTGAAGTGTTTGTTTTCTTTTTTTCCTAAATTTTAACCCATACCTCATCTCCTGGCTAATATGGACGAACCCAATTGCTCAAAGGAATGGGTGTCCTTTTTAAGGTTTATTGGGGATATGGTGGAAGACTTTTCCCAAGGCCTGGAAGTGTTGGGAAATCTCCTGGAGAGCTAGTTGCTGGTGGTCTCCCTTTAGTTTTTCTATCGCTGGAGGTGGTCTCCCATATAAGATCTCAAAGGGAGAATAGACTAAGGACCTCGGGATGCATTAATGGAGGGAGATGAGAGTCCACAGAATGATAAGGCAACTTGTTCCAGCATTGTCTGGGTGTTCCCCAGGGGATATTCTTGTTGTACTACTACTTGGAGAAACAAACTTAACAAGAAAGTTAAAGATATATTGCTCAAAGATTAATAGGAGTAGGAAAGATACTGTGGGGCTAGCCACGAGACCCAGGTCCAGACATTGGTTTGTGATATTAGTGTTTCTCTAGGTATGAGAAGATGCAAGAATTTGAACTTACAAAAATCTCTACCTGAAAACATCTGACTATCTGAAGGCCTGTTTTCCGGGTTTTTCTCAGAGCACAGAGTGTCTTATTTTTGGTCTCCACCCTGAACTCCTTTCAAGGAGGTTTTAAAGGTCAGCATCATGTCGTGGTCATGATTTAATCTTTGTAGAGGCAGCTTACAAGGGCCAGCTTCCAGTCAGCAGGGGCCCTTCATAGGCGCATATTTAACCATGTTTTTTGGGCATGTCATGGCCATTACATCCCGTGGTGCTGGGAAGGCTCATTCCCAGGTCTACCGAAGATTCTTTTTTCTGTAAACAGATAGAAGACCAAATTCCAGTCTGGTACCAGCTTATTATTAATAACAAAATTTGTTTATCTCCTTAACCTTAGAAATTATTTTCATAAATCTTGAAGAAGTGGCAGTATTCTTCTAAAGGCATGAGAATAAAACCATAAAAGTCATGCTTGAAAATTGATTCTATTGCAACTGACAAAGAAGCCTGGTCATAATACTTCAATATGATAACTAGAATTATAATTGACCATATTTTATCAGGGCATATCAGATCTATATGAATTTCACATAATTTTTAGTATATCTATATTAGTAACATCAACCTACAGTATAACCTGAACAGACTTATCACCCCTTCAGCAGTACTTCTCATGTAATTTAACATGTCCAGTGAATGCAGGTAGCTTAATAGCTCTTTGGGATGTCTCAGGGGTCCTCTGAAGCATCCCAAAGTTAGCTAGAAGTCAAGTTATTTAGGAAGTTTTGTCAATAAATCTCAAAAGGATTTATAACACTAAGTCAGGTATGATTATATAAGTCACTGTGAAATAATAGTTATTTATTTAGCCAAAAGTAACAAAAGATTTCAAAGGTAAATATAGAACAGATCAATTATTCCTGGGTCAGGAAGATCCCCTGGAGGAAGGTATGGCAACCCACTCCAGTATTCATGCCTGGAGAATCCCACTGATAAGGGAGCCTGGCGGGCTAGGGTCCATAGGGTCGCAAAGATTCTAACACGACTGAAATGATTCAGCACACACTCACGCACAGTTGGGTTGGTTTCTAGAGGATTGAACAGCCCCAACACCCAAATCTCAAACCTCTTAGGCTTCATGGTTTTCGGAAAGTTCTGAATGGCCAGGATCCTGCTGGTGCCTATAACTTCTGAATTCAGACCTTTAGGGGATAAAGAGGGGTTAATGAACCAGGTTTCGAAAAAAAAATAAAAGGTAAAGAAACTTAAATCTATTATTAAAAGCAGTTCAGCATCTGAAGAAAGTATGTCCTCTTAACAGAGAAAAAAGCTGAATTATGTTTTGCACCAGCTTACTTAAAACCATTTAAATAAACTTAATCAAATTTATTTTAAACTTAGTCCTAACCATGAATAAAACTTTTTTCAGGGTCCACTTCCCACAATATTTTTAGTCACTTTCTGTAACAGTCACCTGTAAGTCAGACCTACTTTCTTTTCCCTTTATAAAATATAATTTTATTTTTATACCTTTATTAAAAACTTGAGATGGCCGGACTAAGATGGCGAAAGAATAGGACGGGGAGATCACTTTCTCCCCCACAGATTCATCAGAAGATCATTTGAAAGCTGAACAAATTTCACAAAGCAAATTTTGAATGCTGGCAGAGGAAATCAGGCCCCCAGAAAGGCAGCACATTCTCTTCGAAAGGAGGTAGGACAAAATATAAAGGTAGAAAGAGAGACAAAAGAGTTAGGGATGGAGACCCATACCAGGGAGGGAGTCGTGAAGGAGGAGACCTTTCCAAACACCAGGAAACCCTCTCATCGGCGGGTCTGTGGGGAATTTTGGGAACTCAGAGGGCAACATAACCATGAGAAAAGAAAAAAAAGTCACAGATTATGCACCTAACTGCAACTCCCAGCAGAGAAGTAGCCCAGATGCTCGTGTCCACCAGCAGCGAGAGGGGGCTGAACAGGGAGGTGCAGACTGCATGCTTAGGGTAAGGCCCAGGCCTGAATGCCTTGAAGATAATCTGAGGGAGCTAATGTGAGATAGCAGCCCAAACTGACGGATAGCCAGTGAGAGGGAAAAAAGGAAAAGAGTGAGAGAGAGAGAACTTTCCCGGGAAAAGCTCTAAGGCACAACCTGGTCTGCTCACAGAACAAAGGACTGAGTGATGACTAGAGGAGAGCTAGCCAGCTGAAGACTGGTCCCTCCCCGTGCTGGTGGCAGACAAGCAGGCGGACGACAGACAGAGCTGTAAGGCAAGGGGCAATCTCGGCACCAGAGACAGCATCCTCCACCAAACTGTGAGCAGATTCCCAGTTGCTAACCAAGTCTTCCTGGGATCCTGGGCGGTTGACATCCATCAGGAGGTTTGCAGTCAGATATCAGCTCCCCAGAACAGACACATGTCACACCTGAGATGGCACTCTCTTGGTGCACCCGAGAAACTGAGCGGCTGGGACCGGGGCGATGATAAGACGCTCTGCCCACCTGGGGAGAGTGCCTTCACTAAGCACCTGATCACCAGAGCTGCTCAGACCTGGGAAGGGCACAAAACGCAGGCCCAACTGAATCTGCCTTTGTAGAGTACCCGAGAACCTGAACCTGAGCAGCTTAGACCTGGGAAGTACACGCAACCCAGGGCCCGCTTTAGACAGTTCCCCTGCAGAGCAACCTGGAGCCTGAGCAGTGTAGACTGGGAAAGCACACACGCCGTGAGTGGGGGCAAACAGTGTGTCCCAACAGTGTGAGCACTCCCTACTCATGCCAGTGATATTTGTTGGCAGTGTTCCTCCCTCCCTACAGCACAACTGAACAAGTGAGCCTAAATAAATGGCAACCTTCCCCGCCTTGTGTCAGGGCAGAAATTAGACACTGAAGAGACTTGCAAGCAGAGGAAGCCAAAATAAACAAAGAAGAGGAAACTGCTTTGGAAATGACAGGTGCAATAGATTAAAATCCTGTAGTTAGCATTGACTACATTGGAAGAGGGCTATAGACCTTGAGAAGCTGGAACAAGGAACTATCTGAAACTGAACTGACCCCACACTGCCCTCAACAGCTCCAGAGAAATTCTTAGATTTATTTTACTATTATCCTTTTTTAATTTTTTTAAAAAATTTAAGTTCTTCATTACTCCTTTAATTTTCATTTTTAAAAACTACTATTACCCTGCAACAAAGACCCTATTTTTAAAGCAAATTTCATATATATATTTTTATAATTTTTGCGATTTTTAAGAAATATTGTGTTTTTGAGATCTAATCTATAAATCTAATCTCTATTCTAGATTTTTAATCTTTGCTTTCTAGTATTTATTATCAATTTTATATCTTTAAGAATCTAATCTTCAGTACCCATTTTTACTTAGGAGTGTGATTACTGGCCTGATTGCACTGCCCCTTTTGGCTTTCCTTTTTCTCCATCAGGTCCCTTAGGGAACGGATTACTGGCTCGCTTGCTCTCTCCCCTTTTTACTCCCCCTCCTCTCCTCCTGGTCACCTCTATCTCCCTCCTCCCTCTTCTCTTCTCCATGTAACTCTGTGAACCTCTCTGGGTGTCCCTCACTGGGGAGAATCTTTTCGCCATTAACCTAGATGTTTTATCATTGGTGCCGTATGGATGAAGAAGTCTTGAGGCTATTGTAAGAATAAGACTGAAAACCAGAGGCAAGAGGCTTAAATCCAAAGCTTGAGAATACCAGAAAACTCCTGATTACAGGGAACATTAATCAACAAGAGCTCATCCAAAAGCCTCCATGCCTACAATGTAACCAAGCTCCACCCAAAAGCCAAGAAGTTTTAGAGCAAGATATACCAAGCTAATTATCCAACAATGAAGGAACATAAAATACAGGCGGGAAAAAGTCACACCAAATCCATAGATACCTCACTACTAGACACTTCATTGCACTCCACAGAGAACAGATCCAGCTACACCCATCAGAACACTGACACAAGCTTTCCTAACCAGGAAACCTTGACAAGCCACATGTCCAACTCCACTCACATGGAGGAACCTCCACAATAAAGAGGAACCACAAACTTCCAACATACAGAAAGGCCACCCCAAACACACCAATATAAAACAATATGAAAAGGCAGAGAAATATTCAGCAGGTAAAGGAACATGATAAATGCCCATCAAATCAATCAAAAGAGGAGGAGATAGGGAGTCCACCAGAAAAATAATTCAGAAAAATGATAGTAGAGATGATCCATATCTTGAAAACAAAATGGAATTACAGATAAATAATCTGGAGACAAGGATTGAGAATATTCAAGAAAATTTTAACAAGGCCTGAGAAAAAATAAAAAAGAGTCAATCAAAAATAAATAATGAAATAATTGAGATCAGAAGCACTCTGGAGGGAACCAACAGTAGAATAACTGAGGCAGAAGATAGGATAAGTGAGGTGGAAGATAAAATGGTGGAAATAACTGAAGCAGAGAGGAAAAAAGAAAAAAAAAAATTAAAAGAAATGAGGACAACCACAGAGCCGTCTGGGACAATGTTATATGCCCCAACATTGGAATCATAGGAGTCCAAGTAGAAGAAAACAAAACAAATAAACAAAAAAGACCGTGAGAAAATACTTGAGGAGATAATAGTTGAAAACTTCCCTAAAATGGGGAACGAAATAGCCACCCAAGTCCAAGAAACCCAGAGAGTCCTAAACAGGATAAACACAAGGCAGAACCCAAGACAGGTACTAATCAAATTAAAGAAGATCAAACACAAAGAACAAATATTAAAAGCAACAAGAGAAAAAGAACAAATAACACACAAGGGGATTCCCATAAGGATAACAACTTATGCTTCAATAGAAACTCTTCAGGCCAGGAGGGAATGGCAGGACATACTTAAAGTGATGAAAGAGGAAAATCTACAACCCAGATTACTGTACCCAGAAAGGATCTCATTCAAATATGAAAGAGAAATCAAAAGCTTTACAGACAACCAAAAGCTGACAGAATTCAGCAGCACCAAACCAGCTCTTCAACAAATGCCTAAGGATCTTCTCTAGACAGGAAACACAGAAAAGGTGCATAAACCCGAACCCAAAGCAACAAAGTAAATGGCAAGGGAACATACTTATCAATAATCACCTTAAATGTAAATTGGTTGAATGCCCCAACCAAAAGACAAAGACTGGCTGAATGGACACAAAAACAAGACCCCTATATATACTGTCTACAAGGGACCCACATCAAAACAAGGGACACGGACAGACTGAAAGTGAAGGGCTGGATAAAGATTTTTCACACTAACGGAGACCAATATAAAGCAGAAGTAGCAATACTCATATCAGATAAAATGGACTTTAAAACAAAGGCTTTGAAAAGAGACAAAGAAAATCACTACATAATGATCAAGTGATAAATCCAAGAAATTATAACAATTGTAAATATAATTGCACCCAACATAGGAGCACCGCAATATGTATGGCAAATGCTAACAAGTATGAAAGGGGAAATTAACAATAACACAATAATAGTGGGAGACTTAAACACCCCACTCAAACCTGGATAGATAAATAGATCAACTATCTACGATCTATCTTTCTGGATAGATCAACGAAACAGAAAATTAGCAAGGAAACACAAATTTTATTTATTTTTCATGGTATTAAGTTAAATTTTATTTCAAGGACTGTCACAACCTAGAGATAAATAGGATCCAAGTACTGAGATAATACATTTTGGAAAATAATATTTTCATGATAAATCTTACATACCAATCATCATTCCCAAAGGTCCTTACACTCTAGATTCTAGAATTAAGTGGGGGAAAGGTTTTACATTTAGGAACTATAAGCTGAAAGTATTTATTTCAATTCAATATAGAATAAGCTGAAAGTATTTATTTCAATTCAATATAGAGTATTTATCAGAGTCAAGATAACAATCAATGTTTACAAAAATTTACATGACAAGAGGAATAGACAATGTAGCACATTTAGAAAAATAATTAAAAGATTTGTTGCATTTATAGGTAAGTGTTACACTGAAAATTTACAACACAGTAATTTACTGCAATCAATGACAGGAGAGTTCCACAAAGAAACAAAGCACTTACACTCCAGATTTTAGGGAGGTATTATTGGAATGCTTAACTGTAACCACAGAATTTGTACATCCTTAAGGACTGAGCTCACAAAAGTCACAAATGGTTTTCATAGCATATATTATGTAAATTGAGTCCACTGTGTTCGGACAGCTGGCTTAGGGTCTCTGACAAGTGAAGCCTGGAAGAATTACTGGCTTGATGGTGATCTTTCTGTATCCGGCAAGACAGACCTCCACAGTAACAACGCTGGAATATCTCTAGCCTGTGGGAGCCTTTTCTCCTATGTTTGGTGCACACTTGACCTTCCTTGAGAACAGGTTTACAGATCTTGGACCAGAAATGTCTAGCACAACACAACCCTGCAGCGCAGTCTGATGAGCGAAGACAGACAGAACCTTCTTGTCCTTTGGTATGATATATTCTTGAAGACAGTGTAGTTCTTCTGGAGTACCCATCCAAGGTACTGTGTTCATTAACAAAGCTTTCAATAATGGTTTCCTCGATTTCCCCTCGATGGAAATGATTTTGATCAGAAGGCATGCATATCCCGTTTTTGCAGTGATTCCCAGGGAAGCACATAGTGTGACATATGCAGCGTTTTCGGAGTTTCCGACAGGCTAGGCAGATTGGCTCACCGGCTCCGCGGATAGGACTCGCGCAGTACTCCTCGGTGCTGCACTCCTCCTCCTAAGCGCACGGGTACGGCTGGTGGTTGTCAATGGTCTGGTACTTGTTGCCGCCCTCAAACGGAATTACGGAGCTGCGCTGATTGCAGAGCCTGGGTGCCCAGCAGCACCTCTCAGCGGTGGGGGCAGGTTCTTGATGGCGTTGGAACTGAGAAGGAAGTTCAAGGTGGCGCTTGCTCCCAGCAGAGGTTGACTGCAAAGAGCCGCAGCTACCAGGGCGACCAAGACCCCGGCAGCACCCGCTGTGCTCAGAGCCGTCATCTCAGAAGGACTCAAGGGAGAAAAAGAGAAAGGAGGAATGTCACTTTGCACACCTAGTCCCCACGAAGCTGTGTTGGCGCAGCTGTGGAGACAGGGCTGGGAGAGCCTCCACCAGTCACAGAGGCCTGACCCTGACTGCAGGGCTCTGCAGAAACACAAATTTTAAAGGATACAATGGAAGAGTTAGACCTAATTGATATCTATAGGACATTTCACCCCAAAACAATGAATTTCACTTTTCTCGGGTCTACGCAGAGCCTACACATCCTTGGCCATAAATCTAGCCTTGGTAAATTCCAAAAAATTGAAATAATTGCAACTATCTTTTCTGATCACAGTGCAGTAAGATGTTAACTACAGGGGAAAAAAAAACTATTAAAAATGCAAACACGTGGAAGCTAAACAACACGCTTCTGAATAACCAGCAAAAACCAGAAGAAATCAGAAAATAAATCAAAATATGCATAGAAACGAAAGAAAATGAAAACACAGCAACCCAAACCCTATGGGATTCAGTAAAAGCAGTGCTAAGGGGAAAGTTCATAGCAATACAAGCTTACCTCAAGAAACAGGAGGAAAATCAAATAAATAACCTAACTCTACACTTAAGCAACTTTAAAAAGGAGAAATGAAGGAAAGAAAGAAATCATAGAAGGAAAGAAATTAGTAGAAGGAAAGAAATCATAAAAATTAGTGCAGAAATAAAAGAACAAGAAACTAAGAAACCATAGCAAAAGTCAACAAAGCTAAAAGCTGGTTCTTTGAGAAGATAAACAAAATAGGCAAACCAGTAGCCAGACCCATCAAGAAACAAAGGGACAAGTATCAAATCAACAGAATTAGAAATAAAAATCTAGAAATCACAACAGACAACACAGAAATACAAAGGATCATAAGAGACTATTATCATCAACTATATGTCAATAAAATGGACAACTTAGACAAATTCCTAGAAAAGTATAATTTTCCAAAACTGAACCAAGAAGAAATAGAAAATCTTTACAGACCCAGCACAAGTGTGGAAATCGAAACTGTAATCAGAAATCTTCCAGCAAATAAAAGCCCAGGACCAGATGGCTTCACAGCTGAATTCTACCAAAAATTCAGAGATGAGCTAACACCTATCTTACTCAAACACTTCAAGATAATTGCAGAGGAATGTAAACTTCCAAACTCATTCTATGAGGCCACCATCACCCTAATACCAAAATCTAACAAAGGTGCCATTAAAAAAAAGAAAACTACAGGCCAATATCACTGATGAACATAGATGCAAGATTCTTTAACAAAATCCTAGCAAATCGAATCCAACAACATATGAAAAAAATCATACAACATGACCAAGTGGGCTTTATCCCAGGGATAAAAGGATTCTTTAAAATCTGCAAATCAGTCAATGTAATGCACTGCATTAACAAGTTGAAAAACAAAAACCATATGTATCTCAGTAGATGCAGAGAAAGTCTTTGACATGATTCAACATCCATTTATTATAAATACCTTCCAGAAAACACGAATGGAAGAACATACCTCAGAACAATAAAAGCTATATATGACAAACCCACAGCAAACATTATCCTCAATGGTGAAAAACTGGAAGCATTTCCCCTAACGTCAGGAACAAGAAAAGGGTGTCCAAACTCACCACTACTATTTAGCATACTTTTGGAAATTTTAGCTACAGGAATCAGAGAAGAAAAAGAAATAAAAGGAATACACATTGGAAAAGAAAAAGCAAAATCCTCACTGTTTGCAGATGACATGATCCTCTACATAGTAAACCCTAAAGACTCCACCAGAAAATTACCAGAGCTAATCAATGAATAGAGTTAAGTTGCAGGATATAAAATTAACACACAGAAATCCCTTTCATTCCTATACACTATCAATGAGAAAACAGAAAGAGAAATTAAGGAAACAATTTCATTCACCATTGCAATGGAATAAGTCTACCTAAAGAAGAAAAAGATCTATATAGAGAAAACGATAAAACACTGATGAAAGAAATCAAAGAGGACACAAATAGATGGAGAAATATACCGTGTTCATGGATTAGAAGAATCAATATACTGAAAATGAGGATACTACTCAAAGCAATCTATAGATTCAATGCAATCCCTATCAAGCTACCAACGGTATTTTTCAGAGAACTAGAACAAATAATTTCACAATTTGTATGGAAATACAAAAAACCTCAAATAGCCAAAGCAATCTTGAGAAAGAAGAATGGAACTATAGGAATCAACCTGCCTGACTTCAGGCTCTACCACAAAGCTACAGTCATCAAGACAGTATGGTACTGGCACAAAAACTGAAATATAGATCAATGGAACAAAATAGAAAGCCCAGAGATAAATTCAATAGAGAAAAGACAATATCTTTAACAGGTGGTGCTGGGAAAACTGGTCAACCACTTGTAAAAGAATGAATACTTTCTAACACCATACACAAAAATAAACTCAAAATGGATTAAAGATCTAAACTTAAGACCAAAAACTATAAAACTCCTAAAGGAAAACATAGGCAAAACACTCTCCGACATAAATAATATCAGGATCCTCTATAACCCACCTCCCAGAGTAATGGAAATAAAAGCAAAAATAAGCAAATGGGACCTTAATAAACTTAAAAGCTTTTGCACAATGCAGGACATGATGAGAGAGCCTTCAGATTGGGAGAAAATAATAGCAAAAAAAGAAACTGACCAAGAATGAGTCTCAAAAATATACAAGCAACTCCTGCAGCTCAATTCCAGAAAAATAAACAAACCAATCAAAAAATGGGCCAAAGAACTAAACAGACATTTCTCAAAGAAGACATACAGATGGCTAACAAACACATGAAAAGATTCTCAACATCACTCATTATCATAGAAATGAAAATCAAAACCACGATAAGGTACCATCTCACACCAGTCAGAATGGCAGCTATCCCGAAGTCTACAAGCAATAAATGCTAGAGAGGGTGTGGATAAAAAACAAACCCTCTTACACTGTTGGTGGGAATGCAAACTAGTACAGCCACTATAGAGAACAGTGTGGAAATTCCTTAAAAAAACTGGAACTAGAACTGCCATATGACCCAGCAATCCCACTGCTGCACATAAACAGCAAGGAAACAATAATTGAAAGAGACACGTGTACCCCAATGTTCATCGAAGCACTGTTATAATAGCCAGGACATGGAAGCAACCTAGATGTCCATCGGCAGACGAATGGATAAGAAAGCTGTGGTACATATACACAATGGAATATTACTCAGCCATTAAAAAGAATGCATTTGAATCAGTTCTAATGAGGTGAATGAAACTGGCGCCTATTATACAGAGTGAAGTAAGCCAGAAAGAAAAAACAGCAATACAGTATACTAACACATATATACGGAATTTAGAAAGATGGAAACTATGACCCTATATGCGAGACAACAAAAGAGACACAGATGTATAGAACAGTCTTTTGGAGTTTGTGGGAGAGGATGAGGGTGGGATGATTTGAGAGAATGGTATTGAAACATGTATTTTATCATATTTGAAACAGATCACCAGTCCAGGCTCGATGCGTGAAACTGGGTGCTCAGGGCTGGTGCACTGGGATGACCCTTAGGGATAGGATGGGGAGGGAGGTGGGAGGGGGGTTAAGGATGGGGAACACATGTACACCCATGGCTGATTCATCTCAATGTATGTCAAAAACCACTACAATATTGCAAAGTAATTAGCCTCCAGTTAAAATTAAAAGAAAAAATTAATTAAAAAGAGAAATTCTGAAATTTCTGTATCATTCCTTGGGTTCATGTGGTAGAGGTGACTGTAAGGAAGGAGGAAATAATATGACTAATTTTCGCACAGACAGGCTTTTCTCATATCCTTGAAGTAATTCAATTCATATTTGTTCATCAAAAAATTAATATTTTATTTATGGTTCTGATCTGCATCAGAGAATTCACTGAACCTTTTCTAATAAGCAAACCTGTCCCACTTTAAACTTTCCCCCATCATGTCATGTTTTCAGTTTTAATGAGAAATTCCTGAACGTGAAAATTGACTTGCAACAATGTTCCACGTATTGTCTATGCAGGGACTGTAAGGTGCTGAAAACTAAAATCTCCTAAAATCCAGATTGGAGAAAGAACATAAGCTGGTTAAAAACTTGTGTATCGTATTTAAGGGTCATCCCTGGTGGCTCAGATGGTAAAGAATTTGCCATCAGTGCAGGAGATGCAAGTTCAATCCCTGGGTTGGGGAGATGTCCTGGAGAAGGAAATGGCAACCCACTCCAGTATTTTTGCCTGGAGAATCCCATGGACAGAGGAGCCCCGAGGCCTGCAGTCCATGGGGTCACAGAGTCAGACACGACTGAGCAACTGACACAACAACAACACAATGCCAAAGAGCACTCATTTTCATTTTTGGTGAAAGCAGTGAGGAATGTGTAAGTGACTGCTCTACTCTTTCAATTCAGTCAGTTCAGTTCAGTTCAGTCGCTCAGTCGTGTCCGACTCTCCGCGACCCCATGAATCACAGCACGCCAGGCCTCCCTGTCCATCACCAACTCCCGGAGTACACTCAAACTCATGTCCACAGAGTCGGTGATGCCATCCAGCCATCTCATTCTCCGTCGTCCCCTTCTCCTCCCGCCCCCAACCTTTCCCAGCATCAGAGTCTTTTCCAGTGAGTCAACTCGTCGCATGAGGTGGCCAAAGTATTGCAGTTTCAGCTTTAGCATCAGTCCCTCCAATGAACATCCAGGATTGATCTCCTTTAGAATGGACTGGTTGGATCTCCTTGCAGTCCAAGGGACTCTCAAGAGTCTTCTCCAACACCACAGTTCAAAAGCATCGATTCTTCGGCGATCAGCCTTCTTCACAGTCCAACTCTCACAACCATACATGACCATGGGAAAAACCATTGCCTTGACTAGACGGACCTTGGTTGGCAAAGTAATGTCTCTGCTTTTTAATATACTATCAAGGTTGGTCATAACTTTCCTTCCAAGGAGCAAGCGTCTTTTAATTTCATGGCTGCAATCAGCATCTGCAGTGATTTTGGAGCCCAAAAAAACAAAGTCTGACACTGTTTCCACTGTTTTTCCATCTATTTCCCATGAAGTGATGGGACCAGATGCCATGATCTTTGTTTTCTGAATGTTGAGCTTCAAACCAACCTTTTCACTCTCCTCTTTCACTTTCATCAAGAGGCTTTTGAGTTCCTCTTCACTTTCTGCCATAAGGGTAGTGTCATCTGCATATCTGAGGTTATTGATATTTCTCCCAGCAATCTTGACTCCAGCTTGTGCTTCTTCCAGCCCAGCATTCCTCATGATGTACTCTTTCAATTAAAAGACATTAAAAAGCAATGAAAAGAATAAAATACGACTGACTTATGGATTTTACCACACCAAATTTATAAACTCTCAGACATTCTGCACAAAACTTGTATAAATACGTAAAATAATTCAATGGCAGAGAACTAATGATGAAAAAAAAATCTAGTCTTTGAAAGAATACAATAAAAAGCAAGATTCTTGCTAAATTCATGATGTAAAAGCAAAGGAATGGAACAGACAATTTTCAAGTACCTGGCTTACTAACATATAAATATATTCAACTTCACTGGTAATGAAATAATTGCAAAGTAAGCTCATTAGCATATCCTTTTTTACATAATAAATACTGTTTTATTTGAATATTAGGAGGGAGGAGATACTGTGAAATGGCGGTCTCATGAACTGCATTTGTAAGGAAATGTTTGCCAGTATTCCTTGGTCTGGATTCCTTTTATCATAGTCACAGGCACCATCTTAAATAAACAAATAAATAAAAATGTCCTTACATGTCTGTACAACCCTCCACAGCTAATACTCTATTTGGTTATTTCAGGTAATAGCAAAGAGCCCTGGGCTTTGGTTCTACTTTTACTGGAAACATTTTACAACTCAATTCACTCTCCTAATTGAGTCATTATGTCCATCATTAAGTGGCCAACACTGACTCTTGCACTTCTCAGTCACTCAGTCATCTTTGACTTTTTCTGACCCCATGGACTGTAGACCCCCAGCCTCCTCTTTCCATGGGATTCTCCAGGCAAGAGTACTAGAGTAGTTTGTCATTTCCTTCTTCAGGGGATCTTTCTGATCCAGGGATACAACCCGTGTCTCCTACAATGGAGGTGGATTGTTTACCATTCTGCCACAGGGAATTAAATATTTACATTTCTTTTTGCATTATAAATCAAAACATTAATTAATTAATCAAGTAAACCAGCAACCCCAGTGATCTTGGCTCTGGGTTGGTCTGGACAGACTCTCAGGTGAACTCAGTAAACGTTCTTGTCTGCCATTCCATCTGACCTTCTTCTGCAGTATTTACTGGACTCTTGGACTCACCTTGGTGGGGTTTCTGAGAGGAAAGTTGCAACATGGATGCCCCAGCTCCTCTTGGATGGTTGATGATGGAGACAGTGGCTCTGTTTCCAGACAAGACAATGGGATGGAGTCAAGCATTGGTCCCCTAGTCAGAGTTATGAGTGCACAAGAAACAGCTATGTCCTGTCCATTCCAAGGTTGCCCAGGCTGAGGGCTGCAGGAGAGGAGGTATTTATAGCTCCCCATGTCTGCTCATTAGGTACATTTCCTTCCTGTTACGACCATCTTTAATAATTAATATCCCTGTGGGACACTGGTCTGGACAGATAGGAAAACTTTTCATTTTCTGTTTCTAGGAGACAGTGTTACAAGTCAGATGGATTTGGTATTTATTGCTTGTCTCCATGATCTTTCCTGTCTTCTTTGTGGAGTAAAACATAAGGTCCTATCCCAACCCTGAGTCCACATTTTCTCCAGAATCTAAGATTGAGTATTCTGCCTTGACTAGGTCCCTAATCAAAGCATTTACTCCTCGTGGGTCACAGCCCCCGTTATCTCTAGAAAATTACTATTCTCATCTTCAAGCAGTGGGATAAATTTGTTCCTTTGATGTAAAACGGTGGGCAGTACTCTACTTGAATTCATTACAATATTGCCAAAAAAGTTAGGAATTTTTCAATTAAAGCAAAAATTAAGAGGTCTCAGTCCTTCTTTAAAAAATGTTTTTAATTGTAAGAGAGACATAGATCTTAGCACACTTTGGGGGATTCTAGAATTTAAATTTTAGAAAACCCCTCTCTGTGGTACGTGTAAAATGCTAGTCTTTAGGTTGTGTCCAGTTCTTGCAACCCCATGGACTGTAACCCATCAGGCTCCTCTGTCCGTGGGATTCTCCAGGCAAGAATATTCGAGTGGGTTGCCATGTCCACCTCCAGGGGAACTTCCCAACCCAGGGATCGAACCTGAGTGTCTTGTGCCTCCTGCATTGGCAGGTGTGTTATTTACAACTAGTGCCACCCAGATGCAGGTTCAAATGCAGCTTCTGATCAGCAGGTCTTGCCTGGTGAGCAAGAGGCTTCTGGATGGTGTTGATGGTGCAGGTACTGGATCCAGGGCCGTGGTTATGTTTCAGAGTCTTCTACACAGGTTTACATTTTCTCTACCCCAAATCATCTTTGCATGAAATTTTGAAGAGAAGTGTATGCATTCCTTCCAAAGGCTGTGAAGATCTGAGTCCCATTTGTGTCCCTCTCAAGGGACCCTAACCGTAACCCTAAATTTTTTTGAATACAATCTTTCAAAGAATGCACTCAAAATTAGGAATCATGTTCTGATCCTATTATAGAAAAGCAAAGGGCTCACATACATAAATTTAGACAGAGAAAATTAATGGCTAACAAATCCACACACATATTCAGCCTCAGAGGCAATGAAACAATTGCAAGGTAAGCTGATTAGCACTTTCCTGGCAGCACAGTAGTAAAGAAGCTGCCTGCCAGTGCAGGAGACACTGGTTCAATCCCTGGGTCTGGAAGATCCCCTGGAGGAGGAATTGGCAACCCACTCTAGTATTCTTCCCCAGGAAATCCTATGGACAGAGCCTGGTGGGCTACACTCCACAGGGTCACAAAGCCAGACAAAGTTTAGTGACTAAACAACAAAGCTCATTAGCACTCCCCTCTTTACACCTGATTTCTTCTCTTCCAAACTGTTGCAAGGAGGTATTCACAAACATTCTTCGGTGTTCATATTCATTTATTTGTTTTGGTGGTGAGGTCTTTGTTGCTGTGTGGGTTTTATCTAGGTGAAGTGAGCAGGGGCTACTCTTTGTTGCGTTGCATGGGCTTCTCTTTGCAGTGGGCTCTCTTATTGCAGAACATGGTCTCTTTGGTGTGAGGATTGCAGTAGTCGTGGTTCCTGGCTCTAGAACTAAGCTCAGTAGTTGTGGTGCATGAGCTTAGTTGCTCTGAGCCATGTGGGATCTTCCCAGTTCAGATCTTCCTGGACCAGGCATCAAACCTGTCTCTTGCACAGGAAGGCGGATTCTTTACCACTGAGCTCCCAGGGAAACCCAGTGTGTATCTTTTTGATCAAGATTGAAACATGGTCAAATATGTTCCATCAAAAAAATTAGAAAATGCCCTAACTAAATTTTATATCCCTACATCACTGTGATTCATGGGGTCGCGGAGAGTCGGACACGACTGAGCGACTGAACTGACTGACTGACTGAACTGACATCACTAATAGACTAATTCTGTACTCAAATTAGTGATTTAGAAACTTGGACTTAAGTTCTACTTTTACTGGGAGCTCTTTATGCATCGTGTGTGTTCAGTTGCTCAGTCGTGTCCAACTCTTTGTGACCCCATAGACTGTGACCTGCCAGTCTCCTCTGCCTGTGGGATTTCCCAGGCAAGAACACTGGAGTCGGTCGCTATGCCATCTTCCAGGGGATATTCCTGACCCACAGGAACTTGCACCTACTGTGGCTCCTGCATTGGTGGTTAAATTCTTTACCATTGTGCCACCTGGGATGCCCCTTATGCCTCTCTTCTAATTGGGCTTCCATTTTTATCATTTACTTGGTATCACTGAACATTGCTTTACTGAGTTCAATGTTCAGTTCTATTTTCAACATTATCGAAATACATTGACATATTTTAATCATGCAAGGAAATAACCACAGTGGTCTCTGGGCTCTGACCTAGGCTGAGTTGATTCTCTGGTGGACTCAAGTAATCATTCTTGGATTTATTGACTCTGTCCTTCTTCTGCAGTGTTTTCCAGACTCTTCCACTCAACTACATGGAAATCCTGAGAGGAAGGTCTTCATGTGGAAGTCTGATTCTCTTCCTCGATGGTTGATGAGGGAGACTGAGGCCCTGTCCCCACACAAAGCAGCATGAAGAGATCAAGCATTGGTCCTTTACTCATATTTAGGACTTCAAAAACAACAACCATGCCTTGTTCAGGCCCAAGTTGTACAAGGTCAGGGACGCAGCAGAGGTGGTTATCTACAGCTCTCTCTGTTTCTCATTAGGTACATTACCCTCTGGTTACAGTGACCTGTAAGCACCTGAATTCCCTGTTGGACTTCATCTGACACAAAGTACGATTTTCCCCCCTTCTAATTCTCTGTTTGCAGGATAACAGTTATAAGTCAAGTGATTCATTTATGAATCTTTCTTCATCATCTCTCTTGCTTTCCAGAAGTCTAAACTCCTAGCACCTCATCTTATCTCTGAATTTAAAATTGTCCCCACTAGTTAGATTGAGGCAACTGTCTTGAATAGATCCCTTGGGTCAATAAAGCATTGACTTGCGATGTCTACACAGCTCATGGAACCCTGTGAAACCTCTTATTCTCCGCTTATAAGAGGGACAACATCATTCCATTAATGGCCATAACTGTGTAGTCCACTCTTTGGTTTCCTGATGCTCCCTAAAACTCTTAGGTATTTCATACTTGGGGTCTTTCCCTAGTGGCTCAGTTGGTGAAGAATCTGCATGCAATGCAAGAGAGCACCTGCAAAGCAGGAGACATGGGTTCAATCTCTGGATCAGGAAGATGCCAGGGAAAAGGAACTGGCTACCCTATCCAACATTCTTGCCTGGGAAGTCCCATGGAGAGAGGAGCCTGGTGGGTTACAGTCCATGGGGGCACAAGATTCATAGACGACAGAGTGACTAAACCACCACCACCACCACCACATCATACTTATATCTGAAGGTGACAGCTATCATTTTGCTCCTCATTGTAAAAGCTTTATGTTATGAGATATTTTTAAGTATTTTTAATTTACCATAACCTATGTTTGCACAAAATCAGGATGATCTGATTTAGATTTTAGAGAAGATTCTTTTATGAGGTAGTACTATTGTAACTCCATCCTTCATTTCAGGAATGGGGCTCAGAGGAATTTACTGTTCTAATGAAATTGATGAACTGATTTTGGGATGGAGTCTTGGGGTTCTCTCAGGTTGCTTCCAGTTTTCATAATTTGGATTGTCATTTCCAACCAGGGATGGTTTTGCTCTTGGTTACTTGGCAATTGAAGGCGAAATGTTGCAAAAACACCCACAGTAAACGAGACAGCATTCAACACAGCTATCCTGCCCTAAATATTAACAGTTAGAACTGGAGCATGTGCATATACTTGGTCACTTCAGTCCTGTCCAACTCTTTGCAACCACATGAATTGTAGCCTGCCTGGCTCTTCTGTTGATGAGATTCTCCAGGCAAGAATACTGGAATGAGTTGCCCTAGAACTGGAGAAAAACTCTTTGTATGAGCACTTCTCTCACCTCCTAGTGCATACAAGTCAGCAGGAATTCTAATTCAAGTGCAAATTCTGATTGACCAGGTCCTCAGTGGGCCCTTAGATTTTGTATTTCTAACAAGCTACTGGGCTGTGTCATGATGCAGGTCTGAGTATGTGGGTCGCACTTTCAGTAACAAAGCATGAGTTCTGTGTTAAATTCAAGTATAGGAACTTGAAAGTGAAAGTTGCTCGGTCATGTCTGGCTCTTTGCAACCCCATGGACTATACAGCTCATGGAATTCTCCAGGCAAGAATACTGGAGTGGGTAGCTTTTCTGTTCCCCAGGGGATCTTCCCAACCCTGGGATCGAACCCAGGTCTCCTGCATTGCAGGCGGATACTTTACCAACTCAGCCACAAAGAAAGCCCAAGAATACTGGAGTAGGTAGCCTATCCCGTCTCCAGGGGATTTTCCTGATCTAGGAATTGAACTGGGGTCTCCTGCATTGCTTTAACTTATGTTAAATTCAGGTAAAGCTATTTCAATTTTTATGTGACTGAGAGGCTGATATATGTTACTTGCTTGGTCATGTCTGACTCTTTGCGACCCCATGGATTGCAGCCCACCAGGGTCCTCTGTCCATGGAATTCTCCAGGCAAGAATACTGGAGCAAGTTGCCATTCCCTTCTCCAGGGGATAACCCAGACCCAGGGATTGAACCTGGGTCTCCACACTACAAGCAGATTCTTTACCGTCTGAGCCCTCAGGAAAGTCATATATTTATCTGAAAAAGATATTGTAATAGGCAGAATATGGGCCTCAAAATAATGTCCATGTCCTAATCTCCCAAACTTTTTGAATATGTCAGCTTACATAAAGGGGATAAAACTAATAGAGAAAATAAATTTGCTATTCATTGACCTTAAAATGAGATTAGCTTGGATTACCAAGGTTGGTATAAGATATCCTTATGGTCTTCTAGATGCGAAGGTCAGGGGAAGAACTGAAGTCAGAGAGAGATTTGGAGATAGTCTACTACTGGCTCTGAAGATGAGGAAAGGCCGTGAATCCAGGAATACAGGTGCCCCTGGAAAGTGATCTAGGAAGGCAATGGATTCTTCCCTGGAGCATCCAGACAGACCCCAGTTCTCACAGAGATTTTGTGTTCAGGACCATGAGATAATTCTTGACTTCTGATCCTTAGAACTTTAAATTTAAGGCACAGTTTATTAATCTGTTATAGCAGCAGTAAGAATGCAATATGTACTGCTGCTGCTAAATCACTTCAGTCGTGTCCGACTCTGTGCGACCCCATAGACGGCAGCCCACCAGGCTCCTCCGTCCCTGGGATTCTCCAGGCAAGAACACTGGATGCAATATATACATTTATCCAATTAAATATGGTCTGAAGGTACTGAATTTAAACTTCTTTAGTCAGTCATTTAGTTTCCTCTGGATAAAGATATTTTGTATTGAAGCCCCAGTTTAATAGGAGAAGGCAATTAGAGTCAATTTGGAGATATTTGCTTCATTTAGTTGGTGCATCAAATTCTCTGATCCATAAACATAAATGTTTTGATTTTGAGGCTTTAGTTAAGAAAATCAATTTATATAAAGAGTAGGGTCACAATTTTTACCTTCAATTTTTGGTCAAATTTCTACATTTATTGAATTTTGTGTTAATTCATCCCTTCATTATTTTCATTTTCTTTATCTTCCCACTTTTTATAAAATATTTTTTCAACAAGATAAATAAGATTATAAATTAATCTGCAAGCATATACACATGTGTGTATAGAAACACATATGTGAATCTGTTTATTTGGGAGAAAAACATACAAATAATGTACACACATGTCTTATATTTGAATTTTTTCACTATACAGATTTCATTTTTTCTCACAACATCCCTCAAAAGTTAGGTATATTATTCCACATCACCTATAGAAGTAAAGAAACAAAGAAGATTACATTGGAGACTTCCCTGACCACCCAGGGGTAAAGAATCTGCCTGCAATGCAGGAGATGCAAGTTGGATCCCTATGTCAGGAAGATCCCCAGGAGGAGGGCATGACAGAGAATCCCTTCAACAAAACAGCCTGGTGGGCTACAGTCCATGGGGAAGCAAAGAGTCAGACACGAATGCACACACACATGCATGCATGTAACAAAGCACTAAAAGGATTATATTTTTCTCAAGGGTTATAGGAATGAAAACAGGCAGCATACACTCTTAATTTTTAAATGAATAGAGTTTGTTCTGTGTGAAAGTGAAAGTCAATCAGTCGTGTCTGACTCTTTGTGACCCCATGAACTATACAGTCCATGGAATTCTCCAGGTCAGAATACTGGAGTGGGTAGCCATTCCCTTTACCAGGGGATCTTCCTAACCCAGGTATTGAACCCAGGTCTCCCGCATTGCAGGCAGATTCTTTACCAGATGAGCCACCAGGGAAACACTTGTTCTGTGTAACTCTGCTGTAATAAAGTGTATTGCTATTTAAAAAGTGTTAGTGTGTATGTTAAGATAATACCTGGGGCACAGGAAGCTGAATCAGGTCTCATGATGGTGGGAGATATCTTTCATGGGATAGGGAAAAGTTTCTTATGTGGACATTAATGTGGTGGAATTACATTAAGGCGATTCATAATTATTAAACTCATTTTTTTCCTGCAAACTATTTAGCCTCAGCTCAGCTTAGTCATGCCTGACTCTTTGTGACTCCATGGACTGTAGCCCACAAGGCTCCTCTGTCCATGGGATTCTCAAAATAATAAAGAAAATGACACATAAGAAAATTAACAGAAGTGTCAGCTTCATCCACTATTGAACCACATGTTCTTAGTTGCTCAGTAATGTCTGATTCTTTGCGACCCCATGCACTGCAGCCCACCAGGCTCCTCCGTCCATGGGATTCTCCAGCCAATAAACTGGAGTGGGTTACCATTTCCTACTTCACAGGATCTGTTACCAAAATCTTGGCTCCCTGCCCACCAAAGCCAAGTAGAAATACAGAGACAGTTTGGAGGAAATAGAAAAGAGTAGTTTTATTAATTTTGCCAGGCAAAAGGGGAAACATACCAGGCCCCTGTCTCAAGAATTGTGTCCTCCTCTCCAGGGAACAGAGAGAAGCTTTATATCCTCATGATGGTCTTGTGTATTTTTCTCTTAAAGTTTCGAAATGGAAAGAGTTCGCATCAGACAACTCAGCAACCGAGTGTGCTGTCCCTGAAGTTATTGGTCCATGGCCTTCTTTCTGAAATTCAGAATGCAACAAGAGAGTATAAGGGGAGAAGAATGCCAGGCACAGAGTATAATCTATATGGAGTCAGAGAATAATTCTCTTTTTTGAAGCTTTGTGAAGGACAAGTCTAGCTGCAAGTGGTTTTTAGTCATAACAGCTGAAGAATAACCAAGATTGTTTAATTCTTGCAGGCCTGTTTAGCTCGTAAGTGCCAAAGGCTGTCTACTCATTTCTGTTTTTGCTGCAACAGATCTCTCCCACCTGAGGATCAAACCTGTGTCGCCTGCACTGCAGGTGGATTCTTTACCACTAGGCCACCTGGGAAGCCCATATCAAAGGAGTAAAATGACATAAATTGGTTTAAGTTAGAAGAGCAGTACAACCACACACAACATCATGGATGAGCCTTAGAAACACAAGGTAGAGATTCATGTCTGTGGATAGACTCTTGAGAAGTCTGCAGAGCTCAGTGCAACTTCCCACTGGACCACCTCACTTGACAATAAAGATACTACATTAAACAATTTTATTTTAGGAAATTGTATGCAACAATAGCTAAATGATACAATATTTAACCAGACAGACCTGAGGGCATTTGTTTTGATATCTGAAGGTAACGTTCCTGATTACTTTGTTATTCAAGTTTAGTTAATGTAAGGGTGTGAAAACATGCCTCCAGTGAGGATCCTTTGAGGTTACTTGGAGAGGTTGGAAGGAAGGTCATGTTTGTACAACACCTGTGACCCTGAATCACATAGCTGAGCAGAATCTGAGCTTTCAAGTGAGTCATCTTTTTATAATGAGCATGGTGGGTGATGCTGAAATTGTTCATCCTCTGCCCTTCTAGAGATTGTGAAAAGTTTTGAATGATGAGAGCTATTTCATTTAGACAAATTGAAGGAATAATATTTTTTGGAAGCACTGGAAACTATAAAACAGAAACATGAAAATAATCGAATAAAAAACCAAAACAAGCCACCAGTCCTTCATCTCAATAAATACACCTTAAAAATTGACACTGTTTTTAGCTTGCACAAAATTAAACAACTTCGTTTTTTTTTACTATCGAATACTTGTTTTACAATGTCATGTTATTTTCTGCTGTACAACGAAGTGAATTAGCTATCTGTGTCCATAAATCCCTCCCTCCCCGACCTCTATCCCCCACATTCCATGTCAAATGGACACTTTCATATCATGTTTCAATGAGGAGATTAATTGTCTGAAAAATACATATTTTGCATAGCTATAAATGTAGCATTTAATATTTTGCTTCATCATACTTAAGGCCAAGTCTGGTCTAGCATTATATCATCAATATTATATCCATCAATTTTTTCATAGTCATTTTCCTCTGTTGATTGTCCTTGGAAACACATATTTTGTCATCAGTTTTTGCCAGTGACTATGGTATATACAAGACTTCCCTGTAGCTCAGACGGTAAAGAATCTGCCTGCAACGGAGACATGGGTTTGAGCCCTGGGTCGGGAAGATACTCTGGAGAAAGGAATAGCAACCCATTCCAGTATTCTTGCCTGAAGAATCCTGGACAGAAGAGCCTGGTGGGCTACTCTCCGTGGGGTTGCCAAGAGACAGACGTGACTAGCGACTAACACTACTACTGTGGTAGATACAGGAGACAAGTGATACAGCAGAACAAGATCGGAACAAGTAGTAAACACCTATGATCAGTGATAACAACTAGCATTTTAAACTTTGGATTATCAAGAAGAGCATAAGGTAATGATATACAAAGGAATGATGTTTGTGACAAACACCGGTCACAATTTTTTCTCTGTCATAAACTTATAAATAGCTGTGGTTGCCAAAAGGAGTTTTCCCCTCACAGGTGTGGTATGGCTCATAACTAGTTTTTTAGTCAAACAAACAAAATCCTCAATATAATACATTTCACTTGAGAAGAAATTATTCTTAAGAGATCCCTTGAGATAAATGGGAGTCTTCAAATATTTCACATCCAAGGATAAGTTCAGTGCTGATGCTCAGTTGTGTCCAACTCCTTGTGATCTCATGAATCACAGCATGCCAGGCCTCCCTATCCATCACAAACTCCCGGAGTTCAATCAAACTCCTGTCCATCGAGTCAGTGATGCCATCCAGCCATCTCATTCTCTGTCGTCCCCTTCTCCTCCTGCCCCCAATCCCTCCCAGCATCAGAGTCTTCCAGTGAGTCAACTCGTCGCATGAGGTGGCCAGAATATTGGAGTGTCAGCTTTAGCATCAGTCCTTCCAATGAACACCCAGGACTGATCTCCTTTAGAATAGACTGGTGGGATCTCCTTGCAGTCCAAGGGACTCTTAAGAGTTTTCAACACCACAATTCAAAAGCATCAATTCTTCTGCAATCAGCTTTCTTGACAGTCCAACTCTCACATCCATATATGACCACTGGAAAAACCATAGCCTTGAATAGACGGACCTTTGTTGGCAAAGTAATGTCTCTGCTTTTTAATATGCTATCTAGGTTGGTCATAACTTTCCTTCCAAGGAGTAAGCGTCTTTTAATTTCATGGCTGCAATCAGCATCCGCAGTGATTTTGGAACCGAAAAAAATAAAGCCTGACACTGTTTCCACTGTTTTCCCATCTATTTCCCATGAAGTGATGGGACCAGATGCCATGATCTTAGTTTTCTGAATGTTGAGCTTCAAGCCAACCTTTTCACTATCCTCTTTCACTTTCATCAACAGGCTTTTTAGTTCCTCTTTGCTTTCTGCCATAAGGGTGGTGTCATCTGCATATCTGAGGTTATCGATATTTCTCCCAGCAATCTTGATTCCAGCTTGTGCTTCTTCCAGCCCAGCATTCCTCATGATGTACTCTGTATATAAGTTAAATAAGCAGAGTGACAATATACAGCCTTGACATATTTCTTTTCCTATTTGGAACCAGTCTTTTGTTCCATGTCCAGTTCTAACTGTTGTTTCCTGACCTGCATACAGGTTTCTCAAGAGGCAGGTCAGGTGGTCTGGTATTTCCATCTCTTGAAGAATTTTCCACAGTTTGTTGTGATCCACACAGTCAAAGGCTTTGACATAGTCAATGAAGCAGAAATAGATGTTTTTCTGGAACTCTCTTGCTTTTACCATGATCCACTGGATGTTGGCAATTTGATCTCTGGTTCCTCTGCCTTATCTAAAACCAGCTTCAACATCTGGAAGTTCATGGTTCACGTATTGCTGAAGCCTGGCTTGGAGAATTTTGAGCATGACTTTACTAGCATGTTGGATGAGTGCAATGAAACTAAGCCATGCCATGTGGGGACACCCAAGACGGGCGGATCATGGTGGAGAGGTCTGACAGAATCTGGTCCACTGGAGAAGGGAATGGCAAACTACTTCACTATAGTTGCCTGAGAACCCCATGAACAGCATGAAAAGGCAAAATGATAGGATGCTGTGTGAGGAATTCCCCAGGTTGGTAGGTGCCCAGTATGCTACTGGAGATCAGTGGAGAGATAACTCCAGAAAGAATGAGGGGATTGAGCCAAATCAAAAACAATACCCAGTTGTGGATGTGACTGGTGATAGAAAAAAGGTCCAATGCTGTAAAGAGCAATATTGCATAGGAACCTGGACTATTAGGTCCATGAATCAAGGCAAATTGGAAGTGGTCAAACAGGAGATGGCAAGAGTGAACGTCGACATTCTAGGAATCAGTGAACTAAAATGGACTGGAAAGGGTAAATTTAACTCAGATGACCATTATATCTACTACTGTGGGCAGGAATCCCTTAGAAGAAATGGAGTAGCCATCATGGTCAACAAAAGAGTCCGAAATGAAGTACTTGGATGCAATCTCAAAAATGACAGAATGATCTCTGTTCGTTTCCAAGGAAAACCATTCAATATTACAGTAATCCAAGTATGCCCCAACCAGTAATGCTGAAGAAGCTGAAGTTGAATGGTTCTATGAAGACCTACAAGAACTTTTAGAACTAACACCCAGAAAAGATGTCCTTTTCATTATAGAGGACTGGAATGCAAATGTAGGAAGTCAAGAAACACATGGAGTAACAGGGAAATTTGGCCTTGGAGCACGGAATGAAGCAGGGCAAAGGCTAATAGAGTTTTGCCAATAGAACGAACGCACTGGATATAGCAAACACCCTCTTCCAACAACACAAGAGAAGACTCTAAAAATGTACAACACCAGATGGCCAACACCAAAATCAGATTGATTATATTCTTTGCAGCCAAAAATGGAGAAGCTGTATACAGTTAGCAAAAACAAGACCAGGAGCTGACTGTGGCTCAGATCATGAACTCCTTATTGCCAAATTCAGACTTAAAATGAAGAAAGTAGGGAAAACCACTAGACCATTCAGATATGACCTAAGTAAAATCCCTTATGATTATACAGTGGAAGTGAGAAATAGATTTAAGGGACTAGATCTGATAGATAGAGTGCCTGATGAACTATGGACGGAGGTTCATGATATTGTACAGGAGACAGGGACAAAGATCATTCCCATGGAAAAGAAATGCAAAAAAGGAAATTGGCTGTCTGAAGAGGCCTTCCAAATAGCTGTGAAAAGAAGAGAAGCAAAAAGCAAAGGAGAAAGGGAAAGATATAAGCATCTGAATGCAGAGTTCCAAAGAATAGGAAGGCGAGATAGGAAAGCCTTCCTCAGTGATCAATGCAAAGAAATAGAGGAAAACAACAGAATAGGAAAGACAAGAGATCTCTTCAAGAAAATTAGAGACACCAAGTGAATATTTCATGCAAAGATGGGCTTGATAAAGGACAGAAATGGTGTGGACCTAACAGCAGCAGAAGATATTAAGAAGAGGTGGCAAGAATACACAGAAAAACTGTACAAAAAAGATCTTCACAAGCAAGATAATTATGATGGTATGATCACTCACCTAGAGCCAGACACCTTGGAATGTGAATCAAGGGGGCCTTAGAAAGCATAACTACGAACAAAGATAGTGGAGGTGATGGAATTCCAGTTGAGCTATTTCAAATCCTGAAAGATGATGCTGTGAAAGTGCTGCACTCAATATGCCAGCAAATTTGGAAAACTCAGCAGTGGCCACAGGACTGGAAAAAGTCAGTCTTCATTCCAATCCCAAAGAAAGGCAATGACAAAGAATGCTCAAACTACCGCACAATTGCACTAATCTCACACATCCAGGGTTGGGAGAGTATAAAAATGAAAAAGGGAAAAACTCTTAAATACTAGTGCTATCACAAAACTTAAAAGCAAGTTACATAAATTTCATAAAGAAGTTGAAATAGAAACTGCAAGGAAAATAAAAGAGGCATATTCCATTGCCACAGCTGGATCAAATTTGGCTCAGGATTTGAGCTGTTATCATGGGCATTTCTTAAGCCCTAGGATAATAGATTCTTTCATAGATTTCTTCACAAAGAGTATTTTCAGAGCCCTCTTTAAGTCTTTATTTTTCAGACTGTAGATGAAGAGGTTCAGCACGGGCGTGACCACAGTGTACATCATTGAGGCTGTTGCTTTTGAATGTGAACTGTGGGTAGTAGCAGAGAGAAGGGACACACCTATGCCTCTCCAAAAAAGTAGGGAGACACATGAGAGGTGAGATGCACAGGTGGAAAATGCTTTGTACTTTCCCCTAAGCTGACGAGATTTCATGTATGGCAGAAACTATCTTAGAGTAGGAGTAAAGGATACACAAGAGGGGACCACCAGCCAGCAACAGAGGTATAAAATACATTACTGCTTTATCAAGAAAGATGACAGACCTGGCAGGTTGGATCATCTGATTGAACTTACAGAAAAAGTGAGGGGATGTACAGACAGACAGTGGCAACACCATTATGCTTTCCAGCAAGGCATGACTGATGACCCAGGACAATAACACCAGCAGTGCACAGAACCAGGGGTTCATGTTGACGATGCAGTGCAGGGGGTGACAGATAGCCACAAAGTGGTCATAGGCCATCACGGTCAAGAGAAAGATATGCAATCCTACAAAAAGTGTGAAAAAATATAATTGAGTTATGCAGCCTTCATAGGTGATAGCTTGGTTCTGTGTCTGGAGGCTCCACAGCAACTTTGAGATGGTGGTGATGAAGCAGGTGTCTACAAAGGACAAGTTGGAGAGGAAGAAGTACATGGGGGTGTGGATGTGGGGGTCTGAGCTGATGCCTGGATGAAGAGCAGGTTTCCAAACACAGTGATTAGGTACACAGAGAGGAAAAGTCCAAATGTGAAAGGTTGCAATTTAAATTTGGAAGAAATTCTGAGACTCCTGTTATGTTCCTTGGTGTCATGTGTTGGAGGTGACTGCAAGGAAAGGGTGACTGCAAATGACTGATTATGGTACAATCAGACTTCACTTGCATTGATGAAAGGCCAACTATTTCTATTTTGCTGTAAAAAAAAAAAGTTTATTTCAATATTTTGTTCATGGATTTGGCAATGTGTACAGGGTTTTGTACATGGGCTAAATCATGGCATCTGGTCCCATCACTTCATGGGAAATAGATGGGGAAACAGTGGACACTGCAGATGGTGACTGCAGCCATGAAATTAAAAGACACTTACTCCTTGGAAGGAAAGCTATGACCAACCTAGATAGCCTATTAAAAGCAGAGACATTATTTTACCAACGAAAGTTCATCTAGTCAGGGCTATGGTTTTTCCAGTGGTCATATATGGATGTGAGAGTTAGACTGTGAAGAAAGCTGAGCACCAAAGAATTGATGCTTTTGAATTGTGGTGCTGGAGAAGACTTTTGAGAGTCCCTTGGATTTCAAGGAGATCCAATCAGTCAATCCTAAAGGAGATCAATCCTGGGTGTTCATTGGAAGGACTGATGCTGAGGCTGAAACTCCAGTACGCTGGCCACCTCATGCGAAGAGTTGACTCATTGGAAAAGATCTTGATGTTGGGAGGGATTGGGGGCAGGAGGAGAAGCAGACGACAGAGGATGAGATGGCTGGATGGTATCACCAACTCGATGCACATGAGTTTGGGTAAACTCCAGGAGTTGGTGATGGACAGGGAGGCCTGGCATGCTGCGATTCATGGGTTTGCAAAGAGTCAGACACAACTGAGCAACTGAACTGAACTAATAGGGTTTTGTTAAACAAAATCTCCTAAAATACCATCATGAAGAAAGACTATCTCAAATAAAACATATATATACACACACGACTGAGCGACTGAACTGACTGACTGATACACACACACACACATGGCAACCATAAGTTAATTCTCTATATCTGTGAGTCTGTTTCTGTTTTGTAAATTCGTTTGTAACATTTCTTTTTCATTTCCACATAATAGGGATGCTATATTTCTCTTTCTCTGTCTGACTTTCTTCACTCAGAATGACAATCTGCAGGTCCATTCATGTTGCTGCAAACAGCATTATTTCATTCTTTTTCATTCATCTTAAGGAATAATGGATGTGGAAAGTAATTGGAAATATGCAAAAGTGTTATTTATTTGCATGAAAACATTCCTTTTCATTTCTGTTTAAGGCAAGGATTTGCCAGTGAAGCATATTTAAGTGATCACTAAATGCCTTCAGTTAAAAAAATAAAACAGAACACTGAAGAGTGTGTAAGATACCTGAAAGAGATTTTACCACATAAAATTTTAAATGCTCACACATTCTTCACAAATAATTGTATACATATATGACATATTTACGGGTGAATGCAATCTTGATTGTAATAAGCCAGTTCTTAGTTTGAAGGAATACAATAAAATACAGGAGCAAAAAGATGATGAATTTCCTATTGAAAGCAAACAACTTTAACAGTCAGTTTTAAATGAGGAAGTAATAGACTAATGAATCTACATATATATTTAATCTTATTGGTAATGATATAATTACAGAGTAAGCTTGTTGGCATACTAATTTCCACATAATAAAAGCTTTTAAATTTTAATATTAAGAGGCAGGAGCTACTGTGGAATGTATGTCTCGTGAACTGCTGTTGCAGGAAAATGTTTGCTAGCATTCCTTTATCTGGATTTTACTCATTATAGCAAAATATGCTTCTTCTTAGAAAAACATCCTACATCACTGTACATCTCCCCATAGCTAGTACCTTATATCTCTACTTCAGTTAATTTCAAAGGTCCTTGTACTTATGGACATAAGTTCTTTTACTAAAAACACTTTGTACCTCTCCTTCCCTCTTCTAATTGGGCTTCCATGTCCATCATTTAATGGTCAACGTTGACCCTTATATTGTTGAGTTCACTATTCATTTCTATTTTCAGCATCATGAAATAATCCATTATTCAGTCAAGACAACAAGCAACTGCAATAATCATGGCTCTGGGTTTAGTCTACATTGGCACTCAGGTGAATTCAGGTCAATGTTCTTGGCTGTCATTCCCTCTGACCATCTCTTGCAGTATTTACTGGGCTCTTGGACTCAAGAAACACCTGGGAGGAGTTTCTGACAGCAAGGTCTCAACATATGTGTCCCAACTCCACTCGGATGGCTGGTGATGGAGACAGAGGCTCTGTCTATAGACTAGATTGTGGAGTCAGGCATTGGCCCCCCAAATAGAGTTTTGACTCTGCAAGTACCAACCATGCCGCAATCTAGTCCAAGGTTGCAAAGGCTGAGGGACTGCTGCACAAGAAATATTTGTGGCTCCTTATGTCTGCTAGCCAGCATGTTTCCCTGTTGTAACTACTACCTCTAATAATTGATTTCCCTGTGGGACAGTGGTCTGGACAGATAGGAAAAGTTTCCCGCTCATACTCTGTGTCTGAGATTCAATGTTACAAGCCAGATGAATTCAGTATTCAGTGTTTATTGCTTCTTTAATAATTTAACCTGTCTTCCAGAGGGATAAACCTTAAGATCCCAACACCTCACCCCATCCCTGAGTTCAGGTTTTCTCCAGTCTAAGCTTGAGGATTCTGTCTTGGTTAGATTCCTAATCAAGGAACTGACTTCACTCCTGGTGAGTCATAGCCTTTTGATTCTAGAGAAAATTAGAATTTGCATCTTCAAAAGTGGGTTTTGATTCTTTAATATAAAACCTTGGACAATGTAGTGCTTGGATTTATGAGAGTTTGGCCAAAGCAGTTAGGAGCTTCATACTTACAACACCAATTGAGAGCTGCCAGTTAGTCCCTCATTAGAAAACGTTTGTTATAAGAAGAGCCAGAGGGATGGGATGAGGAGGGAGGTGGAAGGGAGTTTCAGGATGGGGAACACATGTACACCCGGGGCAGATTCATGTCAATGTATGGCAAAACCAATACAATAATGTCAAGTAATTAGCCTCCAATTAAAATAAATAAATTTTTTAAAAAAGAAGTGTATGGATTTTAAGACCATATAGGGACTGCATAACTTAATTTTTAGAAAACTCCATTCTATGAGGTGATACTATTCCAAACTCCATTCTCATTGCAGAAATGGGTTCATGGAAATTAGTGATCTGCACATTATAATCTGAATAAGGAAAGGGACCTTTTTTTGGAATTCTTTCAGGTTGTTTCCGGTTTTCAAACTGTGGTCCATCTCAGAGATGCCTTTGCCACCTGTGATATTTGGTTATATTGAAGGGATGCTGCTAAACTTCTACAATGCCCAGGACAACACCCAGCACAAAGAATGATCCTACTACAACAGGTCAGAAAGTGAGAAAATGAGTAAACCTATTCTAGACCAGGACTTTCCCCTCATCACTGTGCATACCAGTCACCCAGACACTAGTTCATATGCAGTTTCTGATCAGCAGGTCTTGCCTGGTGAGTCAAGAGGTTCCTGAATGCTGTTCATGGTGCAGATACTGTACTGTGGCCATTTTTGAGTGAGCAAGGCTGTGGTTTTATTTTAGAATCTTGCATGTAGTTTTGCATTTTCTCCACTCCAAATTGTCTTCACCTGAGATTTTGAATGAAAAGTGTAAGCATTCACTCCAGATGTGTGATCAATTCTATCTTTTTTTTATACCAGGACCCATGTATCACACCAAATAATTTACTTCTGAAAAGTCCAAAATGCTATTTTTCAAAGAAGATCAATTGTATATGTGTATATATACACACACACACACTCAGTTATACATGACTCTTTAAACCACATGGACTGTAGCCTGGCAGGCTCCTTTGCCCATGGAGTTTTCCAGGCAAGAATACTAGAGTGGATACCCATTCCCTTCGCCAGGGAATCTTCCTGACTCAGGGATCGAACCTGCATCTCCTGCATTGTCAGGCAGATCTTTACCACTGAGCCACCATGGAAGCCCAAAAGTCCTTGACTTTGTTTTATGACTAAGCTATTATTACTTTGTCTTACTTGACTGCTTTCCTTTGATTCTGCATTTTCACACTTCTGTGATTAAATCTGGTCTTTGGAGCTCAGGGAAGACTAAGAGGCTAAACTTTTCAACACACAAGATGAAGGAGACACAGGAGGGTCTATCTCTAGGAAGACTCCACAAGGTTCTGCTCAGTTTCACAACAACTAACTGATAGAATAATAAAACTGAATTGAATTGAAGGTAATTGTAATAGTCTCATTCTGTTTGCTTGAAGCATTTGTTTTGATACATGAAGATAACTGTCATGACTACTTCTGCAATTCACCTTTATTTTATATAAAATATGAAATCAAAAAATGAAACAGTGACTTCATTGCTATCCCTTTGAGGTCATGTGGAGAGGGTGAAGAATATGTATGTTTGCACAACAGAATTCCAAGCTTTCCAGGGACTCATCCTTTCATTATGGGGATGATATATAATGGTTGATATTAATACCATTCATTCTCTACCCTTTAGTGGTTTTGAGAAAATTCTGAGGAGTGGGAGATATTTCATTTTGAGGAATGGCATATTTTGTGGAGGCAGTGGAAATTTCAAACAGACACAAGAAAATAATTTAATAAAAACCAAAACATGCCTACAGTCCTTCAGCTCAATGAATATACCTTTTAAATGAACACTAATAGTCCATATGTTAATGAGTATATGAGCTGCATAAAAAATACATCTTTCTCATAGATTTAATATTTTGTCTCACCATACTTAGGTTTAACCCTACTCTAGGGCGTTGAGTGCTTAGTTCCTCTGCCGTGTCCTATTCTTTGTGACCCTATGGACCCAACCCCCCAGGCTTCTCTGTCCATGGGATTTTCCAGGTAAGACTATTGGAGTGTGTTTCCATTTACTTCTCCAAAGGATATTCCAGATCCAGGAATCAAACCCGTATCTCATCTCCTGCATTGGCACGTGGGTTCTTTATAACTAGCATCACCTGGAAAGTCCACTCTAAAGGCTTGCTATATCTATTTATTTCTTTATAGGTGACTTCAGAGTAGACTCCACTTGGAGATGTATTTTATTGTCAATGGCTAATTGCTAATGACTGTGGTAGACCAAGTAGAGAAAAGGTTGTACAGAAGACCAAGAGCCTAGTGAGTAAAATGCCCTTGACTAGTGACAACAAGCAGTATTTTAAGTTTGAGTTACCAAAAAGAGCATTAAGGTAGTGATATGTGCAGAATGATTTTCACAAAAGTGAGAAACTGTCATCTCAGATTTTCTTGCCAGGAAGTATTTTCCCAACTTATGGGAAAGGTATGCATCATGACTATTTCTTTTAATCAGACAAAATGAAAAATACTCAATATGGCCTATTTTATTTTACAGGAAATAATTATTAAGTGATCCATAGGGACGCCTAAAATAAATGTGTGTATTTTCAAATATTTCACCTCCAAGATTGAAAATGCAATTGCAAGAGTATGAAAATGAAAAAGGGAAAAATCAAGGATATCAGAAATATCACCAAATACATAAATTGCATAAAGTCAAGAGCAAAATAGAAATGCCAAAGAAAATAGAAGAGGCAATGCTCTACTTCCACAATTTGATCAAAGACTGACAACAATGACCTTAGGTTTTGAGCTGAGGTCAAAATGCCCTATTTTATTTTACAGTCACCTTTTCAAAGAGTATTTTCAGACCCCTCTTTAAGTCTCTATTTCTCAGGCTGTAGATGAAGGGGTTCAGCATCGGTGTGATCACAATGTACATCACCGAGGCTCTTGCACTTGAGTGTGAGCTGTGGGTAACAGCAGAGCTAAGGTACACGCCTAAACCCGTACAATAAAATAAGGAGACAACTGAGAGGTGAGATGCACAGGTGGAGAATGCTTTATACTTCCCCTGAGCTGATGACATTCCTTGTATGGAGGAAACTATCTTAGAATAAGAGTAAAAGATACCAGTGAGGGGACCACCCGCCAGCAGCAGAGCTACAGAATACATCACCATGTTATTGAGAAGGGTGTCAGAACAGGCAAGTTGGATCATCTGATTGAGTTCACAGAAAAAGTAGGGGATTTCTAAGACTGTGCAGAAAGCCAGATGCAACACCATCAAGCTTTCTAACAAGGAATGCAGGACACTGATGACCCAGGACAGCAGCACCAACCGTTCACAGAGCTGGGGGTTCATGATGACCGTGTAGTGCAGGGGGTGGCAGATGGCCATGAAGCGGTCATAGGCCATCACGGTCAGCAGTAAAATGTCTAGTACTACAAAAAGTGTGAAAAAATATACCTGTGTGATGCAGCCTTCAAATGTTATAACTTTGCTCTGGGTTTCGATATTCCATAGCATCTTTGGGATGGTGGTGGAGGTGAAGCAGATGTCTATAAAGGACAGGTTGGAGAGGAAGAAGTACATGGGGGTGTGGAGGTGGGGGCCTGAGCTGACGGCCAGGATGATGAGCAGGTTTCCAAACACAGTAATCAAGTACATGGTGAGGAAAAGCCCAAATGTGAGAGGCTGCAGTTCTGGTTGCTCTGAAAATCCCAGAAGATGAAATTCGGAAACCCTCGTTAGGTTTTTTGGTTCCATTTGGTGAAGGTGACTACCAGGAAAGGGGCAAAGTAAAAAGACTCATTTTCACACAAATGGGCACTACTCACATGGTTGAATTGCTGTCTTTCTTTTATATTTTTCCATAAAAATATTAACTTCAAAATTTTGTTCATAGATTTTGTGCACTTTAGGGAACCACTTGAGTCATCTCTAATTAGCAAACGTGTGCAATTATCAGTGTTTTCACCAAAGTGTCATGTATTCAAGTTTTAATGAAAAATTCTTTCATGCATCTTAAAAATATAAATTGAATAGTGACAAAGTCTCAATCTTGTCATTGCAGCGAATGTAGGGTGCTGAAAACAAAAGCTCCTAAGATCCCATTTTGGTGACAGAATATAAGCCAACAAAAATTATATCGCGTGTCAGATGGTGGCAAGCGTTATGAAGCATAAAAAAGAGACATGATGTAGAAAGTCAAAAGGGAGTATGATTTTCACGTTTGTTTAGGTAAGATCGATGAACAAGGTGCTATTAGAACAGAGACCTCAAGGATGACAGAACTAGGGCCATGAGCATACTTGGGGCAGTATCTTGGCAAGGCAGCAGCTTATTTGAAGGTCCTGAGGAAGGTGCTCATTTAAGATGTTCCAGTCCAGAAAAGGAAGCCAGTCTGGGACATCAGCAGGAGGGAGAGTAAGGAGAGATGGTGTCAGAAGATGTTGAGGAACAAGGGGGTCTCCCTCCTGCCACTGAAACATTAAGTCACAAGGGGTTCTTCATCCATGTTTTTTACCTTCTGCACTTTGTGAAACTCAATATTAATAAAGCCATATTAGAGACAATTAATGGAAAATCCAAAACCAAATTCTAAAGAAAAGGTTATGATAATTATAACTTATATCTCTAATTCAATTTTTTATAACAAGACATTGAAAGAGATAATACCAGAGCAAGTTGTTATAATATGAGATGGAAGCACTAAGTTAGAATTTCCTCTTACTTAGAAACATACGGATTCCAATATGCATGTGGAAGATAAGGGTGACATTTATTCAAATGTAAAGAAGAGAAGTTTTCAAATGGAGGCTGAACATGACGCAACTTTTAGTATACATTTAGAGTGAAAGGACCATGTGGAATAAGAGATGTGGAAGTAGTTCAAAATATGCAAAAATGTGATGTATTTGCACAACATAGGAAGAAGAACATTCCTTTTCATTTATGTTTAAGCAAGGATTTGCAAGTGAAGTATATTTGAGTGATGGCTCAATTCCATCAGTTAAAAAAATATTGGAGAGAGCATAAGATGACTGACACAGATTTTACCACACAAAATTTTAATTTCTCAGAAATTCTGCAAAAATAATTGTATACATTATGACATATCTAAGGGCAAACAGCAATCTTGACAATAAAAATCCAATTCCTAGTTTGAAAGCATATAATAATTTAAAAAAATTATTGGGGCAGCAAAAATATGTTGAATTTCCTATATGAAAGCAAAGAACATGACTGATCAGTTTATTTTTTGTCGTTGTTGTTCTTTTTTCCTTCAGTTGATGCTACTTTCAATAGCATCAAAGATTTATTTAAAATGAGGCAGTAATGGGTTAACGATTCTACCAGATCAAACCAGTCAATCCTAAAGGAAATCAGTCCTGAATATTCATTGGAAAGACTGATGCTGAAGCTGGAGCTTCACTACTTTGGCCACCTGATGCGAAGAGCTGACTCACTGGAAAAGACCACTATGCTGGGAAAGATTGAAGGCAAGAGAAGGGAACAACAGAGGATGAGATGGTTGGATGGCATCACCAACTTGATGGACATGAATCTGAGCAAGCTCAGGGATAGACAGGGATGCCTGGCATGCTGCATCTCATGTGGTCACAAAGAGTCAGACACGACTGAGCAACTGAACTGAACTGAATGATTCAACACATATATTTAATATTATACATAATGAAATAATTTCAGGGTAAGCTCTTTGGCATACAATTTTGATGTAATTTTTTTTATTTTAATATTAAGAGAGTAGAAACACTGAAATGTATGCCTCATCAAGAGCAGTTGCAGGGGAAATGTTTGCCAGAATTCTAGGTCTCGATCTTATTCACCATAGTTAAATATGCTTCTGCTAGAAAAAACATGCTACATCACTGTACATCCCTCCAAAGCTAATACCCTATAACTCTACTTCAGTTAATGACAGATGTACTTGGACTTTAGGTTCTACTTTGACTGAAAGCATTTTGCACACCCCACTCCCTCTTCTAACTGAGCTTCTCTGTCCATCATTTAATGGTCAACATTGACCGTTGCATTGTAAAGCTCAGCACTCACTTCTTTTTTCAGCATCATGAAATAATACATTAATTTATCAGTCAAGACAACAAACAAACTCAGTGTTTATGGCTCTGATTTAGTCTGCATTGGCTCTCATACGAACTCAGGTGAATGTTCTTGGCTGCCATTCCCTTTGACCATATCTTGCAGTATTTACTGAGCTCCTGGACTCAGCTGGGTAGAGTTTCTAAGAGGAAAGTCTCAAATAGATGTCCCAACTCCTCTTGGATGGTTGATGATGGAGATAGAAACTCTCTACAGATAAGACAGTGGGATAGAGTCAAGCATTGGTCCTCCAACTAGAGTTCTGACTCTGCAAGAATCAACCAGGCCCCAATCTAGTCCAAGGCTCCACAGGCAGAGGGATTGCAGCACAGAAATATTTATGACTTTTTATGTCTGCTCATTAGCATGAGTCCTTTTTGTAACTACCACCTCTAATAACTGATTTCCCTGAGGGACACTGGTCTGGTCAGATAGGAAGAGTTCCCTGCTCATACTCTGTGTTTAGGATACAGAGTATGTAGTTTTACAATTTCTGCACACCAAAATGTCTTCACCTGAATTTTTGAATGAAAGTGTATGCATTTATTCCAGAGGTATGAACAATTTTAATTTTTTAATGCAAGGACACATGAATCACAGCAAATAATATACATCTGAAAAAGTTTGAATTGGTATTTTCAAAGAAAATTTATATTTTCAAATATTTAAAATAAAAACAATGTAAAAGGTATTTAATAAATTAAAAGGTATTATTGTTGTTTCATTGTTAAGTCGTTTCTGACTCTTTGCAACCCCGTGGCCTTCCAGGTTCCTCCGTTCATGGGATTTCCCAGGCAAGAATACTGGAGTGGGTTACTTCTATATTGTAAATTACTTGTCAATTTATACCCATAATCTTGATAGGAATGTAAATTGGTGCAGCTATCATGTAAAAGAGTAGGGAGACTGCTCAAAAAATTAAGCATAAAACTACCTTATGATACAGCTATTCCAATTGGAGTATTTATCCTAAAAATACAAAAACACAAATTTGAAAAGATATATGCAACCCTAAGTCCATCACACCATTATTTTCAATAGCCAAGTATGGAAACAACCTAAGTGTCCATCAATGAATGAATGGATATAAAGAAGGCATGTATGTATATAAAATGTAATGCTACACAGTTATACAAAAATGATGAAATCTTGAAGGAAGAGAATAAGAAGGCAGAGTAAGAGGATGTGGAGCCCACCTTGCCCACAAACACACCAAAAATAATCTACACGTGACATATACACACAACTGAGCTTAAAATAGATAGCTAATAAGGACCTATTGTATAGCACAGGGAATTCTATTCAATACCCTGTAATGGCTTACATGGGAAAAGAAGCTAAAAAAAGCTGATATAACTACATGTATTACAGATTCTCTTCTCTGTACCCCTGAAACTAACCCAGCAATATAAATCAATTATACCAGAGTAAAAATTTTTAAAAAGTAGTTGCATAAATAAAAACATGTGATAAAGTTCAACATCCATTTATGATATAACATTCCTCATCAAAGTGGATCTAGAGGGAACATATCTCAATAAATAATGGCATTTATGATATAAACACAAGCAACCTCATATTTTACAGTGAAAAGTTGAAAGCAATTCCTATAAATTTAGGAACAAGACAAGGATGTCTACTCTCTCTGCTTCCAAGATTCACTCCTAATAATTCAAAATACCGACAACATTGTCCACAGAAATAGAATTAATATTCCTAAAATTCAGGGCATCCCTGGTGGCTCAGATGGTAAAGAATCAGCCTGCAATCACGATTGCAGACTGGTATTGCAGGTTCATCAACCCCTGGGTCAGGAAGATTCTCTGGAGTAGGAAATGGCTACCCACTCCAGTATTCATATCTAGGAAATCCCATGGCTAGAGGAGCCCTGGCAGGTTACAGTGCATGGGGTTGCAAAGAGATGGACACACCTGAGGGACTATCACACATACGTGCCTAAAATTCATATGGAACCACAAAAGAACCTGAATAGCCAAAGCAATTGCAAAACAAAATCAACCAACCAACCAAACAACCCCCTTCCCTGCCATGACAACAAAGCTGGGCTTATCTTTCTCCTAAACTTCAGACTATACTGCAAAGCTACAGTCATCAAAATGGCATGGTACAGACACAAACAATCAATGGAACAGAATAAAGAGCCAAGAAATAAAGCACACGTTTATGGCCGATTAACCCATGACAAAGAAGGAAAGAATAAAAAAAAAAAAAGACTCTTTCACAAGTGATCCTAATAAAACTGGACAGCTATGTATAGAGAATTAGATTAAAATATTTCTCACACCATATGCAAAAATAAACACAAATGGATTAAAGACTTAAATGTAAGACTGGAAACAATAAAAATCATAGAAGATAATTAGGTAGACCTGTCTTTGAGATAAATAATAGCAGTATTTTTTTGATCAGTCTCCTAAAACAAAGGAAATAAAAGCAAAAATAAACAAACGTGACCCAATTAGACTTGAAAGCTTTTGCAAAGCACAGAAAGCCATTGAGAGCTTATTGATACAACAATCAAAATAAACAAATGTGAAGGCAATTGTAAAAATCTGCGACTTCTTATTTTGGGCATTTACATCAATATTTGAGACAGCATTCATGCTCATTCTATTTTTCAAATAACTTCAAAAAACTGTATTAACATGTGATCCTATTCAGGTTACTTTCCAGGAAACCAGGGGAAATTGTAATAAAATAAATACTTGTGGAGAAAAATAGGTAAGCCAAATTAAAAACTGGGCAAGAATTCAACCTCTCTTGTTAGTTTCCCTTTGATCACAATAATGGAAGATGTCTCTGATTATAATGAGGATTTTAATGGATGATGTTCAAATGTACATTCATTGTTTCTTTTATTATTATGGCTAACTTTAGAAAAAAGTGAGATATTTATAATCAAAGATCTCTTCCATTATTATGATCAAAGGGCAACTGACAAGAGAGGTTGAATTCTTGCCCAGTTTGTAATTCAGGCTTACCTAGAGCTATGGAAAGATGCATGAGTGGGAAGTACTGTAAATTTTCAAGGGGAAACAGGAATATAATATAGCACTTCTCCTAGATATAATTGAGTTCCTTTCCAAGAGTGTATTCTTCAGTCCAATTTGTTCATAAGTCCAACAAAGTTGGCCTAGGTACCCAAATAACACAATCAGTTACATGGTACTATAATCAGGTTCCCTGAAGAAATGGCAACCCATTCCAGTATTCTTGCCTGGGAAATCCCATGGAGACAAGAACCTGGTAGTCTACAATCCACTGGGTCACAAAGAGTCAAACATGACTGAGCGACTAAGCCACAGCCATCACTGTAATAAGTTTATACTACTTTTCACACAAATAACACATAAAAACAAGTACAAAACATAAAGAAACCGTTCTTAATCTTACCGTATAGTGCCTTGAAAAGTACAGTGTAGAGTACAACAGCTGGCATATGGGGGTTGGCATTGAGTGAACAGACAAGAATTATTAACTGGGGGAGGGAGAGGAGATGGCAGATGGCAGAGATGAAGGATCACTAGCAGTAGGAGATGGAAGCGGAAATTCCACTCATGCCTGATGCTGATGGCACAGGTTCTGGTTCCTTGCTGGATTCCTTTCATCTACCCTCTTAAAAAAAACTTCCCAATAGCTCCTGGGATACTCTGGTAGCTCAGTTGGTAAACAATCCACCTGCAGTGCAAGAGACCCTGGTTCAATTCCTGGGTCAGGAAGTTCCCTAGGAGACAGGATAGACTACCCACTCCAGTATTCTCTGCCTTCCCTGGTGGCTCAGATAGTAAAAAAGTAAAAAGAAAATCCATCTGCAATGCAGGAGACCTGGGTTCGATCCCTGGGTTGGGAAGATCCCCTGGAGGAGGGCATGGTGACCCATTCCAGTATTCTTGCCTGGAGAATTCCATGAACACACTAGCCTGGTGGCTACAGTCCATGTGGTCGCAAGGAGTTGGACACGACTGAGAGACTAAGCCCTTGAAAAATCAGTCTGCTGATGTCTTAATGTAGTTTTTTCTCCCATCAGAGATGACACAGCAGCACTGGACTGCATTCTGAACGGCTGCTGCACACTTCGTGTGCCATTCTGCAAGCAGGTCCTGTGCCTCATTTGTTCTTACTGTTCGGCTGCTCAGTCACGTCCAACTCTGTGAGACCCAATGGACTGCAGCATACCAGGCTTCCCCATCCATCACCACCTCCCAGTTTGCTCAGACTCATGTCTATTGAGTCAGTGATGCCATCCAACCATCTCATCCTCTGTCTCCCCTTCTCCTGCCTCAATCTTTTCCAGCATCATGATATTTTCCAATGAGTTGACTCTTCTCATCAAGTGCCCTCTCAAATAAAGAAACCCCCCAGCTATTTCCTGTGTCCTGGATCTCTCCTGTTCTTCAGTTACATCTTCTCCCTCTGTCTCTCTTATTAGTTTTGCTGGTTCTCCAATTCCTTCTTTTCACCTCGCTCCACTGTCTCAATATTTTCTTTTCCATCATTATTACTTGGTGCTTCTTAGCTGTACGAGCAATATCACCACAGCTTTTATGCTTGCTTCCAGACATCCCGGGCTTGAAATATATAGAGTACTACTCTACGTTGGAGAATACTCTACACAAACACACACACACACACACACAGTATGTCACCTAAAAGATCTTTTGGTCAAAAAGACCATGTGTATATATGTATATATATATATATATATATATATATATATATATATATATATATATAAATAATTGCTTGGGATGACATGTGTCATTTAAGAAGCAGTTATTTTTAATAAATCTATGATGCCCCATCAAAGAATAGAATCTCCAAACGTTTTGACCCAAAGGTAGGAAAATTTTGAAGTAGGAAAAAATAAAAACTGCCTATATGTAAAACTAAGGAAAACACTTAATAAGGAGAGTTCCTAAAATTGCATAAAGATGCTGAATCCGAAGATGAAAAGAAAAATGAAAATCCCAGGAAACAAATAGGAGAAAATTTTACTTCATAATGATCAAAGATTCATAGTTTCTTGTTCTGAGTCTTTGAGTTATGCAATCCAGGGGATTAGGATATTGGGCCTTTTAACCTTGGCATAAAGTAGAATCTCTTTAGAGCCCCTTGTATATCTTGATTTCTCAGACTGTAGATGAAGGGGTTGAGCATGGGTGTGACCACAGTGTACATCACCAAGGAATTTGTACTTGAATGTGAGCTGTGGGTAACAGCAGAGCTAAGGTAAACTCCTAAGGCTGTAAAATAAAATAGGGAGACAACCAAGAGGTGGGACACACAGGTAGAAAATGCTTTATATTTCCCTTGAGCTGATGTGATTTTGCATATGCAGGAAACTATTTTAGAGTAGGAGTAAAGGATACCAGCAAAAGGACCAACACCCATCAGGACAGCTACAAAATACATCACTATGTTATTAAGAAAGTTGTCAGAAATGGCAAGTTGTACCATCTCACTGAGTTCACAAAAAAAGTGGGACATTTGCATTTCTGGACAGAAGGACAATCGCAGCACCATTAAGCTGTGTAGTAAGGAATACAAGGCAATCAGCACCCAGGATATCAGAACCAGGAATGCACAGAGGTAAGGGCTCATAATGACTGTGTAGTGCAAAGGGTGGCAGATGGTCACATACCGATCATAGACCATCACACTCAGGAGAATGTCATCTAATTCTGCAAAGAGAATGTAAAAATACATCTGGGCAATGCAGCCTTCATAAGTGATAACTTGGCTCTGTGTCTGGATGTTCCATAGCATCTTTGGGATGGTGGTGAAGGTGAAGCAGATGTCTACAAAGGACAGGTTGGAGAGGAAGAAGTACATGGGGGTGTGGAGGTGGGAGTCCGAGCTGACAACCAGGATGATGAGCAGGTTTCCAAACACAGTGATCAGGTACATGGAGAGAAAAAGCCCAAATATGAGGGACTGTAGTTCTGCTTCCTTTGAAAGTCCCAGAAGAAGAAATCGTGAAATTTGTGTAGTGTTACTTGGTTCCATGGGGTGGAGGTGAATACCAGGAAAAAGAAAAGTAATGACAATTTTCACTCATACTAATTCACATAACTGAAATACTGTAATTTCTATTTAGCCTTCAAGAAGTTGATGTTAATATTTTATTTGCAGATAAGTTCTCCTATAGAGTATGTGTGTATTTTGAGCCGCTTCATTTGTGTCCCACTCTGTGCAACCCCAAGGACCGTCACACCCCAGCCTCCGCTGTCTATGGGATTTCCCAAGAAAGAATTCTGGTGTGGGTTGCATGCCCTCCTCCAACGGTTATTTCCAACACAGGGATTGATCCTGCATCTCTTGAATGGGTGTTGCATTGCAGACAGATTCTAAACTACTGAGTCACTGCAGAAGCCCCTTGAAGCTATACTTCATTTCATTTCTGACTCGTAGTTTTTGTCCCATTTATCACATTTGCTAAGAGGTCATATATTCTAGAGTTTTAATGTGACATTCCTTCATTCTTTTGAGAAATATATATCTAGTGCTAACCATGTTCTAAACTACTGAGTCACTGCAGAAGCCCCTTGAAGCTATACTTCATTTCATTTCTGACTCGTAGTTTTTGTCCCATTTATCACATTTGCTAAGAGGTCATATATTCTAGAGTTTTAATGTGACATTCCTTCATTCTTTGAGAAATATATATCTAGTGCTAACCATGTTCCAAGAACATGGAGACAAGTAGAAAATGCTGAAAAACAAACCTCTAGCAACCCAAAGCGGAGAAGGCAATGGCAAGCCACTCCAGTCCTCTTGCCTAGAAAATCCCATGGACGGAGGAGCCTGGTAGGCGGCAGTCCATGGGGTCGCTACGAGTCAGACATGACTGAGCAACTTCACTTTCCCTTTTCACTTTCACACATTGGAGAAGGAAATGGCAACCCACTCCAGTGTTCTTGCCTGGAGAATCCCAGGGACGGGGGAGCCTGATGGGCTGCCGTCTATGGGGTCACACAGAGTCGGACACGACTGAAGTGACTTAGCAGCAGCAGCAGCAACCCAAAGATAGTGAATGAGGTTATGCTAATAAAATATGTCAGAATATGCGATAGATGCTATGATGAAACAAAGCCAGGTATAAAAGAAAGTGGTGGGAGGTGTTATTTTGCCCTCAGTGTTCAGGAAAGTCCAGCAAACTATTTGATGTTTGAACAGATTCCTAAAGAAACAGACAAGGAGCTAGAGTGATGTCAGAACTGTGTGCCTGGAAGAGGGAGTTGCCACCGCTAAGTTCCTGAGGAAGATGCTGTCCCACATGTTCAATAGCAAACAAGGAAGCCAGTGGGGCAGAGGGAAAAGCAGGAGGGGAGTGATTAGAGATGGTGTCAGGGATGCTGAGGAACAAGGTGGCCTTCCTGCTACAGCTGAACCTTCAGTCCACAGAGAATCCCTCCTTCCATGTGTTTCCTTGCACATTTTCAAATTGGCTAAAAAACCATCCTATGAATTATATCAGATTGGCTTCTTGGTTCAATCTGTTGCGCTGAATTTGTATATAAGTCATTTAGCGTATGGGTCCAGGTGTATCTGCTGTTAAGAACTGTTCTCCTTTTCAAGACAAAAGCGCAAACATACACACACACACACACACACACACACACACACAACATGTTCTGTGTTGAGTCACCATCATACATTGGTCACCCAGATTCACCCTCTTTAGGCTGTGAGTGCTTACAGCTTAGCGGGTCAGGTCTAATAATTATTTTCCAAAAGAATATATAATTTTTACTGTGAAATTCCAGTTTATAAACTTCTCATGGAACAATAAATGTGGGGTCCATTTTTGGTATAGTCAATTTCTGCTTAGTATTTAGTGAAGAATAAAATTTGTGAGAGTGAAAGAAACAGAGAGAAATGAAATGGATATATGGACATTAAGGGAAATAATATCCAATATACTCAGTGACTCCTGAGACAATGCAATAAAAAAGGTTTCTTTGCTTCATCAACATTCCAACTCCAGTGAAATCTCCTTAATATCTGGAAAAATGATAAAGAAAAATATCTTTTGTCCAAGAACATTAAAAAATGATATGACATGGAATATCTTACAGCTTGAATATCCCAAGAGGAAAAGAAAAAATTGGAATATAAGCTACCAATTCAATATCAGAAATAGACAAAATACAATAGAATTTGGATATGTTTTATATGAAGCATATAAAGCAGTAGAAGATTTCTTTTTCTTAAGGGCTTCCCCTATTTGTTTCCTCTTGTTCATAAATAAGATCCTTATACTTATTTTCTACTTCTACTGGAAGCATTTTGTGCCTCCTATTCCTTCTAAAGGGATTTTCTTGGTGGCTCAGAAAATAAAGAATATGCTTGTCAATGCAGGACACATAGGTTCAGTCCCTGGTCGAGAAGATCCCCTGGAGAAGGAAATGGCAGCTCACTCCAGCATTCTTGCCTGGGAAATCCCATGAACGAAGGAGCTGGGTGGATTACAGTCCATGGGGACACAAGAGTTGGAGCAACTCAGCGACTAAACCACTAACATCATTCCTTCTGAGCTTCTACGAATACCATTTAATTGACAAGATTGACACTTGCATTTTCAATTGCAATGCTCACTTTATTTTCAGACCATAAATAAGTGCATTAATATTGGGAAAACCAGAAAATGACCACAATGACCTCTGGCCTCTAGCTATGCAAGATTGGTCCTCAGGTGACCTCAAGTACACATTCCGGGCTTCCATCATCACTGACCCTCTCCTGTAGGGTCTGTGGAGTTCTCAAACTCACCTGTCTGCAGATTGAGAGAGAAAGTTTTCCCTGTAGAAGTCAAAATTCCTCCCTAAATGATTACTGATGCAGACAGAAATTTTGTCCCCAAATAAGAAAACAGGAAGTGATAAAAATCAAGCATTGGTTCCCAGACAGATGTAGAACTTCAAAAGCAAGAACCAGGTCCTCCCAAACCAAAGTGGCAGAGGCTGAGGGACTGCTGAAGAGGAGATATTTGGAGCTTCCTGTGTCAGCTCATTATACATGTTTCCTCTGATTACTCCATCCTCTAAATACATGATTTCCCATGGGAACATTTTTCTGGACAGAATGGATTTTTTTCCCCTGCTAATTCTCTGTTCCTAAGACACTGCATTATAAGTTAGGTGAATTCATTTTTTATTACTCTTTCCTCTTAATTCTCTTGATTCTAAATCCCTATGGTTCTCAGCATGTCATCACACCTCTGAGTATAAAATTTTCTTTAAACGTTAACATTGAGGATTTGGCTTGTCTAGGTCCCTCGGGTCTTTAAAACTTTGATTTGGGGAAGGGAAAAAAACCACTGAAATCTCTAAATATTACCATTCTCCTCACTGTTTTAGTATAAAACCTTGGTCAATATACTCCTTGGATGCATGATAGTTTATCCAAGTCAATTGGAAATTTCCCAGTTATATCAGAAGTTAAGCTATCCTTTATCCCCTCACTACTAAATGTTTGTACTTAGAGCTATTTACATGTTGATATGCACCATGAACTATCTTAGTGTATTATGTGTGTGTGTGTGCTGTGCTCAGTCACATCTGAGTCTTTGTGACCCCATGGCCTGTAGCCTGCCAGGCTTCCTCTGTCCATAGGATTTGCCAATCGAAAATACTGGAGTGGGTTGCCTTTCCATTCTCCTGGGATCTTCCCAATGCAGAGGTCAAACCCACATGTTCTGCATTGCAGGCAGATCCACCAGGTAAATCAGGAAGTAAAGAATCTGCCTGCATACAGGAGATGCAGTATATATAGATACAATATACAGATACATACATATATACATACACACACACACACACACACACATATATATATAGTGTGTGTGTCTGTGTGTGTGTGTGTGTGAGTTAGTGAGTCCCCAAGCATCCACCTGACATGAGTGGATGCTTGGGAAACTGGCTGTGAATCAAGGCAGAGGCTCAGACATGAAGCAATGTCTAAGCAGGGCCATGACTTCTATTACTGCAGCTTACATGGGCTTCATATCTGAAGCAACCCCAATCACTGACTACAGCTGTGTGCCACAGCCCACCCCCTATCCATATCAGAAGTCCAAGCAAGTCCCTGTTCCCTGCATTTACAGCCCATACCATAATAAGAACAGCAGCCCTACTGTTATGACAAAAGAGCTTCAGACCCAGAGATGCTTCTGAGCAGGGGAGGGCCAACTGTTGTTGGTGTTTACAGAGACAGTGCATCAGAGCAGCCTGCATCACAAGCTCTGCCCAGGCCAACAGGTCCATGCCCCACCATATGTTGAGGGCTTCACACTAGCACTTCTTGTTCCAGCACTGCTCCCCTCTGGGTCGACCAAGCTGGTGCAGGAAAGGGGAAGCACACTCTTAGACGGAACAAAATCAGCTCATACCTGACCCTCAGAGCTTCTGATCTAGCAACTTGGGAGCTGTCTCCCTCCCATTAGGCCAGTATTGGCCACAAATCAAAGAGGAAGCCATAACTCATACCTGATTCAAGCCCTAAAAACATGCCTGAAAAGCAGCTAATGAAAGAGAAACAGTTTACCAGATTTGGAATCAATGCATTAGTAAAGATGACATAAATTCCATTTACTCAAGCTAAAATGATTCAAAGAATCTTCCAAAAGAAGTTTTATTTCCAGTATTCACCCTGTGCATTTTGTTAATAAGTGGAAGACCATAAAATATTTAATTCTCTGAAAAAAACAGACTGATGAAACAGTGATCATTTTAACAGGGAACTATAAAATAAAAACTAGTTAGAACTGAACACTACAATAAAGGAAACGACCAACAACTAGACGTAATAGATAGTATACCGGGTAATACAGAAGAATGCATAGATAACTGAAATATAGAATCATGGAAATGACTCAGTCAGAAAAGAAAAAACAAATTAAAAATGAGACTATTTTGAGTGATGTTTGACTACATTAAGAACACCAACATTGGCATAACTGTAGTGTCCAGAAGGAAAAGACAGGAGAGATAGTCAAAAGGTATTTGGAAAAATTATGGCTGAAAACCTTCTCAAAGATGAATAAAAAACCAGATTCAGGTACCAGAAGATAACAGTGTCCCCGAAAAATGACAGCAACAAGAACAACAACAAGATCCATCCATGAAAACTGCAATATAAAAGATATGGGTTTCTAAAGGAAGCAAAAAAACAGCAGCATTATATAAAAATGTGCCCTATAAGTCTATCAAATGATTCCCCCCCTTTTTTTGTACAAACAATACATGTCAGATGGGAGAAATCTGATATATTTAAAGTGATGAGTGGGAAAAACCTACAAACTAGGGCATACTACCCAGCAAGACTATAATTTAGAGTTGAAGGAGAGATAAGAAACTCTTCAGACAAGCAAAGACTGTAACAATTTTTCAATTCTAAGCCTACTCGACAAGGAATGATGTAGAATCTTCTCTAAGAAGGAAAGAAAAAGGCATAACAAGTGGGAAGAAACTATATGAAAGTCAAAATCCCACTAGTAAAGGCAAACGTGTAGAAGGGCTGAGAATCAAATCACTCAAGCTAGAATGAAAATTTAATAGACAAAAAGAATTTCTAAAGTCAAGTATGGCTACAATAAGAATTAAAGGGATAGATAGTGAGGTGTTAAACATGACAACAAACACAAATATAGCTCAGGAAGTGAAACTGTAGTGAATATTTGAAAGTGCAGAAATTTTAAAGACAGTCTGTTTTAAAAAGAAAATACAGATTTAAGTCATCATATAAAAACCCATTTTTTAACATACATCAAAAAAGCTGCACTGGATACACAAAAACTAGAGAGAAAGAAACACAAGCATTATTACTTTGTTGTCTAGTCGCTCAGTCGTGTCTGACTTGTTGCTACCCCATGGACTGCAGCGCGCTAGGCTTCCCTGTCCTTCAACATCTCCCGGAGCTTGCTCAAAACATACCACTAAATAAAACATCAAACCTAAAGAAACACACAGAAGGAAAAAATAAGAACTACAAAAGCAAGAAACAAAGAACACACTGGCAATAAGCAATACCTATGGTTAATCTCTATGAGTGTCAGCAAACTAAATGTTCTAATAAAAAGACATGATTCTTAATAAATTTTCATAAATCTATGATACCCCACCAAAGAAATGAAATTTGCAAACATGTTTTCTTCAAAGGTATGTAAATTGTGGAGTAGGAAAAAATAAAAATTGCCTGTGTATAACACTGAGAATAAAGCTTATTAAAGAAAGTGCCAAAATTGTATAAATATGCTGAATCCAAAGAAGGAAAGAAAAATGGAAATTTCAGAAAATTCCAAAAAACTGCACGGCAGAGGAGGGAACAAAATGGCAAAGGAATAGGACAGAGAAACCACTTTCTCCCCCACAAAATCATCAGAAGAACATTTGAACGCTGAGTAAATTCCACAAAACAACTTCTGAATGCTGGCAGAGGACATCAAGCACCCAGAAAAGCAGCCCATTGCCTTCAAAAGGAGGTAGGAAAAAACATAAAAGATAAAAAGAGAGACAAAAGAGGTAGGGATAGAGCTCCGTCCAGGGAAGGGAGGCTTAAAAAAAGAGAGGTTTCCAAACACTAGAAAACACTCTCACTGGCAAGTCTTTGGCAAGCCTTGGAACTTCAGAGGGACACATAACCAAGAAAAAGAAAGAAATAATTAAAACCCACAGATTATGCGCCCAACTGTAACTCCCAGTGGAGAAGCAGAGCAGATGCCCGCATCCGCCATTAGCAAGTGAGGGCTGGGCAGGGAGGAGCCGGCTGAACTGCTTAGAGTGAGGACTGGGCCTGAATGCCACGAGGGCAATCTGAGACAGCTAACTGGAGATAGCAAACCACACTGTGGGATAACTACCCCGTGAAAAGGCGAAAAGCCCTAACCTAAGACTCTGCCAGTCCCGCTCACAGAACAAAGGACTGAGCAGAGCTATCCAGCTGCAGAAGGCCCACCCCCGCTGAGACAGGCAGGGGAGGGCAGCCAGAGCTGGAAGGGGGCAATCATGGCCCCAGAAAGGCATCAGACACCAAACTGCAGGCAGGCTTCATTTCTAACCAAGACTTCTTGTGTTTCTGGCCGGTCAACATTGCCCTGAGAAGGTGAGCCAGTTGTACACCCAGAAAACCAAGCGGGAGGAACCAGGGAGGTGATAAGTGGCAGTGACCACTCTCTGCAAACACCTGGTCACCTAAGCTGCTCAGACTGGGGAAGGGCACAAAACGCAGGCCCAACGAAGTCTGCACCTTTGTGGAGTACCCAAGTAACTGAATTTGAGTGGCTTAGACCTGGGATGTGCATGCAACCCAACACCAGTCTGAGACAGTTCTCAACAGAGCAAAATAGAGCCTGTGCAGTGTAGACTGAAACAGTACACATGCCATGAGTGGGGGCAAACCCAGTGTGGCCGAGATACTGCGAGCATTCCCCACAGGTGCCAGAGATATTTGTCTGCAGCGTTCCTCCCTTCCCAGAACAGGACTGAACAAGTGAGCCTCAAAAAGTGTCCACCACTGCTCCCTAGTGTCAGGGCGGAAATCAGACACTGAAGTTAAAAGCAAACAGAAGCTAAAACAGAGGGAAACATCTTGGAAGTGACAGATAGAGAAGTCTAGAGGATACTGCAAGAATAAGACTGAAAACCAGAGGCAGGAGGCTTAAATCCAAACCCTGAGAACACCAGAGAACTCCTGACTCCAGGGAACATTAATCGATAGGAGCTCATCAAACACCTCCATACCTACACTGAAGACAAGCACCACCCAAGGGTCAACAAGTTCCAGAGCAAGACATAACATCCAAATTCTCCAGAAATACAGGAACATAGCCCTGAGCTTCAATATACAGGCTGCACAAAGTCACTCCAAACCCATTGACATCTCATAACTCATTACTGGACACTTCATTGAACTCCAGAGAGAAGAAATCCAGCTCCACCCACCAGAATACTGACACAAGCTTCCCTAACCAGGGAACATTAACAAGCCACCCGTCCAACCTCACCCACAGCGAGGAAACTCCACAATAAAGAGAACTCCACAAACTGCCAGAAGACGGAAAGGCCACCCCAAACACAGCAATATAAGCAAGATGAAGAGGCAGAGAAATATGCGGCAAACAAAGGAACAGGATAAATGCCCACCAACACAAACAAAAGAGGAAGAGATAGGGAACCTACCAGATAAACAATTCTGAATAATGATAGTGAAATTGATCCAAAATCTTGAAAACAAATTGGAGTTAAAGATAAATAACCTGGAGACATGGATTGAGAAGATGCAAGAAAGGTTTAACAAGGATCTAGAAGAAATAAAAAAGAATCAATATACAATGAATAATGCAATAGATGAGATCAAAAACACTCTGGAGGGAACCAACAGTAGAATAACAGAAGCAGAAGATAGAATAAGTGAGTTAGAAGACAGAATGGTAGAAATAAATGAAGCAGAGAAGAAAAAGAAAAACGAATTAAAAGAAAAGAGGACAATCTCGGAGACCTCTGGGACAATGTTAAACACCCCAACATCCGAGTCATAGGAGTCCCAGAAGAAGAAAAGAAGAAAGACCATGAGAAAATACTTGAGTAGATAATAGCTGAAAATTTCCCTAAATTGGGGAAGGAAATAATCACCCAAGTCCAAGAAACCCAGAGAGTCCCAAACAGGATAAACACAAGGCGAAATACCCAAAGACACATATTAATCAAATTAACAAAGATCAAACACAAAGAACAAATATTAAAAGCAGCAAGGGAAAAGCAACAAATAACACACAAGGGGATCCCCATAAGGATAACAGATGATCTTTCAATAGAAACTCTTCAGGCCAGGAAAGAATGCCAGGGCATACTTAAAGTGATGAGAGAAAAAAACCTACAGCCCAGATTACTGTACCCAGCAAGGATCTCATTCAAATATGAAGGAGACATCAAAAGCTTTACAGACAGGCAAAAGCTGAGAGAATTCAGCATTACCAAACCAGCCCTCCAACAAATGCTAAAGGACATTCTCTAGACAGGAAACACAGAAAGGGTGCATAAACTTGAACCTAAAACAATAAAGTAAATGGCAACAGGATCATACTTATCAATAATTACCTTAAATGTAAATGGGTTGAATGCCCCAACCAAAAGACAAAGACTGGCTGAATGGATATAAAAACAAGACCCCTATATATGTTGTCTACAATAGACCCACCTCAAAACGAGGGACACACAGATTGAAAGTGAAGGGCTGGAAAAAGGTATTCCAAGCAAATAGAGACGAAAAGAAAGCAGGAGTAGCAATACTCAGATAAAATAGACTTTAAGACAAAGGCTGTGAAAAGAGACAAAGAAGGACACTACATAATGATCAAAGGATCAATCCAAGAAAAAGATCAGTTCAGTTCAGTTCAGTATATATGCACCCAACATAGGAGCACCGTAATACGTAAGACAAATGCTAACAAGTATGAAAGGGGAAATTAACAACAACACAATAATAGTGGGAGACTTTAATACCCCACTCACACCTATGGATAGATCAACTAAACAGAAAATCAACAAGGAAACACAAACGTTAAATGATACAATAGACCAGTTAGACCTAATAGATATCTATAGGACATTTCATCCCAAAACAGTGAATTTCACCTTCCTCTCAAGTGCACACGGAACCTTCTCCAGGATAGATCACATCCTGGCCATAAATCTAGCCTTGGTAAATTCAAAACAATTGAAATCATTCCAAGCATCTTTTCTGACCACAATCCAGTACGACTAGATCTCAATTACAGGAGAAAAACTATTTAAAATGCCAACATATGGAGGCTGAACAACACACTGCTGAAATAACGAACAAATCATTGAAGAAATCAAAAAAGAAATCAAAATATGCATAGAAACAAATGAAAATGAAAACACAACAACCCAAAACTTGTGGGACACTGTAAAATCAGTGCTAAGGGGAAGGTTCATAGCAATAAATGTATACCTCAAGAAACAAGAAAAAAGCCAACTAAATAAGCTAACTCTACACCTAAAGCAACTAGGAAAGGAAGAAATGAAGAACCCCAGGGTTAGTAGAAGGAAATAAATCTTTAAAATTAGGGCAGAAATAAATGCAAAAGAAACAAAAAAGACCATAGCAAAAATCAACAAAGCCAAAAGCTGGTTCTTTGAGAGGGTAAATAAAATTGACAAACCACTAGCCAGACTCATCAAGAAACAAAGGGAGAAAAACCAAAGCAATAAAATAAGAAATGAAAATGGAGAGATCACAACAGACAACACAGAAATACAAAAGAACATAGGACTACTATCAGTAATTATATGCCAATAAAATGGACAAATTCTTAGAAAAGTACAACTTTTCAAAAGTGAACCAGGAAGAAATAGAAAAACTTAACAGACCCATCACAAGCACAGAAATTGAAACTGTAATCTGAAAAATTCCAGCAAACAAAAGCCCAGGTCCAGATGGCTTCACAGCTGAATTCTATAAAAAATTTAGAGAAGAATTTACACCTATCCTACTCAAACTCTTCCAGAAAATTGAAGAGGAAGGGAAACTTCCAAACTCTTTCTATGAGGCCACCATCACCCTAATACCAAAACCTGACAAAGATGCTACAAAAAAGAGAACTACAGGCCAATATCACTGATGAACATAGATGCAAAAATCCTTAACAAAATTCTATCAATCAGAAACCAACAACACAGTAAAAAGATCATGCATCATGACCAAGTGGGCTTTATCCCAGGGATGCAAGGATTCTTCAATATCTGCAAATCAACGTAATACACCACATTAACAAAATGAAAAGCATATGATTATCTCAATAGATGCAGAGAAAGCCTTTGACAAAATTCAACATCCATTTATGATAAAAACCGTCCAGAGGGTGGGAATAGAAGGAACGTTCCTCAGCATAATAAAAGCTATATATGACAAACCCACAGCAAACATTATCCTCAGGGATGAAAAATTGAAAGCGTTTCCCCTAAAGTCAGGAACAAGACAAGGGTGCCCAATCTCACCACTGCTATTCAACATAGTTTTGGAAGTTTTGGCCATAGCAATCAGAGCAGAAAAAGACAAAAAAGAATCCAAATTAGAAAAGAAGTAAAACTCTCACTGTTTGCAGATGACATGATCCTCTACACAGAAAACCCTAAAGACTCTACCAGAAAATTACTCGAGCTAATCAATCAATATAGTAAAGTTGCCAGATATAAAATCAACACACAGAAATCCCTTGCATTCCTATACACTAATAATGAGAAAATAGAAAGAGAAATTAAGAAAACAGTTCCATTCACAGATGCAATGTAAAGAATAAAATACTTAGGAATATATCTACCTAAAGAAACAAAAGACCTATATATAGAAAACTATAAAACACTGGTGAAAGAAATCAGAGAGGACACTAACAGATGAAGAAATATAGCATGTTCATGGATTGGAAGAATAAATATTGTGAAAATGAATATATTACCCAAAGTAATTTATAAGTTCAATGCAATCCCTATCAAGCTACCAACAGTGTTTTTCACAGAGCTAGAACAAATAACTTCACAATTTGTCTGGAAATACAAAAAACCTTGAATAGCCAAAGCCATCTTGAAAAAGAAGAATGGAACTGGGGGAATCAACCTGCTGGACTTCAGGCTCTACTACAAAGCCACAGTCATCAACGCAGTATGGTACTGGCATAAAGACAGAAATATAGATCAATGGAACGAAATAGAAAGCCCAGAGATAAATCCATGCACCTATGGACACCTTATCTTTAACAAAGGAAGCAAGAATATTCAATGGAGAAAAGACAATCTCTTTAACAAGTTGTGCTGGGAAAACTGGTTAATCACTTGTAAAAGAATGAAACTAGAACACTCCCTAACACCATACACAAAAATAAACTCAATATGGATTAAAGATTTAAATATTAGGCCAGAAACTATAAAACTCCTAGAGGAGAACATAGGCAAAATGCTCTCCGACATAAATCACAGCAGGATCCTCCATGACCCACCTCCCAGAATATTGGAAATAAAAGCAAAAATAAACAAATGGGACCTAATTGAAATCAAAAGCTTCTGTGCAGCAAAGAAAACTATAAGCAAGGTGAAAAGACAGCCTTCAAAATGGGAGAATATAATAGCAAATGAAGCAACTGACAAAGGATTATTCTCAAAAATACACAAGCAACTACTGCAGCTCAATTCCAGAAAAATAAACGAACCAATCAAAAAATGGGCCAAAGAACTAAACAGAAATTTCTCCAAAGAAGACATACAGATGGCTAACAAACACATGAAAAGATGCTCAACATCACTCGTCATCAGAGAAATGCAAATCAAAATCACAATGAGGTACCAATTCATGCCAGTCAGAATGGCTGCTATCCAAACGTCTACAAGTAATAAATGCCTGAGAGGGTGTGGAGAAAAGGGAACCCTCTTACACTGTTGGTGGGAATGCAAACTAGTACATCCACTATGGAGAATAGTGTGAAAATTCCTTAAAAAACTGGAAATAGAACTGCCATACGACCCAGCAATCCCACTGCTGGGCATACACACCAAGGAAACCAGAATTGAAAGAGACACATGTACTCCAATGTTCATCGCAGCACTGTTTATAACAGCCAGGACATGGAAGCAACCTAGATGTCCATCTGCAGATGAATGGATAAGAAAGCTGTGGTACACTTACACAATGGAGTATTACTCAGCAATTAAGAAGAATACATTTGAATCAGTTCTAATGAGGTGGATGAAACTGGAGCCTTTCATACAGAGTGAAGTCAGCCAGAAAGAAGAACACCAATACAGTATATTAATGCATACGTACTGAATTTAGAAAGATGGTAACGATAACCCTGTATGCGAGACAGCAAAAGAGACACAGATGTATAGAACAGTCTTTTGGACTCTGAGAGAGGGCGAGGGGGGGATGATTTGGGTGAATGGCATTGAAACATGTTCATTATCATATGTGAAATGAATCGCCAGTCCAAGTTCAATGCATGATACAGGATGCTCGGGGCTGGTGTACTTGGATCAACCAGAGGGATGGGATGGGGAGGGAGGTGAGAGGGGGGTTCAAGATGGGGAACATATGTGCACCAGGGCAGATTCATGCCAATGTATGGCAAAACCAATGCAATAATGTAAAGTACTTAGCCTCCAATCAAAATAAATACATTTTTTTAAAAATCCTCTAAAAAAACCTGCATGGCAAATAGAAGGGGAAAAGGTGGAAGCAGTGATAGATTTCCTATTCTTGGGCTCCAAAATCACTGTGGATGCTGACTGCAGCCATGGAATCAGAAGATGATTGCTTCTTGGCATGAAACCAATGGCAAACCTAGACAGTGTGTTGAAAAGCAGAAACATTATTATTCTGCCAACAAAAGTCCTTATAGTCAAGGCTATGGTCTTCCCAGTGGTCACATACGGTTGTGAGAGCTGGGTTGTAGAGAAGGCAGAGTGTGGAATAATTGATACCTTTGAACTATGCTGCTTGAGAAGACTCCGATAGTCCCTTGGACAGCAAGGAGATCAAACCAGTCAGTCTTAAGGAAGATCAACCCTGAATATTCACTGAAAGGACTGATGCTGAAGCTGAAGTTCCAGTATTTTGGTCACCTGATGCTAACAGATGACTCATTGGAAAAGTCCCTGCTGCTGGGACAGATCAAGACAGAAGGAGAAGAAGACATCAGAGGATGAGATTGCTGGATGGCATCACCAATGCAAGAACATGAACTTTGGCCAACTCTGGGAGATGGTGAGGGACAGGCAATTCAACCATGTGGCAATCCGTGGGGTCACAAAGAGGTGGGCACACCTGGGTAACTGATAAATAACAGACTAAATGCTCAAATGAAAAGATATAACTCCTAATAAATTCTTCATAATTCTATGATACTCCATCAAAGAAATGGAATCTCCAAACATTTTTGATGCAAAGAGAGGAAAATGGTGGGTAAGAAAAAATAAAAATTGGCTATATATAAGATGGAGAATAAAGCTTAAAAAGAGAGTTCCTAAAAGGAGATCAATCCTTGTTCATTGGAAGGACTGATGCTAAAGGTGAAACCAATATTTGGCCACCTCTTGAGACGAGTTGACTCACTGGAAAAGACTCTGATGCTGGGAGGGGTTGGGGGCAGGAGGAGAAGGGAACGACAGAGAATGAGATGGATGGATGGCATCACTGACTAGGGAGTTGGTGATGGACAGGGAGGCCTGGCGTGCTGTGATTCGTGGGGTCGCAAAGAGTCAGACAAGACTAAGAGACTGAACTGAACTGAACTGAACTGAAAATTCTATAAAGATACTGAATTCAAAGAAGAAAGGAAAAATGGAAATCCCAGGAAATCTGTTTAAGGAGCAAATTTTATTTCACAATGATCAAAGAACAATTTCTGGCTTTGATACTTTGAGTTATGCAATCCAGAGCACTAGTATAATTGGCCTTTTATACTTGGCATCAAATACAATCTCTTTAGACTCTCTTTTATATCTCGGTTTCTCAGACTGTAGATGAAAGGGTTCAGCATGGGTGTGACCACAGTGTACATCACCGAGGCCATTGTACTTGAATGTGAGCTGTGGGTAGCAGCAGAGCTAAGGAACACTCCTAGGACTGTAAAATAAAATAGGAAGACAACTGAGAGGTGGGACACACAGGTGGAAAATGCTTTATACTTCCCCTGGGCTGATGAGATTTTACATATGCAGGAAACTATTTTACAGTAAGAGTAAAGGATACCAGCAAAAGGACCACCACCCATCAGGACAGCTGCAAAATACATCACTATGTTATTAAGAAAGTTGTCAGAACTGGCAAGTTGTACCACCTGACTGAGTTCACAAAAAAAGTGGGGGATTTGCACAAGTGGACAGAAGGACAATCGCAACACCATTAAGCTGTGTAACAAGGAATACAAGGCAATCAGCACCCAGGATATCAGAACCATCAGTCCACAGAGCCGGAGGCTCATGATGACCGTGTAGTGCAGGGGGTGGCAGATGGCCACATACCGATCATAAGCCATCACACTCAGGAGAATGTCATCTAATCCTCCAAACAGTATGTAAAAATATATCTGGGTGATGCAGCCTTCATAGGTGATACCTTTGCTCTTGTTCTGGATGTTCCAAAGCATCTTTGGGATGGTGGTGGAGGTGAAACAGATGTCTACAAAGGAGAGGTTGGAGAGGAGGAAATACATGGGAGTGTGGAGGTGGTAGTCTGAGCTTATGGCCAGGATGATGAGCAGGTTTCCAAGCACAGTGATTAGGTACATGCAAAGGAAGAGCCCAAATATGAGAGGCTGCAGTGCCTGTTCTTCTGAAAGCCCCAGAAGAAGAAATTCTGAAATTCGTGTATTATTCCCTGATTCCATGGGGTGGAAGTTCCTAACAGGAAAAAGGAAAATACCATGACTAGTTTGAACAAAAACTGGCATAATTCACATAGCTGAAATACTGTAATTTCTATTTAGCCCTCAAGTAATTGATCTTAATTCCATATATATGTATATATATATTTTATTGGAGGCTAATTACTTTAAAATATATATTGGTTGGTTTTGCCATACATTGACATGAATCTGCCCTGGGTGTACATGTGTTCCCCTTCTTGAACCCTCCTCCCCCTTCCCTCCTCCCCTTATCCTCCCTCTGGGTCATCCCCGTGCACCAGCCCCGAGCATCCTGTCATGCATTGAACCTGGACTGGTGATCCGTTTCACATATGATAATGTACATGTTTCAATGCCATTCTCCCAAATCATCCCACCCTCGCCCTCTCCCACAGAGTCCCAAAGACTGTTCTATACACCTATGTCTCTTTTGCTGTCTCGTATATAGGGTTATCATTACCATCTTTCTAAATTCCATATGTATGTGTTAGTATACTGTATTGGTGTTTTTCTTTCTGGCTTACTTCACTCTGTATAATAGACTCCAGTTTCATCCACCTCATTAGAACGGATTCAAATGTATTCTTTTTAAGGGCTGAGTAATAGTCCATTGTGTATATATACCACCACTTTCTTATCCATTCGTCGGCAGATGGACATCTAGGTTGCTTCCACGTCCTGGCTACTATAAACAGTGCTGCGATGAACATTGGGGTACATGTGTCTCTTTCAGTTCTGGTTTCCTCGGTGTGTAAGCCCAGGAGTGTGATTACTGGGTCATATGGCAGTTCTATTTCCAGTTTTTTAAGGATTCTCCACACTGTTCTCCATAGTGGCTGTACTAGTTTGAATTCCCACCAACAGTGTGAGAGGGTTCCCTTTTCTCCACACCCTCTCCAGCATTTATTGCATGTAGACTTTTGGATAGCAGCCATTCTGACTGGTGTGAAATGATATCTCATTGTGGTTTTGATTTGCATTTCTCTGATTATGAAGGATGTTGAGCATTTTTTCATGTGTTTGTTAGCCATCTGTATGTCTTCTTTATAGAAAAGTTCTCTTCCAAAGTATACTCCATTTTATCTCCGACAAAGAATTTTTGTCCCATTCTCATCACATTGACAAAGAGATCATATATTCTAGAGTTCTAATGAGGTATTTCTTCATTTATCTGAGAAATTCATATTTAGTACTGACCCTGTAGAAAGTGCTGAAAAATAAACCTCTCACAATGCATGTATGGTGAATAAGGATATTCAAATAAAATATGACAGAATATGTCAGAATGTCACACGTGCTATGAAGAAAACAAACCCAGGTATAAAGGAGAGAGTGGTAGGAGGTGTTATTTTGTCCTGAGTGTTCAGGGAAGAGCTTCAAACTAGGTGATGTTTGAAGATTCCTGAAGAAAGAGAGAAGAAGCCTTTGTGACATCAGAAGATGTGTGTGTCTGGCAGATGCAGCTGCCACAGCTAAGGACTAGACAGAGATGCTTGTTCCACATGTTCAAGTGCAAACAAGGAAGCCAGTGGGGCGAAGGAATAAGTAGAAGGGGAAGTGATTAGAGGTGGTGTCAAGGATGCTGAGGAACAACGTGGCCTCCCTGCTACATCTGAACCTTCAGCACATAGAGAATCCCTCCTTTAATGTGGTTCCTCGCACTTTATGAATTTAGTTTAAAACCATCCTGTGAATTATGTCAGTTTCCTGACTTAGTTCCATCATTGACCAACTTATGACCTCTGTACATATGAGTACAGATGCCTCTGCTTTAAGAACCAGTCTCTCTTCACAAGGCACAGGGAAACACACACACGCACACGATGTTTCTGGCTTGTGTTACTATCATAAACTGGTCACCCAGATCCACCTTCGTTAGGCCGTGAATGGTTACACATCAAGCTGGTCAGATCAAATTATTACTCTCCAAAATAATGTATAACTTTTACCCAGAAGTTCCAGGATTTTCTTTGGATTTATGTGTTTTTAATCGAAAGGTAATAGCTTTACAGAATTTTCTTGTTTTCTGTCAAACTTCAACATGAATCAGCCATCAGTTTAGTTCAGTTCAGTCGCTCAGTCGTGTCCGACTCTCTGCGACCCCATGAATCACAGCACGCCAGGCCTCCCTGTCCATCACCAACTCCCGGAGTTCACTCAAACTCATGTCCACAGAGTCGGTGATGCCATCCAGCCATCTCATTCTCGGTCGTCCCCTTCTCCTCCCGCCCCCAACCTTTCCCAGCATCAGAGTCTTTTCCAGTGAGTCAACTCGTCACATGAGATGGCCAAAGTATTGCAGTTTCAGCTTTAGCATCATTCCTTCCAATGAACACCCAGGATTGATCTCCCTTAGAATGGACTGGTTGGATCTCCTTGCAGTACAAGGGACTCTCAAGAGTCAAATTCCCTCCCTTCTTAACTTCCTTCCTATTTCCCTCCCCATCCCACCACCAGATTCCAGTTTATAAACCTTTTATAGAACAACAAACTTGGGATTCAGCTTTGGAAAGACCAATTTCTTCTTGGTATTTAAAGGAGAATGCAAAGCATGAGATAGAGAGACAAAAAGATAAATGAAATGGACATAGGCAAATTAAGGGAAAATCTCCAATAAGTTCAAATGACCCCTGAGACAATGCAACAAAGAAAAATTTCCTTGCTTCTTCAATATTCCAACTCCAGTGGCATCTCATTGATGCCCAGGAAAAAATAATAAGGAAAAATATATTTTTCCAAGGACATAAACAGGGATTATATTCATGATGTGATATATCTTCAGTTTAAATATCCCAAGAGAATAAGCAAATGGAATATAAACTACCAATTAAAAATCAGAAATAAATGAAAAACAACAAAAGTTGGAGATATTTTACATGAAGAAGCAGAATACTTCTTTCTCTTGAGGAGTTTTCCTATTTGTTTACTTCAGTTCATAAATAAGATTAGTAGAATTATTGTCTACTTTTACTGGAAGCCTTTTATGCCTCCCATTCCTTCTAATGGGGCTTCCTTAGTGGCTCATTTGTAAAGAATCCGCCTGCAATCCAGGAGGCCAAAGTTCAATCCTTTGGTCAGGAAGATTCCCTGGAGAATGAAATTGACACCCACTCCAGTATTTTGCCTGGGAAATTCCATGGACAGAGGAGGTGAGTGGGCTACAGTCCATGGGGTTCCAAAAGGGTTTAGCGACTAAACCACCACCACCATTCCTTCAAACTGAACTTTCTCTATTACCATTTGTCAACATTGACGAGTGAAGGGTTCACATTATTTTTAGACCTAAATAGATATACTAATCTTAAGAAAGCTGGGAAAGCCACAGTGACTTCTGGCCTCTGGATATGCTAGATTGATCTTCAGGTGACCTCAGGTACATGCTTCTGGCTTCCGTCCTCTCTGACCCTCTCCTGAAATGTGTGCGGAGCTCTCACCTGCCTGCAGATTGAGAGAGAAGGCTTTCACTGTAGAAGTCCAAGTTCCAAATGATTAATGATGCAGACCGAATTTTTGTACATAAACAAGACAATAGGAAGGGATAAAATCAAGCACTGGCTTCCAGATAGATTCAGGAATCTAAATAAAGAACTAGGTCCTCACCAACCAAAGCGGTACAGGCTGAGGGTCTGCAGCAGAGGAGGTATTTACAGCTTCTTGTGTCAGCTCACAGGGCTTCTCCGGTGGCTCAGTGATAAAGAATCCACTTAAAATGCAGGAGTCGCAGGAGATGGGGGCTTGATCCCTGGGTCAGAAAAATCCTCTGGAGGACGGCATGGCAACCCACTCCAGTGTTCTTGCCTGGAGAATCTCATAGACAGAGTTTCCCAGAGGGCTACAGTGAATGAGTCACAAAGAGTTGGACAGGACTGAAGGGACTTAGCAAGCATGCACACATGTCAGCTAATTAGGTATATTTTCCTTTTGTTACTCCAGCCTCCAAGTACATGATTTCCCTTGGGGGCCCTGGGTTGAACACAATGCAATTATTTTTCTGTTGATTCTCTGTTACTAGATGATTGCATTACAAGTTGGGTGATTCCGTTTTTATCATTCCTTCCCCTTTAATTTTCCTGCTTTCAAAGCACTAAGGCTCCAAGAACCTCATCACATCTCTGAGATCTAATTCTTCTTTAAACTATAACACTGAAGATTTGAATTGAAGAGGTCCCTTGGGTCTTCAAAGCTTTAATTTGTGGTAGAGAAAAAAAAAACCTACTGAAATCTTTAAAACTACTATTTCCCTCTTCAGAACTGGGAACAACATTGTTCCTTCAGTATAAAGTTGTGGGTATTATACTCCCTGGATTCATGCTGGTTTTTCCAAGCCAATTACAAGTTTCTCAGTTATATCAGAAGTCAACAGCTGCCCTTTAGTCTCTCATTATAAAATGTTTGCAACTATAAGAAAAATATTTATATGTTGCTATGATAAGTGAAAAGCTCAGTCGTGTCGGACCCTTTGCCCCACATGGACTATACAGTCCATGGAATTTTCCAGGCAAGAATACTGGAGTGGGTAGCCATTTCCTTCTCCAGGGGATCTTTCCAGCCCAGGGATCAAACACAGGTCTCCTGCATTGCAGGCAGAAGATTTACCAGCTGAGCCACAAGGGATGCCCAGGAATACTGGAGTGGGTAGCCTATCCCTTATCCAACGGATATTCCCAACACAGAATTGAACCAGGGTCTCCTGTGTTGCAGGCTGATTCTTTACTAACTGAGTTATCAGAGAAGCCTGATATTATATTAACATGACCATAAACCAGGCTTTCCAGGTAGCTCAGTGGTAAAGAATATGCCTGCCAATGCAGGAGATGTTAGAGATACAGGTTTTATCCCTGGGTTGGGAAGATTCCCTGCAGGAGGAAATAGCAACCCATTCCAGAATTCTTCCCTGGAGTATCCAATGGATGGAAGAGCTTGGCAGGCTACAGTTCATGGGGACGCAAGCAGTTGGAAACAACTGAGTGACTAACACATGGCCATTAAACTGTGTTAGCATGTTATAGTCATTGTCAAATTTAAGTTTTTAAATAATGCATTTTTTTGAGGTAGCACTTTTATTAATTCCATTCTCTGTGGTCAGATTGGAACTCATAAGGATTTATTGTTCTACTTAAAAGTACAAACCAAGTAATGGCTGGAATCTGGATTGAGGTCTCTTAGTTCTAGAACTCTGGCCCAGTGATTCTCAACCAGACATCATTTTGACACTGGAGATACTTGGCAATATCTGAAGGGATGCTACTAATCTCTTATAAACCACAGAACAGCACCCAATATAAACAATTCTCCTGCCCAAGGCAGCCTAAGAATGTGAGAAATCCTATTCTAGACCAGAATATCTATAAATTCACTGTTCATACAAATCACCAAGGTCTGAGGTACAAATGCAGATTCGGATTCCTCAGGTCTCCAGTGGTCCAGGGGCTGTGTTTCTGATCGTTTGAGCCAGAATATCAGATTCCAATTCAAATTCTTTACATCCTGAAAGAAGGGAACTTTTTCTAACACTCACACTGGTAGTCCTTTGATACTTGCCACTCCAAATAATCATTTCAGAGCCCTGTGTATGTCTTCGTACCTTAGACTACAGATGAAGGGGCTCAGCATGGGTGTGATCACAGTGTACATCACCGAGGTGATTGCACTTGACTCTGAGCAGAAGGGAATGAGTAGCCACAGGGCTGAGGTGCACTCAAAGCCCATCCAGTGAAACAAGGATACAGGTGAGAGGTGAGATGCACAGGTGGAAAGCACTTTGTACTTCCCCCAATCGGATGGTATTCCAGATAGAGAGAAAGCTATCTTAGGGTAAAGGATCCCAGGTAAGACATTTGTTGTTCAGTCACTCAGTTGTATCTGACTCTTTGTGAACCAATAGAGTGCAGCACGTCAGGCTTCCCTGTCCCTCACCATATCCTGGAGCTTGCTCAAACTCATGTCCGTCGAGTCAGTGATGCCATCCAACCATCTCATCCTCTGTTGCCCCCTTCTCCTCCTGCCTTCAATCTTTTCCAGCATCAGGGTCTATTATAACAAGTCAGCTCTTTGCATCAGGTGGCCAAAATATTGGAGCTTGAGCTTCAGCATCAGTACTTCCAGTGAATATTCAGGATTGGTTTCCTTTAGGATTGACTTGTTTGATTTCCTTGCAGTTCAAGGGACTCTCAAGAGTTCTCCAACACCACGGTTCAGAAGTATCAATACTTTGGTGAACAGACTTCTTTATGTTCCAACTCTAACATCTATACGCGACTACTAGAAAAATCATAGCTTTGACTAGATGAACTTTTTCAGCAAAGTCCCTGTTTTTTAATACACTGTCAAGGATTGTCAAAACTTTTCTTCCAAAGAGCAAGTGTCTTTTAATTTCATGACTGCAGTCACCATCTGTAGTGATTTTGGAGCCTAAGAAAAGAAAGTCTCTCACTGTTTCCGTTGTTTCCCCATCTCTTTCCCTTGACGTGATGGGACCAGATGCCATGAGTTGTTTGAATGTTGAGTTTTAAGAATGCTTTTTCACTCTCCTCTTTCACTTTCATCAAGAGGCTCTTTAGTTCCTCTTCACTTTCTGCCAAAAGGGTGGTGTCATCTACATATCTGAGGTTATTGCTATTTCTCTTGGCAGTCTTGATTCCTGCTTGTGCTTCATCCAACCCAGCATTTCTCATGATGTACTCTGCATATAAGTTAAATAGGCAGGCAGAGTGACAATATACAGCTTTGATGTACTCCTTTCCCAATTTGGATCCAGTCCATTACCAACCTGGAATGTAACAGTTTCAAATGACATCATCATGTCATTAAGAAAGGTGTCACAACTGACTAGTTGGACATCTTATTTGCTTTTACAGGAAAAGTACAGAATTCCAAGAAGGTACAGAAGGACAGTTGCAAAACTGTTAATCTTTGTAACAAAGAACAAGCAATTCACAAAGTGTGTGTGTGTTGGGGGCGGGGGAGCAGTGTTCACAGTGACAGGATAGTGCAAAGTTTCACAGATGGCCATGAAGTGGTCATAGGCCTTTGTGGTCAGTACAATGCTGCCCAAATCTACAAAGAGTAGGTAAAATTATATTCATAGGTTATGGCTCGCCTTCTTTGGGATGGTGGTGAATGTGATACATATCTTAAAAAAACAGATTGGAAAAGAATTACATGGGTGTGTGGAGGTGGGAGTCAGAGATGGTGGCCAGGATAATAAGAAGGTTTCTAAGCACAGTGATCTGGTACATGGAGAGAAAATGTGCCAATATAAAGTGCTGCAGTTCTGGTTTCTCTGGTAATTGCAGAAGAAGAAAATTTGAAATTTGTGTATCATTTCCTGGTTGCATGTGGCCCTCATCAACTTGTTGATTTTTTTCTCTTAGATAATAGCCATTCTGACTGTGGAAGGTGTACCTTATTGTGATTTTGGTTTCTATTTCTTTGAAGATTAATGATGATAAGCCTCTTTTCATGTGTCTGTTGGCCATTTGTATGTCTTCCTTGGGAGAAAATGTCTATTGTGCTTCCTCTACCCATTTTTAATATGGTTGCTTATTTATTTTTTTTAATTGAGTTGACGTAGTCTGATATATAGTTTAAGTTTTCTGTTTCTGCCTATCAACTTGATCTTTTGGGTACTTTTGCCTTCTCATTTCAAGTAGAAGAGAACACTTCAACGTGCTTATCAGACAGTTCTGGGTGCTCAACTCCCTTAGCTGTTCTTTATCTGGGAGAGCCTTTATCTCTTCTTCATATCCGAAGAATACCATTGCTAGGCTAGCAGTTTTTATATCACAATAGTTTGAGAATGATATTCCATTCTCTCTTGGACTGCGGAGTCTGTGCTAAGAAATTTGTTGATAACTCAATGTGGGTATCTTTGTAGGGTGCTCACTTTTTTTCTGGATACCTTTAATAGTCTTTCTTTTTAGTAACTTTTATAGAAATGTAATTGCTTTACAAAGGCATATTAGTTCCAGGTGTACAGCAAAATTATATATATATTCTTTTTTAGATTCTTTTTACCGTATAGATTATTACAAGATATTGAGTTTCCCTGTATTTAATCCCCTAGGTCCTTGTTGATTACCTAATATATATATATATATATATTAGTATATAAAAACTGTATTCTTTCACTGATTTTTAAAAATTATTTATTTACTTTTTTTTTTATTTCTGGCTGCACCGAGTCTTCCTTGCTTTGTGGGGCTTTCTCTGGCTGCAGAGGTGGGGGGCGCTACGCTTCACCGCGGTGACCTTTCTGGCTGCAGAGCACAGGCTCTACAGGACAGGCTCAGTAGTTGTGGTGCCCTGGCTCAGTGGTTCTGTGGCGTGTGGAAACTTTCCGACCAGGCATCAAACCCAGGGCCTGTTCCCGCTTTGGCAGGCAGATTCTTGTTTACTGCACCACCAGGGAAGTCTTTTCTTCCATTGACTTTTGACAGTTTTCATACGTGTGTTGGAGAAGGTCTTTTGCATTGAAACATTTATGTGTCTTATTATAATACCTCTGTGGATGTGTGCATTCGGTTCCTTTCCAGACTTGGAAAACTTTCATCTGTTATTTCTACACATAATCTCTCTGATCCTTTCTCCCTCTCTTCTGCTTTTGAGACACCCAGTATCCTTCTTACCTGTTCTGGTAGAGTCAGAAGTTTCTCAGAGAATAGCTTCATTAAAAGGAAAAAAAAAAAAAAAACCTTAGTTCTGTCCTCACATCTACCTGAATCATTTGAACTCACTATCTCTCTACTCTGTATGGTCTCCCTTCCAGTGCTTTGCAATTCATCTTTCATCACATTTACTGGGTTCTTCAGCACCAGAATTTCTGTTTACTTATGGTTAAGAGCTTTCATCATTTTGGAAACTGTTCCTTATGGTCATTATTTTTATTCCTCATCTAACTGAAGTGCCTTTGTGAGTTTTCTTGTAGCTTGTTGAGCTTCTTCATGACACTATTTTGAATTCTCCACTTGCTTGTTCACAATCTTTCATGACTTTAAATTCAGTTCAGTTCAGTTCAGTCGCTCAGTCGTGTCCGACTATCCGCGACCCCATGAATCACAGCATGCCAGGCCTTCCTGTCCATCACCAACTCCCGGAGTTCACTCAAACTCATGTCCACAGAGTCGGTGATGCCATCCAGTCATCTCATTCTCGGTCGTCCCCTTCTCCTCCCGTCCCCAACCTTTCCCAACATCAGAGTCTTTTTCAGTGAGTCAACTCATCGCATGAGGTGGCCAAAGTATTGCAGTTTCAGCTTTAGCATAAGTCCTTCCAATGAACACCCAGGATCGATCTCCCTTAGAATGGACTGGTTGGATCTCCTTGCGGTACAAGGGACTCTCAAGAGTCTTCTCCAGCACCACAGTTCAAAAGCATCAATTCTTCGGCAATCAGCTTTCTTCACAGTCCAACTCTCACATCCATACATGACCACGGGAAAAACCATAGCCTTGACTAGACGGACCTTTATCGGCAAAGTAATGTCTCTGCTTTTTAATATATTATCAAGGTTGGTCATAACTTTCCTTCCAAGGAGTAAGTGTCTTTTAATTTCATGGCTGCAATCAGCATCTGCAGTGATTTTGGAGCCCAAAAAAATAAAGTCTGACACTGTTTCCACTGTTTTTCCATCTATTTCCCATGACTTTAAATTAGTTCATGGAAAATTGTTTTTTCCTTTTTGTGATTCCATGTTAATGTGGCTTTTCATGGTGCTCAGTGGGTTGCTCCTCTGTCTGTGCATTTGAAGGAGCAAACAGTGTTTTTATGTAGGTAAAGCCTTTCATACTTTGATTCTAACAGTTCAACAGATTGCTAACAGAGGCCCTTCTATGTTTTTCAAGTAAGTGACTTTGTGGCACAAGTTTCTGGTTTCTTTCACATGAGCTATATTTGAGGAACTACATTTTTTGCATTCCATGGCCTCTTCCAGAGGCGTTGTCATTGTCCTTGGCATCACTGTTTGTGCCTCCAGCATCACTGGTGACCTGGTGATGTCAGTGTCCCTGATGTGGTTGGCATCTTTGCTGGGGGGCTGTCCCAGATTGGTAGATGCTCTTGCCACATCCAGGGTGACCTTGCTTGAGTGCCCCACCACCACTGATGCCTGGTTCCCTGTGGCTGCAGGTGTCGCTGCATCCAGGAGGCCAGGGTTACGGGCACCACCTCCAGTGGTACTACCAGCTGCTCTGTGGTTACGGGCTCAGTTGCCTCAGCCATGGGGCTGGGATTAGCATCACTGCCTCTGCTGTTCCCCTGGTTCCACCTCCTCTATGTGAAAAATCTGCTCACCTTCAGATGTACAACTGTGTGTATCTCTGGTGTCCTGATGTGTTGGGTAGAAAAAAATCTTTATTTATGCATGATGTGATCTACAAGTTGTAGATTGAAGTGGAGACACAAAGGGAGTGTCTTCTGCCACCATAATACTGATGTCACCAATGATAGACATTTCTCCACAAGCTATAAGATTAAAATTGGGGCTTCCCAGGTGGCTCAGTGGTTAAGAATCCACCTGCCAATGCAGGAGATGCAGGTTCCATCCCAGGGTCAAGAAAATCCCCAGAAGGGGAAATGGCAACCCACTCCAGTATTCTTGCCTGGAGAATCCCATGGACAGAGGAGCCTGGTGAGCTACAGTCCTTGGAGTCACAAAGATCAGACACCACTGAGAGCACAGGCATAAGCATAAGATTAAAATACACAAATAAATGGAGTAGACTACATATGTTAGTGAAGAAAGAGTTGCTACATGGCTCCGTACAACCTCATGGATGAGCTTTAGCGTTCCAACATATAGAATAACTGAGAAACATAGACTCAAGAGAAACCCAGCAGAGATCCTTAATATTAAATCTCATTTGATAATATAGACATCATATTAGAACAGCTACTGTTAGGATGAGTGGTTATGCAGCAACAAGTAACTGAATAAAATAAGAAATGGTAAAGAACTGAGATCAACTCCAATAATCTCATTCTGTGCATTTATTTTGATCTTTAAAGATAGCATTCATTACTCTCTTTTTTAATTGTATTACAGGTAAGTATATTAAAAAGTTATTCCATTGCAGTTTCCTCCCAGGTAAGCAGGATATTGGAAAACACGTTTGCACAAATTGTGACTTGAACCACATGACTGAATAGGAGGTCAAGCTCTCTCGTGAGTCATCTTTGATCATGAGGTATATATGCATACTATACATATAGAAAGATTTGACCCTTGAATAATGCAGAGTTTGGAGCAACGGCACCTTGTGTAATTGAAAATCTGCCTGTAACATTGTAATCAACTCTCTTTATCCATAGCTCCACCCCCTCTGATTTGTTCAACCCTTTTATAAAATTACATAAATTGCATTGAATTTCACATGTACACTTTTTTACATGAGTAATATATCTCATGACAATATTTTTCCAGAAAGCAAGGCAAAATTACCCTGGATGACATTTGTCATTTAAGAAAATATTATTCCTCACGTCACTCCATAAAAAATAGAAATGTCCAAATATTTCATATCTAAAGTTTGGAAACTTTTGAAGTAAAAACACAACTTTAAAAAAATACCTATGTTGTGCAGAAGCTTTTAATTTTAATTAGGTCCCATTTGTTTATTTTTGCTTTTATTTCCAATATTCTGGGAGGTGGGTCATGGAGGATCCTGCTGTGACTTATGTCAGAGAGTGTTTTGCCTACGTTCTCCTCTAGGAGTTTTATAGTTCCTGGTCTTACATTTAGATCTTTAATCCATTTTGAGTTTATTTTTGTGTATGGTATTAGGAAGTGTTCTAGTTTTATTCTTTTACAAGTGGCTGACCAGTTTTCCCAGCACCACTTGTTAAAGAGACTGTCTTTTCTCCATTACCAGTCAGAATGGTTGCTATCCAAAAGATTGCATGCAATAAATGCTGGAGAGGATGAGGAGAAAAGGGAACCCTCTTACACTGTTGGTGGGAATGCAAACTAGTACAGCCACTATGGAAAACAGTGTGGACATTCCTTTAAAAACTGGAAATAGAACTGCCATATGATTCAGCAATCGCACTCCTGGGCATACACACTGAGGAAACCAGAAATGAAAGAGACACATGTACTCCAATGTTCATCGCAGCACTGTTTATGATGGCGAGGACATGGAAGCAACCTAGATGTCCATCTGCAGACGAATGGATAAGAAATCTTTGGTACATATACACAATGGAGTATTACTCAGCCATTAAAAAGAATACATTTGAATCAATTCTAATGAGGTGGATGAAACTGGAGCCTATTATACAGAGTGAAGTAAGCCCGAAAGAAAAACATCAATACAGTATACTAACGCATATATATGGAATTTAGAAAGAGGGTAACCTTAACCCTGTATACGAGACAGCAAAAGAGACACAGGTATATAGAACAGTCTTTGGTACTCTGTGGGAGAGCGTGAGGGTGGGATGATTTGAGAGAATGGCATTGAAGCATGTATATTATCATATGTGAAATGAATGACCAGTCCAAGTTCAACGCATGGTATAGGATGCTCAGGACTGGTGCATGGGGATGACCCAGAGGGGGGATATGGTGAGGAGGTGGAGAGAGGGGGTCCAGGAAGGGGGAACATGTACATCTGGGGTGGATTCATGTCAGTGTATGGCAAAAGCAACCACTATAATGTTGTAATTAACCTCCAAAAAAAAAATTTAAAAAAATTAAAAATACCTAAATGATAGAATGAAAAGAAAGTTTAATAAAGTGAGTAACTGAGGTTGTATAGAAAAGTTGAATTTTTATAACAATGGATATCCAAGGAAATAAGTAGAAGGAGCAAATTTTATTTCACACTGAGGAAAGTGTCACAATTACGGATTCTCAGGCTTTGAGCAATGCAATCACGGGCACTTCATCTGCCCCAGGACAGTTGGTCTTTTTATACCTATTATTCCATAGACTCTCTTCAGAGCCCTCTTTATGTCTATGTTCCTCAGACTGTAGATGAAGGGGTTCAACATGGGTGTGACCACAGTGTACATCACAGAGGCTGTTGTACTTGAGTGTGAGTTGTGTGTAGCAGCAGAGCTAAGGTACACTCCTAGGCTGGTACAGTAAAATAATAAGATGCCTGAGAGATGAGATGCACAGGTGGAAAATGCTTTAAACTTTCCCTGAGGTGATGAGATCCTTCGTACGACAGAGACTGTCTTAGAGTAAGAGTAAAGGATACCAGCAAATGGCCTGCCAGCTAGTAGCATTGATGCCAGATACATCACCGTGTCATTAAGAAAGGTGTTAAAACAGGCAAGTTGAACCACCTGATTGAGCTCACAAAAAAAGTGGGGAATTTCCACCTCTGTACAGAAGGTCAGTTGCAAAACCATTAAACTTTGTGACAAGGAATTCATAGCACTCATCATCCAGGACACCAATACCAGCACTCCACACAGCCTAGGGTTCATGATGACTGTGTAGTGCAGGGGGTGGCAGACAGCCACAAAGCGGTCGTAGGCCATCACTGTCAGGAGGAAGTCATCTAATCCTGCAAAGAATATGTAAAAATACACCTGGACGATGCAGCCATCATAGGTGATGACTTTGCTCTGGGTCTGGATATTCCACAGCATATTTGGGATGGTGGTGGAGGTGAAGCAGATGTCTACAAAGGACAGGTTGGAGAGGAAGAAGTACATGGGGGTGTGAAGGTGGGAGTCAGAGATGGTGACCAGGATGATGAGCAGGTTTCCAAACACAGCAATCAGGTACATGGAGAGGAAAAACCCAAAGATGAGGGGCTGAAATTCTGGATCCTCTGAGAATCTCAGAAGAAAAAATTCGGAAAATTGTGTATTGTTACCTGGTTCCATGTGGTGGAGGTGACTACCAGGAAAAATGAAAATATCATGATTAATTTTCACACAAATTGGCATAGCTCACATAGTGTAATTTCTATTTTTTCTCTCAATAAATTATTTTTAATATCTTGTGTTTAGAAAAGCTTTATTTCATCTCTGCTTGGGCATTTTTGACCCATTCTCAGCATATTCCCAAGGAAATCATGCATTCTACAACTGTAATGAGAAATACTTTCATACATTTGAAGAATACATGTTGAGTGTCAACCATGTTCAAAGCACATATTGTTTAGTTGCTAAGCTGGATCTCTCACTTCTGAGACCCCCCTGGACTCTATGTAGCTTGCCAGGCTCCTCTGTCCATGGGATTACCCAGGCAAGAATACTGGAATGGGTTGCCATTTCCTTCTCCAGGTGATCTTCTCAACCCAGGGATTGAACCCACCTCTCCTGCATTGCCAGGCAGATTCCCTACCACTGAGCCACCTGGCAAGTCCCTCCAAACAAATACAGGTGACAGATACATGATGCTGTCAAATATAATATGTCAAGTAATAACAGTTGCTATGAAGAAAACAAAACTAGGTATAAAAGAGAGTAGTAGGAGGTATTTTCATGTACTGTGTGTTCAGTTAAGGACAGCAAACAAGGTGATAATTGAACAGATAGCTCAAGAAAGGGAGAGAAGGATCTAATATGATATCAAGAGAAATATGTGCCTGGTGAGGGAATGGCCACTACAAAAGACCTAAGGAAAATGCTTGTTCTTTGCACTTTATGAATTTAGTTGCAAAAGCATCCTGTGAATTAAAGCGTATCCCATCGTTAGTACCTTCTGCCAACTGAGGTCTGGGCTCTGTGATAAGGCACCTTTTCTAAAAAAAAATATTTAATAAATGGTACAAAAGGCACCTGAATATATGAGTCCAAGCACTTCTGCTTTAAGAACTCTTCTCAAGGCACAAGCACCCACACATACACACACACGCACATGCGCGCTCACACCATGTCTTCCTGGGCTATGTTCCTACCACACATTTCTCATCCAGAACCTCCCTTCTCACACCATATACCATTTTAACTCAAGCTGATCATGTCAGATCATCTTTCTCCTACAGAATGTATGTTACCCAAAAATTCTAGTTCATAGACTGCCCATGGACCAATAAACTTGGGGTTCATTTTTATGATCCGTTCAGCTTTGTATTTAGAGACATAGAAAAAGTATGTGTGTGTGTGAAAGAGAGGCAGAGGGAGAGAGAAGAGGGAAATGAAATAGACATTAGAGGGTAAAAGATTTAGTAAGCTCTAATGGTCCAAACTGCAATACTTTGGTCACCTCATGCGAAGAGTTGACTAACTGGAAAAGACTCTGATGCTGGGAAAGGTTGGGAGTGGGAGGAGAAGGGGACGACAGAGAATGAGATGGTTGGATGGCATCACCGACTCTGTGGACATGAGTTTGAGTGAACTCTGGGAGTTGGTGATGGACAGGGAGGCCTGGCGTGCTGTGATTCATGGGGTCGCGGAGAGTCGGACACGACTGAGCGACTGAACTGAACTGAACTGAACTGAATGGTCCCTGAGACTATGTGATGAATTAAAGCTTTCTTTGTTTGGCAACATTCCAATTCCAGTTACCTCTACTTGATGCCCAGGAAACATAATTGTCAAAAAGAAAAATACATGTTTTCCTTAACAGAAACAGTTATACTTTTATAATGAAAGAAACCTGAAATATGTGACTACCCCAAAAGAAAAATGGGCAAAGTAATTAAACCAATAAAAATGAATATCCAAAGGAAAACAGAAAAAGCTAAACATGTTTTATGTAAAGCAATAGAAGACATTTCTCCCAAATCTTTTCCATTTATTTAACCAATTTTTTACTGTTCTATAGGGATGAGGCAAGCTCTTTCCCAGTTTTCTTATGGTGCATCGGGTGTTTGTTATTCTTGGAGTTTAAGCACTATCATATTTTTAAAATAAATCTGATGAGCATACCCCAATGCTATTCTTGTCGTTGTTCAGCATACAAAAGGCTTTTCAAACTATACTCTGTAAATTCTACAGACACCATGTCAATCCATCCTTTTGTCCTGAATAAGTTTTTTTCATAGGATTCATGCCTGAAGAAGTTATATTATATTGTAATAGATGTTCATTGTACTATTGCTTCACCATGACAATGCAAAATCCTAATCATCAGAGACTTCAACTGCTGTGGTCACTATTGTACTTTCAGAAAGATATGTGAATGTATGTGCACTTGTATAGAAATAGGGGCATTCCAGGTGGCGCTAGTGGTAAAGAACCTGCCTGCCAATGCAGAAGCCATAAGAGAGAAAGGTTCAATTCCTGGGTCAGGAAGATCCCCTGAAGGAGAGAATACAACCCACTCCAGTAATCTTGCCTGGAGAATCTCATGAACAGAGGAGCCTGGTAGGCTACAGTCCATATGGTCGCAGAGTCAGATACGAATGAAGCCACTTAGCATGCATGCAGGCAAGCAGAAATATATTTAAATATATGTGAAGTTACAAAATAAAGGGAATTGCAGGAAAACTAATTGAATAAACTAGCTCCAAACAATTGTATTTTTAAAAAAATTTCACACACTACTCAAACAATATTAAAATAGCAATGATTTTCTGATATCCAATTGGATGAATACTTAAACTGGGAAATGTGTAAACATGAATATAATATATATAACAGATTTTGTTGATTACATATAAGATTGGGCTTCAATTTGGGAAGATTAGATTACAGAATAAATCAGAGGGATTTTCTATCCAATATAAAAACCAGTCCTTGTTGGTGAACACCTAGAAAACTACACACTGAAATCCACAGGTGTGCAGAACTGCCCTACAGCAGGAAATCCAGCAGAAGATAGACACATTTGACTGATACAATGAAAAAGCATTTCCATGGCATAAAAGTCCCCAAAAGGTCAAATGAGAAACAACAAATCTTAAAAACTATTTCAAAAGCTGATAGTGGTAGAATAAGAGGTTTATATCATCTGGGCATATAATAATAAAATCCACACATCAAAATGACAATTCAAGGTATTATTTTTTATCAAACTCAGTTAAGAAAAGAACACTTTTTAACAACCATCCATCTTGGGAAATACTTCCAGAGTTGTCACACAGTTTATCATGGTACTTTGAAACAGGGAGCAAAGGTATACTATCTGTATTTGCAGACAGAAACTTTTTTTAATTTATTTATTTTAATTGGAGGCTAATTACTTTACATTATTGTATTGGTTTTGCCATACATTGACATGAATCAGCCATCATATACATATGTTTGCAAGGATATATTTCCATGAAGCCCTTGGTTCAGATCTTACTCATTAATATGGGAACAGTCAAATATGACCCATCTTAAAAAAAAAAAAAATCCTTACTTCACTGTGCATCTGTCCACATCTAATAACCTATTTTTCTACTCTTGTTACTTCGTATTGTCATTAGGCTTCTGTTCAAATTTTACTGGAAACACTTTATGCCTCCCATTCTCTCTTCTACTTGGACTTCCATTTTTATCATTTAATTGGCAACACTGAGCCTTACCTTACTGAGGTCACTGTTTGCTTTTCTGTTGCGTGCCTGCTCAGTCGCTCAGTTGTGTCCGACTCTTTGTGAGCCTGTGGACTGTAGCACACCAGGCTCCTCTGTCCATGGGATTCTCCAGGCAAGAATCCTGAAGTGAGTTGCCTGCCCTCCTCCAGGGAATCTTCATAACCCAGGGATCAAATCCGTGTGTCTTCTGTCTTCTGCATTGTCAACCAGGTTCTTTACCACTAGCGCCATCGGCAAAGCCCTTGCTCCTCTTTTAGTCCTAAGTAAATACATTTATTCATGAATTAGGATTTCCTGAGTGGTGCTAGTGATAAAGACTCCACTACCAATGCAGGAGATGCAAGAGACTCAGGTTCAGTCTCTGGGTTGGGAAGATCCCATGAAGGGGGAAATGGCAACCCACTCCAGTATTCTTGCCTGAAAAATTCCATGGACAGAGGAGCCTAGCAGGCTACAGTCCATGGGGTTGCAAAGAGTTTAACATGCCTGAGTGAACGAGCATGCACACACAATAATCAGGATAACAAACTGCCACACTAATCTCTGGTGTCTGAGTTAGGCTGGACTCAATCACAGGTGACCTCAGATAAATGTTCGAGGTTTGCATTGCATTTCTCTCCCACAGTGTCTACTGGGCTCTCAGACTCACCTAGATGGGAACTGAAAGAAAGGTCTTTGTGTGGAAGTTCAAAAGCGTTGATAATAGAGACTGATGCTCTGTCCCCACAAAACAGCTGGAGGGAGTAAAGGACTGATTTCCCAGCCAAAGTCAGGTTTTCAAAGGAAACATGTCCTGTGGCATCCAAGATTTCTCAAGCTCAGCGGACAACAGCAGAGGAGATTTTGTAGCTCACCTGGCTTCTCATTAGGCATCTTCTTGCTGTAAACCCATACTCTGTACCTGATTTCCCTGGGGCACAAGGGTACGGACAGAAAGGAAAATTTTCCAGTTCATTCTTTGTTCCTAAGAGACCAGTTTACAAGGCAGGTGAATTCTGTTCTTATTACTCCTTCTCCTTAATTCTCCTGTATCCAGCAGTCTAGACCATCCCAACATCTTACCCAGTCCGAAATAAAATTTCCTCAAAGTCTAAGGTTAAGAATTCTCACTTAATTAAGTCCCTCAGATCTTTCAAGTTTTCACTAGTAGTGAACACTTAACTCCTGATAGTTCTAAAAAATATTTTATGAGTATGACAACTTTGTCCATTCATATAAAACCTTAGGCACTACACTCCTTGGTTCCCTGAAATTTTTGCCAACTCAATGAGGATTTTTATGCTTATATCAGAAGTTAAGAGCTGACCTTTAGTACTTCATTATGTTTTTAATTATGAGACAAATTTAGAAATTTTATACACTATAACCTAACAGCACATATATAGACTGTTTGCTTTAATTTCTATAGAATTTCATGCTGTGATATAGTCTACTTATATATTATGACTTCATTCTGCATTATAGAAATGAGACACAGAGTGGTTTAATGTTCTGCTCCAGGGTATGACCAAGAAAGGGCTGGAGTCTCGATGGGGGATCTTGATTGTCAGAATGCTTTTAGTTCATAAATTCTATGGCAGTGATTTGCAATCAGAGATGACTTTGCAGCAGGGTCTAAAGGGACCCTACACATGTAATGCATATGAAAGTATCCAATACTTATAATTATACTGCTTCAAATACCATCAGTGAAAAGGTATAAAATCTATTCTACTCCGGCATTTTTCTAAATTGCCTGTTCTTAAAAATTACCAAGAACTATAGTTGAAATGAAAACTATGATTCAGCAGGTCTGATTCAAGGTACCAGGGACTCTGCATTTCTAGCAATATCCTACATGTTCTTAACACTGTATATCCTTGTCTAGGTAGCAAGAAAATGTTTCTGTTATTAAATCCTACAAATTTAAATATTTTTATACACCTAGTGGCTCAGACGGCAATGGCAAGCCACTCCAGCACTATTGCCTAGAAAATCCCATGGATGGAGGAGCCTGGTAGGCTGCAGTCCGTGGGGTGGCTAAGGGTCGGACATGACTGAGCGACTTCAGTTTCACTTCCACACATTGGAGAAGGAAATGGCAACCCACTCCAGTGTTCTTGCCTGGAGAATCCCAGGGATGGGGGAGCCTGGTGGGCTTCCGTCTAAGGGGTCACACAGAATCGGACACGACTGAAGTGACTTAGCAGCAGCAGTGGCTCAGACAGTAAAGAATCTACCTTCAATGTGTGAGACCTGGGTTTGATCCCTGGGTTGGGAAGATCCCCTGGAAGGGGGCATGGCAACTCACTCCAGTAAACATTTGCCTGGAGAATCACCATGGACAGAGGAGCCTAACAGCAACTAAGCACAGCACAGCACACACACTGTAACCAAACTTAGCTCGTTATAGGGACTGCCCACTTTCATTTTTATACTAGTTCATTCTGTGATGTAGTCTTCTTATGTACTTCCTTCTCCATTACAGACATGAGACACAGGGGGGTTTAATGTTCTGTTCAAAAGTATAAACCAAGAAAGGCTTGATTGGGAGTCTGGATTATCCAAACACTTTTAGTTCACAAGTTCTGTGGCAGTGATTCTCACTCAGAGATGACTTTGTAGCTGGTCATGTTTTTCAGTGTCTAAAGGGATCCTACACGTGTAATGCATAGGACAGCATCCAATACAAATAGTTATACTGCCTCAAATACCATCAGCGAAAAGGAATAAAATTTATTCTAGTCCAGCACTTTCCTAAGTTGACTATTAGAGGCTTGACGGAATGTGGTCCACTGGAGAAGGGAAAGGCAAACCACTTCAGTATACTTGCCTTGAGAACCCCATGAACAGTATCAAAAGGCAAAATGATAGGATACTGAATGAGGAATTCCCTAGGTCGGTAGTTGCCCAATATGCTACTGGAGATCAGTGGAGAATTAACTCCAGAAAGAATGAAGGGATGGAGCCAAAGCGAAACAAATACCGAGTTGTGGATGTGACTAGTGATAGAAGCAAGGTCCGATGCTGTAAAGAGCAATATTGCATAGGAACCTGGAATGTTAGGTCCATGAATAAAGGCAAATTGGAAGTGGTCAAACAGGAGATGGCAAGAGTGAAGTCGACATTCTAGGAATCAGTGAACTAAAATGGACTGGAATGGGTGAATTTAACTCAGATGACCATTCTATCTACCACTGTGGGCAGGAATCCCTTAGAAGAAATGGAGTAGCCATCATGGTCAATAAAAGAGTCCGAAATGCAGTATTTGGATGCAATCTTAAAAACGACAGAATGATTTCTGTTCGTTTCCAAGGCAAACCATTCAATATTACAGTAATCCAAGTCTATGCCCCAACCAGTAATGCTGAAGAAGCCGAAGTTGAACAGTTCTACGAAGAACTACAAGACCTTTTTAGAACTAACACCCAAAAAAGATGTCCTTTTCAACATAGGGGACTGGAATGCAAAAGTAGGAAGTCAAGAAACACCTGGAGTAACAGGCAAATTTGGCCTTGGAGCATGGAATGAAGCAGGGCAAAGGTTAATAGAGTTTTGCCAAGAGAACTCACTGGTCATAGCAAACACCCTCTTCCAACAACACAAGAGAAGACTCTAAACATGGACATCACCAGATGGTCAACACCAAAATCAGATTGATTATATTCTTTGCAGCCAAAGATGGAGAAGCTCTATACAGTTAGCAAAAACAAGACCAGGAGCTGACTGTGGCTCAGATCATGAACTCCTTATTGCCAAATTCAGACTTAAATTGAAGAAAGTAGGGAAAACCACTACACCATTCATATATGACCTAAATCAAATACAGTGGAATTAAGAAATAGATTTAAGGGTCTAGATCTGATGGATAGAGTGCCTGATGAACTCTGGACGGAGGTTCGTGACATTATACAGGAGACAGGGACCAAGACCATCCCCATGGAAAAGAAATGCAAAAAAGTGAAATGGCTGTCTGAGGAGGCCTTACAAATGGCTGTGAAAAGCAAAGGAGAGAAGGAGAGATATAAGCATCTGAATGCAGAGTTCCAAAGAATAGCAAGGAGAGATAAGAAAGCCTTCCTCAGCGATCAAAGCAAAGAAATAGAGGAAAACAACAGAATAGGAAAAACAAGAGATCTTTTCAAGAAAATTAAAGATATCAAGGGAACATTTCATGCAAAGATGGGCTCGATAAAGGACAGAAATGGTATGGACCTAACAGAAGCAGAAGATATTAAGAAGAGGTGGCAAGAATACACAGAAGAACTATACAAAAAAGCTCTTCATGACGAAGATAATCACGATGGCGTGATCACTCACCTGGAGCCGGACATCTTGGAATGTGAAGTCAAGTGGGCCTTAGAGAGCATCACTACGAACAAAGCTAGTGGAGGTGATGGAATTCCAATTGAGCTATTTCAAATCCTGAAAGATGATGCTGTGAAAGTGCTGCACTCAATATGCCAGCAAATTTGGAAAACTCAGCAGTGGCCACAAGACTGGAAGAGGTCAGTCTTCATTCCAATCCCAAAGAAAGGCAATGCCAAAGAATGCTCAAACTACCGAAGAATTGCACTCATCTCACACGCTAGTAAAGTCATGCTCAAAATTCTCCAAGCTAGGCTTCAGCAATATGTGAATCGTGACCTTCCAGATGTTCAAGCAGGTTTTAGAAAAGGCAGAGGCACCAGAGATCAAATTGCCAACATCCGCTGGATCATGGAGAAAGCAAGAGAGTTCCAGAAAACCATCTATTTCTGCTTCATTGACTATGCCAAAACCTTTGACTGTGTGTATCACAATAAACTGTGGAACATTCTGAAAGAGATGAGAATACCAGATCACCTGACCTGCCTCTTGAGAAACCTGAATGCAAGTCAGGAAGCAACAGTTAGAACTGGACATGGAACAACAGACTGGTTCCAAACAGGAAAAGGAGTACGTCAAGGTTGTATATTGTCACCCTGCTTATTTAACTTATATGCAGAGTACATCATGAGGAACGCTGGGCTGGAATAAGCACAAGCTGGAATCAAGATTGCCGGGAGAAATATCAATAAATATCAATGACACCGTCCTTATGGCAGAAAGTGAAGAGGAACTTTTGATGAAAATGAAAGAGGAGAGTGAAAAAGGTTGGCTTTAAGCTCAACATTCAGAAAACGAAGAGCATGGCATCTGGTCCCATCACTTCATGGGAAATAGATGGGGAAACAGTTGAAACCGTGTCAGACTTTATTTTTTGGGGCTCCAAAATCACTGCAGATGCTGATTGCAGCCATGAAATTAAAAGACGCTTGCTCCTTGGAAGGAAAGTTATGACCAGCCTAGATAGCATATTAAAAAGCAGAGACATCACTTTGCCAACAAAGGTCCGTCTAGTCAAGGCTATGGTTTTTCCCGTGGTCATGTATGGATGTGAGAGTTGGACTGTGAAGAAAGCTTATCACCGAAGAATTGATGCTTTTGAACTGTGGTGCTGGAAAAGACTCTTGAGAGTCCCTTGGACTGCAAGGAAATCCAACCAGTCCATTCTAAAAGAGATCAATCCTGGGTGTTCATTGGAAGGACTTATGCTAAAGCTGAAACTCCAATAATTTGGCCACCTCATGCGACGAGTTGACTCACTGGAAAAGAGTCTGATGCTAGGAGGGATTGGGGGTAGGAGGAGACCAGGACGGCAGAGAATGAGATGGCTGGATGGCATCACCGACTCGATGGACATGAGTTTGAGTGAACTCCGGGAGTTGGTGATGGACAGGGAGACCTGGCGTGCTGTGGTTCATGGGGTCGCAAAGAGTCGGACACGACCGAGCGACTGAACTGAACTGAATTGATAATTTAAATGCAAATATTGATTCAGCAGGTCTGATTCAATGTACCAGGCATTCTGTATTTCTGACAATGTCCTACATATTCTTGATGCTGCAGGTCCTTGTCTGGGTAGCAAGAAAATGATTCTGTTACTTTGGTTGATTCTGTTATTATGATTGATTATCTGTTAGACTCAGATATAAACAGTTTTAGGTCTTCATCAAGAATCTTTCATGTATGTAATTTTGAACATCTCACTCACTTGCAAGTGAGTAAAATTCTGTTTGATTTTTTCAGTGGGAGAAGTCAAGGGTGGGATGGTTTGAGAGAATAACATTGAAATATGTACATTACTGTATGTAAAGCAGATGACCAGTGCAAGATAAATTCATGAAGCAGGGCACCCAAAGCCAGGGCTCTGGGACAACCCAGAGTGATAGAGTAGGCAGGGAGGTAGGAGACGGTTCAGTTTGGGCGGGACACATATATACCTATGGCCGATTCATGTTGATATATGGCAAAAAACCATCAAAAATGTCATATGGTAATTATCCTCCAGTTAAAGTAATCTTTTTAAAAAGAACTTTTGAGTGACATCAAATGATATCTATCTTAGGAGAGACACTTTAGTACTTTAGTACAGAATAAGATACTCAAAAGTTAACCACATCCCATTCTCAAGACCTTTCAAATATCATATCTAGGTAGCAAGGGAGATACTTGAGTGGGTAGCCTATCCCTTCTCCAGGGGATCTTGCCAACCCAGAAATTGAACCACGGTCTCCTGTGTTGCAGGAAGATTATTTACCAGCTGAGCTACCAAAGAAGCCTGAGATTATACTAGCAAATGGAATAAAGTGGATAATCATTGATCTTGATATCAGATTACCATGGATATTCAGCTTGGAATAATGTAATCACAGTGATCCTGTATATGCAGAAGAGAAAGGAAGAAGAATTAGAGTCAGATAGATAGTTTTAAATGCTCTGCACCTGGGTTTGAAGATGGAGGAAAGACCATGAACCAAGGAATGCTGGTGGCGACTAAAAGTAAAACAGCAAAGGAAACGTATTGTCCTCTGGAGCATTCTGGAGGATCACGGTCCTGCAGACATCATAATTTTAGCTCAGTGAGACTTCAGACTTCTGAAGAGTTTTAAGATACATATATGTTTTAAACCACTAGCATGGTAATTTTTTATAGAACTTTAAGACGGGTATTTGTTTTAAGCCACTGGCGTGGTAATTTTTTACAAGAACATGCATGAATGCTAAGTCACTTCAGTGGTGTCTGACTTTTTGCGACCCCATGGACTGTAGCCCTCCAGGCTCTTCTGTCCATGGTGATTCTCCAGGCAAGAATACTGGAGTGAGTTGCCATGTCCTCCTACAATGAGTCTTCCCAAACCAGGGATGGAACCTGTGTCTCTTCCAGGGGCAATAGGAATCTAATACAGATATGTGTCCAATTAGATATTGTTCTTAGAACTGTGTTTAAACCTTTCAATTCAATCAGTGAGTTTCCCTTATCTAAAGGTATTTTGTGGTGAAATCCTACCTTAAACAGGAGACAACTGAGTCATTTTTGAGGTATTCTGAATCATTAGCTGCTAGAGAGAATTTCTCATTGCCTAAAGATAAGTATGGTTCTAACTGTGAGGTCTTTGAGGATTGAAGATGGGAAACATAAATCATTATTAATATTATGGGCACACATTCTGCTTAAAAGCTTTCTGTCAATATTTTTAAATTCTTTCTATTTTCTGTTATTTCTTTTTTTTCCAGTCTCCTTTTTTTTAATTTTTATTGGAGGCTAATTATTTTACAATATTATATCGGTTGGTTTTGCCATACATTGACATGAATCCACCCCGGGTGTATATGAGTTCCCCCTCCCGAACCCCCCTCCCAACTCCCTCGTTATTTCAAGCATCTGTTCTTTTCACTTCCATCCCTCTAACTTCCTCTCAAGTTTATTTTCAACTTGGAATGGTATTACAAATGACATTGTAGGCATGTGCACACAAGTGTGAGTGCATTAATTTCAGAGAAAGGTGTATACAGATGCAGGCACATAGATACATGCATATACATCTAACCTTGAACTTAGTAAAGTGTTTCCATACATTTCATTCATTCTTCACAGCATCCATGTGAAGTTTGGATTTGTCATCTCAACTTTTCTTCTGAAGTAAGTAAACCTGAGGCTCAGGTCAATTACATTATTAACAATAACTTTTCAAAAAAAGCATGTTTGAGCTATTAAAAAAATGAACCAGGTAGTATGTACAACCAATTTTTGAAATTCAGCAAATAGGATACTTTAAAAACTGGCAGTTTATTATATATAATTACTCTTCAAGGGATGAGAGTTTAAAACCTCTGGTTTTGCATGGTTCAGGGTAATAAGGAAAATCCATGTGGTTGAGTCACACATAAAACTAGGAGATATCTCTTTAAACAAGGAAGAAAGCAAAGTGTTATATATGGATATAGGAATAGTGAAATTAAAATAAAGAAATTAACATTTGATACCATTTGATACTGAAACACCATTTTAGTTTTTTTCTTGTAAACTAAAGACTAACCTGCTGCTACTCCTACTGCTGCTGCAGTATATATATATATATATATATATATATATATATATAAAGAAGAATACATATATAAAAAGAATACATATATATATGTATATATATATATACATATATAAAGAAGAATACATATATAAAAAGAAGAAATTGGCATAAAATTGCTCAAAACAGAATAGCATTACAATTACACACACCTTCATGGAGGAGACTTTATGTAAAACACAAAAATAGAGCCTGAAAGCTGACAGTAGACCCATGAAGAAGAGACTATCGAACTCAGATCAAATCCCCATAGTGTATTCCTATTTGACAGTAAAGACATTGTGTTAAACCGTTTGCTTTTAGGAAAACTTGTTATGCATGAACAAACTGATAAAATAATCCAAGTGAATAGAACTGAGTGAAATTATAATAATGTATGGCTTCTCATTTTAGACATTTGTTCTGATATTTGAAAGCATTTATAATTACTCAGTTATTCAAGTCTATTTCATATAACTGTACTAAAAAGTGATTTCATTGAGGTTTTCATGTAGTTAACCATACCAGGTTAAAAGGATATGCCTGTTTGTTCAAAAATCTGTCTCTGAAGCACAGGACCAGAAGGAATTTAAGCTCCATAGTGAGCTGAACTTTGGAAATATATATATATGATATTTATATTGCTTATTCAACATATTTTAGTGGTTATGATAAAATTTAGAATTGGGAAGATATTTCATTTAGAACAATGGAAGGAATCATATTTGTAACTTGTCAAGTAGAAGAAGAAAGATGATTCAATATAAAACATATTTTCACCAAACAATACTTTATGCCAAAGATAAACCCTTTTATATACGGAAGCTGATTTTATGCACACTGGTAAGTAAATGTACACCAAAAAAATAATTTTCATAGTTAAAATCTGGTATAAATATGTGCTTCATTTTAGTTAAGGTCATGTTAGACTCTAGATATTATCACGTCAAACTCTTAATCGAAACTTTTGTTTTACATAGACTAGCATTGGAGACATGCATTGATGATCAGCTTTTCTAGTGACTCTGATATAATGACTCAGCAGGTTAAGAATCTATCTGCAATACAGGAGATGCAGGATATGGAGTTTGGATCCCTGGGTCGAGAAGATCCCTTGGAGTAGAAAATGGTAACCCACTCCAGTCTTGTTGCCTGAAAAACCCCAAGACAGGAGTCTGGTGGGCTACAATCCATGGGATGGCAAAGAGTCAGACACAACTGAGCCACTGAGCATGCACTGGTAACCAATATGCTCACTGAGCTAAATAAAGAACAAGATCCTATAGGGAATAAAATGGAATGCCTTGCTATGAAACACACTATATGCTAAAGTCTATAATTTGGGGAAGATGAATTATGGTAGTGATGTCAAAGGAATGATGAACAGAAAGAGATAACCTGAGGTTTCAAACTTACACTCATGAAATTATGTCACTGGATTTCATAACCAAGGCAGTCATGATTATTCACTCAGTAAAATGAAATCAGTTTGATCTGTATATAACATTTCACAAAGAAATCATTCTTAAGAGATACACCCAGTCTATGAGATATATATTCACAACCTTATTTCACTTAAGGTTGTGAATCAATTTGGGAGAGTAGAAAAATGACAAAAGATGAAGTGTAGATGACAGAACAAAAAAGCTAACGAAGTCAGTTGCTGAAGTTGATAGAGGAGTCAGAATCTAAGAAATGGAAATAGCAGACAGTAAGTTGAAGGAGAAGGTGCTATTTCCACAGTCTGATCAAAGAATCAGAAGAGGTGACCCCAAGGCATTAGCCTTGCTATCATTGGCATTTCTTCAGCCCAAGGACAAATGACCCTGATATAGTCTCCTTCCCAAATAATCTTTTCAGTTCAGTTCAGTCACTCAGTCGTGTCTGCCTTTTTAAGACCCCACAGGCTGCAGCATGCAGGCCTCCCTGTCCATCACCAACTCCTGGAGTTTACTCAAACTCATGTCCATTGAGTTGGTGATGTCATCCGACCATCTCATCCTCTGGGAGCAAGCTCTGGGAGTTGGTGATGGACAGGGAAGCCTGGAGCGCTGCAGTCCATGGGGTTGTAAAGAGTTGGACATAACTGAGAGACTAAACTGAACTGTATATAGCATTTCACAAAGAAATTATTCTCTGCAGATGTACCCAGTCTTGTGAGATATATGGGCATTTCCATATATTTCACTTAAGGAAGTGAATCAATTTAGTAAAATAGCAAAAGGTTAATGAAGCAAGTTGCTGAAATTGTATAGAGAAGTTTAAATCAAAGAAATGTAAATAGCGGACAATAAACAGAAGGAGCAAGTGTCAGTTTCACAATCTGATCAAAGAATCATAATATGTGGTCCTGAGGCTTTAACCCTGCTATCATGTGCAACTTTTAGAATAGATTTAGAATGAAAGGACCATGAGGAATAAGAGATGTGGAAAGTAGTTAAAAATACACAAAAGTGTGACGTATTTGCACCACATATGAAGAAGAACATTCCTTTTCATTTGTGTTTAAGGCAAGGATTTGCAAGTGAAGAATATTTTAGTGATGGATCAATTCCTTTAGTTAAAAAAATATTGGAGAGAGCATAAGATGACTGACACAGATTTTACCACATGAAATTTTAAATTTTCAGAAATTCTGCACAAACAATTGTATACCTAATGACATATCTAAGGGCAAACAGCAATCTTGATCATAAAAATACAATTCCTAGTTTGAAAGCATATAATAATCCAAAAGAAAAACAGGAGCAAAAACATGCTGAATTTCCTATATGAAAGCAAAGAACTTGACTGGTCTGTTTTATTTATTTTGTTTTTATTTTTTAAATTTATTTATTTTAATTGGAGGCTAATTACTTTACATTATTGTATTGGTTTTGCCATACATTTACATGAATCTGCCCCAGGTGTACATGTGTTCCCCATCTTGAACCCCCCTCCCACCTCCCTCAGTTTTAAAATGAGGCAGTAATGGGCTAACCATTCTACCAGATCAAACCAGTCAATTCTAAAGGAAATCAGTTGTGAATATTCATTGGAAAGACTGATGCTGAAACTGGAGCTCCACTACTTTGGCCACCTGATGTGAAGAGCTGGCTCACTGGAAAAGATCCCTATGCTGGGAAAGATTGAAGGCAGGAGAAGGGAAGAACAGAGGATGAGATGGTTGGATGGCATCACCGACTTGATGGACATGAGTCTGAGCAAGCTCCGGGAGTTGGTGATGGACAGGGAAGCCTGGCAAGCTGCAGTCCATGGGGTCGCAGACAGTGAGACACAACTGAGCAATTGAACTGAACTGAATGATTCTACACATTTATTCAATATTATAGGAAATGAAATAATTTCAGGGTAAGCTCTTTGGCATACAATTTTTATGTAATAATCTTTTTCATTTGAATATTAAGAGGGTGGAGACACTGAAATGTATGCCTCATCAAGGGCTGTTGCAGGGGAAATGTTTGCCAGCATTCTAGGTCTGGATCTTATTCACCACAGTTAAATATGCTTCTGCTAGAAAAACATGCTTCATCATTGTACATCTCTCCACAGCTAATACCCTTTAACTCTACTTCAGTTAATGACAGACATACTTGGACTTAGGTTTTACTTTGATTGAAAACTTATATTGTAAGTTTACAATATAAACTTCAGTTCAGTTCAGTTCAGTCGTTCAGTCATGTCCAACTCTTTGCGACCCCATGAATCACAGCACGCCAGGCCTCCCTGTCCATCACCAACTCCCGGAGTTCACTCAAACTCATGTCCCTCGAGTCGATGATGCCATCCAGCCATCTCATTCTCTGTTGTCCCCTTCTCCTCCCGCATCCAATCCTTCCCAGCATCAGAGTCTTTTCCAGTGAGTCAAACCCCAAACTGACAGACAAGAGAGAAGAGACCATTAAGCAAAAGCATTGGTGATTTTTCTTCTCAGTGATAAACTAAATATATTTCATTGCATTATTTTTGTCTTTCTTAGATTTTATTTTTTCTCTCTTTTAAAAAATTATTTATTTCTTTTTAATTGGAGGATACTTGCTTTACAATATTGTGTTAGCTTCTGCTTGTGTAACATGAATCAGCCATAGGTATATGTATCTTCCTTCTCTCTTGCACCTCCCTCCCACCTCCCGCCCCATCGCACACCTCTAGGTTATCACAAAGCACCACATTTGAGCTCCCTGCATCATACAGTAAACCTCCACTGGCTATTCTAATTTTACATCGGGTAATGTATATGTTTCAATGCTACTGACTCTATTTGTCTCACCCTCTCCATCCCCTGATGAGTCCACGTGTCTCTTCTCTATGTCTGTGTCTCCATTGCTACCCTGCAAATAGGTTCATCCATACCATCTTTCTAGATTCCATACATATGCGTTAATATATGATATTTGTCTTTCCCTTTCTCACTTCTTTCACTCTGTATAATAGGCTCTATCCGCCTTATTAGACCTGAGTCAAATGTGCTCCTTTTTATGACTGAGTAATATTCTATTGTGTATATGTACCTCAACTTTTCAGTTTCTCTGTGTGTGAGATGAACCTATATCAAGGTCTTCCTCAAAAGGGTGATAAGAGGATTAAATGGAATAAAATGGCAAAGCTTCTGTATAAGGAATGCAGGTGACCAGTCCTAAATAAATGTCAGCTGTTGTTACATACAAGAGTAATTTTTGTAATGCTCCAGCTTTTTATTCTCACATTACTAAGCCAATTTCTCTCCATATGCACTGTCCTCAGTTAGGTCTAAGTCATAAAGCGCAGTATCCCCCAGGAAGAAAGAGGATGTGTAACGTGGACCAGAATTTCTCAACCTTGGCACCATTGATGTTTGCTTTGGGTCATTCCTTGCTATAGGGACTCTCTTGTACATTGAAGGATGTTTAGCCATATCCCTGGATATGGATGCCAGTAGCACCACCAGCCAAGTTACAAGGACTAAAAATGTCTTCATATATCACAAGGGGCCAAATCACCCCCACTTGAGAACCACGGGAATGTGTCTTCCAAACAGAAAAACAACATATGAAAATGTTCCACGCGCAAAATCCCCAAGGGAATGAGCTAAAGCAGGGGTCCCCAAGCTCCAGGATCTAATGGCTGACGATCTGAGGAGGAACTGATATCATAATAATAGAAGTAAAGTGCACAATAAATGCAGTGTGCTTGAATCATCCCAAAACCATCCCTTCCCACCAACCCCCCGCCACCTTGTGCAGGCATGTGTGCTCAGTCGTGTCTGATTCTGCGACCCTATGAATGATAACTTACCAGGCCCCTCTGTCCATGGAATTCTCCAGGCAAGAATACTGGAATGTGTTGCCCTTTCCTTCTCAAGCAAAACATTTTTTACACATGATAATGTGAAGTCGCTCAGTCATGTCCAACCCTTTGTGACCCCATGGACTGTAGCTTACCAGGCTCCTCCATCCATGGGATTTTCCAGACAACAGTACTGAAGTGGGTTGCCATTTCCTAATCCTTGTACAAGTAGAATAGCAGAATCCCAGATTTAACTCTATTTTGCATAACAACCATAAGAAAGAAGGGAGACTGGATCAATTACAAGATTGATGACATTGAAAAGATAAAATCTATTACTCAAATGATACGTGGACAAAGAAGACATTTGGCCACATCATTTTTAAGACTTTTAAAAATTTATTTATTATCTTTGGCTGCACTGAATGTCCCTATTACACTCAGGCTTTCTATAGTTGTGGTAAATGGGGGCTGTTCTTCATTGCATTTTTCAGGCTTCTCATTGCAGTGGCATCTCTTGTTATGGAAAATGGGCTCTAGGGAGTGCAGGCTGTAGCTGTGGCTACAGTCATACTAAAGGTGGATGCCCTAAGTCCACACTTCCTAACACCATACACAAAGATAAGCTCAAAATTGATTAAAGACCTCCATGTAAGACCAGAAAGTATAAAACTCTTAGAGGAAGACAGAGGCAGAACACTCGATGACAAATCAAAGCAAGATCCTATATGACCCATCTCCTAGAGTAATGGAAATAGAAACAAAAGCAAACAAATGGAACCTAATTAAACTTAAAAGCTTTTGCACAGCAAAGGAAGCTATCAGTTCAGTTGAGTTCAGTCGCTCAGTCGTGTCCGACTCTTTGCGACCCCATGAATCTAAGCAAGGGGAAAAGTCAACCCTCGGAATGAGAGAAAATAATAGCAAATGAAGCAACTGACAAAGTATTAATCTCCAAGATATACAAGCAGCTCATACAACTCAATGCCAGAAAAACAAACAACCCAATCAAAAAGTAGGAAAAAGACCTAAGCAGACATTTCTCCAAAGAAGATATACAGATGGCTAACAAACACATGAAAAGATGCTCAACATTGCTCGTTACTAGAGAAACGCAAATCAAAACAACAATGAGATATCACTTCACCCTGGTCAGAATGTCCATCATCAAAAAGTCTGCTGCTGCTGCTGCTGCTGCTGCTAAGTCACTTCAGTCGTGTCCTATCAAAAAGTCTACAAACAATAAATGCTGGAGAGGGTATGGAGAAAAGGGAACACTCTTGCACTGTTGGTGGGAATGTAAATTGATACAGCCACTCTGGAAGATGATATTGGGATTCCTGAAAAGACTAGGAATAAAACCACTATAAGACCCAAGAATACCACTCCTAAGCATATACCCTGAGGAAACCAAAACTGAAAATGACACATGCGTGTATCCCATTGTTCATTGCAGCACTATTTACAATAGCTAGAACATGGAGGCAAGCTAGATGTCCATTGACAGATGAGTGGATGAAGAAGTTGTGGTGCATATACACAATGAAATATTATCAGCCATAAAAAGGAATACATTTGAGTTAGTTCTAATGAGGTGCATGAACCTAGAGCCTATTAAGCAGAGTGAAGTAAGTCAGAAAGAGACAGATAAATATTGTATACTAATGTACATATATGGAATCCAGAAAAATGGTACTGAAGAATTTATTTGCAGGGCAGCAGTGGAGAAACAGACATAGAGAATAGACTTGTGGACATGGGGAGAGGGGAGGAGAGGGTGAGATGTATGAAGACAGTAACATGGAAACTTACATTACCATATGCAAAATAGCCAACGGGAATTTGCTGTATGTCTCAGGAAACTCAAACAGGGGTTCTGTATCAACCTAGTGTGGTGGGATGGTGAGGGAGATGGGAAGGAGGGAGGTTCAAATAGGAGGGGATATATGTATACCTTTGGCTGATTCATGTTGAGTTTTGACAGAAAACGGCAAAATTATGTAAAGCAATTACCCTTCAATTAAAAATAAATAAACTAAAATAAATCCACCAACAACAAATGTTGGAGAGTATGGAGAGAAGGGAACCCTCCTACACTGTTAGCAGGAATGTAAATTGGTACAGTCACTAAGCAGAACAGTACGGAGGTTCCTTAAAAAACTAAAAATGTTGCTACAATATGACCCTGCAATCCCACTCCTGGGCATATTTCCAGAGAAAAACAATCTGAAAGGATACATGCACCCCAGTGTTCCTTGCAGAACTGTTTATGATAGCCAAGAAATAGAGGCGACCTAAATGTCCACCAGCAGAGGAATGGATAAGAAGAAGTGGTACATACATACAGTGGAATATTCCTCAGCCATTAAAAAGAATGAACTAATGCCATGTGCAGAAACATGGATTAACCTAGAGAGTGTCATGTTGAGTGAAGTAAGTTGGACAGAGAAGGAGAAATATTATATTGCATCGCTTATATGTGGAATCTAAAAGAATCTATATGAATGAACTTACTTACAAAACAAAAGAGATTCACAGACTTAGAAAATGAACTTGTGGATGCCAGGGGAAGGAATAGCAAGGGAGTCTGGGAAAGTCATGTACACACTGCCATATTCCAAACAGATAGCCAACAAGGAATTAGTGTGTAGCACAGGAAACTCTGCTCAATGTTATGTGCCAGCCTGGATGGGATGGGGCTGTGGGGGAGAATGGAGACATGTACACATAAGGCTGAGTTCCTTTGTTGTTCACCTGAAACAACCACAACGTTGTTAACTGACTATGCTGCTGCTGCTGCTGCTAAGTCACGTCAGTCATGTCCGACTCTGTGCGACCCCATAGACAGCAGCCCACCAGGCTCCCTCGTCCCTGGGATTCTCCAGGCAAGAACACTGGAGTGGGGTGCCATTGCCTTCTCCAATGCATGAAAGTGACGAGTGAAAATGAAGTCGCTCAGTCGTGTCTGACTCTTAGCAACCCCATGGACTGTAGCCCAGCAGGCTCCTCCATCCATGGGATTTTCCAGGCAAGAGTACTGGAGTGGAGTGCCATTGCCTTCTCCGTAACTGACTATACCCCAATATAAAATAAAACGTTTAAACTTTGCAAAAAAAAAAACAAAACACTATTTAAGTTTCAGGTGTAGTCACACAGTGAGTCACAATTTTTAAAGGTTACAGTTCATTTACTGTTAGCATAGAATATTGGCTATATTCCTTGTGCCCTGCAGTGTATCTTTGTGGCTTAGCTTACGCATGGTAGTTTGTACCTCTTAAGCCCTTGCCCCTGTCTTGCCCCTCTCCCTTCCCTCTTCCCACTGTTGGCCACTGGTTTGTTCCCTGTGTCTTAGAGTCTGGCCTTCCCTGGTGATCCAGTGGTTAAGACTCTGCACTTTCAGTGGAGAGGGCATGGGTTCAATCCATGGTTAGGGAAGTTCTATGTGCTGAGCAGTGCAGTCAAAAAAAGAAGAAAAAAAATTCTATATCTGTGAATCTGTTTCTTTTTGGTTATACTCACTAGTTTGCTTTATTTTTTAGATTTCACTTATAAGAGATACGTATACCTATGGCTGATTCATGTCGATGTTTGACAGAAAACAACAGAATTCTATAAAGCAATTATCCTTCAATTAAAAAAATAAATTTTTTTTTTTAAAAAAGAGAGATACATAGAAAACAAAGTCACTCTCTTGTGAATTATTTAAGAGAACACATTCTCTCTGGACTAAAATGTTGAGGACCATCCAATGAACTTGACCCTGAAGTCAAGTTTTGATTCTGAAAAGCCATATATTCCCATGGAGTTTGCCTGAACAGCCAGTCAATCCCCTTCTCACACTGTCTCTTGTTGTATTCCTGGAACCTTCTCCAGAATGCACCTTCAACAATAAGAGCAGAAGTTGTGGCAAAGTCATTGGCCTGGTTTTGTTGGTAGTCAGGTGTGACCCATAACCTTGATCATAATTCAAAGTTAAGATGTTTGACATTCACACGGTCTTGAAAAAATGTGCCATCATGCCCTTGATAGACAAAGAAATTCCATCTCAAATGTTGAAGAAGTGCTTGTGGGAAAAGACAATGGAGATCAGATCCTGGAGAAAGAGCTCTGTGACTAAGGTGCATGGGGAGGGTTAAGCATCTCTTACATCCAAGATGTTCCCAAGGGAACAAAACTAGCAGAAGCCCCTTTCTGGTTTGGCTTCCTCACTAGTGGGAACCAAATTGCTCAGAGAGCAGAGTAGCAATGGAACAATTAACGTAATGAGCACTTGGGAGGATTCAACCTCGGAAGCCACAGGAACAGTAAATACGCCCCTTTCTCCTCTCACTACAGCTCCACAGTCCCAGGAAGGAGGAAGTTCAGGGGTGCCCTTTCAGAGAACGGATGCCTGATGTCACCTCCCTGCACTTCACTGGAGCTGAGTTGAGGATCCCTCACCGAGGAATGAAAGGATCCAGGGAACTAGAGGCTCACTGAGGACACTAGAGTGTGTGCTGTGGGAAACAGGTATGGAGGCAGGCAGAATTCTCCAAGTATTAACTTGGGTGGCACAAATGAGGATAAGGTGGCACAATGGTAAGTCTACACAGTTCAAGTCCCGAGTCTCTCAAAATCTCTCTTCCACTCGGGTTCCTTCCTCTCTCTTCTGAGACCATTTTTTAGAATCTCTCACCTTCCTAACAGAAACTGACCTTGTTTCACCCCCCAGCATCTCTCCAGGTTTCTTATGCAACCATCTTAGTTGTTTTTTAGGAGTCAAGTGCTTCTTTCTCCATCAGATTCTCCTGTTTCCTTTTATCTATCATATCTTACTGATTTATTCACTCACTGAAACAAGAAGCATTCTCTGGGGTTCTTCCTAGTTAGCACGTACTTACGTGCATGTGTGCTTCCGTTCCGTTCCGTCGCTCAGTCGTGTCCGACTCTTTGCGACCCCGTGGACTGTAGCCTACCGGGCTTCTCCGTCAATGGGATTCTCCAGGTAAGAATACTGGAGTGGGTTACCGTTTCCTTCTCCAGGGGATCTTCCCGACCCAGTGATCGAACCCGGGTCTCCCTCATTGGAGGCAGACGCTTTAACCTCTGAGCCACCAGGGAAGCCCACTTAGTCTGCCTATGCATGTTAATGCCTTTGTTTTTCAGGGACTAGAACACAAAGGTTACAAGCACAGACTCTGGAGCCAGACTGCCTTAAACCTGGATCCTGGTGAGAGTTCTCTGGTAGTCTAATGATTAGGATTTGGTGTTTTCTCTGCTGTGACCTGGGTTCAATCCCTGATCTGGGAACTGAGGTCCCACAAGGCACGCAGTGCAGCCAAAAAACAAGACAAAACAGAAAACTAAACGCACACACACAAATACAAACAAAAAAAAAAATCAAAAAACTAGATCCAGGCTTCATGACTTGCTGTGTGGACCTAACATCTTACATCTTGACAGTTTACTGCCACATAGTGAAAACGAAGGGGAGTAACAATACCTTTGTCCCAAGGTTGTTGTGAGGATTAAATGAGCTAATACATGGTAAGTGTCGAGAACAATGCCTGGCACTCAGGGTGTGTCTGGGCATTTCTATCACTATTAATGTCTGACACATCCCTAACACTAAGCATAAATAGAGGTGATCTGTGAGCTGGATAGAGAGCTCAAGGATTTGCGGTGCTTTCTGGCACAGTATTTGAAAAACTTTCCATTAGCCATAAGGAGGACAAAATGCAGGTCTCTGACTTTTCTAGAAAAAACAGAATGCTGCCAGGCAGAGGAGATGAGCTGCCCACAGCAGCCTGCAGCTGGCCGGCCCCAACCATTCCCTGCTGCTTCCAGTGCCAACTGTTACTTTTTTCTGACCCAGTAACTTCACTCACTTGTTTTTGCAGCTGAAGTCTGTGCCCACTGGACCCTATGACCCTGATACACAGTGATGAACAGACAGACATGGTCCCTGCCCTCACAGGGCTCTCGGATACCATCCCAGGACAGACTGAACTGGATCTCCCTTGTGCTTACTTGGGTCCAACTCTTTGCCACCACGTGGACTGTAAACCACCAGGCTCCTCTGTCCATAGAATTTTCCAGGCAAGACTACTGGAGCAGGTTGTCTTTTCTTACTACAGGAGATCTTCCCAACCGCCAGGGATTGAACCCAGGTCTCTTGCATCTGCTGCATTGGCAGGCAGACTCTTTACCACTGCACCTTACAAGCCCATTCAAACAGCTTTGTGATTCAAACAGCTTACTGACTGTTTCTCTGTCTCAGTTTCCCCATCTGTGAAATGAGGATAATAATAGTGTCCATTTTGTAAGGTTAATATGAAAATTAAATTAAAGGAGATAATGCACGAGAAGTTTTTTAATTACTTCCATCACCCTGTGAGCATCTATACATGTTAATCATTATTATTGTATTACTGCTCACATATAGTCATTTGTTAAATCAAAACAATGATCATGATAAAATGAGCTAAGGCATATAAAACTTAGCACAAATGCTTGACACGTGGATGTCCTCAAGTAATTTGACTTATTTAGTAAATGTATCACTTTCATTTATTGTGTATTTGCAACTTTCCAGCCCCTATTCTAAGAGGCTTACATTTTTGTTAATATGTGAAATGATTGTGATCTATTTTCTGAGAGACTTAACTGCATATATGTAAAATGCTTGGCTTTTTTTTTTCTTTTGCACCCACTTTTTATGTTAATTTTAATTTTTGAATAGTTTTAGAGAAATTTTAATGAAAAGTTCCAAAGATAGTACAGAGAACTCCCATAGTGATGAAAACGTTTTGAAACTAGATAGAAGCAATGGTTGCAAAACATTTGAATGCCACTGAATGTTACTTTAAGGTGACTATTGGTTTTTACCTTTTTTTTTTTTTGGTATCAGTTGCCTTCAGTTCAGTTCAATTCAGTTCAGTCGCTCAGTCATGTCCAACTCTTTGTGACCCCATGAATCACAGCACGGAAGGCATCCCTATCCATCACCAACTCCCGGAGTTCACTCAAACTCATGTCTATCCAGTCGGTGATACCATCCAGCCATCTCATTCTCTTTCATCCCCTTTTCCTCCTGCCCTCAATCCCTCCCAGCATCAGTCTTTTCCAATGAGTCAACTCTTCGCCTCAGTTGCCTTACTAAAATCATTTTCAGTCCAAAGAGGTTTCCTCCTCCAATAAAAAATACATTTAAAAAGAAGTTTTCCATTGCAATTTTTTTTAATCTTCAGCCAATCTATCATCTTCAAACAATAATTGCTTTTTTGATACTTAACATCTTTTGTATCTTTTTCTCTTTGTATTGCATTGGCTAGAACTTCCTTGGAATTGATAATAGTGATGATAAACTTTCTTTTCTTCTTTAATATTTAAAGGGGAATTATTCTATTGTTTCTGCTTTGAGGTCCCACAAAGACATTTTTGGAAGTAAATCTTGTTGTTTGCTTAATTCCTCCTTAATTATTGATCTGTTATCCTCCATTCTGAATCAACTTTGGACACATATCTTCCCAGAAAGAAATTAATTTCTTAGAGATTTTCTGATTTTTAGCATCGTTTTAATTAATATTTTCTTGCAAAGTTGAGCATCTCCTTGAATCTATGTTTACTTTTCTCATTCCTAATTTTAAGCATTTCTGTTCTCTTTCTTTTTATTCCATTCATCAAACTAATTTTGCCCATATGTTTGTTTTTGCCAAAGAATTAGCTCAGTTCTAGAAATTTTCTGCTTTTTAATTCATTAACTATGCTTCTATCTTAATTTTCTGCTTTACTTAGGTTTGTCATGTGTAACTTCCATTAACAACATCTTCCAAATCTTCACGCGTTTATTTCTTGAGGATTTTTGAAATATATAATAGAAGAAAATGAATGTATAAATCAAGATTCATTTTATCACTCCAAGGTGATTCTCATCCACATTTTGGTATTTCTTGTAGATAATTTTCCTTGGATAAGTGCAAGGAAACATAAAAGATCTGTATGCGGATTTAAGTTCTCCAGTCCAGAAAAACAGATCAATTATCATCTCAAAGAAGTATATGAAGTGCTATTTCTCTTTCCACTTGATGAAGTTTTGTATTCTGAGTCTTTATTTTTCCCAATGGTTTCTTAATTACCTCAGTGAAAAGTGTATCTTATTTTACTTTAACACTCATGGATTAATGCTATTAAAAAAATTCTCAAACCTTTATTAACCTTTTTACACTTCTTATAAATATTTAATATCTTATGCCTTTTTCCAAGCTAATGCATTAATGTTTCTCTGATTTATAATTAAGGCTTTATAGGTTAAAGATACTAATTTTTATTAGTCAAATGCATTATCTTTTGCATTCCAACTTTCTGCATGGCACAATGTCTCATTAATAATTTTTCAATTTATGGTCCAATTATTGACGTTTTCTCCCCTTATTTCTATCAAAGACTTTTTATTCAGAGAGAACATCTACTTTTTATTACATATATTCATATATAAATTGTATTATCTATGTATTTTATTTATTTTCTTCTGATAGTCTATATGGTCCCTTGCTCCACACGTAACATTTGAAATTCATTAGGAAATATGGATACAAGATTTAACATTATTTTTTCTAAATTATTAATCAATTGTGAAATACTTATTGATAACTCTAAAAGGCCCTCTAAGAGATCGAAGAATAAAAATGAAAGTTCAGATGATAAAAATACATATAGATATATCCTAAATTATGATAAATATATTAAATAAAAACTCTAGAATCATTTCCCTGAAAGAAAAGAAGAATAGTAAGAATTCCAACTCAACATAAATTTGAACAGTGTTGTGGAGTTTCATAGCAATTAGACCTAAAAACAAACAGACGTTGTAAAATAATATTATTTGGAGAAAGTATATAAATAATAAAGAAAATCTTGAAATTAATAAGGAAATCTAGAAAATGCCCATAACAGCTTATAAATACAAAAAACAAAATCTAAATCTTTCCTAATATAAAGGCAATGTCAGAGATACAATGGCAAGGACTAAATGTCATTATTAATGACATTAAACCTAAAACACATTAAAATACCATGTAGAAATCCTGCTGCTCGCAACACTTTGGATGAATCTGGAGGACATTATAACAAATGAAATAAGCCATACAGAAAAGAACAAATACTGTATGATGCATGATTCCACTCACATGAGGCATCTAGAATAATCATTTCATAGAAGCAGGAAATAGAATATTGATTCTCAGTGGCTAGAAGGCAAGAGAAACAGGAAATGCTTACTCAGTGTATAAAGTTTTCGTTATGCAAAATGAATAAACTCTGGAGATCTGGCATATAACGTGCTGGTGGTGGTGGTTTACTTCCTAGGTCGTGTCCAATTCTTGCAACCCCATGGACTAGCCTGCCAGGTTCCTCTGCCCATAGAATTTTCTAGGCAGAAATACTGTAGTGGATTGCCATTTCCTTCTCCAGGGATACAACATAGTAAATAAAGGTGATAATATGGTATCGCATTCTTTAAAATACGATAGAAGGATAGATTGTAAGTATTCATACTGCACAAAAGAATACAAGGACATTTTTGAAGGTATGTTTTTATGGGTTTCCCAGGTGGCTCAGTGATAATCAACCTGCCAATGCAGGAGACACAAAATGCGGCTTGGATCGCTAGGTCTGGAAGATCACCTGGAGAAGGAAATGGTAACCCACTCCAGTATTCCTGCCTGGAGAATCCCATGGACAGAGGAGCCTAGCAGGCTACAGTCCATGGGGTCGCAAAGAGTCAAACACGTGACTGAGTGTACACGCAGGTCAGATGAGCCTAAAAATGTGAATTTCTAATATTTCTAGGAGGTGCTGATGTTGCTGGTCAGAGACAATCACAATTTGAAAAGTGCTGAACTCAAAGACAATTTTTGTAGGTATCAACAGTAACCACAGTTTGTCATCAAATGAAGTCAATCCTTAGCCAAAATGAATGACTTCATCATCTCCCTGGGTTTGATATTTCTGTCTTTCTGGGGAATGTTTATTTGGGGTAAATTTTGTATTGCTTTTTTCCTCCTTGTTGGCTAGCCCAGCAGATTCATGGAAAGAGGAAACCAAACAAGAGTCAGAAACTTTCTCCTCCTGGGATTCACAGAGGACCCAGACCTTCAGCCTCTCCTCTTTGGTCTATTTCTGTCCATGTACCTGGTCACGTTCACCGGGAATCTGGCCATCATCCTGGCCGTCATCTCAGACTCCCACCTCCACACCCCCATGTACTTCTTCCTCTCCAACCTGTCCTTTGCTGACATCTGCTTCACCTCCACCACCATCCCAAAGATGCTGTGGAACATCCAGAAACAGAGTCAAGTTATCACCTATGCAGGCTGCCTCAGCCAAGTATTTTTTTTCATTGTGTTTGGATGCCTGGACAATTTAATCCTGAGTGTGATGGCCTATGACCGCTTCGTGGCCATCTGTCACCCCCTGCACTACATGGTCACCATGAACCCCCGCCTCTGTGGGCTGCTGGCTCTTGGGTCCTGGTGCCTCAGTGTCACAGGCTCCCTGCCTGAGACATTGACTATCTTGAGGCTGTCCTTCTGCAGAAGCTTGAAGATCCCACACTTTTTCTGTGATCTTCCTGAAGTCCTGAAACTCACCTGTTCTGACACCCTCATCAGTAACACAGTGGTGTATTTTGTGACTATTATCCTATGTGTTTTTCCTCTCTCTGGGATCCTCTTTTCTTACTATCAGATTTTCTCCTCCATCCTGAGAATTTCATCAGTCAAGAGCAAATACAAGGCTTTTACCACCTGTGGGTCTCACTTCTCAGTGGTTTCCTTGTTCTATGGCACAGGCCTAGGGGTCTACCTCAGTTCTGCAGTCACTTCATCCTCTAGGACAAGTCTGGTGGCCTCAGTGATGTACACCATGGTCACCCCCATGCTGAACCCCTTCATCTACAGTCTGAGGAACAGGGACATGAAGGGGGCCCTTGTGCGGCTCATTAGCAGGGCACCATCTCTCATTCACAGGGTCTTCAGAGGACTCTAAGTAACTGGGCACATAATACTGATGACCAGACATCCTGGCTTCCTTCGCTTAATGTTTTTATCTTTCCTAATACTCATGTTTTAAAGAAAAACTTTCCTTGGGTCTTCACAGCCTTCTCTATTTTCCTTTATGCTATATCTTTGGTTCCCTTTTTCAATTTGTAACCCTATGAATTTTAACTTCATATGAATTGAACCTGATATTTTCTGTTACACTTGATGTAACACTTGATGATTTAAATTTCTTAAAAAATAAACTGAATCTCATGTTTTTAATATATATCCTCAAAGTGTTGGGATGTATACCTATTATGGAAATACAGTCACATCAAACTTAATTATATTTATTTCATTCCTGATACATGAATTGTGGAGCTGAACAGTTCAAAGATAGCCGTCAAGTACTCAGGATCCTTATGCTTTTCTGTTCTATCTCTAGCTTGAACGTGGGGCTTCTACCCTCATGGTCACAAAATGGCTTCTGCCCTTCGAGCAATTGCAACTGCATCCCAGGAATGTGGAATGGAGAAGTATAATATAGAAGATAGCCCTTCATCACTGACCACTTTAGTGTATTCTCTCTTTCTTCAAACTTTCATATCTGCATCCATTACCTAAGAAATTTCCCTAGTCTGCTCTGCCCATGTTTAGAGAATTAATGTCCCAGGAATCACTCCTTAACCAAAGACCAACAGGAATTGGTGTATAAATCACTTGCCCATTGATTGAAATAAGTCTGAAGCATACATATTTTACTGGCTCCCATCTTTCCCCAGCAGAAGTCCCAATTGATAATTGGCTTGATAAACACACCTTTCATGTGATAAACACATATTGGAGAAGGAAATGGCAACCCACTCCAGTGTCCTTGCCTGGAGAATCCCAGGGAAGGGGGAGCCTGGTGGGCTTCCGTCTATGGGGTCACACAGAGTCGGACACGACTGAAGTGACTTAGAAGTAGCAGCATGGTTGTTTGCTCTTGCCTGACTCATGGTTCTATTTCCTGGGACCACTAAAATCTTTGTCTTAACTAGACTGAGCTACATTTCCTGAACCACATAGTAACTTTATTGGCGGCAGCACAAAAGATATGCCTACTTGAAACCTGTGAATGTGACCTTTTGGGGAAAAGCATCTTTGTCAATTTAATTAAGGGTCTTAAAATGAGATAATTATGGATTGCTTGGGTGTGCCCTAAATCCAGTGATAGTTGTCCTTAGAAGACACAGGAGAGGGACTTCCCTGCTGGTCCAGTGGTTAAGAATCCACCTTGCAATGCAAGGGACTTGGGTTTGATCCCTGGCTGGATAACTAAGATTCCACAAGTCTTGGATCAATGAAGGCCTGAGCCACAACTACTGAGCCTGTGTGCCACAGCTAGAGATACCCCATGCCACAAGAAAGATCCCACAAGCCACAACTAAGACCTGACACAGCTAAATAAATAAAAATAAACTTAAAAAATGTTTTATCCAAAATAAAAAGATACAGGAGAGGAGATGACACAAACAAGAGGAAGTCCTATGACATAAGGCAGAAATTGGAGTGACATGACCAAAAGGCAAGGAGCTCTTGGAGCCACCAGAAGCTGATAGAGGCAAGAAAGGGTTCTCTCCTAAAGGAGGGGTCTGCAAGCCCCAGACCACGGACCAGCACCAGCCCATGGCCTGGTAGGAACTGAGCCACCCAGTGGGAGGTAAGCCGCAGGCCAGAAGGTGAAGCTTCGTCTGTATTTACAGCTGCTCCCCACTGTTTGCGTTGCTGCCAGAGTTTTGCTTCCTGCTCAACAAACTCAATAAAAATAATGTGCTTGAAACATCCTGAAATCCCAGGTCTAGAAAAAATTGTCTTCCACTAAACCAGTCCCTTGTGCCAAAAAGGTTGAGGTGTGTGCATGCTAAGTTGATTCAGTCATGTCCAACCCTCTTTGCAACCCTATGGACCATAGCTCGCCAGGCTCCTCTGTCCATGGGACTCTCCAGGCAAGAATACTGGAGTGGGTGGCCATGCCCTCCTCCAAGGCATCTTCCAACCCAAGAATTGAATCAGAGTCTCCTTCATGGCAGGCAGATTGTTTGCCGCTGAGCCACAGGGGAAGCCTTATAAGGCACCCGCATTGTGGTAATCTGTAACAGCAGTCATAGGGAACTAACACAGATTGTAAGGAAGATTCTTAGTGTACTTGGAGGGTTACAGAAATCAGTTGCCATTTGTGGACACACATACACACACATATACACAAACATACACTGCTGAAGGCCTGCTGATTTGCTCACTAGCATGAAGCTGCAGGGCTTTCTGGGGGGTGCTAGTGGTAAAGAACCTGCTTGCCAATGCAGGAGACAGAAAAGACATAGGTTTTATCCCTGGGTCAGGAAGATTCCCCCAGAGGGAGGAACGGTAACCAACTCCAGTGTTCTTACCTGGGAAAGCTCATGGACTGAGGAGCCCAGCAGGCTACAGTCCATGGGGTCACAAAGAATCAGACATGACTGAAGCGACCTAGCACATACTCACATGAAGCTGCAGATGGGCCTACAACTGTTCTACATTCCCAGAGAACCTCTTTGGTTTTCTCTGCCTCTTGGGCCAAGTGTGTCCATTTATCTCCATGACAAAGGGCTCTGGGTTCTGCAGGATCCCTCATCACTGAGGTCAGAAGCAACACAGGTGAACACAGGCTTTATTCCATTCCCATAAGTTTCCATCTCTTGCTTGTAGCTTCCAGCCTGCCTTTGATGACCCCCCAGTCCATCTCGTCTCAGGATAAACCCAGAAAGCAGGTCACATATTTTACAATAGATAACTTCAGAGGTCAGAGATATATTTGTCTCATTCTGGCTGGCATGAAGGACCAAAAGAATGAAAATATTATCTAATCCAATCCACAATTCCCCACACACAAAAAAATGATTTATATTTCCAGTGTGGGGGAGGGGGAGGGAGTTTGGGATGGACATATATACACTGCTATATTTATTTAAAATGGATAACCAACAAACACCTACTGGGTCAGGAAGATGCCCTGGAGAAGGGAATGGCAACCCACTCAAGTATTATTGCCTGGAGAATTCCATGGACAGAGGACCCTGGTGGGCTGCACACCATGGGGTCACAAAGAGTCAGACACGACTGAGCGACTAGCAGTATATAAGAATGTGTGTGTGTGTGTGTGCGCGCATGTTCAGTCACTCAGCCATATATAAATTCAAATACTTGTACCTGAATTTAACATAAATTCAAGTTCCTGTACCTGAATTTAACACAGAACCAGTGTTTAGTTTCTGAAAGTGTGACCCTCATACTCAGACCTGCATCATCACACAGCCCAATAGCTTGTTAGAAATGCAGGGTCCCAGGGCCCACTGAGCACCTATTCAATGAGAATTTCCACTTGAATTAGAATTCCTGCTGACTTGTAGGCACAAGGAGGAAAGATGAGTGCCCCTGTAAAGGGTTTATCTCCAGTACTATGACAACTCACTCCAGTATTCTTGCCTGGAGAGTCCCATGGACAGATGAGCCTGGTGGGTTACAGACCATGGGGTCGCAGAGAGTTGGAAATGATTGAGTGACTGAACACACACGAGGCATAAAGTGCTTCCAGTAAAAGTCGAACTTATGTCCATGTATCTTATTAATAGTTTGAGTAGAGAATTAGTGTATTAGTGACGCAGAAATATAAAATATAGTTAGGGCATTTCTTTCTAATTTTTTGGTGGAACATATTTGACCATATTTCATATTGATTAAAAGCATACATACTGGACTTCCCTGGGAGCTCAGTGGTAAAGAATCTGCCTTCCAGTGCAGGAGACATGGGTTCGATCCCTGGTCCAGGAAGATCCCACTTGCCTTGGACCAACTAAGCCTGTGGAACACAACTACTTAGCCTGTGCTCTAGAGCTCGGGAACTACAACAATGGGGGTCCTCATACCCAAGAGCCCATGTTCTGCAGTAAGAGAGACCACCGCAAAGAGAAGCCCATGCACTGCAAATAAGAGTAAACCCTCCTCACCGCAACTAGAGAAAAACCCACTGAGCAACAACAGCCTCAGTTCAGTTCAGTTCAGTCGCTCAGTCGTGACCGACTCTTCACAACCCCATGAATCACAGCATGTCAGGCCTCCCTGTCCATCACCAACTCCCGGAGTTCACTCAAACTCATGTCCATCGAGTCGGTGATGCCATCTAGCCATCTCATTCTCTGTCGTCCCCTTCTCCTCCCGCCCCCAATCCTTCCCAGCATCAGAGTCTTTTCCAGTGAATCAACTCTCACCACCAAAAAAATAAATAAATATGCACACCAAAAACATCCTTGTAAAATATGCTTGTAAATACATCCTTGCAACAGTATTTGTCAGAGATATACATGTCACAGTATCTTCTGTGAAAAAAATTCAGATGTAAAGAGGGATGTGCTAATGAGCTTGTTGTTGTTTAGTCGCTAGGTTGTGTCCAACTCTTTGTGACTGTAGCCTTCCAGGTTCCTCTGTCCATGGGATTTCCCAGGTAAGAATACTAGAGTGAGTTGCCATTTTCTCCTCCAGGGGATCTGACAGACACAGGGCTTGAAACAGTGTCTCCTGTATTGGCAGGCAGCTTCTGTACCACTGAGCTGCCAGGGACGTGCTAATGAGCTTACCTTGCAGTTGCTTCATTATCTCTGAGGCTAAATGTGTGTGTGGATTTGTTACCCATTTATTTTCTCTATCTTAAATTATGTGTGTGAGTACTTTGCTTTTCTAGATCAGATCAGAATAAGATTCCTATCTTTGAGTAAATTCTTTCAAACAAAGAACTGGAGATGTTTTTTAGTTGTTAATACGCTGTTTCATTGTTAAATCATTTCCAGCTGTTGCCAACCCCTGGAGCCCACCAGACTGCTCTGTCCTTGGGATTTCCAAAAAAAAAAAAACTTGAGTGAGCTCCCATTTCCTCCCCCAGGACCAGGGATTAGACCCATGTTTCCTGTATTGGCAGGTGGATCTTTATGCCTGCACCACCAGTGCAGTCTTTGTTCCTACCTTTTGTCCCATTTTCCTTTTTTACCCATTTTCCTTCTAACTCAATAATCTCTCACAGACCTGCCTCAAATCACAAGTCTAATGATGAATCCATTATTTTTATGGCTGTACAGCAGGTCATGGTGTGCCTGTACTACTGATACTTTAATGGTCTTTCGTATCCTTTATCAGTAAGTTGCTATTATACCAAAGCTACACAATACATTGAGATCGTGAAGTTCAAACTCTGATTCTAACCATGGATGGTTTCATCCCCCGCGGATTTTTGTCTGTCACACATGGAAGGCTCTGTAGAGTCAGGGATGCTCTAAATATCCTTCAACGCACAGGACAGATGCCACCACAAACAGTGATCTGGCTCGGAATGTCAATGGTGCCAACACTGGAGGACTCTGAGTTAAAGTATATCTGTATTTTCAAGGTTTATAGCGGTCTTCAGATTTTTCCATAAAATATTGTAACACTTCACATTTCTACCAGAAAAATCAGAGTCTTTTTCCCTCCTAGTCCAGAAGTTCTCAGACCACATTTGACCAGTCTGCAAGCTATTTCCCAGGACCAAGGTAGGAAAGAGATTTCTTGTTGCTTTCTTAAACTATATACTGAGCTAGAGCAAAGATTTATATATTTGTTCACCATTTTTATTTGCCTATTACTACTATGTTTGGGCTTCCATGGAGGCTCAGTGGTAAGTTCAAATTAGCCTGCCAGTGCAGGAGACATGGGTTCCATCCCCGGATGGGGAAGATAGATTCCCTGGAGAAGAAAATGGCAACCCACTCCAGTATTCTTGCCTGAAAAATCTCATGAGCAGCAGAGCTTGGCAGGCTACAGTCCATGGTGTCAAAAAGGAGTCGGACACGACTTAGCAGCTAAACTGCAAAAATAATAATTATTATTACGTACAATATTAACAACTGAACAACAAGAACACATATTATATGCCCATTTTTCTACAGATATAAGCCTTTCAAATGACTCTTTAAAAAGATTGTTTTTCAGTTGATTTGTGAGGCATATATTTGGTCTTAATTTTTTAAAAATTTTATTTAGTTATATAGGACTATTGTCTTCTTTCTGAGTCTCTTGCATTATTTAAGATGATTTTGACCACCACCCCTCCCCCACTGATACTATATTGGCTTCCCTGGTGGTTCAGTTGATAAAGAATCCACCTGCAATGTGGGAAACCTGGGTTCCATCCATGGGTTGGGAAGATTCCCTGGAGCAGGGAAAGGCTACCCTTTCCAGTATTCTGGCCTAGAGAATTCCATGAAGTGTATAATCTATAGGAACCAAAAGAGTCAGACATGACTGAGTGATTTTCGGTTGATATTATATATTTTTACATGTCAAAGTGTTCATCCAAAATGTGTCGGTTATTCTTACACTGAGGATATAATCTCACTAATATTTTTAAGATGTTTGAGGTAGGCGAGAAGCCAATTTTTGAAAGACAGATATTTATTCCTGCTTTAGGAACAATTCAATCTTTCCAGATAAATTGAAATACAACCTTGACATATATTAAATGTCCATGTATAAGGAGACCCAAGTCCTGATTCATTCAACATTGTCCTCAGATGACTAATATGAAGCAAGTTAGTGAAAAGGTTGAAATGGTCAGTGTATCCAGGTTTTATGTGTGTGGACTTTTGATCTTTTGGGCAAAGATCAGAACTAGGGCCTGAGTATGCCCTTAGGACTCATCAGAAAAAGACCAAAATCCAAGAATAACAGCAAAAAATGATGTCACCTCTGAAAAGGGAGAAAGAGCCTTGCTCCTCTGCTTTCATATAAAAACACTTAGTCAAATGAAAGTGAAATAAGCACAGGAAAAATAAGTTTTGCTGCCTGATATTAAAAATGACCAATGTTCAATTCCTATCCATTGTGATTTCTAAGCATCATTTTGTGAAGTGTTATTTTGTTCCCTTTGCTCATTTTCCTCTTGGGTCATAAAACCCATCAGTATTTAGACCATAAGTTATTGTTACTTTGGATAAATTTATGTTTTCTATTTAATTATTTCTGCTGGGCATTAAGAGAATATAATAGCACATGAAATGTCATAAAACAAAGTAATTTTCTTACCACAGTCTCTCGGGGACCAACTGAGTTTATTAGATCTGTATCTCTTTCATGTCCATTCTCTATTTCTCTCTCTCTCTCATATATAGAGATATATATATATTGGTGTTGCTGTTGGTCAGTCTGTAAGTCGTGTCTGACGCCTTGTGAAGCAGAAGTTTCAGAACCACCTTGTTCCTCAACTTCCTCTGACCCCTTCTCTCCTCACTTTCCCTCCTTCTCATTTCCCTCACCACACTGGCTTCCTTTTCTTCAACTAGAACATCTTAAACAAGCACCTTCCCCAGGGCCTTTGCACTGGCTGTTCTCCCTGCCAGGCACACACTTCTGATAAGTTCATGGTTCTTGTTCTCTCTTCCATGAGGTCTCTGTTCAAATGTCACCTTATTTGTGGTCTTACTTGAACACCCACAAAAATAGCATCCCTCCTTTACTCTTCCCTTTATAGTTGCTTTCATTTTATTCATAGTATGTGTCACCAGATGACATGCTGTATATATTTTATTTGCTATATTGATTCTCCATGACTGGATTTTAGGAGATTTTGATTACGAAAACAGTGTACTCATTGCATGAAAAAAAATATTGACATTAATTTCCTAATTGCAAAATATATAAGGTAGCATTTCAACAATGTGATTAATGTCCACTTGCATGAAAATTAGTCATGTTTTTTCCCTTTACTTGTAGTCACTTCCACTCATGGCACTGAGGAACATCACAGGAGATTCAGAATTTCTTATTCTGGGATTCTCAGAGGAACCAGAACTGCTACCCTTCATATTTGGGCTTTTCCTCTGCATGTACCTGATCACTGTGTTTGTAAAACTGCTCATCAAACTGGCTGTGAGCTCAGACCCCCAACTCCACACCCCCACGTACTTCTTCCTCTCCAACCCATCCTTCATAAACATCTGCTTCACCTCCACCACCATCCCAAAGATGCTGTGGAACATCCAGACACAGAGCCAAGTTATTACCTATGAAGTCTGCCTCACCTAGATTTTTTTTTTTTTTTAATCCTGTTTGCAGGGTTGGATGACTTCCTCCTGACTGTGATGGCCTATGACCGCTTTGTGGCCATCTGCCACCCGCTGCACTACACGGTCATCATGAATCCCCAAATCTGTGGAATTCTGGTTCTGGTTAGCTGGGCCATCAGTGTCCTGCACTCCTTGTTACAGACCTTCATGGTGTCGAGACTGTCCTGTGGAGCTGGAAATCCCTCACTATTTCTGTGAACTCCATCAAATGGTCCAACTTGCCTGTTCTGACAGCTTTCTTCATGACAGGGTGATGTTCTTCGCAGCTGGGCTGCTGGCTGGTGCTCCCCTGTCTGTGATAGTTTACTCTTACTGTAAGATAGTTTCCTCCATATGTGGAATAATGTCAGCTCAGGGGAAGCTTAAAGTCTCTTCCACCTGTGTGTCTCACCTCTCAGTTGTCGCCTTGTTTTATTGTACGAGCTTAGGAGTTAGCTCTGCTACTACTCACAATTCACACTCAATTGCAACAGCCTCGGGCATGTACATTGTGGTCACACCCATGCTGAACCCCTTCATCTATAGTCTGAGAAACAAGGACATAAAAATAGCTCTGAAAGCATTCTTTAGGATGACAACTATTAAAATGCCAGTTGTTCCAAGCTGAAGAAGGGAGCATGAATGAAATGTTTAAAACCTCACAGGGAGAAACTACAATTTTTGATCAGATTCTGGAAGTAGAAGTTTCTCCTTTCATTTATTTCTTGGGGCTTCCATTTCTTTGACTGCACCTACTTCATAAATTCATGTAATTCACTTGATTAAGCTTAGTGATTTCCCTCTTATCCAAGAGTTGTTTATGTTATGGTTTCCCTCTCTTTCAAATTTGTTTTGAACTTTGGACCTGAACAACATGGGAATTACTGTTTATCATGAAAATTGATAGAATTCTTAAGAACAATGTATTCTCAAATAATATTTAAAGTATTAAATGCTTTTCTTTGATTTTAATAAAGAATAGTCAGGAGTTGTACTGTTCCTATGGGGGGGGGGGTCTACTCAAAACATTCATGGCTATTTATGTGTTTATAACAAGGAAAATCTCAGACCAATAATTTCATGTTTGCATACATCATTCCTTTGCATCACCACCTTAGCTGCTCTTCCTGATATTCTGAATTTTAACATACACTATGTCTTGTTAGTTGTCACTCTATTTGCCTTTTTAGGATTCTAATACCTTATTCAGCTTTGCTTACACAATACCTATCTTGTTTGTTTGTGCTTACACGCTCAGTCCTGTCTCTTTGCAACCCTCTGGACTGTAGCCCACCAGGCTTCTCTGTCCATGGGATTCTCCAGGCAAGAATACAGGGGTGGGTTGCCATTTCCTCCTCCAGGGGATATTGCTGACCCAGGGATCAAGCTCCATCTAAGCCTCCTGCATTGGCAGGTGGGTTCTTTACCACTAGCACCACTTGGGAAGTCCCTGAACCATCACAGTCACTGGCAAAAATAGATTATCATATACATGTCTTCAGGTAGAGTTCCCAACAGAACACGAGTTTGAATGAACCATTTGACATAAAAGACGTGTGTAATATGATGAAGAAAAATGTTAAGATACACTTTGTGTTATTTTGCAAAAGATTTCATTTTTCATACTATGCATCTATTTCTTGAATTATGGAGATCAGTATTCATGTAAAGCTGGAGTTACTTTGGAGTTAAGAAGTCGAAGGCTTGTTTTACTGCTTTTAATTGGATTTTGTTCTTATTTCTGCTTGAAAATCTACAGTTCTGCCTGCACATGAACCTTTTCATTTTTTCTAAGTGAAATATTTCCCACTTTTATAAACAGATACGGTAATTTAAGGAACGATGAATGTACATTATAAATACATCTAATACACATCCCTTTATGATCAGATACATCTACAATCAGAGAAAGAAGGATTCTCCTGGATGAGGAAACAGCAACCACTCCAGTGTTCTTGACTGGGAAATCACATGGACAGAGGATCCTGGCAGGCTATAGTACATGGAGTCACAAGAGTCAAACATGACTTAGTGAATAAACAACAACAGCATCTCTACAATCATTATGATCATAGGGTAACTAAAGTGAGAGTTTGGATACCTTCTCAGTCCTGTGAACCAGTCACAATTTTTTCTTCATAAACATTCATTTCTTTGCATGCTCCCCTGGTCACCTGGAAGGCAATCTCCATGAAGTCACATTTTGATACAGCTTTCTGGAAAAAAAAAAAAAAGTCTTGAATAATAGAATGATCATAAATGTGTCTATATCAAAACAAATGGCAAAAACAAAAATCAGCAAATTTTTATAATTGCCTTCATTTTTGTGTATTTTGATTTTTGTTTCATCAATCTGTTGCTATATAACAAACCATCCTGAAAGAAAATGATTTAACATTCAGTTCAGTTCAGTCACTCAGTTCTGTTGGACTCTTTGGGACCCCATGGACTGCAGCACACCAGGCTTCCCTGTCCATCACTAACTCACGGAGCTTGCTCAAACTCATGTCCATTGAGTTGGTAATGCTATCCTATCATCTCATCCTCTGACATCTCCTCCTGCCTTCTATCTGTCAAGCATCAGGGTCTTTTCTAATAAGTCAGCCCTTCGCATCAGGTGCCCAAAGTATTGGAGATTCAGCTCCTTCAGATTTAACATTAAGTTCAGTTCAGTTCAGTCGCTCAGTTGTGTCCGACTCTTTGCGACCGCATGAATCACAGCACGCCAGGCCTCCCTGTCCATCACCAACTTCCGGAGTTCACTCAAACTCATGTCCATCGAGACGGTGATGCCATCCAGCCATCTCATTCTCTGTCGTCCCCTTCTCCTCCTGCCCCCAATCCTTCCCAGCATCAGTGTCTTTTGTGTGTGTGTGTGTGGGTAGATATTTTATTTCTAATTCAACAAATCTTTTGAATTGATCTTTTTGGTTTATTTTTTATTTATTTATTTAGTTTTATTGGAGGCAAATTACCTTACATTAATATATTGGTTGGTTTTGCCATACATTGACACGAATCCTCCCCGGGTGTACATGCGTTCCCTTTCTTGAAACCCCCTCCCACCTCCCTCTTCCCCATATCCTCCCTCTAGGTCATCCCCGTGCCCCAGCCCCAAGCATCCTGTATCATGCGTCGAACCTGGACTGGTGATTCATTTCACATATGATAATATACATGCTACAATGCCATGCTCCCAAATCATCCCACTTTCACCCTCTCCCACAGAGTCCCAAAGACTGTTCCATATACCTATGTCTCTTTTGCAGTCTCCTATACAGGGTTTGAGGCAATTCTTCGCATGAGGTGGCCAAACTATTGAAGCTTCAGCTGTAGCATTATGTTTCACCAAATAACATTATATAGTAATGAATTGTGCACATTTCTGCTGGAATATACATATGTCTTTATTCCCCTGTATTTCAACAGCGGAGTTTCTGTTGATGTTTGCTGAGAGTTCTAACACACCGGGAGGTCAGCGGGCTGAAGGGCTCAGTAGGTTAGAACTTTTTTCTTTCTTTGTCCAGTAGGTGGCGACACGATACAGCTTCTTTGCTTCTTTTTTTTTTTTTTTTTAATTCTTCTACCTGAGCTGCCTCTGTTTATGAATCTGCACTTTAGACCCTTCATGACCTCTGTCAGAGGAGTCACCCTGTGCCCTAGCTATTGCTTTTGTGCCTCAGGGATTTTGGTACCTTGCTGCTGTCAGTGTTGCTGGTGTGCTGCTTAGAATGCTGGGTGGGTAGTTCTCTGATGCATTTGTGATGCTTTTCTGTGTAGCTTCTCTGAGATCTCCTAGGTCACAGACTCTGCTGCAATATGGGCAGGGTGATGGTAGGCAGTGGAGCTGGGGTGGTAGGGGTGCTATGGCATGTCCAGTGTGGTAAGCTTTGCCAGCTTTAACACTGCAGAGATGGAGGTGGGAGCAGGGGACACAGGGTCATGGACACCTAGGCAGCTGGGGGGGACGGGGTCCCATGCCCCACTGCCACCTCTGCTCCTCCCTATGCTGCAGGCACCTGATGCTGGTGTGCCAGAGTTGGTGCCACTTCTCCTCCTGCTTCTGCCTTCCTTGGGGTTGAATTTATAAAACACCAAAAGGAAACACAGCCAGTAAGCTCTGGGACTGAATCCATAAGACACCAAAAAGAAGACAAAGCTAATAAGCTTTTTGACATTGGTTTTAGTAATACCTTTTCTAGATATATATCTCCTTAGGCAAGGGAAACAAAACCAAGAATAAATAATGATTCTATATCATACTAAGAAAACACTGTATAGAAAAGGAAATCATTAACAAAATGAAAAGACAAAATACCAAATGGAAGAAGATATTTACAAGGGGTATATCTGATAAGCAGTTGATATTAAAATATACAAATAACTCACAGAACTCAACAACAACAACAACAAAAGAACTAGACTTTTAAGTGAGCAGAGGACCTTAATAGATTTTTTTTTTCAAGAATACTGGAGTGGGTAGCCTATCCCTTCTCTGTGGGATCTTCCTGACCCAGGGATCGAACCTGGGTCTCCTACATTGCAGGAGGATTCTTCACCAGCTGAGCCACCAGTGAAGCACTCAGAAAGACATACAGATGGCCAACTGACACAGGAAGAAATATTTAACGGCACTCTGTTAAGTCCCCTACTTGTGAACAACTTCTTTTCTGAGTGTGTTCCAAGTTCTATTTAAGTCCAACAAAGTTAGCCTAGGTACCTAACTTTTACAGATGATGCCAGACACGTGAACTAACTTACATGACTGGATATGTGAACACATGTTCACATTTTAAAACTGACAACTTAAAGGTTCATATGTAGGGCACTTACTGTAGTTATTAAGGAAACAATTACTTACTGTAATTATTAAGGAAATTAAATCAAACCCACAATGAGATATTACCTCACGCCTGTTACAATGGCATTATCAAAAAGGCAAGAAATAAATGTTGGTGATCATATGGAGAAACGGGAAACCTTTCTATTGTAGAGAGAATCTTTTCTCCATCATATGCTACTGGCTTATTATAAGCGAATTGTCCATATATGTGTGCCTCATTGGTGTGAACTTAAATTGGTACAGCTACAATGGAAAACAAAATAGAGATTCCCCAAATAATTAGGAACTATCATATGATTCAGCTATGACAATCCTATTTATTCCCAAACATGAAAGCACTAATTTTTAAAGATGCGTGCACCCTTAAGTTGATCACAACAGTATTTAAAATAGACAAGATATAGGGGGGAAATATGTGTAAATGTGTGTGTATATACATGCATACACACACAATTGAATACTACTCAGAATGAAAAAGATAAAACCTTTCATTTGCAACAACATGGATAAAATTTGAGGGTGTTTTGCTAAGTAAAATAAAATAGATAAAGGAAGATAAATACCCTTTGACTTCACTCATATATGGAACAGGATGAACAAACAAAGCTAGTAAATGAGCACTCCAAAGCAAACAAGATCTAACATGTAGGGTGAATTGCTTAAAGGGGATAGACTTCATCATAAAGAATGGAAACTAAAGTTTTGCTTCTGAGTGCTCTGTCCCATATACAGAAATGAAAAAAAAAAAGATGTTTATATACATGAAGCTTATATTATCTCAACAAATGATATATGAATAAAAATAAATGAAAAAAAGAAGCATATATATTGGTGTTTTCTAAGATCATTCATCCATTGAAAGTGGAAGAAAAATAAAATATTACTAAATTGAAATTGCACCTGTGTTGGACAGTTTGTTGAGATGGCCCTAACTGAAGCTTTCTCTGTACCCATGTCTCTTGAAATGTGACATGAAGCACCTTTCATTAGGAGGAGGTGTCTCTTTCTCTACCTTTGTATCTGGGCTAGACTTAGGATTTTTATTTGCTTGAGTCCATAGAATTTGGTGAAAATAACGGTGTGCCTTGAGAAGACTTAGTGCATTTCTGCTGAATTCTCAAATAACTCTGCCTCAAAACATTAATAAATCCAGTTGGGCTACCCCAAGTTCAAGAGAAGCTACAGAACAGAGCTTCACCGTCCCAGCCAAGAACATGATAAATCAGCCTATAACGTAGGAGCCTGGTAGGCTGCAGTCCATGCGGTCGCTACGAGTCTGACATGACTGAGCGACTTCACTTTCACTTTTCACTTTCACACATTGGAGAAGGAAATGGCAACCCACTCCAGTGTTCTTGCCTGGAGAGTCCCAGGGACGGGGGAGCCTGGTGGGCTGACGTCTATGGGGTCACACAGAGTCGGACACGACGAGGTGACTTAGCAGCAGCAGCAGCAGCAGCAGCAGCTGGGGGCTTCCCTCATAGCTCAGTCGGTAAAGAATCTTCCTGCAATGCAGGAGACCTGGGTAGGGAAGATCCTTTTAAAAAGGAAATGGCAACCCACTCCAATAGTCTCATTTGGAGAATCCCATGGACAGAGGAGCCTGGCAGGCTACAGTGCATGGATCACAAGAGTCAGACATGACTTAGGGACTAAACCAACACTTAGCTAGCTGATTCCCCAGTGTATTAGAATGCTCAGCCAAGATCAACAGAGCCTCCTCGGCTGACTTTCAGGTAAATAAATACACAGGAGGATCCCAGCAGAGATCAGCACAATTCCAAACCATCCATTTTAATAAACCAACGTCACATCACTTGCTTTTAAGATAGATTGTTATGTAGCAATGGCATACTGATACAACAGTCAAAAGAAACAGAAAGGAAGGCAATTATAATAATTTCCCAGGGCCTCCCATGTGGCTCAGTGGTAAAGAATCTGCCTGGAACTGCAGGAGGCACAGGAAACGCAGATTCAATCCCTAGGTCAGGAAGATCCCCTGGAGAAGGAAATGGCAATCCTCTCCAGTATTCTTCCTGGAGAATCACATGGAGAGAGGAGCATGGCGGGTTACAGTCCAAAGGGTTAAAAAGAGTTGGACATAACTTAGCAACTGAGCTTCTTGCCATTTCTTAAATTTGAGAGAGTGGAAAATCATAAAAGAGAAAAACTAATGGATATGATAGAAATCACTAAGCCTAATCGTGTGCATCAGCTAAATTGCAATGAAGGAGGCAAAGTCAAAATATGGGAATTCCAAGAACTAGAGGAGCAAATTATCTTTCCACAGTCTGATCAAAGATTCTGATCAGAGATTTATAATTTCTGACCCTGAGGCTTTGAAAATTTAAATTATGTTCCCTTCTTTTGCCCACAACCGTTGGTCTTTTTAGAGCTGCCTTTCTGAAGAATGCTTGCAGAGCCCTCTTTATGTCTTTGTTCCTCAGACTGTAGATGAAGGGGTTCAGCATGGGTGTGACCACGGTGTACATCACTGAGGCGATTGTACTTGAATGTGAGCTGTGGGTAGCAGCAGAGCTAAGGTACACCCCTAGGCATGTGCCATAAAATAAGGAGACAACTGAGAGGTGAGACACACAGGTGGAAAAGGCTTTATATTTACCCTGAACTGATGAGATTCCACATATGGAGGAAGCAATCTTACAGTAAGAGTAAAATATACCTGCGAAGGGACCACCACCCAGTAGCCCAGCTGCAAAATACATGACCATTTCATTAAGGCGGTTGTCAGACCTGGCAAGTTGGACCAACTGTTTGGGTTCACAGAAATAGTGAGGGATTAACACATCTCTACAAAAGGACAGCCTTGATACCATGAAGGTCTTTATCAAGGAATCCAGGACACTAATGACCCAGCTAACTAGAACCAGAATTACACAGAGCTGGGGGTTGATGATGACTGTGTAGTACAAGGGATGGCAGATGGCCACAAACCGATCATAGGCCATCACAGTCAGGAGGAAGTCATCCAACCCTGCAAACAGTATGAAAAAATGCATCTGGATGATGCAGCCTTCATAGGTGATGGTTTGGCTCTCTTTCCATATGTTCTGCAGCATCTTGGGGATGGTGGTGGAGGTGAAGCAGACGTCTATGAAGGACAGGTTGGAGAGGAAGAAGTACATGGGAGTGTGGAGATGGGGGTCTGAGATGACGATCAGGATGATGAGCAGGTTTCCAAACAAAGTGACCAGGTACATGGAGAGGAAAAGACCAAATATGAGGGGCTGCAGTGCTGGTTCCTCTGAAAATCCCAGAAGAAAAAATTCTGAAACCTTTGTTATCTTGCTTGGTGCCATTTGTTGATGTTGACTGTAAAGAAACATGACAATATGATTCATTTTCACAGAAAGGCCCATTATAGCATTGAAAAAATACTATCTGTATTTTTCTTTATTATATTTAATTACATTTCTTAATTAATTTCAATATTTTGCAAGAACTTGATCCTCTTTAGGAAATTCCCTGTCATTTCTAACTTGCAAATGTGTTCCAGTTTCAGCATTTTCCCCAAGATGTCATGTAATCCACATATTTAATGAGGAATTTTTTCATTCCTTTGGGCACTATATATTGAGTGGAACAATATGTCAGGTGCTGTCTGAGCACCTAGGCACATAAGCAATGTGCATAGGGTGCTGAAATATGAAAACTTTAAAAATCTGTCCATGAAGAAAAAATATTATGATATATGTATGTGTGTGTGTGCATGTGTGTGTGGGCTCGGTCATTTCTGACTCTTTGTAACCTCATGTACTGTAGCCTGACAGGCTCCTCTATCCATCTATCCATGGGATTTCTCAGACCAGAAGAGTGGAGTGGGTTGCCATTTTCTCCTCTAGGATATATATGCCTTGGGAGATGGTGAAATGATCTATGTAGAAATTTGAAAGCACATATAAGGGAAAGACTTATGAAGGGCTCCTATTATTTAAGGCAAGACATGCAAAAGATAGTTATCATTTAACAGAGACCTCAAGGAAGAGAGAGCAGTAGCCATGAACATGCCAGGCACAAGGATAACTTTGTGCCTGGCAAAGAGATTAGCCAGTGCAAAGGCCCTGGGGAAGGCACCTGTCTAAGATGTTCTAGTTTTTAAAAAAGACACTAATTTGGGAGGAGGGTAATGAAGGGAGGGGGTAAGAGCAAGAGGGAGAGTCAGGGGAGATGGTGACAGAGGAGGCTGAGGAATAAGGTGGGCTCCCTGCTGCTGTTGAGACTTCAACCCCCCCCACTATGTTCTTCTAGCACTTTATGAAATTGCTGCACAGATGTCCTGTATGTTTAAATGCATACCTTCTGTTGATCAAGTTCTGGCCTCTGTGTATGAGAGTCACCTTGGGATATGTGAGCTCGGTACCACTGCTCTGAAGACTTCCCATTCTCCACAAGGCAAGAAAACAAAGACCTGCAGTAAGACCCTGGCTTCCTAGGCTGTGGTACTTCCATGCTGTTTTCACCCTCAACTACCCTGATGAAGTTAAGGTTGATGTTGCTCAAGGTGATTAGATCACATTATGTAGAAATGGCATCCAGAAATTCCATTTTGGACATTCCCCAGGTGGCTTCCCAGGTAGCACAGTGATAAAGAATCTGCCTGCCAATGCAGGAGATGCAAGAGACGTGGGTTCAATACCTGGGTTGGGAAGATCCTCTAGAGTAGGACATGGCAACCCACTTCAGTTTTCTTGCCTGGGAAATCCAATGAACCAGACAAGGCTGAGCACAGCAGCAGATTTCCCAGGTACCAATGAACTTGGTGTTCAGTTTTGGTAGTCATTGTATTCTTGTAGTAAAGGCACATAAAGATACGTTCAGTGAACATATATGTCTCTATATTATTTACCTAGATATCTGTATCTTTTCTCACAATTTCAAAACCTGGATTTTTATATGTATATATATAATCCATATATATGTGTATGTAGATTCCCAGATGGCTCAGTGGTAAAGAATCTACCTGCCAATGGAAGAGTCACTGGAGACATAGTTTCAATCCTTGTGTCGGGAAGATCCCCTGGAGGAGGGCAAGGCCACCCACTTTAGTATTCTTGCCTGAAAAACCCCATGGACAGAGGCGCCTGGTGGGTTACAGTCCATGCGGTTGCAAGGAATTGGATATGACTGAGCATGAGCGAGCAGGAATATATATATATATATATATATATATATATATATATATATATATATATATATAGAGAGAGAGAGAGAGAGAGAGAGAGAGAGAGATGGTGCATAAGCTCAAAAGATCCCTGAGACTTTGGTGAGGAAGGAAAATCCTGTTTGGTTCTGGTGACATTTCATGTGTTGTTATATTTTATCCATGGCCATGGAAAATAATGAAAAAGCAAAAATAAATTCATTCAAAAGAAAAGATCAATATCTTTATGGTGTGAGACAATTAGAGATTTTACAGCCCATGAGATAAAATGCCAAAAGCAATAAACCAATACTTTACTCAAGGATATTTATGAAATAAAATGAAAGTAACTGAATATTGAGCATTTTACATATCCACTAGCAAAATTGTTTTTCCTGGGCCCATTTCTTTCTTACTTGACAACCAGATTCACACTGCAGACCTGGCAAGTCTCTATCTCCATTTTCATATATGGCATCTGTGCTTTGCTTTTCTTGTGTTTCGATTGCTTTTTTGATTAGTTCTTAAGACATCCTTTGTCCTAAGTCTGATCTTTGTCCCAGCATCAACAAAGTCCACAGTCCACACATACAAACCTACACTTTGTGACGGTTCCAATCTTGTCACTGAGTCACTTTCTTCATATTAGTTATCTGAGGACATTGCATTATGCATACATGTCTTTCATTGTATTCTGTCTTCTCGGTCATGATTCTAGATCCCCCAGGCAGAGACTTCACCTGTCTTGTTAACCAAGTATGTGAATATAGGTGATAGCTCAGACAGTAAACAATCTGCCTGCAGTGCAGGAGACCCAGGTTCAATCCCTGGGTTGAGAAGATCCACTAGAGGAAAAAACGGCAGCCCACTCTGGTCTCTTCTTTGGAGAATTCCATGGACAGAGAAGGCTGGTGGGCTACAGTCCATAGGGTCACAAAAAGTCAGACACAACTGAAAAAGTCAGACTAACACTTTCACAAAAATAAATTGAGAAAAATAAAAAGTAAAGAAATAATGAAACCAAGTTAAATAGTATAATTATAACACAAGTCTGCTGCTGCTGCTAAGTCACTTCAGTCATGTCCAACTCTATTCGACCCCATAGAGAGCAGCCCACCAGGCTCCTCTGGCCCTGGGATTCTCTGGAATGGATTGCCATTTCCTTCTAAAATGGATATATGCATGCTGTCGCTTCAGTTGTGTCTGACTCTGTGCGACCCCATAGATGGCAGCCCACCAGGCTTCTCCATCCACATGACTCTGTAGGCAAGAATACTGGAGTGGGTTGCCATTTCCTTCTCCACAAAACAAGTCTACTAAATGAAATTAAATGAAGTATTGAAAAGTAAATGAATAAGAAATAATTTATGATATCAATAAGAATTAATTAAACTGAAAATGACCTATAGGTAAAATAATATACTATGTAATGTTTATAGAATGTTTTGTCAAGCAGCAAATACTCATTTATTGTTGTTGAATAAACCAGGACTTATTTCTCATTTTATATCAACATTTAATATACACGAACATTTATTTTAATTTGTTTGAAAGGATAGAATTTTTGGTAACAGCTGGCATAAATATCTAGCAAAAAATGAAGTTTTGCCCCCCCGCAATATCTAATATTAATAAAATATTAGAACAATTATAGCCCCAGTGTAAGAGTAACCAATACATCTTAGATTAATACCTTGAAATCTGCATATAAAATCTATGGGTGTGTAAAATCGTCATAAATAAGGCAAGATGCCCAGAAGTGAGACAATAGAGATGTACAACTAAATAAAATTTTTTAAAAGGTATGGCCAAAAATATGCCTCAAAAGTCACACACACACATAAAATTGGAGAAATTTTACTATCTGAAATATCTAAGATGTGAAAGCATCTGTGGATGATACCAGTGTCAATTCCTGGTTTTGATATTATGGTATTTAAGATATTGAGAGAAATCGGGTGAAGAGCTCATGGGACATTTCTGAATTTTTCTGTAATGTCTTGAGTATCCACTATTATTTAAAAATAAAAAGCTAATTATAAAAAGTCACTTGAAAAAATAATTTGTAAAAATTACTTGAGAGTCTCTTTAGTGTAGGAAAATGGGCATATAATATGAGTATATAACAGTAATAGGCAAATCAAATATATATACTTGGTCACCAGTTTGATTATATATATTATATAATATAAATATGTTTTGTATAATATATTTATATATATTAAATATATAAATTTGCTCTAACTCAGTATATAGTTTAAGAAGACAACAAGGAAGTTCTTACATACCATCATCTTGGGAAAAACTTGAGCGAAGAACTTTCAAACTAGACAGGGAGGCCTGGCGTGCTGTGATTCATGGGGTCGCGGAGAGTCGGACACGACTGAGCGACTGAACTGAACTGAACTGAACTGAGCAAAGGAGTGCTCTCTGACTCTTCTGGCAAAAATGACAGTATTTTAGGCAAAAATCTGAAGACATCTCTAACTATTTAAAATACGCTTTAACTCAGGATTCTCCAGCGCTGGCACAATTTACACTCTGATCCAGATTGTTGTGGTGGGATCTGTCCTGTGCATTGTAGAATGCTTTGCAATATTTCTAACCTCTTCTCAGCCCTCCATGTGTGACAGCCACAGTTACAGCTACAGTTTGAATTTTACTATCTTATATTTCTGTATCACTGATATGCTAGTGAGTTAATTTTAAAGGACATAAAAGACCATCAAAGGAAGAGTAGCACAGGCACACAATAACAGGTTATCCATGTGTGTACGCAGGCTCGTTGTGTCCGACTCTTTGTGACCCTGTGGACTGTAACCCACCAGGCTCCTCCATCCATGGGATTCTCCAGGCAAGAATACTGAAGTGGATTCTATGCCCTCATCCAGGAGTTCTGCCCAACCCAGGGACCGAACTCACATTTCCTGTGTCTCCTGTGGCTCGTGCATTACAGGCAGATTCTTTACCCACTGAACCACCTGGGAAGCCCATGATACAGTCATGTAAATAATAAATCATTAAGTCTATGAGAAATTATTAAGAAGGAAAAAAGGTAGGGAAAATGATTGCACTAAAACATGAGGAGCAATTTTGATGTACAAAGGATCCTATTCATGCATATATATAAAAGCGTATTGGCATGTATATGTAGATAGTATACAAAGAGAAGTTTTACAATAAATTAGAAATTTATGGGACAAAATGTCAGTGAGAATGAAATCAGTCTAAGTTAAGTGGTTTCAAAACAACTGTATGTAACGAAATTTTATGAAAATCTAAAGAAAATTATATAGAAATATGAAAGAGTAATGATTTAACAACATCAACATGGGTCACCAATACAAAATTAAATTGCCAAGACTTGGAGAATAAAAAAATATATAACAGAATGAATTTTAAAATGTATTGAGAATGCATTACCTGAGTTATTTCCTCTTATATGAATATGTGTGGATTTCTATTTGTTATAGGAAGACACAAGTGATCTTTAGTCAAATGGTAATAAAGCACGCCTTCCACATGAAGGCCAGGTTTGATGTGATTTTCAGAAACAGATCTAATCACACACATACACACACACACACAATGGAAAGCAAAACAAAAGAAAACAAAGGAAAACAGCAATATAAAGACTTGGAGAAATTAAATAGGGTGATTTATTAGCACTAAAGATGTAGTTACTTCACTGCCATTTTTGTTAAAACAAGAATTTACAAGTGAAGAATTCTAACCTGAGAACTCCATTCTTTCAGAAATATTTAAAAAATGGGAAAGCAATGGAGGGATTGCATTTGCTTGATTGATATATTGATCACATGGAAAATATGTACACTCACAATTTCTCTCAAATACATCTATACATACATGTGCGGGCATGCATATGTGCTAAGTTGCTTCAGTTGTGTCCGACTCTTTGTGATCCCATGGACAGTAGCCCGCCAAACTCCTCTGTTCGAGGGGTTCTCCAGGCAAGAATACTGGAGTGGGTTGCCATGCCCTCCTCCAGGTGATCTTCCCAACCCAGGGATCGAACCCACATCTCTTATGTCTCCTGCAATGGCAGGTGTGTTCTTTACCATTAGCACCACCTGGGAAGCCCCCTTCAGTTCAGTTCAGTTCAGTCGCTCAGTCGTGTCCAACTCTTTGCAACCCCATGGACTGCAGCACGCCAGACTTCCCTGTCCAGCCCCTATACATACATAAAAGAGCTAAATAGCATGCCGTCTATGGGGTCGCATAGAGTCGGACACAGTTGAAGCGACTTAGCAGCAGCAGCAGCAGCAAATAGCCAGTCTATGGGGGTAAAAAAAAAAAAAAAAGAAAAAAATAACAATTTGTTGTTTGAAAGATTGGAAGTAACAACAGAAAATTTCTCCTATCTGCCTATACTAAAGCAAAAATTTCACACAGATAATTTGAGATAGAGAAAGTAAATGACTAATAAATCCACATATATATTCATCCTCTCAGATAATGAGACAGTTTCAAGGTAAGCACATCTGTATCCCCTTTACACATCTTAATTTTTTCCTTTTTTTTTTTTTCACAGAAAATAATGTAAAAAATGTCTCTCGCACCTCCTGTTGCAAAGATATATTTGCAAGCACTTCTTGGTGTGAAATGTTCTCATTATTACAGAAACATTATGGAAATATGGTCCATTTTAAAAGTTAAAAAGAAATGCTTTCACTTCATTTTATAGCCCTCCAACTAATACCCTATCTCTGTATTCCAGGTAATTAAGATATTTGGATGTATGTTCTACTCTTACTGGAAGGAATTTATGTTTCTCCCCCATTTTCTAATGGGGCTTCCATTCCTAACATTTAATTGACATCACAGAGCATCGTCTTCCTGAGTTCTCTGTTCACTACTCTTTTTAGCATCATTAAAATACATTGACATTTTAATCAAGCAAGAAAACAACCACAATGGCCTCTGAGATACACTGAGGTAAACATTTTCTCAGGTAAATGTTCTTGGATTTCATTCTATTTGCTATTCTTCTGCAATGTCTTTTGGGCTTTTGAACTCACCTGCATGGGAACGCTGAGAGGAAGGACCTCGTGTGGAAGTCGGAAACACTTCCTGGATGGTTGGTGATGGAGACTGAAGCTCTGTCCCCAGACAAGTCAGCAGGAAAGGGCCATGCATGGGCCCTTCACCAGACTTAGGACTCTAAAAGCAACAGCTTTTCTCATCCATGCCCAGGTTGTACAAGTTCAGGGATACAGCAGAGGAGATATTCACAGTTCTATTACGCATATTCCCCTCTTGTTTTTAATACAATGACCTGTAAGCACATGAAATTCCTGAAGGAGTTGGTCTGGACAGAAAGGATGTTTTTCCCTATTGATTCTCTGTTCTCAGGAGACCAGGTAATAAAGCCAGAAGAACTAAATTTGTCTTAATATTTCTCCATTAACTCTCTTGCCCTCCAGCTATCTAAATCTCCCAGCACTTTATCCCAATCCTGAGCTTAAGTTTTCTTCAGCCTGTGAGACTCGTAATTGCCTTGACTAGGTCCCTTGGTTCAATAAAGCATTAACCTATGGTGGGGACATAGCTCATGAAATCCTTAGAAAAGCTTTTTTCCCCCTTTCTTAGAAGGACAAGTGTGTTCCTTTAATGTAAAAACATTGGGAAGTGCACTTCATGGCTTCCTGACACTTTTGCTAAAACCTTTAGGAATTCCATATTATATCTGAAGTTGCTGCTGCTGCTGCTGCTGCTAAGTCGCTTCAGTCGTGTCCAACTCTGTGCGACCCCATAGACGGCAGCCCACCAGGCTCTGCCATCCCTGGGATTCTCCAGACAGGAACACTGGAGTGGGTTGCCATTTCCTTCTCCAATATCTGAAGTTAAGAGCTACCAATTAGCCCTTGATTTAAAAAAAAAGGTTTGTAAGTTGTGAGATATATTTAGACACTGCCAAACACCATAACCTACCTCAACACATTACAGAGATTATCAGATTTAATTTTTAGAGAAGCTTCTTCTGTGAGGTAGTATAACTATAACTCCATCCTCCATTTCAGGAATGAGGTGCAGAGGAATTTCATATTCTGCTAAAATTTAAAAACCTGTTTTGGGATGGAGTCTTGACTGGAATTTTATCAGAATGTTTCCAGTTCTCAAACAGTGGTTCATGGTTCCCAGTAAGAGAACTTGGTTTTGATCCTGGAGATATGTGGCAATGTCAAAGAGCTGCTGCTAAACACCCACAATACCCAGGACAGGACTCAACACGGATAAGTGTCCTGAAAAAATTTTAACAGCTAGAAGGTAATAAACACACTTTTTATTGGGTGGGGGATTTTTTTTTTTATATTTTATTTATTTTTAAAATTTATTTATTTTAATTGGAGGCTAATTACTTCACATTATTGTATTGGTTTTGCCATACATTGACATGAATCTGCCCCCGGTGTATATGTGTTCCCCATCTTGAACCCCCCTCCCACCTCCCTCCCCATCCCATCTCTCTGGTTCATCCCAGTACACCAGCCCCGAGCATCCTGTCTCATGCATCGAACCTGGACTGGCGATTCATTTCACATATGATAATATACATGTTTCAATGTCATTCTCCCAAATCATCCCACCCTCGCCCTCTCCCACAGAGTCCCAAAGACTGTTCTATACATCCGTGTCTCTTTTGCTTTCTCGCATACAGGGTTATCGTTACCATCTTTCTAAATTCCATATATATGCATTAGTATACTGTATTGGCATTTTTCTTTCTGGCTTACTTCACTCTGTATAATAGGCTCCAATTTCATCCACCTCATTAGAACTGATTCAAATGTATTCTTTTTAATGGCTGAGTAATACTCTATTGTGTGTATGTACCACAGCTTTCTTATCCATTCCTCTGCAGATGGACATCTCGGTTGCTTCCATATCCTGGCTATTATAAACAGTGCTGCGATGAACATTGGAGTACATTAAACCAGCACTGCGCCAAGTTTCTAGCTTCCCAGGTGGCTCAATGATTAAGAACCTGTCTATCAATGCAGAGGACACAGATTCGATCCCTGAGTCAGGAAAATCCCCTGGAGATGGAAATAGTAACCCACTCTAGAATTCTTGCCTGGGAAATCTAGACAGAGGAGCCTGGAGGGCTACGGTCCATGAAGTCTCAAAGAGTCTAACACGACTGAGCAACTGAGCACACATACACAGCTCCAAGTATATTGTGCATGCAAGTCACTGAGTGTTCTAATTCAACTACAAATTCCAGCTAAGTAGGTGTTCAGTGGGCCCAAGGGCCCTACATTTCTAACAGCTACCAGGAGGTGTGATGCTGCAGGTCCTGGTCTGTGGGTCACACTTTGAGTAACAAGGCTATGACTGTGAGTCAGTCATAGGTAAGTTTAGGTGTTCTGCACCAAAAGATGAAGAAGGCAATGGCAAGCCACTCCAGTACTCTTGCCTAGAAAATCCCATGGATGGAGGAGCCTGGTAGGCTGCAGTCCGTGGGGTCACTAAGGGTCAGACACGACTGAGCGACTTCACTTTCACTTTTCACTTTCACACATTGGAGAAGGAAATGGACACCCACTCCAGTGTTCTTGCCTGGAGAATCCCAGGGACGGGGGACCCTGGTGGGCTTCTGTCTATGGGGTCACACAGAGTTGGACACGACTGAAGTGACTCAGCAGCAGCAGCAGCACCAAAAGAAAATCTACTTTTGTCTGTACTTTTGAAAGCAAAAGGTTTCACTGCCTGCAGAGGTTGTAATAAAATCTGTTTTTGATTCTTCATATAAGGACTCTTGATGTTGTTTATTTGGTTCCTAAGTCATGTCCAACTCTTTCCATGAGCTGCAGCATGCCAGGCTTCTCTGTCCTTCACTATCTCCCAGAGTTTGCTCTTGAATTATATCAAATCACATACATCAAGAAAATACTTTGTAATAATAGGTAGAATAAATGCCTCAAAAATATGTCCACATCCTAATCCTAAGAAGTTTTAATATATATCAGTTCAGTTCAGTTCAGTCGCTCAGTCATGTCCGACTCTCCGCGACCCCATGAATCACAGCACACCAGGCCTCCCTGTCCATCACCAACTCCTGGAGTTCACTCAAACCCATGTCCACAGAGTCAGTGATGCCATCCAGCCATCTCATTCTCGGTCGTCCCCTTGTCCTCCTGCCCCCAATCTTTCCCAGCATCAGAGTCTTTTCCAGTGAGTCAACTCATCACATGAGGTGGCCAAAGTATTGCAGTTTCAGCTTTAGCATCAGTCCTTCCAATGAACACCCAGGATCGATCTCCCTTAGAATGGACTGGTTGGATCTCCTTGCGGTACAAGGGACTCTCAAGAGTCTTCTCCAACACCACAGTTCAAAAGCATCAATTCTTCGGCGATCAGATTTCTTCACAGTCCAACTCTCACATCCATACATGACCACGGGAAAAACCATAGCCTTGACTATACATAAAGGCAAATTGTTGCAGAAGTTAATAGAAGTGGTCTTGTTCAGGTTTCAGAGGCTGCTCAAACTACTGCACAATTGCACTCATCTCACATGCTGGTAAAGTCATGCTGAAAATTATCCAAGCCAGCCTTGAGCAATATGTGAACCGTGAACTCCCAGATGTTCAAGCAGGTTTTAGAAAAGGCAGAGGCACCAGAGATCAAATTGCCAACATCCGCTGGATCATGGAGAAAGCAAGAGAGTTCCAGGAAAACACATCTATTTCTGCTTCATTGACTATGCCAAAGCCTTTGACTGTGTGGATCACAATAGACTGTGGAAAATTCTGAAAGAGATGGGAATACCAGACCACCTGACCTGCCTCTTGAGAAACCTGTATGCAGGTCATGAAGCAACAGTCAGAACTGGACATGGAGCAACAGTCTGGTTCCAAATAGGAAAAGGAGTGTGTCAAGGCTGTATATTGTCACCTTGCTTATTTAACTTATATGCAGAGTACATCATGAGGAACGCTAGGCTGGAAGAAGCACAAGCTGGAATCAAGATTGCTGGGAGAAATATCAATAACCTCAGATATGCAGATGACACCACTCTTATGGCAGAAAGTGAAGAGGAACTCAAAAGCCTCTTGATGAAAGTGAAAGAGGAGAGTGAAAAGATTGGCTTGAAGCTTCACATTCATAAAACAAAGATCATGGCATCTGGTCCCATCACTTCATGGGAAATAGATGGGGAAACAGTGGAAATAGTGTCAGACTTTATTTTCTTGGGCTCCAAAATCACTGCGGATGCTGATTGCAGCCATGAGATTAAAAGACGCTTACTCCTTGGAAGGAAAGTTATGACCAACCTAGATAGTATATTAAAAATCAGAGACATTACTTTGCCAACAAAGGTCCGTCTAGTCAAGGCTATGGTTTTTCCCGTGGTCATGTATGGATGTGAGAGTTGGACTGTGAAGAAAGCTGATCGCCGAAAAATTGATGCTTTTGAACTGTGGTATTGGAGAAGACTCTTGAGCATCCCTTGGACTGCAAGGAGATCCAACCAGTCCATTCTAAGGGAGATCGATCCTGGGTGTTCATTGGAAGGCCTGATGCTAAAGCTGAAACTCCAATACTTTGGCCACCTCATGCGATGAGTTGACTCACTGGAAAAGACTCTGATGCTGGGAAGGATTGGGGGCGGGAGGAGAAGGGGACAACAGAGAATGAGATGGCTGGATGGCATCACTGACGCGATAGACATGAGTTTGAGTGAACTCCGGGAGTTGGTGATGGACAGGGAGGCCTAGCGTGCTATGATTCATGGGGTCTTAAAGAGTCGGACACGACTGAGCAACTGAACTGAACTGAACTGAATATTCCTTTGACTGAACAGAGACCTGAAGGGAGTTACAAGCCAAACTGCTGACCAACAGAAAGGTGTGTATGCTCCATCATGTCTGAGTTTGCCACTCAATGGATGGTAGCCCACCAGGCTCCTCTGTCCATGGGATTTCCCAGGCAAGAATACTGGAGTGGATTGCCATTTCCTCATCCAGGGAATCTTCCCGATATGGGGATTGAACCTGAAACTCCTGCATTGTCAGGTTGATTCTTTACCACTGAGCCACTTGGGAGGCCCCATGAATTACCTGGGTTTGTATAAAGTCATTACAGTGGACTTCTGAATGTAGAGGAAAGAGGAAGAAAAATTGGAGTCAGAGATATGAGGATGATACACTGCTGGCTTTGGAGATGAGGAAGGACCATGAGACAAGGAATGAAGGTGCCCCTAGAAAGCAATCTAGGAAGGCAAGACCTTCTTCCCTGGAGCGTCCACATGGATCCCAGATTTCCCAGACATCTTGTATTCTGCTCAATAAATGAGTTTTGATCTGACTTCTAGAACTTCACCTGTAAATGCAGGTACAAAGTTTATAATTAGAGACATAGCTCAACAACAAGTGGAGGAGCACATGGAGACATGCTGTTTTAGTTGAGATAGAAGCAAGGCGAGATGCAAAGCTGGAGAGAAAGGGTGTGGGTGTCACCCCAGTGAGGAGGAGTGCAGTAAAGCGGCGGTTAAGTGATTTATATGGGTCAGTTCTCCCTGGTCTTTGTTTACCTTCAGCCAATGATTTGGCCTCTTTTTCCACACCTGACCTACCCTGGGACTCTCCCTTGGGTGCACCCACACTTCTCAGCCAAGATGGATCTTGAAGTGAAGGCTTCTGGGAGGCACAAGACTCTTAATGGCCTGGTGTTATCTCCTGAGTTTTGACCCCCAAATAAACTTTCTGAGCTTGTGCAGGGTCTCCCTTGTCCTAAAAATGGGGGTGGGGAGAGGGAGAGAGGGGAGTGGAGATCCCTTAATCCTTTGCTTTGTCCTTGCCATGACTAAACATTAAGGTGTTTACAAGAGGTGAAGACTGGCTATTTACCCTGTTTCTTTTATTTCTTCCATTTCAGAGGTCAAACAGGAGGCTGACTGTAAATGCCTTAAACTGGAGCCCACCTGTGTCTTGTCTCAGGAAATGCAAACAGGAGGCCAGTTGTAAATGTTTAACCTGAAACCCATCTATGTCCTGCCTCACTTTGACCCTGTATGGTCTAACCAGTACTGTCAGTGTGCTGTTGAAATAATATATTAGCAAAAGAGTGATGACATATACTAAAATATATTAAAATATAGTTATTAATACACTAAAATATGGTTGTTAATATAAAATACGGTTATTAATTTCAAGTCTAGTTATAATGTCTCCTTTCACCTTACTTCTTCCCCTTTTCATCTATACTTCTGTCTTGGCTTCATGCAGAGATGCTACTCTTCAAGGACCATTCTCTTCTTGACTTCCCGTAACAATACGTAGATCCTAAACCCGTTGTCTTATTCTTTAACTACGTATGACTATTGTTGCTTGGTTATTGAATCCTTTTCTTGAGTGGTCATTAGCTTACAATATTTCCAAAACTCCCTAAAAATCCCCTCTCTATCTTTAACCCTCTAGTGATATTTCTTAACTATTTAATTATCCTACTCTATCCCTAACAAGTGTGCTTAATTGAGAGAATAAATACATAAATAACACACACATGTACATACTTCATAATTTTGAGTGTGTTCTTTTGACTTCACAAGTACTTTTATAGTTTCAGATTTTCTCACAGCATCCTTCTTCACAGATTACGCTAATTTTTTTCATATTACCTTTAGAAATAAGGAAAGGAGGGCTGGGAAATTACATTTCTAAAAAATACATAACAAAACAGTAAAATTATCATATACCTTCTCAAGTTGTATAAAAATGGAAGCAGTCAATACATACTCTAAATTGTTAAATGACTTTCTAAATTCTTCAACTGGTACACTTTAAATGAGTACAGTTTACTGCTTATAATTTTGCTTTAATAAATTTATTTGAATTTTAGAAATGTAATATCCATGTCAAGGTAGGATCTGGAGCAAATATAGCTGAGTCACAGCTGACGAGGATGGGAGATATCTCTTCTAACTGGCAGAAATTAAGGTTTCATATGTGTGTATCAAGGGCTTCCCTGGTGGCTCAGAGGTTAAAGCGTCTGCCTCCAATGCGGGAGACCCGGGTTCGATCCCTGGGTCGGGAAGATCCCCTGGAGAAGGAAACTGTAACCCACTCCAGTATTCTTGCCTGGAGAATCCCATGGACAGAGAAGCCTCGTAGGCTACAGTCCACAGGGTCGCAAAGAGTCGGACACGACTGAGCGACGGAATGGAATGGAATGGATGTGTGTATCAAGGTAGTCAAATTAAGGTAATTCACATTTAATAAATGTATTTCCTTTGCAGATTAGAAGCTTAACCTCCACTTATGAAAGTCGTTCAGTGACAAATTCTTCAAAACAGAAGAGCAGTACAACCACACACAACATCGTGGATGAGCCTTAGAAACAAAAGGTAGAGATTCCTGCCCGACTAGACTCATGAGAAGCCTGCAGAGATCAGAGCAACTTCACACTGTTCCATCTCATTTGAAAAGAGAGACTCTATATTAAGCAATTTTATTTGAGGCAAGTTTGTATGCAGCAATAACTAACTGATGAAATAATCAAACTGGATGAAACTGAGAGCAATAATAATAAACTGATTCTATGTATTCCAGGACCTTGTTCTGATAGTTGAAGATAACATTCATAATCACTCAGTTGTTCAAGTTTGTTTCATATAGTTCAATGAAAAAGAGACTCAAGTGAGGTCCCTTTGATGCGCCATGGCAAGGTTGGAAGGACATGGATGTTTGCACAACACCTGTGTCCCCAAATCACATACCTGAAAGAATCTGAGTTTTCTATGTGTCATCCTTTAATAATGAGGATAATACTTAATGGATATTTTTGATACTGTTCATTCTCTGCCCCCATAGAGGTCTGACAAAATTATGAATAGATGGAGATATTTTATTAAGAGAAATGGAAAGAATAATAATTACTGAAAGCACTAGAAATTTCTAATCAGGAATAAAAAATAATTAAATATATATATATATATGTATCCCACCAGTCCCTAAACTTAAAGAATGTACCTTTCAAACAGATACTCATAATCCATATTTTAATGAATCTATGAATCACCTGAAAAATATAGATTTGCTTAGTAATAAATGCATGATTTCATATTTTGCTTCGTTTTACCTAAAGTGAAGTCTAAGGTCATATTATTTTTTCATATTTGTCTTTCAGTGTAGATTTCACTTGGAAAGATGTAGTATATTATCAATATTTGTCAGTAATGATGAAAGACACAGTGGACACCAGCTGTACATCAGAGCAAGATCCTAACGAGTAGCAAAATATCCTATGACCAGTGACAGCAACCAGTAATTTAAAATTTGTATTATCAGAGAAGTAGTTAGGACAGGGATATGCACAGAATGAGGTTGAGAAAAATTAAAACTACGTTCTCAGCTTTCCTCTGTTATAAATTTATTAATAGTTGTGAATGCCAAAAGTAGTGATCTTCTCCCCTAGGGGTTGAATAATTCATAACTCTTCTTTTAGTCAAGCAAAAGACAACAATGCTCACTGTAGCCTTTCTATTTCATTTGAGGAGAAATTATTCTTAAGAGATCCATGTAGTCCCTTGAGATAAACAGGAATTTCCAATGTTTTATATCCAAGACTGGAAATAAAACTGGGAGAGTTCAGTTCAGTTCAGTTCAGTCGCTCAGTCGTGTCTGACTCTTTAAGACCCCATGATTCACAGCACGCCAGGCCTCCCTATACATCACCAACTCCCAGAGATCACTTAAACTCATGTCCATCGAGTCAGCGATGCCATCCAGCCATCTCATTATCTGTCATCCCCTTCTCCTCCCACCCTCAATCCCTCCCAGCATCAGAGTCTTTTCCAGTGAGTCAACTCGTCGCATGAGGTGGCCAGAGTATTGGAGTGTCAGCTTTAGCATCAGTCCTTCCAATGAACACCTAGGATTGATCTCCTTTAGAATGGACTGGTTGGATCTCCTTGCAATCCAAGGGACTCTCAAGAGTCTTCTCCAGCACCGCAGTTCAAAAGCATCAATTCTTCAGCGATCAGCTTTCTTCACAGTCCAACTCTCACATCCACACATAACCACTGGAAAAACCATAGCCTTGACTAGACGGCCCTTGATTGGCAAAGAAATGTCTCTGATTTTTAATATACTATCTAGGTTGGTCATAACTTTCCTTCCAAGGAGAAAGCGTCTTTTAATTTCATGGCTGCAATCAGCATCCACAGTGATTTTGGAGCCCCAAAAAATAAAGTCTGACACTGTTTCCACTGTTTCCCCATCTATTTCCCATGAAGTGATGGGACCAGATGTCATGATCTTTGTTTTCTGAATGTTGAGATTTAAGCCAACCTTTTCACTCTCCTCTTTCACTTTCATCAAGAGGCTTTTGAGCTCCTCTTCACTTTCTGCTATAAGGGTGGTGTCATCTGCATATCTGAGGTTATTGATATTTCTCCCAGCAATCTTGATTCCAGCTTGTGCTTCTTCCAGCCTAGCATTCCTCATGATGTACTCTGCATATAAGGTAAATAAGCAAGGTGACAATATACAACCTTGACGTACTCCTTTTCCTATTTGGAACCAGTCTGTTGTTCCATGTCCAGTTCTAACTGTTGCTTCATGACCTGCATACAGGTTTCTCAAGAGGCAGGTCAGGTGGTTTGGTATTTCCATCTCTTTCAGAATTTTCCAGTCTATTGTGATCCACACAGTCAAAGGCTTTGGCATAGTCAATGAAGCAGAATAGATGTTTTTCTGGAACTCTCTTGCTTTCTCCATGATCTAGCGGATGTTGGCAATTTGATCTCTGGTGCCTCTGCCTTTTCTAAAACCTGCTTGAATATCTGGGAGTTCATGGTTCACATATTGCTGAAGCCTGGCTTGGAGAATTTTGAGCATGACTTTACTAGCATGTGAGATGAGTACAATCGTGTGGTAGTTTGAGCATTCTTTGGCATTGGCTTTCTTTGGGATTGGAATGAAGACTGACCTTTTCCAGTCCTGTGGCCAGTGCTGAGTTTTCCAAATTTGCTGGCATAATGCATAGGAACCTGGAATGTTAGGTCCATGAATCAAGGCAAATTGGAAGTGGTCAAACAAGAGATGGCAAGAGTGAATGTAGACATTCTAGGAATCAGTGAACTAAAATGCACTGGAAAGGGTGAATTTAACTCAGATGACCATTATAACTACTACTGAGGCAGGAATCCCTTAGAAGAAATGGACTGGCCATAAGGGTCATCAAAAGAGTCCGAAATGCAGTACTTGGATGCAATCTTAAAAACGGCAGAATGATTTCTGTTCATTTCCAAGGCAAATCATTCAATATTACAGTAATCCAAGCCTATGCCCCAACCAGTGACACTGAAGAAGCAGAAGTTGAACGGTTCTATGAAGACCTACAAGACCTTTTAGAACTAACACCCAAAAAAGATGTCCTTTTCACTATAGGGGACTAGAATGCAAAAGTAGGAAGTCAAGAAACACCTGGAGTAACAGGCAAATTTGGCCTTGGAGCACGAAATGAAGCAGGGCAAAGGCTAATAGAGCTTTGCCAAGAGAACGCACTGGTCATAGCAAACACCCTCTTCCAACGACACAAGAGAAGACTCTACACATGGACATCACCAGATGGTCAACACCGAAATCAGATTGATTATATTCTTTGCAGGCAAAGATGGAGAAGCTCTATACAGTTAGCAAAAACAAGACCAGGAGCTGACTGTGGCTCAGATCATGAACTCCTTATTGCCAAATTGGGAGAGTAGGAAACTTAAAAGGGAGAAATACTGGATATCAGACATCATAACGCATAAATGTGAGTTACATAAATTTTATAAAGTTGAAATCAAAATAAAATTTCAAGAAAAATAGAAGAGGCATCTTCTATTTCCACAGTCTGACCAAACAATGGCAACACTGGGCTCAATGTTTGAGCTCTGCTGCTACAGGTACTTCTTAAGATCTATGCCAATAGGTCCTTTTAAAATAACCTTTCCAAAGAGTTTTTTCAGACCCTTCTTTAAGTCTTTATTCCTCAGACTGTAGATGAAGGGGTTCAGCATGGGTGTGACCACAGTATACATCACCGAGGCTGTTGCACTTGAGTGTGAGCTGTGAGTACCAGGCAAGCTAAGGTAAACACCTAAGCCTGTACAATAAAATATCGAGACAACTAAGAGGTGTGATGCACAGCTGGAAAATGCTTTATACTTCCCCTGAGCAGATGAGATTCTATGTATGGAGGAAACTATCTTAGAGTAAGAGTAAATGATACATATCAGGGAACCACCAGCCAGGAACACAGCTTTAAAATACATCTCCAAATTATTGAGAAAGGTGTCAGAACAGGCAAGTTGGATCATCTGATTGAGTTCACAGAAAAAATGGGGAATTTCTAAGACTGTACAGTAGGACAGTCTCAACATCATTAAGCTTTCCAACAAGGAATTCAGGACACTGAGGACCCAGGACAGCAGCACCATCAGTCCACAGAGCCGGGGGTTCATGATGACCGTGTAGAGCAGGGGGTGGCAGATGGCCATGAAGCGGTCATAGGCCATCACAGTCAGGAGGAAGATGTCCAATCCTATAAAGAGTGCGAAAAACTGCATCTGGATAATGCAGCCTTCATAGGTTATAACTTTACTCTGTGTCCAAATGTTCTTCAGCATCTTTGGGACAGTGGTAGAGATGAAACAGATGTCTACAAAGGACAGGTTGGAGAGGAAGAAGTACATGGGGGTGTGGAGGCGGAAGTCTGTGCTGACAGCCAGGATGATGAGCAGGTTTCCAAACACGGTGACCAGGTACATGGAGAGGAAAAGCCCAAATATGAGGGGCTGCAGTTCAGGTGACTCTGAAAATCCTATAAGAAGAAATTCTGAACTTCCTGTTTGGTTCCTTAGTGTCACACGGTGGGTATGATTACCAGGAAAGGGGTAAATATCATGACTGTTTTCATACAAACTGGCATTATTCACATTTTTTAAATGGGACCATATATCTTTTGCCATGAAGAAGTTAATTACAGCATTTTGTTCATGGATTTGAATCTTTTTAGGGATTTCCTTGTGCCATCCCTAATTAGCAGGTTTTTCCTCAAGATGTCATGTATTCAAGTTTTTAATGAGAAATTCTTTCACATATTTGAGGAATCTGTCTTGAATTGAGACAAAGATCAGGCACTGTACATGCAATAAATGCAAGATTCTGAAAAACAAAAATTCCAAAATCCAGTTATGGAAAAGAGAAGCAAATAAAAAACAGTATCAAGTGTGTCCAATGGTTATAGATGTTATGAAGATAAAGTGGATGTAATAAAGAGAGTCAGGAAAGGTGCTATTTTAAAATACATGCTCAGGAAGAAACTTTGAACAAGGTGATATTTGAACAGATTTCTAGAAAAAGAGTGCCAGTGACGTGCACATAACTGGAAAAGTGTGTGCCTGGCAAGGAAAGAGTCAGCGCAAGGGCCTGGAAAGTGCTCGTGTAAGATGGTCCAGTCCAGAAAAGGAAGCCACTTTAATGAGGGACATGAGCATGAGGGTGAGAGAGGAGAGGTGGTGTCAGAAGATGTAGTAAAATGAGATGGCCGTCCTGCTACTGCTGAAACTTCAAGACACGGAGTCCCCTTATCAGCGTTATGTACTTTCAGCACTTATGAAATTCAATTTTAGAAGACTATATGAAACAAGACTGATAGACATCCAAAACCAATCTCTATAGATTTATACATATGTGTATATTTTAGTTATAATTTAATATCAGTGTGGGTCAAGTTGCAGTGAAATGGAGAAAAAAGAGAAATGAGTTTTTCCTGTCCCTTTCCTGAGAATGAAGAACACACAGATAAGCCTGAACATTCCTAGTTTTTACTTCAACAGTTCCTAATCTGTAGTCTTTACCTAAGTTTGCTTTTCTGCCCCCAAAGTCTGCAGGAGCTACATTTTGCATCTTTTATCCTATTTTGCTGTTGTTGCTCAGTCGCTAAGTGATGTCATACTCTTTGCCACCACATGGACAGCAGCACTCCAGGCTTCCCTGTCTAACCTTAACTCTAACCCCGATTATCCTTTGACTCTATGCTAAATACATCCTTTGTCTGGTGCTTACCTTTATAGCATTCTCCCCCTTTTAGTTCATTTTACATATCAGAAAGGTCACAGAGTCCCCTGACTGCCAGACTCAATTGCTAGGTTACTGATGCCAGACTATGACTGTTTTTGAAACAATACAAGGGGAAGAAGTCAAGATCCTTGCACATTTGTTCCTCATCACCAACCTCTGACTGTGAGCCTTCATCTATATAAGCCTCTATGATCTCAGTGAGTGAGCAGTGAGCAGTGGCATGAAGCAAGATCTAAATTCCCTGCCCAGGAATTGAACCTGGGTAGCCCATGGAGAACCAGGAATCCTAGCGATAGTCAACTAAAAAATATAATCACAGCCTGAAAGTAGAGAGTTATTTCATTTGGTGGGAATATTAAGGACTCAGAGCCAGGGAGATAGACTCTCAGTAGCTCTGAGAAAACTGCTCCAAGGGGGCAGGAGGGGATGTCAGGCAATATACAAGTTTGCAACAAAGGGAGCAGGCAGTCTGAACATCAAAGATCAGGTATCAAGTCAAGGAATTTACCATTCTATATATGAGAAGATGCAAGCCTCTGGGCTCACTGAATTCATTCCTTTCACATGCATCTCAGCTATCTGGTGCTAATCCTGTTTCCTTGATCACCTTGCTTCTTGCATTCCCCCAACTCCTCAGCAATCAACTTGCAGATGGCAGCATCTGCTGGATCATAGCTTGGGAAGCTCACATTCACATTTGGAGACCAGAAATTGCTGATGGCTGTGACATGTCCTGTTTATTGATATGGCAGGAGACATTTTAATTTCTCACCACCAAACCAGCAAGGGCTTAGGCTAGAAGCTGCTTTTCTCTGGATTTTTGCTCCCACTGAAAAGTGTGTTTATCACAGAGGCAGAAACCACAAATGTAGGTTGCAAAGTTTATTATTAGAGACACAGAACAGCAAGTGGGAGAGCGCATAGAGTAATGGTTTGTTTAGTTGAGGTAGAAGTCAGGCAGAGATGCACATCCAGAGAGAAAGAGTGTGGGCATTCCCCCCTAGTGAGAGAGTTAATCACTTATATAGACCAGTTCTTCTGGGTCTTCATTTTCCTTCAGGCCAATTGCCTGCTTTCTTTTTCCACACCTGACCTACCCTGGGTCCCTCCCCTGGGGTGCAGGCTCACACACCCCTCAGCCAAGATAGATTTCGAAGTTAAGGCTTCTGGGAGGAGCAAGACTCATTATGGTCTGGCATTATCCATTGACTTTTGACCCACAAGCAGCCCTTCTGAGCATGTGTAGTGTCTCCCTTGTCCCCAAAAGAGGGAAGAACAGCAATCCCTTCATACTTTACTCAGACAGGGTTTTACTTCCCTTTGTCCTTGCCTGAGGTGTTTACAAGAGACAAAGACTGCCTGTTTACACTGTTTCTGTTGTTACTTCCATTTTGGGGCAAACAGGAGGCTGGTTGTAAATTCCTCAACTGGAGGTCACCTATCTCTTGTCTCAGGACACGTAAATAGGAGGCTAGTTGTAAACATCTAACCTGGGGCCCATCTGTCTCCTACATCACCTAGACTCCTCATGGAGAGAAGCACAGTTCTTGAGGCATTAGCCTGCTGTGTTCTCCCCTCTGCCAGCTGAGAATTAAAGCCACCTTTCAATATCCTCCAAACTCTGTCTCCACGTATTTTATTCAGCTTTGGTGGGCAGAGAAAGCCAAGATTTTGGCCTGCAAAAGCCACTAATTCACTTGTAGATTACCAAAATCTTGGGAATAAAATTAAATGAGAATGGCTTTGAACATGTATATTATCATATGTGAAACAAATCTCCAGTCCAGGTTCGATGCATGATACAGAATGCTCAGGGCTGGTGCACTGGGATGACCTGAGGGATGATATGGGGAGGGAGGTGGGAGGGGGGGGTCAAGATGGGGAACACATGTACACCTGGGGTGGATTCATGTCAGTGTATGGAAAACCAATAGAATATTGTAAAGTAATTAGCCTCCAGTTAAAATAAATTAAATTTTAAAAAATTAAATGAGAGAAAATCTTTGAAAATAATGAGAGGAAGAAGTATCTAAATTATCATTTCCTCTTACACAAAGACCTGTGTCTCTGCGTGCACATCCACGCACGCACATGCACGCACGCTTAGTCTCTCAGTCATATCTGACTCTTTGAGACCCCATGGACTGTAGCCCACCATGCTCCTCTGTCCATGGAATTCTCCAGGCAAGAATACTGGAGTGAGTTGCCATTCCCCTCTCCAGAGGATGGATCTTCTCCACCCAGGAAACAAGCCCAGGTCTTCTGAATTGCAGGCAGATTTTTTACTGGGTGAGCCACCTGGGAAGCTCCATTACACAGAGACAAAAGGATTCAAATACACATATGGAAGACAAAGGTGATTTTCATCAAATGTAAAGAAGATTGCCTTAACAAATAGTTATTTTGGTGCAACTTTTAGAGACAGATCTAATCACCAGAGAAGGAAAGGAACAATGAGGAACAGTAGCTATGGAAAGTAGTTGCATATATGTAAAGAGTGATTTAATAACACCAAGTAGGCAAAAGAGGGGCTTCCTAGGTGTCTCAGTGGTAAAGAATCTGCTTGCCAATGCAGGAGACTCAAGAGACATGGATTCGATTTTGCACATACTTATATATATACCGATGTTGAAGCTGAAATTCCAATACTTTGGCCACCTGATGCAAAGAGCTGACTCATTTGAAAAGACCCTGATGCTGGGAAAGATTGAGGGCAGGAAGAGAAGGGGATGACAGAGGATGAGATGGTTGGATGGCATCACCAACTCAATGGACATGAGTTTGGGTGGACTCTGGGACTTGGTGATGGACAGGGACACCTGGTGTGCTACAGTCCATGGGGTTGCAAAGAGTCGGACATGACTGAGCAAGTAAACTGAACTGAACTGATACATATACATATTGATGCTTTTGAACTGTGGTGTTGGAGAAGACTCTGGAGAGTCCTTTGACCTGCAAGGAGATCCAACCAGTCCATCCTAAAGGATATCAGTCCTGACTATTCATTGGAAGGACTGATGCTGAAGTTGAAGCTCCAATACTTTGGCCAACTGATGCAAAGAACTGACTCATAGGAAAAGACCCTGATGCAGGGAAAGACTGAAGGCAGGACGGGAAGGGGACAACAGAGGATGAGATGGTTGAATAGCATCACTGACTCAATGGACATGAGTTTGAGCAAGCTCCAGGAGTTGGTGATGAACAGGGAAGCCTGGCGTGCTGCAGTCCACAGGGTCACAAAGAGTTGGACAGGACTGAGAAACTAAACTGAATTGATATATATGTATAGGTATATAATAACTAAATTGTAAAGAAAAAATGGATTAAAAATTCCAATTCTTTATTTGAAAGGATACAAACAAACAAACAAAAAAAGAAACAGGAAAAAATAATTGAATTTGCTATAAAAGCAAAGGACGTAAACAAGTAGAACAGCAGTCAAATAGAGGATATAGCTAGCAAACTGTTCTACAAATATAGTCAGTTTTACAGGTAGGGAAATAATTGCAAACTAAGCCCATTGGCATTACCATTTTCACACAATATTTTTTATTTGAACATTAGAGTCAGACATGACTGAGCGACTGAACTGAACTGAACTCAAGATACTGTGAAATGCTTGTGTCAGGAAAGCTCTATCAAGGTAATGCTTGCCTGCATTCCTTGGGTAGGATCTTTTCTCATCATTGTCAAATATGTGCCATCTTAAAAAACAAACAAACACTGTCCTTACATCACTGTACATGCCTCCACAACTAACACCTGATCCTCTCTTTCAATTAATTGCAAACGTCCTTGGACTAAATTCTACTTTTACTGGAATAATTTACACCTCCCATTTCCTCTTCTAATTGAATTTCCATGTCCACTGTTGGGGCTTACCAGGTGGCTCAGATGGTAAGGGATTTGCCTGCCAGTTCAGGAGACACAGGAGACAAGAGCTCTGTCCCTGGGTTGGGAAGATCCCCTGAAGAAGAAAATGGCAACCCACTTCAGTATTCTTGCCTGGAGAATTCCATGGACAGAGAAGTCTTGTGGGCTATAACCCAAAGAGTTGCAATGACCCTTGCATTGCAGAGTTTAATGTTCCCTTTTACTTCTGGCTTCATAAATTAATATATCAAGTGCCTTGGACTGCAAGGAGATTCAACCAGTCCATCCTAAAGGAAATCAGTCCTGGGTGTTCATTGAAAGGACTGATTTTGAAGTTGAAACTCCAATATGTTGGCCACCTGATGCAAAGAGCGAACTCGTTTGAAAAGACCCTGATGTTGGGAAGGACTGAAGGCAGGAGAAGGGGACGACAGAGGATGAGATGGTTGCATGGCATCACCGACTCAAAAGACATGAGTTTGGGTAAACTCCGGGAGTTGGTGATGGACAGGGAGGCCTGGCGTGCTTCGGTTCATGGGGTTGCAAAGAGTCACACACAATTGAGTGACTGAACTGACGTGAACTGAAGCACAAAAACAACCCCAGTGATCTTGGCTCTGGGTTAGTCTGGACTGCTTCTCAGGTAAACTCGGGTAAACAGTCTTGCCTTGCCCTTTCACCTTCTTGCCCTTTCACCTTCTCCTGCTGTATTTACTGGGCTATTGAACTCACCTGGGTGGAGTCTCTGAGAGTAAGGTCTCAATATAGATGTCAAAATCCTCTTGGAATGTTGATGGTGGAGAAAGGAGGTATGTTTCCAGATGCTACAGTGGGATGGAGTCAAGCATTGGTTTGCCAGCAAGAGTTATGACTCCAAAAGCAACAACCATATTCTGGCTAGCCCAAGGTTGCTCAGGCTAAGGGATGTAGCAGAGGATATATTTTTACTGCTCCCTGTATCTGCTCATTTCCCTTGTTATCACCACCTGTAAGTAATTGATTCCCCATAGGAGCAGACAGAAAGATTTTCCTGTTTATTCTCTTTGTCTAGGAGACAATGTAACAAGCCAGATGAAATCAGTGTTTATTACTCCTTCCATGATTTCACCTGTCCTCCAGAGGAATAAAACTTAAGATCCCAGCACCAAATCCCATCCCTGAGTTCATGTTTTCTCCAGAGTCTAAGCTTAAGGGGTCTTTCTTGATTAGGTCCATAACAAATTGCATGCGTGCTTACTCAGAGCAAGTAGAGTCATGTATGACTCTTTCCACCCCATGGGCTATAGGCTCCTCTGTCCATGGGATTCTCCAGGCAAGAATACTGGAGCAGGTTGCCATTTTCTCCTCTGGGGATTCTTCCCCACCCAGGGATGGAATCCACATCTCTTGAATCTCCTGCATTGGCAGGTGGATTCTTTACCACTAAGCCATCTGAAAAACTCTAAATGTTTGGTGGGTCACAGTGCTGGATGTCTTCAAAAACAAATAAGCAAACAAAAGAAAACTATTATTCCCCTCGACATAAGAGGGATAAACTTGTTCCTTTAATGTAAAACATTGCCAGTGCATTCCTTGACTTCCTGATCCTTATGCTAAAACTGTTAGAAATGTCATACTTCTCGCATAAGTTAAGAGATGTCATTTAGTCCTCACTAGGAGACTTAAATTGAAGAAAGTAGGGAAAACCACTAGACCATTCAGATATGACCTCAATCAAATCCCTTATGATTATGCAGTGGAAGTGAGAAATAGATTTAAGGGACTAGATCTGATTGATAGAGTGCCTGATGAACTCTGGACGGAGGTTCGTGACATTGTACAGGAGACAGGGACCAAGACCATCCCCATGGAAAAGAAATGCAAAAGAGCGAAATGGCTGTCTGAGGAGGCCTTACAAATAGCTGTAAAAAGAAGAGAGGCGAAAAGCAAAGGAGAAAAGGAAAGATATAAGCATCTGAATGCAGAGTTCCAAAGAATAGCAAGGAGAGATAAGAAAGCCTTCCTCAGTGATCAATGCAAAGAAATAGAGGAAAACAACAGAATAGGAAAAACAAGAGACCTCTTCAAGAAAATTAGAGATTCCAAGGGAACTTTTCATGCAAAGATGGGCTCGATAAAGGACAGAAATGGTATGGACCTAACAGAAGCAGAAGATATTAAGAAGAGGTGGCAGGAATACACAGAAGAACTGTACAAAAAAGATCTTCACGACCAAGATAGTCACGATAATGTGATCACTGACCTAGAGCCAGACATCTTGGAATGTGAAGTCAAGTGGGCCTTAGAAAGCATCACTACGAACAAAGCTAGTGGTGGTGATGGAATTCCAGTTGAGCTATTTCAAGTCTTGAAAGATGATGCTGTGAAAGTGCTGCACTCAATATACCAGCAGATTTGGAAAACTCAGCAGTGGCCACAGGACTGGAAGAGGTCAGTCTTCATTCCAATCCCAAAGAAAGGCAATGCCAAAGAATGCTCAAACTACCGCACAATTGCACTCATCTCACACGCTAGTAAAGTCATGCTCAAAATTCTCCAAGCCAGGCTTCAGCAGTATGTAAACCGTGAACTCCCAGATGTTCAAGCAGGTTTTAGAAAAGGCAGAGGCACCAGAGATCAAATTGCCAACATCCGCTGGATCATGGAGAAAGCAAGAGAGTTTCAGAAAAACATCTATTTCTGCTTCATTGACTATGCCAAAGCTTTTGACTGTGTGGATCACAATAAACTGTGGAACATTCTGAAAGAGATGGGAATCCCAGACCACCTGACCTGCCTCTTGAGAAACCTGTATGCAGGTCAGGAAGCAACAGTTAGAACCAGTCATGGAACAACAGACTGGTTCCAAATAGGAAAAGGAGTGCGTCAAGGTTGTATATTGTCACCTTGCTTATTTAACTTATATGCAGAGTACATCATGAGGAACGCTGGGCTGGAAGAAGCACAAGCTGGAATCAAGATTGCTGGGAGAAATATCAATAACCTCAGATATGCAGATGACACTACCCTTATGGCAGAAAGTGAAGAGGAACTCAAAAGCCTCTTGATGAAAGTGAAAGAGGAGAGTGAAAAGGTTGGCTTGAAGCTCAACATTCAGAAAACAAAGATCATGGCATCTGGTCCCATCACTTCATGGGAAATAGATGGAAAAACAGTGGAAACAGTGTCAGACTTTGTTTTTTTGGGCTCCAAAATCACTGCAGATGCTGATTGCAGCCATGAAATTAAAAGACGCTTGCTCCTTGGAAGGAAAGTTATGACCAACCTTGATAGTATATTAAAAAGCAGAGACATTACTTTGCCGACCAAGGTCCGTCTAGTCAAGGCAATGGTTTTTCCCGTGGTCATGTATGGATGTGAGAGTTGGACTGTGAAGAAAGCTGATCGCCGAAGAATCGATGCTTTTGAACTGTGGTGTTGGAGAAGACTCTTGAGAGTCCCTTATACTGCAAGGAGATCCAACCAGTCCATTCTAAAGGAGATCAATCCTGGATGTTCATTGGAGGGACTGATGCTAAAGCTGAAACTCCAATACTTTGGCCACCTCATGAGACGAGTTGACTCACTGGAAAAGACTCTGATGCTGGGAAAGGTTGGGGGCGGGAGGAGAAGGGGACGACGGAGAATGAGATGGCTGGATGGCATCACCGACTCTGTGGACATGAGTTTGAGTGTACTCCGGGAGTTGGTGATGGACAGGGAGGCCTGGCGTGCTGTGATTCATGGGGTCGCGGAGAGTCGGACACGACTGAGCGACTGAACTGAACTGAACTGAACTGAGGAAATCCTTGTTCATTCCGAGGAGCGTATTTAGATCTTATTAAAAGTACCTTATAGGAACTGTATGATTTTGCATTTAGAAAACCCCGTTCTATGAGGTAGTATTATTATGAAATGGGACTCAAGGGGAATTAGTGAATCCAACAGCTGTAATCTGAGTAAGGCGTGAAATTTTATTGGAATTCTCTCATTTCAAGTTTTCCAAACTCTGGGCCAGTGGTTCTCAACCACAGATGCCTTTGTCATGGTTGTTATTTGGTCATGTTGAAGGAATGCTTCTAAACACCTACAATGCACAGTACAGTATCCGATACAAGTGATGATCCTGTCCCAAAATGTCAACAGTGAGAAAATGAGGAAACTTACTCTAGGCTAGCACATTTCCAACTTCATTGTGCATGCGAGTCATCCAGATGCTGGTTCAAATGCAGTTTTTGATCAGGAGTTCCTGTCTTGAGAGCCAAGAAACTTTACATTTCGAACAATTTCCTAAATGGTGTTAATGAAGCAGGTACTGGACTGTGGCCACTCTGAGTAATCAAGGCTGTGGTTATGTTTTAGAATTCTATGTTCATAGTTTTTTCCCACTAGAAATCATCTTTGCATGAAATTTTATTTTTTTATTTTTATTTTTTGCCTTTTCTAATCCACTTTATTTTTTTATAATTTGTTTATTTTAATTGGAGGCTAATTACTTTACATTATTGTATTGGTTTTGCCATACATTTACATGAATCTGCCCCTGGTGTACAAGTGTTCCCCATCTTGAACCCCCCTTCCACCTCCCTCCCCATCCCATCCCTCTGGTTCTTCTCTGCATGAAACTTTGAATGAAAAGTGCATGCATTCATCCCAGAGCCTATGATAAATTCTGTGTCCAATTCATTTATATATGAGCCCTGGAACCACATCAAATATTAACAATATATTTTTAAACAGTCTCTGTAGGGGCCAAATAATGGTCTCTAAATGATGTCCACACCAATATGGCTTTAACATTTGAATACGTTGTTCTGCATAGCAAGGGGTATTTAAGGCAGAAAGTGGAGTAATATTTCTAATAAGCTGATCTTAAGAAGATTAGCCATGATTATCTAGCTAAAAATAACTTAACCACACATGTCCTCTAAATGTGGATGACAGACAGAAGAGGTTGGAGTGGACCTCTCAATTCAACTACTTAGTTTTCTGTAGTAAATTTTCAAACTTCTTAGGTTCTGTTTAGGCACTTTATGTTAATAGCGCATATGAAGTAGATATAAAAATTAAGGTCAACTTGAAGATATTTGGGCCCATTTGCTGAGAATTTTCCATTATAGAAATTGAAATGCAATTCTGGCTTTAGGTATTTGAGCATTCATACAAGAAAATTAATTCATTATTAAGTTTCCCAATTCTACTTTACATTTTTGTGCCTAAATTTCTGCATTCCTTTAAGTTCATGTTCATTCAATTGTTCATTCTTTTTACTTTTTTCACCTTCTAACTTGCTTTCAAGTTCCTAATAAACATAAAAGATGGGATTGTAAATCCATCAATATGTCTGAAAGTGTTATTTGAATGGGAATGTATGCCAACACACACATAACACACTCCTTCCACTTGGACATTTTCATTAAACTAAAAAAAAGATTTCTACCACACTCATTAGTGAATGAGTGAAGTGAGTGAAAGTCGCTCAGTCATGTCCGACTCTTTGCAACCCCATGGACTATACAGCCCATGGAATTCTCCAGGCCAGAATACTGGAGTGGGTAGCCTTTCCCTTCTCCAGGGGATCTTCCCTACCAAGGAATTGAACCAGGGTCTCCTGCATTACAGGCAGATTCTTTACCAACTGAGCTATCAAGGAAGCCCACACGTTTATTAGTAGTGCTGTTTATTATCCTATGACACATTCAGAAATAATAATATTTAGGCTTGGGGAGATTACATTTTTCACAGTTACATTCAAAACAAAGAAAGACTATTTTGAACTTTCTTGACACGTACAAATAGAATCAGGCAGAATGTAGTCGGTTTGTATATGGCTATTTCATTTGTACAAACTGTACACTTTATTTTTCCAGCTCTATTGACAGGTAATTTACCTATCATATTGTGCAAGTTTAAGGTGTACAGTATAATGATCTGTTATATTTATATATTCCCAAATAATTATTCAATAAAGTTAGTTAACACCTTGATTGCCTCAGGAAATGATCTTTTCTTGGGTGATAACAGTTAAGATCTACTCTATTAGCACATTTCAAGGATGTACTGGAATGGCAGTTAACTACTGCCACCATGCTGACTCTTAGATCCTCAAAATTTATTCATCTTATAACTGGAACTTTGGACTCTTTGACCAACATCTCCCAAAATTTCCCACTCCTCAGGTTCTGTAAAACCAGCATTCTATTCTTTATTTCTCTAATGCTGGACTTTTCAGATTCCACATATATGTAAGATAACACAGTTTTTGTTTTTCACTGACTAAATTATTTCACACAGCATGATGTCCTCAAAGTTCATCCATATTCTCACTAATGGCAGGATTCCATTCTTTATTACTGTCAAAAAATATTATAATATATATACAGATAACATTTTAAAAACTCCATTGCCAGACCAGTGGACACGTTGGTTGTATTCATGTCTTGCATATACTGAGTAATGTTGCAATGAACATGGTTGTACATATCACTTCAAGAGAATGAATTTAATTATTTGAATATATGCCCAGACGTGGAAGTGCTAGATAATATCCCAGTTTTAGGGCTTTCCTGGTGGCTCACATGGAAAAGAACCTGACTGCAATGTGGGAGACCTGGATTCAGTCCCTGGGTTGGGAAGATCCCCTGGAGAAGGGAATGTCAACCCATTCCAGTATTCTTACCTGGAGAATTCCATGGACAGAGGAGCCTGGCAGGCTATAGTCCTTGGTGTCACAAAGAGTCAGACATGACTAAACGACTAACACCTACAATTTTTTCACTTTCATCCTAGTTTTATTTTTCCTAGTTTTAATTTTGAGTAACTTTCATACTTATTTTTGCATAGTGGCTGTACCATAAATTACATTAACACCAATAGTGTGCAAGAGTTCACTTTTCTGCACATCCACACCAACACTAACATTCTCATTTTTTTTCACTTCAAACATGCTCAAACTCACGTCCATCGAGTTAATGATACCATCCAATCATCTTTTCTTTAAATTTTTTATTGAGGTAGCATTTGAATATTTCATTTTTATTGAGGTAATATTAGTTTATAAATGTTTAATGTTACAACATTTGATTTTGAATTCTCTGTACACAGTGGTGTGCTCACCACCATTTTTTGTTGTTGTTTTCATCTGTTAAGATTTTTCACCTTATTTATTCATTTGTCCTCCATTTATCACACTTTCCCTCAGGTAACCACTACTCTGTTCTCTTTATCAATATGTACATTTTTGTCTTGTTTGTGAATTGATATTTTTTATATTCCACATGTATGTGAAATTATATAGTATTTGTCTTTTGCTGTCATTTTTTTCACTTAGCATAATACCCTCAAGATTCTATTGTTGCAAATGCTAAAATTTCCCTTTTTTTTTTAACCTAAGTAGTATTGCACTGTATGTGTGTGTTTCCGTTCCGTTCCGTCGCTCAGTCGTGTCCAACTCTTTGCGACCCCGTGGACTGTAGCCTACCCGGCTTCTCCATCCATGGGATTCTCCAGGCAAGAATACTGGAGTGGGTTACCATGTGTGTTTATATATGCACATATACGTATCCTTCATCCTTTGTCCATTACCTATATCTTTTATCCATATAGCCTTTATTCATTCTTCTGTTGAGTACTTCAGTTCAGTTCAGTTCAGTCCAGTTCAGTTCAGTAGCTCAGTCGTGTCCGACTCATTGCGACCCCATGAATCACAGCACGCCAGGCCTCCCTGTCCATCACCAACTCCCGGAGTTCACTCAAAGCCATGTCCATCGAGTCGGTGATGCCATCGAGCCATCTCAATCTCTGTCGTCCCCTTCTCCTCCTGCCCCCAATCCTTAGGTTGTATCTCTATCTTGACTATCATAAATATGCAGCCATGATCATAGTGATACATATTAATTAGTATTTTCATTTACTTGGAAAAGGGGCTTCCCTGGTGGCTCAGTGATAAATAATCTGCCTGCCAATGCAGGAGACACAGGAGATGGGGGTTCGATCCCTGAGTCAGGAATATCCCCTAAAGAAGGAAATGGCAGCCCACTTAATTGTTCTTGCCTGGAAAATCCCATGGACAGAGGAGCCTGGTGAGTTACAGTCTGTGAGGTTGCAAAGAGTTGAACACAACTGAGCACATTTGCACCTTTTACTTGGATAAATACTCAAGAATGAAATTCCTGGATCATATATTAGTTCTAAAATTTTTTAGAAACCTCCATACTGTTCTCCATAGTGGCTATACCATTTACATTCCCAACAACAGTGTAAGAGGGCTCCGTTTTCTCCACATTTTCACCAGCATTGTTGGTTCTTATGCATTGATAATAGACATTCTGACAGATGTAAGGTAGAAGCTCACTGTGGTTTTTATTTTTTAGTTTCTCTGTTCAGTTTTTGGTGGTTGTTGTTCCGTTTACACGGGACTTCTTTCCCATAAATCCCAATGATTTTTTTTAAATTTTATTTTTAATTGTAGGATAATTACTTTACAATACTGTGATGGATTTTGTCATACAACATGAAATGGTTACAGGTATACATATGTCCCCTCCCTCTCATACCCTCCCCTTCCCCCTCCTCCCCCTCTTGCCGCTCTAGGTTGTCATAGAGCACCAGCTTTGGGTTCCCTGAGTCATCCAGCAAACCCCGACTGGCTGCCTATTTTACATACCGACTCTGTGTCGGTATGAGTGAACTCCGGGAGTTGGTTATCGGGGACCAGCCTCGATATGACCCAGGGTATCCTCGGGATGAACGGCGTCGGCTTCAGAGAGAGAGAGAGAAAGAGACAGAGACAGGGGCTGATGATTCCTTGGTTTACACTGGAAACCAATAAAACCCCAGCACGGGGTTTGCTCTGTTTACGTAGGCCGCAGGCGCCCTCTTGAATCACTGGAGGCACCACACCAGGGCACCCCCTCGAGTGGGTCTTAGAAGCCCAGGCAGATAAGTAAACTCAGAGGGCCCAGCGCTCCAAGAATCTCAACCAGAAAAAGGAGAATAGAGAAAAGGATGGAAAAAGAGAAAGAACGACACGGGGAGACCAAGCTTCAGTGAGCAAGGCCTAAAACTTTATTTTCCAGTGTTGCTTTTATACCCTAAGTTATGCACATAAGAAACAGAGAAAGGGAGGTATAGATTCACACCAAAATCACGTGGGGTCAGCAGTCTTGACCCTTATCAGGATCAGGGCTTATTTTTGTGTGTCTTGTGATAAAAGTTTTAGGTGGTTTACATCCTCTTCTGGCCAGGGGGCCTGCTAACAGTTTATGGCCCTCTCTCCTAACAATAGGTTAGTTAGCAAGTAAAGGGCTTATATTCTTTTAAGCTGACTTTCCTAGAGTCAGGTGCTAGACACATAACAAAGTTACATTCCTATAAGGCACCGGTGTAGTGAGCTGCAAGAAAGGAATTTATTAACTTAAGATCTGATGTGGTTAAATCAAAGGCTACTACTTATATTCTCTATATGTGATTAATATATTTCCAAGGATACAATAGATAGAGGAAACTTTGCAGCAAGCATTGATTCAACAATGAAATCTTTTTTAGTACTACTCTAATGATTTTAACTTCTTCAACAGATTCCTGTATTTTAGAATATTAGGCTTTCTGTCCTTGCATGGCTGGGAGGCTATAAACAGTCACATTCATAGTTGTAAGAGCCCGGACAAACTTGTCATGCAAGTTAGAAAGCTATCAGAGGGGCTTGGATTGGAACACTCCTATTAAGCCGAGGAGAACTTTTAAACTACAGCTCTGAATTAATGTTTTCAGAGAAAGGTGGTTGGGGGGAAGCCCCCGTAAGTATTAGAGGACTTGGTAAGAGGCATAAGATAGTAAAGCAGTCAGATTCCGGTTTTCTTTGGGGTAAATGCTCAGGTAAGTTCAGGGAGTTCCTCGAGCCCTGATTAGCCTTTGCCCGTCAGGCCTCTTCCCCAATTGACCTTTGCCATGGGTAGGATTTCCCTCGCTGGCTCCCGGCAGTTGGTGATGGACAGGGAGGCCTGGCGTACTGTGATTCATGGGGTCGCGGAGAGTCGGGCACGACTGAGTGACTGAACTGAACTGAACTGAACCGAATGTATATATTTCAATGCTCTTCTGATTTGCATTCCCCTAAAAATTAATAATGTTGATCTGCCACAAGTCTTCCTTTGAAAAAAAATTGTTCAATTGTTCTGCTCATGTTTCATTGCTCCTTTTTTTTCTTTTCATTTATATGATATTGAGTTGTATGAACTGATTATGTGTTTTGGATATTAACTCCTTGTCAGTTGTTTTTTGTAACCATGCACGCCTATTCTGTAGCTTATCTTTTTGCTCAGTAGATGGTTTCATTTTCTATGCAAATATTTTTGAATTTAATTAGGTCCCATTTGTTTATTTTTTACATCTATTTCTTTTGCTTTAGAGCAGAGTTCCAAAAAATTTACCATGATTTATGTCAAAGAGTATTCTGCCTACATTCTTTTCCAAGAGTTTGATATGGTGTCAGGCATTGCACTGGGGTTTAAGAACCTCATTTTTCTACATAATGTGAGCAACCTATAAGGTTCTAAGTTCTAAATAACTTTTATAATTAAGAACCATTTTCTGATGAGGGATCGATAGCTATTAGCTAGTAATAGAAAGTTGAAATTGCTAGTTGTTTTGGCAAAATTGTCATGAATCCAAACAATGTACAACCCAAGGACTTGTATTTTTAAAAATCAAAGTTAACATTTTTTTAAATTCTTTTTATTTATTTATTTATTTTAATTGGAGGCTAATTACTTTATATTATTGTATTGGTTTTGCCATACATCGACATGAATCTTCCCTGGGTGTACATGTGTTTCCCATCTTGAAACCCCCTCCCACCTTCCTCCCCATCCCATCCCTCTGGTTCATCCCAGTACACCAGCCCCAAGCATCCTGTATCATGTATCGAACCTGGACTGGCGATTCGTTAGGAATTATAGTTTACTAGAGATATGGATCTACCAAAGGCAATGTTTTGATTAGGGACCTAACCAAAGGGGTATCCTCAATCTTAGACCCTGGAGAAAACTTGAACTCAGAGTTGGGATGAGGTGCTGAGATCTTAAGGATTATAGTGCTGGAAGAAGTAGAGTTCATGGAGAATGATTAATAATCACTGAATCTATCTGGTTCACAACATTGTGTCCTAGACAGGGAGAATGAATAGAACAGTTTTTCTGTCCAGTTCAGTGTTTCTCAGGGAAATCAGTTATTAAGGTGGTGGTAATGTATGGAGGTGAGAGTTGGACTGTGAAGAAAGCTGATCGCCGAAGAATTGATGCTTTTGAACTGTGGTGTTGGAGAAGACTCTTGAGAGTCCCTTATACTGCAAGGAGATCCAATCAGTCCATTCTAAAGGAGATCAATCCTGGATGTTCATTGGAGGGACTGATGCTAAAGCTGAAACTCCAATACTTTGGCCACCTCATGCGACGAGTTGACTCACTGGAAAAGATTCTGATGCTGGGAAAGGTTGGGGACGGGAGGAGAAGGGGACGATGGAGAATGAGATGGCTGGATGGCATCACCGACTCTGTGGACATGAGTTTGAGTGTACTCCAGGAGTTGTTGATGGACAGGGAGGCCTGGCGTGCTGTAATTCATGGGGTCGCGGAGAGTCGGACACGACTGAGTGACTGAACTGAACAAGAGGGACATAAATGTTTCTTCTGCTGTGTCCCTCAACATGTACAACGTTGGGCTGAACACTATGTGGTTATTCATAACTCAGTGCAAGACAAATATTTGACAACACTCTGCTGTCTTGTCCGTGATTAGAGCTTCTATCTCTATCATCAACCATCCAAGACAGATTTGGACATTGTGGAGGCCTCCACCTCAGAGACTTCACTCAGATGAGTCCAAGAACCCAGTAAATACTGCAGGAGAAGGTTAAAGGGAGTGGCAGTCACAACATTTACCTGAATTCATATGACAGCCAATCCAGACTAGCCTGGAGCTAAGATCACTGCATTATTTTGTTCACTTGATTATTTATTAATTGATGATGACAAAGATATAAGTGAATATTGAACTCAGTAATGGACAAAGTCGACCATTAAATGATGAAAATGGAAGTTTGATTTGAAAAGAATATAGGAGGTAAAAAGTGTTTCCACTAAAAATAGAAACTAATTCCAAGGATCTATGTGACTAACTGAAATAAAGGAGTAGGGTATTAACAATGGAGGGATGTATAGTGATACAAGGACACTTTTGAAAATACAGAGCATATTTGACTCTGATGACAAATATCCAGACCAAAGAATGCTGACAGTTTTTCATGAGAGCAGTTCATGAGATATATAGTTCACAGCATCTTTCCTCTTTTAGTATTCAAATAAAAATATATTTACTTTATGAAAAGGTGTGTGCTAATGAGCTTACTTTGCAATTATTCCATTTCCTGTAGGACTGATTATATTTGTGGATAAATTAGACAGCTACTTTCTCTATGGAAAACTGCCTGTTCAAGTCCTTTTCTTTTGTATTTCTGGTTTACTTCATTCAAGCAAAGAATTGGATTTTTCTTTATCATATGCTATTTGGAATCAGTTTTCAAGTACTCATTCCAATCCCGAAGAAAGGTAATGTCAAAGAATGTTCAAAATACCGCACAATTGCACTCATTTCACATGCTAACAAAGTATTGCTCAAAATTCTCCAAGCCAGGCTTCAATAGGACGTGAACCATGAACTTCCAGATGTGCAAGCTGGATTTAGAAAAGGCAGAAGAACCAGAGATCAAATTGCCAACATTTGCTGGATCATCGAAAAAGCAAGAGAATACCAGAAAAACATCTCCTTTTGCTTTATTGATTGTGCCAAAGCCTTTGACTGTGTAGATCACAACAAACTGTGGAAATTCTTCAAGAGATGGGAATACCAGCCCATCTTACCTGCCTCCTGAGAAATCTGCATGCAGTTTAAGGAGCAACAGTTAGAACCAGATATGGAACAGCAGACTGGTTCCAAATTAGGAAAGGAGTACATCAAGGCTGTATACTGTCACTCTGCTTATTTAACTTATATGCATCATGAGAATCACTGGGGTGGAGGAAGCACAAGCTGGAATCAAGATTGCCAGGAGAAATATCAATAACCTCAGATATGCAGATGGCACCACCCTTATGGCAGAAAGTGAAGAAGAACTCAAGAGCCTCTTGATGAAAGTGAAAGAGGAGAGTGAAAAAGTTGGCTTAAACCTCAACATTCAGAAAACTAAGATCATCGCATCTGGTCCCATCACTTCATGGCAAATAGATGGGGAAATTGTGGAAATAGAGGCAGACTTTATTTTGGGGGGCTCCAAACTCACTGCAGATGGTGACTGCAGCCATGAAATTAAAAGATGCTTGCCCCTTGGAAGAAAAGCTATGGCCAACCTAAACAGCATATTAAAAAACAGAGACATTACTTTGCCAACAAAGGTCCATCTAGTCAAGGCGATGATTTTTCTGGTAGTCACGTATGGATGTGAGAGTTGGACTATAAAGAAAACTGAGTGCCGAAGAATTGATGCTTTTGAACTGTGGTGTTGGAAAAGACTCTTGAGAGTCCCTTGGACTGCAAGGAGATCTAACCAGTCCATCCTAAAGGAAATCAGTCCTGAATATCCATTGGAAGGACTGATGCTGAAGCTGAAACTCCAATAATTTGGTCATCTGATGTGAAGAACTGACTCATTGGAAAAGACTCTGATGCAGGGAAAGATTGAAGGCAGGAAGAGAAGGGGAAGACAGAGGATGAGACAGTTTAATGGCATAACTGATTCAATAGACATGAATTTGAGCAAGCTCTTTCTCCTTTTCCTTTAGCTTTTCTTCTTTTCTTAGCTGTTTGTAAGGCCTCCTCAGACAACCATACCCTCTAGGTCTAGCCATATTGTTGCAAATAGTGAGATTTCACTGTTTTATACCTACATAGTATTCTATTGTATAGAACACATTATCTTTGTCCAGTCTTCTGCCAATGAACACTTAGGTTGAAACCATATGCTGACTATCTTGACTATGTGGCAGTGGATATAGCAATACATATTATTTAGTGTTTTTTACATCTTTTGGATAAATACTCAGAAGTGGAATTGCTTAATTAAAGCATAGTTCTATTTCTAGTTTTTGAGGAAATTCTGTACTGTTTTCTATAGTGGCTGCACCAATTTACATTCCTACCAACAGTGTACAGGGTTTCCTTTTCTTGAGATCCTCTTCAAAATTCATTGATTGTAGACTCTTTGATAATAGCTATCCCCACAAGTGCAAGGTGACATCTCATTCTTTTTTGGTTTGCATTTCTCTAGGAAATAGTGATACTGATCAACTTTTCATGTGTTGGTTATTCATCGATATGTTTTCTTTAGGGAAAAAATTGTCTATTCAGGTCTTTTACCCATTTTTTATTGAATTTTTTATTTTCATATTGAGTTGTATGAACTGTTTATATGGATTTTTATCCCTGCCAGTGATATAATTTGCAATATTTTACCCCATCCCATAGATGTCTTTTCATTTTTTAGATGGCTTCCTTTGCTGTGAAAAAACTTTTAAATTTAATTAAGTTCCATTTGCTTATTTTTGCTTTTATTTCCTTAACCAAAAGACAGAGATCCAAAACAATATTGCTATGATTTACACCAAAAAATATTCTGCCCATGTTCTCACTACTCAGAATTTTATGATTCAGGTCTCACATCTAGGTCCATAATCTATCTTGAATTTTTTTTCATATGTGGTGTGAGGAAATGTTCTAATCTCATTGTTTTACACATGGCTGCTTAATTTTCACCAATGTCTCAAGAGGCTCTGTGGTAAAGATTCTGCCCACCAGTACAGGAAACACAGGTTCTATCCTTGAGTCAGGAAGATCCCCTGGAGAAGGAAATGGCGATCCACTCCAGTATTTTTGCCTGGAAAAATCCCACCAGCAGGGAAGCCTGGAGGGTTTATCCACGAGGTTACAAAGAGCTGGACATGACTGAGCACGCACAAATGTCCATTCAGTTTTGGCAGTGCAACTTGTTGAAGAGACTGATGTCTTCTCCATGGTACATTCTTGGCTCCTCCTTTGTCATAGATTAATTGGTCACAACTGTTTGGGTTTATTGCTGGGATCTCTATCCTGATCTATTGACTTATGTGTCAGTTTTTGTGCCAGTACCATGCAGTTCTGATTGTCATATCTTGGTATTGATAGGATAGTCTGAAGTCTGGGATCCTCACGACTCCAGCTTTCTTGTTGTTATTGTCGTTTCCCCAGGATTGCTTTCACAATTCTGGGTCTCTTGTAGTTTCATGTGAATTTTAGGATTTTGTTGTACTTCTGTGAAAAATATCATGAGTATTTTGATTCAGAGTGCATCAAATCTGTAGATTGCTTTTGATTGTATGTCATTTTAAGAGTATTACTTCTTCCACTGCAAAAGCACAGGAATGTCTTTTCATTTCTTTGTGTTATCTTTGATTTAATTCATTAATGTTTTATAAATTTTGGAATACAGATCTTTCACCTCATTGGTTAAGGTTATTTCTAGGCATTTTTTAAATTTGATTTTAACTATATATTTTTAACCTTTCTCCTTCTTATAGTTGATTATTAGTGTATAGGGAGCTATAGATTTCTGTATATTAAAATTTTATCTTGCAACTTTTCTGATTTCATTTAATAGTTCTAATACACTTTTGGTGGAGACTTTGGTTTTTTCTATTTAAAGTATCTTGCCTTCTACATCATGGCTTACTGAAAGACTCCTTTTCTCTCTCCCCTTCAATCAACAGTCAAGAAAACTTCCACAACACAAGAAAGGTGCCTCTGCACAACATACCAGGTTATCGGAGAACTCCACAAACCTGTATTTTTAAGGTGGGGACATATAGGAGAAGCCAACTACCTACAAGAGGGTGATAGATCCTGCAACTTAGGATTTCTCAGACCCATTAGAAGAGCCTTCATCCCTGTGGCCCAGGCAGCATACCGGTAACAGTGGCAGCAAGCACGGGTCGCTCAGTCGTGTCCGACCCTTAGCGACCCCACGGACTGCAGCCTACCAGGCTCCTTCATCCATGGGATTTTCTAGGCAATAGTACTGGAGTGGCTTGCCATTGCCTTCTCCGTCCCAGAGGCACAGGAGACTATAATTAGGATGAAAGAGAACATCTTTGACAGAGGTTGGAAAGTGCTTACTTTCAAGTGAGAATCAAGGGCTGCTCAGGTAGGAAGATTGAAAACCCAAAAGACAAAAGAAAAAGTTATGCCACCTAGTGGATTAAAAAAGCAACACATTTCTAATTTAGTTCCGTTCCATCACTCAGTCGTATCCGACTCTATGCGACCCCGTGGACTGTAGCCTACCAGGCTTCTCCGCCCATGGGATTCTCCAGGCAAGAATACTGGAGTGGGTTACCATTTCCTTCTCCAGGGGATCTTCCCGACCCAGGGATCGAACCCGGGTCTCCCGCATTGGGGGCAGGTGCTTTAACCTTTGAGCCACCAGGGAAGCCCAGCCATTAAGCCCTTTCATTAAAGAGGAGGATATAACGGGGGCCTTTTGTAAAAATGTCCCTGAGGTAGACAACCAGAAGGCAAGTTCTGAACAAAGCATCCTGAACAACGTGCAGACTGCTGCTCCCAGAGTTCTTTCTGCCTTCAGTGGAAGATAAGGCTGGGCACAGGGCTGCCACTGTGCAGTTATGAGTGATCCTGATTAAGGGGGAGTCCTTGAACCTGTTACTCAGGCTCTGAGAGGCTGTTCAAGGCACGGTTGGAACTCCTCACAAAAGCCACGTCTGTGCGAAATTTCATGCTGGTGGGTGGCTGGCGGCGGAGCAGCGACTCTCCTTGGTCCTGGGGTCGGGGTTCATCGTAGATGGTGGAGATGAGCCCCAAGCCAGTTCCACGGGGCCTCTTCGGTTGCCCAAATTGCTGGAGCTTCTCTCCATAGTACCCCAATCCACGCTTGCATCTGGGGTGCTGGCCTTCATTATCCAGGGCATCGGGAACACCTGAGCACTGGCTGCCCAGGCCCTGGCCCTCAGCCCAGCCCTGCCGTTCCAGCACCTTCCGCCCAATGCCCTTGGTATGGCGCTCGAAGGTGCCCACCTGGTGTCTGAACACAGAGCCGGCCTCCTGGCCATCACGGAGCCTCCGTTCCAGACGCATTTGGACAGAGTCTCGGGCATCTTTGTCTCCACCATCTGCATCGTAGTACACGCTCATGTCCACATCCCAGTCATCAGCTGTCTGTTCATCAAAGTCTCCCTCCTCCTGCCAGAACTGGGCGTCGGTGTAAAACACCAGGCCAGAGCCGCCCTTCTCCCACTTGAGCTCTATCTCCTCCTCAAAGAGCCGCTCAGTGGTCCGCTCCTGCCCGGTCACGTCCTCATGCAGTGCCTCGGGCCGCTCCCACTCCTCACCCCGGTAGTCGTAGTCATCTGAGTGTGACTCTTCGTCTTCCTCCTCTGGCTCTTCACAGGAGTTGGATGGTACGTCTGCCAAGCAGCTTCCCTGGGGTATTTCCTCACCCTCGGCTGTGTACACAAACTCTTCTTGCTCCACAGTCTCTGAGTCCTCGTAAGTGAAGGGCACATTGCCATAGCGCCGGGAGGAACCTGTCTTAGGGAACTTAATTTAGTAGAAGGTGCCATTTTTCAAAGGCACCACTTGAGAGGAACAGCACACCAAACACGAGAAAGAACCACAGAAACACTACCACAAAAAGAAAGCAACAACTGTCCAGAGCCAAGCTTCAACACTGTCGTGAAGAAATTCAACACAAGGAAAGTGAGAAAAGCAGCTGAATGAACCCAGGAATACGATTAATGACCAGAAGAAATGCTTTTCCAAAATATTGAAACTTTAAGATAAAACTAAACAGAAATTCCAGAGCTGAAAAACAAACAATAAGCCAGATGAAAAATGCATTAGAAATCATTGGAAATAGGACAGAGTTATTAAGTTTGAAGATGGAAAGCTAGACATGATACAAGTAGAAGAAGAAAGAGAAATGAGATATTAAAAAATGAGGATATCCAATGAGAGGTAACTGACTCTTTAAAGAAGGGCCACTTTAAGGTAATGAGTGTCTGAAAAGGAGAAGAGAAAAAAGAAAAGTGTAGAGAGTTTATTCAGATAAATAAAACTGAGAATTTCCCAAACTTGGGCAAAGAATTGGATGTACGAATGCATAAAGTTAAGACCATCTAATTACTTCAATGCACAAAGACCTTCCCCAGGACACATCATATTAAAGTTGTCAAAAATCATTAACAAAAAAATAATTTATAGCCTGAGACAGAGAAAACAGAATGGTAGCCTTCATGAAACACTCACTAGACTAAAAGAAGATTTCACAGCAGAAATCCTACAAGCCGGGAGGGAGTGGAATGGCATTCTCAAAATTCTGAAAGAGAAAAACTTTCACCCCAAAATATTCTATCCATAAAAATTATCATTAAGATATGAAGGAGAAATACTTTTTCATACAAACAAATGCTAAGGAAGTTTAGCAACACTAGACCTAACCTACAAGAAATATAGAAAGAAGGTCTTCAACATGAAACAAAAAAGTCAAAAGCACACAAAACTTTGAGTAAGGTGACAAATAGAGTCATAAAATTATAAAATACTACAGAATAGATTTTTAAATACCTTATTATAGTGTAATGTGCAAAGAGGACAAAAAGCAGAAAACAATTACGGCTACTTCAATTAGGTAACAAGCTCACAACATAAAAAGACAACTAAAACACAAAACGGGAAAAGGAAAACTAAGGAACCTATGTGTGCAACAAAAATAAGATGCTATCAGTGGGAAAAGGACTATTTTTATCTATGAGATGTTTGCCACAAATCCGCGGTAGTCACAAAACATAAATCCAGACTAATGACTCAAAACATCAAAAAAGAGGAAGCTGATTAAAATACAGGATCCTCGGGGCTGGTGCAAGGGGATGACCCAGAGGGAGGATAAGAGGCGGAGGGAGGTGGGAGGGGGGGTTCAGGAAGGGGAACTCATGTACACTCGGGGCGGATTCATGTCAATGTATGGCAAAACCAACCAATATAATATTGTAAAATAATTAGCCCCCAATTAAAAAAATAAATAAATAAAAAGAAAAAAAAAATGATAGAAAAATGGCCAAATTTAAATGACAGACAGAAACTCAGGAAAAACGAAAAAGGAGGGTGGGGAATAGAATAACCAGAATAGAAAAGATAAAATAGCAGTACTAAATCCTCATCTGTCAACAATCATTCTAAACGTGTCGAATGCACCTATCGAAAATATAGAGTGTATGGATGGATTAAAATACAAGACCCACATACATACTGAACCCAAGAGGCTCTTCATGTCTAAAGACATAGATTTAAAATTAAGTGATGGAGAAGGATAGCCCAAGCAAATGGCAACATAAAAGGTGTAGCCATAATCATATCAGAAAAAAACGGATTTCAAGACAAAAGAGGAAACAAAAGACAAAAATGGACAGAATATAATGCTACAGGGAACAGTTCATCAAGAACACATAACTTGTTTTTATTTACAAGCACCTAACATAGGAACACCAAACATATAAAACAACAGTTAATAGACCTAAAGGGAGAAATTGACAGTAACACAATAATAGCCCATGACTTTAACAATCCTGATATATGAATAAATATCATCCAGATAGAAAGTCAAAAAATAGGTATCAGCTAAATTAAACATAAGGCCAGATGTGTCTGATATATTTATATAGAACATTCCATCCTAATGCAGAAGAATACACATTTTTCTCAAGTGTACATGGGACATTCTCAAGAATAAGCCATGTTTTGGGGATACAAAACTAGCCTCAACAAATTTTGGAAGTTTTGAATCGCATCAAGCTTCTCTTCCAATCACTAGGATATAAAACTAGAAATCAAATAAAAGAGGAAAGATGGAAACAAAATACAGAACTATATGAAAATTGAAACACATGCTAATGAACAACTATGAGGTTAATAAAAATACCATGGGAGAAATAGAGAATCACCTGAAGACAAATGAAAATAAAAATATCACATACTTGAATCTATGAGATATACTAAAACTGAACTAAGATAGAAATATTTGGCAATACAGGTCTACCTCAGACACAAGAAATTTTTGAGGCAAACAATTTTTATTTGCACCAGAAAAAAGATCACCATACAATTTCATGTTAGCAAAACATGTCAAATTGTTTGCTTTCATAATGGCTTGTTGTGAACACCATATGATATCACTTATATGAAGAATCTAAAATATGACACAAATGTACACAAATGTCTCTTTATCTCTGAAACATAAACAGACTCACAGATATAGAGAACAGACTTGCAGTTGCCAAGGGAGAGGGAGTGTAGCGGGGATGGATTGAAAGTTTGGGATTAACAGATACAAGTTATTATATTTAGGATGAATAAACAGCAAGGTCCTACTGTATAGCACAGGAACTATATTCAGTATCCTGTGATAAAGCATAATGAAAAGGGGTATAAAAATAAAGCATATATGTGTATAACTGAATCACTTCTCTGTAGAGCAGAAATTGACACAACATTGTAAATCAACTGTACCTCAATAGAATATTTTTTTTAAAAAGAATGGCTTGTTATGCAACAAGAGCTTACTGATACAACAACCCAAATGAGCAGAAGTAAAGACAATTAAAATAACTTGATGTTTCTTACTTTTGACATTTGATTTGCTCTCGAGACAACATTAATGACAATTTTGTTATGCAAGTTTAATTTAGATCACATTATTAAAGGGTAACTCCATTAAAGTTCCCTTCCAGGTAACCAGAGGAGTTTGAAAAAAAATGAATGTTTGTGGAGAAAAACTTATGACCCTGAAACACAGGACTAGACAGGAATTAATTGTTCTTGCGAGTCACCCTTTTATTATAAAGACTGAAGAGATTCTTTATCATAGAGAGGACATAAAATGTTTCTTATTTGTAATGTACATGCATTTCTCCTAAGTTAGTATTATGACTAGCTTAGAAAATAGGACGATATTTCTTTAGGGCAGCAGCAGAATTCATGTGTAGACAGCACTCTAAGTTTTCAACCAGAAACCAGAAGATAATCTAATAAAAGCACATAAAATAGGCCATTGACTCCTTCACACCAATATATAAACCTCCTCTCACTTGAATATTGATTTTCCATAATTTAAAGAGTTGGTGTATAACATGTAAAACAATATTCTGCCCATGAATGTAAAGTACATTTTAAGACTTAACTATATCGTATTTCACAATATTGTGATGGCCTCTGCCATACATCAACATGAATGGGCCAAAGGGAAGCGTATGTCCTCTCTGGAAAGGAGAGGTCACATTCTTTATGTCAAGTATTTATGCAAATTTGTGTTACCTATTATCCAACTGGCTTAATTAAGTCACTGATGTCATCTAAGACAACTATTGCCTTATTGATTTTCTGTTTGGACCATCTGTCCATTGATATAGTTGGGATTGTAAATTGATACAGCCACTAAGGAAAATGGGCTTCCCTCATAGCTCAGTTGGTAAAGAATCTGCCTGTAATGCAGGAGACCCGGTTCAATTCCTCGGTTGGGAAGATCTGCTGCAAAAGGGATAGTCTACCCACTTCAGTATTCTTGGGCTTCCCTTGTGGCTCAGCTGGTAAAGAATCTGCCTGCAATGTGGGAGACCTGGGTTTGATCGCTGGGTTGGGAAGATTCCCTGAAAAAAGGAAAAGCTACCCACTCCAGTATTCTGGCCTGGAGAATTCTATGGACTGTATAGTCCATGGGGTTGCAAACAGTCAGACACGACTGAGTGGCCTTCACTCACTCACTCATTCACTATGGAAAACAGTAGGGAGGTTTCTCAATGACCTGAAAATAGAACTAGTATATGATCCTGGAAACTATTCTTAGGGATATATCCCCCCAAAATATAAAAGCACAAATTTGAAAAGATACATGCACCCTAATGTTCATTGAAGCACTATTTACAATAGCCAAAATATGGAAGCAGCGCAAATGTCCATCAATAGACAAGTATATAAAGAATGTGTGACAGAAATAAATAAACATTAATATGTATAAATAATGAAATGTTACTCAGACATTAAAAAGAATGAAATTCTGCTATTTGAAGCCATGTGGATGGACCTTACTTTTATTATGTTTTGTGAAATAAGTCAGAGAAAGAAAAAATAGTGTATGATATAACATGATGTATGGTAAATGATCATATGGAATCTTAAAAATAGTACAGTGAGAATACATGCAAACAGTAACATACTCACAGATGCAGAACACAAACTAAAAGTTACCAGACTGTAAAGAGAATGGCATATGAGCAAATTAGCAGTATGGGAAAAAGATCAAAACTACTGTATAAGCAAGGAACAAGAATATATAGTGTAGCACAGGAAATTATAGGCATTATCTTTTATTAACTTTTAGTGAAATAAAATCTGTAAAAATACTGAATCAGTGTGTTATGCACCTGAAATAAATACGACATTGTGAATCAACTCTACTTCAGATTTAAAAATCAGGAAAAAAGTTCAAAAAGTGTATTGCCTTGGGGATACCACATGGATACATGCATTTGATCATCTATTTTTGCCATTGACTATGGTAAGTTCGCCGGCTCCGGTGGCACAGAAGCGAGACGCCGGCTCTGGGCGCAACCGACCATGCACAGAAGCGTGGCCGAGAACAGCTACCCCACGCCGGAGGTCAGGAGCTGCGGCCAAGAGGAGCTACCCCACATCCAAGAGGCGGTGGCTGTGCGGGCACCGGAGGGCCAAGATGAGCTAAGCACGTTCAAGGTCAGGAGGGGGTGCCATGAGGAGATACCCCTCGTCCAAGGTAAGGTATAGCAGCTGCATCTGCTGGAGCAGCCGTGAAGAAATACCCCACTATCAAGGTAAGAGAAACCCAAATAAGACAGTAGGTATTGCGAGGGGGCATCAGAGGGCAGACACACTGAAATCATAATCACAGAAAACTAGTCGATCTGATCACACCGACCACAGCCTTGTTTAACTCAATGAAACTAAGCCATGCCGTGTGGGGCCACCCAAGACAGGAGGGTTATGGTGGAGACGTCTGACAGAATCTGGTCCACTGGAGAAAGGAATGGCAAACCACTTCAGTATACTTGCCTTGAGAACCCCATGAACAGTATCAAAAGGCGAAATGAAAGGATACTGAATGAGGAATTCCCCAGGTCTGTAGGTGCCCAGTATGCTGCTGGAGATCAGTGGAGAAATAACTCCAGAAAGAATGAAGGGATGGAGCCAAAGCAAAACCAGTACCCAGTTGTAGATGTGACTGGTGATAGAAGCAAGGTCCGATGCTGTAAAGAGCAATATAGCATAGGACCCTGGAATAGTCAACAAAAGAGTCCGAAATGCAGTACTTGGATGCAATCTCAAAAACGACAGAATGATTTCTGTTCGTTTCCAAGGCAAACCATTCAATGTTACAGTAATCCAAGTCTATGCCCCAACCAGTAACAATGAAGAAGCTGAAGTTGAATGGTTCTATGAAGACCTAAAAGACCTTTTAGAACTAACACCCAAAAAAGATGTCCTTTCATTATAAGGAACTGGAATGCAAAAGTAGGAAGTCAAGAAACATCTGGAGTAACAGGCAAATTTGGCCTTGGAGCACGAAATGAAGCAGGGCAAAGGCTAATAGAGTTTTGCCAAGAGAAAGCACTGGTGATAGCAAACACCCTCTTCCAACAACACAAAAGAAGACTCTACACATGGACATCACCAGATGGTCAACACCGAAATCAGATTGATTATATTCTTTGCAGCCAAAGACGGAGAAGCTCTATACAGTTAGCAAAAACAAGACCAGGAGCTGACTGTGGCTCAGATCATGAACTCCTTATTGCCAAATTCAGACTTAAATTGAAGAAAGTAGGGAAAACCACTACACCATTCAGATATGACCTAAATCAAATCCTTTATGATTATACAGTGGAAGTGAGAAATAGATTTAAGGGACTAGATCTGATATACAGAGTGCCTGATGAACTATGGAAGGAGGTTTGTGACATTGTACAGGAGACAGGGACCAAGACCATCCCCATGGAAAAGAAATGCAAAAAAAAGCAAAATGGCTGTCTGAGGAGGCCTTACAAATAGCTGTGAAAAGAAGAGAAGCGAAAAGCAAATGAGAAAAGGAAAGATATAAGCATTTGAATGCAGAGATCCAAAGAATAGCAAGGTGAGATAAGAAAGCCTTCTTCAGCGATCAGTGCAAAAAAATAGAGGAAAACAACAGAATAGGAAAAACAACAGATCTCTTCAAGAAAATTAGAGATACAAAGGGAACATTTCATGCAAAGATGGGCTCAATAAAGGACAGAAATGGTATGGCCTAACAGATGCAGAAGATATTAAGAAGAGGTGGCAAGAATACACAGAAGAACTGTACACAAAAGATCTTCACGACCCAGATAATCACGATGGTGTGATCACTGACCTAGAGCCAGACATTTTGGAATGTGAAGTCAAGTGGGCCTTAAAAAGCATCACTACGAACAAAGCTAGTGGAGGTGGTGGAATTCCAGTTGAGCTATTTCAAATCCTGAAAGATGATGCTGTGACAGTGCTGCACTCAATATGCCAGCAAATTTGGAAAACTCAGCAGTGGTCACAGGACTAGAAAAGGTCAATTTTCATTCCAATCCCAAAGAAAGGCAATGTCAAAGAATGCTCAAACTACCGCACAATTGCACTCATCTCACATGCTAGTAAAGTCATGCTCAAAATTCTCCAAGCCAGGCTTCAGCTATATGTGAACCGTGAACTTCCAGATGGTCAAGCAGGTTTTAGAAAAGGCAGAGGCACCAGAGATCAAATGACCAACATCCGCTGGATCATGGAGAAAGCAAGAGAGTTCCAGAAAAACATCTATTTCTGCTTCATTGACTATGCCAAGGCCTTTGACTGTGTGGATCACAATAAACTGTGGAACATTCTGAAAGAGATGGGAATCCCAGACCACCTGACCTGCCTCTTGAGAAACCTGTATGCAGGTCAGGAAGCAACAGTTAGAACTGGACATGGAACAACAGACTGGTTCCAAATAGGAAAAGGAGTATGTCAAGGCTGTATATTGTCACCCTGCTTATTTAACTTATATGTGGAGTACATCATGAGGAACCCTGGGCTGGAAGAAGCACAGGCTCGAATCAAGATTGCCAGGAGCATTATCAATAATCTAAGATATGCAGGTGACACCACCCTTATGGCAGAAAGTGAAGAAGAACTAAAAAGCCTCTTGATGAAAGTGAAAGAGGAGAGTGAAAAGGTTGGCTTAAAGCTCAACATTCAGAAAACAAAGATCATGGCATCTGGTCCCATCACTTCATGGGAAATAGATGGGAAAACAGTGGAAACAGTGTCAGACTTTATTTTAGGGGGCTCCAAAATCACTGCAGATGCTGATTGCAGTCATGAAATTAAAAGACGCTTACTCCTTGGAAGGAAAGTTATGATCTATCTAGATAGTATATTAAAAAGCGGAGACGTTACCTTGCTAACAAAGGTCCGTCTAGTCAAGGCTATGGTTTTCCCAGTGGTCATGTATGGATGTGAGAGTTGGACTGTGAAGAAAGCTGATCACCAAAGAATTGATGCTTTTGAACTGTGGTGCTGGAGAAGACTCTTGAGAGTCCCTTGGACTGCAAGGAGGTCCAACCAGTCCATTTTAAAGGAGATCAATCCTGGGTGTTCATTGGAAGGACTGATGCTAAAGCTGAAGCTCCAATACTTTGGCCACCTCATGCGAAGAGCTGACTCACTGAAAAAGACTCTGATGCTGGGAGGGATTGGGGGCAGGAGGAGAAGGGGACGACAGAGAATGAGATGGCTGGATGTCATCATCGACTCTATGGACCTGAGTTTGAGTGAACTCCGGGAGTTGGTGATGGACAGGGAGGCCTGGTGTGCTGTGATTCATGGGGTCGTAAAGAGTTGGACACGACTGAGCGACTGAACTGAATTGAACTGATGGTAAGTATGGGGTTTCCCAGGTGGTTCAGTGGGTAAATAATCTGCCTGCAATGCCCGGGACCCAGGAGACACAGGTTCTATCCTTGGGTCTGGAAGATCCTCTGGAGGAAAGCATGGCAACCCACTCTAGTATTCTTGCCTGGAAAATTTCATGGACAGGGGAGCATGGCAGACTACAGTCCATAGAGTCACAAAGAGTCGGACACAAATGAAGCAACTGAGCATGCATGCACACATATGGTAGGTATTGAAGACACTGAGGCGAACAAGATAATAGGAACTTAATCAGAAAAAAATTAAATTGCACATTATGAATGACACTACATTTTAAAAGTCTAGAATATCAGGAAAAAGAGTTAAGGTAGTTATATACAAAGAAATGATACAAACAAAAATCAAATCTGTGGTCTGATATTTTAATTTTTACAAATACATGAATGGACATGAACGCTTAGAGTGGTTATTTTTCATAGCAGAACTACAATTCATGATTATTTTTATACAAACAACAAAAATAGTCATTGATGCTATATGTTTTATTTGAGAATATATATTTTTTTCCTTTTTTAATTAATTAATTTTAGTTGGAGGACAATTACTTTATGAAATTGTGATGGTTTTTGCCATAACATCAACATGAACCAGCCATGGGTGCAAAATGTACCCCCATCCTAAACTCCCTCCCACCTCCCTCCCCACTGAAACATGCATATTACCATATGTTAAACAGATAACCAGTGCAAGTTCAATGCATGAGAATACATTATTTTAAGAAGGATTTTCCAGGCAGCACTAGTGGTAAAGAACATGCAGGGTAGACATAAGAGATTCAGGTTAGATCCCTGTGTTGGGAAGATCCTGTGGAGGAAGGCACAGCAATCCACTCCAGTATTCTTGCCTGAAGAATCCCATGGACAGAGGAGCCTGGCAGGCTATAGTCCATAGGGTCGCAAAGAGTTGGACTTGACTAAAATGACTTAGCATGCATGCAGTTTTAAGAAATTCATCTAGTTATATGAAAAAATGATTAATTACAAATTATCCAGGTCCAAGACTGAGAATAAATCTAAGAAACTGGGAAAACCATAAAATGAAAAAAAAAAAATGTTTGAATTATGAGAGATATCACAAGACTGAACTGAGTTATATAAATTATATGGAGAAGTTGAAGTCAAAAAAGGAAAATTCCAGGAAATAAATTGAAACAGCCAGTTCAACTTCCACAGCCTGATCAAAGATTAGCAATTTATGATTCTGAGGCTTTTCTTCAGCCCAGGTGAATTACCTTTTTTTATAGCGGATATTTGAAAGAATGCTCTCAGAGCTCTCTTAATGTCTCTGTTCCTCAGACTGTAGATGAAAGGGTTCAGCATGGGTGTGACCACAGTGTACATCACCGAGGCTGTTGCACTTGAGTGTGGGCTGTGGGGAGCAGCAGAGCTAAGATACACTCCTAAGGCTGTATAGTAAAACAAGGAGACAACTGAGAGGTGCGATGCACAGGTGCAAAATGCTTTACACTTCCCCTGAGCTGATGAGATTCTACATATTGAGGAAGCTATCTTACAGTAAGTGTAAAGGATACCAGCAAGGGGAACACCACCCAGAAGCCCAGCTGCAAAATTCATCACCAGTCCATTAAGAAAGTTGCTGGAACACGCAAGCTGAATCAACTGTTTGAGTTCACAGAAATAGTGAGGGATTTTCACCTCTCTGCAGAAGGACAGCGTCAATACCATTAAGGTTTCTAACAAGGAATGTAGGACACTGATGATCCAGCTAACCAAAACCAGAATTCTACAGTGTTGTGGGTTCATGATGACCGTGTAGTGAAGGGAGTGACAGATGGCCACAAAGCAGTCATAAGCCATTACAGTCAGGAGGAAGTCATCCAACACTGTAGACAGCATGAAAAAATACATCTGAATCATGCAGCCTTCATAGGTTATAACTTGGCTCTGTGTCTGGATGTTCCACAGAATTTTTGGGATGGTGGTGGAGGTGAAACAGATGTCTACAAAGGACAGGTTGCAGAGGAAGAAGTACATGGGGGTGTGGAGGTGGGGGTCTGAGCTGACAGCCAGGATGATGAGCAGGTTTCCAAACACAGTGATCAGGTACATGGAGAGGAAAGATCCAAATATGAGGGGCTGCAGTTTTGGTTCCTCTGAAAATCCCAGAAGAAGAAATTCTGAAACATGTGTCAGGTTCCTTGGTACCGTGTGCTGAAGGTAACTATGAGGAAAGGGGAAAATAGCATGACTGATATTTTACACAGATATTGCTCACATTGTTGAAGGGCTGCCATTTATAATAACCTATCAAAATATTAATTTCAAAAATTTGTTCATGAATTCAGTCCCCTTGGTGGAATTTCTTATAGTATTTTTAATTAGCAAGCTTGTTCGACTTTCAGCATTTTCCCTGGCAAGTCATGTATTCTCATATTTACGGAGAAATTCTTTCATTTTCTCAGGGCATTTAAATTATGTGCCAACAATGTTCCAGGTGCTGTCTAGGCAATGAGTATGGGGTGCTGAAAAATAAGAGCTCTTACAATCCATCTACATATCACATATCAAGGAATCCCTTATATACATTATATATCTTTAGAACTTTAGGAGATTGTTGCAAAGTTGGCTTGTAAGTACTAATATATCCAACTTTTCTTTGTTGCATTGTCTCAGGGGTCATTTGAGTTTATGGGAGATTTTCCCTCTTAATTTGAATATGTCCATTTCATTTCTCTTTTTTATTTCTCTTTCATGCTTTTCATTTGCTCTAAATACCGAGAAGAAATTGGCCTTACCAAAGCTGAATCCCAAATTTATTGTTCTATAGGAAGTTTATAAACTGGAATTTGGGGTGGGATGGGGAGGGAAATAGGAGGGAAGTTCAGAAGGGAGGGGATATATGTATGCCTGTGGCTGATTCATGTTGAGGTTTGACAGAAAACAACAAAATTCTGTAAAGCTATTATCCTTCAATTAAAAAACACACAAATTTTAAAAATCCTGGAACTTCTGGGCGAAAATTATACATTCATTTGGAGAATAATAATTTTACCTGACAAGCTTGATGTGTAACCATTCATGGCCTAACAAGGGGGGATCTGGGTGACAAATTTATGATAATAACACAAGCCAGAACATCGTGTGTGCGTGTGTGTGTGTGTGTTTACCTGTGCCTTGTGAAGAGAGACCGGTTCTTAAAGCAGAGGCGTCTGTACTCATATGTTAAGATGACTTATAATACAGAGGTCAGAAGTTGGTCAATGATGGAACTAAGTCGGGAAACTGACATAATTCACAGGATGGTTTTAAACTAAATTCATAAAGTGCAAGGAACCACATGCAAGGAGGGATTGTCTACGTGCTGAAGGTTCAGCTGTAGCAGGGAGGCCACCTTGTTCCTCAGCATCCCTGACACCACCTCTAATCACTCCCCCTCCTACTTATTCCTTCGCCCCACTGGCTTCCTTGTTTGCACTTGAACATGTGGAACAAGCATCTCTGTCTAGTCCTTAGCAGTGGCAGCGTGCTTTGCCAGACACACACTTCTTCTGCCGTCACAAAGGCTTCTTCTCTCTTTCTTCAGGAATCTTCAAACATCACCTAGTTTAAAGCTCTTCCCTGAACACTCAGGACAAAATAACACCTCCTGCCACTCTCTCCTTTATACCTGGGTTTGTTTTTTCATAGCACGTGTGACATTCTGACATATTCTATCACATTTTATTTGAATATCCTTAATCACCATCCTTGCATTGTGAGAGGCTTATTTTTCAGCACTTTCTACAGGGTCAGCACTAAATATGCGTTTCTCAGATAAATGAAGAAATACCTCATTAGAACTCTAGAATATACGAGCTCTTTGCCAATGTGATGAGAATGGGACAAAAATTCTCTGTCGGAGATGAAATGGAGTATACTTTGGAAAGGAACTTTTCTATAAATAAGGTATTAAGATCTTCAGGGCTAAATAGAAATTGCAGTATTTCAGCTATGAGATTTTGCCAGTTTGTGTGCAAACTAGTCATGGTATTTTCCTTTTTCCTGGTAGGCACCTCCACCCCATGGAATCAGGAAATAATACATGAGTTTCAGAATTTCTTCTTCTGGGACTTTCAAAAGAACAAGAACTGCAGGCTCTCATGTTTGTGCTCTTCCTCTGCATGTACCTAATCACTGTGCTTGGAAACCTGCTCATCATCCTGGCCATCAGCTCAGATTACCACCTCCACACCCCATGTACTTCTTCCTCTCCAACTTGTCCTTTGTAGACATCTGCTTCACTTCTACCACCATCCCAAAGATGCTGTGGAACATCCAGACACAGAGCAAAGGTATCACCTATGAAGGCTGCATCACCCAGGTGTATTTTTACATTCTCTTTGCAGGATTAGATGACATTCTCCTGAGTGTGGTGGCCTATGATTGGTACGTGGCCATCTGCTACCCACTGCACTACATGGTCATCATGAGCCCCCGGCTCTGTGGACTGCTGGTTCTGATATCCTGGGTGCTGATTGCCTTATATTCCTTGCTACACAGTTTAATGGTGCTGCGATTGTCCTTCTGTCCACTTGTGAGAATCCTCCACTTTTTTTCTGAACTCAGTCAGGTGGTACAACTTGCCAGTTCTGACAACTTTCTTAATAACATAGTGATGTATTTTGCAGCTGTCCTGATGAGTGGTGGTCCTTTTGCTGGTATCCTTTACTCTTACTGTAAAATAGTTTCCTGCATATGTAAAATCTCATCAGCCCAGGGGAAGTATAAAGCATTTTCCACCTGTGCATCTCACCTCTTTGTTGTCTCCCTATTTTATTTTACAGTCCTAGGAGTGTTCCTTAGCTCTGCTGCTACCCACAGCTCACATTCAAGTACAATGGCCTCGGTGATGTACACTGTGGTCACACCCATGCTGAACCCTTTCATCTACAGTCTGAGAAACCGAGATATAAAAGAGGGTCTAAAGAGATTGTATTTGATGCCAAGTATAAAAGACCAATTACACTAGTGCTCTGGATTGCATAACTCAAAGTATCAAAACCAGAAATTGTTCTTTGATCGTTGTGAAATAAAATTTACTCCTTGCATTTATTTTTTGGGACTTCATGTTTTTTTCCTTCTTTAAATTCAGTATCTTTATAGAATTTTAGGAACCCTCTTATTATGCTTTATTCTCAGTCTTACACGTAGACAGTTTTTATCTTTTTCTACCCACCATTTTCATCTCTTTGCATCAAAAATGTTTGGAAATTCCCTTTCTTTGATGGAGTATCATAGAATTATGAAGAATTTATTAGGAGTTATATCTTTTCATTAGAGCGTTTAGTCTGTTGTTTATCAGTTACCCAGGTGTGCCCACCTCTTTGTGACCCCACAGATTCCAGCATGGCTGGCCTGCCTGTCCCTCACCATCTCCTAGAGTTTGCGGAAGTTCATGTTCTTGCATTGGTGATGCCATCCAGCAATCTCATCCTCTGATGTCCTCTTCTCCTTGTGTCCTTGATCTTTCCCAGCAGCAGGGACTTTTCCAGTGAGTCACCTGTTTGTATCAGGTGACCAAAATACTGGAACTTCAGCTTCTGCATCAGTCCTTTCAGTGAATATTCAAGGTTGATCTTCCTTAAGACTGACTGGTTTGATCTCCTTGTTGTCCAAGGGACTATCAGGAGTTTTCTCAAGCAGCATAGTTCAAAGGTATCAATTATTCCACACTCTGCCTTCTCTACGACCCAGTTCTCACAACCGTATGTGACCACTGGGAAGACCATAGCCTTGCATATAAGGCCCTTTGTTGGCAGAGTAATAATGTTTCTGCTTTTCAACACACTGTCTAGGTTTACATTGGTTTCCTGCCAAGAAGCAATCATCTTCTGATTCCATGGCTGCAGTCATCGTCCACAGTGATTTTGGAGCCCAAGACCTGGAAATCTATCACTGCTTCCACCTTTTCCCCTTCTATTTGCCATGCGTTTTTTTTAAATTTTCTAGAATTTCCATTTTTCTTTCCTTCTTTGGATTCAGCATATTTATACAATCTTGGCACTTTCTTTCAGTTCACTTCAGTTACTCAGTCGTGTCTGAATCTTTGCGACCCCATGAATCACAGCACACCAGGCCTCCGTGTCCATCACCAACTCCCAGAGTTCACTCAGTGTTATACACAGGCAATTTTTACTTTTTCCTACTCCACAACTTACATACCTTTGAAGAAAAAAATATTTGGAAATTTCATTTCTTTGGTGGGGTATCATAGATTTATGAAAAATTTCTTAAGAATCATGTCTTTTTATTAGAACATTTAGTTTGCTGACACTGATAGAGATTATCCATAGGTATTGCTTATTGCCAGTGTGTTCTTTCTTCTTCCTTTTGTATTTCTTATTTTTTCCTTCTGTGTGTTTCTTTAGGTTTGACGTTTTATGTAGTGGTATGTTTTGAGCAAGCTCCAAGAGATGTTGAAGGACAGGGAAGCCTAGTGTGCTTCAGTCTATGGGTAGCAACAAGTCAGACACGACTGAGCGACTAGACAACAAGGTAATAATGCTTGTGTTTCTTTCTCTCTAGTTTTTGTGTCTCTAGTGCACTTTTTTGATGCATGTTAAACAATGATGACCTAAAGCTGTATTTTCTTTTTAAAACAGGCTGTCTTTTAAGTTCCTGCACTTTCAAGTATTCACTACATTTTCACTTCCTGAGCTCATTTGTGTTTCTTGTCATGTTTAACACCTCACTATTGATCCCTTTAATTCTTATTGTAGCTATTCTTGACTTTAGAAATTCTTTTTGTCTATTAAATTTTCCTTCTAGCTTGAGTGATTTGATTCTCAGCCCTTCTACACGTTTACATTTACTAGTGGGATTTTGCCTTTCATACAGTTTCTTCCCACTTATTATACATTTTTCTTTCCTTAGAGAAGATTCTACATCATTCTTTGTTGAGTAGGCTTAGAAGTGATAAATTGTTACAGTCTTTGCTTGTCTGAAAAATTTCTTATCTCTCCTTCAATTCTAAATGATAGTCTTGCTAGGTAGTATGCCTTAGTTTGCAGGTTTTTCCCACTCATCATTTTAAATATATCAGATTTCTCCCATCTGACATGTAATGTTTCTACAAAAAAAAGGGGGGGGAATCATTTGATAGACTTATAGGGCACATTTTTATATAATGCTGCTGTCTTTTGCTTCCTTTAGAAACCCATATCTTTAATATTGCAGTTTTCATGGATGGATCTTGTTGTTCTTGTTGCTGTCATTTTTCGGGGACACTGTTATCTTCTGGTACCTGAATCTGGTTTTTTATTCATCTTTGAGAAGGTTTTCAGCCATAACTTTTTCAAATACCTTTTGACTATCTCTCCTTCTGTCTTTTCTTTCTGGACACTCCAGTTATGCCAGTGTTGGTGTTCTTAATGTAGTCAAACATCCCTCTAAATAGTCTCATTTTTAATTTGGTTTTTTCTTTTCTGAGTCATTTCCATGATTTTATATTTCAGTTATCTATGCATTCTTCTGTATTACCCGGTATACATTAATTACTTCTAGTTGTTGGTCGTTTCCTTTATTGTAGGTTCAGTTCTAACTAGTTTTTATTTTATAGTTCCCTGTTAAAATGATCATTGTTTCATCAGTCCTTTTTTTCAGAGAATTAAATATTTTATGGTCTTCTACTTATTAACAAAATGCACAGGGTGAATACTGGAAATAAAACTTCTTTTGGAAGATTCTTTGAATCATTTTAGCTTGAGTAAATGGAGTTTTATGTCATCTTTACTAATGCATAGATTCCAAATCTAGTAAACTGTTTATTTCTCTTTCATTAGCTGCTTTTCAGGCATGTTTTTAGGGCTTGAATCAGGTATGAGTTATGGCTTCCTCTTTGATTTGTGGCCAATACTGGCCTAATGGGAGAGAGGCAGCTCCCAAGTTGCTAGATCAGAAGCTCTGAGGGTCAGGTATGAGCTGACTTTGTTCCCCCTAAGAGTGTGCTTCCCCATTCCTGCACCAGCTTGGTCGACCCAGAGGGGAGCAGTGCTGGAGCAAGAAGTGCTTAGGTGAGGCCCTGAACATATGATGGGGCATGGACCTATTGACCTAGGCAGAGCTTGAGATGCAGACTACCTCTGATGAACTGTCTCTGTAAATACCACCAACAGTTGGCCCTCCCCTGCTCAGAAGCATCTCTGGGTCTGAAGCTCTTTTGTCACAACAGTAGGGCTGCTGTTCTTATTGTGGTATGGGCTTTAAATCCAGGGAGCAGGGACTTGCATGGACTTCTGATATGGATAGGGGGTGGGCTGTGGCACACAGCTGTAGTCAGTGATTGGGGTTGCTTCTGATGTGAAGCCCATGTAAGCTCCAGTAATAGAGGTCGTGGCCCTGCTTAGACATTGCTTCATGTCTGAGCCTCTGCTGTGATTCACAGCCTGGTTCCCAAGTATCCACTCATCTCAGGTTGATGCTTGGAAACTCACTAACTCACACACACACAATATATATATATATATATATATATATATATATATACTGCATCTCCTGTATGCAGGCAGATACTTTACTGCCAGATTCACCTGGTGGATCTGCCTGCAATGCAGAACATGTGGGTTTGACCTCTGCATTGGAAAGATCCCAGGGGAATGGAAAGGCAACCCACTCCAGTTTTTTTGATTGGCAAACCCTACGGACAGAGGAAGCCTGGCGGGCTACAGGCCATGGGGTCACAAAGACTCAGATGTGACTGAGCACAGCACGCACACACATATAATACGCTAAGATAGTTCAAGGTGCATATCAACATATAAATATCTCTCTTATAAGTGCAAACATTTAGTAGTGAGGGGATAAAGTATAGTTTAACTTCTGATATAACTGGGAAATTTCCAATTGACTTGGAGAAACTATCATGCATCCAAGGAGTATATTGACCAAGGTTTTATACTAAAGCAGCGAGGAGAACAGTAATGTTTAGAGATTCAGTGTTTCTGTCTCTGCCCCAAATCAAAGCGTTAAAGACCCAAGGGAACTAATCAAGACAAATCCTCAGTGTTACTGTTTAAAGAAAATTTTATACTCAGAGATGTGATGACATGCCGAGAACCTTAAGGATTTAGAATCAAGAGAATTAAGAGGAAGGAGTAATAAAAAATGAATTCACCTAACTTATAACGCAGTGTCTTAGAAACAGAGAATTAGCAGGGGAAAAAATCCATTCTGTCCAGAAAAGTGTCCCCATGGGAAATCATGTATTTAGAGGATGGAGTAACCAGAGGAAACATGTATAATGAGCTGACACAGGAAGCTCCAAATATCTCCTCTTCAGCAGTCCCTCAGCCTCTGCCACTTTGGTTGGGGAGGACCTGTTTCTTGCTTTTGAAGTTCTACATCTGTCTGGGAACCAATGCTGGATTTTTATCACTTCCTGTTTTCTTATTTGGGGACAAAATTTCTGTCTGCATCAGTAATCATTTAGGGAGGAATTTTGACTTCTACAGGGAAAGCCTTCTCTCTCAATCTGCAGGCAGGTGAGTCTGAGAACTCCACAGACCCTGGGAGAGGGTCAGTGATGATGGAAGCCCTGAATGTGTACTTGAGGTCACCAGAGGACCAATCTTGCATAGCAAGAGGCCAGAGGTCATTGTGGTTGTTTTCTGGTTTTCTTAATATAATGCGCTTATTTATGGTCTAAAAATAAAGTGAACATTGCACTTGAAAATCCAAGTGTCAATCTTGACAATTAAATGGTAATCATAGAAGCTCAAAAGGAATGATGTTAGTGGTTTAGTCGCTGATTTGCTCCAACTCTTGTGTCCCCATGGGCTGTAATCCACCCGGTCCTCTGTCCATAGGATTTCCCAGGCAAGAATGATGGAGTGAGCTTCCATTTCCTTCTCCAGGGGATCTTCTCAACCAGGGATTGAACCTATGTGTCCTGCATTGACAAGCAGATTCTTTATTTTCTGAGCCACCAAGAAAATCCCTTTAGAAGGAATAGGAGGATCAAAATGCTTCCAGTACAAGTAGAAAATAATTATAAGGATCTTATTTATGAACAAGAGGAAACAAATAAGGGAAGCCCTTAAGAAAAAGAAATCTTCTACAGCTTTATATGCTTCATATAAAACATATCCAACTTCTGTTGTATTTTGTCTATTTCTGATATTGAATTGGTAGCTTATATTCCAATTTTTTCTTTTCCTCTTGGGATATTCAAGCTGTAAGATGTTCCATGTCATATCATTTTTTAATGTTCTTGGACAAAAGATATTTTTCTTTATTATTTTATCAGATATCAAGGAGATGTCACTGGAGTTGGAATGTTAATGAAGCAAGGAAACCTTTTTTATTGCATTGTCTCAGGGGTCACTGAGTGTATTGGATATTATTTTTCTTTAATGTCCATATATCCATTTCATTTTTCTCTGTTTCTTTCACTCTCACAAATTTTATTCTTCACTAAATATCAAGCAGAAATTGACTATACCGAAAATGAACCCCACATTTATTGTTCCATGAGAATTTTATAAACTGGAATTTCACAGTAAAAATTATATATTCTTTTGGAGAATAATTATTAGACCTGACCCGCTAAGCTGTAACCACTCACAGCCTAAAGAGGGTGAATCTGGGTGACCAATGTATGATGGTGACACAACACAGAACGTGGTGTGTGTGTGTGTGTGTGTGTGTCTGCACTTTTGTCTTGAAAGGGAGAACAGTTCTTAACAGCAGATGCACCTGGACCCATACGCTAAATGACTTAGATACAAAGATCAGCGCAACAGATTGAACTAAGAGACAAATCTGATATAATTCATAGAATGATTTTTTAGCTAAATTGAAAATGTGCAAGGAAACACATGGAAGGAGGGGTTCTCTGTGGACTGAAGGTTCAGCTGTAGCAGGAAGGCCACCTTGTTCCTCAGCATCCCTGACACCATCTCTAATCACTCCCCTCCTGCTTTTCCCTCTGCCCCACTGGCTTCCTTGTTTGCTATTGAACATGTGGGACAGCATCTTCCTGAGGTCCTTAGCAGTGGCAACTTCCTCTTCCAGGCACACACTTCTGACATCACTCTAGCTCCTTGTCTCTTTCTCTAGGAATCTGTTCAAACATCACCTAGTTTCCTGGACTTTCCTGAACACTCAGGACAAAATAACACCTCCTACCACTCTCTTTTATACCTGGCTTTGTTTTATCATAGCATCTATCACATATTCTGACATATTTTATTAGCATAACCTCATTCACTATCCTTGGGTTGCTAGAGGTTTGCTTTTCAGCATTTCTACTTCTTGTCTCCATGTTCTTGGAACATGGTTAGCACTAGATATGTATTTCTCAAAAGAATGAAGGAATGTCACATTAAAACTCTAGAATATATGACATCTTAGCAAATGTGATGAGAATGGGACAGAAATTCCTAGTCAGAAATGAAATGAAGTATAGCTTCAAGGGACTTTCACAGTGACTCAGTAGTTTAGAATCTGCCTGCAATGCAACACCTATTCAAGAGATGCAGGATCAATCCCTGTGTTGGAAATAACCGTTGGAGGAGGGCATGGCAACCCACACCAGAATTCTTTCTTGGGAAATCCCATAGACAGCGGAGGCTGGGGTGTGACGGTCCTTGGGGCTGCACAGAGTGGGACACAAATGAAGCGGCTCAACATACACACATACTCTATAGGAGAACTTATCTGCAAATAAAATATTAACATCAACTTCTTGAAGGCTAAATAGAAATTACAGTATTTCAGCTATGTGAATTAGTATGAGTGAAAATTGTCATTATTTTTCTTTTTCCTGGTAGTCACCTCCACCCCATGGAACCAAGTAACATTACACAAATCAGGATTTCTTCTTCTGGGACTTTCAAAGGAAGCAGAACTACAGTCCCTCATATTTGGGCTTTTTCTCTCCATGTACCTGATCACTGTGTTTGGAAACCTGCTCATCATCCTGGCTGTCAGCTAGGACTCCCACCTCCACACCCCCATGTACTTCTTCCTCTCCAACCTGTCCTTTGTAAACGTCTGTTTCACCTCCACCACCATCCCAAAGATACTGTAGAACATCCAGACACAGAGCAAAGTCATCACCTATGAAGGCTGCATTGCCCAGATGTATTTTTACATTCTCTTTGCAGAATTAGATGACATTCTCCTGAGTGTGATGGCCTATGGTCGGTACGTGGCCATCTGCCACCCTTTGCACTACACAGTAGTCATGAGCCCTTGCCTCTGTGTATTCCTGGTTCTGATATCCTGGGTGCTGATTGCCTTGTATTCCTTGCTACACAGCTTAATGGTGCTGCGATTGTCCTTCTGTCCAGAAATGCAAATCCCCCACTTTTTTTTTTGTGAACTCAGTGAGATGGTACAACTTGCCAGTTCTGACAACTTTCTTTATAACATAGTGATGTATTTTGCAGTTGTCCTGATGGGTGTTGGTCCTTTTGCTGGTGTCCTTTACTCTTACCCTAAAATAGTTCCCTGGATATGCAAAATCACATCAGCTCAAGGGAAATATAAAGCATTTTCTACCTGTGTGTCCCACCTCTTGGTTGTCTTCCTATTTTATTTACAGCCTTAGGAGTTTACCTTAGCTCTGCTGCTACCCACAGCTCACATTCAAGTACAATTGCTTCGGTGATGTACACTGTGGTCACACCCATGCTCAACCCCTTCATCTACAGTCTGAGAAATCAAGATATACAAGGGGCTCCAAAGAGATTCTACTTTATGCCAAGGTTAAAAGGTCCAATATCCCAATCCCCTGGACTGCATAACTCAAAGCCTCAGAACAAGAAACTGTGATACTTTGATCATTGTGAAATAAAATTTTCTACTATTTGTTTCCTGGGATTTCCATTTTTCTTTTCATCTTTGGATTCAGCATCTTTATGCAATTTTAGGAACTCTCCTTATTAAGTTTTTTCCTTAGTATTACGTATAGGCAGTTTTTATTTTTTCCTACTTCAAAATTTTCCTACCTTTGGGTCAAAACGTTTGGAGATTCTATTATTTGATGGGGCATCATAGATTTATTAACAATAACTGCTTCTTAAATGACACATGTCATTCCAAGCAATTTTTCTTCTATTTCCCTGAAGTAATAGTTATGAGTTGCATTAATCATTTAAAAATACACTTAACAACCAGGAGAATTTATATTATTCTTATTACAGTTGGTTGTGTCAGTGATATAGAAAAATAACTGTCAGGTTACAGGAGGATTTCTGACCATGAAGAGTCAGAACCCTTAAATCTCTTGTTCAGGTGTCAACTTGTGTGTATATCTCTACATATATCAGTTCAGTTCAGTCACTCAGTCGTATCCGACTCTTTGCCACCCCATGAATCGCAGCATGCCAGGCCTCCCTGTCCATCACCAGTTCCTGGAGTTCACCCAAACTCATATGCATCGAGTCGGTGATGCCATCCAGATATCTCATCCTCTGTCGTCCCCTTCTCCTCCTGCCCCCATTCCCTCCCAGCATCAAGGTCTTTTCCAATGAGTCAACTATTCTCATGTGGTGGCTAGCATACTGGAGTTTCAGCCTCAGCATCAGTCCTTTCAATGAACACCCAGGACTGATCTCCTTCAGGATGGACTTGTTGGATCGCCTTGCAGTCCAAGGGACTCTCAAGAGTCTTCTGCTGGGAGCCAGTGAGGGAAATCCTACCCATGGCAAAGGTCAATTGGGGAAGAGGCCTGACAGGCAAAGGCTAATCAGGACTCGAGGAACCCCCTGGACTTACCTGAGCATCTACCCCAAAGAAAACCGGAATCTGACTGCCTTACTATCTTACGCCTCTTACCAAGTCCTCTAATACTTACGGGGGCTTCCCCCCAACCACCTTTCTCTGAAAACATTAATTCAGAGCTGTAGTTTAAAAGTTCTCCTTGGCTTAAAAGGAGTGTTCCAATCCAAGCCCCTCTGATCGCTTTCTAACTTGCCTGACAAGTTTGTCCAGGCTCTTACAACTACCAATGTGACTGTTTACAGCCTCCCAGCCATGCAAGGACAGAAAGCCTAATACAGGAATTTGTTGAAGTTAAAATCAATAGAATAGTACTAAAAAAGATTTCATTGTTGAATCAATGCTTGCTGCAAAGTTTCCATATTTTCTATTGTATCCTTGGAAATATATTAATCACATATAGAGAAAATAAGTAGTAGCCTTTGATTTAACCACATCAGATCTTAGGTTAATAAATTCCTTTCTTGTAGCTCACTACACCCTTGCCTTATAGGCATGTAACTTTGTCATGTGTCTTTGGAGAATAGCACCTGAGTTTAGGAATATCACCTTGAAAGAATATAAGCCTTTTTCTAGCTAACTAACCTTTGTTAGAAGAGAGGGCCATAAACTGTTAGCAGGCCTCCTGACCAGAAGATGATGTAAACCACCTAAAACTTTTGTATATCACAAGACATACAAAAATAAGCCCTGATCCTGATAAGGGTCAAGACTGCTGACCCCCCGTGATTTTGGAGTAACTCTACCTCCCTTTCTCTATTTTTTATGTGCACAACTTAGGGTATAAAAGCAGCACTGGAAAATAAAGTTTTGGGCCTTGCTCACTGAAGCTTGGTCTCCCCCTGCCGTTCTTTCTCTTTTTCCATCCTTTTCTCTATTCTCCTTTTTCTGGTTGAGATCCTTGGAGCCCTGGGCCCTCTGAGTTTACTTATCTGCCTGGGCTTCTAAGACCCACTCGAGGGGGTGCCCTGGTGGGGTGCCTCCAGTGTTTCCAGAGGGCCCCTGCGGCCTACGTAAACAGAGCAAACCCCGTGCTGGGGTTTTATTGGTTTCCAGCATAAACCAAGGAATCATCAGCCCCTGTCTCTCTCTCTCTCTCTCTCTCGCTGACGCTGACGCCGTTCATCCCGAGGATACTGTGGGTCCATATCGAGGCAGGTCCCCGATATTCTCCAAAACCACAGTTCAAAAGCATCAATTCGTCGGCGCTCAGCTTTCTTCACAGTACAATTCTCACATCCATACATGACCACTGGAAAAACCATAGTCTTGACTAGACGGACCTTTGTTGGCAAAGTAATGTCTCTGCTTTTTTAATATGCTGTCTAGGTTGGTCATAACTTTCCTTTTAAGGAGTAAGCGTCTTTTAATTTCTTGGCTGCAATCACACTCTGCAGTGATTTTGGAGCGCAAAAATATAAAGTCTGACACTGTTTCCCTATCTATTTCCCATGAACTGATGGGAACAGATGCAATAATCTTAGTTTTCTGAATATTGAGCTTTAAGCCAACTTTTTCACTCTCCTCTTTCACTTTCATCAAGAGGCTTTTTAGTTCTTCTTTACTTTCTGCATATCTGAGGTTATTGATATTTCTCAGCAATCTTGATTCCAGCTTGTGCTTCTTCCAGCCCAGTGTTCCTCATGATGTACTCTGCATAAAAGTTAAATAAGCAAGATGACAATATACAGCCTTGACGTACTCCTTTTCCTATTTGGAACCAGTCTGTTGTTCATGTCCAGCTCTAACTGTTTCTTCCTGACCTGCATACAGGTTTCTCATGAGGCAGGTCAGGTGGTCTGGGATTCCCATTTCTTTCAGAATTTTCCACAGTTTATTGTGATCCACACAGTCAAAGGCTTTGACATAGTCAATAAAGCAGAATAGATGTTTTTCTGAAACTCTCTTGCTTTTTCCATGATCCAGTGGATGATGGAAATTTGATCTCCGGTTCCTTTGCCTTTTCTAAAACCAGCTTGACCATCTGGAAGTTCACGGTTCACGTATTGCTGAAACATGGCTTGGAGAATTTTGAGCATGACTTTACTAGCATGTGAGATGAGTGCAACTATACGGTAGTTTGAGCTTTTTTTGGCATTGCCTTTTTTTGGGATTCGGATGAAAACTGACTTTTTTCAGTCCTATGGCCACTGCTGAGTTTTCCAAATTTGCTGGCATATTGAGTGCAGCACTTTCACAGCATCATCTTTCAGGATTTGAAATAGCTCAACTGGAATTACATCACCTCCACTAGCTTTGTTCGCAGTGATGCTTTCTAAGGCCCACTTGGCTTCACATTCCAGGATGTCTGTCTCTAGGTGAGTCATCACACCATAGTGATTATCTGGGTCGTGAAGATCTTTTGTGTGCAGTTCTTCTGTGTATTCTTGCCACCTCTTCTTAATATCTTCTGCTTCAGTTAGGTCTATACCATTTCTGTCCTTTATCGAGCCCATCTTCGCATGAAATGTTCCCTTTGTATCTCTAATTTTCTTGAAGAGATCCCTAGTCTTTCCCATTCTGTTGTCTTCTCCTATTTCTTTGCATCGATCACTGAGGAAGGCTTTCTTATCACTCCTTGCTATTCTTTGGAACTCTGCATTCAGTTGCTTATGTCTTTCCTTTTCTCCTTTGCTTTTCACTTCTCTTCTTTTCACAGCTATTTGTAAGGCCTCCTCAGACAGCCATTTGGAGTTTTTGCATTTCTTTTCCATGGGGATGGGCTTGATCCCTGTCTCCTGTACAATGTCATGAATCTCCATCCATAGGTCATCAGGCACTCTATCTATCAGATCTAGTCCCGTAAGTCTATTTCTCACTTCCACTGTATAATCATAAGGGATTTGATTTAGGTCATACCTGAATGGTCTAATGGTTCTCCCTACTTTCTTCAATTTAAGTCTGTATTTGGCAATAAGAAGTTCATGATCTAAGCCACAATCAGTTCCCGGTCTTGTTTTTGCTGACTGTATAGAGATTCTCCATCTTTGGCTGCAAAGAACATAATCAGTCTGATTTCGGTGTTGACCATCTGGTGATGTCCATGTAGAGAGATATATGTATATATATACACATGGTCTTTTTGGCCAAAAGATCTTTTAGGTGACATATTGTGTGTGTGTGTGTGTGTGTGTGTGTGTGTAGAGTATTATTTAGAGTACAGTAGTACTCTATATTTCCAGCCTGGGATGTCCAGAAGCAAGCATAAAAGCTGTGGTGATATTGCTGGTACAGCTAAGAAGCACCAAGTGATAATGATGGAAACAAAAATACTGACACAGTGGAGTGGGGTGAAAAGAAGGAATTGGAGAACCAGAAAAACTAATAAGAGAGACAAGAGGAAGAAGATGTAACTGAAGAGCAGCAGAGATCCAGGACACAGGAAATAGCTGGGGGGGGGGGTTCTTTATTTGAGAGGGCACTTGATGAGAAGAGTCAACTCATTGGAAAATATCATGATGCTGGAAAAGATTGAGGCAGGAGAAGGGGAGACAGAGGATGAGATGTTCGATGGCATCACTGACTCAATAGGCATGAGTCTGAGCAAACTGGGAGGTGGTGATGGATGGGGAAGCCTGGTATGCTGCAGTCCATTGGGTCTCACAGAGTTGGACATGACTGAGCAGTCAAACAGCAAGAACAAATGAGGCACAGGACCTGCTTGCAGAATGGCACACGAAGTGTGCAGCAGCCGTTCAGAATGCAGTCCAGTGCTGCTGTGTCATCTCTGATGGGAGATAAAGCTACATCAGGACTTCAGCAGATTGATTTTTCAAGGGCTTAGTCTCTCAGTCGTGTCCAACTCCTTGCGACCACATGGACTGTAGCCACCAGGCTAGTGTGTTCATGGAATTCTCCAGGCAAGAATACTGGAATGGGTCACCATGCCCTCCTCCAGGGGATCTTCCCAACCCAGGGATCGAACCCAGGTCTCCTGCATTGCAGATGGATTTTTTTTTTTTTTTTTACTATCTGAGCCACCAGGGAAGGCAGAGAATATTGGATTGGGTAGCCTATCCTGTCTCCTAGGGAACTTCCTGACCCAGGAATTGAACAAGAGGCTCTTGCACGGCAGGTGAATCTTTTACCAACTGAGCTACCAGAGTATCCCAGGAGCTATTAGGAAGTTTTTTTAAGAGGGTAGATCAAAGGAATCAGAAAGGAACCAGAACTTGTGCCATCAGGAGCAGGCATGAGTGAAATTTCAGCTTCCATCTCCTACTGCTAGTGATCCTTCATCTCTGCCATCTCCCATCACCTCTCCCTCCTCCAGTTAATAATTCTTGTCTGTTCACTCAATGCCAACCCCCATATGCCAGCTGTTGTACTCTACACTGTACTTTTCAAGGCACTACACAGTAAGATATGAACATTTTCTTTTTGTACTTGTTTTTTATGTATTATTTGTGTGAAAAGTAGTATAAACTTATTACAGTGATGGCCGTGGCTCAGTCATGTTCGACTCTTTGTGACCCAGTGGGTTGTAGACTACCAGGTTCTTCTCTCCATGGGATTTCCCAGGCAAGAATACTGGAATGGGTTGCCATTTCTCCAGGGAAACTGACTATAGTACCATGTAACTGATTGTGTTAGTTGGGTACCTAGGCCAACTTTGTTGGACTTATGAACAAATTGGACTGAAGAATACACTCTTGGAAAGGAACTCGATTATATCTAGGAGACATGCTGTATTATATTCCTGTTTCCCCTTGAAAATGTACAGTACTTCCCACTCATGCATCTTTCCATCGCTCTGGGTAAGCCTGAATTACAAACTGGGCAAGAATTCAACCTCTCTTGTCAGTTACCCTTTGATCATAATAATGGAAGAGATTTCTGATTATAATGAGGATTTATAATGGATGATGTTCAAATGTACATTCATTGTTTCTTTTATTATTATGGCTACCTTTAGAAAAAAGTGAGATATTTGTAATCAGAGATCTCTTCCATTATTATGATCAAAGGGAAACTGACAAGAGAGGTTGAATTCTTGCCCAGTTCGTAATTCAGGCTTACCCATTTTTCTCCACAAGTATTTATTTTATTACAATTTTCCCTGGTTTCCTGGAAAGTAAACTGAATAAGATCACATGTTAATACAGTTTTTTGAAGTTACTTGAAAAATAGAATGAGCATGAATGCTGTCTCAAATATTGATGTAAATGCCCAAAATAAGAAATAGCAGATTTTTACAATTGCCTTCACATTTGTTTATTTTGATTGTTGTATTAATAAGTTCTCAATGGCTTTCTGTGCTTTGCAAAAGCTTTCAAGTCTACTTAGGTCACGTTTGTTTATTTTTGCTTTTATTTCCTTTGTTTTAGAAGACTGATCAAAAAAATACTGCTATTATTTAGCTCAAAGACAGGTCTACCTAATTATCTTCTATGATTTTTATTGTTTCCAGTCTTACATTTAAGTCTTTAATCTATTTGTGTTTATTTTTGCATATGGTGTGAGAAATATTTTAATCTAATTCTCTATACATAGCTGTCCAGTTTTACTAGCACCACTTGTGAAAGACTATTTTTTTTGTCTTTTATTATTATTCTTTCCTTCTTTTTCATGGGTTAATTTGCCATAAGTGTGTGTTTTATTTATTGGCTCTCTATTCTGTTTCATTGATTGTTTGTGTCTGTACCATGCCATTTTAATGACTGTAGCTTTGCAGTATAGTCTGAAGTTTAGGAGAATGATAAGCCCAGCTTTGTTGTCATGGCGGGGAAGGGGGTTATTTGGTTGGTTGGTTGATTTCCTTTTGCAATTGCTTTGGCTATTCAGTTTCTTTTGTTGTTCCATATGAATTTTAGGCATGTATGTGTGTTAGTCCCTCAGGTGTGTCCATCTCTTTGCAACCCCATGTACTGTAACCTGCCAGGGCTCCTCTAGCCATGGGATTCCCTAGACATGAATACTGGAGTGGGTAGCCATTTCCTACTCCAGACAATCTTCCTGACCCAGGGGTTGATGAACCTGTAATACCAGTCTGCAATCGTGATTGCAGGCTGATTCTTTACCATCTGAGCCACCAGGGATGCCCTGAATTTTAGGAATATTAGTTCTATTTCTGTGGACAATGTTGTCAGTATTTTGAATTGTTAGGAGTGAATATTGGAAGCAGAGAGAGTAGACATCCTTTTCTTCTTCCTAAATTTATAGGAATTGCTTTCAACTTTTCACTGTAAAATATGAGGTTGCTTGTGTTTATGTCATAAATGCCATTATTTGTTGAGATATGTTCCCTCTATACCCACTTTGATGAGGAATGTTATATCATGAATGGATGTTGACCTTTATCACATGTTTTTATTTATGCAACTACTTTTTAAAATTTTTTACTCTGGTATAATTGATTTACATTGCTGGGTTAGTTTCAGGGGTACAGAGAAGTGAATCTGTAATATATGTAGGTATATCAGCTCTTTTTAGCGTCTTTTCCCATGTAAGCCTTTACAGGGTATTGAATAGAGTTCCCTGTCCTTATTAGTTATCTATTTTTTTTAATTTTACTATTTTATTTATTTTTTTTATTTTTTAAATTTTTTAAAATTAATTAATTTATTTTTTATTGGAGGCAAATTATTTTACAATATTATATTGGTTGGTTTTGTCATACATTGACATGAATTCGCCCTGGGTGTACATAAGTTCCCCCTCCTGAACCCCGCTCCCACCTCCCTCCTCCCTTTATCCTCCCTCTGGGTCATCCCCCACACACCAGCTCCGAGCATCCTATAACATGCATCGACCCTTTGTCACGTGTAGATTATTTTTGGTGTGTTTGTGGGCAAGGTGGGCTCCACATCCTCTTACTCTGCCTTCTCATTTTCTTCCTTCAAGATTTCATCATTTTTGTATAACTGTGTAGCATTACATTTTATATACATACATGCCTTCTTCTTCATCCATTGATTCATTGATGGGCACTTAGGTTGTTTCCATACTTGGCTATTGAAAATAATGGTGTGATGGACTTAGGGTTGCATATATCTTTTCAAATTTGTGTTTTTGTATTTTTAGGATAAAAACTCCAATTGGAATAGCTGGATCATAAGGTAGTTTTATGTTTAATTTTTTGAGCAGTCTCCCTACTCTTTTACATGATAGCTGCACCAATTTACATTCCTATCAAGATTATGGGTATAAATGGACAAATAATTTACAATATAGAAGTAACCCACTCCAGTATTCTTGCCTAGGAAATCCCATGAACAGAGGAACCTTGAAGGCCATGAGGTTGCAAAGAGTCAGAAATGACTTAACAATGAAACAACAATAATACCTTTTAATTTATTAAATACCTTTTATGTCGTTTCGATTTTAAATATTTGAAAATATAACTTTTCTTTGAAAATACCAATTCACTTTTTCAGATGTATATTATTTGCTGTGATTCATGTGTCCTTGCATTAAAAAAATTAAAATTTATCACACCTCTGGAATAAATGCATACACTTCCATTCAAAAATTCAGGTGAAGACAATTTGGTGTGCAGAAATTGTAAAACTATATACTCTGTATCCTAAACACAGAGTATGAGCAGGAAACTTCCTATCTGACCAGACCAGTGTCCCTCAGGGAAATCGGTTATCAGAGGTGGTAGTTACAAAAAGGACTCATGCTAATGAGCAGACATAAAAAGCCATAAATATTTCCGGCGCTACAGTCCCTCTGCCTGTGCAGCCTTGGACTAGATTGGGGCATGGTTGATGCTTGCAGAGTCAGAACTCTAGTTGGAGGAACAATACTTGACTCCATCCCACTGTCTTATCTGTAGAGAGTTTCTATTTCCATCATCAACCATCCAAGAGGAGTTGGGACATCTATTTGAGACTTTCCTCTTAGAAACTCTACCCAGCTGAGTCCAGGAGCCCAGTAAATACTGCAAGATATGGTCAAAGTGAATGGCAGCCAAGAACATTCACCTGAGTTCGTATGAGAGCCAATGCAGACTAAATCAGAGCCATGAACACTGAGTTTGTTTGTTGTCTTGACTGATAAATTAATGTATTATTTCATGATGCTGAAAAAAGAAGTGAGTGCTGAGCTTTACAATGCAAGGATCAATGTTGACCATTAAATGATGGACATAGAAGCCCAGTTAGAAGAGGGAGTGGGGTATGCAAAGTGCTTTCAGTCAAAGTAGAACCTAAAGTCTAAGTACATCTGTCATTAACTGAAGTAGAGTTATAGGGTATTAGCTTTGGAGGGATGTACAGTGAGGTAGCATGTTTCTCCAGCAGAAGCATATTTAAGTATGATGAATAAGATCCAGACCTAGAATGCTGGCAAATATTTCCCCTGAAACAGCCCTTGATGAGGCATACATTTCAGTATCTCTACTCTCTTATTATTAAAATAAAAAAATATATATCAAAATTGTATGCCAATGAGCTTACCCTGCAATTATTTCATTACGTATAATATTAAATATATGTGTTGAATCATTCAGTTCAGTTCAGTTGCTCAGTCGTGTCTGACTCTTTGTGACCACATGAGCTGCAGCATGCCAGGCATCCCTGTCCATTACCAACTCCCAGAGCTTGCTCAGATTCATGTCCATCCAGTCGGTGATGCCATCCAACCATCTCATCATGTGTCATTCCCTTCTCTTGCCTTCAATCTTTCCCAGCAAAGGAGTCTTTTCCAGTGAGTCAGTTCTTCGCATCAGGTGGCCAAAGTAGTGGAGCTCCAGCTTCAGCATCAATCTTTCCAATGAATATTCAGGACTGATTTCCTTTGGGATTGACTGGTTTGATCTGGTAGAATCATTAACCCATTACTGCTTCATTTTAAATAAATCTTTGATGCTATTCAAAGTAGCATCAACTGAAGTTAAAAAAAAACAAAAAAACAAAAAAAAAACTGACCAGTCAAGTTCTTTGCTTTCATATAGGAAATTCAACATATTTTTGCTGCTGTTTTTTTTTTTAATTATTATATGCTTTCAAACCAGGAATTGAATTTTTATTATCAAGATTGCTGTTTGCCCTTAGATATGTCATAATGTATGCAATTATTTTTCCAGAATTTCTGAAAAATTAAAATTTTATGTGGCAAAATCTGTGTCAGTCATCTTATGCTCTCTCCAATATTTTTTTAACTGATGGAATTGAGCCATCACTCAAATATGTTTCACTTTCAAATCCTTGCCTTAAACATAAATGAAAAGGAATGTTCCTCTTCATGTGTTGTGCAAATATATCACACTTTTGCATATTTTGAACTACTTCCACATCTCTTATTCCTCATGGTCCTTTCATTCTAAATCTATTCTAAAAGTTGCGTCATGTTCAGCCTCCATTTGAAAACGTCTCTTTGTTACATTTGAATGAATGTCACCCATATCTTCCACATGGATATTGGAATCCATATGTTTCTAAGTAAGAGGAAATTCTAACTTAGTGCTTCCATCTCATATTATAACAATTTGCTGTGGTATTATCTCTTTCAATGTCTTGTTATAAGAAATTGAATTAGAGATATAAGTTATAATTATCATAACCTTTTCTTTAGGATTTGGTTTTGGATTTTCCATTAATTGTCACTCATATAGCTTTATTAATATTGAGTTTCACAAAGTGCAGAAGGTAAAAAACATGGATGAAGAACCCCTTGTGACTTGATGTTTCAGAGGCAGGAGGGAGACCCCCTTGTTCCTCAACATCTTCTGATACCATCTCTCCTCACTCCCCCTCCTGCTGATGTCCCAGACTGGCCTCCTTTTCTGGACTGGAACATCTTAAACGAGCACCTTCCTAAGGACCTTCAAATAAGCTGCTGCCTTGCCAAGATGCACTGCCCCAGGTATGCTCATGGCCCTAGTTCTGTCATCCTTGAGGTCTCTGTTCTAATAGCACCTTGTTCATCGATCTTACCTAAACATACGTGAAAAATCATACTCCCTTTTGACTTTCTACATCATGTCTCTTTTTTGTGCTTCATAACGCTTGCCACCATCTGACACGCTATGTAATTTTTGTTGGCTTTCTGTCACCAAATTGGGATCTTAGGAGCTTTTGTTTTCAGCACCCTACATTCACTGCAATGACAAGATTGAGACTTTGTCACTATTCAATTTATATTTTTAAGATGCATGAAAGAATTTTTCATTAAAACTTGATTACATGACACTTTGGTGAAAACACTGATAATTACACAAATTTGCTAATTAGAGATGACTCAACTGGTTCCCCAAAGTGCATAAAATCTGTGAACAAAAATTTGCAGTTAATATCTTTATGGAAAAATATAAAAGACAGCAATTCAACCCTGTGAATATTGCCCATTTGTGTGAAAATTAGTCTTGTTACTTTGTCCCTTTCCTGGTAGTCACCTTCACCAAATGGAACCAAAAATCCTAACGAGTGTTTCCGAATTTCATCTTCTGGGATTTTCAGAGGAACCAGAACTGCAGCCTCTCATATTTTGGCTTTCCTCACCATGTACTTGATTACTGTGTTTGGAAACCTGCTCATCATCCTGGCCACCATCGCAGACCCCCACCTCCACACCCCCATGTACTTCTTCCTCTCCAACCTGTCCTTTGTAGACATCTGCTTCACCTCCACCACCATCCCAAAGATGCTATGGAGTATCGAGACCCAGAGCAAAGTTATAACATTTGAAGGCTGCATCACACAGGTATATTTTTTCACACTTTTTGTAGTACTAGACATTTTACTGCTGACCATGATGGCCTATGATCGCTTCATGGCTATCTGCCACCCCCTGCACTACACGGTCATTATGAACCCCCAGCTCTGTGAACAGTTGGTGCTGCTGTCCTGGGTCATCAGTGTCCTGCATTCCTTGTTAGAAAGCTTGATGGTGTTGCATCTGGCTTTCTGCACAGTCTTAGAAATCCCCCACTTTTTCTGTGAACTCAATCAGATGATACAACTTGCCTGTTCTGACACCCTTCTCAATAACATGGTGATGTATTCTGTAGCTCTGCTGCTGGTGGGTGGTCCCCTCACTGGTATCTTTTACTCTTATTCTAAGATAGTTTCCTCCATACAAGGAATGTCATCAGCTCAGGGGAAGTATAAAGCATTCTCCACCTGTGCATCTCACCTCTCAGTTGTCTCCTTATTTTATTGTACAGGTTTAGGCGTGTACCTTAGCTCTGCTGTTACCCACAGCTCACACTCAAGTGCAAGAGCCTCAGTGATGTACACTGTGATCACACCCATGCTGAACCCCTTCATCTATAGCCTGAGAAATAAAGACTTAAGGAGGGGTCTGAAAATACTCTTTGAAAAGGTGACTGTAAAATGTCTCTTTGAAAAGGTGACTGTAAAATAAAATAGGGCATTTTGACCTCAGCTCAAAACCTGAGCTCAATGTTGTCAGTCTTTGATCAAATTGTGGAAGTAGAGCATTGCCTCTTCTATTTTCTTTGGCATTTCTATTTTGCTTTTGACTTTATGCAATTTATGTATTTGATGATATATCTGATATCCTTGATTTTTCCTTTTTTCATGTTCATACTCTTGGAATTACATTTCCAATCTTGGAGGTGAAATATTTGAAAATACACACTTTTATTTTAGGAGTCTCCATGGATCACTTAATAATTATTTCCTGTAAAATAAAATAGGCCATACTGACTATTTTTCATTTTGTCTGACTAAAAGAAACAGTCATGAGATGTACCATTCCCATAAGTTGGGAAAATACTTCCTGGCAAGAAAATCTGAGATGAGAGTTTCTCACTTTTGTGAAAATCATTCTTTACATATCACTATCTTAATGCTCTTTTTGGTAACTCAAACTTAACATGCTGCTTGTTGTCACTAGTCAAGGGCATTTTACTTACTAGGCTCTTGGTCTTCTGTCCAACCTTGTCTCTACTTGGTCTACCACAGTCATTAGCAATTAGCCATTGACAATAAAATACATCTCCAAGTGGAGTCTACTCTGAAGTCACCTATAAAGAAATAAATAGATACCGCAAGCCTTTAGAGTGGACTTTCCAGGTGATGCTAGTTATAAAGAACCCACGTGCCAATGCAGGAGATGAGATACGGGTTTGATTCTTGGATCTGAAAGATCCTCCGGAGAAGTAAATGGCAACACACTCCAATATTCTTACCTGGAAAAGACCATGGACAGAGGAGCCTTGGGGGTTAGGTCCATAGGGTCACAAAGAATAGGACATGATAGAGGAACTAAGCACACAAGGCCCTAGAGTAGGGTTAAACCTAAGTATGGTGAGACAAAATATTAAATCTATGAGAAAGATGTATTTTTCATGCAGCTCATATACTCATTAACATATGGACTATCAGTGTTCATTTAAAAGGTATATTCATTGAGCTGAAGGACTGTAGGCATGTTTTGGTTTTTATTAAGTTATTTTCTTGTGTCTGTTTGAAATTTCCACTGCCTCCACAAAATATGATTCCTTCCATTCCTCAAAATGAAATATCTTCCACTCCTCAGAATTTTCTCAAAACCACTAAAGGGTAGAGAATGAATGGTATTAACATCAGCCATTATATATCATCCCCATAATTAAAGGATGAGTCCCTGGAAAGCTTGGAATCCTGTTGTGCAAACACACATATTCTTCCACCCTCTCCACATGACCTCAAAGGGATAGCAATTAAGTCACTGTTTCATTTTTTTTATTTCATATTTTACATAAAATAAAGGTGAATAGCAAGTAGTCATGACAGTTATCTTCATGTATCAAAACAAATGCTTCAAGCAAACAGAATGAGACTATTTCAATTACATTCAATTCAATTCAGTTTTATTATTCTATCAGTTAGTTGTTGTGAAACTGAGCAGGACCTTGTGGGGTCTTCCTAGAGGTAGACCCTTCTGTGTCTCCTTAATCTTGTGTGTTGAAAAGTTTAGCCTCTTAGGTCTTCCCTGAGCTCCAAAGAGCAGATTTAATCACAGAAGTGTGAAAATGCAGAATCAAAGGAAAGCAGCCAAGTAAGACAAAGTAATAATAGCTTAGTCATAAAACAAAGTCAAGGACTTTTGGGCTTCCATGTTGGCTCAGTGGTAAAGATCTGCCTGACAATGCAGGAGATGCAGGTTTGATCCCTGAGTCAGGAAGATTCCCTGGAGAAGGGAATGGCTACCCACTCTAGCATTCTTGCCTGGAAAACTCCATGGACAAAGGAGCCTGTCAGGCTACAGTCCATGGGGTTTAAAGAGTCATCTATAACTGAGTGTGAGTGTATATATATACATACACATATACACATTGATCTTTTTTGAAAAATAGCATTTCAGACTTTTCAGAAGTAAATTATTTGGTGTGATACATGGGTCCTTGTTTAAAAAAAAAGAACTGATCACACATCTGGAGTGAATGCTTACACTTTTCATTCCAAAGCTCAAGTGAAGACAATTTGGAGTGGCGATAATGTAAAACTACATGCAAGATTCTAAAATATAACCACAGCCTTGCTTACTCAAAAATGGCCACAGTACAGTATCTGTACCATGAACACCATTCAGGAAACTCTTGACTCACCAGGCAAGACCTGCTGATCAGAAACTGCATATGAACTAGTGTCTGGGTGACTGGTATGACAGTGATGAGGGGAGAGTACTGGTCTAGAGTAGGTTTACTCATTTTCTCACTTTCTGACCTGTTGTAGTAGGATCATTCTTTGTGCTGGGTGGTGTCCTGGGCATTGTAGATGTTTAGCAGTGTCCCTTCAACATGACCAAATATCACACGTGGCAAAGGCATCTCTGAGAACAGCTGGACCACAGTTTGAAAACCGGAATCAACCTGAAAGAATTCCAAAAAAAAAAAAGTCCCTTGCCTTATTCAGATTATAATGTGCAGATCACTAATTTCCATGAACCCATTTCTGCCATGAGAATGGAGTTTGGAATAGTACCACGTCACAGAATGGAGTTTTCTAAAAATTAAGTTATGCAGTCCCTATATGGTCCTAAAATCCATACACTTCTTTTTTTTTAATTTATTTATTTTCATTGGAGACTAATTACATTATTATACTGACTTTACCATCCAGTTCAGTCGCTCAGTCATGTCCGACTCTTTGCAACCCCATGAATCACAGCACGCCAGGCCTCCCTGTCCATCACCAACTCCCAGAGTTCACTCAAACTCATGTCCACAGAGTCGGTGATGCCATCCAGCCATCTCATTCTCTGTCGTCCCCGTCTCCTCCCGCCTCCAATCATTCCCAGCATCAGAGTCTTTTCCAGTGAGTCAACTCATCGCATGAGGTGGCCAAAGTATTGCGGTTTCAGCTTTAGCATCAGTCCTTCCAATGAACACCCAGGATTGATCTCCTTTAGAATGGACTGGTTGGATCTCCTTTCAGTCCAAGGGATTCTCAAGAGTCTTCTCCAGCACCACAGTTCAAAAGCATCAATTCTTCGGTGATCAGCTTTCTTCACAGTCCAACTCTCACATCCATACATGACCACTGGAAAAACCATAGCCTTGACTAGACAGATTTTTGTTGGCAAAGTAATGTCTCTGCTTTTTAATATGCTATCTAGGTTGGTCATAACTTTCCTTCCAAGGAGTAAGCGTCTTTTAATTTCATGGCTGCAATCAGCATCTGCAGTGATTTTGGAGCCCAAAAAAATAAAGTCTGACACTGTTTCCACAGTTTTTTCATCTATTTCCCAAGAAGTGATGGGACCAGATGCCATGATCTTTGTTTTCTGAATGTTGAGCTTCAAGCCAACCTTTTCACTCTCCTCTTTGACTTTCATCAAGACGCTTTTGAGTTCCTCTTCACTTTCTGCCATAAGGGTGGTGTCATCTGCATATCCGAGGTTATTGATATTTCTCCCAGCAATCTTGATTTCAGCTCGTGCTTCTTCCAGCCCAACGTTCCTCATGATGTACTCTGCATATAAGTTAAATAAGCAGGGTGACAATATACAACCTTGACGTACTCCTTTTCCTATTTGGAACCAGTCTGTTGTTCCATGTACAGTTCTGACTGTTGTTTCCTGACATGCATACAGGTTTCTCAAGAGGCAGGTCAGATGGTCTAGTATTCCCATCTCTTTCAGAATTTTCCACAGTTTATTGTGATCCACACAGTCAAAGGCCATACACTGACATATACCTGCCCCGGGTGTACATGTGTTCCCATCTTGAAACCCTCTTCCACCTTCCTCCCCATCCCATCCCTCGGGTTCTTCTTATAAAAAACGTTTTCTAATGAGGGACTAACTGGCAGCTCTCAATTGGTGCTGTACGTATGAAGCTCCTAACTGCTTTGGCAAAACTCTCATAAATCCAAGCACTACACTGTCAGAGGTTTTATATTAAAGGATCAAAATTATCCCACTTTTGAATATGGGAATTCTAATTTTCTCTAGAATCAAAAGGCTATGGCTCACCAGGGGTGAAGTCAGTGCTTTGATTAGGAATCTAACCAAGACAAAATCCTCAAGCTTAGACTCTGGAGAAAACCTGAACTCAGGGATGGGGTGAGGTGTTGGGATCTTAAGGTTTATCCCTCTCGAAGACAGGTGAAATTATTAAAGAAGTAATAAACACTGAATACTGAATTCATCTGGCTTGTAACATTGAATCTCAGACACAGAGTATGAGCAGGAAACTTTTCCTATCTGTCCAGACCACTGTTCCACAGGGAAATCAATTATTAGAGGTAGTAGTTACAACAGGGAAACATGCTAACTAGCAGACATAAGGAGCCACAAATATTTCTTGTGCTGCAGTCCCTCAGCCTGTGCAAACTTGAACTAGATTGGGGCATGGTTGGTGCTTGTAGAGTCAAAACTCTATTTGGGGGCCAATGCCTGACTCCACAATCTAGTCTATAGACAGAGCCTCTGTCTCCATCACCAGCCATCTAAGTGGAGTTGGAACATATATGTTGACCTTGCTGTCAGAAACTCCTCCCAGGTGTTTCTTGAGTCCAAGAGCCCAGTAAATATTGCAAGAGATGGTCAGAGGGAATGACAGCCAAGAACATTGACCTGAATTCACCTGAGTGTCAATGTAGACTAAACCCAGAGCCATGATTATTGCAGTTGTTTGTTGTCTTGACTGATTAATGGATTATTTCGTGATGCTGAAAATAGAAGTGAATACTGAACTCAACAATACAAGGGTCAACGTTGACCATTAAATGATGGACATGGAAGCCCAATTAGAAGAGGGAAGGAGAGGTACAAAGTGCTTTCAGGAAAAGAACTTATGTCCATAAGTACAAAGACCTTTGCAATTAACTGAAGTTAATTAATATAAGGTACTAGCTATGGGGAGATGTACAGTGATGTAGGATATTTTTCTAAGAAGAAGCATATTTTGCTATAATGAGTAAAATCCAGATAAAGGAATGCTAGCAAACATTTTCCTGCAACAACAGTTCACGAGACATACATTCCACAGTAGCTCCTGCCTCTTAATATTAAAATTAAAAAGCTTTTATTATGTGGAAATGAGTATGCCAACAAGCTTACTCTGTAATTATATCATTACCAATAAGATTAAATATATATGTAGTTTCCTTAGTCCATTACTTCCTCATGTAAAACTGTTAAAGTTGCTTGCTTTCAATAGGAAATTCATCATCTTTTTGCTCCTGTATTTTATTGTATTCCTTCAAACTAGGAAATGGCTTATTATCATCAAGATTGCATTCACCCTTAAATATGTCATATATATATACAATTATTTGTGCAGAATGTGTGAACATTTAAAATTTTATGTGGTAAAATCTCTGCCAGGTATCTCACATACTCGTCAGTGTTCTGTTTTGTTTTTTTAACTGAAGGCATTTAGTGGTCACTTAAATATGCTTCACTGGCAAATTCTTGCCTTAAACAAAAATGAAAAGGAATGTTTTCATGCAAATAAATAACAATTTTGCATATTTCCAATTACTTTCCACATCCATTATTCCTTAAGATGAATTAAAAAGAATGAAATGATGTTGTTTGCAGCAACGTGAATGGACCTGGAGATTGTCATTCTGAGTGAAGAAAGTCAGACAGAGAAGGAGAAATATAATATAGCATCCCTATTATGTGGAAACTGAAAAGAAATGTTACAAATGAATTTACAAAACAGTATGTTTTATTTGAGATAGTCTTTCTCCATGATGGTATTTTAGGAGATTTTGTTTAACAAAACCCCATCAGTTCAGTTCAGTCACTCAGTCGTGTCCAACTCTTTGCCACCCCATGAATCGCAGCACGTCAGGCCTCCCTGTCCATCACCAACTCCTGGAGTTTACCCAGACTCATGTGCCTCGAGTCGGTGATGCCATCCAGCCATCTCATTCTCTGTCGTCCCCTTCTGCTCCTGCCCCCAATCCCTCCCAGCATCAAGGTCTTTTCCAATGAGTCAACTATTCGCATGAGGTGGCCAACGTACTGGAGTTTCAGCCTCAGCATCAGTCCTTCCAATGAACACCCAGGATTGATCTCCTTTAGGATTGACTGGTTGGATCTCCTTGCAATCCAAGGGACTCTCAAAAGTCTTCTCCAGCACCGCAATTCAAAAGCATCAATTCTTTGGCACTCAGCTTTCTTCACAGTCTAACTCTCACATCCATACATGACCACTGGAAAAAATATAGCCTTGGCTAGACGGACCTTTGTTGGTAAAATAATATCTCTGCTTTTAATAGGCTATCTAGGTTGGTCATAGCTTTCCTTCCAAGGAGTAAGTGTCTTTTAATTTCATGACGTCAATCACCATCTTCAGTGATTTTGGAGCCCCCCCAAAATAAAATCTGACAGTTTCCACTATTTCCCCATATATTTCCCATGAAGTGATGGGACCAGATGCCATGATCTTAGCCCATGTACAAAACCCTGTACACATTGCCAAATCCATGAACAAAGTATTGAAATAAACTTTCTAACAGCAAAATATAAATAGTTGGCATTTCATCAATGCAAGTGAAGTCTGGTTGTACCATAATCAATCATTGCTTTCCCCTTTCCTTGCAGTCACCTCCAACACATGACACCAAAGAACATAACAGGAGTTTCAGATTTTCTTCCAAATTTAAATTGCAACCTTTCACATTTGGACTTTTCCTCTCTGTGTACCTGATCACCGTGTTTGGAATCCTGCTCATCAACCTAGCCATCAGCTCAGACCCCCACTTCCCACCCCAATTTCCTCTTCCTCTCCAACCTGTCCTTTGTAGACACCTGCTTCACCTCCACCACCATCCCAAAGTTGCTGTGGAGCCTCCAGACACAGAACCAAGCTATCACCTATGAAGGCTGCATAACTTGATTGCATTTTTTCACACTTTTTGTAGGAATGGATATCTTTCTCTTGACCGTGATGGCCTATGACCACTTTGTGGCTATCTATCACCCCCTGCACTATGTCGTCAACATGAAACCCTGGTTCTGTGCACTGCTGGTGCTATTGTCCTGGGTCGTCAGTCTCCTTCTTGACTTGCTGGAAAGCATAATAGTATTGCCACTGTCTTTCTGTACATCCCCTCACTTTTTCTGTGAGTTCTATCAGATGATCCAACCTGCCAGGTCTGTCATCTTACTTGATAAAGCAGTAATGTATTTTATACCTCTGTTGCTGGCTGGTGGTTTCCTCTTGTGTATCCTTTACTCCTATTCTAAGATAGTTTCCGCCATACATGAAATCTCATCAGCTTGAGGGAAAGTACAAAGCATTTTCCACCTGTGCATCTCACCTCTCATATATCTCCCTACTTTATTGTAGAGGCATAGGAGTGTCCCTTCTATCTGCTACTACCCACAGTTCACATTCAAAAGCAACAGTCTCAATGATGTACATTGTGGTCACGAACATGCTGAACCCCTTCATCAACAGTCTGAGAAATAAAGACTTAAGAGGGCTCTGAAAATACTATTTGGGAAAAAATCTATGAAAGAATCTATTATCCTAGGGCTTAAGAAATGCCCATGATAACAGAGCTCAAATCCTGAGACAAATTTGATCCAGCTGTGGCAGTGGAATATGCCTCTTTCATTTTCCTTGCAGTTTCTCTTTCAACTTCTTTATGCAATTTATGTAACTTGCTTTTAAGTTTTGTGATAGCACTAGTATTCAAGAGTTTTTCCCTTTTTCATTTTTATACTCTCCAAACCTTGGATGTGTGAGAGGAGTGCAATTGTGTGGTAGTTTGAGCATTCTTTGGCATTGCCTTTCTTTGAGATTGGAATGAAGACTGACCTTTTTCAGTCCTGTGGCCACTGCTGAGTTTTCCAAATTTGCTGGCATATTGAGTGCAGCACTTTCACAGCATCATCTTTCAGGATTGAAATAGCTCAACTGGAATTCCATCACTTCCGCTAACTTTGTTCGTAGTTATGCTTTCTAAGGCCCCCTTGATTCACATTCCAGGATGTCTGGCTCTAGGTCAGTGATCACACCATCATGATTGTCTCGGTAGTGAAGATCTTTTTTGTACAGTTTTTTTGTGTATTCTTGCCACCTCTTCTTAATATCTTCTGCTTCTGTTAGGTCCACACCATTTCTGTCCTTTATCGAGCCCATCTTTGCATTAAATGTTCCCTTGGTATCTCTAATTTTCTTGAAGAGATCTCTTGTCTTTCCTATTCTGTTGTTTTCCTCTATTTCTTTGCACTGATCACTGAGGAAGGCTTTCTTATCTCGCCTTGCTATTCTTTGGAACTCTGCATTCAGATGCTTATATCTTTCCTTTTCTCCCTTAGATTTCACTTCTTTTCTTTTCACAGTTATTTGTAAGACCTCCTCAGACAACCATTTTGTTTTTTGCATTTCTTTTCCATGGGGATGGTCTTGGTCCCTGTCATCTGTACAATTTCACGAACCTCCATCCATAGTTCATCAGGCACTCTGTCTATTTCTCACTTCCACTGTATAATCATAAGGGATTTGATTTAGGTCATATCTGAATGGTCTAGTGGTTTTCCCTACTTTCTTCAATTTAAGCCTGAATTTGGCAATAAGGAGTTCATGATCTGAGCCACAGTCAGCTCCTGGTCTTGTTTTTGCTAACTGTATACAGCTTCTCCATCTTTGGCTGCAAAGAATATAATCAATCTGATTTCGGTGTTGACCATCTGGTGATGTCCATGTGTAGAGTCTTCTCTTGTGTTGTTGGAAGAGGGTGTTTGCTATGCCCAGTGCATTCTCTTGACAAAACTCTATTAGCCTTTGCCCTGCTTCATTCCGTGCTCCAAGGCCAAATTTGCCTGTTACTCCAGGTGTTTCTTGACTTCCTACTTTTGCATTCCAGTCCCCTATAATGAAAAGGACATCTTTTTTGGGTGTTCGTTCTAAAAGATCTTGTAGGTCTTCATAGAACCGTTCAAATTCGGCTTCTTCAGCATTACTGGTTGGGGCATAGGCTTGGATTACTGTAATATTGAGTGGCTTGCCTTGGAAACGAGCAGAGATCATTCTGTCAGTTTTGAGACTGCATCCAAGTACTGCATTTCGGACTCTTTTGTTGACCATGATGGCTACTCCATTTCTTCTAGGGGATTCCTGCCCACAGTAGTAGATATAATGGTCATCTGAGTGAAATTCACCCATTCCAGTCCATTTTAGTTCACTGATTCCTAGAATGTCTACGTTCACTCTTGCCATCTCCTGTTTGACCACTGCCAATTTGCCTTGATTCATGGACCTAACATTCCACGGTCCTATGCTATATTTCTCTTTACAGCATCGGACCTTGCTTCTATCACCAGTCACATCCACAACTGGGTATTGTTTTTGTTTGTTTGTTATTTTTTTAATTTTTATTTTTATTGGAGGCTAATTATTTTACAATATTATATTGGTTGGTTTTGCCATACATTGACATGAATCCGCCCCGGATGTACATGAGTTCCCCCTCCCGAACCCCCCTCCAACCTCCCTCCTCCCCTTATCCTCCCTCTGGGTCATCCCCGCATACCAGCCCCAAGCATCCTGTAACATGCATCGACCCTGAATTGGCGATTCGTTTCACATATGATAATATAAATGTTTCAATGCCATTCTCCCAAACCATCCCACCCTCACCCTCTCCCAGAGAGTCCCAAAGACTGTTCTATTCATCTGTATCTCTTTTGCTGTCCCGTATACAGGGTTATCATTTGCATCTTTCTAAAATCCTTATACATGCGTTAGTATATTGTATTGGTGTTTTTCTTTCTGGCTTACTTCACTCTGTACAATAGACTCTAGTTTCATCCACCTCATTAGAACTGGTTCAAACGCATTCTTTTTAATGGCTGAGTAATACTCCATTTTGTATACGTACCAAAGCTTTCCTATCCATTCGTCTGCAGATGGACATCTAGATTGCTTCCATGTCCTGGCTATTATAAACAGTGCTGCAAGGAACATTGGAGTACTTGTGTCTCTTTCAATTCTGGTGTCCTCGGTGTGTATGACCAGGAGTGCGATTGCTGGATCATATGGCAGGTCTATTTCCAGTTTTTTAAGGAATCTCTACACTGTTCTCCATAGTGGCTGTACTAGTTTGCATTCCCACCAACAGTGTAAGAGGGTTCCCTTTTCTCCACACCCTCTCCAGCATTTATTGCATGTAGACTTTTGGATAACAGCCATTCTGACTGGTGTGAAATGATATATCATTGTGATTTTGATTTGCATTTCTCTGATTATGAGGGATGTTGAGCATTTTTTCATGTGTTTGTTAGCCATCTTTATGTCTTCTTTGGAGAAATGTCTGTTTAGTTCTTTGGCCCATTTTTTGATTGGGTCACTTAGTTTTCTGGAATTGAGCTTCAGGAGCTGCTTGTATATTTTGGAGATTAATCCTTTATCAGTTGCTTCATTTGCTATTATTTTCTCCCATTCTGAAGGCTGTCTTTTCACCTTGCTTATAGTTTCCTTTGCTGTGCAGAAGCTTTTGATTTTAATTAGGTCCCATTTGTTTATTTTTGCTTTTATTTCCAATATTCTGGGAGGTGGGTCTTGGAGGATCCCGCTGTGATTTATGTCAGAGAGTGTTTTGCCTATGTTCTCCTCTAGGAGTTTTATAGTTTCTGGTCTTACATTTAGCTCTCTAATCCATTTTGAGTTTATTTTGGTGTATGGTGTTAGGAAGTGCTCTAGTTTCATTCTTTTACAAGTGGCTGACCAGTTTTCCCAGCACCACTTGGTAAAGAGACTGCATTTTCTCCATTGTATATTCTTGCCTCCTTTGTCAAAGATAAGGTTTTCATGGGTGCATGGATTTATCTGTGGGCTTTCTATTTTGTTCCATTGATCTATATTTCTGTCTTTATGCCAGTACCATACTGTCTTGATGACTGTGGCTTTGTAGTAGAGCCTGAAGTCCGGCAGGTTGATTCCCCCAGTTCCATTCTTCTTCCTCAAGATTACTTTGGCTATTCGAGGTTTTTTGTATTTCCATACAAATTGTGAGATTATTTGTTCTACTTCTGTGAAAAATATCGTTGGTAGCTTGATAGGGTTTGCATTGAATGTATAAATTACTTTGGGTAGTATACTCACTTTTACAATATTTATTCTTCCAGTCCACGAACACAGTATATTTTTCCATCTATTAGTGTCCTCTTTGATTACTTTCGCAGTATTTTATAGTTTTCTATGTACAAGTCTTTTGTTTCCTTAGGTAGATATATTCCTAAGTATTTAATTCTTTTCGTTGCAACAGTGAATGAAATAATTTCCTTAATTTCTCTATTTTCTCATTATTAGTGTATAGGAATGCAAGGGATTTCTGTGTGTTGATTTTATATCCTGCAACTTTACTGTATTTATTGATTAGCTCTAGTAGTTTTCTGGTAGAGTATTTAGAGTTATTGTGTAGAGGATCATGTCATCAGCGAACAGTGAAAGTTTTACTTCTTCTTTTCCAATTTGTATTCCTTTTATGTCTTTTTCTGTTCTGATTGCTGTGGCCAAAACTTCCAGAACTATGTTGAATAGGAGTGGTGAGAGTGGGCACCCTTGTCTTGTTCCTGACTTTAGGGGAAATGCTTTCAGTTTTTCACAGTTGAGGATAATGTTTGCTGTGGGTTTGTCATATATAGCTTGTATTATATTGAGATCAGTTCAGTTCAGTCGCTCAGTCGTATCCGACTCTTTGCGACCCCATGAATCGCAGCATGCCAGGCCTCCCTGTCCATCACCAACTCCCGGAGTTCACTCAAACTCATGTCCATAGAGTTGGTGATGCCATTGAGCCATCTCATTCTCTGTTGTCCCCTTCTCCTCCCACCCTCAACCTTTCCCAGCATCACAGTCTTTACCAGTGAGTCAACTATTCGCATGAGGTGGCCAAAGTATTGGAGTTTCAGCTTTAGCATCAGTCCTTCCAATGAACACCCAGGATTGATCTCCTTTAGAATGGACTGGTTGGATCTCTTTGCAGTCCAAGGGACTCTTAAGAGTCTTCTCCAGCACCACAGTTCAAAAGTATCAATTCTTCGGCGATCAGCTTTCTGAGATATGTCCCTTCTACTCCGACTTTCTGGAGTGTTTTGATCATTAATGGATGTTGAATTTTGTCAAAGGCTGTCTCTGCATCTATTGAGTTAATCATATGATTTTTATTTTTCAGTTTGTTAATGTGGTGTATTACATTGATTGATTTGTGGATATTGAAGAATCCTTGCATTCCTGGGATAAAGCCCACTTGGTCATGATGTATGATCTTCTTAATGTGTTGTTGGATTCTGATTGCTAGAATTTTGCTCAGGATTTTTGCATCTATGTTCATCAGTGATATTAGCCTGTAGTTTTCTTTTTTTGTGGGATCTTTACCAGGTTTTGGGATTAGGGTGATGGTGGCATCATAGAATTAGTTTGGAAGTTTCCCTTCCTCAGCAATTTTATGGAAGAGTTTGAATAGAATAGGTGTTAGTTCTTCTCTAAATTTTTGGTAGAATTCAGCTGTGAAGCCATCTGGACCTGGGCTTTTGTTTGCTGGAAGATTTCTGATTACAGTCTCTAGTTCCGTGCTTGTGATGGGTCTGTTCAGATTTTCTATTTCTTCCTGGTTCAGTTTTGGAAAGGTGTACTTTTCTAGGAATTTGTCCATTTCTTCCAGGGTACTCATTTTATTGCCATGTAATTGCTGATAGTATTCTCTAATAATCCTTTGTATTTCTGTGTTGTCGGTTGTGATCTCTCCATTTTCATTTCTAATTTTATTGATTTGATTCTTTTCCCTTTGTTTCTTGATGAGTCTGGCTAGTGGTTTGTCAATTTTATTTACCTTCTCAAAGAACCAGCTTTTGGCTTTGTTGATTTTTGCTATGGTCTCTTTTCTTTCTTTTGCATTTATCTCTGCCCTAATTTTTACAATTTCTTTCCTTCTACTAACCCTGGGGTTCTTCATTTCTTCCTTTTCTAGTTTCTTTAGATGTAGAGTTAGGTTATTTAGTTGACTTTTTCTTGTTTCTTGATGTGTGCCTGTATTGCTATGAACTTCGCCCTTGGCACTGCTTTTACATTGTCCCAGAGGTTTTGGGTTGTTGTGTTTTCATTTTCATTCATTTCTATGCATATTTTGATTTCTCTTTTGATTTCTTCTATGATTTGTTCATTATTCAGCAGCGTGTTGTTCAGCCTCCATATGTTGGCATTTTTAATGGTTTTTTACCCGTAATTGAGATCTAATCTTACTGCATTGTGGTCAGAAAAGATGCTTGGAATGATTTCAATTTTTTTGAATTTACCTTGGCTAGATTTATGGCCCAGGATGTGATCTATCCTGGAAAATGTTCTGTGTGCGCTTGAGAAAAAGGTGAAATTCATTGTTTTGGGGTGAAATGTCTTATAGAGATCTATTAGGTCTAACTGGTCTATTGTATCTTTTAAAGTTTGTGTTTCCTTGTTAATTTTCTGTTTAGTTGATCTATCCATAGATGTAAGTGGGGTATTAAAATCTCCCACTATTATTGCATTGTTGTTAATTTCCCTTTTCATACTTGTTAGTAATTATCTTACATATTGTGGTGCTCTTATGTTGGGTGCATAAATATTTATAAGTGTTATATCTTCTTCTTGGATTGATCCTTTGATCACTATGTAGTTTTCTTCTTTGTCTCTTTTCACAGCCTTTGTTTTAAAGTCTATTTTATCTGATATGAGTATTGCTACTTACTCCTGCTTTCTTCTGGTCTCTATTTGCATGGAATATCTTTTTCCAGCCCTTCACTTTCAGTCTGTATGTGTCCCTCATTTTGAGGTGGGTCTCTTGTAGACAACATATATGGGGGTCTTGTTTTTGTATCCATTCAGCCAGCCTTTGTCTTTTGGTTGGGGCATTCAACCCATTTACGTTTAAGGTAATTATTGATAAGTATGATCCCGTTGCCATTTTCTTTATTGCTTTGGGTTCGAGTTTATACACCCTTTCTGTGTTTCCTGTCTAGAGAAGATCCTTTAGCATTTGTTGGAGAGCTGGTTTGGTGATGTTGAATTCTCTCAGCTTTTGCTTGTCTGTAAAGCTTTTGATTTCTCTTTCATATTTGAATGAGATCCTTGCTGGGTACAGTAATCTGGGCTATAGGTTATTTTCTTTCATCACGTTAAGTATGTCTTGCCATTCCTCCTGGTCTGAAGAGTTTCTGTTGAAAGATCAGCTGTTATCCTTATGGGAATCCCCTTGTGTGTTATTTGTTGCTTTCCTTTGCTGCTTTTAATATTTGTTCTTTGTGTTTGATCTTTGTTAATTTGATTAATATGTGTCTTGGAGTATTTCACCTTGGGTTTATCCTGTTGGGGACTCTCTGGGTTTCTTGGACTTGGGTGATTATTTCCTTCCCCATTTTAGGGAAGTTTTCAACTATTATCTCGTCAAGTATTCTCTCATGGTCTTTCTTTTTGTCTTCTTCTTCTGGGACTCCTATGATTCAAATGTTGGGGCGTTTAACATTGTCCCAGAGGTCTCTAATATTGTCCTCATTTCTTTTAATTCGTTTTTCTTTTTCCCTCTCTGTTTCATTTATTTCTACAATTCTATCTTCTAGCTCGCTTATCCTGTCTTCTGCCTCTGTTATTCTACTGTTTGTTCCCTTGAGAGTGTTTCTGATCTCATCTATTGCATTATTCATTGTATATTGACTCTTTTTTATTTCCTCTAAGTCCTTATTAAACCTTCCTTCCATCTTCCCAATCCTTTTCTCCAGGTTATTTATCTGTAACTCCATTTTGCTTTCAAGATTTTGAATCATTTTCACCACCAAAATTCGAAATTCTTTATCAGGTAGATTCCCTATATCTTCCTCTTTTGTTTGTGTTGTTGGGCATTTATCTTGTTCCTTTACTTGCTGGGTATTTCTCTGCCTCTTCATCTTGCTTATATTGCTTTGCTTGGGGTGGCCTTTCCCTCTTCTGGCCGTTTGTGGAGTTCTCTTTATTATGTAGTTTCCTCGCTGTGTGTGGGGCTGGACGGGTGACTTGTCAAGGATCCCTGTTTAGGGAAGCTTGTGTCGATGTTCTGGTGGGTGGAGCTGGATTTCTTCTCTCTGGAGTGCAATGAAGTGTCCAGTAATGAGTTATGAGATGTCAGTGGGTTTGGAGTGACTTTGGGCAGCCTGTATATTGAAGTTCAGGTCTATTTTCCTGTGTTGCTGGAGAATTTGTGTGGTATGTCTTGCTCTGGAACTTGTTGACCCTTGGGTGGTGCTTCGTTTTAGTGTTGGTATGGAGACATTTGATGAGCTCCTATCAATTAGTGTTCCCTGGAGTCAGGAGTTCTCTGGTGTTCTCAGGATTGAGGCTTAAGCCTCTTGCCTCTGGTTTTTGGTCTTATTCTTGGAGTAGTCTCTAGACTTCTCCCTGTGTCATTTCCAAGGTGCTTCCCTCTGTTTTATCTTCTGTTTGCTGGTCTCTTCAGTGTCTAATTTCCACCCTGATATTAGGGGGCGGGTGGGCACATTTTAAGGCTCAGTTGTTCAGTCCTGTTCTGGGAAGGGAGGAACACTGCAGACAAATATCTCTGGCATCTGTGGGGAGTGCTTGTAGCATTTCAGCCACACTGGGTTTGCCCCCACTCACAGCGCTTGTGTTGTCCCAGTCTACACTGCACAGGCTCTATGTTGCTCTGGCAGGAACTGTCCGAGGCCAGCGCTGGGTTGTATGCACTTCCCAGGTCTGAGCGGCTCAAGTTCAGTTTCTCGGGTACTCCACAAAGGCACAGACTTGGTTGGGCCTGCGTTTTGTGCCTTCCCCGGTCTGAGCACCTCAGGAGACCAGGTGTTTGGCGAGCGCGGTCGCTGCAACCGGCGCACCTTCTCAGGTGGATATTGACCGGCCTGAGCCCAAGAAGTCTTGATTAGCAACAAGACTGCCTGCAGTTTGTATCGGATGACTTTCTGGGGCCAAGGTCACCCCCTCCAGTTCTGGCTGACCTCCCTGCCTGTCTCGGCTTGGGATGGGAGATGGGCCGACCACAGCCGGCTCGCTCTGCTCAGTCCTTTGTTCTGTGAGTGGGGCTGGCAGAGCCTTAGGTTAGAGCTTTCCGCCTTTTCATGGGGAAGCTTTCCCACAGTCTGTTTTGCTATCCCCAGGTAGTTCTGTCAGATTGTTCTCGTGGCATTCAAGCCCAGTCCTCTCTCTAAGCAATTCAGCCGGCTCCTCCCTGCCCAGCCCCCGCTTGTTAATTGCGTATGCAGGTGTCTGTGCTGTTTCTCTGCTGGGAGTTACAGTTTGGCGGGTAATCTGTGGGTTTTAATTGTTTCTTTCTTTTTCCTCCTGGTTATGTGGCCCTCTGAGGTTCCAAGGCTCGCCACAGATTCATCAGTAAGAGTGTTTCCTGGTGTTTGGAAACTTCTCTTTTTTAAAGCCTCCCTTCCCGGAATGAGCTCCATCCCTACCTGTTTTGTCTCTCTTTTTATCTTTTATGTTTTTTCCTACCTCCTTTCGAAGACAATGGGCTGCTCTTCTGGGTGCCTGATGTCTTCTGCCAGCATTCAGAAGTTGTTTTGTGGACTTTACTCCACTTTCAAATGTTCTTTTGATGAATTTGTGGGTGAGAGAGTGGTCTTGCCGTCCTATTCCTCCGCTATCTTGTTCCTCCCCTCCTAAGTATAATATTTCATTGTACCTAGGTTTAATATGTTTTGTTATATCTGTTCTAAATTTGTCAGCAAGGAAAGTAACTGGAGCAATGAAACTTCTAAGAAAGGAAAGTGTAAATAACATATGAGCTTTTAGATAAATTCTATTAAAAATAATTATGCTTTAGGAATGTCTGTCTAAAATAGTCTCTCCAGATTTGGGTAACTTAATTTCTAGGGTCTCTCATCTCATGTGCTAGTAAAGTCATGCTCAAAATTCTCCAAAGCACGCTTCAGCAATATGTGAACCGTGAACTTCCAGATGTTCAAGCTGGCTTTAGAAAAGGCAGAGGAACCAGAGATCAAATTGCCAACATCCGCTGGATCATGGAGAAAGCAAGAGAGTTCCAGAAAAACATCTATTTCTGCTTCATTGACTATGCCAAAGCCTTTGACTGTGTGGATCACAATAAACTGTGGAAAATTCTTCAAGAGATGGGAATACTAGACCACCTGACCTGTCTCTTGAGAAACCTTTTGCAGGCTCCTCGGAAGAGTCTCAAGATCCCAGAACTTTTACTGAGAAACAAGGCCCAACTGAAGCGATGCATCCCAGGTCAGGGCTTCCTCCTTAGGGGTCTCTCCTGCAGCTGCACTTAAGGGGGTTGCACACAGCTCAGGTGACCACGCTGGATGGTGAACTCCTTGAAAACAGGGCTTGCGGCTTATTTGGGTGTCCTTTTATATGCTCTCTGCCATCTCCAACTTCACTGTTCTTGAAATTCAGAAATTACACCACTCCTTTGGTCACTGCAGCTTTGCCTTTCAAGTGGATGGCCTTCTTTCTTCTAACAAAAAGCAAATGGCTTAATATGCCCAGAGGCACACTTAGGGATGTTCATGCTGTCCTCACCCTTTCCTGGCGTTAGGCCAGGCCCCGGAGGTGGGTGTCCGATCTGCTCCCCTATGATCGGCTCTCTCCCGCCACCCCACGACTCACTTGCACCAGAGTCATGGCAGCCACCGGAATTCCGCTTGCCGAGGGCCCAGCCACGGAATGAAATCTGGGGCAGGGCAGCGTTGGGGCTCTGTACCCAGACTGCACTCTCTGTCCGGCTCGCCGGGCGCTAGGGGAGAGCAGCCTTCCCTGACCAGCCCTTCCCACTCCCGTGCTGCCCCTCGCTGCCACCGCTGCCGCTGCCCCCCACAACTGGGTATTGTTTTTGATTTGGTTCCATCCCTTCATCCTTTCTGGAGTTATCTCTCCACTGATCTCCAGTAGCATACTGGGCACCTACTTACCTGGGGAATTCCTCATTCAGTATCCTATCATTTTGCCTTTTGATACTGTTCATGGGGTTCTCAAGGCAAGTATACTGAAGTGGTTTCCCATTCACTTCTCCAGTGGACCAGATTCTGTCAGACCTCTCCACCACGACCCCCCCCGTCTTGGGTGTCCCCACATGGCATGGCTTAGATTCATTGCACTCATCCAACATGCTAGTAAAGTCATGCTCAAAATTCTCCATGCCAGGCTTCAGCAATACATGAACCATGAACTTCCAGATGTGCCAGCTGGTTTTAGAAAAGGCAGAGGCACCAGATATCAAATTGCCAACATCTGCTGGATCATGGAAAAAGCAAGAGAGTTCCAGAAAAACATCTATTTCTGCTTCATTGACTATGTCAAATCCTTTGACTGTGTGGATCACAACAAACTGTGGAAAATTCTGAAAGAGATGGGAATACCAGACCACCTGACCTGCCTCTCGAGAAACCTGTATGCAGGTCAGGAAACAACAGTCAGAACTGTACATGGAACAACAGACTGGTTCCAAATAGGAAAAGGAGTACGTCAAGGCTGTATATTGTCACCCTGCTAATTTAACTTACGTGCAGAGTACATCATGAGAAATGCTGGACTGGATGAAGCACAAGCTGGAATCAAGATTGCCAGGAGAAATATCGATAACCTCAGATATGCAGATGACACCACCCTTATGGCAGAAAGTGAAGAGGAATTAAAAAGCCTCTTGATGAAAGTGAAAGAGGAGAGTGAAAAAGTTGGCTTAAAGCTCAATATTTAGAAAACTAAGATCATGGCATCCGGTCCCATCACTTCATGGGAAATAGATGGGGAAACAGTGTCAGACTTTATTTTTTTTGGACTCCAAAGTCACTGCGGATGCTAGTTGCAGCCATGAAATTAAAAGATGCTTACTCCTTGGAAGGAAAGTTATGACCAACCTAGATAGCATATTAAAAAGCAGAGACATTACTTTGCCAACCAAGGTCCGTCTAGTCAAGGTTATGGTTTTTCCAGTGGTCATGTATGGATGTGAGATTTGCACCGTAAAGAAAGCTGATTACAGAAGAATTGATGCTTTTGAACTGTGGTGTTGAAGACTCTTGAGAGTCCCTTGGACTGCAATGAGATCCCACCAGTCCATTCTAAAGGAGATCAATCTTGGGTGTCCATTGGAAGGACTGATGCTAAAGCTGACACTCCAATACTTTGGTCACCTCATGCGAAGAGTTGACTCACTGGAAAAGACTCTGATGCTGTGAGGGATTGGGGGCAGGAGGAGAAGGGGACGACCGAGAATGAGATGGCTGGATGGCATCTCCGACTCAATGGACATGAGTTTGAGTGAACTCCGGGAGATGGTAATGGACAGGGAGGCCTGGGGTGCTGTGATTCATGGGGTCGCAAAGAGTCGGATACGACTGAGTGATGGAACTGAACTGAACCTTGGATGTGAAATATTTGAAGACTCCCATTTATCTCAAGGGATCTCTTAAAAATAATTTCTTCTCAAGTGAAATGTATCATGTTGAGGATTTTATTTGTTTGACTAAAATAATAGTTATGAGCCATACCACATCTGTGGGGGTGGGGGGAACTCCTCTTGGCAACCACAGCTATTTATAAGTTTATGACAGAGAAAAAATTGTGACCGGTGTTTGTCACAAACATTATTCCTTTATATAACACTACTTTATGCTCTTCTTGATAATCCAAAGTTTAAAATGCTAGTTGTTATCAATGATCATAGGTGTTTCCTACTTGTTCCGATCTTGTTCTGCTATATCACTTGTCTCCTGTATCTACCACAGTAGTAGTGTTAGTCTCTAGCCACGTCTGTCTCTTGGCAACCCCACGGAGAGTAGCCCACCAGGCTCTTCTGTCCAGGATTCTTTAGGCAAGAATACTGGAATGGGTTGCTATTCCCTTCTCCAGAGGATCTTCCCGACCCAGTGTTCAAACCCGTGTCTCCGTTGCAGACAGATTCTTTACCGTCTGAGCTACAGCGAAGTCTTGTATCTACCATGCTGCTGCTGCTGCTGCTGCTTAGTCACTTCAGTCGTGTCCGACTCTGTGCGACCCCATAGACGGAAGCCCACCAGGCTCCGCCATCCCTGGGATTCTCCAGGCAAGAACACTGGAGTGGGTTGCCATTTCCTTCTCCAATGTGTGAAAGTGAAAAGTGAAAGTGAAGTCGCTCAGTCATGTCCCACTAGTAGCGACCCCATGGACTGCAGCCCACCAGGCTCCTCTGTCCATGCGATTTTCTAGGCAAGAGTACTGGAGTGGCTTGCCATTGCCTTCTCCGGTATCTACCATAGTCACTTGCAAAAACTGACGACAAAATATGTGTTTCCAAGGAGAATCAACAGAGGAAAATGACTATGAAAAAATTGATGGATATAATATTGATGATATAATGCTAAACCAGACTTGACCTTAAGTATGATGAAGCACGGAGAAGGCAATGGCAAGCCACTCCAGTACTCTTGCCTAGAAAATGCCATGGATGGAGGAGCCTGGTAGGCTGCAGTCCATGGGGTCACTAGGGGTCGGACACGACTGAGCGACTTCACTTTCTCTTTTCACTTTCACACATTGGAGAAGGAAATGGCAACCCACTCCAGTGTTCTTGCCTGGAGAATCCCAGGGACGGGGGAGCCTGGTGGGCTTCCATCTATGGGGTCACACAGAGTCGGACACGACTGAAGTGACTTAGCGGCAGTAGCAGCAGCATGATGAAGCAAAATATTAAATGCTACATTTATAACTATGCAAAATACGTCTTTTTCAGACAATTAATCTCCTCAGTACTCTTGCCTAGAAAATCCCATGGATGGAGGGGCCTGGTAGGCTGCAGTCCGTGGGGTCGCTCTGGGTCGGACACAACTGAGCAACTTCACTTTCACTTTTCACTTTCACACATTGGAGAAGGAAATGGCAACCCACTCCAGTGTTCTTGCCTTCTGAATCCCAGGGACGGGGAAGTGGTGGGATTCCGTCTATGGGATCACACAGAGTCGGACACGACTGAAGTGACTTAGCAGCAGCAATCTCCTCATTGAAATATGATATCAAAGTGTCCATTTGTCATGGAATGTGGGGGATAGAGGTCCAAGAGGGAGGGATTTATGGATATAGAGAGCTGATTCACTTTGTTGTACAGCAGAAACTAACATGACATTGTAAAGCAAATATTCCACAGTAAAAAAGAAAAAAGAGTTGTTTGATTTTGTGCAAGCTAAAAACAGTGTCAATTTGTAAGGTGTATTTATTGAGATGAAGGACTGGTGGCTTGGTTTTTTTTTTTTTTTAATTATTAAATTATTTTCATGTTTCTGTTTGAAAGTTTCCAGTGCTTCCAGAAAATATTATTACTTCAGTTGGTCTAAATGAAATAGCTCTCATCATTCAAATCTTTTCATAATCTCTAGAAAGGCAGAGGATGAACAATTTCAGATCACCCACCATGCTCATTATCAAAGGATGACTCATTGAAAGCTCAGATTCTGCTCAGCTATATGATTCAGGGTCACGGGTGTTGTACAAACATAACCTTCCTTCCAACCTCTCCATGTAACCTCAAAGGATCCTCACTGGAGGCATGTTTTCACACCCTTACATGAACTAAACTTGAATAACAAAATAATCATGAATGTTACCTTCAAATATCTAAACAAATGCTGTCAGTTCTGTCTGGTTAAATATTGTATCAGTTAGCTATTGTTGCATACAAATTTCCTGAAATAAAATTGTTTAATGTAGTATCTTTATTTTCAAATGAGGTGGTCCAGTGGGAAGTTGCACTGAGCTCTGCAGGCTTCTCATGAGTCTATCCACAGACACGAACTTCTTCCTTGTGTTTCTAAGGCTCATCCATGATGTTGCGTGTGGTTGTACTGCTCTTCTGACTTAAGCCAATTTATGTCATTTTACTCCTTTGATATGGGCTTCCCAGATTTCCCAGTGGTAAAGAATCCACTGCAGTGCAGGCGACACAGGTTCGATCCTCGGGTGGGAGAGATCTGTTGCAACAAAAACAGAAATGAGTAGACAGCCTTTGGCACTTACCAGCTAAACAGGCCTGTAAGAATTAAACAATCTTGGTTATCCTTTAGCCTTTATGACTAAAAACCACTTGCAGCTAGACTTGTCTTTCACAAAGCTTCAAAGAAGCGAATTACTCTCTGACTCCATATAGATTATACTCTGTGCCTGGCATTCTTCTCCCCTTATACTCTCTTGTAGCATTCAGAATTTCAGAAAGAAGGTCATGGACCAATAACTTCAGGGACACCACACTCGGTTGCTGAGTTGTCTGATGCAAATTGTGGCCATTTTGAAAATTTAAGAGAAAAATATGCAAGCCCTTCATAAGGATATAAAACCTCTCTCTATTCCCTGGAGAGAAGGACACAATTCTTGAGACAGGGGCCTGGTGTGTTTCCCTTTTGCCTGGCAAAATTAATAAAACTACTCTTTTCTATTTCCTTCAAACTGTCTCTGTATTTCTACTTGGCTTTGGTGGGCAGGGAGCCAAGATTTTGGTAACAGATCCTGTGGAGTAGGAAATGGCAACCCACTCCAGTATATTGACTGGAGAATCCCATGGACAGAGGAGCCTGGTGGGCTACAGTGCATGGGGTCGTGAAGAACCAGTCACTACTGAGCAACTAAGCACATGTGGTTCAATCGTGGATGAAGCTGACCCTTCTGTTAATTTTCTTATGTGTCATTTTCTTTATTACTTTGAGAATCCCATGGACAGAGGAGCCTGGCAGGCTACAGTCCATGGAGTCACAAAGAGTCAGGCATGACTAAGCTGAGCTGAGGCTAAATAGTTTGCAGGAAAAAAATGAGTTTAATAATTATGAGTGCCTTAATGTAATTCTGAATTTCGCAATAAGGAGTTCATGATCTGAGCCACAGTCAGCTCCTGGTCTTGTTTGCGCTAACTGTATACAGCTTCTCCATCTTTGGTTGCAAAGAATATAATCAATCTGATTTCGGTGTTGACCATCTGGTGATGTCCATGTGTAGAGTCTTCTCTTGTGTTGTTGAAAGAGAGTGTGTGCTATGACCAGTGCATTCTCTTGACAAAACTCTATTAGCCTTTGCCCTGCTTCATTCCGTGCTCCAAGGCCAAATTTGCCTGTTACTCCAGGTGTTTCTTGACTTCCTACTTTTGCATTCCAGTCCCCTGTAATGAAAAGGACATCTTTTTTGGGTATTAGTTCTAAAAGGTCTTGTAGGTCTTCATAGAACCAATTAACTTCGACTTCTTCAGCATTACTGGTTGGGGCATAGGCCTGCATTACTGTAATATTGAATGGTTTGCCTTGGAAACGAACAGAAATCATTCTGTCATTTTTAAGATTGCATCCAAGTACTGCATTTCGGACTCTTTCGTTGACCATGATGGCTACTCCATTTCTTCTAAGGGATTCCTGCCCACAGTAGTAGATATAATGGTCATCCGAGTTAAATTCACCCATTCCAGTCCATTTTAATTCACTGATTCCTAGAATGTCGACGTTCACTCTTCCATTTCCTGTTTGACCACTTCCAATTTGCCTTGATTCATGGACCTAACATTCCAGGTTCCTATGCAATATTGCTCTTTACAGCACCGGACATTGCTTCTATCACTGGTCACATCCACAACCGGGTATTGGTTTTGCTTTTGCAACATCCCTTTATTCCTTCTATAGTTATTTCTCCACTGAGCTCCAGTAGAATACTGGGCACCTACCGACCTGGGGAATTCCTCATTCAGTATCCTATCATTTTGCCCTTTGTTACTGTTCATGGGCAATAATCAGATTGATTATATTCTTTGCAACCAAAGATGGAGAAGCTGTATACAGTTAGCGAAAAAAAGACCAGGAGCTGACTGTGGCTCAGATCATGAACACCTTATTGCGAAATTCAGACTTAAATTGAAGAAAGTAGGGAAAACCACTACACCATTCAGATAGGACCTCAATCAAATCCCTTATGATTATACAGTGGAAGTGAGAAATAGATTTAAGGGACTAGATCTGATTGATAGAGTGCCTGATGAACTCTGGACGGAGGTTCGTGACATTGTACAGGAGACAGGGACCAAGACCATCCCCATGGAAAATAAATGCAAAAGAGCGAAATGGCTGTCTGAGGAGGCCTTACAAATAGCTGTGAAAAGAAGAGAGGCGAAAAGCAAATGAGAAAAGGAAAGAAATAAGCATCTGAATGCAGAGTTCCAAAGAATAGCAAGGAGAGATAAGAAAGCCTTCCTCAGTGATCAATGCAAAGAAATAGAGGAAAACAACAGAATAGGAAAAACAAGAGACCTCTTCAAGAAAATTAGAGATTCCAAGGGAACATTTCATGCCAAGATGGGCTCGATAAAGGACAGAAATGGTATGGACCTAACAGAAGCAGAAGATATTAAGAAGAGTTGGCAAGAATACACAGAAGAACAGCACACAAAAGACCTTCACGACCCAGATAATCACTATGGTGTGACGACTCACCTAGAGACAGACATCCTGGAATGTGAAGTCAAGTGGTCCTTAGAAAGCATCACTACGACCAAAGCTAGTGGAGGTGATGGAATTCCAGTTGAGCTATTCCAAATCCTGAAAGATGATGCTGTGAAAGTGTTGCACTCAATATGCCAGCAGATTTGGAAAACTCAGCAGTGGCCACAGGACTGGAAGAAGTCAGTCTTCATTCCAATCCCAAAGAAAGGCAATGCCAAAGAATGCTCAAACTACCGCACAATTGCACTCATCTCACACGCTAGTAAAGTCATGCTCAAAATTCTCCAAGCCAGGCTTCAGCAGTATGTAAACCGTGAACTCCCAGATGTTCAAGCAGGTTTTAGAAAAGGCAGAAGCACCAGAGATCAAATTGCCAACATCTGCTGGATCATGGAGAAAGCAAGAGAGTTTCAGAAAAACATCTATTTTTGCTTCATTGACTATGCCAAAGCCTTTGACTGTGTGGATCACAATAAACTGTGGAACATTCTGAAAGAGATGGGAATCCCAGACCACCTCACCTGCCTCTTGAGAAACCTATATGCAGGTCAGGAAGCAACAGTTATAACTGGACATGGAACAACAGACTGATTCCAAATAGGAAAAGGTGTACGTCAAGGTTGTATATTGTCACCTTGCTTATTTAACTTATATGCAGAGTACATCATGAGGAACGCTGGGCTGGAAGAAGCACAAGCTGGAATCAAGATTGCTGGGAGAAATATCAATAACCTCAGATATGCAGATGACACTACCCTTTTGGCAGAAAGTGAAGAGGAACTCAAAAGCCTCTTGATGAAAGTGAAAGAGGAGAGTGAAAAGTTTGGCTTGAAGCTCAACATTCAGAAAACAAAGATCATGGCATCTAGTCCCATCGCTTCATGGGAAATAGATGGAAAAACAGTGGAAACAGTGTCAGACTTTATTTTGGGGGGCTCCAAAATCACTGCAGATGTTGATTGCAGCCATGAAATTAAAAGACGCTTGCTCCTTGGAAGGAAAGTTATGACCAACCTTGATAGTGTATTAAAAAGCAGAGACATTACTTTGCCAACAAAGGTCCGTCTAGTCAAGGCAATGGTTTTTCCAGTGGTCATGTATGGACGTGAGAGTTGGACTGTGAAGAAAGCTGATCGCCGAAGAATCGATGCTTTTGAACTGTGGTGTTGGAGAAGACTCTTGAGAGTCCCTTATACTGCAAGGAGATCCAACCAGTCCATTCTAAAGGAGATCAATCCTGGATGTTCATTGGAGGGACTGATGCTAAAGCTGAAACTGCAATACTTTGGCCACCTCATGCGACGAGTTGACTCACTGGAAAAGACTCTGATGCTGGGAAAGTTTGGGGGCGGGAGGAGAAGGGGACGACGGAGAATGAGATGGCTGGATGGCATCACCGACTCTGTGGACATGAGTTTGAGTGAACTCCGGGAGTTGGTGATGAACAGGGAGGCCTGGCGTGCTGTGATTCATGGGGTCGCGGACAGTCGGACACGACTGAGCGACTGAACTGAACTGAACTAATGTAATTCTACCACATTAATGTCCACATAAGAAGCTTTTCCTTATCCCGTGAGAGATATCTCCCACCATCATGAGACCTGACTCAGCTTCCTGTGCCCCAGGTATTATCTTAACGTACACACCTATAGTTTTTAAATAGCAATAATTTTATTAAAGCAGAGTTACACAGATCAAGTGCTTCCCTGGTGGCTCAGTTGGTAAAGAATCCGCCTCCAATGTGGGAGACCTGGGTTCAATCCCTGGGTTGGGAAGATCTCCTGGAGAAGGGAATGGCTACCCAGTCCAGTATTCTGGCCTGGAGAATTCCATGGACTCTATAGTTCATAGAGTCACAAAGAGTCGGACACGACTGATTGACTTTCACTTTCACACAGAACAAACTCTATTCATTTAAAAATTAAGACTGTATGCTGCCTGGTTCCATTTCTATAACCCTTGAGAAGAGACATAATAACTTTAGGGCTTTGCTACATGCATGCATGTGTGTGTTCAGTCGTGTCTGACTCTTTGGGACCCCATGGACTGTAGCTACCAGGCTTTTCTGTTGAAGGGATTCTCTGTCATGCCCTCCTCCTGGGGATTTTCCTGACATAGGGATCCAACTTGCATCTCCTGCATTTCAGGCAGATTCTTTACCCCTGGGTGGTCAGGGAAGTCTCCAATGTAATCTCCTTTGTTTCTTTACTTCTGTAGGTGATGTGGAATAATATACATAACTTCTGAGGGATGTTGTGAGAAAAAAAAGAAATCTGTATAAACAACTGTATAGTGAAAAAAATTCAAGTATAAGATATATGTGTGTACATTATTTGTATATTTTTCTCCCAAATAAACACATTCACACACATATGTGTATATGCTTGCAGATTCATTTATAATCTCATTTATCATGTTGAAAAATATTTTATAAAAAGTTGGAAGATAAAAAAATGAAAATAATGAATGGTTGAAGTAACATGAAATTCAATAAATGTAGAAATTTGACCAAATATTAAAGGTAAAAATTGTGACCCTACACTTTACATAAATTAATTTTCTTAACTAAAGCCTCAAAATCAAAACATTTATATTTATGGAACAGAGAATTTGATGCACCAACTAAATGGGGCAAATATCTCCAAATTGACTCTAATTGTCTCCTCCTATTAAACTGGGGCTTCAATACAAAATATCTTTATCCAGAGGAAACTAAATGACTGACTAGAGAGGTTTAATTTCAGTACCTTCAGACCATATTTAATTGGATAAATGTATATATTGCATCCAGTGTTCTTGCCTGGAGAATCCCAGGGATGGGGGAGACTGGTGGGCTGATGTCTATGAGGTCGCACAGAGTCGGACACAACTGAAGCGATTTAGCAGCAGCATATATTGCATTCTTTCTCCTGCTATAACAAATTAATAAACTGTGCCTTAAAAATTAAAGTTCTAAGGATCAGAAGTCAAGATTTATCTCATGGGACTGAACACAAGACCTCTTTGAGAACTGGGGTCTGTCTGGATGCTCCAGGGAAGAATCCATTGCCTTCCTAGATCACTTTCCAGGGGCACCTGTATTCCTGGATTCACGGCCTTTCCTCATCTTCAGAGCCAGTAGTAGAGTATCTTCAAATCTCTCTCTGACTTCAGTTCTTCCCCTGACCTTCGCATCTAGAAGACCATAAGGATATCTTATACCAACCTGGGTAATCCAAGCTAATCTCATTTTAAGGTGAATGAATAGCAAATTTATTCTATTAGTTTTATTCCCCTTTATGTAAGCTGACAAAAGTTTGGGAGATTAGGATGTGGACATTATTTTGAGGCCCATATTCTGGCTACTAAAACATTTTTCCCAGATATATATATATATATATATATGCTTGCATATTCATTTATAATCTCATTAATTTCATTAATCTTGTTGAAAAATATTTTATAAAAAGTTGGAAGATAAATAAATAAAAATAATGAATGGTTGAAGTAATATGAAATTCAATAAATGTAGAAATTTGACCAAAAATTAAAGATAAAAATTGTGACCCTACTCTTTACATAAATTAATTTTCTTTCCTGAGGGCTCTGACAGTAAAGAATCTGCCTGCAGTGTGGAGACCCAGGTTTGATCCCTGGGTCTGGGTTATCCCCTGGAGAAGAGAATGGCAACTTGCTCCAGTATTCTTGCCTGGAGAATTCCATGGACAGAGGACCCTGGTGGGCTTCAATCCATGGGGTCACAAAGAGTCAGACACGACCAAGCAACGAACATGTATCAGCTGCTCAGTCACATAAAATCTGAAGTACTGATACCTGAATTTACATGCAGAGTACGTCATGAGAAACGCTGGGCTGGAAGAAGCACAAGCCGGAATCAAGATTGCTGGGAGAAATATCAATAACCTCAGATATGCAGATGACAGCACCCTTATGGCAGAAAGTGAAGAGGAACTCAAAAGCCTCTCGAGGAAAGTGAAAGAGGAGAGTGAAAAAGTTGGCTTAAAGCTCAACATTCAGAAAACTAAAATCATGGCAACTGGTCCCATCACTTCGTGGGAAATAGACGGGGAAACAGTGGAAACAGTGTCAGACTTTATCTTTTGGGGCTCCAAAATCACTGCAGATGGTGACTGCAGCCATGAAATTAAAAGATGCTTACTCCTTGGAAGGAAAGTTATGACTAACCTCGATAACATATTAAAAAGCAGAGACATTACTTTGCCAACAAAGGTACAGCTATGGTTTTTCCCGTGGTCATATATGGATGTGAGAGTCTGACTGTGAAGAAAGCTGAGTGCTGAAGAATTGGTGCTTTGGAATTGTGTTGGAGAAGACTCTTGAGAGTCCCTTGGACTGCAAGGAGATCCAACCAGTCCATCCTAAAGGAGATCAGTCCTGGGTGTTCATTAGAAAGATTGATGCTAAAGCTCAAACTCCAATACTTTGGCCACCTCATGCGAAGAATTGACTCATTGGAAAAGACCCTGATGCTGGGAGAGATTGGGGGCAAGAGGAGAAGGGGACGACCGAGGACGAGATGGCTGGATGGTATCACCGACTAGATGCACATGAGTTTGGGTAAACTCCGGGAGTTGGTGATGGACAGGGAGGCCTGGCATGCTGCTATTCATGGGGTCGCAAAGAGTCGGACACGACAGAGCGACTGAACTGAACTGAACTGAACTGATACCTGAATTTAATGTAAGTTAAAGCAATGCGGGAGACCCCAGTTCATTTCCTAGATCAGGAAGATCCCTTGGAGAAGGGAAAAGCTACATACTCCAGTATTCTCAGGCTTTCACTGTGGCTGAGTTGGTAAAGTATCCGCCTGCAATGTGGGAGACCTGAGTTCGATCCCAGGGTTGGGAAGATCCCCTGGAAAACAGAAAGGCTACCCACTCCAGTATTCTTGCCTGGAGAATTCCATGGAGGTCGCAAAGAGTCAGACACGACTGAGCGACTTTCACTTTCAAGTTCCTATACCTGAATTTAACACAGAACTGGTGTTTTGTTACTGAAAGTGTGACGCACATACTCAGACCTGCATCATCACACAGTCCAGTAACTTGTTAGAAATACAAAGTCTAAGGGCCCATTGAGGACCTGGTCAATCAGAATTTTCACTTGAATTAGAATTCCTGCTGACTTGTATGCACTAGGAGGTGAGAGAAGTGCTGGTACAAAGAGTTTTTCTCCAGTTCTATGGCAACTCACTCCAGAATTCTTGCCTGGAGTATCTCATCAACACAGGAGCCAGGCAGGCTACAATTCATGTGGTTGCAAAGAGTTGGTCAGGACTGCAGTGACTGAGTACACGGACATGCTCCAGTTCTAACTGTTAACATTTAGGGCAGGATAGCTGTGTTGAATGCTATCTTGTTTACTGTGGGTGTTTTGCAGCATTTCGCCTTCAGTTGCCAAGTAACCAAGAGCAAAACCATCCCTGGTTGGAAATGATAATCCAAATTATGAAAACTGGAAGCATCCTGAGAGAACCCCAATCAAGACTCCATCCCAAAATCAGTTCATCACTTTCAGCAGAACAGTAAATTCCTCTGTGCCCCATTCCTGAAATGAAGGATGGAGTTACAATAGTAATACCTCATAGAAGGAACTTCTATAAAAACTAAATCATATCATCCTGATTATGTGCAAACGTAGGTTATGGTACATTAAAAATACTTAAATATATCTCATAACATAAAGCTTTTACAATGAGGAGCAAAATGATAGTTCTCAGCTTCATATATAAGTATGATGTGGTGGTGGCGGCTTAGTCACTCAGTCGTGTCTGAATCTTGTGACCCCATGGACTGTAACCCATAAGGCTTCTCTGTCCATGGGACTTCCCAGGCAAGAATGTTGGATAGGGTAGCCAGTTCCTTTTCCCGGGCATCTTCTTGATCCAGAGATTGAACCCATGTCTCCTGCTTTGCAGGTGATCTCTTGCATTGCATGCAGATTCTTCACCAACTGAGCCACTAGGGAAAGGCCCAAAGTATGAAATACCTAAGAGTTTTAGGGAGCATGAGGAAACCAAAGAGTGCACTGCCCAGTTATGCCCATTAATGGAATGATGTTGTCCCTCTTATAATCAGAGAATAGCAGGTTTCACAGGGTTCCATGAGCTGTGTAGCCATCGCAAGTCAATGCTTTATTGACCCAAGGGATCTATTCAAGACAGTTGCCTCAATCTAACTAGTGGGGAAATTTTTAAATTCAGAGATAAGATGAGGTTCTAGGAGTTTAGACTTCTGGAAAGCAACAGAGATGATGAAGAAGGATTCATAACTGAATTACCTGACTTATAACTGTTATCCTAGAAACAGAATCAGGAGAGGAGAAAAAATAAAAGTACTTTGTGTCAGATGAAGTCCAACAGGGAATTCAGGTGCTTACAGGTTACTGTAACAAGAGGGTAATGTACCTAATGAGCAGACAGAGAGAGCTGTAAAAAACCACCTCTGCTGCATCCCTGACCTTGCACAACTTGGGCCTGAACAAGGCATGGTTGTTGTTTTTGAAGTCTTATATATGAGTAAAGGATCACTGCTTGACCTCTTCATGCTGCCTTGTGTGGGGACAGAGCTTTGGTCTCCATCATCAGCCATCCAGGAAGAGAATCAGACTTCCACATGAAGACCTTCCTCTCAGGATTTCCATGTAGTTGAGTGGAAGAGTCTGGAAGACACTGCAGAAGAAGGACAGAGTCAGTGAATCCAAGAATGATTACCTGAGTCCACCAGAGAACCAACTCAGCCTAGGTCAGAGCCCAGAGACCACTGTGGTTATTTTCTTGCATGATTAAAATACGTCAATGTATTTTGATAATGCTGAAAAGAGAACTGAACATTGAACTCAGTAAAGCAATGTTCAGTGATACCAAGTAAATGATAAAAATGGAAGCCCAATTAGAAGAGAGGCATAAGGGGCATCCCAGGTGGCACAATGGTAAAGAATTTAACCACCAATGCAGGAGCCACAGGAGATGCAAGTTCCTGTGGGTCAGGAATATCCCCTGGAAGATGGCATAGTGACCGACTCCAGTGTTCTTGCCTGGGAAATCCCACAGGCAGAGGAGACTGGCAGGTCACAGTCTATGGGGTCACAAAGAGTTGGACACGACTGAGCAACTGAACACACACGATGCATAAAGAGCTCCCAGTAAAAGTAGAACTTAAGTCCAAGTATCTAATTCACTAATTTGAGTAGAGAATTAGTCTGTTAGTGATGTAGGGATATAAAATTTAGTTAGGGCTTTTTCTAATTTTTTTGATGGAACATATTTGACCATGTTTCAATCTTGATTAAAAAGATACACACTGGGCTTCCCTGGGAGCTAAAGAATTCGCCTTCCTGTGCAAGAGACAGGTTTGATGCCTGGTCTGGGAAGATCCCACATGGCTCAGAGCAACTAAGCTCATGCACCACAACTACTGAGCCTGTTCTCTAGAGCTAGAAACCACGACGACTGTGATCCTCACACCGAAGAGACCATGTTCTGCAATAAAAGAGCCCACTGCAATGAGAAGCCCATGCACTGCAACAAAGAGTAGCCCCTGCTCACTGCATCTAGATAAAACCCACACAGCAACAAAGACCTCACCACCAAAACAAATAAATGAATATGAACACTGAAGAATGTTTGTGAATACCTCCTTGCAACAATTTACCAGAGATATATGATTCACAGTATCTTCTGTGGAAAAGAAAAAATTACATGTAAAGAGGGGAGCGCTAATGAGCTTTGTTGTTTAGTCACTAAACTTTGTCTGGCTTTGTGACCCTGTGGACTGTAGCCCACCAGGCTCTGTCCATAGGATTTCCTAGGGAAGAATACTAGAGTGGGTTGCCAATTCCTCCTCCAGGGGATCTTCCAGACCCAGGGATTGAACCGGTGTCTCCTGCACTGGCAGGCAGCTTCTTTACTACTGTGATGCCAGGAAAGTGCTAATGAGCTTACCTTGCAATTGTTTCATAACCTCTGAGGCTGAATATGTGTGTGGATTTGTTAGCCATTAATTTTCTCTGTCTAAAATTATGTATGTGAGCCCTTTGCTTTTCTATACTAGGATCAGAACATGATTCCTACTTTTGAGTGCATTCTTTGAAAGATTGCATTCAAAAAATCTTAGGGTTAGGATTAGGGTCCCGTGAGAGGGACACAAATGGGACTCAGATCTTCATAGCCTTTGGAAGGAATGCATACACTTCTCTTCAAAATTTCATGCAAAGATTATTTGGGGTAGAGAAAATGTAAACCTGTGTAGAAGACTCTGAAACATAACCACGTCCCTGATCCAGTACCTGCACCATCAACACCATCCAGAAGTCTCTTGCTCACCAGGCAAGACCTGCTGATCAGAAGCTGCATTTGAACCTGCATCTGGGTGGCACTAGTTGTAAATAACACACCTGCCAATGCAGGAGGCATAAGACACTCAGGTTCGATCCCTGGGTTGGGAAGTTCCCCTGGAGGCGGACATGGCAACCCACTCGAATATTCTTGCCTGGAGAATCCCACGGACAGAGGAGCCTGATGGCTTACAGTCCATGGGGTTGCAAGAACTGGACACAACCTCACGACTAGCATTTTACACTTACCACAGAGAAGCGTTTTCTAAAATTTAAATTCTAGAATCCCCCAAAGTGTGCTAAGATCTATGTCTCTCTTACAATTAAAAACATTTTCTAAAGAAGGACTGAGACCTCTTAATTTTTGCTTTAAGTGAAAAATTCCTAACTTTTTTGACAAAACTGTAATGAATTCAAGTAGAGTACTGCCCACCGTTTTACATCAAAGGAACAAATTTATCCCACTGCTTGAAGATGAGAATAGTAATTTTCTAGAGATATCAGGGCCTGTGACCCACCAGGAGTAAATGCTTTGATTAGGGACCTAGTCAAGGCAGAATACTCAATCTTAGATTCTGGAGAAAATGTGGACTCAGGGTTGGGATAGGACCTTATGTTTTACCAAGAAGACAGGAAAGATCATGGAGACACGTAATAAATACCAAATCCATCTGACTTGTAACTCCTAGAAACAGAAAATGAAAAGAAAGTTTTCCTATCTGTCCAGACCAGTGTCCCACAGGGATATTAATTATTAAAGATGGTCCTAACAGGAAGGAAATGTTCCTAATGAGCAGACATGGGGAGCTATAAATACCTCCTCTCCTGCATCCCTCAGCCTGGGCAACCTTGGAATGGACAGGACATAGCTGTTTCTTGTGCACTCATAATTCTGACTAGGGGACCAATGCTTGACTCCATCCCATTGTCTTGTCTGGAAACAGAGCCTCTGTCTCCATCATCAACCATCCAAGAGGAGCTGGGGCATCCATGTTGCAACTTTCCTCTCAGAAACCCCACCAAGGTGAGTCCAAGAGTCCATTAAATACTGCAGAAGAAGGTCAGATGGAATGGCAGACAAGAACGTTTACTGAGTTCACCTGAGAGTCTGTCCAAATTAACCCAGAGCCAAGATCACTGGGGTTGCTAGTTTACTGGGTTAATTAATTAATGTTTTGATTTATAATGCAAAAAGAAATGTAAATATTTAATTCCCTGTGGCAGAGTGGTAAAGAACCCACCTTCAATGCAGGAGACGCGGGTTGTATCCCTGGATCAGAAAGATCTCCTGAAGAAGGAAATGACAACCTACTCCAGTACTCTTGCCTGGAGAATCCCATGGAAAGAGGAGGCTGGGGGTCTACAGTCCATGGGGTCAGAAAAAGTCAAAGATGACTGAGTGACTGAGAAGTGCAAGAGTCAGTGTTGACCACTTAATGATGGACATAATGACTCAGTTAGGAGAGTGAATTGGAGGTGTAAAATGCTTCCAGTAAAAGTAGAACCAAAGCCCAGGGATCTTTGCTATTACCTGAAATAGCCAAACAGAGTATTAGCTGTGGAGGGTTGTACAGACATGTAAGGACATTTTTATTTATTTAAGATGGTGCCTATGTGACTATGATAAAAGGAATCCAGACCAAGGAATACTGGCAAACATTTCCTTACAAAAGAAGTTCATGATACTGCCATTTCACAGTATCTCCTCCCTCCTAATATTCAAATAAAACAGTACATATTATTTAAAATTCTGAAAGAGATGGGAATACGAGACCACCTGACCTGCCTCTTGAGAAACCTGTATGCAGGTCAGGAAGCAATAGTCAGAACTGGACATGGAACAAAGACTGGTTTCAAATAGGAAAAGGAGTATATCAAGGTTGTATATTGTCACCTTGCTTATTTAACTTATATGCAGAGTACATCGTGAGGAACACTGGGCTGGAAGAAGCACAAGCTGGAATCAAGATTGCTGGGAGAAATATCAATAACCTCAGATATGCAGATGACACTACCCTTATGGCAGAAAGTGAAGAGGAACTCAAAAGCCTCTTGATGAAAGTGAAAGAGGAGAGTGAAAAGGTTGGCTTGAAGCTCAACATTCAGAGAACGAAGATCATGGCATCTGGTCCCATCACTTCATGGGAAATAGATGAAAAAACTGTGGAAACAGTGTCAGGCTTTATTTTTGGGGGCTCCAAAATCACTGCAGATGCTGATTGCAGCCATGAAATTAAAAGACGCTTACTCCTTGGAAGGAAAGTTATGACCAACCTAGATAGTATATTAAAAAGCAGAGACATTACTTTGCCAACCAAGGTCCATCTAGTCAAGGCAATGCTTTTTCCCGTGGTCATGTATGGATGTGAGAGTTGGACTGTGAAGAAAGCTGATCGCCAAAGAATTGATGCTTTTGAACTGTGGTGTTGGAGAAGACTCTTGAGAATCCCTTGTACTGCAGGGAGATCCAACCAGTCCATTCTAAAGGAGATCAATCCTGGGTGTTCATTTGAAGGACTGATGTTGAAGCTGAAACTCCAATACTTGGCCACCTCATGCAGCGAGTTGACTCACTGGAAAAGACTCTGATGCTGGGAAAGGTTGGGGGTGGGAGGAGAAGGGGACGACCGAGAATGAGATGGCTGGATGGCATCACCGACTCTGTGGACATGAGTTTGAGTGAACTCCGGGAGTTGGTGATGGACAGGGAGGCCTGGCATGCTGTGATTCATGGGGTCGTGGAGAGTCGGACTCGACTGAGCGACTGAACTGAACTGATTATTTAAAAATTGGATATGCTAATGATCTTACTTTGCAATTATTTCATTACCAGTAAGGTTGAATATATTTATATGTTAGTAAGCCAGGTACTTGAAAATTGTCTGTTCCATTCCTTTGCTTTTGCATCATGAATTTAGCAGGAATCTTGCTTTTTATTGTATTCTTTCAAAGACTAGATATTTTTTCATCATTAGTTCTCTGCCATTTAGTTATTTTATGTATTTAAACAAGTTTTGTGCAGAATGTCTGAGAGTTTATAAATTTGGTGTGGTAAAATCCATAAGTCATTTGTATTTTGTACTTTTCATTGCTTTTTAATGTTTTTTAATTGAAAAAACAAACATTCCTCACTGCTTTCACCAAAAATGAAAATGAGTGCTCTTCTGCATTGTGTTGTTGCTATGTCAGTCGCTCAGTCATGTCTGACTCTGTGACCCCATGGACTGCAGGTCTCCGGGCTCCTCTGTCCATGGGATTCTCCAGGCAAAAATACTGGGGTGGGTTGTCATTCCCTTCTCCAGGGGATCTTTCCAACCCAGTGATCGAACCCGTCTCTTGCCTTGCAGGCATATTCTTTATCATCTGAGCTATCAGGGAGGACTTGATGCTAATAAATCAAATTTATGAATATTTCCACCTGCTTTTCACATTCCTTACTTCTTGTTTTTGTTATTTGTGATTAGACATTGCATTTTTATTTCTTAAATTTGTGCCATATTTCTAAAAGTTACATCATGTTCACCTACCATTTGGAGGGCATTCCTCTTTACACTTGACTAAAGATCACCTCTATCTTTCATATGCATATTTGATACCATATATTTCTATATAAGAGGAAATTGTAGCTTAGATACTGCTTCCTCCCCACATTTTAAAAGACCCGCTGCTGTATTCTTTTATTTCCAAGTCTTTGGTAATCTAAAATTGAATCAGTGACCCATGCTTATATAATTAAAATATGTGGTTCAGTGTCTAAGTCTTATATGAGTCTTTTTGACCCCCATGGACTGAAGCATCCAGGTTTCACTGTCTATCACTGTCCCCCAGAATTTGCTCAAATTCAGGTCCATTGAGTTGATGATGCTATCTAATCGTCTCATTCTCTGTCACCCCCTTCTGCTTTTGCCTTCAGTGTTTTCCAGCATCAGGGTCTTTTCTATGAGTCACCTCTTCTCAAAAGGTGGCCAGAGTATTGGAACTTCAGCTTCAGCATCAGTCCTTTCAATGAATATTCAGAGTTGATTTCCTTTCGGGATTAATGGTTTGATCTCCTTACATTCCAAGGGACTCTCAAGAGTCTTTTCTGGCACTATAATTTGAAAACATCAATTTTCCAGCACTCAATCCAACTCTCACATTCAAACATGACTATTGGAAAAATCATAGTTTTGGCTGGGCGGGCCTTTATCAAAAAGTGATGTCTCTACTTTTTAATATGTTGTCTAGGTTTGTCATAGCTTTCCTTCCAAGGAGAAAGTGTCTTTCCATAAATTTAATTAATTAATTAATTTCAATTATAGTATAACTATTGTATATTTTTTCTTCTAGAACTTGGTTTTGGATTTTCTATCAATTTTCTTTCATATGGTTGTGGGGTTATTTATATTTAATTTTATAAACTGCTGGAGATACATATGTGGACAAGGGAGTCCTTGTGACTTGAGATTTCACCAGCTTCAGGGAAGCTTCCTTGTTCCTCAGCATCCTCTGACACCATCTCTCCTCCCTCTCTATCTGGCTGATTTCCCTCACCAGACCGGCTTCCTTTTTCTGAACTTGAACATCTTAAACAAGCACCTTTGTGTTGTACAAGCCTGTGCACTGGCTGTTCCGTTGATGAACACACACTTCCCCACAAATGCTCAGTTACTGGCTCTCTATTCAAGAATCACATTTTTAGCAGGCCTGGCCTGAACATGCATAAAACTTAGCACACACATACATCGTTCTCCCTTCCACCTCCTTCGTTTTCTTTATAATACTTGTAATCATGAAACATGTGTATGTGCGTGCTTATTTGCTCAGTTGTGTCTGACTCTTTGTGACCCCATGGACTGTAGCCCACCGGGCTCCTCTGACCATGGGATTCTCCAGGCAAGAGTACTGGAGTGGGTTGCCATTTCCTTCTCCAGGACATCTTTCCAACCCAGGAATTGAACACGCATTTCCTGCACTGATGGTAGATTCTTTACCATCTGAGCCACCAGGGAAGACCTTTAAATACAACATACAAGTTTTTAACTTGCTTATGTTCTTTCTCCAATCTGGATTTTAGGAGATTTTAGTTTTCAGCACCTTACAGTCCCTGCATAGACTATATGTGGAACATTGTTGCAATTCAATTTTCAAGTGTAGGAATTTCTCATTAAAACTGAATACATACATGATGGGGAAAAAGTTAAAAGTGGGACAGGTTTGCTTATTAGAGAAGGCACAGTGAATTCTCTGATGCAGATCAGAACTATAAATAAAGTATTAAGTTTTTGATGAACAAATATGAATTTAATTACTTCAAGGATATGAGAAAAGCCTGTCTGTGCGAAAATTAGTCATATTATTTCCTCCTTCCTTACAGTCACCTCTACCACATGAACCCAAGGAATGATACAGAAATTTCAGAATTTCTTTTTTTAATTATATTTTTCTTTTAATTTTAACTGGAGGCTAATTAATTTGCAATATTGTAGTGATTTTTGACATACATTGACATGAATCAGCCATGAGTGTACATGTGTTCCCCATCCTTAACCCCCCTCCCAGCCCCCTCCCCATTCCATCCCTAAGGGTCATCCCAGTGCACCAGCCCTGAGCACCCAGTCTCATGCATCGAGCCTGGACTGGCAATCTGTTTCACATATGATAATATACATGTTTTAATGCCATTCTCTCAAATCATCCCACCCTTGCCTTCTCCCACAGACACCAAAAGACTGTTCTATATATCTGTGTCTATTTTGCTGTCTCGCATATAGGGTCATCGTTACCATCTTTCTAAATTCCATATATATGTGCTAGCATACTTTATTGGTGTTTTAATTTTGGCTTGCTTCATTCTGTATAATAGGCTCCAGTTTCATCTACCTCGTTAGAACTGACTCAAATGCATTCTTTTTGATGGCTGAGTAATACTCCATTACTTTCACTTTTCACTTTCCACTTTCACACATTGGAGAAGGAAATGGCAACCCACTCCAGTGTTCTTGCCTGGAGAATCCCAGGGACGGGGGAGCCTGGTGGGCTTCCGTCTATGGGGGTCACACAGAGTCGGACACGACTGAAGTGACTTAGCAGTAGCAGCAGCAATACTCCATTGTGTATATGTGCCACAGATTTCTGATCCATTTGTCTGCCAATGGACATCTAGGTTGCTTCCATGTCCTGGGTATTACAAACAGTGCTGCGATGAACATTTGGGGTACACGTGTCTCTTTCAATTCTGGTTTCTTTGGTGTGCATGCGCAGCAGTGGGATTGCTGGGTCGTATGGCAGTTCTATTTCCAGTTTTTTGAGGAATCTCCACACTGTTCTCCATAGTGGCTGTACTAGTTTGCATTCCCACCAACAGTGTAAGAGGGTTCCCTTTTCTCCACACCCTCTCCAGCATTTATTGCATGTAGACTTTTGGATAGCATCCATTCAGACTGGTGTGAAATGGTATCTCATTGTGGTTTTGATTTGCATTTCTCTAATTATGAGTGATGTTGAGCATTTTTTCATGTGTTTGTTAGCCATCTGTATGTCTTCTTTGGAGAAATGTCTGTTTAGTTCTTTGGCCCACCTTTTGATTGGGTCGTTTATTTTTCTGGAATTGAGCTGCAGGTGCTGCTTGTGTATTTTTGAGACTCATTCTTTATCAGTTTCTCTATTTGTTATTATTTTCTCCCTTTCTGAAGGCTCTCTTATAGTTTCCTTCATTGTGCAAAAGTTTTTAAGTTTACTAAGGTCCCATTTGATTATTTTTGCTTTTATTTCCATTACTCTGGGAGGTTGGTCATAGAGGGTCCTGCTGTGATTTATGTCGGGGAGTGTTTTGCCTATGTTTTCCTCTAGGAGTTTTATAGCTTCTGGTCTTACATTTAGATCTTTAATCCATTTTGAGTTTATTTTTGTGTATGATATTAGGGAGTGTTCTAGTTTCATTCTTTTACAAGTGACTGACCAATTTTCCCAGCACCACTTGTTAAAGAGTTTGTCTTTTCTCCATTGTATACTCTTGCTTCCTTTGTCAAAGATAAGGTGTCCGTAGGTGCGTGGATTTATCTCTGGGCTTTCTCTTTTGTTCCATTGATCAATATTTATGTTTTTCTGCCAGTATCATACTTTCTTAATGATTGTAGCTTTGTGGTAGAGCCTGAAACCAGGTAGGCTGATTCCTCCAGTTCCATTCTTCTTTCTCAATACTGTTTTGGCTATTTTAGGTTTTTTGTATTTCCATTCAAATTGTGAAATTATTTGTTCTAGTTCTCTGAAAAATACCGTTGGTAGCTTGATAGGGATTGCATCGAATCTATAGATTGCTTTGGGTAGTATCCTCATTTTCACAATATTGATCCTTCCCATCCATGAACATGGTATATTTCCCTATCTATTTGTGTCCTCTTTGATTCCTTTCATTAGTGTTTTATCGTTTTCTATATATAGATCTTTTGCTTCTTTAGGTATATTTATTCCTAAGTATTTTATTCTTTTCATTGCAATGGTGAATGGAATTGTTTCCTTAATTTCTCTGTTTTCTCTTTGATAGTGTATAGGAATGAAAGGGACTTTTGTGGGTTAATTTTATATCCTGCAACTTTACTCTATTCATTGACTAGCTCTGGTAATTTTCTTTTGAAGTCTTCAGGGTTTTTTATGTAGAGCATCACTTCATCTGCAAACGGTGAGAGTTTTACTTCTTCTTTACTAATGTGGATTCCTTTTATTTCTTATTTTTAAATTTTTTAAAAATTTATTTATTTTAATTGGAGGCTAATTACTTTACAATATACAAGGTGCTTGGGGCTGGTGCACGGGGATGACCCAAAGGGATGATACGGGGAGGGAGGTGGGAGGGGGGTTCAAGATGGGTAACACATGTACACCCGGGGTTTCATGTCATTGTATGGCAAAACCAATACAATATTGTAAAGTAATTAGCCTCCTTTTATTTCTTTTTCTTCTCTGATTCTTGTAGCTAAAATTTCCAAAAGTATGTTGAATAGTGGTGGTGAGTGTGGACACCTTTTTCTTGTTCCTGACTTTAGGGGAAATGCTTTCAATTTTTCACCATAGAGGATAATGTTTGCTGTGGGTTTGTCATATATAGCTTTTATTGTGTTGAGGTTTGTTCCTTCTATTCGTGTTTTCTGGAGAGTTTTTATCATAAATGGATGTTGAATTTTGCCAAAGACTTTCTCTGCATCTATTGAGATACATATGGTTTTTATCTTTCAATTTGTTAATGCAGTGCATTACATTGATTGATTTGCAGATTTTAAAGAATCCTTGCATCCTTGGGATAAAGCCCACTTGGTCATGATGTATGATCTTTCTAATATGTTTTTGGATTCTGTTTGCTAGGATTTTGTTAAGGAATTTTGCATCTATGTTCTTCAGTGATATTGGCCTGTAGTTTTCTTTTTTTCTGGCATCTTTGTCAGGTTATGGTTGGCCCCATAAAATAAGTTTGGAAATTTACCTTCCTCTGAAATTTTCTGGAAGAGGTTGAGTAGGATAGGTGTTAGCTCATCTCTGAATTTTTGGTAGAATTAAGCTGTGAAGCCATCTGGTCCTGGGCTTTTATATGCTGGAAGATTTCTGATTACAGTTTCGATTTCCATGCTTGTTCTGCCTCTATTAAGATTTTCTATTTCTTCTTGGTTAAGTTTTTGGAAATTATACTTTTCTAGGAATTTGTCAATTTCTTCCAAGTTTTCCATTTTATTGGCATATAGTTGATGATAACAGTCTCTTATGATTCTTTGTATTTCTGTGTTGTCTGTTGTGCTTTCTTCATTTTCATTTCTAATTCTGTTGTTTTGATTCTTCTCTCTCTTTTCTTGATGAGTCTGGAGAATGGTTTGTCTATTTTGTTTATCTTCTCAAAGTACCAGCTTTTAGCTTTGTTGATTTTTGCTATGGTTTTCTTTGTTTCTTTTTCATTTATTTCTGCCCTAATTTTTATGATTTCTATCCTTCTACTAATTCCTTTCCTTCTTTGATTCTTTCTTTACTTCATTTCATCTTTTTAAAGTTGCTTTAGGTGTAGAGTTAGGTTATTTGATTTTCCTCCTGTTTCTTGAGGTAAGCTTGTATTGCTATGAACTTTCCACTTAGCAATGCTTTTACTGAATCCCATAGGTTTTGGGTTGTTGTGTTTTCATTTTCTTTTGTTTCTATGCATATTTTGATTTCTTTTCTGTTTTCTTCTGGTTTTTGTTGGTTATTCAGAAGCGTGTCGTTTAGCTTCCATGTGTTTTTTATTTTTAATAGTTTTTTTTTCCTGTAGTTAATTAATATCTAATCTTACTGCACTATGATCAGAAAAGATAGTTGAAATTATGTCAATTTTTTGAATTTACCAAGGCTAGATTTATGGCCAAGGATGTGTAGGTTCTGTGTAGACCTGAGAAAAGTGAAATTCATCATTTTAGGGTGAAACGTCCTATAGATATCAATTAGATCTAACTGGTCCATTGTATCCTTTAAAGTTTGTGTTTCTTTTCTGATTTTCTGTTTAGTTGATTTATCCAGAAAGATAGATCATAGATAGTTGATCTATCTATCTATCCAGGTGTGAGTGGGAAATTTAAGTCTTCCACTATTATTGTGTTATTGTTAATTTCCCCTTTCATACTTGTTAGCATTTGCCATATATATCACGGTGCTCCTATGCTGGGTGCAACTATATTTTTAATTGTTATATCTTCTTCTTGGATTTATCCCTTGATCATTATGTAGTGTTTTTCTTTGTGTCTTTTCACATCCTTTGCTTTAAAGTCTATTTTATCTGATATGAGTATTGCTACTCCTGCTTTCTTTTGGTCTCCATTAGTGTGAAATATCTTTATACAGACCTTCACTTTCAGTCTGTATGTGTCCCTTGTTTTGAGGTGGGTTTCTTGTAGACAGCATATATAGGGGTCTTGTTTTTTGTATTCATTCATCCAGTCTTTGTCTTTTGGTTGGGGCATTCAACCCATTTACATTTAAGGTAATTATTGATAAATATGATCCCTTGCCATTTACTTTGTTGTTTTGGGTTCAAGTTTATGTACCTTTTCTGTGTTTCCCGTCTAGATAAGATCCTTCAGCATTTGGTGGAGAGCTCGTTTGGTGGTGCTGAATTCTGTCAGCTTTTGCTTGTCTGTAAAGCTTCTGATTTCTCCTTCATATTTGAATGAGATGCTTGCTGTGTACAGTAATCTGGGTTGTAGGTTTTTCTCTTTCATCACTTTAAGTATGTCCTGCCATTCCCTCCTGGCCTGAAGATTTTCTATCCTTATGGGGATGCCCTTGTGTGTTATTTGTTGTTTTTCCCTTGCTGCTTTTAATATTTATTCTTTGTGTTTGATCTTCGTTAATTTGCTTAATACCTGTCTTGGGTTTTGCCTTGCGTTTATCCTGTTTGGGACTCTCTGGGTTTCTTGGACTTGGGTGGCTATTTCCTTCCCCATTTTAGGGAATTTTTCAACTATTATCTCAAGTATTTTCTCATGATCTTTCTTTTTGTTTTCTTCTTCTAGGACTCCTATGATTCTAATGTTGGAGTGTATAACATTGTCCCAAACGTCTCTGAGGTTGTCCTCATTTCTTTTAATTCTTTTTTTCTTTTTTCCCTCTCTGCTCACTTATTTCCACCATTTTATCTTCCACCTCACTTATCCTATCTTCTGCCTCAGTTATTCTACTGTTGGTTCCCTCCAGAGTGCTTCTGATCTCAGTTATTTCATTATTCATTTTTGAGTGACTCTTTTTCATTTTTTCTTGGGCCTTGTTAAAATTTTCTTGGATCTTCTCAAACCTTCTCTCCAGATTATTTATCTGTAACTCCATTCTGTTTTGTTTTCAAGCTTTTGGATCATCGCTACTGTCATTGTTCTGAATTCTTTTTCTGGGAGACTCCCTATATCCTCTCTTCTGTTTGGTTTGGTGGGCATTTATCATGGTCCTTCACCTGCTGAATATTTCTCTGCGTTTTCACATTGTTTTAGATTGCTGTGTTTGGGGTGGCCTTTCTGTATGCTGGAAGTTTGTGGTTCCTCTTTATTGTGGAGGTTCCTCACTGTTGGTGGGGTTGGACAAATGGCTTGTCAAATTTTACTGGTTAGGCAATCTTTCATCAGTGTTCTGGTGGATGGAGCTGGATCTGTTCTCTATAGAGTGCAATGAAGTGTCCAGTAGTGAGTTGTGAGGTGTCTATGGGTTTGGTGTGAATTTTTCCTGCCTGTATTTTATGTTCCTGCATTGTTGGATAATTAGCTTGGTATGTCTTGATCTGAAAATTCTTGGCTTTTGGGTGGAGCTTGGTTTCAGTGTAGGCATGGAGGCTTTTGAAAGAACTCTTGTCAATTAATGTTCCCTGGAGTCATGAGTTTTCTGGTGTTCTCAAGCTTTGGATTTAAACCTCCTGCCTCTGGTTTTCAGTCTTATTCTTACAATAGCTTCAAAACTTCTTCGTCCATACAGCACCAATGATAAAACATCTAGGTTAATGGTGAAACGATTCTCCACAATAAGGGACACCCAGAGAGGTTCACAGAGTTACATGGAGAAGAGAAGAGGAAGGAGGGAGGTAAAAGTGACCAGGAGGAGAATAGGGGGAATCAAAAAGGGAGAGACCAATCTAGCCAGTAATCCATTCCCTAAGTGTTCTCCACAGCCCTGAACACCCAAAGAGATTCCCAGAGTTAAGTAGAGAAGAGAAGGGGGAGGGAGGAGATAGAGGTGACCTGACAGAGAAAAAGGAAAGCCAAAGGGGCAGTGCAATCAAGCCAGTAATCACACTCCTAAGTAAAAATGGGTACTGAAGATTGGATTCTTAAAGGTTCAAAATTGATAATAAATGCGCAAAAGCAAAGATTAAAAACCTAGACTAGAGATTAGATTTAGATTAGAGATTAGATCTGAAAAACACAATATTTTTTTTAAAAATCGCAAAACTTATAAATATATATATATACGAAATTTGCTTTAAAAATAGGGTATTTTTTGCAAGGTAACAGTAGTTTTCAAAAATGAAAATTAGAGTAATGAAGAACTTAAATTTTTTTAAAAAATTAAAAAAGGATAATAGTAAAATAAATCTAAGAATTTCTCTGGAGCTGTTGAGGGCAGTGTGGGGTCAGTTCAGTTTCAGATAGTTCCTTGTTCCAGCTTATAGTCCTTCTCAAGGTCTATAGCCCTCTTCCAATGTAGTCAATGCTAACTACAGGATTTTAATCTATTGCACCTGTCATTTCCAAAGCAGTTTCCTCTTCTTTGTTTATTTTGGCTTCCTCTGTTTGCAAGTCTCTTCAGTGTCTAATTTCTGCCCTGACACAAGGCGGGGAAGGTTGTCATTTATTTAGGCTCACTTGTTCAGTTGTGCTGTATGAAGGGAGGAACACTGCAAATATCACTGGCATGTGTAGGGAGTGCTCACAGTGTCTGGGACACACTGAGTTTGCCCCCACTCATGGTGTGTGTGCTTTCCCAGTCTACACTGCTCAGGCTCCAGGTTGCTCTGCAGGGGAACTGTCTAAAGCGGGCCCTGGGTTGCGTGTACTTCCCAGGTCTAAGCTGCTCAGGTTCAGGTTCTTGGGTACTCTACAAAGGCACAGATTCAGTTGGCCCTGCGTTTTGTGCCCTTCCCAGGTCTGAGCAGCTCTGGTGATCAGGTGCTTAGTGAAGGCACTCTCCCCAGGTGGGCGGAGAGTCTTATCATCGCCCCGGTCCCAGCCACTCAGTTTCCCAGGTGCGCCAAGAGAGTACTGTCTCAGGTGTGCCATGTGTCTGCTCCGGGGAGCTGATCTCTGACTGCAAACCTCCTGATGGATGTCAACCACCCAGGATCCCAGAAAGACTTGGTTAGCAACTGGGAATCTGCTCACAGTTTGGTGGAGGATGCTGTCTCTGGTGCCGAGATTGCCCCTCGCCTTCCAGCTCTGTCTGTCACCTGCCTGCCTCTCTGCCACCAGCACAGGGAGGGACCGGTCTGCAGCCAGCTAGCTCTCCTCTGGTCGTCACTCAGTCCTTTGTTCTGTGAGCAGACCAGGTTGTGCCTTAGATCTTTTTCCGGGAAAGTTCTCTCTCACACACACTCTTTTCCTTTTTTCCCTCTCACTGGCGATCCCTCAGTTTGGGCTGCTATCTCACGTTAGCTCCCTCAGATTATCTTCAAGGCATTCAGGCCTGGGCCTTACCCTAAGCATGCAGTCTGCACCTCCCTGTTCAGCCCCCACTCACTGCTGGTGGACACGAACGTCTGGGCTACTTCTCTGCTGGGAGTTGCGGTTAGGAGCATAATCTGTGAGTTTTGTTTTTTTCCCCCCTCATGGTTATATTGCCCTCTGAGATTCCAAAACTCCCCACAGACCCGCCGATGAGAGGGTTTCCTGGTGTTTGGAAAGGTCTCCTCCTTCACGACTCCCTCCCTGGTATGGGTCTCCATCCCTAACTCTTTTGTCTCTCTTTTTATCTTTATATTTTGTCCTACCTCCTTTCGAAGAGAGTGTGCTGCCTTTCTAGGTGCCTGTTTTCCTCTGCCAGTGTTCAGAAGTTGCTTTGTGGAATTTGTTCAGCTTTCAAATGATCTTCTGATGAATCTGTGGGGGAGAAAGTGATCTCCCCGTCCTATTCCTTCATCTTAGTACTGCCATCTCACATTTTTAATAAAAGTATAAAAATAAAATTATATTTTATAAAGGGTAAAGAAAGTAGGTCTGACTTACAGGTGACTGTTACAGAAAGTGGTAAAAAATATTGTGCACTTCCCACAATATTTTTTACCACTTTCTGTAACAGTCACCTGTAAGTCAGACCTACTTTCTTTACCCTTTATAAAATATAATTTTATTTTTATACTTTTATTAAAAATGTGAGATGGCAGTACTAAGATGAAGGAATAGGACGGGGAGATCACTTTCTCCCCCACAGATTCATCAGAAGGTCATTTGAAAGCTGAACAAATTCCACAAAGCAACTTCTGAATACTGGCAGAGGAGGTTTAAGGGCTTCCCTGATGGCTCAGAGGTTAAAGCGTCTACCTCCAATGCGGGAGACCCGGGTTCGATCCCTGGGTCGGGAAGATCCCCTGGAGAAGGAAACGGTAACCCACTCCAGTATTCTTGCCTGGAGAATCCCATGGACGGAGAAGCCTGGTAGGCTACAGTCCACGGGGTCGCAAAGAGTCGGACACGACTGAGCGACGGAACAGAACGGAAATGGTTTAAAGTAAGCTGGTGCAAAACTTGAATTCAGCCTTTTTCTCTGTTAAGATAACATACTTTCTTCAGATGTTGAACTGCTTTTAATAATAGATTTAAGTTTCTTTACCTCTTAATTGATCTGTTCTATATTTACCTTTGAAATCTTTTGTTCAGTTCAGTCAGTTCAGTTCAGTCGCTCAGTCGTGTCCGACTCTTAGCGACCCCATGAACCACAACACGAAAGGCCTCCCTGTCCATCACCAGCTCCCGAAGTTCACTCAAACTCATGTCCATCGAGTGGGTGATGCCATCCAGTCACCTCATTCTCTGTCGTCCCCGTCTCCTCCCTCCCCCAATCGCTCCCAGCATCAGACTCTTTTCCAGTGAGTCAACTCGTCGCATGAGGTGGCCAAAGTATTGCAGTTTCAGCTTTAGCATCAGTCCTTCCAATGAACACCCAGGATTGATCTCCAGAATGGATTTGTTGGATCCCCTTGCAGTCCAAGGGACTCTCAAGAGTCTTCTCCAGCACCACAGTTCAAAAGCATCAATTCTTCGGCGATCAGGTTTCTTCACAGTCCAACTCTCACATCCATACATGACCACGGGAAAAACCATAGCCTTGACTAGACGGACCTTGGTTGGCAAAGTAATGTCTCTGCTTTTTAATATGCTATCTAGGCTGGTCATAACTTTCCTTCCAAGGAGTAAGCGTCTTTTAATTTCATGGCTGCAATCAGCATCTGCAGTGATTTTGGAGCCCCAAAAAATAAAGTCTGACACTGTTTCCCCATCTATTTGCCATGAAGTGATGGGACCAGATGCCATGATCTTTGTTTTCTGAATGTTGAGCTTCAAGCCAACCTTTTCACTCTCCTCTTTTACTTTCAGCAAGAGGCCTTTGAGTTCCTCTTCACTTTCTGCCATATGGGTGGTGTCATCTGCATATCTGAGGTTATTGATTTTTCTCCCGGCAATCTTGATTCCAGCTTGTGCTTCTTCCAGCCCAGCGTTCCTCATGATGTACTCTGCATATAAGTTAAATAAGCAAGGTGACAATATACAACCTTGACGTACTCCTTTTCCTATTTGGAACCAGTCTGTTGTTCCATGTCCAGTTCTAACTGTTGCTTCCTGACCTGCATACAGGTTTCTCAAGAGGCAGGTCAGGTGGTCTGGTATTCCCATCTCTTTCAGAATTTTCCACAGTTTATTGTGATCCACACAGTCAAAGGCCTTGGCATAGTCAATGAAGCAGAAATAGATGTTTTTCTGGAACTCTCTTGCTTTCTCCATAATCCAGCAGATGTTGGCAATTTGATCTCTGGTGCCTCTGCCTTTTCTAAAACCTGCTTGAACATCTGGAAGTTCATGATTCACATATTGTTGAAGCCTAGCTTGGAGAATTTTGAGCATGACTTTACTAGCGTGTGAGATGAGTGCAATTGTGCGGTAGTTTGATCATTCTTTGGCATTCCCTCTCTTTGGGATTGGAATGAGGACTGACCTTTTCCAGTCCTGTTTCCATTGCTGAGTTTTCCAAATTTGCTGGCATATTGAGTGCAGCACTTTCACAGCATCATCTTTCAGGATTTGAAATAGCTCAATTAGAATTCCATCACCTCCACTAGCTTTGTTCATCGTGATGCTCTCTAAGGTCCACTTGACTTCACATTCCAAGATGTCTGGTTCCAGGTGAGTGATCACGCCATCGTGATTATCTTCATCGTGAAGATCTTTTTTGTACAGTTCTTCTGCATATTCTTGCCATCTCTTCTTTTGTTTTTGGCTAACTAAATATTATTTCACAGTGACTTATATAATCCTATCTGACTGAGTTTTATAAACCTTTTTGATATTTATCGACAAAACTTCCTAATTAACTTGACTTCTAGCTAACTTTGAGATGTTTCAGAGGGCCCCTGAGACATCCCAAAGAGCTATTAAGCTACCTGTGTTCACTGGACATGTTAAATTACATGAGAAGTACTGCTGAAGGGGTGATAAGTCTGTTCAGGTTATACCATATGGTTGATGTTACTAATATAGATATACTAAAATTATGTGAAATTCATATAGATCTGATATGCCCTGATAAACTATGGTCAATTATAATTCTAGTTATCATATTGAAGTATTGTGACCAGGTTTCTTTGTCAGTTGCAATAGAATCAGTTTTCAAGCATGCATTCTATGGTTTCATTCTTATGCCTTTAGAAGAATACTGCTAGTTCTTCAAGATTTATGGAAAAGATTTTTTAAGGTTAAGGAGATAAGCAAATTTTGTTATTAATAGTAAGCTGGTACCAGACTGGAATTTGGTTCTCTGTTTACAGAACAAAGAATCTTCAGTAGACCTGGGATTGAGCCTTCCCAGCACCACAGGACACAATGGCCATGACATGCCCCCCAAAACATGGTCAAATATGTGCCTATGAAGGGGCCCTGCTGACTGGAAGTTGGCCATTGCAAGTTGCCTCTACAAAGATTAAATCATGACCTCTACATGATGCTGACCTTTAACATCCCCTTGAAAGAAGTTCAGGGTGGAGACCAAAAATAAGGCACTCTGTGCTCTGGGAAAAATCCGGAAAACAGGCCTTCAGATAGTCAGATGTTTTCAGGTAAAGATTTTTGTGAGTTCAAATTCTTGCATCTTCTCATACCTAGAGAAACACTAATGTCACAAACCAGTGTCTGGATCTGGTTCTCGTGGCTAGCCCCACAGCCTCTTTCCTACTACTATTAATCTTTGAGCAATATATCTTTAACTTTCTTGTTAAATTTTTTCTCCAAGTAGTAGTACAACAAGCATATCCCCTGGGGAACACCCAGACAATGCTGGAACAAGCTGCCTTATCATTCTGTGGACTCTCATCTCCCTCCATCAATGCATCCCGAGGTCCTTAGGCTATTCTCCCTTTGAGATCTTATATGGGAGACCACCTCCAGCGATAGAAAAACTAAATGGAGACCAACAACAACTAGCTGACCAGGAGATTTCCCAACACCTCCAGGCCTTGGGAAAAGCCTTCCACCATATCCCCAATAAACCTTAGAAAGGACACCCATTCCTTTGAGCAATTGGGTTCGTCCATATTAGCCAGGAGATGAGGTACGGGTTAAAAATTAGGAAAAAAAGGAAAACAAACACTTCAGTCAGTTTGGACAGGCCCTCACACGGTCATCATGGCAACCCCTACTAATGTTAAAGTTATGGGTGTCATGCCTTGGATCCACCACGCCAGAGTCAAGAAGGCAGCTACTTCCTGTGATGTGGATACCTGGAAAGCAATTCAGGACCCGAGAAACCTCAAGGTCCGGCTCCGAAGACAACCACCCTCACCCACAAAGGTCACTGAGCCCTGCTCTAGTCACTCTGGAAGCTGACTAGTCAACGCACGGTGGAAGTTGAGGATCCAGCAATCAAAATACTGATGACTTTCATTGTCAACCCTGGCCTATATCCCTAGTCAGTATTATTGCTGTGCTCTTTGTTACAGGACCAAACTAGACTCCTTGGCGGAGGTGGGTTTACAGAATAGGAAATGGCTAGACCTTCCCTGGTGGCTCAGAGGTTAAAGCGTCTGCCTGCAATGTGGGAGACCTGGGTTCGATCCCTGGGTCGGGAAGATCCCCTGGAGAAGGAAATAGCAACCCACTCCAATATTCTTGCCTGCAGAATCCCATGGAAGGAGGAGTCTGGCTGGCTACAGTCCACGTGGTCGCAAAGAGTCCCATACGACTGAGCGACTTCACTTTCACAGACCTACTGACAGCCAAAAAGGGAGGATTCTGCCTCTTCTAGAATGAAGAATGCTGCTCTTATGTAAACCAATCAGGAACACTGAGGGACATGGCCCAACAGCTAAGGGAATGAATCATGAAAAAGGGAGAAGAACTAGCAAATTCTTGGGGTAATTGGAATGGTATCTGGAGCTGGACCTTGTGGCTTCTCCCTTTAACTGGTCCTCTCTTTGTATTCTTTGTGACGCTCTTGCGATTAACCAGTTCAAAATCTCTCTAATTAAATCCAAAAAGTTACAAATGGTAATAGCTCAATAAAGCCCCCTAATCAATTGAGAGCTATGAATGTCCTACCAAAAAGAGATGATGCTTTCTGCAATGAGTGATAGAAGCATCAAGAAGCGGGAATGAAGAGGAAAAGTTAAAATTTTGCATAATTTCCTGCTCCTTCCGCCTCTGTATCTCAGCTTGTTTCTTGCAAAGTCTAGATCACATAGGTCTCAGAAGGTGGGGACTCACAATACTAGGAACTGGAGCTTATCTCACTCACCCTTGTCTTGCTGCTTGCAATCGCCCAACCCCTCCAAATGGGCGAACCCACTTAATGATGCCTGTTCATGTATAAAAGCTCTGTAACCCTTTGTTCGGTGCTCAGAGCTTGGAGTGTTAACTCCTCTGGTTCCGCTAGCTTAATAAGCCTCAGTTCTCCAACTTTCTGAGTGTGGCGCTTGGTTTCTCGAGTACTGGTTTCTGCAACACTCAAACTCATGCCCATCAAGTCGGTGATGTCATCCAACCATCTCATCCTCTGTCATCCCCTTCTCCTCCCTCCTTCAATCTTTTCCAGCATCACAGTCTTTTTCAAGGAGTCAGTTCTTCACATCAGGTGGCCAAAGGATTGGAGTTTCAGCTTCATCATCAGTCCTTCCAATGAATATTCTGGACTGATTTCCTTTAGGATGGACTGGTTGGATCTCCTTGCAGTAAAGGGACTCTCGAGATTCTTCTCCAACAGCACAGTTCAAAAGCATCAATTCTTTGGCACCTAGCTTTCTTTATAGTCCAACTTTCATATCCATACATGACTACTGGAAAAAACCATAGCTTTGACTAGACAGACCTTTGTTGGCAATGTAAAAAGCAGAGAGATTACTTTTCCATGTTATATGTAGATAAAGTTTATTTCATTTGAATAATCATGAGTTCTGTTACCTTTTTGAAAATGAAAAACTACATTGGTGACTAAATCCAATGACATAATTTCATAAGAACATGAAATCTCAGTTTAACACTTTTGGTTCATCATTCCTTTTGTACATCACTACCATAATTAATCTTCCCAAAAATGTAGACTTTAACATATAGTGTGTTTCATAGCAAGGAATTCCATTTTATTCCCTCTAGGATCTCGTTCTTTATTTAGCTCGGTGTGCATATTTGTTACCAGTGCATGCTCAGTGGCTCAGTAGTGTCTGACTCTTTGCCATCCCATCGACTATAGCCCACCAGACTCCTCTGTCTGTGGGATTTTTCAGGCAGCAATACTTGAAGGGGTTACCATTTTTTACTCCAAGGGATCTTCTGGACCCAGGGATCCAACCCACATTTCCTGCATCTCCTGCATTGCAGGTAGTTTCTTTATCTGCTGAGCCATCATTATCAGAGTCACTGGAAAAATTGATCATCAATGCATGTCTCCAATGGTAGTCTATGTGAAACACCAATTTCAATAAAAAGTTTGATGTAGCAATGTCTAGAGTCTAAGATGACCCTAACTAAAATGAAGCACATATTTATACTAGATTTTAACTATGCAAATTAATTTTTCTGGTGTATGTAAGATCAGTGTCCATATATAAAGGGGTTTATCATTGGTGTGAAGGATTGTTTGGTGTAATTATATTTTATATTGAATTATCTTTCTTCTTTGCCTTGAAAACTTACATTGTTACCTACAAATATGATTCCTTCCATTGTTCTAAATGAAATATCTTCCCAATTCTAAATTTTATCATAATCACTAAAAGATATTGAATAAGCCATATAAATATCATATATATATGTATATGTTATGTATATATGTATATATATGTATAAACATATATATATGTTTATTTCCAAAGTCCAGCTCACTAAGAGCTTAAATTCACTCTGGTCCTGTGATTCATAGTCACATATTATTGAACAAACAGGCATATCCTTTTAGCCTGTTATGGTTACCTGGAACACATATACACATGTGGAGGATTCATGTCAACGTATGGCAAAACCACTACAATATTGTAAAGTAATTAGCCTCCAATTAAAATGAATAAATTTTAAAATTTCATATTAAAAAAAGCATCAATGGAATCACTTTTTAGTACAGTTATATGAAATAGACTTAAATAACTGAGTAATTATAAATTCTATTAAATATCAGAACAAATGCCTAAAATGAGAACTCATACATTATTGTAATTTCACTCAGTTCTATTCACTTGGGTTATTTTATCAGATTGTTGATGCATAACAAGTTGTACTAAAAGCAAATGGTTTAACATAATGTCTTTACTGTCAAATAGGAATACACTATGGGATTTGATCTGAGTTCTGATAGTCTCTTCTTCATGGGCCTACTGTCAGTTGTCAGTCTCTATTTTGTGTTTTAAAGACTCCTCCATGATAGTGTGTGCAGTTGTAATGCTCTTCTGTTTTGAGCCATTTTCTGCCGATTTCTTCTTTATATATATATAGATTAGTCTTTCAGTTCAGTTCAGTTGCTTAGTCGTGTCTGACTCTTTGTGACCCCATGAATCACAGCACGCCAGGCCTCCCTGTCCATCACCAACTCCCGGAGTTCACTCAAACTCATGTCCATCGAGTCAGTGATGCCATCCAGCCAACTCATTCTCTGTCGTCCCCGTCTCCTCCCACCCCCAATCCCTCCTAGCATCAGACTCTTTTCCAGTGAGTCAACTCGTCGTAAGAGGTGGCCAAGTATTGGCGTTTCAGCTTCAGCATCAGTCCTTCCAATGAACACCCAGGATTGATCTCCTTTAGAATGGACTGGTTGGATCTCCTTGCAGTCCAAGGGTTTCTCAGGAGTCTTCTCCAGCACCACAGTTCAAAAGCATCAATTCTTCGGCGATCAGCTTTCTTCACAGTCCAACTCTCACATCCATACATGACCACGGGAAAAACCATAGCCTTGACTAGACGGACCTTTGTTGGCAAAGTAATGTCTCTGCTTTTTAATATGCTATCTAGGTTGGTCATAACTTTCCTTCCAAGGAGTAAGTGTCTTTTAATTTCATGGCTGCAATCAGCATCTGCAGTGATTTTGGAGCCCCCAAAAAATAAAGTCTAACACTGTTTCCACTGTTTCCCCATCTATTTCCCATCTATTTACAAGAAAAAAAAAAAAAAACTGAAACTGTGTTTCAGTATCAAATGGTATCAAATGTTAATTTCTTCATTTTAATTTTACTATTCCTATATCCATATATAACACTTTGCTTTCTTCCTTGTTTAAAGAGATACCTCCCAGTTTTGTGTGTGACTCAACCACACGGCGGAGAAGGCAATGGCAAGCCACTCCAGTACTCTTGCCTAAAAAATCCCATGGATGGAGGAGCCTGGTAGGCTGCAGTCCGTGGGGTCACTATGGGTCGGACACGACTGAGCGACTTCACTTTCACACATTGGAGAAGGAAATGGCAACCCATTCCAGAGTTCTTGCCTGGAGAATCCCAGGGACGGGGAAGCCTGGTGGGCTTCCGTCTGTGGGGTCACACAGAGTCGGACACGACTGAAGTGACTAGCAGCAGCAGCAGTAGCAACCACATGGATTTTCCTTATTACCCTGAACCACGCAAAACCAGAAGTTTTAAACTCTCATCCCTTGAAGAGTAATTATATACAATAAACTGCCATTTTTTAAAGCATCCTATTTGCTGAATTTCAAAAATTGGCTGTACATACTACCTGGTTCATTTTTTTAATAGTTCAAAAATGAACAATGTTTTAATTTCTTTGAAAATTTATTGTTAATAAAGTAATTGACCTGAGTCTCAGGTTTACCTACTTCAGAAGTTGTGATGACAAATCCAAACTTCACATGGATGCTGTGAAGAATGAATGAAATGTATAGAAACACTTTGCGGAGTCCTTTCTTTTAGAAAAGTCATTTCTGTTTTAAAAAAAAAAGTGAAAGTGAAATCGCACAATCATGTCAGACTCTTTGCGACCCCATGAGCTCTAGCCTACCAGACTCCTCCGTCCATGGGATTCTCCAGACATGAGTACTGGAGTGAGTTGCCATTTCATTCTTCAGGGGGATATTCCCGACCCAGGGATCGAACCGGGGTCTCCTACCTTGGAGGCAGATGCTTTACCCTCTGAGCCACCAGGGAAGCCCTGTTAGAAAAGTCATTCACGTTTCCAACCTAAGTTCAAGGTTAGATTCATATGTATGTACGTATGTGCCTGCATCTGTAAACACCTTTCTCTGAAATTAATACACTCACACTTGTATGCACATGCCTACAGTCTCATTTGTAATCCCATCCCAAGTTAAAAATAAACTTGAGAGGAAGTTAGAGGGATGGAAGTGAAAAGAACAGATGCTTGAAATAACAGAAAATTAAAAATTTAGAAATATTGACAGAAAACATTTTAGCAGAATGTGTGCCCAGAATATTAATAATGATTTAGTTTTCTCATCTTACATCCTCAAATACCTCACAGTTAGAACCATATTTATCTTTAGGCAATGAGAAATTTTGTCTAGCAGCTAATGAGTCAGAATACCTCAAAAAGGACTCAGTTGCCTCCTGTTTAAGGTAGGATTTCACCACAAAATACCTTTAGATGAGGGAAACTCACTGATTGAATTGAATTTAAACTCAGCTCCAAGAACAATATCTAATTGGACACACATCTCTATTAGATACCTATTGACCCTGGAAGAGACACAGGTTCTATCACTGGTTTGGGAAGACTCCTTGGAGGAGGGCACAGCAACTCACTCCTGTATTCTTACCTGGAGAACCACCATGAACAGAGGAGACTGGAGGGCTACAGTCCATGGGGCCACAAAGAATCAGATACTACTGAAGTGACTTAGCATACATGCATGTTCTTGTAACAAATTATCACATTAGTGGCTTGAAACAAATACCTGTCTTAAAGTACTATAACAAAGTACCATGCCAGTGGCTTAAAACATATATGTATCTTAAACTCTTCAGAACTCTGAAGTCTCACTGAGCTAAAATTATGATGTCTGTAGGACCGTGATCCTCCTGAACACTCCAGAGGACAATGCGTTCCCTTTGCTGTTTTACTTTTAGTGGCCACCAGCATTCCTTGGTTCATGGTCTTTCCTCCATCTTCAAACCCAGGTGCAGAGTATTTAAAACTATCTATCTGACTCTACTCTTTGCAACCCCATGGACTATAGCCTTCCAGGCTCCTCTGTCCATGGGATTTTCCAGGCAAGAGTACTGGAGTGGGTTGCCATTTCCTTCTCCAGGGGATCTTCCCGACCCAAGGATCAAACCTGGGTCTCCAGCATTGCAGACAGATGTTTTACCATCTGAGCCACTTCTTCCTTTCTCATTCTGCATTTAGAGGATCACTGTGATTACATGATTCTAAGCTGAATACCCATGCTAATCTGATACCAAGATCAATGATTATCCACTTTCTTCCCCTTGCTAATATAATCTCGGGCTTCCCTGGTAGTTCAACTGGTAAAGAATCTGCCTGCAATGCAGGAGACCCAGGTTCAATTCCTGGGTTGGAAAGATCCCCTGGAGAAGGGATACGTTACCCACTCGAGTACCTCCCTTGCTACCTAGATATGGTATTCAAAAGGTCTTGAGAATGGGGTGTGGTTATCTTCTGAGTATATTATTCTGGCTATTAAAATGTGTTTTCTCAGATATATATCACTTGATGTCACTCAAAAGTTCTTTTTAAAAAGATTACTTTAACTGGAAGATAATTACCATATGACATTTTTGATGTTTTTTTTTTTTTGCCATATATCAACATGAAACAGCCATAGGTATACATGTATTCCACCCCCATCCTGAACCCCCTCCCACCTCCCTCCCCACTTGATCCCTCTAGGTTGTCCCAGATCCCTGGCTTTGGGGGCCCTACTTCATGAGTTGATCTTGCACTGGTCATCTGTTTTACATACGGTAATGTACATATTTCGATGCTATTCTCTCAAACCATCCCACCCTTGACTTCTCCCACTAAAAAAATCAAACAGAATCTACCACTGCTTTAAAAGTGAATGAAATGTTCAAAATTACATACATGGAAGACTCTTGATGAAGACCTAAAACTGTTTATATCTGAGTCTAACAGAATCATTTTCTTGCTACCCATACAAGGACCTGCAGCATCAAGAACATGTAGGACGTTGTCAGAAAAACAGAATGCCTGGTACCTTGAATCAGACCGGCTGAATCATAATTTGCATTTGAATTATAGTCCTTGGCAATTTTTAAGAATAGTCAACTTAGGAAAGTGCTAGACTAGAATAAGTTTTATTCCTTTTCACTAATGGTATCTGAGGCAGTATAACTATTTGTATTGGATGCTGTCCTATGCATTACACGTGTAGGATCCCTTTAGACACTGAAAAACACGACCAGCTGCAAAGTCATCTCTGATTGAGAATCACTGCCACGGAACTTGTGAACTAAAAGTGTTTGGATAATTGAGACTCCCAATCAAGACTTTCTTGGTTTATACTTTTGAACAGAACATTAAACCCCGCTGTGTCTCATGTCTGTAATGGAGAAGGAAGTACATAAGAAGACTACATCACAGAATAAACTAGTATAAAACTGAAAGTGGGCAGTCCCTATAATGAACTAAGTTTGGTTATAGTGTGTGTGCTGTCCTGTGCTTAGTTGCTCAGTCATGTCTGACTCTTTGTGATCCCATGGACTGTAGTCTGTCAGGCTGCTCTGTCCATGGAGATTCTCCATGCAAATGTATACTGGAGTGTGTTGCCATGCCTTCTTCCATGGGATCTTCCCAACCCAGGGATCAAACCCAGGTCTCATGCATTGAAGGCAGATTCTTTACTGTCTGAGCCACTAGCTGTATAAAAATATCTAAATCTGCAGGATTTAATAACAGAAACATTTCCTTGCTACCTAGACAATGATATGCAGTGTTAAGAACATGTAGGATATTGTTAGAAATGCAGAGTCCCTGGTACCTTGAATCAGACCTGCTGAATCATAGTTTTCATTTCAACTATAGTTCTTGGTAATTTTTAAGAACAGGTACTTTAGAAAAATTCTGGACTAGAATAGATTTTATACCTTTTCACTGATGGTATTTGAGGCAGTATAATGATAAGCATTGGATACTTTCATATGCATTACATGTTTAGGATCCCTTTAGACCCTGAAAAATATCACCTGCTGCAAAGTCATCTCTGATTGCAAATCACTGCCATGGAATTTATGAACTAAAAGCATTCTGACAATCAAGACCCCCCCCCCATCCAGACTCCAGCCCTTCCTTGTTCATACCTTGGAGCAGAACATTAAACCCCTCTGTGTCTCATTTCTATAATGCAGAATGAAGTCAAAATATATAAGAAGACTATATCACAGCATGAAGTTCTATAAAAATTAAAGCAGACAGTCCATATAATGTGCTGTTAGGTTATACTGTATAAAAATATCTAAATTTATCTCATAATTAAAAACATGATGACGTACTAAAGGACAGCTCTTAACTTCTGATATAAGCATAAAAATCCTAATTGTGTTGGCAAGAATATCAGGGAGCCAAGGAGTGTAGTGCCTAAGGTTTTATATGAAGGGACAAAGTTGTCATACTCATAAAATATTTTTTAGAACTATCAGGAGTTATGTGTTCACCACTAGTGAAAACTTGAAAGATCCGAGGGACTTAATTAAGTGAGAATTCTTAACCTTAGACTTTGAGGAAATTTTAGCTGGGATTGCGATAAGACTCTAGGATGGTTTAGACCTCTGGACACAGGAGAATTAAGGAGAAGGAGTAATAAGAACAGAATTCATCTGCTTTGTAAACTGGTCTCTTGGGAACAAAGAATGAACTAGAAAATTTTCCTTTCTGTCTAAACCCTTGTCCCCCAAGGGTGTTACAGCAGAAAGATGCCTAATGAGAAGCCAGGTGAGCTCTAAAAAGTCCTCTGCTGTTGTCCCCTCAGCCTGAGAAATCTTGGATGCCACAGGACATGTTTCCTTTGAAAACCTGACTTTGGCTGGGAAACCAGTCCTTTACTCCCTCCAGCTGTCTGGTGGGGACAGAGCATCAGTTTCTATTATCAGCCCTCCAGGAGGCATTTGAACTTCCACACAAAGACCTTTCTTTCAGTTCCCATCTAGGTGAGTCTGAGTGCCCAGTAGACACTGTGGAGAGAAATACAATGCAAATCTTGAACATTTATCTGAGGTCACCTGTGATTGAGTCCAGCCTAACTCAGACACCAGAGATTAGTGTGGTAGTTTGCTATCCTGATTATTGGGTGTACTTGCTCGTTCACTCAGTCATGTTCAACTCTTTGCAACCCCATGGACTGTAGCCTGCTAGGCTCCTATGTCCATGGAATTTTTCAGGCAAGAATACTGGAGTGGGTTGCCATTTCCCCCTTCATGGGGTCTTCCCAACCCAGAGATTGAACCTGAGTCTCTTGCATCTCCTGCATTGGTAGTGGAGTCTTTATCACTAGCACCACTCAGGAAACCTTAATTCATGAATAAATGTATTTACTTAGGACTAAAAGAGGAGCAAGGGCTTCGCAGATGTCACTAGTGGTAAAGAACCTGGTTGGCAACGCAGAAGACATAAGACACATGGATTCGATCCCTGGGTTATGAAGATTCCTTGGAGGAGGGCAGGCAACTCATTTCAGGATTCTTGCCTGGAGAATCCCATGGATAGAGGAGCCTGGTGTGCTACAGTCCACAGGCTCACAAAGAGTCGGACACAACTGAGCGACTGAGCATGCAGGCAAAAGAGAAGCAAACACTGACCTCGGTAATGTAGGGCTCAGTGCTGCCAATTAAATGATAAAAATGGAAGTCCAAGTAGAAGAGAGAATGGGAGGCATAAAGTGTTTCCAGTAAAATTTGAACATAAGCCTAATGACAATACAAAGTAACATGAGTAGAGAAATAGGTTATTAGATGTGGACAGATGCACAGTGAAGTAAGGATTTTTTTTTAAGATGGGTCATATTTGACGGTTTCAATATTAATGAGTAAGATCTGAACCAAGGGCTTCTGAAAATATATCCCTGCAAACATATGTATGCAATGGCTGATTCATGTTGATGCAATGCGCTACAATATTGTAAATAATCACATAGGTGTATAGAACAGTCTTTGGGACTCTGTGGGAGAGGGTGAAGGTGGGATGATTTGGAGGAATGGCATTGTAACATGTATATTATCATATGTGAAATGAATCATTAGTCTAGGTTCGACGCATGATATAGGATGCCTGGGGCTGGTGCATGGGGATGACCTGGAGGGAGGATATGGGGAAGAGGGAGGTGGGAGGGGGGTTCAAGAAGGGGAACATATGTACACCCGGGGTGGATTCATGTCAATGTATGGCAAAACCAACCAATATATTAATATAAAGTAATTTGCCTCCAATAAAAAAAAATTTTTTTAAAAAGACAGAAAAAAAAAACTAAAAAAAAAAAAAATTCTTGACAGATAGTACCTTCTCTTTGTTGTAATGTTCAGTCACTCAGTCTTGTCTGACTCTTTGTAACCCCATAGACTGTAGCCTGCCATCTCCTCTGTCCATGGGATTCTCCAGGCAAGAATCCTTGAATAGGTTCCCATTTCCTCCTCCATGGGATCATTGCCATCCAGGGATCAAATCCACATTTCCTGTGTCTCCTGCATTACAGGCAGATTCTTTACCCACTGGGCAATCTGGAAAGACCATCGCTGAAAAGTTTTATATGCATACTTATGTAGAAAGAGTTGGAAATGACTGAGCACACACACACAAACACACACACACATATGTATATATTTATCTCTGTGTTACACATTTGCTCTGTTGATCAAAAATTGTCCACGAGAACCCTTTGTATTCTGCAGTTGGAGTGTTCTTATTCCTGTCTTGGCTCACATTATTCAAAATGAATTGAAGGCTTTATTTTCTTTCCAGAAAATGCTTGCCATTTAGTTATTTTATGTATATATAGATGAATATGTGGGAATTTTTGGTAATTTATAAATTTTATATGGTCAGTCAGTCATATGGTGTTCTCTCCACTGCGTTTTACATTTTTTATTGAAAGAATTGAGCTGTCACTGTAATACTCTTCACTTGACAATACTTGCTTTAAAAACATGACAGTGATTGTTTTTCTGCATATTTTTTAGTGCCAATTAACCACTTATAATGTTCATCTTAGGTGACGCTAGTAGTAAAGAACCCACGTGCCAATGCAGGAGACATAAGAGAAATAGCTGGATCACTGGGTCTGGAAGATCCCCTTAGGAGGGCATGGCAACCCACTCCAGTATTCATGCCTAGAGAATCCCATGAACAGCTGAGCCTGGTGGACTGTGGTCCATAGGGTTGCAAAGAGTTGGACATGATTGTAGCAACTTAACACACACACATACACACACACACAACCACCTATTAAACATATTTCTAACTTTTACTTTCTTTTTCCTTATTGTTCCTTTTATTTTTTTAAGTAATTAATTTATTTTTTATTGGAGGCAAATTATTTTACAATATCATATTGGTTGGTTTTGCCATATATTGACATGAATTCACTCCAGGTTTACATAAGTTCCCCCTCCTGAACCCCCCTCCCACCTCCCTCCTCCCTTTATCCTCCCTCTGTATTATTGTTCCTTTTAATCTTTTGTGGTTAAATGTATTTCTAAAAGTTGTATTACCTTTGGACATCATGTAGAAATCATTTTTTACCCATTTGATTAAATGTCACCTTTGTCTTTCATGAACATATTTGAATTCATGTATCTTTGGTTAAGAAAAAAAACTGAACTTGAATACTTCTTCCTCCTTGCATTTAAACTGTCTTCTCTTATTTTATTTCCAAGTCTTTGGCAATTTAACATCGGATGAGTGGCCAGCATTGATATGATTAAATTATTGCTGTTCATGTCTTTATGAAACTTAGTTATAGATATTCATTCAATCTTGTTACATTCAGTTATTTTGAAACCACTACCACTTAACCTAGCTGTATTCTCAGTAACATTGTCCCATATATGCTTGGTTTCTTTTAAACTTTTCTTTCATACAGAAACACCTATTCCTACACTTTTCTACAAATGTATGAATAGAATCCTATGCACATCACAGATACTCTTGATTCAGTGCAGTTTTGTTTTGTTTTTTCTACCTGTGTCCCCTTCCCCATACTGGTCAATAATGCCCCAGGGATTTTCTTCCAATCGACTAGTATTCAATGTAATATGGGTTCATTATTTCAATAACTGTTTAGTATTTCATAAGGGGCTGTGCTACTCACACTGCAGACTGTCTTTCCTAATCTTTCTCTTCATGTTCATGTATCATTCCTACAAAAATATTTGAGATTGTTAAATTTAAACTGTGTTTCTAAGCAAGAGCAACTTTGTTTCCCTGGGAACACTGAACAATGCTTGTAGAAATATCTGTGTGTTCCTCTGGGAACAGTGGGTGGAGGTCAGGGATGCTCAAGCATCCTGCAAGGCACAGGACAGACCCCACCACAGAGAATAACCTGTCCCGAGAATGTCAACAGTGCTGAGACGGAGAAGCCTCCAGTTAAAGAACTTCTGTACTTTTAATATCTCTGCCGTTGTTCAGATCGTTTTCTCCACAGTGCAATATTTTAAATTTCTCTCGGCAAATACAGATAGTGCACCTTTGCTCCCTGTTTCAAAGTACCACTGTAAACTGTGTGACAACTCTGGAAGTATTTCCCCAGATGGATGGTTGTGAAAAAGTGTTCTTTTCTTAACTGTTACTGAGTTTGATAAAAAAAATAATAATAACTTGAATTGTCATTTTGATGTGTTGACTTATTACTATATACCCAGATGATATAAACCTCTATTCTACCACTATCTGCTTTTGAAATGGTTTTTAGAATTGTTGTTTCTCAGTTGACCTTTTGGGGACTTTTATGCCATAAAAATGCTTTTTCATTTTGCTGGTTAAACACGTCTATCTTATGCAGGATTTCTTGCTGTAAGACAGTTCTGCACACTAGTGGATTTTAGTGTGCAGTTTTCTAGGTATTCACCGACAAGGATTGGTTTTTATATTGGATAGATAATCCCTCTGATTTATTCTGTAATCTAATCTTCCCAAATTGAAGCACAATCTTATATGTATTTAACAAAATCTGTTATATTATATATATTATATTCATGTTTATACATATCCCAGTTTAATTATTCATCCAATTGGATATCAGTAAATCATTACTATTTTAATATTGTTTTAGTTAGTGTGTGAACCTCCATTCAATTTTTTAAGAATACAATTGCTTTGGAACTAATTTATTCAATTATTTTCCCTGCAATTCCCTTTATTTTGTAACTTCACATATATTTAAATACGTTTCTGATTGCCTGCATGCGTGTCTTCATTTGTATCTGACTCTGTGATCCTATGGACTGCAGCCTACCAGGCTCCTCTGTCCATGGAGTTCTCCAGGCAAGAATACTGGAGAGGGTTGCATTCCCTCCTCCAGGGGGTCTTCCTGACCCAGGAATTGAACCTACCTCTCTTATGGCTCCTGCATTGGCAGGCAGGTTCTTTACCACTAGCGCCACCTGGAATGCCCCAGTTTCTACAGAAATGCACATACATTCACATATCTTTCTGAAAGTACAATAGTGACCATAGCAGTTGAAGTCTCTGATGATTAGGATTTTTCATTGTCATGGTGAAGTAATAGTACAATGAGCATCTATTATTATATAATATAAAGTCTTCAGGAATTAATCCTATGAGAAATATATTCAGGACAAAAGGATGGATTGACATGGTGTCTGTAGAATTTACAGAGAATAGTTTGAAAAGCGTTCTGCATGTTGAACAAAAACGAGAATAGTGGGGTATGCACATCAGATTTATTTTAAAAATTTGATAGTGTGTAAACTCCAAGAATAACAACACTGGATGCCCCATAAGGAAACTGGGAGAGAGCTTGCCTCATTCCCTACAGAACAGTAAAAAATTAGTCAAATAAATGAAAAAAGATTTGGGGAAAATGTCTTCTATTGCTTTATATAAAACATGTTTAGCTTTTGCTGTTTTCCTTTGGATATTCACTTTTGTTGGTTTATTTACTTTGCCCATTTTTCTTTTGGGGTAGTCACATATTTCAGGCTTCTTTCATTATAAAAGCATAACTGTTTCTGTTAAGGAAAACATGTAGTTTTCTTTTTGTAAATTATTTTTCCTGAGCATCCGGTAAAGATAACTGGAATTGGAATGTTGCCAAACAGAGAAAGCTTTAATTCATCACATAGTCCAGGGACCATTAGAGCTTATTAAATCTTTTACCCTCTAATGTCTATTTCATTTCCCTCTTCTCTCTACCTCCGCCTCTCTTTCACACACACACATACTTTTTTATATTTCTCTAAATAAAAAGCTGAAAGTGATCATAAAAATGAACCCCAGTTTATTGGTCCATGGGCAGTCTATGAACTAGAATTTCCGGGTGACATTTATATATTCTGTAGGAGAAAGATGATCTGACATGATCAGCTTGAGTTATAATGGTATATGGTGTGAGGATGGTGGTTCTGGGTGAGAAATGTGTGCTAGGAATATAGCCCAGGAGGACATGGTGTGAGCGCGCGCGCGCGCGCGCTCGCGCGTGTGTGTGTGTCTGCTTGTGCCTTGAGAAGAGTTCTTAAAGCAGAGGCGCTTGGACTCATGTATTAAGGTGCCTTATCACATAGCCCAGACCTCAGTCAGCAGAAGGTATTGAGGATGGGAGATGCTTTAATTCACAGGATGCTTTTGCAACTAAATTCATAAAGTGCAAGGAACAAGCATTTTCCTTAGGTCTTTTGTAGTGGCCATTCCCTCGCCAGGCACGTATTTCTATTGATGTCATACTAGATCCTTCCCACCCTTTCTTGTACTATCAGTTCAATTATCACCTTGTTTGCTGGCCTTACCTGAAAACTCACTATAGGAAAATGCCTCCTACTACTCTCTTTTATATCTAGGTTTGTTTTCTTCATATCAACTGTTATTACTTGACATATTGTGTTATATTTGCACATCATTTTTCAGCATCACTGGATTGTGAAAACTTCCGTTTTCCAGCATCATGTATCTGTTACCTGTATTTGTTTGGAGGGACTTGCCAGGTGGCTCAGTGGAGGAGAATCTGCCTGGCAATGCAGGAGAGGCGGGTTCAGTCCCCGGGTTGAGAAGATCACCTGGAGAAGGAAATGGCAACCCATTCCAGTATTCTTGCCTGGGAAATCCCATGGGCAGAGGAGCCTGGAAGGCTGCATACAGTCCAGGGGGTCTCAAAAGTGCCAGATTCGGCATAGCGACTAAACAATATGTGCTTTGAACATGGTTGACACTCAATATATATTCTTTAAATGTATGAAAGTATTTCTCGTTACAGCTGTAGAATGCATGATTTCCTTGGGAATATGCTGAGAATGGGTCAAAAATGCCCAAGAAGAGATGAAATAGAACTTTTCTAAACACAAGATATTAAAATTAATTTATTGAGAGCAAAATAGAAATTGCAGTATGGGAACTGTGTGAAAATTGGTCATGTTATTTTAATTTTTCCTGATAGTCACCTCCACCACATGGAACCAGGTAACAATACACAATTTTCTGAATTTTTTCTTCTGGGATTCTCAGAGGATCCAGAATTGCAGCCCCTCATCTTTGGGCTTTTCCTCTCCATGTACCTGATCACTGTGTTTGGAAACCTGCTCATCATCCTGGTCACCATCTCTGACTCCCACCTTCACACCCCCATGTACTTCTTCCTCTCCAACCTGTACTTTGTAGACATCTGCTTCACCTCCACCACCATCCCAAAGATGCTGTGGAATATCCAGACTCAGAGCAAAGTCATCACCTATGAATGCTGCATCGTCCAGGTGTATTTTTACATATTTGTAGAATTAGATGACTTCCTCCTGACAGTGATGGCCTATGACCGCTTCGTGGCCATCTGCCACCCCCTGCACTACACAGTCATCATGAACCCTCGGCTCTGTGGAGCGCTGGTATTGGTGTCCTGGATGATGAGTGCTATGTATTCCTTGTCACAAAGTTTAATGGTTTTGCAACTGACCTTCTGTACAGAGGTGGAAATTCCCCACTTTTTTTGTGAGCTCAAGCAGATATTCCAACTTGCCTGTTCTAACACCTTTCTTAATGACACGGTGATGTATTTGGCATCAGTGCTACTTGCTGGTGGGCCGTTTGCTGGTATCCTTTACTCTTACTCTAAGATAGTCTCTGCCATACGAAGAATCTCATCACCTCAGGGAAAGTTTAAATCATTTTCCACCTGTGCATCTCATCTCTCAGTTGTCTTATTATTTTATTGTACAAGCCTAGGAGTGTACCTTAGCTCTGCTGCTACACACAACTCACACTCAAGTACAACAGCCTCCATGATGTACACTGTGGTCACACCCATGTTGAACCCCTTCATCTACAGTCTGAGGAACACAGACATAAAGAGGGCTCTGAAGAGAGTCTATGGAATAGTAGGTATAAAAAGGCCAACTGTCCTGGGGCAGATGAAGTGTCCGTGATTGCATTGCTCAAAGCCTGAGAATCAGTAATTGTGACACTTTCCTCAGTGTGGAATAAAATTTGCTCCTTCTACTTATTTTCTTGGATATCCATTGTTATAAAAATTCAACTTTTCTATACAACCTCAGTTACTCACTTTATTATACTTTCTTTTCATTCTATCATTTAGGTATTTTTTAAAGTTGTGCTTTTTTGAATTCACAGTATGTTGCCATTTTTAGATTGGCTTCTTTCCCTTAGTAATATACATTTAAGGTTTCTGTGTGTCTTTTGATAAATTTTTAAATGCTTAATAATCTATTTTCTGGACTTACATGATATATTTATCCATTCACCTACTTAAGAACATCTTGGTTGCTTCCAAGTTTTGGCAATTGTGAATAAAGCTGCTATAAAACTTTCTGTGAATTCAAAATACAGCCTGAAGTCAATATAGGTAATACTGAAAATTTGCATGTTTTTAATCAGTTATAAAATAACCAATAAGAACTAATGGTATTCTTTCTGATTGTCCAGTAATGTTGAAACAGATAATATATTCAAAACAAAAATGATGACACCTAGTAAATGTGATTAACTAAAAAAATAAATAAATAAATAAAAAGTTGTGCTTTTATCTACTTCAAAATTTTCCAAACTTTGGATATGAAATATTTGGACAATTCTACATTTTATGGAATGACATGAGGAATAATATTTTCTTAAATGACAGATGTCATCCTGAGTAATTTTTGCTTTGCTCTCTGGAAACAATTGTCATGAGATATATTACTCACGTGAAAAAGTGTACAAGTGAAATTCAAGGCAATTTATATAATTTTATAAAAGGGTTGACTGAATCAGAGGGTGTGAAGCTATGGATAAGGAGGGTTGATTACAATGTTAAAGGCAGATTTTCAATTACACAAGGTGCCATTGCTCCAAGCTCTGCATTATTCAAGGGTCAAATCTTTCTATATGCATAGTATGCATATATACCTCATGATCAAAGATGACTCATGAGAGAGCTTGACCGCCTATCCAGTCATGTGGTTCAGGTCACAATTTTTGCAAACGTGTTTTCCAATATCCTGCTTACCTGGGAGGAAACTGCAATGGAATAACTTTTTAATATAATTATATGTAATGCAGTTTAAAAAGAGAGTAATGAATGCTATCTTTAAAGATCAGAATAAATGCACAGAATGAGATTATTGGAGTTGATCTCAGTTCTTTACCATTTCTTATTTTATTCAGTTACTTGTTGCTGCATAACTACTCATCCTAACAGTAACTGTTCTAATATGATGTCTATATTATCAAATGAGATTTAATATTAAGGATCTCAGCTGGTTTTCTCATGAGTCTATGTTTCTCAGTTATTCTATATGTTGGAACGCTAAAGCTCATCCATAAGGTTGTACGGAGCCATGTAGCAACTCTTTCTTCACTAACATATGTAGTCTACTCCATTTATTTGTGTATTTTAATCTTATGCCTATGCATATGTCCTCAGTGGTGTCTGATCTTTGTGAACCCGTGGACTGTAGCTCACCAGGCTCCTCTGTCCATGGGATTCTCCAGGCAAGAATACTGGAGTGGGCTGCCATTTCCCCTTCTAGGGATTTTCTTGACCCTGGGATGGAACCTGCATCTCCTGCATTGGCAGGTGGATTCTTAACCACTGAGCCACCTGGGAAGCCCCAATTTTTATCTTATAGCTTGTGGGGAAAAGTCTATCATTGGTGACATCAGTATTATGGTGGCAGAAGACACTCCTTTGTGTCTCCACTTCAATCTACAACTTGTAGCTAACATCATGCATAAATAAAGATTTTTTTCTACCCAACACATCAGGACACCAGAGATACACACAGTTGTACATCTGAAAGTGAGTGGATTTTTCATATAGAGGAGGTGGAACCATGGGAAGAGCAGAGGCAGTGATGCTGATCCAAGCCCCATGGCTGAGGCAACTGAGCCCGTAGCCTCAGAGCAGCTGGTAGTACCACTGGAGGTGGTGCATGTAACCCTGGCCTCCTGGATGCAGCGGCACCTGTAGCCAGAGGGAACTAGGCATCAGTGGTGGTGGGGCCCTCAGCAAGGTCACCCTGGATGTGGCAAGAGCACCTACCACTCTGGGACCGTCCCCCATCAAAGATGCCAAGCACATCAGGGATACTGACATCACCAGGTCACCAGTGATGCTGGAGGCACAAACAGTGATGCCAAGGACAATGACAACGCCTCTGGAAGAGGCCATGGAATGCAAGAAATGTAGTTCCTCAAATATAGCCAGAAGCAGCTCATGTGAAAGATACCAAAAACTTGTGCCACAGAGTCACTTAATTGAAAATCACAGAAGGGCGTCTGTTAGCAATCTGTTGAACTGTTAGAATCAAAGTATGAAAGGTTTTACCTACATAAAAACACTGTTTGCTCCTTCAAATGCACAGACAGAGGAGCAACCCACTGAGCACCATGAAAAACCACAGTAACATGGAATCACAAAAAGAAAATGCCAATTTTCCATGAACTAATTTAAGTCATGAAAGATTGTGAACAAGCAAGTGGAGAATTCAAAATAGTGTCATGAAGAAGCTCAACAAGCTACAAGAAAACTCACAAAGACACTTCAGTTAGATGAGGAATAAAAATAATGACCATAAGGAACAGTTTCCAAAATGATGAAAGCTCTTAAACATAAGTAAAAAGAAGTTCTGATGCTGAAGAACTCAGTGAATAAGATGAAGGATGAGTTACAAAGCACTGGAAGGGAGACCATATGGAGTAGAGAGATCGTGAGTTCAAACCGAGAATGATTCAAGTAGATGTGAGGACAGAACTAAGATTTTTTTTGTTTTTAATGAAGATATTCTCTGAGAAACTTCTGACTCTACCAGAACAGGTAAGAAGGATACTGGGTGTCTCAAAAGCAGAAGAGAGGGAGAAAGGAACAGAGAGATTACATATAGAAATAACAGCTGAGAATTTTCTAAGTCTGGGGAAGGAACCGAATGCACACATCCATCAGTTCAGTTCAGTTCAGTTCAGTCGCTCAGTCATGTCCGACTCTCCGCGACCCCATGAATTACAGCACGCCAGGCCTCCCTGTCCATCACCAACTCCCGGAGTTCACTCAAACTCATGTCCACAGAGTCTGTGATGTCATCCAGCCATCTCATTCTCCGTCGTCCCCTTCTCCTCCCGCCCCCAACCTTTCCCAGCATCAGAGTCTTTTCCAGTGAGTCAACTCGTCGCATGAGGTGGCCAAAGTATTGCAGTTTCAGCTTTAGCATCAGTCCTTCCAATGAACACCCAGGACTGATCTCCTTTAGAATGGACTGGTTGGATCTCCCTGCAGTATAAGGGACTCTCAAGAGTCTTCTCCAACACCACAGTTCAAAAGCATCGATTCTTCGGCGATCAGCTTTCTTCACAGTCCAACTCTCACATCCATACATGACCACGGGAAAAAACAATAGGACACATAAATCTTTCAATGCAAAAGACCTTCTCCAACACATGTATGAAAACTGTCAAAAGTCAATGGAAGAAGACACATCCCTGGTGGTGCAGTAAGCAAGAATCTGCCTGCCAAAGTAGGAACAGGCCCTGGGTTTGATGCCTAGTTTGGAAAGATTCCACACACCACAGAGTCATTAAGTCGGAGCACCACAACTACTGAGCCTGAACTGTAGAGCCTGTGCTCTGCATCAAGAGAGGTCACCACAGTGAGAAGTCCTCCTGCAGCAATGAAGAGTAGTGCCCCCCAGACCTCCGCAACTAGAGAAAGCCCTGCAAATCAAGAAAGACTCAGTGTACTCAGAAATAAAGCAAATAAATAAATATTTTTTAATTAATTTATTTTAATTGGAGGCTAATACTTTACAATATTGTATTGGTTTTGCAATACATTGACATGAATCTGCCCCGGGTGTACATGTGTTCCCCATCTTGAACCTCCCTCCCACCTCCCTCCCCATACCATCACTCTGGGTCATCCCAGTGCACCAGCCAGGAGTAAATATTTTTAAAGTCAGTGAAAGAATGCTGTTTTTATATACTAATTTGTATATATATATAGAAATATATATATATATATTTCTATATATATAAAGTAGGCAATCAACAAGGACCTCGGAATTAAATACAGAGAAAAAACTCAATATCTTGTAATAATCTATAGTGGAAAAAGAATCTAAAAAAGAATATATATATGTATATAATTTTGCTATACACTTGGAACTAATATGACATTGTAAATCAATTACATTTCAATAAAAGTTATTAAAAAGAAAGAATATTAAAGGCATCCAGAAAAAAAAGTGAGCACTCTGCAAAGATACCCGCATTGGGTTATCAACAAATTTCTTAGCACAGACTCCGCAGTCCAAGAGAGAATGGAATATCATTCTCAAACTATTGTGATATGAAAACTGCTAGCCAAGAATCCTCCATCGAGGAAAGGTATCCTTCGGATATGAAGAAGAAATAAAGGCTCTCCCAGATAAAGCAAAGCACTGGGATGAACCAGAGGGATGGGCTAGGGAGGGAGGTGGGAGAGGGGTTCAGGATGGGGAATACATGTACACCAGGGGAAGATTCATGTCAATGTATGGCAAAACCAATACAATAATGTAAAGTAATCAGCCTCCAATTAAAATAAATTTAAAAAAAAAAGCTGAGGGAGTTCAGCACCCAGAACTGTCTTATAAGCAAAGTTGAAGTGTGCTCTTCTACTTGAAATGAGAAGGCAAAAGTACCCCAAAGATCAAGTTGATAGGCAGAAACAGAAAACTTAAACTATATATCAGACTAAGTCAACTCAAATGAAAAAATAAATAAACAACCATATTAAAAATGGGTAGATGATGCTCAATAGACATTTTCTCCCAAGGAAGACATACAAATGGCCAACAGCCACATGAAAAGAGGCTTAATGTCATTAATCTTCAAAGAAACAGAAACCAAAATCACAATGAGGTACATCTTCCACAGTAAGAATGGCTATCATCAGAGAGACAAAAATCAACAAGTTGATGAGGGCCACATGAGACCAAGAAATGATACACGATTTTCAATTTTTCTTCTTCTGCAATTATCAGAGAAACCAGAACTGCACCACCTTATATTTGCACATTTTCTCTCCATGTACCAGATCACTGTGTTCAGAAACCTTATTATCCTGGCCACCATCTCTGACTCCCACCTCCACATACCCATGTAATTCTTTTCCGATCTGTTCTTTTAAGATACATGTCACATTCCTCACCATCCCAAAGAAGGCAAAGCCATAACCTATGAATGTACTTTTACCCACTCTTTGCAGATTTGGGCAGCATTGTACTGATCACAAAGACCTGTGACTACTTCATGGCCATCTGTCAAACTCTGCACTATCCTGTCATCTTGAACACCCCCCAACCCCACACACTTTGTGAATTGTTGGTTCTGGTGTTTGGTTCATGAATGCCCTACATTCTTTGTTACAAAGATGAACAGTGTTGCAACTGTACTTCTGTACCTTCTTGGAATTCTGTTCAGTTCAGTTCAGTTCAGTCGCTCAGTCATGTCCGATTCTCCGCCAGGCCTCACTGTCCATCACCAACTCCCAGAGTTCACTCAAGCTCATGTCCACAGAGTCGGTGATGCCATCCAGCCATCTCATTCTCTGTCGTCCCCTTCTCCTCCTGCCCCCAACCTTTCCTAGCATAGAGTCTTTTCCAGTGAGTCAACTCGTCGCATGAGGTGGCCAAAGTATTGGAGTTTCAGCTTTAGCATCAGTCCTTCCAATGAACACCCAGGATTGATCTCCTTTAGAATGGACTGGTTGGATCTCCTTGCAGTCCAAGGGACTCTCAAGAGTCTTCTCCAACACCACAGTTCAAAAGCATCAATTCTTCGGCGATCAGCTTTCTTCACAGTCCAACTCTCACATCCGTACATGACCACGGGAAAAACCGTAGCCTTGACTAGATGGACCTTGGTTGGCAAAGTAATGTCTCTGCTTTTTAATATACTATCAAACTTGGTCATAACTTTCCTTCCAAGAAGTAATTGTCTTTTAATTTCATGGCTGCAATCAACATCTGCAGTGAATTCTGTACTTATCCTGTAAAAGCAAATAAGAGGTACAACTAGTGAATTGTGACACCTTTCTTAATGACATGATGATGTAATTTGAAACTGTTATATTCCAGGTTGGTAATGGACTGGTTCCAAATTGGGAAAGGAGGACGTCAAGGTTGTATATTGTCACTCTGCTTATTTAACTTATATGCAGAGTACATCATGAGAAATACTGTGTTGGATGAAGCACAAGCTCAAATCAAGATTGCCGGAAGAAATAGCAATAACCTCAGATATGCAGATGACACCACCCTTTTGGCAGAAAGTGAAGAGGAATGAAAGAGCCTCTTGATGAAAGTGAAATAGGAGAGTGAAAAAGCATTCTTAAAACTCAACATTCAAACAACTCATGGCATCTGGTCCAATCACGTCAAGGGAAAGAGATGGGGAAGCAACAGGAACAGTGAGAGACTTTCTTTTCTTAGGCTCCAAAATCACTGCAGGTGGTTACTGCAGTCACGAAATTAAGACACTTGCTCTTTGGGAGAAAAGATTTGACAAACCTCGACAGTGTATTAAAAAACAGGGATTTTGTCGAAACAAGTCCAACTAGTCAAAGCTATGATTTTTCCAGTAGTCATGTATAGATGTTAGAGTTGGAGCATAAAGAAGTCTGTTCACCAAAGAATTGATACTTCAGAACCGTGGTGTTGGAGAATTCTTGAGAGTCCCTTGGACTGCAAGGAGATCAAACGAGTCAATCCCAACGAAACCAATCCTGAATATTCACTGAAAGTACTGATGCTGAAGCTCAAGCTCCAATATTTTGGCCACCTGATGCAAAGAGCTGACTTTTTAAAATAGACCCTGATGCTGGGAAAGATTGAAAGCAGGAGGAGAAGGGGGCAACAGAGGATGAGATGGTTGGATGGCATCACCGATTCGATGGACATGAGTTTGAGCAAGCTCCAGGATATGGTGAGGGACAGGGAAGCCTGGAGTGGTGCAGTCCATGGAGGCACAAAGAGTCAAATAGAACTGAGTGACTGAACAACAAATGTCTTACCTGGGATCCTTTACCCTAAGATAGTTTCCTCTCTCTCTGGAATACCATCAGCTTGGGGGAAGTACACGGAGAAGGCAATGGCAAGCCACTCTAGTACTCTTGCCTAGAAAATCCCATGGATGGAGGAGCCTGGTAGGCTGCAGTCCCTGGGGTCGCTCAGGGTCGGACACGACTGAGTGACTTCACTTTCACTTTTCACTTTCACACATTGGAGAAGGAAATGGCAACCCACTCCAGTGTTCTTGCCTGGAGAATCCCAGGGACGGGGGACCCTGGTGGGCTTCTGTCTACGGGGTCACACAGAGTCGGACACGACTGAAGTGACGCAGCAGCAGCAGCAGCAGGGGGAAGTACAAAGTGCTTTCCACCTGTGCATCTCACCTCTCACCTGTATCCTTGTTTCACTGGATGGGCTTTGAGTGCCCTTCAGCCCTGTGGCTACTCATGCCCTTCTGCTCAGAGTCAAGTGCAATCACCTCGAGGATGTACACTGTGATCACACCCATGTTGAGCCCCTTCATCTCTAGTTTAAGGTATGAAGACATACACAGGGCTCTGAAAAGATTATTTGGAGTGGCAAGTATCAAAGCACTACCAGTGGTAGTGTTAAAGAAGTTCCCTTCTTTTCAGGGTGTAAAGAATCTGAACTGGAATCTGATATTCTGCCTCAAATGATCAAAAACACAGTCCCTGGACCACCAGAGACCTGAGGAATCCGAATCTGCACTTGAACCGCAGACCTTGGTGATTTGTATGAACAGTGGATTTATAGATATCCTGGTCTAGAATAGGATTTCTCACATTCTTAGACTGCCTTGGGCTGGAGAATTGTTTGTATTGTTCTATGGTTTATAGGAGATTGGTAGCATCCCTTTAGATATTGCCAAGTATCTCCAGTGTCAAAATCATGCCTGGTTGAGAATCACTGGGTCGGAGTTCCAGAACTAAAAGACCTCAATCCAGACTCCAGCCCTTACTTGGTTTGTACTTTTAAGTAGAACATTAACTCCTCTAAGTTCCAATCTGACAACGGAGAATGGAGTTCATAAAAGTATTACAACAAAAAACGCATTATTTAAAAAATTAAACTTGAAAATCACTATAACAAGCTAAGATAGTTCAGTGTTTATGTGTTAGTCACTCAGTTGTGTCCAACTCCTTGCAGCCCCATGAACTGTATGTAGCCTGCCAGGCTCTTCCGTCCATGGGATACTGCAGGGAAGAACACTGGAGTGGGTTGCCATTCCTTCTGCAGGGAATCTTCCCAACCCAGGGATCAAACCTGCATCTCTAACATCTCCTGCTTTGGCAGGCATATTCTTTACTACCGAGCTACCTGGAAAGCCTTGTTTATGTCATATTAATATCGTATCAGGCTTCTCTGATAATTCAGTTAGTAAAGAATCCGCCTGCAACACAGGAGACCCTGGTCCAATTCCTGTGTTGGGAAGATCCTTTGGATAAGGGATAGGCTACCCACTCCAGTATTCCTGGGCTTCCCTTGTGGCTCAGCTGGTAGATAATCTGCCTGCAATGAGGGAGGCCTGTGTTTGATCCCTGGGTTGGAAAGATCCCCTGGAGAAGGAAATGGCTACCCACTCCAGTATTCTTGCCTGGAGAATTCCATGGACTGTATAATCCATGTAGGGCAAAGAGTCCGACACGACTGAGCAATTTTCACTTATCACATCAACATATAAATATTTTTCTTATAGTTACATACATTTTATAATGAGAGACTAAAGGGCAGCTGTTGACTTCTGATATAACTGAGAAATTTTAATTGGCTTGGAAAAACTAGCATTAATCTAGAGAGTATAATACCCACAACTTTATACTGAAGGAGCAATGTTTTCCCAGTTCTGAAGAGGGAAATAGTTTTAAATATTTCAGTAGGTTTTTTTTTCTTCTTCTTCTTTACCACAAATTAAAGCTTTGAAGACACAAGGGACCTCCTCAAGACAAATTCTCAGTGTTATAGTTTAAAGAAGAATTAGTATACTGTATTGGTGTTTTTCTTTCTGGCTTACTTCACTCTGTATAATAGGCTCCAGTTTCATCCACCTCATTAGAACTGATTCAAATGTATTCTTTTTAATGGCTGAATAATACTCCATTGTGTATATGTACCAAAGCTTTCTTATCCATTCATCTGCAGATGGACATCTAGGTTGCTTCCATGTCCTGGCTATTATAAACAGTGCTGCAATGAACATTGGAGTACATGTGTCTCTTTCAATTCTGGTGTCCTCGGTGTGTATGCCCAGGAGTGCGATTGCTGGATCATATGGCAGTTCTATTTCCAATTTTTTGAGGAATCTCCACACTGTTCTCCTTGGTGGCTGTACTAGTTTGCATTCCCACCAACAGTGTAAGAGGGTTCCTTTTTCTCCACATCCTCTCCAGCATTTATTGCATGTAGTCTTTTGGATAGCAGCCATTCTGACTGGTGTGAAATGGTATCTCATTGTGGTTTTGATTTGCATCTCTCTGATTATGAGGGATGTTGAGCATTTTTTCATCTGTTTGTTAGCCATCTGTATGTCTATTTTTGGAGAAATTTCTGTTTAGTTCTTTGGCCCATTTTTTGATTGGGTCATTTATTTTTCTGGAATTGAGCTGCAGGAGCTGCTTGTATAATTTGGAGATTAATCCTTTATCAGTTGCTTCATTTGCTATTATTTTCTCCCATTCTGAATGCTGTCTTTTCACCTTACTTATAGTTTCCTTTGCTGTGCAGAAGCTTTTGATTTTAATTAGGTCCCATTTGTTTATTTTTGCTTTTATTTCCAATATTCTGGGAGGTGGGTCATGGAGGATCCTGCTGTGATTTATGTCGGAGAGTGTTTTGCCTACGTTCTCCTCTAGGAGTTTTATAGTTTCTGGTCTTACATTTAGCTCTCTAATCCATTTTGAGTTTATTTTGGTGTATGATGGAATTTAGAAAGATGCAAATGATAACCCTGTATACGAGACAGCAAAAGAGACACAGATGTATAGAACAGTCTTTGGGACTCTATGGGAGAGGGTGAGGGTGGGATGATTTGGGAGAATGGTATTGAAACACGTATGTTGTCATATGTGAAACGAATCACTAGTTCAGGGTCAATGCATGTTATAGGATGCTCGGGGCTGGCATGTGGGGATGACCCAGAGGGAGGATAAAGGGAGGAGGGAGGTGGGAGGGGGGTTCAGGAGGGGGAACTTATGTAAACCCGGGGCAAATTCATATCAATGTATGGCAAAACCAACCAATATAATATTGTAAAATAATTTGCCTCCAATAAAAAATAAATTAATTACATAAAAAAAAATAAAGAAGAATTAGATCTCAGGGTTGTGATAAGGTTCTGGGAGACTTAGTGCTTTGAAAGTAGGAGAATTAAAGGGGAAAGAATGACAAAAACTGAATCACCCAACTTATAATGCAATCATCTAGTAACAGAGAATCAACAGAAAACTAATTGCATTGTGTCCAACCCAGCGTCCCCAAGGGAAATCATGTACTTGGAGGCTGGAGTAACTGAAGGAAAATATGCCTAATTAGCTGACGTGTGTGCATGCATGCTAAGTCCCTTCAGTCCTGTCCAACTCTTTGTGACCCATTGACTGTAGCCCGCTGGGAAACTCTGTCCATGGGATTCTCCAGGCAAGAAGACTGGAGTGGGTTTCCATGCAGTCCTCCAGAGGATTTTTCTGACCCAGGGATCAAGCCCCCATCTCCTGCGACTCCTGCATTTTAAGTGGATTCTTTATCACTGAGCCACCGGAGAAGCCCTGTGAGCTGACACAAGAAGCTGTAAAGACCTCCTCTGCTGCAGCCCCTCAGCTTGTGCCACTTTGGTTGATGAGGACCTAGTCCGTTATTTAGATTCCTGAATCTGTCTGGGAGCCAATGCTTGATTTTATCCATTCCTATTGTCTTGTTTATGTACAAAAACTTGGTCTGCATCATTAATCATTTAGAAAGGAACTTGGACTTCTATAGGGAAAGCCTTCTCTCTCAATCTGCAGGCAGGTGAGAGTTCCGCACACATTTCAGGAGAGGATCAGAGAGGACAGAAGCCAGGAGCATGTATCTAAGGCATCCTGAAGATCAATTTGCATAGTCCAGAGGCCAGAGGTCACTGTGGTTATTTCCTGGCTTTCCTAATATTAGAGTATCTATTTAGGTCTAAAAATAAAGTGAACCCTTCACTCATCAATGTTGACAAATGGTAATAGAGGAAGTTCAATTAGAAGGAAAGGTGGTGGTAGTTTAGTTGCTAAGTTGTGTCTGGCCCTTTTGCGACCCCATGGACTGTAGCCCACCCGGCTCCTCTGTCCGTGGAATTTCCCAGGCAAATGCTGGAGTGAGTTGCAATTTCTTTCTCTAGTGGATCTTTCTGACCAAGGGATTGAACTTTGGCTTCCTGGATTGCAGGTGGATTCTTTACCAATGAGCCACTAAGGAAGCCCCGTTAGAAGGAATGGGAGGCATAAAAGGCTTCCAGTAAAAGTAGACAATAAGTCTAATAATCTTATTTATGAACTGAAGTAAACAAATAGGAAAACTCAAGAAAAAGATTTATTCTGTTTCTTTATATAAAATATATCCAACTTTTGTTGTATTTCATTTATTTCTGATTTTGAATTGATAGTTTATATTCCATTTGCTTATTCTCTTGGAATATTTAAACTGTAAGATATATCATGTCATGAATATATCCCTGTTTATGTCCTTGGAAAAATATATTTTTCTTTATTATTTTTTTTCTGGGCATCAAGGAGATGCCACTGGATTTGGAATGTTGATGAAGCAAGGAAACTTTTCTTTGTTGCATTGTCTCAGGGGTCATTTGAGTTTATTGGAGATTTTCTGTCTTAATTTGCATATGTCCATTTCATTTCTCTTTTTTCTTTCACTCATGCTTTTCATTCTTCTCTAAATGCCAAGAAGAAATTGGCCTTACCAAGGTTGAACCCCAAATTTATTGTTCTATAGGAAGTTTATAAACTGGAATTTGGAGGTAGGATGGGGAGGGAAATAGGAGGGAAGTTCAGAAGCGGGGGGGATATATGTATGCCTGGGGCTGATTCAATTTGAGGTTTGACAGAAAACAACAAAATAATGTAAAGCGATGTCCAGGTTCGATGCATGATACAGGATGCTTGTGGCTGGTGCACTTGGATGACCCAGAAGGATGATATGGGGAGAGAAGTGGGAGGGGGGTTCAAGATGGGTGAAAAAAAAAAAAACACAAAAATTTTAAAAATCCTGGAACTTCTGAGTAAAAGTTATATATTCTTTTAGAGAATAATAATTTGATCTGACCAGCTTGATGTGTAACCATTCATGGCCTAATGACGGTGGATCTGGGTGACCAGTTTATGATAGTAGCACAAGCCAGAAACATCGTGTGTGTGTGTGTGTTTCCCTGTGCCTTGTGAAGTGAGACCGGTTCTTAAAGCAGAGGGATCTGTACTCATATGTTAAGATGACTTATAATACAGAGGTCAGAAGTTGGTCAGTGATGGAACTAAGTCGGGAAACTGACATAATTCACAGGATGGTTTTAAACTAAATTCATAAAGCGCGAGGAACCACATGCAAGGAGGGATTGTCTACATGCTGAAGGTTCAGCTGTAGCAGGGAGGCCACCTTGTTCCTCAGCATCCCTGACACCACCTCTAATCACTCCCCCTCCTACTTATTCCTTTGCCCCACTGGCTTCCTTGTTTGCACTTGAACATGTGGAACAAGCATCTCTGTCTGGTCCTTAGCAGTGGCAGCTTGCTTTGCCAGGCACACACTTCTTCTGCCGTCACAAAGGTTTCTTCTCTCTTTCTTCAGGAATCTTCAAACCTCACCTAGTTTGAAGCTCTTCCCTGAACACTCAGGACAAAATAACACCTCCTGCCACTCTCTCCTTTATACCTGGGTTTGTTTTCTTCATAGCACGTATGACATTCTGACATATTCTATCATATTTTATTTGAATATCCTCATTCACCATCCTTGCATTGTGAGAGGCTTATTTTCCAGCACTTTCTACTGGGTCAGCACTAAATATGTATTTCAGATAAATGAAGAAACACCTCATTAGAACTCTAGAATTTATGATCTCTTTGCCAATGTGATGAGAATGGGACAAAAATTCTTTGTCGGAGATGAAATGGAGTATACTTTGGAAGAGAACTTTTCTATAAATAAGGTATTAAGATCAATTACTTGAAGGCTAAATAGAAATTGCAGTATTTCAGCTATGTGAATTATTCCAGTTTGTGTGCAAACTAGTCATGGTATTTTCCTTTTTCCTAGTAGGCACCTCCACCCCATGGAATCAGGGAATAATACACGAATTTCAGAATTTCTTCTTCTGGGACTTTCAGAAGAACAAGAACTGCAGGCTCTCATATTTGGACTTTTCTTCTGTATGTACCTAATCACTGTGCTTGGAAACCTGCTCATCATCCTGGTCATCAGTTCAGACTATCACCTCCACACCCCCATGTATTTCCTCCTCTCCAACCTGTCCTTTGTAGACATCTGTTTAACCTCTACCGCCATCCCAAAGATGCTGTGGAACATCCAGAACAAGAGCAAAGTTATCACCTATGAAGGCTGCATCACCCAGATATATTTTTACATACTGTTTGGAGGATTAGATGACATTCTCCTGAGTGTGATGGCTTATGATCGGTATGTGGCCATCTGCCACCCCCTGCACTACACGGTCATCATGAGCCTCCAGCTCTGCGGACTGCTGGTTCTGATATCCTGGGTGCTGATTGCCTTGTATTCCTTGTTACACAGCCTAATGGTGTTAAGATTGTCCTTCTGTCCACTTGTGCAAATCCCCCAATATTTCTGTGAACTCAGTCAGGTGGTACAACTTGCCAGTTCTGACAACTTTCTTAATAATATAGTGATGTATTTTGGAGTTGTCCTGATGGGTGGTGGTCCTTTTGCTGGTATCCTTTACTCTTACTGTAAAATAGTTTCCTGCATATGTAAAATCTCATCAGCCCAGGGGAAGTATAAAGCATTTTCCACCTGTGCATCTCATCTCTTGGTTGTCTCCCTATTTTATTTTACAGTCCTAGGAGTGTTCCTTAGCTCTGCTGCTACCCACAGCTCACATTCAAGTACAATGGCCTCGGTGATGTACACTGTGGTCACACCCATGCTGAACCCTTTCATCTACAGTCTGAGAAACCGAGATATAAAAGAGGGTCTAAAGAGATTGTATTTGATGCCAAGTATAAAAGGCCAATTACACTAGTGCTCTGGATTGCATAACTCAAAGTATCAAAACCAGAAATTGTTCTTTGATCATTGTGAAATAAAATTTGCTCCTTGCATTTATTTTTTGGGACTTCATTTTTTTCTTTTTCCTTCTTTAAATTCAGTATCTTTATAGAATTTTAGGAACTCTCTTATTATGCTTTATTCTCAGTCTTACATGTAGACAGTTTTTATCTTTTCTTACCCATCATTTTCCTCTCTTTGCATCAAAAATGTTTGGAAATTCCATTTCTTTGATGGAGTATCATAGAATTATGAAGAATTTATTAGGAGTAATGTTGAGCAATTGTGCGGTAGTTTGAGCATTCTTTGGCACCGCACAATAGCACTCATCTGACATGCTAGTAAAGTAATGCTCAAAATTCTCCAAGCCAAGCTTCAGCATCACATGAACTGTGAACTTTCAGATGTTCAGGCTGGTTTTAGGAAAGGCATAGGAACCAGAGATCAAATTTCCAACATATGCTGGATCATGGGGAAAGCAAGAGTTCCAGAGAAGCATCTGTTTCTGTTTTATTGACTATGCCAAAGCCTTTGACTATGTGGATCACAATGAACTGTGGAAAACTCTGAAAGAGATGGGATTACCAGACCACCTGACCTGCCGTGAAATTAAAAGACGCTTGCTCCTTGGAAGGAAAGTTATGACCAACCTTGATAGTATATTAAAAAGCAGAGACATTACTTTGCCGACCAAGGTCCGTCTAGTCAAGGCAATGGTTTTTCCCGTGGTCATGTATGGATGTGAGAGTTGGACTGTGAAGAAAGCTGATCGCCGAAGAATCGATGCTTTTGAAGTGTGGTGTTGGAGAAGACTCTTGAGAGTCCCTTATACTGCAAGGAGATCCAACCAGTCCATTCTAAAGGAGATCAATCCTGTATGTTCATTGGAGGGACTGATGCTAAAGCTGAAACTCCAATACTTTGGCCACCTCATGCGACGAGTTGACTCATTGGAAAAGACTCTGATGCTGGGAAAGGTTGGGGGCGGGAGGAGAAGGGGACGACGGAGAATGAGATGGCTGGATGGCATCACCGACTCTGTGGACATGAGTTTGAGTGTACTCCGGGAGTTGGTGATGGACAGGGAGGCCTGGCGTGCTGTGATTCATGGGGTCGCAGAGAGTCGGACACGACTGAGCGACTGAACTGAACTGAACTGAACTGAACTGAATGCATATATATGGAATTTGGAAAGGTGGTAATGATAACCCTGTATGTGAGACAGCAGAAGAGACACGGATGTTTAAAACAGTCTTTTGGACTCTGTGTGAGATGACGAGGGTGGGATGATTTGAAATAATAGCATTGAAACATGTATATTACCATATGTGAATTAGATCACCAGTCCAGGTTCGATGCATAAGACAGGGTGTTTGGGGCTGGTGCACTGGGATGACCCAGAAGGATGGGATGGGGAGGGATGTGGGGGTTGGGTGTTCAGGATGGGGAACACATGTACACCCATGATGGATTCATGTCAGTGTATGGCAAAACCGCTGCAATATTATAAGGTAATTAGCCTCCAGTTAAAATAAATAAATTTATATAAATGCTGAAGAGGGTGTGGAGAAAAGGGAACCCTCTTACACTGTTGGAGGGAATGCAAACTAGTACAGCCACTATGGAGAACAGTGTGGAGATTCCTTACAAAACTGGAAATAGAACTGCCATACGACCTAGCAATCCCACTTCTGGGCATACACACCAAGGAAACCAGAATAGAAAGAGACATGTGTACCCCAATGTTCATTATAGCACTGTTTATAATAACCAGGAAGCAACCTAGATGTCCGTCAGAAGATGAATGGATAAGAAAGCTGTGGTACATATGCACAATGGAGTATTATTCAGCTGTTAGAAAGAATACATTTGAACCAGTTCTAATGAGGTAGATGAAACTGGAGCCTATTATACAGAGTGAAGTAAGCCAGAAAGAAAAGCACCAATACAGTATACTAACGCATATATATGGAATTTAGAAAGATGGTAATGATAACTCTGTATACAAGACAGCAAAAGAGACACAGGTGTATAGAACAGTCTTTTGGACTATGTGGGAGAGGGCGAGGGTGGGATGATTTTGGAGAATGGCATTGAAACATGTATATTATCATATGTGAAATGAATTGCTAGTACAGGTTCGATGCATGACACAGGATGCTCAGGGCTGGTGCACTGGGATGACCCAGAGGGATGATATGGGGAGGGAGCTGGGAGAGGATTTCAAGATGGTGAACACATGTACACCCGGGGCGGATTCATGTCAATGTATGGCGAAACCAATACAATAATGTAAAGTAATTAGCCTCCAATTAAAATAAATAAATAAATAAAACATGTCAAGATTAAGATTCAGGATAAAAAATAAAAAGAAGACAATTCATGTTGGGGTAATATCAAAAATAAATCTGTTAAATAATTCAAAGGATAAATCATATTTCATTTACTTTAAGTAGCTATCTTCTCTCCACTCCACTTGCACAGAACTGTGTCTAGTTTTGCATCATACTTAAATTCTGTCACACGGCCATTTCCAAAGTACTCACTGCTTGTAATTGTCTCACCATCCAGATCAATTACCTAATAGAAATGAAGAAAAAATATAAGAAAAGAATATTAACTAACAAGTGAAAATTATATAGAAAATAGCTTTATACTATTTATATGAAATGCTTAATTAATCTTCCTTATATAAAAATCCTTATTTTTCTTTGCTGAAATATATACTACAATATTAAAAGGAGCATGACAAAGTAAGGGAAAAAAAAGAGTAATGTATTTTCATTAGAGCATTTAGTCTGCTGTTTTTCAGTTACCCAGTTGTGCCCACCTCTTTGTGACCCCACGGATTGCAGCGTGGCTGGCCTGCCTGTCCCTCACCATCTCCCAGAGTTTGCCAAAGTTCATGTTCATTGCATTGGTGATGCCATCCATTCATCTCATCATCTAATGTCCTCTTCTCCTTCTGTCCTTGATCTTTCCCAGCAACAGGGACTTTTCCAATGAGTCATCTGTTTGCATCAGGTAAAAAATACTGGAACTTCAGCTTCAGCATCAGTCCTTTCAGTGAATATTCAGGGTTGATCTCCCTTAAGACTGACTGGTTTGATCTCCTTGCTGTCCAAGAGTCTATCAGGAGTCTTCTCAAGCAGCATAGATCAAAGGTGTCAATTATTCCGCATTCTGCCTTCTGTTTGGTTCAGCTCTCACAACCATATGTGACGACTGGGAAGACCATAGCCTTAACTATATGGACCTTTGTTGGCAGAGTAATGTCTCTGCTTTTCAATACACTATTTAGGTTGTGTCATCGGTTTCCTGCCAAGAAGCAATCATCTTCTGATTCCATGGCTGCAGTCAGCATCCACAGTGATTTTGGAGCCCATAACGAGGAAATCTATCACTGTTTCCACTTTTTCCCCTTCTATTAGCCATGTAATAATGGGGCCAGGTGCTATGATTTTAGTTGTTTTAATATTTAATCTTAAATTGGCTCTTTAGGAGATCGCTTAATATACTGGTAGTTAAAGAGGTTTTAGGTAGGTGTTCAGTTAAGTTCAGACGCTCAGTCGTGTCTAACTCTTTATGACCCCATGAACCGCAGCAACCCAGGCCTTCCTGTCCATCACCAACTCCCAGAGTTCACCCAAACCCATGTCTGTTGAGTCGGTGATGCCATCTCATCCTCTGCCATCCCCTTCTCCTCCTGCTCTCAATCTTTCCCAGCATCAGGGTCTTCTCAAATGAGTCAGCTCTTCACATCACGTGGCCAAAGTATTGGAGTTTCAGCTTCAAAATCAGTCCTGCCAATGAACACCCAGTACTGATCTTAAGATGGACTGGCTGGATCTCCTTGCAGTCCAAGGGACTCTTAAGAGTCTTCTCCAACACCACAGTTCAAAAGCATCAATTCTTCATCACTCAACTTTCTTCATAGTCCAACTCTCACATCCATACCTGACCACTGGAAAACCATAGCCTTGACTAGACTGACTTTTGTTGGCAAAGTAATGTCTCTGCTTTTCAATATGCTGTCTAGGTTGGTCATAACTTTTCTGCCAAGGAGTAAGTGTCTTTTAATTTCATGGCTGCAATCACCATCTGCAGTAATTTTGGAGCCCCCCAAAAATAAAGTCAGCCACTGTTTCCCCATATTTGCCATGATGTGATGGGAAGGGAAGCCATGATCTTAGTTTTCTGAATGTTGAGCTTTAAGCCAACATTTTCACTCTCCTCTTTCACTTTCATCAAGAGGCTTTTTATTTCCTCTTTCCTCTTCACTTTCTGCCATAAGGGTGGTGTCTTCTACACATCTGAGGTTACTGATATTTCTCCTGGCAATCTTGATTCCAGCTTGTGCTTCCTCCAGCCCAGTGTTTCTCATGATATACTCTGGTGACAATATACATCCTTGACATACTCTTTTTCCTATTTGGAGCCATTCTGTTATTCCATGTCCAGTTCTAACTGTTGCTTCCTGACCTGCATACAGGTTTCTCAAGAGACAGGTCAGGTGGTCTGGTATTCCGATCTCTTTCAGAATTTTTAAGTTTATTGTGATCCACACAGTCAACAGCTTTGGCATAGTCAATAAAGCAGAAATAGATGTTTATCTGCAACTCTCTTGCTTTTTTGATGATCCAGAGGATGTTGGCAATTTGATCTCTGGTTCCTCTGCGTTTTCTAAAACCAGCTTGAACATATGGAATTTCACGGTTCACGTATTGCTGAAGCCTGGCTTGGAGAATTTTGAGAATTACTTTACTAGCGTGTGAGATGAGTGCAACTGTGCGGTAGTTTGAGCATTCTTTGACATTGCCTTTCTTTGGGATTGGAATGAAGACTGACCTTTTCCAGTCCTGTGTGTATTGCCAATTTGTTAACTTTCTTTCTGTTTGTTAGTATCATTCTTTGTTTTCCTTTTTTCTTTGTGTTTCTTGTCTTATGATTTGATGATTTTAGTTAGTGATATGCTTGTGTTCCTTTCTCTCTAGATTTTGTTTATCTTGTTTAGATTTTTGATGTATGGTAAACAAAGAGGAACTCAAAAGCCTCTTGATGAAAGTGAAAGAGGAGAGTGAAAAGGTTGGCTTGAAGCTCAACATTCAGAAAACAAAGATCATGGCATCTGGTCCCATCACTTCATGGGAAATAGATGGAAAAACAGTGGAAACAGTGTCAGACTTTATTTTTTGGGGCTCAAAAATCACTGTGGATGCTGATTGCAGCCATGAAATTAAAAGACGCTTGCTCCTTGGAAGGAAAGTTATGACCAACCTTGATAGTATATTAAAAAGCAGAGACATTACTTTGCCGACCAAGGTCCGTCTAGTCAAGGCAATGGTTTTTCCCGTGGTCATGTATGGATGTGAGAGTTGGACTGTGAAGAAAGCTGATCGCCGAAGAATCGATGCTTTTGAAGTGTGGTGTTGGAGAAGACTCTTGAGAGTCCCTTATACTGCAAGGAGATCCAACCAGTCCATTCTAAAGGAGATCAATCCTGGATGTTCATTGGAGGGACTGATGCTAAAGCTGAAACTCCAATACTTTGGCCACCTCATGCGACGAGTTGACTCACTGGAAAAGACTCTGATGCTGGGAAAGGTTGGGGGAGGGAGGAGAAGGCGACGACGGAGAATGAGATGGCTGGATGGCATCACCGACTCTGTGGACATGAGTTTGAGTGTACTCCGGGAGTTGGTGATGGACAGGGAGGCCTGGCGTGCTGTAATTCATGGGGTCACGGAAAGTCGGACACGACTGAGCGACTGAACTGAACTGAACTGAACTGAACTGAAACAAAGGTCATATGATGACCTACAATGATGTCTACTTTTAAAACCAAGTTGTCTTTTAAGTTTATACACATACAATAACGCTACATTTTGCCTCCCTCTCTTACATTTTATGTATTTAAAGTCACATTTGATACCTCCCTATTTATCCCTTTAATTCTTATTGTAGTTAGACTATATTTTAGAAATTTTTTGTCTATTAAATCTTCATACTATCTTAAGTGATTTGATCCTCAGCCTTTCTACACGTTTGCCTTTACTCACTGGATTTTCTCTTTCTTATAGTTTCTTCTCAGTTGTTATGCTTTTTTTGTTTCCTTCTGAGAGAAGATCCTATAAGATTCCGTGTAGAGTAGGTTTAGAATTGATAAATTCTATTAGTCTTTGCTTGTCTGAAAAGTTCCTTATCTCTCCTTCAATTCAAAATGTTAATCCTGCTAGGTAGAATGCCCTAGTTTGCACGTTTTTCCATCTCAAAATTTTATTTTAGAAATTATTTAATTAATTTTAATTGGAGGCTTATTGATTTACAATATTGTATTGGTTTTGCCATACATTGACATGAATCTGCCCCGGGTGTACATGGTTCCCCATCTTGAACCCCCCTCCCCCCTCCCTCCCCATATCATCCCTCTGGGTCATCCCAGTGCACCAGCCCTGAGCATCCTCTGTCATGCATCGAACCTGTACTAGCAATTCGTTTCACATATGATAATATACATGTTTCAGTGCCATTCTCCCAAATCATCCCACCCTCGCCCTCTCCCACAGAATCCAAAAGACTGTTCTATACATCTGTGTCTCTTTTGCTGTATCACATACAGGGTTATCATTACCATCTTTCTGGGCTTCCCTGGTGGCTCAGAGGTTAAAGCATCTGCCTCCAATGCGGGAGACCCGGATTCGATCCCTGGGTCGGGAAGATCCCCTGGAGAAGGAAATGGTAACCCACTCCAGTATTCTTGCCTGGAGAATCCCATGGACGGAGAAGCCTGGTAGGCTACAGTCCACCGGGTCGCAAAGAGTCGGACAAGACTGAGCGACTGAACAGAACAGAATGCTCTATTGTATACTCTATTGGTATTTTTCTTTCTGGCTTACTTCACTCTGTATAAAAGGTTCCAGTTTCATCCACCTCATTAGAACTGATTCAAATGTGTTCTTTTTAATTGCTGAGTAATACTCCATTGTGTATATGTAATATATCATGCTTCCCCATTATATAGTACAAAGTTTTGGCAAAAAAAAAAAAAAAAGGAAAATAAATCAGCTGATAGACTTATGTGTTTCCATATTATGTGACACCGTTTTATTTTTGCTGCCTTTAGAAACCCTTATCTTTATGGTTTTAATTGCTGTATCTTGATATAGGTCTTGCTGCTGTCATTTTCGGGGAACCCTTTCTGCTTCTGGTACCAGAATTTGCTTTTTTATTGAAGTTTCCTTCCATAAGTTTATCAAATATGTTTGACTAACTTCTCTTTCTGTCTTTTCCTTCCTGGACACTCCAATTATGCCAGTGTTGGTGTTCTTAACATAGTCAAACATCCCTCAAATTATTCTCATTTTTAATTTGTTTTTTTCTTTTCTGACTGAGTCGTTTTCATGATTCTATATTTCAGTTAACTTCTGCATTCTTCTGTATCACCTGATATAGTATCAATTACTTCTAGTTGTTGCTTATTTCATTTATTGTAGTGTTCAGTTCTAACTAGTTTTGATTTTATAGTTCTGTATTAAAATTATAACTGATTCATCAGTCCTCTTTTTCACAGAATTAAATATTTTATGGTCTTCTACTTATTAACAAAATGCACAGGGTGAATACTGGAAATAATACTTCTTTTGGACGATTCCTTGAATCATTTTAGCTTGAGAAAATGGAGTTTTATATCTTTACTAATGCATTGACTCCAAATCTGGTGAACTGTTTGCTTCTCTTTCATTAGTTCTTTTTTAGGCATGATATCTTATTATTTAAGTTGGGACAAATTCCTCTGTCTTTTCATTTTAATTACCTTTGTCTGTCTTCTGAAATTATGTGCCACAGTTAACTCTTGTTGTCTTAAAGTGGTGTCTTTCTGTGGGAACAGTCATATACAGTTCATATGTGACCAGTGTCTTTACTGGAAGATCTAGATCTGATGTTATCAGAATTCATGCCTTTCTTTGGAGTGTACTGATTACAATCATCTTGTTAAGAGGTATGGAGGACTTGGGCTTGAGTCAGGTATGAGCTATGGCTTGCTCTTTGTTTAGAGGCCAGAAGGAAATGCTATCCCACTTCAGTGTTCTTGCCTGGAAAATTCCATGGATGGAAGAGTGTGGCAGGCTACCGTCCATAGGGTCACAAAGAGTTGGACAAGACTGAGTGACTAACAACACACTGGCTTAATGGGAGGGAGACAGGTACCAAGTTGCTAGAGCAGAAGCCCTGAGGGTCAGGTCTGAGCTGACCTTGTTTCCCCTAAGTTTGTACTTCCGCACTCCTGCACCAGCTCGGTTGACCCAGAGGGGAGCAGTGCTGGAGCAAGAAATGCTAGTATGAGGCCCTCAACATGTGGTGGGGCATGGACCTGTTGGCCTGGGCAGAACTTCAGATGCAGACTGCCTCTGATGCACTGTCTCTGTAAGCACCACCAATAGTTGGCCCTCCCTTGCTCAGAAGCATATTTGGGTCTGAAACTCTTGTGGCCCTACAATAGGGCTGCTGTTCTTGTAATACTATGGGCTACAAATCCAGGGAGCTGGGATCTGCATGGACTTCTGCCATGGGTAGGGGTGTGACTGTGGCATCCAGCTCTAGTCAGTGATTGGGGTTGCCTCTGATATGAAGCCCAAGTAAGCACCAGTAGTAGGTGCCATGACCCTGCTTAGACATTGCTTCACGTCTGAGCCTCTGCTGAGGCTCACAGCCAGGTTCCCAAATATCCACTCATCTCAGGTTGTGGCACACACACACACACACACACACACACACACAGAAGCACACACACACACACACACTATATATATAGATATATATATAGCTACATCCAAATCCATATATATTTAATCTGCATGCAGACAGATTCTTTACTGCCTGATTCACCTCGTGGTTCTGCCTGCAATACAGAACATATGGGTTTGATCCCTGCATTGGGAAGATCCCAGGGGAATGGAAAGGCAACCCATTCCAGTATTCTTGATTGGCAAATCCCACGGACAGAGGAAGCCTAGCAGGCTACAGTCCATAGGGTCACAAAGACTCATGTGACTGAGCACAGCACACACACACATATAATATGCTAAGATAGTTCATGGTACATATCAATACATGAATATTTCTCTTATAAGTACAAACATTTAGTAATAAGGAATTAAAGGATAGCTTTTAACTTCTGATACAACTGGGAAATTTCTAATTGGCTTGGAGAAACTATCATGCATACAAGGAATATATTAACCATTGTTTTATTCTAAAGTAACAACGTCATCCCCCTCTTTGACGAGGAAAATAGTCATGCTTAGAGATTTCAGTGGTTCTGTCCCTGCCATCAGTTCACTTCACTTCAGTTCAGTTGCTCAGTCGTGTCCGACTCTTTTCAACCCCATGGATGCAGCATGCCATGTCTCCCTGTCCATCAACAACTCCAGGAGTTTACTCAAACTCATGTCCATTGAGTCAGTGATGTCATCCAAACATCTCATCCTCTGTCGTCCCCTTCACTTCCCACCTTCAATCTTTTCCTGCATTAGGGTCTTTTCAAATGAATCAGTTCTTCACAACAGGTGGCCAAAGTATTGGAGTTTCAGCTTCAACATCAGTCCTTCCAATGAATATTCATGACTGATTTCCTTTAGGATAGACAAGTTAGATCTCCTTGCAGTCCAAGGGACTGTCAAGAGTCTTCTCCAACACCACAGTTCAAAAGCATCAGTTCTTCAGCACTCAGCTTTCTTTGTAATCCAACTGTCACATCCATACATAACTACTGGAAAAACCATAGACTTGACTAGAAAGACCTTTGTTGACAAAGTAATGTCTCTGCTTTTTAATATGCTGTCTAGGTTGGTCATAACTTTCCTCCAAGGAGTAAACGTCTTTTAATTTCATGGCTGCAGTCACCATCTGCAGTGATTTTGGAGCCTCAAAAAATAAAGTCAGCCACTGTTTCCCCATATATTTGCCATGAAGTGATGGGACCAGATGCCATGATCATAGTTTTCTGAATATTGAGTTTTAACCCAACTTTTTCACTCTCTTCTTTCACTTTCATCATGAGGCTCTTTAGTTCTTCTTTGCTTTCGTCCATAAGGGTGGTGTCATCTGCATATCTGAGGTTATTGTTATTTCTCCTGGAAATCTTAATTCCAGCTTGTTCTTCATCCAACCCAGGATTTCTCATAATGTACCCTGCACATAAGTTAAATAAACAGGGTGACAATATACAGCCTTGATGTACTCCTTTCCCTATTTTGTACCTGTGTGCTATTCCATGTCCAGTTCTAACTGTTGCTTCCTGATCTGCACACAGATTTCTCAAGAGGCAGGTCAGGTGGTCTGGTATTCCCATCTCTTTCAGAATTTTTCAGTTTGTTGTGATCCACACAGTCAAAGGCTTTGTCATAGTCAATAAAACAGAAGTAGATTATCTTTTGGAACTTTCTCTCCTTTTTGATGATCCAGTGGATGTTGGCAATTTGTTCTCTTGTTCCTCTGCCTTTTCTAAAACCAGCTTTATCATTTGGAAGTTCATGGTTCACATATTGCTGAAGCCTGGCTTGGAGAATTTTAAACATTACTTTACTAGTGTGTGAGATGAGTGCAATTGTGCAGTAGTTTGAGCATTCTTTGGCATTGTCTTTCTTTGGGATTGGAATGAAAACTGACTTTTTCCAGTCCTGTGGCCACTGCTGAGTTTTCCAAATTTGCTGACATATTGAGCCCAGCACTTTCACACCATCATCTATTAGGATTTGAAATAGCTCAACTGGAATCCCATCACCTATGCTAGCTTTGTTTATAGTGACACTCCCTAAAGCCCACTTTACTTGACATTCCAGGATGTCTGGTTCTAGGTGAGTGATCACACCATCATGATTATCTGGGTGGTGAAGATCTTTTTTGTATTGTACTTCTGTGTATTCTTGCCAGCTTCCTTAATATCTTCTGCTTCTGTAGGTCCATACCATTTCTGTCCTTTATTGTGCCCATCTTTGCATGAAATGTTCCCTTGATATCTCTAATTTTCTTGAAGTGATGGCTAGTCTTTCCAGTTCTATTGTTTTCCTCTTTTTCTTTGCACTGATCACTGAGGAAGGCTTTCTTATCTCTTCTTGCTATTCTTTGGAACTCTGTATTCGAATGGGTATAACTATCCTTTTCTCCTTTGCTTTTCGCTTCTCTTCTTTTCACAGTTATTTGTCAGGCCTCCTCAGACAGCCATTTTTCCTTTTTGCATTTCTTTTTCTTGGGTATGGTCTTTCTCCCTGTCTCCTGTACAATGTCATGAATCTTCATTCATAGTTCATCAGGCACTCTATCAGATTTAGACCCTTAAATCTATTTCTCACTTCCACTGTATAATCATAAGGGATATGATTTAGGTCACACCTGAATGGTCTAGTGGTTTTCCCTACTTTCTTCAATTTAAGTCTGAATTTGGCAATAAGGAGTTCATGATCTGAGCCACAGTCCACTCCCTGTCTTGTTTTTACTGACTGTATAGAGCTTCTCCATCTTTGGCTGAGAAGAATATAATCAATTTGATCTGGGTATTGACCATCTGGTGATGTCCATGTGTAGAGTCTTCTCTTGTGTTGTTGGAAGAGGGTGTTTGCTGTGACCAGTGCGTTCTCTTGGCAAAACCCTATTAGCCTTTGCCCTGCTTCCTTCTGTACTCCAAGGTCAAATTTGCCTGTTACTCCTGGTGTTTCTTGACTTCCTACTTTTGCATTCCAGTCCCCTGTAATGAAAAGGACATCTTTTGGGGTGTTAGTTCTAGAAGGTCTTATAGGTCTTCATAGAACCATTCAACTTCAGCTTCTTCAGCATTACTGGTCAGGGCATAGACTTGGATTATTGTGATATTGAATGGTTTGCCTTGGAAACAAACAGAGATCATTCTGTTGTTTTTGAGATTGCATCCAAGTACTACATTTCACACTCATCTGGATAAAACATCCAAGTACTGCACTTCAGTTCCTGCCATAAATCAATGCATTAAAGACCCAAGGGACCTAGTCAAGACAAATCCTCACTGTTACAATTTAAAGAAAATTTTGTCTTCTGGGATGTGATGACATGCTGGGACTCTTAGGGCTTTGGAAGCAAGAGTATTAAAGGGGAAGTAGTGATGAAAAATGAATTCATGTAACTTATAATGTAGTGTCTTAGGAACAGTGAAACAGCAGGGGAAAAAAATCCATCCTGTCCAGAAAAGTGTCCACAAGGGAAATCATGTTGTTACAGGTTGGAGTAACCAGAGGAAACATGTCTAATGAGCGGACACAAGAAGCTCCAAATATCTCCACTGATACTGTCACTCAGCCAGTGCCACTTTGGTTGGTGAGGAACCTGGTTCTTATGTTTGAAGTTCTACATCTGTCTGGGAAGCAATGCTTGATTTAATCACTTCCTGTTTTCTTCTTTGGGGACAAAATTCCGTCTGCATCAGTAACCATTTAGGGAGGAATTTTGACTTCTACAGGAAAAGCTTTCTCTCTCAATCTGCAGGCAGGCAAGTCTGATAGCTCCACAGACACTGCAGGAGAGCGTCAGAGAGGATGGAAGCCGAGAGCGTGTAACCAGGCCAGATCACTGTGGTTTTTTTCTTTCGTGTGCAAACAAGTATCTTCCTCAGGTCCTTAGCAGTGTCAACTCCCCCTTCCAGGCACACAATTCTGACATCACACTAGCTCCTTGTCTCTCTTTCTTTAGGAATCTGCTGAAACATCACCTAGTTTGTCGGGCTTTCCTGAACACTCAGGACAAAATAACACCTCCTACCATTTTCCTTTATATCTGGTTTTGTTTTCTTCTTAGCATCTGTCACTTTCTGACATATTCTATGATATTTTATTTGAATATCCTCTTTCACTATCATTGCATTGTGAAAGGTTTACTTTTCAGCACTTCTACTGCTTGCCTCCATGTGCTTGGAACATGGTTAGCACTAAATATGTATTTCTCAAGTGAATGAAGAAATATCACATTTAAACTCTAGAATATACGACCTCTTAGTAAATTTGGTGAGAATAGGAAAAAAAATTCCTAGTCAGCAAGGAAATGAAGTATGCCCTCAAAGGGCCTTCTGTGGTGACTCAGTGGTTTAGAATCCCCCTGTAATGTAACAGCCATTTAAGAGATATGGGTTCAATACCTGGTTTGGGAAGAACCGCTGGAGGAGAGCATGGCAACACTCTCCAGAACTCTTTCTTGGGAAATCCCATGGACAGTGGAGGCTAGTGTGCTATGGTCCTTGGGGTCCCCCAGAGTTGGACAATACTGAAGTGGCTAAACATATACACATACGCTCAAAGAGACAATTTTCACTCCTACTGGTATAATTCACATAGCTGACTGAACTGAACGCTCAAAGAGAACTTATCTGAAAATAAAATATTAACACTAACTTCTTGAGGGTTGAATAGAAACTGCAGTAATTCAGCTATGTGAATTATACCAGTAGGAGTGAAAATTGTCTTTATTTCCTTTTTTCCTGGTAGTCACCTCCACCTCATGGAACCAAGTAGCAATATACAAATTTCAGGATTTCTTCTTTTGGAACTTTCAAAGGAAGCAGAACTACAACTCCTCATATTTGGGATTTTCCTCACCATGTACCTGATCACTGTGTTTGGAAACCTGTTCATCATCTTGACTCTCTCCGCGAACGCCCACATCCACACCCCCATGACTTCTTCCTCTCCAACCTGTCCTTTGTAGACCTCTGTTTCATTTCCAGCACCATCCCAAAGATGCTGTGGAACATCCAGACACAGAGGAAAGGTATCACCTATGAAGGCTGCATCACCCAGATGTATTTTTACATACTGCTTGCAGGATTGGATGACATTCTCCTGACAGTGATGGCCTATGATCGGTATGTGGCCATCTGCCGCCCCCTTCACTACACGGTCGTCATGAGCCCCCGCCTCTGTGGACTGCTGGTTCTGATATCCTAGGTGCTGATTGCCTTGTATTCCTTGCTACACAGCTTAATGGTGCTGAGATTGTCCTTCTGTCCAGTTGTGCAATTCCCCATTTTTTCTGTGAATGCAGTCAGGTGGTACAACTTGCCAGTTCTGACAACTTTCTTAATAGCATAGTGATGTATTTTGCAGCTATTCTGATGGGTTTTGGTACTTTTGCTGGTTTCCTTTACTCTTACTCTAAAATAGTTTCCTGCATATGTAAAATCTCATCAGCTCAAGGGAAATATAAAGCATTTTCTACCAGTGTGTCCCACCTCTTGGTTTTCTCCCTATTTTGTTTTGTAGCCTTAGGACTTAACCTTGCTCTGGTGCCACCCACAGCTCACATTCAAGTACAATTTCCTTGGTGATGTACACTGTTACCACACTCATGCTGAACCCCTTTTATACAGTGCAAGAAATCAATATATAAAGGGGGCTCTGAAAAGTTTATATTTGACACCAAGTATAAAAGACCAATTATAATAGTTCCCTGGATGGCATAACTCAAAGCCTTAGAACCAGAAATTGTGATTCTTTGATCATTGTGGAAAAAAAATCCTCCTTTTACGTAGTTTCTTGAATTTCCATTTTTCTTTCCTTCTTTGGATTTAGCATCTTTATATAATTTAGGCACTTTCTTTTGTCTTGTATACAGACAGATTTTATTTTTTCCTACTCCAAAGTTTACTTACCTTTGGAGAAAAAAAATGTTTTGAAATTTCATTTCTTTGGTGGGGCATCATAGATTTATGAAGAATTTATTGAGAATATTGTCTTTTTATTAGCATATTTAGTCTACTAACACTGAAAGAGGTTATCCATAGGTATTGCTTATTGCCAGTGTGTTACTTGTTTTTTGTCTTTGGAGTTCTTGTTTTTTCCTTCTGTGTGTTACTTAAGGTTTGATGTTTTATTTAGTGGATTGCTTTGAGCAAGCTCTGGGAAATGTTGAAGGACAGGGAAGTCTCAGTTCAGTTCAGTTCAGTCGCTCAGTCGTGTCCGACTCTCCGCGACCCCATGAATCACAGCACGCCAGCCCTCCCTGTCCATCACCAACTCCCAGAGTTCACTCAAACTCATGTCCATCGAGTCGGTGATGCCATCCAGCCATCTCATTCTCTGTCGTCCCCATCTCCTCCCGCCCCCAATCCCTCCCAGCATCAGACTCTTTTCCAGTGAGTCTAGCATGCTGCAGTCCATGGGGTTGCAACAAGTTAGACACAACTGAGACTAGACAGCAAAGTAATATGCTTATGTTTTTTTCTCTCTAGTTTTTGTGTTTCCAGTGTAGTTTTTTGATGCATGGTAAACAATGGCTTTTTATATGATGACCTACAACCTATTTTCTTTCCAAAACAGGCTGTCTATAAATTTCTGCACTTTGAAATAGCACTACATTTTTCACTCCCTGGCCTACATTTGTGTGTTTGTTGTCATAATTAACACCTCACTATTTATCCCTTTAATTTTTATTGTAGCTATACTTGACTTTAGAAATTCTTTTTGTCTATTAAATTTTATTCTAGCTTAAGTGATTTGATCCTCAGCCTTTCTACATGTTTGCCTTTACTAGTGGGATTTTGTCTTTCATATAGTTTCTTACTACTTGTTATACCTTTTTCTTTCCTTCTTAGAGAAGATTCTACATCATTCCTTGCGGAATAGGCTTAGAATTGATAAATTGTTTCATTCTTTACTTGTCTGAAAAGTTCCTTATCTCTCCTTTGATTCTAAATGATAATCTTTCTGGGTAGTATGCCTTAGTTTGCAGGGTTTTCCCATTCAGCACTTTATTTATTTATTTTTATTTAATAAATGGTACAAAGCACAATACCAAAAACATTAACAGTTAAAATTTCACCAAATGAAAAAATACTATAGAATACACAGTTGTAAAAAGCTATATTAAATTATTTTACAACTGCCTCAAGCTGCAAAAAGAAATAAAACCCAATGCCATACCTAAGTTATTCCTCTCTCAAAATAATACCATTTATGTTATAAACCATGAGCACCCCATCAAAAGATGGGAACTGTTTTTGTTAATTCATATATATATATATATATATATATATATAACTGTATCACTTTGCTATACACCTGAAACAAACACAACACTGTAAATAAAATATAGTACAATATAAAATAAAAATAAGTAACAGACCTTTAGGGCTTTACACCGAGTTAGAGTTCCTATCAGAGGGAAAACAACACCACAGCCATACTGAATCCTCATGAAGGAGGCACACGAATGACTGGATTACAAGAATTACAGGAATGAGAGCTGCACACTTCCCAGAAACTACAGCTTACAGAAAACCAACAAAGGCATGAGTTATAGACCATTTACTTATGAATGTGTAAAACTCAAGAAAGTCCACATTATTCCTACAACATGTTGAAAGTGCTTCAGAATTCACACAATACTAATTTTCTTTTGGTTCTGGTTAAATTATATATACCAGTTTGTCACAAATGGTAAAATCTGTAACTCTGTTCAAAGTTTTAAAAGATTACTTAAGAATAGATTCTTGTATTTCTATGCCACCTTTATAGTTCTGGTTTCTCATTTCTTAATTAGTAAATTCAGCATGCAGGTTCTATCTCAGGCTAATTTATATGCTTCTGAAAGGAACGGCCTCTTAAATCCACAGTGTATTGAGGTGGGGAGCCCCCAACCAGGTCAGATTAGTTTCACATATGATAATATACATGTTTCAATTCATTCTCCCAAATTATCCTACCCTCGCCCTCTCCCACAGAGTCCGAAAAACTGCTCCACACATCCGTGTTTCTCTTGCTGTCTTGTATACACGGTTATCGTTATCCTCTTGCTATATTCCATATATATGCATTAGAATAATGTATTGGTGTTTTAATTTCTGGCTTACTTCACTCTGTATAATAGGCTCCAGTTTCATCCACTTCATTAGAAATAATTCAAATGTATTCTTTTTAATGGCTGAGTAGTACTCCATTCTGTAAATGTACCACAGATTTCTTATCCATTCATCTGCTTATGGACATCTAGGTTGCTTCCATGTCCTGGCTATAATAAACAGTTCTGCAATGTATATTGGAGTACATATGTCTCTTTCAATTCTGGTTTCCTTGGTGTGTATACCCAGGAGTGGAATTGCTGGGTCGTATGGCAGTTCTATTTCCAGTTTTTTAAGGAATCTCCACACTGTTCTCCATAGTGGCTGTACTAGTTTGCATTCCCACCAACAGTGTAAGAGGGTTCCCTTTTCTCCACACCCTCTCCAGCATTTATTGCTTGTAGACTTTTGGATAGCAGCCATTCTGACTGGCGTGAAATGGTACCTCATTGTGGTTTTAACTTGCATTTCTCTGATAATGAGTGATGTTGAGCATCTTTTCATGTGTTTGTTAGCCATCTGTATGTCTTCTTTGGAGAAATATCTGTTTAGTTCTTTGGCCCATTTTTTGATTGGGTCATTTATTTTTCTGGAATTGAGCTGCAGGAGTTGCTTGTATATTTTTGAGATTAATCCTTTATCAGTTGCTTCATTTGCTATCATTTTCTCACATTTTGAAGGCTGTCTTTTCACCTTGCTTATAGTTTCCTTTGCTGTGCAGAAGCTTTTCATTTTAATTAGGTCCCATTTGTTTATTTTTGCTTTTATTTCCAATATCCTGGGTGGTGGGTCATGGAGGAGCCTGCTGTGATTTATGTCAGAGAGTGTTTTGCCTATGTTCTCCTCTAGGAGTTTTATAGTTTCTGGTCTTACATTTAGATTTTTAATCCATTTTGAGTTTATTTTTGTGTATGGTGTTAGAGAGTGTTCTGGTTTCAATCTTTTACATGTGGCTGACCAGTTTTCCCAGCACCACTTTTTAAAGAGATAGTCTTTTCTCCATTGAATATCCTTGCCTCCCTTGTCAAAGACAAGGTGTCCATAGGTGCGTGGATTTATCTCTGGGCTTCCTATTTTGTTCCATTGATCAATATTTCTGTCTTTATGCCAGTACCATACTGTCTTGATGACTGTGGCTTTGTAGTAGAGCCTGAAGTCTGGCAGGTTGATTCCCCCAGTTCCATTCTTCTTTCTCAAGATTGCTTTGGCTGTGTGAGGTTTTTTATATTTCCATACAAATTGTGAAATTGTTTGTTCTAGCTCTGTGAAAAACATCGATGGAGGCTTGATAGGGATTGCATTGAACTTATAAATTACTTTGGGTAATATATTCATTTTCACAATATTTATTCTTCCAATCCATTTACATGGTGCATCCATTTCTCCATCTATTAGTGTCCTCTCTGATTTCTTTCACTAATGTTTTATAGTTTTCAATATATAGGTCTTTTCTTTCTTTAGGTAAATATATTCCTAAGCATTTTATTCTTTTCGTTGCAAAGGTGAATGGAATTGTTTCTTTAATTTCTCTTTCTATTTTCTCATTATTAGTGTATAGGAATGCAAGGGATTCCTGTGTGTTGATTTTATATCCTGCAACTTTACTGTATTCAATGATTAGCTCTAGTAATTTTCTGGTAGAGTCTTTAGGGTATTCTGTGTAGAGGATCATGTCATCTGCAAGCAGTGAGAGTTTTACTTCTTCTTTTCCAATTTGAATTCCTTTTATGTCTTTTTCTGCTCTGACTGCTATAGCCAAAACTTCCAAAACTATGTTGAAGAGTAGTGGTGAGAGTGGGCACCCTTGTCTTGTTCCTGACTTTAGGGGAAACGCTTTCAATTTATCACCATTGAGGATAATGTTTGCTGTGGGTTTGTCATATATAGCTTTTATTACGTTGAGGAATGTTGCTTCTATTCTCGCCTTCTGGAGGGTTTTGATCATAAATGGATGTTGAATTTTGTCGAAGGCTTTCTCTGCATCTATTGAAATAATCATATGGTTTTTATTTTTCAGTTTGTTAATGTGGTATATTACATTGATTGATTTGTGAATATTGAAGAATCCTCGCATCCCTGGGATAAAGCCCACTTGTTCATGATATATGATCTTTTTAATGTGTTGTGCATTCTGATTGCTAGAATTTTGTTAAGGATTTTTGCATCTATGTTCATCAGTGATATTGGTCTGAAGTTCTCTTTTTCTGTGGTATCTTTTTCAGGTTTTGGTATTAGGGTGATGGTGACCTCATAGAATGAGTTAGGAAGTTTACCTTCCTCTGCAATTTTCTGGAAGAGTTTAAGTAGGATAGGTGTTAGCTCTTCTCTAATTTTTGGTAGAATTCAGCTGTGAAGCCATCTGGACAAGGGCTTTTGTTTGATGGAAGATTTCTGATTACAGTTTCAATTTCTGTGCTTGTGATGGGTCTGTTAAGATTTTCTATATCTTCCTGATTCAGTTTGGAAAGTTATACTTTTCCAGGAATTTGTCCATTTCTTGCAAGTTGTCCATTTTATTGGCATATAATTGCTGATAGTAGTCTCTTATGATCCTTTGTATTTCTGTGTTGTCTGTTGTGATCTCTCCCTTTTCATTTCTAATTTTATTGATTTGGTTCTTCTCCCTTTGTTTCTTGATGAGTCTGGCTAGTGGTTTGTCAATTTTATTTACCCTCTCAAAGAACGAGCTTTTGGCTTTGTTGATTTTTGCTATAGTTTCTTTTGTTTCTTTTGCATTTATTTCTGCCCTAATTTTTAAAATCTCTTTCCTTCTACTGACCCTAGGGTTCTTAATTGTTTCCTTTTCTAGTTGCTTTAGGTGTTCAGTTCAGTCGCTCAGTCATGTCCGACTCTCCACGACCCCATGAATCACAGCACGCCAGGCCTCCCTGTCCATCACCAACTCCCGGAGTACACTCAAACTCATGTCCACAGAGTCGGTGATGCCATCCAGCCATCTCATTCTCTGTCGTCCCTTTCTCCTCCCGCCTCCAACCTTTCCCAGCATCAGAGTCTTTTCCAGTGAGTCAACTCGTCGCATGAGGTGGCCAAAGTATTGCAGTTTCAGCTTTAGCATCAGTCCTTCCAATGAACACCCAGGATCAATCTCCTTTAGAATGGACTGGTTGGATCTCCTTGCAGTATAAGGGACTCTCAAGAGTCTTCTCCAACACCACAGTTCAAAAGCATCGATTCTTCAGCGATCAGCTTTCTTCACAGTCCAACTCTCACATCCATACATGACCACAGGAAAAACCATAGCCTTGACTAGATGGACCTTTGTTGGCAAAGTCGTGTCACTGCTTTTCAATATAGTATCAAGGTTGGTCATAACTTACTTCCAAGGAGTAAGCGTCTTTCAATTTCATGGCTACAATCAACATCAGCAGTGATTTTGGAGACCAAAAAAATAAAGTCTGACACGGTTTCTACTGTTTCCCCATCTATTTCCCATGAAGTCATGGGACCAGATGCCATGATCTTCGTTTTCTGAATGTTGAGCTTCAAGCCAACCTTTTCACTCTCCTCTTTCACTTTCATCAAGAGGCCTTTAAGTTCCTCTTCACTTTCTGCCATAAGGGTGGTGTCATCTGCATATCTGAGGTTATCGATATTTCTCCCAGCAATCTTGATTCCAGCTTGTGCTTCTTTTAGCCCAGTGTTCCTCATGATGTACTCTGCATATAAGTTAAATAAGCAAGGTGACATTATACAGCCTTGACATACTCCTTTTCCTATTTGGAACCAGTCTGTTGTTCCATGTCCAGTTGTAACTGTTGCTTCCTGACCTGCATACAGGTTTCTCAAGAGGCAGGTCAGGTGGTCTGGTATTCCCATCTCTTTCAGAATGTTCCACAGTTTGTTGTGATCCACACAGTCAAAGGCTTTGGCACAGTCAATGAAGCAGAAATAAATGTTTTTCTGGAACTCTCTTGCTTTTTCCATGATCCAGCGGATGTTGGCTATTAGATCTCTGGTTCCTCTGCCTTTTCTAAAACCTGCTTGTACATCTGGAAGTTCACGGTTCACATATGGTTGAAGCCTGGCTTGGAGAATTTTGAGCATGATTTTACTAGTGTGTGAGATGTATGCAATTGTGCGGGAGTTTGAGCATTCTTTGGCATTCCCTTTCTTTGGGATTAGAACGAAGACTGACATTTTCAGTCCTGTGGCCACTGCTGAGTTTTCCAAATTTGCTGGCATATTGAGTGCAACACTTTTGCAGCATCATCTTTCAAGATTTTAAATAGCTCAACTGGAATTCCATCATCTCCACTAGCTTTGTTCGTAGTGATGCTTTCTAAGGCCCACTTGACTTCACATTCCAAGATGTCTGACTCTGGGTCAGTGATCACGTTATCGTGACTATCTTGGTCGTGAAGATCTTTTTTGTACAGTTCTGTGTATTCTTGCCACCTCTTCTTAATATCTTCTGCTTCTGTTAGGTCCATACCATTTCTGTCCTTTATCGAGGCCATCTTTGCATGAAATGTTCCCTTGGAATCTCTAATTTTCTTGAAGAGATGTCTTGTTTTTCCTATTCTGTTGTTTTCCTCTATTTCTTTGCATTGATCACTGAGGAAGGCTTTCTTATCTCTCCTTGCTATTCTTTGGAACTCTGCATTCAGGTGCTTATATTTTTCCTTTTCTCCTTTGCTTTTCGCTTCTCTTCTTTTCACACCTATTTGTAAGACCTCCTCAGACAGCCATTTCGCTTTTTTGCATTTCTTTTCCATGGGGATGGTCTTGGTCCCTGTCTCCTGTACAATGTCGCAAACCTCCGTCCAGAGTTCATCAGGCACTCTACCTGTCAGATCTACTCCCTTAAATCTATTTCTCACTTCCACTGTATAATCATAAGGGATTTGATTTAGGTCACACCTGAATGGTCCAGTGGTTTTCCGTACTTTCTTCAATTTCAGTCTGAATTTGGCAATAAGGAGTTCATGATCTGAGCCACAGTCAGCTCCTGGTCTTGTTTTTGCTGACTGTACAGAGCTTCTCCATCTTTGGCTGCAAAGAATATAATCAATCTGATTTCAGTGTTGACCATCTGGTGATGTCCACGTGTAGAGTCTTCTCTTGTGTTGTTGGAAGAGGGTGTTTGCTATGACCAGTGCGTTCTCTTGACAAAACTCTATTAGCCTTTGCCCTGCTTCATTCCGTGCTCCAAGGCCAAATTTGCCTGTTACTCCAGGTGTTTCTTGACTTCCTACTTTTGCATTCCAGTCCCCTATAATGAAAAGGACATCTTTTTTGGGTGTTAGTTCTAAAAGGTCTTGTAGGTCTTCATAGAACCGTTCAACTTCGGCTTCTTCAGCGTTACTGGTTGGGGCATGGGCCTGGATTACTGTAATATTGAATGGTTTGCCTTGGAAACGAACAGAAATCATTCTGTCGTTAAGATCGCATCCAAGTACTGCATTTCGGACTCTTTTGTTGACTATGATGGCTACTCCATTTCTTCTAAGGGATTCCTGCCCACAGTAGTATATATAATGGTTATTGAGTTAAATTCACCCATTCCAGTCCATTTTAGTTTACTGATTCCTAGAATGTCGACATTCACTCGTCATCTCCTGTTTGACCACTTCCAATTTGCCTTGATTCATGGACCTAACATTCCAGGTTCCTACACAATATTGCTCTTCAGAGCACCGGACCTTGCTTCTATCACCGGTCACATCCACAACTGGGTATAAGTTTTGCTTTTGCTCCATCCCTTCATTCATTCTGGAGTTATTTCTTCAGTGATCTCCAGTAGCATACTGGGCACCTAGCGACCTGGGGAATTCCTCATTCATTATCCTATCATTTTGCCCTTTGATACTGTTCATGGGGTTCTCAAGGCAAGTATACTGAAGTGGTTTGCCATTCCCTTCTCCAGTGGACCACATTCAGCTGTGGGCCATGTGATCATATCGACTAGTTTCCTGTGATTATGATTTCAGTGTATCTGCCCTCTGATGCCCCCTCGCAATATCTACCATCTTATTTGGGTTTCTCTTACCTTGGGCGTGGGATATCTCTTCACAGCTGCTCCAAGAAAGTGCAGCCACTGCACTTTACCTTGGATGAGGGGTATCTCCTCAAGGCCGCCCCTCCTGACCTTGAACATGGAGTAGCTCCTCTCGGCCCTCCTGCGCCCACGCAGTCACCGCCTAGTGGATGTGGGGTAGCTCCTCTCGGCCGCCGGCCCTGGCCTCAGGCATGGGGTAGCTCCTCTCGGCCGCGCTTCTTTGTGTGGTCAGTTGCGCCGCGGTCGGCGTCTCTCGCCTCTGCGGCACTGGGTGTAGAGTTAGGTTATTTAGGTGTAGTTAGGTTATTTAGTTGGCTTTTTTCTTGTTTCTTGAGGTATGCCTGTATTGCTGTGAACCTTCCCCTTAGCACTGTTTTTACAGTGTCCCATGGGTTTTGGGTTGTTGTGTTTTCATTTTCATTCATTTCTATGCATATTTTGATTTATTTTTTGATTTCTTCAATGATTTGTTCATTATTCAGCAGCGTGTTGTTCAGCCTCCATATGTTGGAATTTTTAAGAGTTTTTCTCCTGTAATGGAGATCTAATCTTACTGCATTGTGGTCAGAAAAGATGCTTGGAATGATTTCAATTTTTTTGAATTTACCAAGGCTAAATTTATGGCCCAGGATGTGATCTATCCTGGAGAAGGTTCCGTGTGCATTTGAGAAGAAGGTGAAATTCATTGTTTTGGGGTGAAATTTCCTATAGAGATCTATTAGGTCTAACTGGTCTACTGTATCATTTAACGTTTGTGTTTCCTTGTTAATTTTCTGTTTAGTTGATCTATCCATAAGTGTGAGTGGGGTATTAAAGTCTCCCACTATTATTGTGTTATTGTTGATTTCCCCTTTTGTACTTGTTAGCATTAGTCTTACATATTGTGGTGCTCCTATGTTGGGTGCATATATATTTATAACTGTTATATCTTCTTCTTGGATTGAGCCTTTGATCATCATGTAGTGTCCTTCATTGTCTCTTTTCACAGCCTTTGTCTTAAAGTCTATTTTATCTGATATGAGTATTGCTATTCCTGCTTTCTTTTGATCTCTATTTGCATGGAATATCTTTTTCCAGCCCTTCACTTTCAATCTGTATGTGTCCCTCGTTTTGAGGTGGGTCTCTTGTAGACAATATATATAAGGGTCTTGTTTTTGTATCCATTCAGCCAGTCTTTGTCTTTTGGTTGGGGTGTTCAACCCATTTACATTTAAGGTAATTATTGATAAGTATGATCCTATTGTCATTTACTTTATTGTTTTGGGTTCGAATTTATACACTCATTCTCTGTTTCCTGTCTAGAGAAGGTCCTTTAGCATTTTTGAAGAGCTGGTTTGGTGATGCTGAATTCTCTCAGCTCTTGCCTGTCTGTAAAGCTTTTGATTTCGCCTTCATATTTGAATGAGATCTTTGCTGGGTACAGTAATCTGGGCTGTAGGTTATTTTCTTTCATCACTTTAAGTATGACCTGCCATTCCCTCCTGGCCTGAAGAGTTTCTATTGAAAGGTCAGCTGTTATCCTTATGGGGATTCCCTTGTGTGTTATTTGTTGCTTTTCCCTTGCTGCTTTTAATATTTGTTCTTTGTTTTTGATCTTTGTTAATTTGATTAATATGTGTCTTGGGGTATTTCGCCTTGGGTTTATCCTGTTGGGACTCTCTGGGATTCTTGGAATTGCGTGATTATTTCCTTCCCCATTTTAGGGAAATTATATTCTCTCCTCAAGTATTCTCTCATGGTCTTTCTTCTTGTCTTCTTCTTCTGGGACTCCTATGATTCGGATGTTGGGGCATTTAAAATTGCCCCAGAGGTCTCTGAGATTGTCCTCATTTCTTTTAATTCGTTTTTCTTTTTTCCTCTCTGCTTCATTTATTATTACCATTCTATCTTCTAACTCACTTATTCTATCTTCTGCCTCCATTATTCTACTGTTGGTTCCCTCCATAGTATTTTTGTTTTCATCTATTGCATTATTCATTGTATATTGACTCTTTTTTATTTCTTCTAGATCCTTATTAAACCTTTCTTGCATATTCTCAATCCTCATCTCCAGATTATTTATCTGTAACTCCAATTTGCTCTCAAGATTTTGGATCAATTTCACTATCATGATTTGGAATTCTTTATCAAGTAGATTTCTTATCTCTTCCTCTTTTGTTTGGGCTGGTGGGCATTTATCCTGTTCCTTTATTTGCTGGGTATTTCTCGGCCTCTTCATCTTGTTTGTGGTGGCCTTTGTGTCTTCTAGCATTTTGTAGAGTTCTCTTTATTGTGGAGTTTCCTCACTATGGGTGAGGTTGGACAGGTGGCTTGTCAAGGTTCCCTGGTTAGAGAAGCTTGTGTCGGTGTTCTGGTGGGTGGAGCTGGATTTCTTCTCTCTGGAGTGCAATGAAGTGTCCAGTAATGAGTTATGAGATGTCAGTGGGTTTGGAGTGACTTTGGGCAGCCTGTATGTTGAAGCTCAGGGCTATTTTCCTGTGTTGCTGGAGAATTTGCATGGTATGTCTTGCTCTGGAACTTGTTGACCCTTGCGTGGTGCTTGGTTTTAGTGTAGGTATGGAGGTATTTGATGAGCTCCTATCGATTAATGTTCCCTGGAGCCTATTATACAGAGTGAAGTCAGCCTGAAAGAAAAACATCAATACAGCATTCAGTTCAGTTCAGTTCAGTCACTCAATCATCTCCGACTCTCCACGACCCCATGAATCACAGCACGCCAGGCCTCCCTGTCCATCACCAACTCCCGGAGTTCACTCAAACTCATGTCCACAGAGTCGGTGATGCCATCCAGCCATCTCATTCTCTGTCGTCCCCTTCTCCTCCCGCCCCCAACCTTTCCCAGCATCAGAGTCTTTTCCAGTGAGTCAACTCGTCTCATGAGGTGGCCAAAGTATTGGAGTTTCAGCTTTAGCATCAGTCCTTCCAATGAACACCCAGGATTGATCTCCTTTAGAATGGACTGGTTGGATCTTCTTGCAGTACAAGGGACTCTCAAGAGTCTTCTCCAACACCATAGTTCAAAAGCATAACGCATATATATGGAATTTAGAAAGATGGTAAACTTAACCCTGTATACGAGACAGCAAAAGAGACACAGATGTATAGAACAGTCTTTGGGACTCTGTGGGAGAGGGTGAAGGTGGGATGATTTGAGAGAATGGCATTGTAGCATGTATATTATCATATGTGAAATGAATCACCAGTCCAGGCTCGACGCATGATACAGGATGCCTGGGGCTGGTGCACGGGGATGACCTGGAGGGAGGATATGGGGAAGAAGGAGTTGGGAGGGGGTTCAAGAGGGGAAACACATGTACACCCGGGGCAGATTCATGTCAATGTTTGGCAAAACCAACCAATATATTAATGTAAAGTAATTTGCCTCCAATAAAAATAAATAAATTATTTAAAAACAAACAAACAATAAAAGGTCCTGCCTTGCAATGCAAGTGACATAAGAGTTGTGGGTTTGATCCCTGGGTTGGAAGATCCTCTGGAGAAGGAAATGGCAACCCACTCCAGTGTTCTTGGCTGGAGAATCCCATGGGTGGAGGAGCCTGGCAGGCTACAGTGCACTGGGTTGCACACAGCTGCACATGAGTGAAGAGTATTCGCATGGCTTCCCTGGTGGATCAGATGTTAAAGAATCTGCCTGCAATGCAGGAGGCATAGATTTAATCTTTCAGTGGGAAGATACCATGGGGAAGGGAATGACAATCCACTCCAGTATTCTTGCCTGGGAAATCCCATGAACAGAGAAGCCTGGTGGGCTACTGTCCATGGGGTTACAAAAATTCGGGCAAGATGAGCATAGCCCAAACACACACATAATATGCTATGATAGTTTATGGTGCATATAAACTTATAAATATCTCTCTTATAATTGCAAATATTTAGTAATGAGGGACTAAAGTATAACACTTGAGTTCGGATATACCTGGGGAATTTCTAATTGGCTTGGAAAAACTGTCAAGGATCCAGGGAGTATACTAAAGGGGCAAAGTTATCCCCCTTTTTGAAGAGGAGAATAGTACTTTTTAGAGATACCAGTGGTTGTGTTCCTGCCACAAATCAAAGCTCTGAAGATCTTAAGGACTTAGTCAAGACAAATCCCCAATGTTACAGTTTAAAGAAAATTTTCAGCTCAGGGATGTGATTCCATGCTGGGAAGCTTTGAAAGCAAGAGAATTAAAGGGAAAGGAGTAATAAAAAATGAATTCACCTAACTTATAATGCATGTCTTAGGAATAGAGAATCAGCAGGAAAAAAAATCCTTTTTGTCCAGAAAAGTCTCCCCATGGGAAATTATGTAGTTAGCGGGTGGAGTAACCCGAGGAATCATGTCTAATGATATGACACAGGAAGCTGTAAATATCTCCTCTGCTGCAGTCCCTCAGCCTGTGCCTCGTTAGTTGGTGAGAACCTGGTTCTTGCTTTTGAAGTTCTACATCTGTCTGGGAATCCATGCTTGATTTAAGCACTTTTCTTATTTGGGGACTTAAATTAGTTCTGCATCATTAAGCATTTATGGAGGAATTTTTACTTCTATGGGGAAAGCCTTCCCTCTCAGTCTGCAAGCAGGTGAATCTGAGAGCCCCACAGACACTGCAGGAGAGCTCCAGAGAGGATGGAGGCCAGGAGTGTGTACCTGAGGTCACCTGAGGACCAATCTAGCATAGCCCAGAGGTCAGTGGTTATTGTGGATGTATTCTGGTTTTCCTAATAGTAATGTACTTATTTATGGTCTAAAACAAAAATGAAACTTGCACTTGAAACTGCATGTGTCAATGTTGACAATTAGATGGTAATACTGGAAGCTCAGAATGTATGATGGTTGTGGTTTTGTTGATAAGTTGTGTCCACTCTTGTGACTCCATGGACTGTAGACTGTCTGGCTCCTTTGCCTCTGGGATTTCCCAGGAAGAATACTGGGGTAGAATTTTAGAATGGTTCCCTTCTTTTCCCTTGTTGAATGCTTAAGGGGAATTTTCTCCAGTATTTACTGGATGTACTCGAGTTCCTGGAGGTAAATCTCACAGTACTGTGGGAGCCCCCTCTGACTGAGCTCCCATATGACTTGTCTGCTCTGAACTTTCAGCAGTTTTTCAAGTACAGTTCAGAGTCTTCTTCCTAGAGCTGGTGTTCAGTGGGTTTGCCTTCCTTGAGTGTCTACTCTGAGATCTTGAAATTGTGTTGACCGCAACTCTTCAAAGCCTGGATCTACCCCTGGTTTTCTATGCTTTCTCTTACTGGCTGGCGTGAGGTGACAATTCCAGAGATCAATCCCTGAGCCTTTGTAGTGGGGGCACTGACTCCAAGAACCTAGACTACCAGAAAACGAACCCTAGGGAGTATCAGAGAGTGAGAACTCACACAAAGGAAACCACTGTAATACAAGACCCAACATCACCTAACCACAAATAGCACACTGTGAAGGACTCCACATCTAAACAACAAACAAACAAAAATACAAACAAGATCAGCAGCAGACAGGATTACCACCTCACTCAACCTTGCCCATCAAAGGAAAAATAAACAAGCAAACAAAAACTCAGTACAAATTTCACCCTATGAAAGCTTACACAAGCCACTGGACCAACCTTAGAGAGCAGAAACCAAAGGAAAAAAGACTTCAACCTTGAAGCCTGGGAAAAGGAGACCTCAAACACAATAAGTTAAGAAAAAATAATGAAAAGGCAGATAAATACTACAAAAATGAAGGAACAAACTAGAAACATAGAAGTCCAAATAAATGAAGAGGAAATAGGCAAGCTACCTGGAAAAGAATTCAGAACAATGATTGTAAAGATTATTAAAAAAAAAAAAAAACCTTGAAAGCAAAATGGAGAAAATGCAAGAAACAGTTAACAAATACCTAGAAGAACTAAAAAATAAATATGCAGACACAAACAACACAATTACTGAAATTAAAGACACTCTGGAAGGAAACAATACCAGAATATCTGAAGCAGAAGATTGAATCAGTGAGCTGGAGGATAAAATGGTGGAAATAAATTCTTAAGAGCAAAATAAAGTAAAAAGAATGAAAGGAACTGAGGATAGTCTCAGAGACCTCTGGGATGATATCAAATGCACCAACATTCGAATTATAGGGGTCCCAGAAGAAGAAGAGAAAAAGAAAGGGTATGAGAAATTTTTTGAAGAGTTTATAGTTGAAAATTTGGAAAGGAAATAGTACCAATAGTACCAACATGGAAAAGGAAATAGTCAATTAAGTCCAAGAGGAACAAAGAGTCCCAGATAGGAGAAACCCATGGAGAAACACACCAAGACACATACTAATCAAACTACAAAGACTAAACACAAAGAAAGAGTATTAAGACAGCAAGGGAGAAGCAACAAGTAACATACAAGGGAAACCCCAAAGGCTTAACAGCTGATCTTTCAGCAGAAACTCTGCAGGCCAGAAGGGAATGGTAGGATATATTTAAAGTATTGAAAGGGAAAAATCTACAGCCAAGATTACTGTACCCAGCAAGGATCTCATTCAAAATTGATGGAGAAATAAAAAGATTTTCAGACAAGCAAAAGTTAAGAGAATTCAGTACCACCAAACCAGCTTTACAACAAATGTTAAACGGACTTACATAGTCAAGAAATACAAGAGAATAAAAAAGATCTACAAAATCAACCCCAAACAATTAAGAAAATGGCAATAGGGACATATATATCAATAATTACTTTAAATGTAATGTATTAAATGCTCCAACCAAAAGATACAGATTGAATGAATGGATACGAAAACAAGACCCATATACATGTTGTGCACAAGAAACCCACTTGAGACCTCAAGACACATATAGACTGAAATTGAGAGGATGGAAAACTATATTTCATGCAAATGAAAAGCAAAAGAAAGCTCATATCAGACATAATGAACCTTAAAATAAAGAAAATTATAAAAGCTGTGGTACATTTACGCAATGGAGTTCAGTTCAGTCGCTCAGTCGTGTCCGATTCTCCTTGACCCCTTGAATCACAGCACGCCAGGACAGGCTACTCAGCAATTAAAAAGAATACATTTGAATCAGTTCTAATGAGATGGATGAAACTGGAGCCTATTATACAGAATGAAGTAAGCCAGAAAAAAATACAGTATGTTAACTCATATATATGGAATTTAGAAAGATGGTAACGATAACCCTGTATGCGAGACAGTAAAAGAGACACAGATGTACAGAACAGTCTTTTGGACTCTGTGGGAGAGAGCAAGGGTGGGATGATTTGGGAGAATGGCATTGAAACATTTATATTATCATATGTGAAACGAATCACCAGTCCAAATTCAATGCATGATACAGGATGCTCAGGGCTGGTGTACTGGGATGAACCAGAGGGATGGGAGGGGGAAGGAGGTGGGAGGGGTTTTCAAGATGGGGAACATATGTACACCCAGGGCAGATTCATATCAATGTATGGCAAAGCCAATACAATTTAAAAAGAGAGAGAGATATAAGGAAGGACACTACATAATGATCAAGGGATCAATCCAAGAGGAAGACATAACAATTGTAAATATCTATGCACCCAACATAAGAGCACTGCAATGCATAAGACAAACACTAACAGACATAAAAGGAGATATTGACAGTAACACAATAATAGTAGGAGACTTTAACACCCCACTCACACCAATGGACAGATCATTAAAACAGAAAATTAATAAGGAAACACAAGTCTTAATGATACATTAGATGAGATGGGTCTCACTGATATCTTCAGGACATTCCATCAAAATACAGAAGAATACACCTTCTTCTAAAGTGCACATGGAACATTCTCCAGGATAGGCCACATCTTGGGTAACAAATCAAACTTTAGTAAATTTAAGAAATTTGAAATAATATCAAGCATCTTTTTGACCACAACACTATGAGTCTAGATATCAATTACAAGAAAAAAACTGTAAGAAACACAAATACATGAGATTAAACAACACATTTCTAAATAGCCAACAGGTTACTGAAGAAATCCAAAGCAAAACCAAAAAATTTCTAGAAACAAATGACAATGAAAACACACACAACTCAAAACCTATGGGATGCAGCAAAAGCAGTCATAAGAGGGAAGTGTATAGCAATACAATCTCAAGAAACAAGAAAAACATCAAATAGATAACCTAATTTTACATCTAAAACAACTGGAAAAAGAAGAACAAAAAAAAATAGAAGAAGGAAAGAAATCATAAAGATATGAGTAGAAATAAAAGAAAAAGAAATGAAAGAAACAAGAGTAAAGATTAATACAACTAAAAGCTGGTTCTTTGAGACGATAAACAAGAATGACAAAGCTTTAGACAGTCTTATCAACAAGAAAAGGAGAAGAATCAAATAAAAAAACTAGAAATGAAAAAGGAGAGGTTCCAACAGAGAATGCAGAAATGCAAAGGATTATGAGACTACTTTTTCCCGTGGTCATGTATGGATGTCAGAGTTGACTGTGAAGAAAGCTGATCACCGAAGAATTGATGCTTTTGAACTGAGGTGCTGGAGAAGACTCTTGAGAGTCCCTTGGACTGCAAGGAGATCCAACCAGTCCATTCTAAAAGAGATCAGTCCTGGGTGTTCATTGGAAGGACTGATGCTAAAGCTGAAACTCCAATACTTTGGCCACCTCATGCGACGAGTTGACTCACTGGAAGAGAGTCTGATGCTGGGAGGGATTGGGGGCGGCAGGAGAAGGGGATGACAGAGAATGAGATGGCTGGATGGCATCACCGACTCGATGGGCATGAGTGTGAGTGAACTCTGGGAGTTGGTGATGGACAGGGAGGCCTGGCGTGCTGTGATTCATGGGGTCGCAAAGAGTCGGACACGATTGAGCGACTGAACTGAACTTAACTGATATAGAAATAAAATGGATAACCTGGAAGAAATGGACAGATTCTTAGAAAAGCTCAATCCTTTAAGACTAAACCAGGAAGAAATAGAAATTATGAAAAACCCAATTACATGCATTGAAATTGAAGCTGTGATAAAAAATTTTCCCCAAAACAAAAACCCAGGACCAGATGTCTTCACAGGAGAATTCTATCAAACATTTAGAGAAGAACTAATGCCTATCCTTCCAACAGTCTTTCAAAAAAATGCAGAGGAAGGAACACTTCCAAACTCAGTCTACGAAGCCACCATCACCCTGATACCAAAACCAGCAAACACAATACACAAAAAGAAAACTACAGGCCAATATCACTGATGCACATAGATGCAAAAATCCTCAACAAAATTTTAGCAAACAGAATTCAGCCACACATCAAAAATGTCATACACCATGATCAAGTTTGGTTTATTCCAGGAATTCAAGGATTCTTCAATATACACAAATAAAGCAATGTGATACACCATAACACACTGAAAGATGAAAACCATATGATCATCTCAATAGATGCAGAAAAAGCCTTTGACAAAATTCAGCACCCATTTATGATTAAAATGCTTCAAAAAATTGGCATAGAAGGATCCTACCTCAACATAGTAAAGGCCATATATGATAAGCCTACAGCAAACAGAATTCTCAATGGAGAGAAACTGAAAGCATTCCCCCTAAGATCAGGAACAAGACAAGGGTGTGCACTTTCACCACTATTATTAAACATAGTTCTGGAAGTCCCAGTTACAGCAATCAGAGAAGAAAAAGAAATAAAAGGAATCCAGATAGGAAAAGAAGAAATAAAGCTCTCGCTGTTTGCAGTGATACTGTACATAGAAAATCCTAAAGATAGCATCAGAAAATTACTAGAGCTAATTAGTGAATTTAGCAAAGTTGCAGGACACAAAATCAATACACAGAAGTCACTTGCATTTCTATATATTAGCAATGACAAATCAGAAAACTCTCAGCACGTCAATTATATCAGATTTCTCACATTTGACTTGTAATGTTTCTGCAAAAAAAAAAAATCAGTTGATAGACTTATGGGGCTCCTTTTTATATAGTGCTGTTTTGCTTCTTTTAGAAACCCATATCTTTAATATTGTAGTTTTAATAAATATATTGATGTGGGTCTTGTTGCTGTCATTTTGGGGAATGCTTTTTGCTTCTGGTACTTGAATTTGCTTTCTTTTTAATTTATTTATTTTAATTGGAGGCTAATTACATTATTGTATGGGTTTTGCCATACATTGACATAAATCTGCCCCGGGTGTATATATGTTCCCCATCTTGAACCCCCCTCCCACCTCCCTCTCCCTCCCATCCCTTTGGGTCATACCAGTACACCAGCCCTGAGCATCCTGTATCATACATCGAATTTGGACTGGTGATTCGTTTCACATATGATAATGTACATGTTTCAATGCCATTCTCCCAAATCATCCCACCCTCGCTCTTTATTCAGGTTTCGGAAGATTTCATCCATAAGATTATCAAATACATTTTGACTACCTTCTCTTTCTGTCTTTCCTTCCTGGACACTCCAATTATGCCAGTGTTGGTGTTCTTAATGTAGTCAAATATCCCTCAAAACATTCTCATTTTAATTGTTTTGCTTTTCTGACTGAGTCACTTCCGTGATTTTATATCTCAGTTGGCTCATGCATTCTTCTGTATCCCCTGGTATACTACTAATCAGTTCTGGTTGGTGTTCATTTCCTTTAGTGCAGTAATCAGTTCTAACTAGTTTTTATTTTATAGTTCCCTGTTAAAATTATCACTGTTTCATCAGTCCTTTTATCAGAGAATTAAATATTTTATGGTCTTCCACTTATTAACAAAATGCACAGGGTGAATAATGGAAATAAAACTTCTTTTAGAAGATTCCTTGAATCTTGAGAAAATGGAGTTTTATATCACCTTTACTTGGTATCATGCATTTATACCAAATATGGTAAACTATTTGTTTCTCTTTCAATAGCTGTTTTTAGGCATGTTTTTACAGCTTGAGTCAGGTATGAGATATGGCTTCCTCTTTGATCACTGGCCATTAATGGTCTAATGGGAAGGAAGCAGCTCCCAAGTTGCTAGATCAGAAGCTCTGAGTGTCAGGTCTAAGTTGACCTTGTTCCCCCTAAGTTTGTGCTTCCCCACTCCTGCACCAGCTTGGTTGACCCAGAGGGGACCAGTGCTGGAGCAAGAAGTGCTAGTGTGAGGCCCTCAACATGTGGTGGGGCATGGAACTGTTGGCCTGGGCAGAACTTCAGATGCAGACTGCCTCTGATGCACTGTCTCTGTAAGCACCACCAATAGTTGGCCCTCCCTTGCTCAGAAGCATCTTTGGGTCTGAAGCTTTTGTGACCCTACAATAGGGCTGCTGTTCTTGTACTACTATGAGCTGCAAATCCAGGGAGATGGGACCTGCATGGACTTCTGCCATGGGTAGGGGTGTGACTGTGGCATCCAGCTCTAGTCAGTGATTGGGTTTGCCTCTGATATGAAGTCCACGTAAGCACCAGTAGTAGGTGCCATGACCCTGCTTTGACATTGCTTCACTCTGAGCCTCTGCTGAGGCTCACAGCCAGGTTCCCAAATATCCACTCATCTCAGGTTGTGGCTCACACACACACACACACACAAGCACACACACTATATATATATATATATATGTATGTATGTATGTATGTATGTATGCTGCTGCTGCTGCTAAGTTGCTTCAGTCGTGTCCGACTCTTAGTGACCTCATGGACTGCAGCCCACCAGGCTCCCCCCATCCCTGGGATTCTCCAGGCAAGAACACTAGAGTGTGTATATATCTGTATGCTGCTAAGTCACTTCAGTCGTGTCAGACTCTGTGTGACCCCATAGATGGAAGCCCACCAGGCTCCCCCATCCCTGGGATTCTCCAGGCAAGAACACTGGAGTGGGTTGCCATTTCCTTCTCCAATATATATATGTATCAGTTCAGTTCAGTTCAGTCGTTCAGTCGTGTCCGACTCTCCGCGACCCCATGAATCACAGCACGCCAGGCCTCCCTGTCCATCACCAACTCCCGGAGTACACTCAAACTCATGTCCACAGAGTCGGTGATGCCATCCAGCCATCTCATTCTCCGTCGTCCCCTTCTCCTCCCGCCCCCAACCTTTCCCAGCATCAGAGTTTTTTCCAGTGAGTCAACTCGCCACATGAGGTGGCCAAAGTATTGCAGTTTCAGCTTTAGCATCAGTCCCTCCAATGAATTGGAGGATTGATCTCCTTTAGAATGGACTGGTTGGATCTCCTTGCAGTATAAGGGACTCTCAAGAGTCTTCTCCAACACCACACTTCAAAATCATCGATTCTTCAGCGATCAGCTTTCTTCACAGTCCAACTCTCACATCCATACATGACCACAGGAAAAACCATTGCCTTGACTAGACGGACCTTGGTTGGCAAAGTAATGTCTCTGCTTTTTAATATACTATCAAGGTTGGTCATAACTTTCCTTCCAAGGAGCAAACGTCTTTTAATTCCAAATCCATATTTATTGCATCTCTGCTTGCAGACAGATTCTTTACTGCCTGATCCACCTGTTGGATCTGCCTGCAATGCAGAACATATGGGCTTGATCCCTGCATTGGGATGTTTCCTGCATTGGGGAGAATCCACTCCAGTATTCTTGATTGCCAGTCCCATGGACAGATGAGCCTGGCAGGCTACAGTCCATGGGGTCACAAAGACAGCAGATGTGAATGAGCACAGCACACACACACACACACACACACATATATATTACACTAAGAGAGTTTATGGTACATGTCAGCATATAAATGTCTCTCTTATAAGTACAAACATTTAGTAATGAGAGATTAAAGGATAGCTCTTAACTTCTTTTTATTTTTTTAAACTGGGAAATTTCTAATTGGCTTGAAGAAACTATTATGCATCCAAGGAGTATATTGACCATGGTTTTATTCTGAAGTAGCAAAGTCATACCCTTTTTTAAAGAGGAGAATAGCAATTTGTAGAGATTTCAGTGGTTCTGTCCCTGCCACAAATCAAAGTGTTAAAGCCCCGAGGGTCCTACTCAAGACAAATCCTCAGTGTTACCGTTTAAAGAAAATTTTGTGCACAGGGATCTGATGACATGCTGGAAGCCTCAGGGCTTTTGAAGCAAGAGAATTAAAGAGGAAGGAGTAATAAAAAATAAATTCACCTAACTTATAATGCATGTCTTAAGAACAGAGAATCAGCAGGAAAAAAAAAAAAGTCCATTCTGTCCAGAAAAGAGTCCCTATGGGAAATCATGTAGTTACAGATTGGAGTAACAAGAGGAAACATGCCTAATGAGCTGACACAGGAAGCTCTAAATATCTCCTCTGCTGCAATCCCTCAGCCTCTGTCACTTTGTTTGGTGAGGATCTGGTTCTTGGTTTTGAACAAAAAGCATCTGTCTGGGAACCAATGCTTGATTTAAGCACTTCCTGTTTTTTTATTTGGGGACAAAAATTCTGTCTGCATCAGTAATCATTTAGGGAGGAATTTTGACTTCTACAGGGAAAGCTTTCTCTCTCAACCTGCAGGCAGGGGATTCTGATAGCTCCACAGATGCTGCAGGATAACGTCAGAGAGGACGGAAACCAGGAACCTGGTTGCATAGGACCAATCTTGCATAGCCCAGGGGCCAGAGGTCATTGTCATCGTTTTCTGGTTTTCCTAGTGTTAATGTACTTATTTATGGTCTAAAAATAAAGTGAACATTGCACTTGAAAATGCAAATGACAATCTTGAAAATTAAATGGTAATAATGGAAGCTCAGAAGGAATGAGGGTGGAGGTTTAGTCTCTAAGTTGCTTCAACTCTTGTGACCCCATGAACTGTAGCCCACTGGCTCTTCTGTCCATGGGATTTCCCAGGAAAGAATGCTGGAGTGGGTTACCATTTCCTTTTGCAGGGGATCTTCTCCACCCAGGAACTGAAGCTATGTGTCCTGTATTGACAAGCAGATTCTTTACTTTCTGAGCCACCAGGGAAATTCCTTTAGAAGGAATAGGAGGCATAAAATGCTTCCAGTAAAAGTAAAAAACAAGTATAAGGATCTTATTTATGAACAGGAGGAAACAAATAGGGGAAGTCCTTAAGAAAAAGAAGACTTCTACTGCTTTATATGCTTCATATAAAACATATCCAACTTTTGTTGTATTTCATCTGTTTCTGATATTGAATTTGTAGCTTATATTCCAATTGCTTCTTTTCCTCTTGGGATATTCAAATTGAAAAATGTTCCATGTCATAAGTATATCATTTTTTATGTCCTTGGACAAAGGTATTTTTCTCTATTAATTTTCCAGGACATCAAGGAGATGTCACTGGAGTTGGAATATTGATGAAGCAAGGAAATCTTTCTTTATTGCATTGTCTCAGGTGTCATTGAATATATTGGATACAGTTTTCCATTAATGTCCATATATGTACTTCATTTCTCTCTGTTTCTTTCACTCTCATACTTTTTATTCTTTTCAAAATGCCAAGCAGACATTGGCTATACCAAAAATGAACCCCGCATTAATTGTCCCATGAGAAGTCTATAAAGTGGAATTTCATGGTAAAAATTATATATTCTTTTGGAGAATAATTATTTGACCTGACAAGCTGAGCTGTAACCACTTACAGCCTAAAGAGAATGAATATAGGTGACCAATGTATGATGGTGACACAACACAGAAGAGCATGTGTCTGTGCTTGTGCCTTGAAAGGAAGAACAATTCTTACAGCAGAGGCTCCTGGACCCATATGCTAAATGACATATACACAGATCAGGACAACAGATTGAACCAAGGAGTGAATCTGATATAATTCACAGGATAGTTTTATAGCTAAATTGATAATGTGTAAGAAACCACATGGAAGGAGGGATTCTCTGTGGACTGAAGGTTCAGCTGTAGCAAGAAGGCCACCTTGTTCCTCAGCATTCCTGACACCATGTCTAATCACTCCCCCTCTTCCTTTTCCCTCTGCCCCACTGGCTTCCTTCTTTGTTGTTGAACATGTGGAACAAGCATCTTCTTCAGGTCCTTAGCAGTGCCAGCTCCCTCTTCCAGGCACACAATTCTGACATCACACTAGCTCCTTGTCTCTCTTTCTTTAGGAATCTGTTCAAACAGCACCTAGTTTGCTATACTTTCCTGACCACTCTGTCTCCATGTGCTTGGAATGTGGCTAGCACTAAATATGTATTTCTCAAATGAATGAAGGAATATCACATTAAAACTCTAGAATATATGACTTCTTAGCAAATGTGATGAGAATGAGATGAAAATTCCTAGTCAGAAACGAAATGAAGTATACCTTCAAGGGGCTTCCACAGTGACTCCGTGGTTTAGAATCCAACTGCAATGGCAGTAGCCATTCAAGATACATGGGATAAATCCCTGGGCTGGAAAGAATGCCTGGAGGAGGGCATGAAAACCCATACCAGAACTCTTTCTTGGGAAATCCCATAGACTATGTAGGTTGGCTTGCTATGGTCATTGGGGTCGCACAGAGTCAGACACAAGCAGCTAAACATACAAACATATGCTAAAAGAGAACTTATCTGTAAATAAAATATTAGCATCAACTTCTTGAGGGCTAAATAGAAATTGCAGTATTTCAGTTATTGAATTATACCAATATGAGTGAAAATTGTCATTATTTTCTTTTTTCCTGGTAGTCACCTCCATGGAACCAAGTTACAATACACAAATTTCAGGATTTCTTCTTTCAGAATTTTCAAAGGAACCAGAACTACAACCCTTCATATTTTGACCTTTCCTCTCCATGCACCTGATGACTGTGTTTGGAAACCTGCTCATCATCCTGGCTGTCAGCACAGACCCCCACCTCCACACCCCCATGTACTTCTTCCTCTCCAACCTGTCCTTTGTAGACATCTATTTTATCTCCACCACCATCCCAAAGATACTGTAGAATATCCAGACACAGAGCAAAGGTGTCACCTATGAAGGCTGCATCACCCAGATGTATTTTTACATTCCCTTTGCAGAATTAGATGACATTCTCCTGAGTGTGATGGCCTACGATTGGTATGTGGCCATCTGCCACCCTTTGCACTGCATGGTCATCATGAGCCCCTGTCTCTGTGTATTGCTGGTTCTGATATCCTGGGTGCCTATTTCCTTGTATTCCTTGCTACACAGCTTAATGGTGCTCTGATTGTCCTTCTGTCCAGAAATGTAAATCCCCCACTTTTCTGTGAACTCAATCAGTTGGTACAACTTGCCAGTACTGACAACTTTCTTAATAACATAGTGATGTATTTTGCAGCTGTCCTGATGGGTGTTGGTCCCTTTTCTGGTATCCTTTACTCTTACTCTAAAATAGTTTCCTGCACATGTAAAATCTCATCAGCTCAGGGGAAATATAAAGCATTTTCTACCAGTGTGTCCCACCTCTTGGTTGTCTCCCTATTTTATTTTACAGCCTTAGGATTGTTCCTTAGCTCTGCTGCTACCCACAGCTCACATTCAAGTACAATCGCCTCAGTGATGTACACTGTGGTCACACCCTTGCTGAACTCCTTCATCTACAGTCTGAGAAATAAAGACATAAAAGGGGATCTGAAAAGATTCTTTGTGGTGGAAGTGTTTATAAAAAGGCCATTTTCCCTTGGGCTGAAGAACTGCCCATGGTCAATTCAGTTCAGTTCAGTTCAGTCGCTCAGTCGTGTCCGACTCTCCGCGACCCATGATAGGAAGGCTCAAAGCCTCATAGCCGGATATGTGATTCTTTGATCAGATTGTGATAATAGCAATTGCTTCTTCAATTTATAGCCTAGTATTTCCATTTCTTTGATTTCAATTTCTCTATACAGTTTTAAAAACATCCTTGATTAACTTTGCTGTTCTCTAAGCTTTTTCACTTGTTATTTTTCTACTCTCTCAAATTGATTCAAAACTATGTGTGAAACATGTAAATCCTCATTTATCTCATGAGACTTCACACATTTCCTAAGAATAAATTCTTCTGAAATGATATACTTTATACTGAGTAATTTTTCTTTCTTTTTGCTAAAAGAATAATCATGAATTGTGTTACTTCTATGGTAAAACACTAGGTAAACAAGTCAATTACATGATTTCATAAGAGAGTAAAATATGAAGCTACAGTTTATCACATTTTAGTTCTTCATACCTTGGAGCATCACTACCATAATTGCTCCTTGAGAAAATGTAGTTGTTAACAGATAGTGTATTTCATAAACTGTCATCTGATTTTACTCCCTCACAGCGTATTATTCTCTATTTAGCCTAGTGTCTACATTCTCCATAGAAATTACTGGTAAAGTTGAGCATCAGATTCATGTCTCTAATTGAAATCTATGTGAAACAAAAATTTCAATAAAGACTTTGACATAATAAGACCTAGAGTCAGAAAAGACCTTAAGTATGATGCAGCAAAAATTTGTGTCAGATTATATATTCGAAATTGATTTTTTCATGGTGTCCATTTACTTATTGATGTACATGATATAGTATTTCTGTGTAAAGGGCTTTATCATTGAGGTGAAGGAGTTTGGGGCTTAATGATATCTTTCTGCTCAAAAAACTTCCATTGTATGACAAACCAACAGCAAACATTATCTTCAATGGTGAAAAATTGAAAGTGTTTCCCCTAAAGTCAGGAAAAAGACAAGGGTGCCCACTCTCACCACTACTATTCAACATAGTTTTGGAAGTTTTGGCCACAGCAATCAGACCAGAAAAAGACATAAAAGGAATCCAGATTGGAAAATAAGAAGTAAAACTCTCACTTTTTGCAGAAGACAATATCTTCTACACAGAAAACCCAAAAGACTCTACCAGAAAATTATTAGAGCTAATCAATGAATAGAGTGAAGTTGCAGGATATAAAATCAACACACAGAAATCCCTCACATTCCTATACACTAATAATGAGAAAACAGAAAGAGAAATTAAGGAAACAATTCCATTCCCCGTTGCAACGAAAAGAATAAAATACTTAGGAATATATCTACCTAAAGAAACAAAAGACCTATATTTATAAAACTATAAAACACTGGTGAAAGAAATCAAAGGGGACACTAATAGATGGAGAAATATACCGTGTTCATGGATTGGAAGTATAAATATTGTGAAAATGAATATATAATCCAAACTATTTTATAAGTTCAATGCAATCCCTATCAATCTACCAACGGTGTTTTTCACAGAGCTAGAATAAATAATTTCACAATTTGTATGGAAATACAAAAAACCTCGAATAGCCAAAGTAATCTTGAAAAAGAAGAATGGAACTGGGAGAATCAACCTGCCAGACTTCAGGCTCTACTACAGAGCCACAGTCATCAAGACAGTATGATACTTGCACAAAGACAGAAATATAGATCAATGGAACAAAATAGAAAGCCCAGAGATAAATCCATGCACCTATGGACACCTTATCATTGACAAGGAAGGCAAAAGTATTCAATGGAGAAAAGATAATCTCTTTAACAAGTGGTGCTGGGAAACTGGTCAACCATTTGTAAAAGAATGAAACTAGAACACTTTCTAACACCATACACAAAAATAAACTCAAAATGGATTAAAGATCTAAATATAAGACCATAAACTATAAAACTCCTATAGTTTTATAGCAAAACACTCTCCGACATAAATCACAGCAGGATCCTCCATGACCCACCTCCCCGAATATCGGAAATAAAAGCAAAAATAAACAAATGAGACCTAATTAAAATGAAAAGCTTATGCACAGTAAAGGAAACTATAAACAAGGTGAAAAGACAGCCTTCAGAATTGGAGAAAATAATAGCAAATGAAGCCACTGACAAAGGATGAATGTTACAGGATGCTCGGGTCTGGTATGCTGGGATGACCCAGAGGGAGGATGAGGGGAAGAGGGAGGTGGGAGGGGGTTCTGCAGGGGGAACTCATGTACACCCGGGGCGGATTCTTGTCAATGTATGGCAAAACCAAACAATATAATATTGTAAAATAATTAGCTTCCAATAAAAATTATATGTATATATACATATATATACACAAACAACGCTTGCAGCTCAATTCCAGAAAAATAAATGACACAATCAAAAAATGGGCCAAAGAATGAAACAGACATTTCTCCTAAGAAGACATACAGATGGTTAACAGACACATGAAAAGATGCTCAATATCCCTCATAATCAGAGAAATGCAAATCAAAACCACAGTGAGGTACCATTTCACGCCAGTCAGAATGGTTGCTATCCAAACGTCTATAAGCAATAAATGCTGGAGAGGGTGTGGAGAAAAGGGAACCCTCTTACACTGTTGGTGGGAATGGAAACTAGTACAACCACTATGGAGAACAGTGTGGAGATTCCTTAAAAAACTGGAAATAGAACTGCCATAGGACCCAGAAATCGCACTCCTGGCATACACACTGAGGACCCAGAATTGAAAGAGACATATGTACTCCAATGTTCATTGCAGCACTGTTTATAATAGCCAGGACATGGAAGCAACCTAGATGTCCATCTGCAGATGAATGGATAAGAAAGCCGTGGTACATTTACACAATGGAGTATTATTCAGCAATTAAAAAGAATACATTTGTATCAGTTCTAATGAGGTGGATGACACTGGAGCCTATTATACAGAGTGAAGTAAGCCAGAAAGAAAAACACCAGTACAGTATATTAATGCATATATATGGAATATAAAAAGATGATAACGATAACCCTGTGTACAACACAGCAAAAGAGACACAGATGTATAGAACAGTCTTTTGGACTCTGTGGGAGAGGGCAAGGGTGGGATGATTTGGGAGAATGGCATGGAAACACGTATATTATCATATGTGATACGAATCGCCAGTCCAAGTTCGATGCATGATACAATATGCTCGGGGCTGGTGTACTGGGATGAACCAGAGGGATTGGATGGGGTGGGAGGTGGAAGGGAGGTTCAAGATGGGAAACATATGTACACCCGGGGCAGATTCATGTCAATGTATGGCAAAACCAATACAATAATGTAATTAGCCTCCAATTAAAATAAATAAATTAGGAAAAAAAAACATTGCTATAGATGAAATATTTCCCCCTTCCATTTCTGCTATAACCAATAAAAGAGTAGTGAATGAATAACATAAATATCATATTTATATGGTATACATGGTATATGTATAATATTAGATATAGCTATGTCTCCAAATTATGGCTCACTAGATCTTAAATTCCCATCTAGTCCTGTGATAAGCAGGCTTCCCTGATTAGCTTAGTTGGTAAAGAATCTGCTTGCAGTACAGGAGACCCTTGTTTGATTCCTGGGTCAGGAAGATCCACTGGAGAAGGGATAGGCTACCGACTCCAGTGTTTTGTTTTGGGGCTTCCCTGGTAGCTCAGCTGGTGAAGAATCCCCCTGCAATGAGGGAGACCTGGGTTCAATCCTTCGCTTGGGATGATCTCCAGGAGAAGGCAAAGGCTACTCACTCCAGTACTCTAGCCTGGAGAATTCAGTCCATGGGGTCACAAAGATTCAGATATGACTAAGTGACTTTCACTTTTTCACTTGCCTGTAATAAAGGTACAAATTTCTCACAAACAAGTTTAACCTTTCTTGCTTACCTACAAGGAAATCTAAATGGAATCCTTTTTAATAAAATTGTATGACATAAACTTGATTAATAGAGAAATCATGAATGCTATTGTGTAGAAAATACCAACACAACAATTGCCTAGAAAAAAAGCAACACATTATTATAATTCCCCTCAGTTCTGTTCACTTGGATTATTGTATCAGTTAGCTGTTGCTATATAGCAAGTCATTCTAAAAGCAATGATTTAGTATAATGTATTTTTTACCTAATGAGTTTCTATGACAGGGAGTTGATCTGAGTTATGATTGTTTCTTTATGGGTCTACAGTCAGCTGTCAGACTCTATTTTGTGTTTTAAAGGCTCCTCCACGATGGTGTATGCAGTTGTAGTGGTCTTCTGTCTTGAACAACTTTATGTCAATTTCTTCCTTTTATGTAAGTAGGTTAAGTAAGTAAGTGTTAGTCGCTCAGTCGTGCCTGACTCTTTGCAACCCCATGGACTGCAGCCCATCAGGCTCCTCTGTTCATGAGATTTCCCAGGCAAGGATACTGGAGTGGGTCACCATTTCCTTCTGCAGAGGATCTCCCAACCCAGGGATTGAACCTGGGTCTCCTGTACTGCAGGCAAATTCTTTACTGACTGAGCTACAAAGGGAGCCCCATGTAACTAAGTTAGTATTTAGTTTATCGTGTACAGTGACTGGATGAGAGTTGGACCATAAAGAAGGCTGAGCACCAAAGAACTGATGCTATCCAACTGTGGTTCTGGAGAAGACTATTGAGAGTCCCTTGGTCTGAAAGGAGATCAAACTAATCAGTCCTACAGGAAATCAACTGATTTTGAGGCTGAAGTGCTAATACTTTGACCACCTGACACGAAGAGCCAACTCATTGGAAAAGACCCTGATGCTGGGAAAGACTAAAGGTATAAGGAGAAGGAGGTGGCATAGGATAAGATGGTTGGATTTCATCACTGACTCATTGGACATGAACTTGAGCAAGATCTGGGAGATGGTGAAGGACAGGGAAGCCTGGTGTGCTGCAGTCTGTGGGGTCACAAAGGGTTGCACAAATATCACTTAGCAACTGAACAACAGTTTTTAGTCTATAAGTTAAAAAAAAGCAAACACCTGTATTTCTCAAATGTTAATTGCTATATTTAAATTTCAGTGTTCCTAAATCCATATATGTCACTTTGCTTTCAACTACCTGTGCTTGACATACTACCCATAACAATGCACAGCCAGAAATTTTTAATTAATTTAATTTAATTTTAATTTTAATTAATTCTAACTCATTAAAGTGTAATCACATATAATAAACTACACATTTTTAAAACATGCAATTTTCTAAATTTAATAAACCAGAAGTATATTACATGGTTCCACTTGTGTATGATTTTAAAAGGTCCACAATAAATTCTAATTTCCTTGTAACATTATTGTTAATAATGGAAATGCCCTGAGCCTCAGTTTTATCTTTCAGAAGGAAGCGTGAGATGATTAATTCTAACTTCATTTGGATATTGTGAAGAATTAAAGAAATGTGTAGAAATACTTTCTTGAATCAACGAACTTTGTTCAAGTTTAGGAATATGTATATGTTTATATATGTCTGTATATACCTCTCTGAAATAAACACACACACGCACATGGATGTAATCTCACCCATTGTGCTGAAAGAAAGCATGAGAGAAAGTTGGAAGGTTAGAAGTGAAAGAAAATAGATGCTGGAATAAATAAGATTTAGAAAAAATATAACAATGATAGCACAAAGATTTAAAATAGAATGTGTGACGTTAATTTTGATAATGAGTTACTTTTCCTATCTGAAATTCAAAATATCTCACAGTCAGAACCATATTTACGTTTAGACAAAGTGAAATTCTCTGTACCAGCTAAGGGGGAAAAATCTCTCCAGAGTGACTGAAAATTTCTCCTGTTTAAGATATGAATTTAACATATAATGAGTTTACAAGAAAGCTCAGTGATTGAATCAAAAGCTTAAACTCAGCTCCTAGGAACAACATGTGTTAAAATTAATGTGTGTGAATCACTCAGTCATATCCGATCTTTGGAACTCCACGTTCAGTCTTTCCTTGGAATTCTCCAGGCAAGTATATAGGAGTGGGTTGCCATTCCCTTCTTCAGGGGATTACATCCACCTAGGAATGGAACCTGGGTCTCTTGCATTACAAGCAGATTCTTTACGATCTGAGATATAGTATGTTATCAGGAACAGCTTATGACTGGACAAATATCTATATTAGATTCCTATTGCTTCTTTATTTTTTTTCTTTTTATTTTAATTGGAGGCTAATTACTTTACCACATTGTAGTAGTTTTGGCCATACATTGACAGGACTGGTGATCTGTTTCACATATGATAAGATAAAAGTTTCAATGCTATTCTCTCAAATCATCCCACTCTCGCCTTCTCCCACGGAGTCCAAAAGAACGTTCTATACATCTGTGTCTCTTTTGCTGTCTCACATATAGAGTTATTGTTACCATGTTTCTAAATTTCATATATATGTGTTAGTATACTGTATTGCTGTTTTTCTTTCTGACTTACTTCGCTATGTATAATAGGCTCCAGTTTCATCCACCTCATTAGAACTGATTCAAATGCTTTCGTTTTAATGGCTGAGTAATACACCACCCTTATGGCAGAAAGTGAAGAGGAACTCAAAAGCCTCTTGATGAAAGTGAAAGAGGAGAGTGAAAACGTTGGCTTGAAGCTCAACATTGAGAAAACAAAGATCATGGCATCTGGTCCCATCACTTCATGGGAAATAGATGGAAAAACAGTGGAAACAGTGTCAGACTTTATTTCTGGGGGCTCCAAAATCACTGCAGATGCTGATTGCAGCCATGAAATTAAAAGACGCTTACTCCTTGGAAGGAAAGTTATGACCAATCTAGATAGCATATTAAAAAGCAGAGACATTACTTTGCCAACAAAGGTCTGTCTACTCAAGGCTATGGTTTTTCCCGTGGTCATATATGGATGTGAGAGTTGGACTGTGAAGAAAGCTGATCGCCGAAGAATCGATGCTTTTGAACTGTGGTGCTGGAGAAGACTCTTGAGAGTCCCTTGGACTGCAAGGAGATCCAATCAATCCATTCTAAAGGAGGTCAATCCTGGGTGTTCACTGGAAGGACTAATGCTAAAGCTGAAACTGCAATACTTTGGCCACCTCATGCGATGAGTTGACTCACTGGAAGAGACTCTGATGCTGGGAGGGATTGGGGGCGGGAGGAGAAGGGGATGACCGAGAATGAGATGGCTGGATGGCATTACCAACTCAGTGGACATGAGTTTGAGTGAACTCCGGGTGTTGGTCATGGACAGGGAGGCCTGGCGTGCTGTGATTCATGGGGTCGCAAAGAGTCGGACATGACTTTGCGACTGAACTGAACTGAACATTCCATTCGGTAAATGTACCACTTTCTAATCCATTCGTCTGCAAAAGGACATCTAGGTTGCTTCCATGTCCTTGCTACTGTTAACAGTGCTGCAATGAATATTGGAGTACATGTGTCTCTTTCAATTCTGGTTTCCTTGGTGTGTATGCCCAGGGGTGCAATTGCTGAGTCCTATGGCAGTTCTATTTCCAGTTTTCTAAAGAATCTCCACACTATTCTCCATAGTGGCTGTACTAGTTTGCATTCCCACAAACAGTGTAAGAGGGTTCCTTTTTCTCCACAACCTCTCCAGCATTTATTGTTTGTAGACTTTTGGATAGCAACCATTCTGGCTGGCATGAGATGCTACCTCATTGTGGTTTTGATTTGCATTTCTCTGATAATGAGTGATGTTGAGCATATTTTCATGTGTTTTTTAGCCATTAGGATATCTTCTTTGGAAAAATGTGTGTTTAGTTCTTTGGCCCATTTTTTTTATTGGGTTGCTTATTTCTCTGGAATTGAGCTGCAGGATTTGCTTGTTTATTTTTGAGATTAATCTTTTGTAAGTTGCTTCATTTGCTATTATTTTCTCCCATTCTGAAGGCTGTCTTTTCAAATTGCTTACAGTTTTCTTCGTTGTGTAAAAGCTTTTAAGTTTAATTAGGTCCCATTTGTTTATTTTTGCTTTTATTTCCATTACTCTGGGAGGTGGGTCATAGAGGATCCTGTCTGTGATTTATGTAGGAGAGGATTTTGCCTATGTTTTCCTCTAGGAGTTTTATAGTTTCTGGTATTATGCTTAGATCTTTAATCCATTTTGAGTTTATTTTTGTGTGTGGGGTTAGAAAGTGTTCTAGTTTCATTCTTTTACTAGTGGTTGACCAGTTTTCCCAGCACCACTTGTTAAAGAGGTTGTCTTTTCTCCATTGAATATTCTTGCCTCCCTTGTCAAAGATAAGGTGTCCATAGGTGCATGGATTTATCTCTGGACTTTCTATTTTGTTCCATTGATCTATATTTCTGTCTTTGTGCCAGTACCATACTGTCTTGATGATTGGAGCTTTGTAGTAGAGCCTAAAGTCAGGCAGGTTGATTCCTCCAGTTCCATTCTTCTTTTTCAAGATTGCTTTGGCTATTCTAGGTTTTCTATATTTCCATACAAATTGTGAAATTATTTGTTCTATTTCTCTGAAAAATACCATTGGTAGCTTGATAAGAATTGCACTGAATTGATAGTTTGCTTTGGGTAGTATATTCGTTTTCACTATATTCATTCTTCCCATCCATGAACATGGTATATTTCTTCATCTATTTGTGTTCTCTTTGATTCCTTTCATCAGTGTTTTATAGTTTTCTGTATATAGGTCTTTTGTTTCTTTAGATGGACTTATTCCTGAGTATTTTATTCTTTTCATTGCAATGGTGAATGGAATTGTTTCCTTAATTTCTCTTTCAGTTTTCTCATCATTAATGTATAGGAATGCAAGGAATTTCTGTGTGCTAATTTTATATCCTGCAACTTTACTATATTCATTGATTAGCGCTAGTAACTTTCTGGTGGAGTCTCAAGTGTTTTCTATGTAGAGGATCATGTCATCTGCAAACAGTGAGAGTTTTACTTCTTATTTTCCAATCTGGATTCCTTTTATTTCTTTTTCTGCTCTGACTGCTGTGGCCAAAACTTCCAAAACTATGTTGAATCGTAGTGGTGAGAGTGGGCACCCTTGTCTTGTTCCTGACTTTAGGGGAAATGTTTTCAATTTTTCACCATTGAGGATAATCTTTGCTGTGGTTTGGTCATATATTGCTTTTATTATGTTGAGGTATGTTCCTTCTATTCCTGCTTCTGGAGGGTTTTTATCATAAACTGAGGTTGAATTTTGTCAAAGGATTTCTCTGAATTTATTGAGATAACCATATGGTTATTTTTAATTGAAATTTACTTTATTTGCAATGTATTTTTTTTAATTTTTATTTTTTTAATTTATTTTATTTTTTTGTCTTTCATAAACTTTAATAATTTTCGACAGTATTGATATAATTTAACAAAATATATTTGGTTAAAGATTTTGTTTTTTAATTGGAGGCTAACTACTTTACAATATTTGGTGGTTTTTGTCATACATTGACATGAATAAGCCATGGGTGTACATGAGTTTCCCATCTTGAACCCCCCTTGCACCTCCCTTCCCATCCCATCCCCCTGGTTCATCCCAGTGCAACAGCCCTGAGCATCCTGCATCAAGGAAAACAGAATTGAAAGAGACACGTGTACTCCAATGTTCATCGCTGCACTGTTTAAAATAGCCAGGACATGGAAGCAACCTAGATGTCCATCTGCAGACGAATGGATAAGAAAGCTGTAGTACATATACACAATGGAGTATTACTCAGCAATTTAAAAGAATACATTTGAATCAGTTCTAATGAGGTGGATGACACTGGAGCCTATTATACAGAGTGAAGTAAGCCAGAAAGAAAAACACCAATACAGTATACTAACACATATATATATAGAATTTAGAAAGATGATAACAATAACCCTGTGTACGAGACAGCAAAAGAGACACAGATGCATACAAACAGTCTTTTGGATTCTGTGGGAGAGGGCGAGGGTGGGATGATTTGGGAGAATGGCATTGAAACATGTATATTATCATATGTGAAATGAATTGCCAGTCCAGGTTCAATGCATATGATTTTATCTTTAATTTTGTTAATGTGGTGTATCATATTGATTGATTTGTAGATATTAGCAAAATCTTGCATCTGTGATAAAGCCCACTTGGTCATGATGTATAATCTTTTTAATGTGTTGTTGGATTCTGTTTGCTAGGATTTTGTTAAGGATTTTTGCATCTATGCTCATCAGTGATATTGCCATGTAGTTTTCTTTTTCTGTGGCATCTTTGTCTGATTTTGGTATTAGGGTGGTTGTTGCCTCATAGAATGAGTTTGGAAGTTTACCTTCTTCTGCAATTTTCTGGAAGACTTTATGTAGGATAGGTGTTAGCTCTTCCCTAAAGTTTTGGTAGAATTAAGGTGTGAAGCCATCTGGTCCTGGGCAGATTTTCTGCTGGATCTTTGCTGGAAGATTTCCGATTACAGTTTCAATTTCCGTGTTTGTGATGGGTCTCTTAAGATTTTCTATTTCTTCCTAGTTCAGTTTTGGAAAGTTACACTTTTCTAGAACTTTGTCCATTTCTTCCAAGTTGTCCATTTTATTGACATAGTTACTGATAGTAGTCTCTTATGATCCTTTGTATTCTGTGTTGTCTGTTGTAATTTCTCCATTTTCATTTATAATTATGTTGATTTGATTCTTCTACATTTGTTTCTTGATGAGTCTGGCTAGTGGTTTTTCTATTTTATTTATTTACTCAAAGAACCAGCTTTTATCTTTGTTGATTTTTTGCTTTGGTCTCTTTTGCATTATATCTGCCCTAATTTTTTTTTATTTCTTTCCTTCTACTAACCCTGGAATACTTCATTTCTTCTTTTTCTAGTTACTTTAGGTGTAGAGTTAGGTTATTTACTTGATTTATTTCTTGTTTCTTGATGTAAGCCTGTATTGCTATGAACCTTCCCCTTAGCACTACTTTTTCAATGTCCCACAGGTTTGGGGTTGTTGCGTTTTCATTTTCATTCATCTCTATGCATATTTTGATTTCTCTTTTGATTTCTTCTGTGATTTGTTGTTTATTCAGAAGCAGGTTGTTTAGCCTCCATATGTTGGAATTTTTAATAGTTTTTTTTTCCTGTAGTTGATATCTAATCTTACCACATTGTGGTCAGAAAAGATGCTTGGGATGATTTCAATTTTTTTTAATTTACCAAGGCTAGATTTATGGCCCAGGATGTGATCTATCCTGGAGAAGATTCCGTGTGCACTTGAGAAAAAGGTGAAGTTCATTGTTTTGACATGAAATGTCCTATAGAGATCTATTAGGTCTAATTGGTACATTGTATCACTTAAAGTTTGTTTCCTTACTAATTTTCTGTTTAGTTGATCTATCCATAGGTGTGAGTGGGGTATCAAAGTCTCCCACTATCATTGTGTTATTGTTAATTTCCCTTTTCATACTTGTTAGCATTTGCCTTACATATTGTGGTGCTCCTATGTTGGGTTCATATATATTTATAATTATTATATCTTCTTCTTGGATTGATCCTTTGATTGTTATGTAGTGTCCCTCTTTGTCTCTTTTCACAGCCCTTTTTTCAAAGTCTATTTTATCTGATATGCGTATTACTACTCCTGCTTTCTTTTGGTCTCCATTTTCGTGAAATATCTTTTTCCAGCCCTTCACTTTCAGTCTGTATGTATCCCTTGGTTTGAGGTGGGTCCCTTGTAGACAGCATACGTAGGGGTCTTGTTTTGTATCCATTCAGCCAGTCTTTGTCTTTTGGTTGGGGCATTCAACCCATTTACATTTAAGGTAATTATTGATAAAAATGATCCCGTTGCCATTTACTTTGTTGTTTTGGGTTCCAGTTTATACACCGTTTCTGTGTTTCCTGTCTAGAGAAGATCCCTTAGTATTTGTTGGAGAGCTGGTTTGGTGATGCTGAATTCTCTCAGCTTTTGCTTGACTGTAAAGCTTTTGATTTCTCCTTTGTATTTGAATGAGATTCTTACTGGGTACAGTAATCTGGGTTGTAGGTTTTACTCTTTCATCACTTTAAGTATGTCCTGCCATTTCTTACTGGCCTGAAGAGTTTCTATTGAAAGATCAGCTCTTATCCTTATGGGAATCCCCTTGTGTGTTGTTGTTGTTTTGTTTTTTTTTTTTTCCTTTTCTGCTTTTAGTATTTGTTCTTTGTGTTTCATCTTCGTTAATTTGATTAATATGTGTTTTGGGGTGTTTGGCCTTGGGTTTATCCTGTGTGGGACTCTTGGGATTCTTGGACATGTGTGACCATTTGCTTTCCCATTTTAGGAAAGTTTTCAACTATTATCTCCTCAAGTATTTTCTCATGGCCTTTCTTTTTGTCTTCTTCTTCTGGGACCGCTATGATTCGAATGTTGGGGCATTTGACATTGTCCCAGAGGTCCCTGAGGTTGTCCTCATTTCTTCTAATTCTTTTTTCTTTTTTCCTGTCTACTTCATTTATTCCCACCATCCTACTTCTACCTCACTTATCCTATCTTCTACCTTCGTTATTCTACTGTTGATACCCTCCAGAGTGTTTTTGATCCCATTTATTGCATTATTCATTATTGATTGACTCTTTTTTATTTCTTCTATTTCCTTGTTAAACTTTTCTTGCATCTTCTCAGTCCTTGTCTCCAGGCTATTTATCTGTAACTCCATTTTGTTTTCAAGGTTTTGAATCATTTTACTATCATTATTCTGAATTATTTGTCAGGTATACTCCCTATCTCCCCCTCTTTTGTTTGGTTTGGTGGGCATTTACCACGTTTCTTTACCTGCTGAGTATTACTGTGCCTTTTCATCTTGTTTAGATTGCTGTGTTTGGGGTGGCCTTTCTGTATTCTGGCAGTCTGTGGTTCCTCTTTATTGTGGAGGTTCCACCCTGTGGGTGGGTTTGGACGAGTGACTTGTCAAGGTTTCCTGGTTAGGGAAGCTTGTGTTAGTGTTCTGGTGGGTAGAGCTGGGTTTCTTTTCTCTGGAATTCAATGAAGTGTCCAGTAGTGAGTTTTGAGATGTATGTGGGTTTGGTGTGATTTTGAGAAGCCTGTATATTAAAGCTCAGGGATATGTTCCTGGCTTGCTGGAGAATTTACATGGTGTCTTGCTCTGGAACCTGTTGGCTCTTGGGTGGAGCTTGTTTCAGTGTAGGTATGGAGGCTTTTGGATGAGCTCTTATTGATTAATACTCCCTGAAGTCAGGAGTTCTCTGGTGTTCTTAGGTTTTGGACTGAAGCCTCCTGCCTCTGGTTTTCAGTCTGATTCTTACAGTAGCCTCAAGACTTCTCCATCAATACAACACCAATGGTAAAACATCTAGGTTAATGGAGAAAAGATTCTCCATAATGAGGGACACTCAGAAAGGTTCACTGAGTTACATGGAGAAGAGAAGAGGGAGGTAGGAGATAGAGGTGACCAGGTGGAGAAGGGGGGAGTCAAAAAGAGAGAGACAGATCCAGCCAGTAATCAGTTCCCTAAGTGTTCTCCACAGCCCGGAATACCCAAAGAGATTCACAGAATTGGGTAGAGAGGAGAAGGGGGAGGGAGGAGATAGAGGTGACCTGGGGGAGGAAAAGGAGAGTCAAAAGGGGTAGAGGGCAATCAAGCCACTAATCACACTCCTAACTAAAAGTGGGCACTGAAGATTGGATTCTTAATGGTACAAAATTGATAACAAATAACATAAAGCAAAAATTAAAAATCTAGGTTAGAGGTTAGACTTCAAAAATACAATATTAAAAAAAAATCAAAGAAATTATAAAAATATATATGAAATTTGTTTTAAAAATAGGGTCTCTTTTTGCAAGGTAAGAATAGGTTATAAAAATGAAAATTAAAGGTGTAATAGAGGACTTAAATTTTAATTTTTTAAAAATCATAATAGTAAAAATATATCTAGGAATTTCTCTGGAGCTGTAGCAGGCAGTGTGGAAGCAGTTCAATTTCAGAGAGTTCCTTGTTCCAGCTTATACTTCTCTAGATCTCTAGGCCCCTTCCAATGTAGTCAGTGCTAACTTACAGGGTTTTAATCTATTGCACCTGTCTCTTCCAAAGGAGTTCCCTCTGTTTATTTTGGTTTCTTCTGTTTGAAAGTCTCTTCAGTGTCTAATTTCAACCCTCACACAAGGTGGCAAAGGTGATCACTTATTTAGGCTCACTTGTTCAGTCATCTTGTTGAGAGGGAGGAACACTGCAAACAAATATCACTGGAGTGTGTGGGGAGTGCTCGCAGTGTTTCAGCCACACTGGGTTTGTCCCTGCTCATGGTGTGTGTGCTTTCCCAGTCTACACTGCTCGGGCTCCAGGTTGCTCTGCAGGGGAACTGTCTGAAGTGGGCCCTGGATTGCATGCACTTCCCAGGTCTAAGCCATTCAGGTTCAGGTTCTCGGGTACTCCACAAAGGCACAGAGTCAGTTGGGCCTGCATTTTGTGCCCTTCCCAGGTCCTAGCAGCTCAGGTGACCAGGTGCTTGGCGAGAGCACACTCCCCAGGTGCAGTGCATCTTATCACCTCCCTAGATCCAACCGCTGTGTTTTCTGGTTGCGCAGAGGGTATGCCATGTCAAGTGTGCCTTGTGTCTCTTCTGGGAAGCTGATCTCTGGCTGTGACCATCCCAGCAGATGTCAACCATCCAGGATCCCAGGAAGACTTGGTTAGCAACTGGGAGCCTGCTCGCAGTTTGGTAGGGGATGCCCTCTCTGGGGCCGAGTTTGCCCCTTTCTGGCTCTGGCTGCCACCTGCCTGACTCCCTGCCTCCAGCAGGGGATGGGCCAGTCCACTGCCACTAACTCTCCTCTGGTATTTGCTCAGTCCTTTGTTCTGTGAGCGGCCCGGAAGTGCCTTAGGTTAGGGCTTTTCATGGGAAATTTCTCTCTCTCTCTCTCTGGCTATCCCACAGTTTGGATTGCTATCTCACATTATGTCCCTCAGATTGCCCTCAGGGCATTCAGGCCCAGTCCTTACCTAAGCAATACAGCCTGCGCCTCCCTGTTCAGCCCCCACTTGCTGGTGGCAGATGCAAGCAACTGAGTTACTTCTCCGCTGGGAGTTGCCATTAGGCACGTAATATGAGGGTTTTATTTATTTATTTTTCCTCTTGGTTATGTTGCCCTCTGAGATTCCAAAACTCCCTACAGACCTGCCGATGAGAGGTTTCCTGGTGTTTGGAAACTACTCTTCTTTTATGACTCCCTCCCGGGCCGGGTCTCCATCCCTAACTCTTTTGTCTCTCTTTTTATCTTTTATATTTTGTCCTACCTCTTTTTGAAGACAATGGACTGCCTTTCTGGGTGCCTGGTTCTCTGCCAACGTTCATAAGTTGTTGTGGAATAGCTCAGCGTTCAAATGTTCTTTCAATGAACTTGTGGGGGAGAAAGTGTTCTCCCCATCCTATTCCTTCGCCATCTTAGGACCACCATCCCCCACCCCCGCTATTGCTTCTTTAACAAATTACAACACTAGCAAGTTAAAAGAAATACCGATCATAAAATTCTATGAGACAAAAAGCCTGAAGTCTCGTTGAGCGAAAATGGAGATGTCTGCAAGACTGTGATCCTTCTGGATGCTCCAGAGAGAATGCACTTAGTATCTTGTTAATATTTTACTTTTAGTGGTCACCAGCAACGCTTAACTCATGGTCCTTCCTCTGTCTTCAAATCCAGATGCCTACAATTTTAAGTGTCTGACTCCAATTCTTCTTCCTTTCTCTTTCAATTTTAAAAAATCTATTGTGACTATACTAGTCCAATTTACATATCTGTGCTGATATTCCTACATCAAGATCAACTGTATTTCATCAGCTATTGTAATTAAGCCAGCTATGTAAAGTAAGATATTCCAAAGTTCTTAGCATGTGGACCTCTGTTGGAGGATCTTATTCTGCCTAACTGCAAAGTCTTTTTCTAATACAAATTACTTTATGTCACTTAAGAATACTTATGTAAAAATCAACACAAAATTTATCACTACCTATAAAATTAAGTGAAAATCTTATCTTTCAAAATTACATAATGGAAGGGACTTCCCTGGTGGTCCAGTGGTTAAGGATCTGTGCTTCCAATGCAGGGGACACTGGGTTTTATCCCTGGTTGGGGAACTAAGGTCTCACATGCCATGTGGCTAGAAAATAAAAGAAAACAAACAAAAGACATCCTGAATTGTTTACAAAATTACATACAGAGAAGATTTTTGTTGAATACCTAAATCTAGCTATAACTGAACCTAACACAGAACCACTTCTTTGCTTCATAACACTTAGCATCTTGTTACAAACGAAGGGTCTGTGGGCCCCTGATCAGACTTGCTGAAAAATAATTTGAACTTAAACTACAATCTTTGGTAGTTTTTAGAAATAGTGAGTTTAGAGAAATGCTACTCTGGAATAGATTTTCTCACCTTCATAGTGTTGATCATTACAGAAGTGTAATTATCTGTACTGGGTGCTATCCTGTAAATTACATTTCCATAATGGAGAAAGGAGTTCATAAAAGTGCTATCTCATAGAATATATTATAGTAAAAATTGAATTGGACAGTCTTTATAATATGGTAAGTTAGTGGTTCACACCGGAGAAGGCAATGGCAAGCCACTCCAGTACTATTGCCTAGAAAATCCCATGGATGGAGGAGCCTGGTGGGCTGCAGTCCGTGGGGTCGCTAGGGGTCGGGCACGACTGAGCGACTTCACTTTCACTTTTCACTTTCACACATTGGAGAAGGAAATGGCAACCCACTCCAGTGTTCTTGCCTGGAGAATCCCAGGGACGGGGGAGCCTGGTGGGCCTCCGTCTATGGGGTCACACAGAGTCGGGCACGACTGAAGTGACTTAGCAGCAGTAGCAGTAGCAGTGGTTCACACATGTTAAGTCACTTCAGTTGTGTTCGACTGTTTGTGATTCTATGGACTGTAGCCCTCCAGGCTCCTCTGTCCATGGGATTCTCCAGGCAAGACTACTGGAGTGGGTTGCCATGCCCTTCTCCATGGGATCCTGCTGACCTGGGCATACTACCCACATCTCTTACTTTTCCTGCAATGGCAGGAGGGTTCTTTAATTTCTGATATAAGAAGGAAGCCTTTTTGGCTTTGCAAAACTTTCATGAAACCAAAAGTTATAATACCCAAGTTATTATTACATCAAAGAAGGAAAGTTATCCCTTGTTTTGAAGAGGGCAATAGTCAGACATTTCTGGGATTGTGTATCCACCACAAATCAAAGCATTGAAGATCCAAAGGACCTATTCAAGACCAATTGTAAATATTACGCTTTTGAGGAAACTTGAACTCAGGGATGTGATGAGGTGCCGGAAGCCTCAGAGCTTTGGAAGCAGAAGAGTTAACAGAGAAGGAATGACAAAACTGAATTCACATAACTTATATTGGAGCCTCTTAGGAACAGAGAATCAGAAGAAAAAGTCGATTTTGTCTAGACCAGTGTCACCAGGGAATATCACATTCTTAGAGGCTGATGTCACAAGAGGAAAGCATGTCTAATGAGCCGACATGGAAAGATGTAAACAACCCCTCTGCTGCAGGCCCTCAGCCTGTGCCTCTTTGGTTGGACAGGATGTAGTTGTTGCTTTTGCAGTCCTACATCTGGCTGAGAGGCCAGTACTTGATCTCTTATTGCTGTCTTGTGGGGAGACAGAGCTTTGGCCTGCATTGCCAGCTACTTAGGGGGAAATTTTGACTTTCAGATGGAAACCTCCCGCACAGAGTTCCCAAACAGGTGAGACTGAGAGCTCCACAGACACTGCAGGAGAGGATCAGAGAGGATGGAAGCCAGGAACGTACCAGAGGTCACTTGAAGACCAATCTAGCATAGCCCAGAGGCAGAGGTCACTGCGGTTGTTTGCTGGGTTTCCTAAAAATGTATTTATTTATGATGCTGTAAAAGGAACAGTGCACCTGAAAATGTGAGTGACAGTGTTGACGATTAAATCATGCTAGTGGAAGCCCACAAAAGAACGAATGAGAGATATAAACTGTATCCAGTAAAAGTGGAATATGAGTCTAAGTTTATTCTAATTAACAGGAGTAGACAAATAGGGTGTTAACTGTAGAGGGTCAGTCAGTGAGGTGAGGGGATTTCATTTTATTGTAAGATGGGACATATTAGATCGTTCCTCCACATAGCGGAGAACGATCTAAACTGAGGACCATTTGCAAATACACTTTCAATAGCTGTGTAGGAAACACACACATTCCAGTATCTTCTCTCACTCTTGGGTTCACATAAGAGAAAAAAAAAAAGTTATGTAAGTGAAAAGATGTATGCTAGTGAGGTTTACTTTGCAACTATCTTATTATCTGTGAAGCTAAATATTTCTATCGATTTGTTAACCATGCAGTGTTTCTCTATTAAAAAATTATCTACAACTATTTTGTTTTATATAGTGGTATCAGAGTGTTGTTATTCCTTTTTAAAATTGCATTCTTTGATAGAATTATTTTTAACAAAAACTAGAATTTGTGATTTAGTTCTTCTATATATGCAGAGATGTATTTGTGGGGATTGCACAAGAACTGATAAATTTTGTTGGTCTTATCTACCAACATTCTCATTTCTTTTCCAAAAGAATTTGGATATAATTGACACGTGACAATATATGAGTTACAGGTACACAGCTTGATCGTTCAATATTTGTTTATATTGCTAAATGATCACCACAGTAAACTTATTTAACATTTGTCACCACACATAGTTACAATTTCTTTCTTTTTTTATTTTTAAAATTTATTTATTTTAATTGGAGGCTAATTACTTTACATTATTGTATTGGTTTTGCCATACATTGACATGAATCTGCCTGTTCTTGTGATGAGAGTTTTTAGGATATACTGTCTCAAGGCAGCTTTCAATTATGCTAAAAAAAAAAAAAAGTATTATGAACTATAGTTATCATGCTGCACAGTGCATACCATGCACTGCTTTTTATTCTTATTTTTCTTACTGTAATAATTTAATCACTTTAATATTCCTAATGTGTCAACTCTTGCTGTAAGCAAAAGGAAAGTGAGAGTTCTTCAGCATCCTTAGTGGTGATAATTTCTTATATATATTTACTTCTGTTTAGAGTTTATCATCTGTTATTCCTTATTATTCCTTTTGGATTTCTCATTAAATCTTTTCCTAAAAGTTGCATCATCTGACCTTAATTTTTTACCATTTGTCTTATATTCTATAAGCATATTTGAATTCTTCTATCTACATTTAAGGTAAAATTATAATTTAGATACTTCTCCTTCCTCATATTGTAAATGTTCTTCTGTTATATTGTTTCACTTCGAAATCTTTGGCAATTTGATCTTGAATTAGTGGTCCATGTAATATTGTTAAATGTTTACTCTTTTGTGTCTTTTGGTCAGTTAGTTGTAGATTTTCATTCAATTTTATTATGTTCTATTGTTCAGAAAGGGGCTTCCCAGATGGTGCTAGTGATAATGATCTTGTCTGCCAATGCCGGAGAATTAAGAGATGCAGGTTCAAACCCTGGGTTGGGAAGATCCCCTGGAGGAGGGCATGGCAACTCACTCCAGTCTTCTTGCCCAGAGAATCCCATGGACAGATGGAGGCTACTGGCAAACTACAGTCCATAGGGACACATGGAGTCAGACAGGACTGAAGCAACTTAGCACATAGCACATTGCCCAGGAAACAATACACTTAACATAATTGCACTCTCACCAATATAATTTGTTCTGTAAGTTCTTAGTTTTTGAAAAATATCTTTGTAAAATTTGTTCTTAAACATACATATATACTTTTACACAGATGCATCAATATTGTCCTGAATATATCATAAATGGTTTTTATATTTTAGTGACAAATAGTCATTATGTTTAATGTTTTCTACAATTTGTCCCTCACTTGTTTCATTCTCAATAATACCTCAGGGACTTGCTTCCAATCAACCAGTATAATGTTGGTTCATTATTTTAACATCTGTATAATATCACATGGTGTGACTGTGTGGCTCACACATTTGGTGGTCTATAACATTATTTATCCATAAGTGACTATTATATCACTGCTGCAAAAATATTTCGAGAGCCTTAATTTAATACTATGCTTTTCAACCAAGGATAATTGTGTCCCCCAGGGTTTTTTGAGCAATATTTGTAGACATTATTTGCTGTCACACTGATGAGGAGTAAGTGGTGGGAAAGGATATTTATAAACATGCTGCAATTTACAGGACAGACCCCCACCCCAGAGAAGGAACAGGCAGAAAATGTCCAACAGCACAGAGATTGAGGAATTCTGAGTTTAAAACTATCTGTGTTTCTAGTACCAGTAAAAATGTAGTTCCAATGTGGATTTTTATATATGCGTCTAAAGTGGATTGCTCACTTTTACACTGGGGTCTTTAGTCCCTTTTTAAAAGATGAGTCAGAGAAGAAGCTAGTTAATTTCCTTCTAGATAGAAGGCCATTTATTCCAGTTTTTATTCAGCAATCCAGCCTTTTCCAACCAAATTGAATACAACCATCCCAAAGGATATTGTTCATACCTAAGGGGACTTAATTCCTAATCATAACACATTATAACAAAGCATCTACTATCTACCAGAAATTTCTGGGTCATTATATGTTATGTTCTCTTGAGTCAAGGTCTTTTCTAAATTATTAATTCATGGCATAAGTGTTTAATCACTCCTATTATAAATCATGTTTCAGTCAACTTTTGCTGTTTCATTCAGTTTTCTTTAATACGATTATATGAAATCATCCTTTTTATTGGTTTCATATGTTAGCCATATTTTGTCATTTCATAATTCACTCATTTTCTTAAGTGCATTTTTAAAATAAATGCAAATACATTCACATACCTTTGAGAAAATAATAAGTGAACAAGACAGTTGTCTCTGATGGTAAGGCAGATTAAGTCTCTGATGATTAGTATCTTAAATTATAGTGGCAAAGACACAGTACAGTGAAATAAATATAGTGTCCTCAGGCTTAAATCACATAAAGAAATTTATCCATAATAAGAGAATGAATTTTTTTGACCTGCTCAGGCTTTATGGAGTATGGTGTGCAAAGGCTTTTGCGTATTGGACAAAGCCCAGAACTAGAATTAAAGTGTTGGATTTATTTAAAAGTCAAAACATTAAGCCCAAGAGTAACAAACAAATTACAACCCATAAGAAAAGAGAGATAGAACTTGCCTAATTCAGTATCAGACCACACAGAGAGGTCAAATCATTTGGGAAAGCACAGGAAAGACATCTTCTACTGCTTCATATAACACATATGAAACTTTTGTTGTGTTTTGTACATTTTCATTTTTGAATTGTTAGTTTACTCTCATTGGTTATTTTTTTCTTGGAATATTAAATCTGTACAGTTTTTCACATCATATAGATATAACAGTTTCTTTCCTTGGAAAAGCGGTATGTTTCTTTCTGATTTATCCTGGGCATCAAGGAGATGTAGCTGAGGTTGGAATGTTGCCAAACCAAGGAAGCTTTCTTGGTCACATTGTCTCAGGAATGATTTGAGCTTGTTAGCTCTTCTACCTTCATTTTATTTGTCCCTCATACTTTTCATATTTCTTTACATAAGGGGAGAAAGTGACTGTAGCTAAAAGGAGCCACAACTTTATTACTCTCTCAGAAGCTTATGAACTGGAATTTCTGCATACCACTTGAACTTTGTTTAGGAGAAAATTACAGGAGTTGCAAAGTGAAGCAGGTTCGATCCCTGAGTCAGGAAGATCTCCTGGAGGAGGGCATGGCAAACCACTCCAGTGTTCTTTCCTGGAAAATTCCTTGGACAGAGGATCCTGGTGGACTACAGGATAGGAGTCAGACACAACTGAAGTGACTTTGCACAAACACACACACAGAGGAGAAAATTAATCTGATCTGACCAGCTTGAGCTATAACCACTCACGGCCGAAGGAGGGTGGTTCTGGATGAGAAATTCATGACAGTAGCTGCTCAGGAGGTGATACAGTGTCTGTGAACCTGTGCCTTGTGGAATAGGAACAGTTCTTTTTTAATCAGAGGCACCTGAGCTCATATATTAAGTTGGCATACTAAGGTGACAGTGGTCAGAACTCAATCAAAGATGGTACTAAGCAGAGGATCTGATATAATTCACAGGATGTCCTTGCAACTAAATCCATAAAGTGCTGGGAACAACATGGAAGGAAGGATTCTCTGTGGACTGAAGTGTCAGCTGTAGCAGGGAGGCCACCTTGTTCCTCAGCATTCCTGTTGTTGTTGAGTGGCTCAGTCATGTCTGACTCTTTGCGATCCCATGGACTGCAGCACACCAGGATTCCCTGTCCTTCACTATCTCCTGGAGGTTGCTCAAACTCATGTCCATTGAGTTGATAATGCCATACAATCGTCTCATCCTCTGTCGTTTGCTTCTCCTTCTGCTTTCAATCTTTCCAGCATCAGGGTCTTTTCCAGTGAGTCAGCTCTTCGCATCAGGTGGCCAAAGTATTGGAGTTTCAGTTTCAACATCAGTCTTTCCAGTGGATATTCAGTGTTGATTTCCTTTAGGATTGACTGGTTTGATCTCCTTGCCATCCAAGGGATTCTCAAGAGTCTTCTCCAACACCACAGTTCAGAAGCATTCATTCTTCAATGCTCAGCCTTTCTTATGGTCCAGCTCTCACATCCATACATGACTACTGGGAAAACAATAGTTTTGACTGTATGGAATTTTGTTGGCAAAGTGATGTCTTTACTTTTTAATACACTGAGTTTGTCATAGCATTTTTCCTGAAGAGCAAGCATCTTTTAATTTCATAGCCACAATCGCTGTCCACAGTGATTTTTGAAACACAAGAAAACAAAGTCTTTCACTGTTTCTACCTTTTCCCCATCTATTTGCCAGGAAGTGATAGGACCAGATACCACGATCTTAGTTTTTTAAAGGTTGAGTTTTAAGCCAGCCTTTTCACTCTCCTCCTTCACCTTCATCAAGAAGCTCTTTAGTTCCTCTTCACTTTCTGCCATAAGGGTGATGTCATCTGCATATCTGAGGTTATTGGTATTTTTCCTGGCAATCTTGATTCCAGCTGTGATTCATCCGTCTCTGATCACTTCTCCTTTTACTCACTCCTCTCTCCCACTGGCTTTCTGTCTGGATCTGAACGTGTGGAACCAGCATCTTCCTCAGGTCCTTTGCAGTGATTGTTCCTCTGCCTTCACTCTAGTGAGTGCCTTCTCCTAGAATCAAACTAGGTCCTTCTCTTCCTTTCTTAATGTCTCCTCAAATAAACCCTTGTTTTCAGCCCTTGTCTGAGCACTCAGAATAAAATAATGTCTCCTACTACTCTCTCCTTTACACATGTTTCTGTTTTCTTTATACATCTGTCACCTTCTAACATATTATATATTTATTTGAATATCATCTTCCACTATCCTTGGATTGTGAGAGATTTGTTTTTAAATGTGTCTCAAATGTAGAGATATTTTATCCCATATGTGTGCACATATTTATCTCTTATAGGTACTTAGAATATGTATGTTCTCAACATGTTTCTCAATAAAACAGTAAAACATGAACTGCTTGGAAATATGCTCTAATAGGACAAAAATTTTGTGTTAGTGGTGAAATGAGGTATACCCTCAAGGAGAATTTATCTATATAGAACATATTAACATCAATTTTTTGTCATCAAAATGGAGATTACAGTAGTTTAGCTATTTAAGTAATGTCAGTTTGAGTGAAAATTATCATGTTATATATATATTTTTCCCAATTGTCACATCCATCATATGGAACCAGAGAACAAGACACAGATTTTAGAATTTCTCCTTTTGGGATTCTCAGAGGAAACAGAACTGCAGCCCATCATATTTGGGATTTTCCTCTCCATGTACCTGATCACTGTTTGGAAATCTGCTCATCATCCTGGCTGTCATCTCAGACTCCCACCTCCACACCCCTATGTACTTCTTCCTCTCCAACCTGTCCTTTGTAGACATCTGCTTCACCTCTACCACCATCCCAAAGATGTTGCAAAGCACTCAGACACAGAGGAAAGTCATAACCTATGAAGGCTGCATCGTCCAGGTGTATTTTTACTACTCTTTGCAGGATTAGATGATTTTCTCCTGACTGTGATGGACTATGACCAGTATGTGGCCATCTGTCACCCCCTGCACTACACAGTCATCATGAGCCCCTGGGTCTGTGGGCTGCTCTTTCTGGTATTCTGGATCATGAGTGCCTTGTTTTCCTTGTTACACAGCTTAATGGTGTTGCAACTGTCATTCTGCTCAGACTTGGAAATCCATCACTTTTTCTGTGAAATCAAATGGCTGATCCAACTTGCCTGTTCTGACCCATTTCTCAACAATATAATTGTGTATTTTGGATCGATAATTCAAGGGAGTGCTCCCCTTACTGGTATCCTTTACTCTTACTCTAAGATGTTGTCCTCTATCTGTGGACTCTCATCAGCTAAGGGGAAGTATAAAGCATTCTCCACCTGTGCATCTCACCTCTCGGTTGTCTCCTTATTTTACTGTTCGGCCTTAGGAGTGTACCTTAGCTCTGCTGCTACCCACAGCTTACACTCAAGTGCAATTGCCTCGGTGATGTACACTGTGGTCACACCCATGCTGAACCCCTTCATCTACAGTCTGAGAAATAAAGACATAAAGAGGGCTCTAAAAAGATTCTTTGGAATGGAAGCATTTATAAAAGAGCCATTTGCCCTTGGGCTGAAGAACTGCCCATGATAGGAGGGCTCAAAGCCTCATAGGCATGTGATTCTTTGATTAGATTGTGATAATAGCAAAAGTTTCTTCAATTTATTGTCTGATATTTCCCTTTCTTTGATTTCAACTTCTCTATACAATTTTAAAAACATCTTTTATTAACTTTTCTCTTTTCTGTTATCTAAGTTTTTTCTTTTGTCACTTTTCTGCTTTCTGAAATTGATTCAAAACCTCATGTGAAACCTATATGTAAATTCACATTTATCCCATGAGACTTCACACATTTCTTAAAAATAAATTCTTCTGAAATGATACACTTTATACTGACTAATTTTTCTTTCTTTTTACTAAAAGAATAATCATGAATTTTGATACTTCTATGGGAAAAAGCTAACTTGAAAACCAAACCAATTACATAATTTCATAGGAGAGTGAAATATGAAACTACAGTCTATGATGTTTTAGGTCTTCATACCTTGGAAAGTCACTACCATAACTGCTCTTTCCAAAAATGTAGATGTTAGCAGATAGTGTATTTCATAAAAGGTCACCTGATTTTATTCCCTAACAGTGTACTAGTCTCTATTTATTAATAGCTCAGTGTCCACATTGCCTTCAGGAGTTACTGGTAAAACTGAGCATCAGATGCATGTCTCTAAATGACATCTATGTGAAACAAAGATTTCAATAAAGAGTTTGACATAATAAGACCTAGAGTCAGAGAAGACCTTAAGTATGATGTAGCAAAAATTTGTGTCAGATTATATCTTTGCAAGCGATTTTTTCATGGTGTCCATTTACTTATTGATGTATGTGATTTAGTGTCTGTTTGTAAAGGGGTTTATCATTGAGGTGAAGGATTTTTTTGGTATAATTATATTGTTCTGCTTGAAAACTTCCATTGTTACCTACAATTAAATGACTCCTTCCGTTTCTCTAGATGAAGCATTTCTCCCATTCCATTTCTGAAATAACCAATAAAAGAGCTGTGAATGAATAATATAAATACCATATTTATATGATGTACATGATATATATAATATTATATATATGATATATATCTCCAAATTATGGCTCTCTAGATTTAAATTCCCATCTAGTCCTGTGATAAAGGTACAAGTTTATCAAAAATATGCATATCCTTTTAAACTTTCTTGCTTACCTACAAGGAAACCTAAATGGAATCCTTTTTAAATAAAATTGTATGACATAAACTTGAATAATAGGGTAGTCATGAATGATATTCATATCACAACAATTGCCTTTCCTTCAGTCCTATTCACTTGGGCTATAGTATTAGTTAGCTGTTGCAACATAGCACATCATCCTAAAAGCAATGATTTAGTGTAACGAATCTTTTATCTAATGAGTTTCTGTAATGGGGAGTTGATCTGAGTTATGATTGTTTCCTCAAGGATCGACTATCAGCTGTCAGGCTCTGTTTTGTGTTTTAAAGGCTCCTCCACAATGGTGTGTGCATTTGTAGTGGTCTTCTGTCTTGAACAACTTTATGTCAATTTCTTCCTTTTATGTAAGTAGGTTAGTCTTTAGTTTATTGTGGATGGTGATTAGATGAGAGTTGGACCACAAAAAAGGCTGAACACCAAAGAATTGATGCTATCCAACTGTGGCACTGGAGAAGACTCTTGAGAGTCCCTTGGTCTGAAAGGAGATCAAACCAGTCAGTCCTATAGGAAATCAACCCTGATGATGAGGCTGAAGCAACAATACTTTGGCCACCTGATGCAATGAGTCAACTCATTGGAAAAGACCCTGATGCTGGGAAAGATTGAATGTAAAAGGAGAAGGAGGTGGCAGAGGATGAGATGGTTGGATTTCATCATTGACTCAATGGACATGAATTTGAGCAAGATCTGGGAGATGGCAAAGGACAGGGAAGCCTGCAGTGCTGCAGTCCATGAGGTTGCAAAGAGTTGGACATGACTTAACGACTGAACAACAGTTTTTGGTTTATAAGAAAAACAAACAAAACTGGATTTCTCAAATGTTAATTGCTATATTTAAATTTCGCTGTTCCTAAATCCATATATGTCACTTTCTTCCCAGTTAGAGGAGTTGTCTCTCACCAATTTCTGTGTGATTAAAATACTACCCTTAACAATGCACAGACAAAAATTTTAATTCTTAACTCCATGCATGGTTTTCCCATGGAATTCGCCAGGCAAGAATACAGGAGTGTGTTGCCATTCCCTTCTCCAAGGGATTATCCCAACCTAGAAATTGAACCTGCGTATCCTTCATTGCAGGTGGATTCTTTACCATCTGAGATATACGTTAGCAGGAGCAGCTTATGATTGGACAAATATCTATATTAGATTTCTATTGCTTCTTTAACAAATTACGACACAAGCAAGTTAAAAGAAGTACCTATCATAAAGTTCTATGAGACAAAAATCCTGAAGTCTCAATGAGCAAAAATGGAGATGTCTGCAAGACTGTGATCCTTCTGGATGCTCCAGAGAGAATGCACTCAATATGTTGTTAATATTTTACTTCTAGTGGTAACCAGCATCGCTTAACTCATGGTCCCTCCTCTGTCTTCAAATCCAGATGCCTACAATGTTAAATGTCTGACTCCAATTCTTCTTCCTTTCTCTTTCACATTTAGAAAATCTACTGTGATTATATTAGTCCAAACTGCATATCTGTGTTAACATTCTTACATCAAGATCAACTGTATTTCATCAGCTATTGTAATTAAGCCAGTTATGTAAGGTAGGATTTTCCAAAGTTCTTAGCATGTGAACATCTTTTGGAGGATCTTATTCTGCCTACTGCAAAGTCTTTTTCTTTTTTTTTATGGTGGTTTTATTTTATTTTTTTTATTTTTTAAATTTTAATTAGAGGCTAATTCTTTACAATACTGTATTGGTTTTGTCATACATTGACATGAATCCACCCCGGGTGTTATGTCACTTAAGAATATTTCTATAAAAATCAACAAAAACTTTATCACTACCTATAAAAATGAGTGAAAATCTTTCAAAATTACATACATGGAAGGGACTTCCCTGGTGGTCCAGTGGTTAAGGATCTGTGTGTCCAATGCAGGGGACACTGGGTCCTATCCCTGGTTGGGGAATTAAGGTCTCACATACCATGTGGCCAGAAAATAAAAGAAAACAAACAAACAAAAGACACCCTGAATTGTTTTCAAAATTACATACAAGGAAGATTGTGTTGAATACCTTAGTCTATGCATAACTGAATCTAACATAGGATTACTTATTTGCTACCCAAACTGTGATTCAGATGAGGACCTGAAGCATCAACACTTAGCATCTTTTAGAAATGAAGGGTCTGTGGGACCCTGATCAGACCCGCTGAAAAATAATTTGAACTTGAACTACAATCCTTGGTAATTTGTAAGAATAGTGAATTTAGAGAAATGCTACTCTGGAATAAATTTTCTCACCTTCATAGTGTTGATCTTTCAATTAAGTTCATTTGCCCAGTCACGTCTGACACTTTGTGACCCCATGGACTGCAGCACGCCAGGCTTCCCTGTCCATCACCAACTCTTAGAGGAAAACATAGGCAGAACACTTGATGACATAATTCAATCCCACTCCTAGGCATGTACCTTGAGGAAACCAAAACTGAAGAAGACACATGTGTTCCGTAGTTCCATGCAGCACTGTTTACAGTAGCTAGAACATGGAAGCAACCTAGATGTCTGTCAACCGATGAATGGATAAAGTAGTGCGGTACATATAGACAATGGAATATTACTCAGCCATAAAAAGGAGTGCATGTGAGTCAGTTCTGATGAGGTTGATGAACCTAGAATTCTACGGGCTCAAGCAAATAAAAATCCTAAGTCTAGCCCAGATACAAAGGTGGAGAGAGAGACACCTCCTCCTAATGAAAGGTGCTTCAGTGTCACATTTCAAGAGACTTGGGCACAGAGAAAGCTCCACTTAGGGCCATCTCAACAAACAGGTATAATTTCAATTCAGTAACGTTTTATTTTTCTTCCAATTTTAACAGATGAATGATCTTAGAAAACACCGATGTATATGTGTCTGTCTTTTTTTTTTCATTTATTTTTAATGATGTATCATTCATTGAGATAATGTCATATAAGTTTCATGTGTACAAACATTTCTTTTTTTACTTCTCTGTACAGGACAGAGCACTCCCAAGCAAAACTTGTTTCCACTCATCAAGATAATGTCGATCCCCTTTAAGCAATTCACCCTCCCCTCAGTTCCCTTTCCCTCATGTAGAGAACTCTATTCTCTGTATCTACATGTTAGATCTTGTTTGCTTTGGAGTGCTCATTTACTAGCTTTGTTTGTTTGTTTGTTCTATTTCACATTTGAGTGAAATCAAAGGATGTTTGTCTTCCTCTATCTGATTTATTTTACTTAGTAAAACACCCTTAAATTTCATCCATGTTGTTGCAAATGAAAGGTTTCATCTTTTTCATTCCGAGTAGTATTCCATTGTGTGTGTGTATGTATGTATATATATATATATATATATATATACTTATATACAGATATATAACATCTTTTTTATACATTCATCCATTGCTAGAAAGTGAAAGTCACTCAGTTATGTCTGAGTCTTTGCCACCCCATGGACTATACAGCCCATGGAATTCTCCAGGCCAGAATACTGGAGTGAGTAGCCTTTCCAACCCAGTGTCTCCTGTATTGCAGGCAGATTATTTACCAGCTGAGCCACAAGGGAAGTCCATACATTGATGGGCCTAGATATTTTCCTTGTATCTTGACTATTTTAAATCTTACTGTGATCAACTTAAGGGTGCATGCATCTTTAAAAACTAGTGCTTTCATGTTTGGGAATAAATACTCAGGAGTGAAATAGCTGAATCATATGATAGTTCCTAATTATTTGGGGAATCTTTACTTTGTTTTCCATTGTAGCTGTACCAATTTAAATTCACACCATCAAGGCACACATATGTGGACAATTAGCTTATAATAAGCAATATTTGATAGAGAAAAGATATTCTCTACAATAAAAAGTTTTCCCTTTTCTCCATATGATCACCAACATTATTTCTTGCCTTTTTGATAATGCCATTGTAACAGGCATGAGATAAATTCTCATTGTGGCTTTGATTTGCATTTCCTTAATAATTACAGTAAGTTCCTTTCATATTAAAATTCAAGTTGCTAACTTTTAAAATGTGACCATGTGTTCCCATATCCAGCTATGTAAGTTAGTTAACATGTCTGGCATTATCTGTAAGAGTTAGGTACCTAGGCTAACTTTGTTGGACTCACAAACACACTTTTGGAACAGAAGTCGTTTGTAAGTAGGGGACTTTTTAGAGTGATATTACATATTTCTTTCTGTGTCAGCTGGTCATCTGTGTGTCTTTTTTGAGAGCTTCCCTGGTAGCTCAACTGGTAAAGAATCCACCTGCAATGCAGGAGACTCCAGCTTGATCCCTGGGTCAGGAAGATCCCATGGAGAAGGAATAGGCTACCTACTCCAGTATTCTTGAAAAAAAAAGATCTATTAAGATTCTCTGCTCATTTTAAAATCTAGTTCTTTTGTTGCTGTTGTTATGTGAGTTATTTGTATATTTTAACATCAACTGCTTATCAGATATATCCCTTGTAAATATCTTCTTCCATTTGGTAGTTTGTCTTTTCATTTTGTTAATGATTTCCTTTTCTATACAATGCTTTCTCAGTATTATACAGTATCATTATTTATTCTTGGTTTTGTTTCCCTTGCCTAAGGAGATATATATCTAGAAAAGATATTACTAAAACCAATGTCAAAAAGCTTACTGGCTTTGTCTTCTTTTAGGTGTCCTATGGATTTAGTCCCAGAGCTTATAGGCTGTGTTTTCTTTTAATGTTTTATAAATTCAACCCCAAGGAAGTTAGAAGCAGCAGGAGAGGTGGCACCAACTCTGGCACACCAGCATCGGTTCCTGCAGCATAGGAAGGAGCAGAGGTGGCAGTGGGGCATGGGACCCCGTCCCCCAAGCTGCCTAGGTGTCCATGACCCTGTGTCCCCTGCTGCCAACCTCCATATCTGCAGTGTTAGAGCTGGCAAAGCTTACCACACTGGACATGCCACATCACCCCTACTACCCCAGCTCCACCGACTACCATCATCCTGCCCCATATGGCAGCAGAAGCTATGACTCAGAAGATCTCAGAGAAGCTACACAGAAAAGCATTACAAGCATATCAGAAAACTACCCACCCAGCGTCCCAAGCAGCACACCAGAAGCACTGACAGCATCAAGGTACCATACCCCAGAGGCACAAAAGCAATAGCTAGGGCACAGGGTAACTCCTCTGACAGAGGTCATGGAGGGTCTAAAGTGCAGATTCATAACCATAGGTGGAATTGGAAAAAAAAAAAAGCTATATCATGTCGCCACCTACTGGACAAAGATAGAAAAACATGAAAGTTCTAACCTAAATCCAGCCTGCTGAGCCCCCAGGACGTTAAAACTCAAAGTAACATTGTAAAGTAATTAGCCTCCAATTAAAATAAATAAATTTTAAAAAATAAAATAAATAAAAGTGAGCAGAAGACCTGACTAAACATTTTCCCAAAGAAAAAATATAGATGGCCAACAAGAACACACACAAAAAAAGTGTAAACATTTTTTTTAAATATCACACAAGTCAGTTATATTGAACAATTCAAACAGATTATCATATACATGTCTTCAGGTAGAGTATCCAAGAGAACATAAGTTTGAATGAATCATTCAATATAATAGATATGTGTGATAAGGAAGTGGCAAACCACTCAAGTACTTTTGCCTGGAAAATCCCATGGATGGAGGAGTGTGGTAGGCTACAGTCCACATGGTCGCAAAGAGTCAGACATGACTGAGCGACTTCACTTCACTTCAATGTTACTTTGCAAAAGATTTCATTTTCATGTTGTCCATCTATTTCGTGAACTTCCAGATGTCCAAGCTGGATTTAGAAAAGGCAGAGGAACCATAGATCAAATTGCCAACATCCATGGGATCACTGAAAAAGCAAGAGAGTTTCAGAAAAACATCTACTTCTGCTTTATAAACCATGCCAAAGTCTTTGACTGTGTAGGTCACAATAAAGTGTGGAAAATTCTTCAAGAGATCAACCTGACCTGCCTCTTGAGAAATCTATTTGCAGGTCAGGAAACAACAGTTAGAACTGGACATGGAACAACAGACTGGTCCAAATAGAGAAAGGAGTGTTTCACGGCTTTATATTTAACTTATACACAGAGCACATCATAAGAAACTCTAGGCTGGATGAAGCACAAGCTGGAATCAACATTGTCAGGAGAAATATCAATAACCTCAGATAGGCAGATGACACTACCGTCATGGCAGAAAGTGAAGAGGAACTAAAGAGCCTCTTGATGAAAGTGAAAGAGGAGAGTGAAAAAGTTGGCTTAATGCTCAACATTCAGAAAACTAAGATCATGACATCTGGTCCCATCAATTCATGGAAAATAGATCGGGAAACAGTGGAAACAGTGACAGACTTTATTTGGGGGGCTTCAAAATCACTGCAGATGATGACTTCAGCCATGAAATTAAAAGACACTTGCTCCTTGGAAGGAAAGTTATGACCAACCTGGATAGCATATTAAAAAGCAGAGACATTACTTTACTAACAAAGGTACAGCTATGTCAAAGCTATGGTTTTTCCAGTAGTCATGTATGGATGTGAGAGTTGGACTATAAAGAAAGCTGAGGGCCAAAGAATTGATGCTTTTGAATTATGGTTTGGAGAAGACTCTTGAGAGTCCCTTGGACAGCAAGGAGATCCAACAAGTTCATTCTCAAGGAAATCAATCCTGAATATTCATTGGAAGGACTGATACTAAAGCTGAAACTCCAGTACTTTGGCCATCTGATGTAAAGAACTAACTCATTTGAAAAGACTGATGCTGGGAAAGATTGAAGGCAGGAGAAGAAGGGGATGACAGAGGATGGTTGGATGGCATCACTGACTCAATGGACATGCGTTTGAGTGAACTCCGGGAGTTGGTGATGGCCAGGGAAGCCTGCAGTTCATGGGGTCGCAAAGAGTCAGACATGACTGAGCGACTGAACTGAACTGAACTTGATGCCTCAGGGGCTTCCCAGCTGACATTAGTGGTAAAGAACCCCTGGCTGCCAATGCAGGAGACTCAAGCTATGGCTTTTGATCCCTGGGTCAGGAAGATGCCCTGGAGGAGGAAATGGCAACTCACCCCAGTATTCTTGCCTGGAGAATCCCATGGACAGAGGAGCCTGGCAGGCTACAGTCAGAAAGGTCACAAAGAGACATAACTGAGCAAAGCATGGACACACATGATAGGTATTGTGGAAACAAAACTGAATAAGCAATAGAATCCTAAATAGACGAATAAAATACAGTGACAACTAGCAAGATACAGTGTATGTCAACGTCCGAAATATCAGAAAGAGCAGCTAAGGTGGTGATGCAAAGGAATGATGTACACAGACATACAGTCAGTGGTCTGAAATTTTCCTTGTTATAAACACACAGATAGCCGTGAATGTCTTCAGTAGTTTTCCCTGAATTGGAGCAGTACAACTCATGACTATTCTTTATTAAAATAACTCTTGGATAAGGGGGAAATCACTAAGCTTAATCAAATGGGTTACATAAATTGTATGAAAGAGGTGAGGTCAAATAAATGGAAATTTCAAGAAATTAAGGAAGGAGCAACATCTTCTTCCACAGTCTGATCTCAAAAATTGCAAGTTCTGCCTGTGAGGTTTTACATCTTTTAGTCAGGCTCCCTTCTTCAGCTTAGAACAAATGGTCTTTTAATCATTGTCCTCCTAAAGAATGCTTTCAGAGCGGCCTTTCCTCAGTTCCTCAGACTGTAGATGAAGGGGTTCAGCAAGGGGGTGACCACAGTGTACATCACTGAGGCTGTTGCACTTGAGTGTGAGCTTTGGGTAGTAGCAGAGCTAAGGTACACTCTTAAGCATGTACAATAAAATAAGGAGACAACCGAGAGGTGAGATGCACAGGTGGAGAATGCTTTATACTTCCCCCGAGCTGATGAGATTTCACATATGGAGGAAACTATCCTAGAGTAAGAGTAAAGGATACCAGCTAAGGGAGCACCTCCCAGCAGGACAGTTGCAAAATAAATCACCATCTCATTAAGAAAGATGTCAGAAAAGGCAAGTTGGACCAACTGTTCGAGTTCACAGAAATAGTGAGGGATTATCACCTCTCTGCCAAAGGACAAACTCAACACCATTAAAGTTTGCAAGAAGGAATGCAGGGCACTGATGACCCAGGACACCAGCACCAGCGCTCCACAGAGCCGGGGCTCATGATGACCGTGTAGAGCAGGGGGTGGCAGATGGCCATGAAGCGGTCATGGGCCATCACAGTCAGGAGGAAGTCATCCAACCCTACAAACAGTGCAAAAAAATACACCTGGGCAATGCAACCTTCATAGGTGATAACTTTGTTCTGGGTCTGGATGTCCCACAGCATCTTTGGGATGGTGGTGGATGTGAAGCAGATGTCTACAAAGGACAGGTTGGAGAGGAAGAAGTACATGGGTGTGTGGAGGTGGGCGTCTGCACTGACGGCCAGGATGATGAGGAGATTTCCAATTACAGTGATTAGGTACGTGGAGAGGAAGGCCCCAAATATGATGGGCTGCAGTTCAGATACCTCTGAAAATCCCAGAAGAAGAAAACCTGAAACATGCGTTAGGATCCTTGGTACCATGTGGTGGAGGTGACATAAAGGAAAGGGGAAAATATGTCTAATTTTCACAAAAATGACATTGCTCACATCATTGAAAAACTGCTATTTCTATTTTGCCTAATTATATTTAAATATATTTGCTTAACTAAGTTCTCCTTTGTTTATGGATTTGCGCCCCACCCTGCTTATTTAACTTATATGCAGAGTACATCATGAGAAATGCTGGGCTGAAAGAAGCACAAGCTGGAATCAGGATTGCCGGGAGAAATATCAATAATCTCAGATATGCAGATGACACCACCCTTATGGCAGAAAGCGAAGAGGAACTAAAAAGCCTCTTGATGAAAGTGAAAGAGGAGAGCGAAAAAGTTGACTTAAAGCTCAACATTCAGAAAACTAAGATCATGGCATCTGGTCCCATCACTTCATGGGAAACAGATGGGGAAACAGTGGAAACAGTGTCAGACGTCTAGTCAAGGCTATGGTTTTTCCAGTAGTCATGTATGGTTGTGAGAGTTGGACTGTGAAGAAAGCTGAGCACCGAAGTATTGATGCTTTTGAACAGTGGTGTTGGAGAAGACTCTTGAGAGTCCCTTGGACTGCAAGGAGATCCAACCAGGAGCATATGGGGAAGAGGAAGGTGGGAGGGGGGTTCAAGAAAGGGAACACATGTACACCCGGGGTGGATTCGTGTCAATGTATGGCAAAACCAACCAATATATTAATGTAAGGTAATTTGCCTCCAATAAAATTAAAAAATTAAAAAATTTAAAATAAAATAAAGGAGATCAGACCTGGGTGTTCATTGGAAGGACTGATGCTGAAGCTGAAACTCCAATACTTTGGCCACCTCATATGAAGAGTTGACTCACTGGAAAAGACCCTGATTCTTGGAGGGATTGGGGGCAGGAGAAGAAGGGGACAACAGAGGATGAGATGCGTGGATGACATCACCGATTCGATGGACATGAGTTTGGGTAAACTCCGGGAGTTGGTGACGGACAGGGAGGCCTGGTGTGCTGAAATTCATGGGGTCACAAAGAGTCGGACACGACTGAGAGACTGAACTGAACTGACTGAGGGAATTTCTGTGTCATCTGGAATTCACAAGATTGTCCCAGTTGCTGCTTTTTCCCCGGGATGTCATCTATTCCGCAGAAGAAATACTTTCATTCATTTGGGGATTATAAACTGAGTGATGATCATGTTCCAGGTGTGTCTTGGCTATGAGTATAGGGCTCTAAAACACAAAATCTCTAAGAATCCAGTCACAAAGTAAACATAAGCAAGTCATATATGTGTGTGTGTATGTGTGTGTGCTCAGTGACTTCTTTCCCATTCTATGCACTGTAGCCCGCCAGGCTCTTCTGTCCATGAGGTTTTCCAGGCAAGAATATTGGAGTGGGTTGTCATGCCCTCCGCTGGGGATCTTTCCCACCCAGAGATAGAACCCCGGTCTCCTGAGTCTCCTACATTGCAGGTGGGTTCTTTACTGCTGAGCTACCAGGGAAGTCCATATATATGTGAATATATATTAAATATATACATATATATATAACTTATAGGTTATATATAACTTTTTAATGGTGACTGTTGCTATGAAGAAAACTGAAAGGTTTTAGGGAAAGAGTAGAGAAGACATGCTATTTTTTAGATTCAAGAATGAAAGACTAGGAGCCATGAACATATCAGGTGAAGTGTATGCTTAGCAGGGAGAATAGCCTGTGCAAATGCACTGAGGAAAGTGTTTGTTTAAGGTGTTCAAGAGAAAAAAGGAAGCCAATGTGGGGAGGGTGTAGGGCAAGAGGGAGTGAGGAGAGATGCTGTCAGAGGACGCTGAGGGACAAGGTGACCTCTGTGGTGGTGCTGAAACTTCAAATCATAAGACTTTCATCCACCTCATGTAACTAGTACTTTATGAAATTGTTGCCGAGATATCCAATGTGTTTAAATGGATCCCTTTTGTTGACTGAGTTCTGACCTCTGTGTATGAGTCACCTTGCTGTGTTCAGCTGCTTCAGTCATGTCCAACTCTTTATGACCCCATGGACTGCAGCCTGCCAGGCTCCTCTGTTCATGGGATTTTCCAGTCAAGAATACTGGAATGGGTTGCCATGCCCTCCTTCAGGGGATCTTCCCAACCCAGGGACTGGACCCAGGTCTCCCACATTGCAGGCAGATTCTTAGAGTCACCTTGGAATATATGAACTCAGCACCACCTCTGTGAGGACTTCTCATACTCCACCAGGCACCACACACACACACACATGCACAGGCGCACACACACACACATGCACACATGTGCACGCACACACACACACACAGGCGTGCACACACACACATATACAGTAAACACTGACCACCTAAGCTTTGTTACTTCTATGTTTTTCACCCCTCATCCCTGACTACCTTGATTAAGTTAGAGTTTGATACAACCCCCATTGATAAGATCAGGTTATGTAAAATGGTATCCAAAAATTGCAGTTTGTAAATATTCTTGGTACCAATATACTTGGGATTCAATTTTGGTATGGCCATTTTACACTTGTATTAAAGATCATTAAAATGTAGTTGAATGTGAACCTATGGGTTGCCAGGGGGAAAGATGAGGGGAAGGGACAGTTAGAGAGTTTGGGATCGACATGAACACAATGCTATATTTAAAGTGGATAACCAACAAAGTCCTGCTGTATAACACAGGGAACTCTGCTCAGTGTTATGTCTCAGTCTGGATGGAATGGGAGTTTGGAGGAGAATGGATATATGTATAAGTATGGCTGAGTCCCTTTGCTGTTCACCTGAAACTGTCACAACATTGTTAATTGGATATACTCCAATATAAAATAAAAAGCTTGTTCAATGAATGTACATGTCTATATATGTATCTTGTCTCAAAACTTGAACTTTAAGGTATATGTATACATCAAGAGACAGAGAGGGATTGGGGAGGGGGTAGAGAGAGAGAGAAATGGACACAAGAGGGAATAAAGACCTAACAAACTCAAATGTCTCCTGAGAGACTGTGGTAAAGAGCTTTCTTTGGTTCTGGTGACATTTCATGTGCTGTTTATTACCCACCCCACCCCCGGATGTCCAGGAAAAATAATAACAAATCAAAAATATATTTATTCAAATGATAAAATAGTGCTATCATTATGATTTGAAACATTTGCAGATTGGATAGCCCAACAGAAAGTGAGCAAGAGGACTGAGTCAACATTTCACAAACTGATATATAGAAGGCAGAATGAAATATGCATTGAATATTGACCTTCTTTAATATCAGGCAGCAATATTTATTTTTCTGGGGCTGCTTAATAACTATTTGACTAATTAGTCTTATAGGTCTGACAACAGACAAGGCAAGACTCTCCCTTTTCATATGGGGCATCATCTCTTTGTTATGCTTGGGTTTTGATAGCTTTTCCCATAAGTCATATGGGCACACTTTAGTCCTAGTTCTGCTCTTCATCCAACAACTAATGATCTGTATGGTCCATCCACATTAAACCTACCCACAGTGTAACAATTCTATTCTTATCACTGAGTAACGTCCTTCGTAATAGTCATCTGAGGACATTGAATTACACACACGTTTCTTTCATTGTACTCTGTCTTCCTAATCATAATGCAAGATCCAAAACAGGAAGTAAATTCACCTGTTTTGCTCACCCTTGCATTGTAATGAAGTGTGTGAATAGATGTACAATTGTACCAAAAGTAATTTAGAAAAATGAAAAGCCAGGTTGAGTAATACTCCATTGTGTATATGTACCACAGCTTTCTTATCCATTTGTCTGCAGATGGACATCTAGGTTGCTTCCATGTCCTGGCTATTATAAACAGTGCTGCGATGAACATTGGAGTACATGTTCCAATTCTGGTTGACCCAGAGGGATGATATGGGGAGGGAGGTGGGAGATTGGATTCAAGATGGTTCAAGATGGGGAACACATGTACACCCGGGGTGGATTCATGTCAATGTATGGCAAAACCAACCTATACAATAAAAATAAATAAATAAAATAAAAAAAAAATTTTTTTTTAATTATAAAATAAAATAAATTTTTTAAAAATTTTAATAAATAATTTTAAGAAAGAAAAGAAAAGCTAGGAAGTAAAAATATTAAGTAGGTAATATTTAATAGGTTAAATAGTATGATTCTGAAGCAAGTGTAATAAACAAAATTAAATGAAGTATTGAAAATTAATTGAACAGCAAATATAACAGTAATGATTTATGACATTGATATGGATTAATGGCATTGACAGTGACCTAGAGATAAAAATAATATGATATATTATGTTCATAGAATGTTTTGGTATGTAATCTCCCTTCCACTCACTCGCCAATGTAACTAAAATATTCTTAAAATTTTTGGTCAAGAATATGCCCCAAAAGTCTATTGAAAAGCAACCATTTATTTAAAAAAAAAGTATTTCAAAGTCTATTTACTATAGAAAAAGTGACATGTACTATATGGGTATATAATAATAACAGGAAAATCAAAATTGTGACCACATACACAACGTTTAGCTCTAATTCAGTATATGAATTGAGAAAGAAATGCAGAATCTCTTTCATATCATTCTCCTGTGGAAAATATATTTGTCAGTTTGGGGCTGAGTGCTTCTGAACTAGGAGTCCTCTCTGACTTGTCTGGCAGAAAATGTAAAGTGTTACATTTTAAGGAAAAAATTGAAGATAGCAATAAATGTTCAAAATACAGGTGTTCTTTAATTCAGGGTTCCCCAGAGTTGGCACAACTGACATTCTGAACCAGATCATTATTTGAGGTGAGGGTCTGTCCTGTGCATTGTGGGATGTTTACAGCATCCCTGACATTTATCGAGCCCTTAATATGTCACAGTCATAAAAATCTCTGGACACTGTTAAATGTACCCTGGGGGACGAAGTCATCCACAGTTAGAGCCAGAATTTGAAATTCACTTTCTTATATTTTTGTAGTATTGATATACTAGAAATGGAGAAAACATAACTGATTGCTAGATTTGACCACACAAAATTTACATAGACTCACAATTCCTCTCAAATACATCTGTACCTAATAAGAGAACTAAATGGCAAATAACCAGTTGATGAGAGAAAAAAAATCCCATCGTAAAAGTCATAAAAGAATGCCTTCAATTCATTCTACATCACTCCAAAGCTAATACCTGATATCCTCAGGACTTCCCAGGGGGCATTAGTAGTAAAGAACCTCCCTGCCAATGCAGGAGATGTGAGAGATGCAGTTCGATCCCTGGGTCAGGAAGATCCCCTGGAGGAGGAAATGGCAACCCACTCCATTATTCTTGCCTGGAAAATCCCATGGACTGAGGAGCCTGGTGGTCTGCATAGGATTACAAAGAGTTGGACAAAACTGAACCAATTTAGGAAGCACACATGCACAATATCTTTCACCCCAATTAGTTAATAAAACGTTGGACAAAAGTTCTACTTTTACTAGAAGCACTTTATGCCTCTCATCCCTCTTCTCTTTGGGCTTCCATTCCTATCATTTATTTGGCACCACTGAACATTGTTGTTGAATTCAATGTCCACTTTTCTTTCTAGCATCATAAAATATATTGATATTTTAATCAACCAAGCAAACAGCCATAGTGGTCTCTGGACTCTGAGTTAGGATGAGTTGTTTCTCATGTAAATTTTTTGGATTTCATTTTATCTGAACATTTTTAGCAGTATCTTTTGAGGTCTCAGACTCACCTGCATGGGACTATGAACAGAGGGCTCCTTATGGAAGTCTGAATCCCTTCTGGGTGGATGATGATGGAGACTGAAGCTCTGTCTTCAGATGAGAGCAGGAAGGAGGGGTCAAGCATTGGTTCTTTACTCAGACTTATGACTCCAAATGCAACAGTTAGTGTACTCCACATCCAGGCTGTACAAGCTCAGGGATACAGCAGAGGAGGTATTTACAACTCTCTATCATGTGCTCATTAGGTACATTTCCCTCTTGGGAAATGACCTACAGGCACATGAATTCCCTGTGGGACTTGGTCTGGACAAAAAGTTATTTTTTCTTTTCCTGTTCATTCTCTGTTCCCAGGAGACCAGGTTATAAGCCAGGCAAATTCAGTTTTTATTAATCCTTCTCCATTATCTCTACTCCTGCCAGAGTCTAAACTCCCAGCATCTTATCCCAACCCCAAATTTGAGTTTTCTCCAGCAAGTGAGACTGAGGCAACTGTCTTGGATAGTTCTCTTTGCTGGTCACTGCAATGACATTTTTCAAGGACACAGCCCATAATATTCTTGTAAAAAATTTATTTCCCTCTTTATAAGAGGGACTACTTTGTTTCTTTAGTGCAAAACATTGGGCAGTGCGCTTTGGTTTCTCACGTGTGTGAGTGTGTGTGTCCTGTGTGTGTGTGTGTGTGTGTGTGCTCAGTCACTCAGTATGTCTGCTCTTTGAGAACCCATGAACTGTAGATCACCAGGCTTCTCTGACCATGGAATTTTCCAGGCAAGAATATTGGAGTGGGTTGACATTCCCTACTCCAGGTGATCTCCCCAACCCAGGGATCAAATTCACGTCTCTTGTGTCTGCTGCACTGGCAGGCAAATTCTTCACCATTGCACCACCTGGGAAGCTCAGTTGAAACCATTAGGAATTCCATACTTATATCTAAAACAAATAGTTGCCATTTATCCCCTCATTATAAAATATTTTAACCTACCTTAGCACATTGTATGGATTGTCTGTTTAAATTTAGAGAAGCTTATTCTGTGAAGTATCAATAGTATAGCATATCCTCTATTCCCCATTTTAGAAATGAGACTCAGAGACATTTAATATTCTGCTTAAATTTTTAAAATTTCGAATGGGTTAACTTACATAAAGAAAAATAAAGGTAAATGATAAAACAAATTATCAAATTATTATCCTTATGATGAGAAGATTAACTTGAATTATGCTCATTGGTATGAGTAATGGCAATGGTTCTCTATATTTGGAAAAGAGAGGAAAAATTGGTGTCAGAGATAGATTTGAAGATGCTATGATGCTGGCTTTGAAAATGGAAGGACCACAAGACAAGGCATGAAGGTGCCCCTAGCTAGTGATCTAGGAAGCTAATGCCTTCTTCCCTGGAGTGTCCAGATGGGTCTCAGCTCTCCCAGATATCTTCTGTTCAGTCCAATGCAAGGAATATCAGCATCTGATCTCTAGAGCTTTAATTTTTAAAGCCATTAGTGTAGTAATGTGTTACTGAGAGACAACTCGATTCAGTTCTTTAGTTTCCCCTGGATAAAGGTATTTTGTAGTGGAACCCCACTTCAACCCCACTGAAGAAGAGAATTAGAAGCAACTTGAAATATTTATCTTACTTACTGGTTCATTGATGGACTTCCCAGGTAGCACAGCAGTAAAGAATCCACTTGCCAGTGCAGGAGAGTCGGGTTCAATCTCTGGGTTGGAAAGATCCCCTAGAAGAGGAAATGGCAACCAATTCCAGTACACTTGCCTTGAGAATTCCATGGACAGAGAAGCCTGGCAGGCTACAGTCCTTGGGGTCACAAAGAGTAGGACATGACTGAGCCTGTGTGCACACACTGGTTACATAAATGTAAATGCAGCTTTATTTTGAGGGGTTTAGAAAGGAAAAGTAATTCATATCAAAGATAAGGTCTCATATTCTATTTCAAATGTTATTATCTAGATTTCTACATTACTTAAATTACGTATTATTAAAGACATTCATTATTTTCATGTATTACTCTCCATTTTCTGCAAAGGTTATTCTCAATATAATAAATGGGAACATATATGGGTCTGTGTGCATGTACATGTTTGTGTGTGAGTGTGCTTTTTAAAATAAAATATATACAGATAATGCACACATACACCGCTTACCCTTCAATGTATTCTTTGAACTATACAAGTATTTTTACAATTTTCATTTTTTTTTTCTCATAGCATCGCTTTTCTGCATGACCTTTAGAAGTAAAGAAACAGAATGTTTGGGCATTCCCCTTATAATAATTGCATAACAAGGCAGAAAAACTTATAGTATACGACCTCAGGTTGGCTTTCCCTGTGGTAAAGAATCTGTCTGCCAATGCAGGTTTGATCCCTGGATCGGGAAGATCCCCTGGAGAAGGAAATAGCAACTGACTCTAGTGTTCTCCCAGCAAGAGGAGCAAGGCAGGCTACAGGCCAGGGAGCCTCAGAGTAAGACACGACTGTGTGATTAACAAATAAAGGGAAATTTAAAAGGAAACAAAAACAAACAAACAAAAAACTTGGCATTCATAGATATAACAAAACTTGAGTGAGTTATTTAAATTATATAAAGATGTCAAAATAAAAATATAAATTCCAATAAAAAGAGAAGAAGTATGTTCTATCTTCACAATCTGACAAAACATTGTCAACATTTGGTTAAGAATTTGAGTTCTGATATCACAGGTACTTCTTAAGCCCTAGGACAACTGGAGCCTTTATACTTACATTTCCAAAGAACATGTTTAGACCCCTCTTTAAGTTTCTATTTCTCAGACTGTAGATGAAGAGGTTCAGCGTGAGTGTGACCGCAGTGTACATCACTGAGGCTGTTGAACTTGAGTTTGAGCTGCAGGTAGCAGCAGAGCTAAGATACACCCTAAGCCTGTACAATAAAATAAGAGAGATGAGATGCACAGGTAAAAAATGCTTTATTCTTCCTCTGAGCTGATGAGATTCCGTGTATGAAGGAAACTTCCTTAGAGTAAGAGTAAAGGATACACATGAAGGAACCATCAGCCAGAAACAGAGCTCCAGAGTACATCACCACGTTATTGATAAAGGTGTCAGAACTGGCAAGTTGGATCATCTGACTGAGTTCACAGAAAAAGTGAGGGATTTCTAAGAAGGTACAGAAGGACGGTCTCAACAAACTTAAGCTTTCTAGCAAGGAATGCAGGACCCTGATGACCCAGGACACCAGCACCAGCAGTGCACAGAGCCAGGGGCTCATGATGACCGTGTACAGCAGGGGGCGGCAGATGGCCACGAAGCGGTCATCGGCCATCACTGTTAGGAGCAAGATGTCAAGTCCAACAAAAAGGAAGAAAAAATGAATGTGGGTGCTACAGCCTTCATAGATGGTAACTGTGCTCTGTGTCTGGATGCTCCACAGCATCTTTGGGATGGTGGTGGAGGTGAAGCAGAGGTCTACAAAGGACAGGTTGGAGAGGAAGAAGTACATGGGGGTGTGCAGGTGGGAGTCTGACTGGGCACCAATGATAGTGAGTAGGTTTTCAAACACATTGATCAGGTGCATGGAGAGAAAAATAATAAATAAGAGGGTCTGCAGTTCTGATTCCCCTGAAAATCCCATAAGAAGAAATTAAGAAATTGCTGTTAGGTTCCTTGGTGCCATGTGGTGGTGGTGACTATGATAAAAGGGGAAAATAACATGACTAATTTTCACATAAATTGGCATTACTGCATTGCTGAAATGCTACCATTTATATTTTACCATAAATAAGTTAATGTCAGTATTTTGTTCATGGATTTAATGCCCTGTAGGGAACCTCCTACATCATCTCTAATTAGGTATGAGTACAGGTGGCTGTGAGGATGGGATTCCATCCCCATAGTCACCTAGGGTTCCATGACTCTTCCTCCTAGTTCCACACCTGCAGTGACTGAGGTTGTTGAATCTTACCACACTGAACATATCACATGTGTGCATGCTAATTCGCTTCAGTCTGTTTGACTTTTTGTGACCAGGCTCCCTTTTCCATGAAGTTCTCCAGGCAAGAATACTGGAGTGGGTAGCCATTTCCTTCTCCAGGGGATCTTCCATACCTAGGGATCAAACCTGGGTCTCCTGCATTGCAGATGCATTCTTTACCATCTGAGCCACCAGGAACATGCCGTAGCACACTTATAACCCCAGCCCCACCACCTACCATCACTCTACCCTTATGGCATCATAGCCTGTGTCCCAGGAGTTCCCAGGTACATCAGAAAATCTACCCATCCACAGTACCAGGCAACAGGCCAGCCACACTGGCAGCAGCAATGTACCAACAATCCCAGAGACACAAGAAGCAATAGCTAAGTCTCAGGATGACACCTCTGACAGAGGCGATGGAAGGTGGAAAGAGCAGAACAATAAACAGAGGCAGTTCAGGCAAAAGAAATTTGTAACTGCTATATACCATCACCTACTTGACAATGAGAGTAAAGCCTCAAATTTTTAACTGATTCTGAACCAGGGAAAGGTAAAATCTGGATTTAGAAAAGGTAGAGGAACCAGAGATCAAATTGCCAACAACTGCTGGATCATAGAAAGAGCAAAGGAATTCTAGAAAAATATCTTCTTCTGCTTCATTGACTATGATAAAGCCTTTGACTGTGTGGATCCCAACAAACTGGAAAATTCTCAGAGATGAGAAAACCAGACCACCATATCTGTCTCCTGAGAAACCTGTTTGCAGGTCAAGAAGCAACAGTAAGAGTATTATATGGAACAACTGACTGGTTCAAAATTGGGACAGGAGTACTTTAAGGCTGTATATTGTCACCCTGCTTATTTATATGCAGAGTTCAGTTCAGTTCAGTTCAGTTCAGTCGCTCAGTCGTGTCCGACTCTCTGTGACCCCATGAATCACAGCACGCCAGGCCTCCCTGTCCATCACCAACTCCTGGAGTTCATTCAAACTCATGTCCACAGAGTCGCTGATGCCATCCAGCCATACATTACGTGAAATTCTGGGCAGGATGAATCCCAAGCTGGAATCAAGATTGCAGGGAGAAATATCAACAGCCTCAAATATGCAGATGATACCACTCTAATGGCAGAAAGTGAAGAGGAACTAAAAATCCTCTTGATTAGGATGAAAGAGGAGAGTGAAAAAGCTGGTTTAAAACTCAAAATTCAAAAAACTAAGATCATGGCATCCAGTCCCATCACTTTGAAAGGTTTGGCTGCCAGCCGAGAGCTACACTGGGATCTGTGACCTCCAGAGGAGAGGATTTTGAGTCGGGGCCAGAGACGAGGTTTGATCACTCAAAGCTTTTGTGCAATGAAGTTTTATTAAAGTATAAAAGAGACAGAGGAAGCTCTGACATAGATATCAGAAGGGGGCAGAAAGAGGCCCCTCTTGCTATTTTTTAGCAAGGAGTTATATATCTGTTAGCAAGATATCTGTTGCTAATCAAATAAAGAATCACCTCAAAACTGAAAGAGTTGCACCAGGCCCCTCTCCTATAGCACGCGTTTTGAGATTACATTGGCACAAGGTCATCCCCACCATAAAACAGTTGACATGAATCTTAAAGAAAGGCGGATTTCCAATCAAATACATAGTCTCATTAGCATAGCTTAAGAAAACATTTCCATGAGTAAGACATACTGATTTTTTGGGCCATTTTCTGTTCAAGGTTTGAGTCTTAGGCTGAACCTTTTAGAAGAAAGGCAGATTCCAAGGCAAATACATAGTTCATTAACATAGCTTAAGAAAAATATTTCCATAAGAAAAACACATTGGTTAGCTCAAGGTTTGAGAAAAGTTAAGTTAGGGGGAACCAGGTGTCATCATAACAACACAGAATTTAAAAGAAACCTCCTTTTAATTTTGTATGCTGCTGCTGCTAAGTCACTTCAGTCGTGTCCGACTCTGTGTGACTCCATAGACGGAAGCCCACCAGGCTCCCCCGTCCCTGGGATTCTCCAGGCAAGAACACTGGAGTGGGTTGCCATTTCCTTCTCCAATGTGTGAAAGTGAAAAGTGAAAGTGAAGTCGCTCAGTCGTGTCCGACCCTTAGCGACCCCATGGACTGCAGCCTACCAGGCTCCTCCATCCATGGGATTTTCTAGGCAAGAGTACTGGAGTGGCTTGCCATTGTATAGAGAAGGGAAAAAATAAAAGTCTGCCACTTGCAGTTTATTTCCTCCACTTGGGAGTACCTAGCCTTCCTACCTGTTACCCTCTCAACTTCATGACTTCATAAATGTGAGAAAAGTAGAAACAGTGACATATTTTATTTTCTTGGGCTCCAAAATCATTGTGGATATTGAGTGCAGCCATGAAATTAAAAGACCCTTGTTCCTTGAAGAAAAGCTATGACAAACCTATACAGTGTATTAGAAAGAAGAGACATCACTTTGCCAACAAAGGTCCATATACTCAAAGTTATGGTTTTTCCAGTAGTTATGTACAGATATGAGAGTTGGACCATAATAAAGAAGACTGAGAATGAAAGAATTGATGCTTTTGAACTGTGGTGTTGGAGAAAACTCTTGAGAGTCCCTTGGACTGCAAGGAGATCCAGCTAGTCCATCCTAAAGGAAATCAGTACTGAATATTCATTGGAAGGACTGGTGCCAAAGCTGAAGCTCCAATACTTTACCATGTGATGTGAAGTCAGTCTTTCCTGACTCCATGGGAAAAACCCTGATGCTGGGAAAGATTGAGGGCAAGAGGTGAAGGGGGTGAGAGAAGATGAGATGATTGGATGGCATCACCGACTCCATAGACATGAGTTGGAGCAAACTCTTGGAGAAAGTTAAGGACAGGGAAGCCTGGAATGCTGCAGTTCATGGGGTAGCTGGACATGACTTAGGGACTGAACAACAAGTTCCCTACTTCAAATGTTCCAGTAGAGGAACAGCTCATCACACACTAGAAAGAAGTACACTAACGTTACCACAGAAAGAAAATAATTCCCCAGAAACAAAACTTCAAAGCACGGGATATTGCATTCTGGTGTTAGTTTCTCAGTCATGTCTGACTCTTTGTGACGCCATGGACTGTAGCCCACCAGGCTCCACTGTCCATGGGATTCTCTGGTCAAGAATACTGGAGTGTGTTGCTATTCCCTCCTCCAGGGCATCTTCACAACTCAGGGATCAAACCAAAGTCTCCCCCATTGCAGGCAGATTCTTTACCAACTGAATTCAAAGTATCTGCCATGAAGAAACTTAACGAGCCATAAGTGAAAGTGAAGTTGCTCAGTTGTGTCCAACTCTTTGCGACCCCATGGACTATAGCCTACCAGGTTCCTCTGTCCATGGGATTTTCCAGCCAAGAATACTGAAGTGGGTTGCCATTTCCTTCTCCAGGAGATCTTCCCAACCCAGGGATTGAACCCAGGTCTCCCGCATTGTAAGCAGACGCTTTACTATCTGAGCCAACTCTGTAAGTCAATTCAATAACATAAGAGTGAAATTAATGAACAGAAGGCGTGCTTTACTAAAAAGGTTAAAACTTTAAAATGGAACCAAACAGAAATCCTAAAGCCGAATAATGAATCTCTCTCAGTCATGTCTGACTCTTTGACACTGTGGACTGTAGCCCACCAGGCTCCTCTGTGCATGGGGTTCTCCAGGTAAGAATACTGGAGTGGGTAGCCATTCCCTTCTCAGGGGCTCTTCCCAACCCAGAGATTGAACCCAGGTCTCCCTCATTGCTGGCAGATTCTTCACTATCTGAGCAACCAGGGAAGACTAAGGCTGAAAAATTAATCAAAAAACAACAACAACAAACACATACAAACAGATGAAGAAGGCACTCGAAATCATTGGAAATAAAGAGAGAATACACAACTTGAAGACAGAAATCTAAAGATGACACAAGTAGAAGAGGAGAGAGAAATGAGATACTCAAAATATGAGGAAACCTAGCAAAATCAAAATCTATCTGAATGCTTTTTTTGACAGTCAACATAAGAGTAATGGGTATCTCAGAAGGAGAAGACAGGGAAAAGGGAACAAAAAGTTTATTTAAGCAAATGGTAATCGACACTCTCCAATCCTGCAGAAGAAACAGGATATATACACTTCCATGAAGCTAAACATCATCTAATTACCTCAGTGCACAAAGATCTTCCCCAAGACACAATATTTTAAAATTGTCAAAGTCAGGAACATAAAATAATTTATAAGCAAACAGGGAAAAAGAAAGGTAACCGACATGAAACCTTCATTAGCCTACCAGCACATTTCTCAGTAGAAAGCTTATGAGACCAGGAGGGAGTGAATGTCATTCTGAAAATACTGAAAGACAAAAACTGTCACCTAAAAATACTCTACCCAGAAAAGTTACCATTCAGATATGTAGGATAAATAAAGACTTTTAGACAAACAAATGCTCAGGGAGTTCATCAACACTAGGCATGCCTTACATAGATGCTGAAAGAAACTCTTCTACCAGAAACAAAGGCAAAAGCACACAACATTTTGAGTAAGTTGATAAATAGGTGGAATTTGAAGATTCTAACACAGCATCAGAATAGGTTTAAGCATTTTTTATAGCATAAAGTGTAAAGGAGTGACAAAGCAGAAACAATAATTATAGTTACTTTGATTAGGTAACAAGTTATCAACATAAAAAGAGATTGCTGAGGTGACTAAAAGACAGAAGGGAAAGATGAAAGTATGCAACCATATGTGCAAATGAAAATAAGATGCAATCAGTGGGAAAAGGACTATTTAATCTACAAGACATTTTAAACTAACCCATAGGGCTTCCCTGGTGGCTCAGAGGTTAAAGTGTCTGCCTCTAATGCGGGAGACCCGGGTTCGATCCCTGGGTTGGGAAGATCCCCTGGAGAAGGAAACGGTAACCCACTCCAGTATTCTTGCCTGGAGAATCCCATGGACGGAGAAGCCTGGTAGGCTACAGTCCACGGGGTCGCATAGAGTCGGACACAACTGAGTGACGGAATGGAATGGTAACCATAAATCTAGAGTAGAGACATGAAACATCAGGAAAGAGAAAACTGAAAAGTGCATCATGGAAATCCACCAACTTGAAATGGCAGACAGAAACATAAGGAAAATTTCAGAATCAAAGGAGAAATAGAGTAACCATATACAAAAGAGGAAAATAGCAGGACTAAGTCTTTATCTGTCAATAATCACTTTAAATGTAAACAGATTCAACACACCAATCAAAAGTCACAGAGTGCCTGGATGGATTTAAAAAACAGACGCAGATACATTCTACCTCAAAGAGAGGCACCTCAGCTCTAAAGACAAAACTTTGCTGACTTGAAATGTATTATTGTCTTAGACTATTTGTGGACATGACTCCAATTCTCCACCTTCATCTGCATCCCCATATTTTACAAAGTGATAATAAAACACCTTCCATCAGGTCATGGAGTTTATTTCTCCACCTTTGTATCCACTCTGGACTCATGCTTTTTTTTTTTTTTCTTTTCTGCTTTTGTTCATGGAATATAGAGAAAATGATGATGTGGCTTAAGTAGACTTCATGCATTTCTGCTAATCTCTTTGGGAAAATCACCTCTGAAACATATAAATAAATCCAGGTGGGCCATCGAGAGGACTCATGGAACAGAGCTTGATTGTCCCAGCCAAGACCATGGTAGATCAGCCGACTGCTAGGTGAGCTGCCAGTATATTAGAAAAGTCAGCCAAGATCAAGGGAGCCTGCCCAGCTGACTTACAGATGAGTAAAGACACATGAGAATCCCAGCAGAAATCTCAACAATTCATTACCATAACCTTTTAGTAAAACATAATGTCAAACTATTTGCTTTCAGGATGTCTTCTTACACAGCAACCACTTATTAATACAAGAACCAAACTGAGTAGAAGTGAAGGCATTTACAAACATTTGATTCTTACTTTTAATATTTGCTTTGATATTGACACAACTTTAATACCATTCTGTTATTCAAGTTTACTTCAGAAATGTGTATTTGGCTTCACTGAGATTCCTTTCCAGGAAACCAGGGAAGTGTGGAGGGAAATGAATATTTATGGAGAAAAATATGTGATCCTGAAACACTAGACTAGACAGGAATTGAACTTCTCTTGTGTGAACTTTTCTTGTAAGTCATCCTTGATCATAATGAATGATGAGATTTATGATCATAATAGATGATATTTATAATAAACATTCACTACGCCTTAAATATGGCTATTTAGAATAGAGGGATATATTTCATTTAGAGCAATAGAAGAATTCATTTGTAGGCATAACTGGAGGTTTTCAATGAGAAACAAGAATATAATCCTATATATAACATATAAAACAAGACATCAACACTTGAACTCCAAGGTAAATCCCCCTTTACATAAATATTGATCTTCCATAACACAAGGAATAGATGTGTGGCATGAAAATAAAATATCTTGCAAGTAATATGAACTATATTTTAATATTCCTTTCCCCATATTTCACATATTTATTATTCCCAACGATTTATTCAAATTTGCATTACTTTGGAAACTCCATATGGAGATTTGTATGTGATACTGTTTTTGCCAGTGGCCAGATGACACTAGTGGTAAAGAACCCACTTGCCTCTGCAGGAGACATAAGAGATGTGGGTTCAATCACTGAATTGGGAAGATCTCCTGGAGTAGGAAATGGTAACTTGCTCCAGTATTCTTGTCTGGAAAATTCCATGGGCAGAGGAGCCTGGTGGTTTCACCATGTGGTAACAGTACATGGGGTAATGAAAGAGTCAGACACAACTTAACAACTAAACAACAAAAAGGGTGAGAATTGTGGAAATAGAGTCAGAGAATGTAACAGTGACAAGAAGAATAAAATTCAGTGACAACTTACAAAACACAATGTTTGTTGAATTCTGGAATATCAGGAAGTGCAGCTAAGGTGTTAATATACAAAGGAATGATACACACCAGTGAGAAATCAGTGGTCTGAGATTTCTCTTGTTATATACATATAAGTAACCATGAGTGCCTTTGTTGTTGCTCAGTTTTCAGTTGCCTCTGACTCTTTGCTACTCCATGGACTGCAGCGTGCCAGGCATCCCGGTCCTTCACCATCTACTGGAGCTAGCTCAAACTCATGTCCATCGAGTCAGTGATGCCTTCCAAATATCTCATCCTCTGTTGTCCCCTTCTCCGGCCTTCAATCTTTCCCAGAATCAGGGTCTTTTCCAGTGAGTCAGTTCTTTGCATCAGCTGGCCAAAGTATTGGAGTTTCAGCTTCAGCATCAGTCCTTCCAATGAATATTCAGGACTGATTTCCTTTAGGATGGACTGGTTGGATCTCCTTGCAGTCCAAGGGATTCTCAAGAGTTTTCTCTAATACCACAGTTCAAAAGCATCAGTTCTTCAGTGCTCAGACTTCTTTAAGGCCCAGCTCTTACATCCATACATGACTCCAAGATCACTGCAGATGGTGATTGCAGCCATGAAATTGAAAGACATTTGCTCCTTGGAAGGAAAGTTATGACCAACCTAGACAGCATATTAAAAAGCAGAGACATCACTTTGTCAACAAAGGTTCATCTAGTCAAGGCTATGGTTTTTCCAGTGATCATGTATGGATGTGAGAGTTGGACTATAAAGAAAGCTGAGCGCTGAAAAATTGATGCTTTTGAACTGTGGTGTTGAAGAAGACTCTTGAGAATCCCTTGGACTGCAAGGAGATCCAACCAGTCCATCCTAACGGAGATCAGTCCTGGGTGTTCATTGGAAGGACTGATGTTGAAGCTGAAGCTCCAATACTTTGGCCACCTGATGCAAAGAGCTGACTCATTGGAAAAGACCCCGATGCTGGGAAAGATTGAGGGTAGGAGGAGAGGGGGACGACAGAGGATGGGATGATTGGATGGCATCACCGACTCCATGGACATGTGTTTGGGTGGACTCCGGGAGCTGGTGATGGACAGGGAGGCCCGGCATGCTGCAGTTTATGGGGTCACAAAGAGTCAGACACAATTGAGCAACTGAACTGAACTGAACTGAGGGGACCAGACACCATGGTCTTGGTTGTCTGAATGTTGAGTTTGGGCTCGGCTTTTTCGCCCTCCTCTTTGGCCTTCATCGGGGGGCTCTAGAGTTCCTCTTCACTTGTCTGTCGTGGGGGTGGTGCCATCTGCATGTCTGAGTTTGTTGATGTTTCTCCCTGCAGTCTTGAATCCAGCTTGTGCTTTATCCAGTTTGGCGTTTCGCATGATGTGCTCAGTATGTGGGTTGGATGGGCAGGGTGACAGCGTACACCCTTGAGTACTTTCCCGATTTTGAAAGGGTCCATTGTTCAATGTCCGGTTCTAACTGTTGCTTCCTGACCTTCATACAGGTTTCTCAGGAGGCGAGGTGCTCTGGTATTCCCATCTCCTTAAGATTTTCCCCAGTTTGGTGTGATCCAAACAGTGAAAGGCTTTAGCGTAGTCAATGAAGCAGAAGTAGATGTTTTTCTGGAACTCTCTTGTTTTTTCTATGATCCAATGGATGTTGGCAATGCGATCTCTGCTTCCTCTGCCTTTTCTAAGTCCAGTTTGAGCAATGGGAGTTCTCGATTCACATACTGTTGAAGCCTAGCCTGGATACTTTTGAGCAATCTCTTCATATACTTTATTTCACCACTAAATTTCGGATAACAGGCATTCCCACTCCTGCGTCCTGCCTGGGACACTGTACCCCCGACTTCCAGGCAGATTCCTCCTGCCTCAGACAGCAGCACCAGTGTCCGTCCTGGCGGGAGCCTGTCATGTCACCCCGTCTGATAGCCGGTGGACGAGTCTACAGAGCAGAAGGGACCATTCTCCCCTGGTTCCTGTTACCTGATCTTCTGCTCCCTAGAGCTGGACCTCTTGGTCCCCTGGACAATGCACCTGGGTGACTTCATCCCTGGATCCAACAGCCAGGATAATCCTGGGGATACTGGAGGAGCCCCGAGACATTAACTGAACAGACGATGGAAATAACGGAGAACACCCTCACCTCAAACACAGACTCAGGATTCAGGACCCTGCAGTGCAATCCTCACTCCAACACACTTGTACAGGTCCTTTGCAGGTGGCTCTGCCCCAAGGCTGCCCTCTGGCCACCTCCCCAGGTCCTGTACCTGACCCAAGGTTTGCTGTGAGCCTGTGTGGGACACACTGCCTTCCCCCACGCCACCTTCCCCAGCCTGGACAGGAGCGATCCCTTTCTAATTCAGAACCTCTCCAGGGAACTGTCTCTTGAACCTGGTGTGCCTCCCCTCCCCCACCTCACTGACCAGCCCTGGTCGTCACGCACCTGTTTCCCTTGGAGACGGAACACTCCCCAAGGTTCTGAGCGGTTGGTCGTTGCCCACAGGACACCGGCCCTCGAAGGAGGAGCTGGGGAGCCCTCCCTGCCATGGAGGGCCCACTGCCGGCGCCTGGGGTCCACAGCCAGCTAACCCTGGAGCAGCTAGGGGGCGCTCTGCTGCTGGCTTCTGAGAGCTTGACCCGCGTCCCAGGCCTCCCTCTGTTGCCCTGGGGGGCCCTGGTTTGTGTTGCGTGGCTGCTGTGGGTCCTGAGGAGACGGCACAGTGTCCGCAGAGGAAAGGTGCCTGGCGGGAGGTATTCTGGCCGCGATGAGGTCTGTGGACAAAGTAGGGAGAAAAGCGGTTCCCCCATGGCACAGGCCGATGGAGCCCCCGGACCTCCCGACGGGGAACCCGGCCCACCCATGCGCCACACCCCGGGCCTGTCGGCACTGAACGCACACCTGAGCGGTTGCTCTCGTCAGGACACCGTGGACTTTGTGGAAAAGGTACAGAAGAGCCGGGAACCTCGACGCCCCCGAGTTACCGATGACAGACCCGGCCTCAGAGCATCCGAGAAGAGTGCGGGGCAGCCTTGCCCGAAAGCTGTGAGCGATTTGAATGAAAACATCCTTGTTGCCGAACGTCCAGGGCTGCTGGCCCAGGATCTTGCAAGATGGAAGCAGAGAGTCCTGGAGAAGGAGGAGGAGAAAGAGAGGCTGCGGGAGGCTAACGCACAGAGGCAGCAGGAGCTGGAAGCCCAGGTCTGCCAGGCAGAGGCCCTGGCCGAGCAACTGTTGAGGGTCTTCCCGGTCCCTGACATCCTTGGGTGCCGTGGGGGTGACGGGGACGTCGAGCCAGCTGGCCGTGTCCCAGTCCAGCAGCCAGAAAGTGTCCTGAAGAAGATGGGCGCTGGCGGGGACTTGTGCGTGTCCCTCCCAGGCCCGGAGCACCAACCCCAGGGAAGAGCCAGACAGGAGCTGGAAGAAAAGCGGCGCTTCGCGAGGCTTGTGGGGGAGACGGTGCGTCTGCAGCGAGAGCAGGCGTCCCTGCGGGGAGAGGCCTTCCAGCTGGAGCACGACGTGCAGCTGCTGAAGCACAAGCTGCAGGTGCTGCCGGGACAGCACGCTCGGCTCTTGGCGGAGCTACAGGAGACCGAGCTGCAGGCGGAGACGTGCTGCCTGGAGCTGGAGAGGAGGTTGCCCGCCACGCTGGAGGACCTGGCCGCCCAGGAGGAGGCCCGCAGCATCTACCGCGAGATGGCAGAGCGCCTGGGCCGTGAGATGGAGGTCAGCATCACCTTCCATCGCAAGGAAACCCTCTTCCAGGAGAGGATGGTGTGGGAGAGCTGGATGGCTGCCGAGCAGACCTGGAGGAAGGTCCAGGAGCTCAGGAGCTACAACGCGCGCCTCAGGCAGGAGCTGGCCGCTGACCTGGCCCCCTCCCGGCCCTGCCCCCGGGGACCCGGAGCGCCAGCCACTGCCCCTGGCTCGGGGGTCCCGGGAGACAGGCAAGTCTTGACTCGGCTCCAGTATCCGGCCTAACTGCCAACACTACACCCAAGACCCACGTTTGTCTGTGAAGAAATCTTCCTTCCTCTCCACGTGCAGCTCCCATGACTAAACAGATGTCCCAGTGACTCCAGATCCCATCATGACTTCTCATGATGACGAAATTCCCCCAGGGAGCCTTTAGAACTATAGTCTATAAGTCATGTGGTTTTGTTTAAATGAGATGCCCACTGTGATCGTGAGCCGCCTCTGTGTGGGCCTTGATAGAAATGTTTCAGATGATAACTCTTCTGTGACTGGGGCCAGGACTAAAATCAACTGGAATAAGTTTTCATTGGTTTATAAAACAAAACCAGGAGACAAAGTAAACAAGAAAACCTTAAGGAAAAACAAACTCCTGGCAAACTGCTTAGTATTTGTGTTAGTTTAGTCTTAGCTCATAATTTACTCCTAACTCATAGATTAGAAAAAGCTAGACAAACTACTTAGGATTTGTATTAGTTTATAATTAACTCATAATTTACTCCTAATTCATAGATTAGAAAATGCTAGGCAAACTACTTACTATTTGTATTAGTTAAGTCTTCACTCATAATTTACTCTTAATTCATAGATTAGAAAAATCTAAGATTTTGAAGCCACTGTTCATGCCTAATTTCTTTTTAATCTTTGTTGCTTTGTTTAAGATCATACTTTCATTTAACTTTTCTGAAGATATGCACTCAAATTCACAAGTTTTATTTTGATGCCATACTCATGCACGCATACAAACCTCACAAGACAGGTATTAGACCCTGTTAGGTGTGTCATGTACCTGAAAAATGTAAAAGAAGACTTTCAAAAAGTATTTAAAATAAATATGTGTCTGGGAAGAAAAAAAAAAGAAATCAATCAACTAATATGATAAGCAGTAATCCCCAAATTGCTCAGATTTAAGTTTGAAAACAAATTTTAGCAAGTGGGAAAGCATGAAGGCAACAATTCTCGGTTAAGAGAGAAATTAAAAAGCTTAACCAAGTGAGCTATATAAATTTATAAAGGAGGTGAAGTCAAAGAAATAAAAATTCCATCAATAACATGGAAACAGTAATTCCCATTTTGAGTATTGTTTATTTGCAAGATTCTTGTTGATTATTGTTACCTGATGTTTCCCTTTTTAGAGAAGCTTTTTAAGGCAGCTTTGACTGTTGAGCCTCTCAATTTTATCTTTATTTTTATTGCATTAATACCTGGTATGTATTAGTTACTTTCTTTTCTTTATGATTATTCTGTTTATTTTGCTAACTTTTTTAACTGGCTGTATACTTGTATACTCATTGCTTTTCCTTTTTATGTAAAGTCTACTACATTTAAGGCCTCAGTGGATAATGTTTTCCATATCCCATAGGTTTTAAGACTTTGTATTTTTGTTATCTTTATGTAATAATGTTTTTAAATGCCATGTACTCAGTGAGTGATATAAACCATTGTAAATTTCAGTTTTCTAATAAAAAATTAAAAAATAATAACATGGAAAAAGTAGGTTCTACTTCTAAGATCTGATCAAAATGTTCAATTTCTGGCTATGAGGCTTTAAAACTTTCAATCCTGCTGCCTCCTTCAGCTCAGAACAATTGGCTTCCTTTTTATAGCTACAGTCCTAAAGAATGCTTTCAAAGCCCTCTGTGTGTCTTTGTTCCTCAGACTATAGATGAAGGGGTTCAGCATGGGTGTGACCACAGTGTACATCACTGAGGCCGCAGCACTTGAGTGTGAGCTGTGGACATTAGCAGGATAAATATACACTCCTAAGCATGTACAATAAAATAAAGAGACCACTGAGAGGTGAGATGCACAGGTGGAAAATGCTTTATACTTCCCCTGAGATGAAATTCCACGTATGCAGGAAACTATCCTACAGTAAGAGTAAACGATACCAGCTAAGGGTGAACCTCCCAGCAACACAGCTGAAAAATTTAGTATGGTGTCATTAAGAAGGGTGTCAGAACAGGCAACTTGAACCAACTGTTTGAGTTCACAGAAATAGTGAGGGATTATCACCTCTCCGCAGAAGTACAGCCTTGACACCATTAAGATTTGTAAGAAGGAATCCAAGATACCGATGATCCAAGACACCAGAACCAGCAGTGCACAGAGCCAGGCGTTCATGATGACTGTGTAGTGCAGGGGGTGACAGATGGCCACAAACCGGTCATAGGCCACCACAGTCGGGAGGAAGTCATCCAAAACTACAAACTGTGAAAAAATACATCTGGGTGATGCAGCCTTCATAACTTGGCTCTGAGTTTGGATGTTCCACAGCACCTTTGGGACGGTGGTGGAGGTGAAGCAGATGTCTACAAAGGACAGGTTGGAGAGGAAGAAGTACATGGGGGTGTGGAGGTGGGGGTCTGAGCTGATGGCCAGGATGATGAGCAGGTTTCCAAACACAGTAGTCAGATACACGGAAAGGAAAAGCCCAAATATGAGGGGTTGCAGTTCTGATTCCTCTGAAAGTCCCAGAAGAAGAAATTCTGAAACATTTGTCAGGTTTATTGGTCTTATGTGGTAGAGGTGACTACTGGAAAGGAGAAAATAACATGTCTATTTTCACAAAAAAAAACATTGCTCATATTGTTGAAAAACTATTGTTTATATTTTACTTAAGTACATTGAATTATTTTTGCCTAAGTTCAGTATGCTTTTAATGGATTTTCCCCTTTATGGAATTCCCCGTGTCATCTCGAATTCACAAGGTTGTCTCACTTGTAGATTTTTTTGCAGGCTATCATATATTCCAAATATTTAATGAGAAATTTTTCAATTCATTTGGGCAATATAAATTGAATAATGACATTGTTTCAGGTGCTGTCCAGGCGATGAATATGGGGTCCTATAAAAACTGTAAGAATCTAGACACAAAGAAAATATAAGCTATATATATATATATATGAAATTTGGCTACATATGTGTTATTATATATTGCTTGTCATACAATGACTCCTGCTATGAAGAAATTTGAAAAGAGTTATAAGGTAAAGAATAGAGAGGGGATACTATTTCTCATGGCTGTTCAGGTAAGACATGCAAATAAGATGACATTTGAATAGAGATCGCAAGGAAGAGAGAGCAGGAACACTGAACTTACCAGGAGGAGAAATGTGTGCCTGGCAAGGTGTAACAGCCCTGGTATAAAAGCCCTGGGGAATGTGCTTGTTTAACATGTTCAAGTGTTTAAAAAAGGAAGCCGATTTGGGGAGGTTAGTGCACAAGATGAAGTGTGAGGAGAGGTGGGGTCAGGATGCTGTAGAGCAAGGTGACTTCCCCATTGCTGCTGAAACTTCAAGTCACAAGGAGACCCTCATCCACACCATGTTCCTTGAGCACATTTTGAAATTGTTGCAAAATTGTCCTGTATGTTTAAACGAATCTCTCCTGTTGATTGAGTTCTGGCTTCTGTGTATGAGTCACCTTGGACTATGTGAGTCAGTGTCCCTGCTGTGAGCACTGCTCACATGATAGAGGGCAAGAACACAGGTACACACAGTAGACACTGGCTACTGAAAGGCTGTGGTTGAACCATGAAAGACGCCTGGATTCTTGGCCTCCGGAGGAGAGGAATTCAATCCGGGGCCAGTGACAAGGCTTGATCGCTCGAGAGCTTTTGTGTAATAAAGTTTTATTAAAGTATAAAGGAGATAGAGAAAGCTTCTGATATAGACATCAGAAGGGGGGGAAAGAGTGCCCCCTGCTCGTCTTTAGCTGGATGTTTTATGTCTGTTAGAAAGCTATTAATCAGATAAGTGAGACACCTCAAGGTTGACGGAGTTTCACCAGGGCCCTCTCCCACAATATGCATTTTTGGAAAGGATGGCAAGAAATGTGTCATCCCCCAGCCATAAAATAAATGATATGAATACTGGTTTCTTGAGCTATTATCAGCCCAAGATTTGAGAAAAGAAAAAAAAGTTAGCCTGAGGTGGAACCATTTTGAAGAAAGGCAAATTCCAAAGGAAATACATAGTTTCATTAACATAGCTTAAGAAAAACATTTCCATAAGAAAAACACATTGGTTAGCTCAAGGTTTGAGAAAAGTTAAGTTCAGGTGGAACCAGGTATCCTCACGCAACACAGAATTTTAAGAGAAAAAAAAAAAACCCTGAAACTTGTATGTTTCCTCCTACAGCCAAAGGAGAGAGAAAAAAATGTCTGATACTTGCAGCCTATTTCCTTCTTTTGGAGACCCCTGGCATTCCTGTCTGTTACCTTCTCACTACATAAGCTATGTTACTCCTAGGTCCTTTTCACCCCTCCTCCTTAACTACTCTGATTAAGTTAAAGTTTGATACAGCTCAAGTTGATCAGATCTGATTATGTAAAATGATATCCAAAGATTCCATTTTGAAAATTTCCCAGGAATCAATAAACTTGGGACTCAACTTTGGTATGGCCTTGTATTAAAGACACATTCAAATTTGTTCAAAGGATATACATACATTGTGCATGCCTGCTCAGTCCTGGCTGACTCATTGCCGCCTCATGGACTGTAGCCCACCAGGCTCCTCTGTCCATGGGATTTCCTAGGCAAGAATACTGGAGTGGATTACCATTCCCTTCTAAAGGAGATCTTCCCGACCCAGGGATCGAACCCGAGTCTCTTATATCTCCTACACCGGCATTCTGATTCTTTACCACTGTGTCACAGAAAAGGGTACATATATGTATGTATATATCTATATCCTTTCTTGAAAACTGGATTTTAAGATGTATGTATACATCTAGATACAGAGAGGGATGTGAGGGGGAGAGAAAAATCAAATGGACACAAGAGGAAATAAAGACCTAGTAAGCTCAAATGGCCCCTAAGGGACTGTGGTAGAGAAAAGCGTCTTTGGTTCTGGTGATATTTCATGTACTGTTCTATTGCCTTGATGTCTGGGAAAATAATTAAAAAATCAAATATAAGTTTATCCAAATGATAAAGTAGTGGTATCTTGATATGAAACATTTGCAGATCGTTTGCCCAAAAGAAAAATGAATAAAAGGACTAAGACAGCACTTATAAAAGGATGTACAAAAAAGACAATGAATATGGATTGAATTTAGACCATTTTTAATATCAAGCAGTGAAACTTATTTCCCCTGTGCCTGTTTCATATCTGTTTGAATAACTGTTTACATATGGTTCGATAGTAGACAAAAAAACAGCCTCTTTAGTGCTTTTTCATATGTGGCATCATCTGCTTGTTATTCTTGGGTTTTGATCATTTTTCTGATAGGTCCTATGGGCTCACTCTAGTCTTAGTTCTGATCTTTGTCCAAACATCAATTATCTGTGAGGTCCATACTCATAAGACCTACCCGCTTTGTGAGAATTCTACACTTATCATTGAGTAATGTCCTTCATATCTGTCATCTGAGGACACTGTATTCTACACACATTTCTTTCACTGTGCTGTCTTCCTAATCATAGTGCAAGATCCAAACAAGGGACTTCACCATTTTTGCTCACCTTTGTATTTTAACAGAGTATGTGAATAGATGTTCACTTGTACAAAAACCAATTTATAAAAATGAAAAGTTAGAAAGCAAAAATATTACAAGGAGTATGAAACCAGGTTAAACAGAACAACACTGAAACAAGTGTAATAAACAGAATTAAATGATGTTTTGAAAGCTAATTGAATAAGAGATATAATAGCAGTAATTTATGACATTGACATGGATTAATTACATTGACAATAGCCTAGAGATAAAATAATATAATGTATTATGTTCATAAAAAGCTCTAGCATGTAACACATACTCAGTTATTACTGTTGAATGAATCAAGAATAGCTCTCATTATATTTGGATGTTTAACATATGGCAAGTTTGTATTTCACTCTATTTGGAAAGATGGAATTATTGATAAAAACTGGCTTAAAGGTATATCTTACAAAAATATGAAGTTGCTCCTCCTTCAAACATCTTACTAAAAATCAGAGAGATTATGACCTCAGTGTAAGAGTAATAAACACATTATGGGTGGACAGCTTGAAATCTATGTATGAAATTATGAGTGAGTTAACCATCTTAAATAAGGCAAGGAACTCAGAGGTAAGAAAATAAATATATATAGCTTGAATATTTTAAAATCTGTGGCCCTAAATATGCTCCAAAAGCCAACTGAAATACAATCATTCATAAAAATTATTTGAAAGTCTGTTTACTGTAGAAAAATGGGCATATAATATGGCTATATGATAATAATAGGTAAATCAAAATGGTGATCAGATATATAAAGTTTTGCTCTAATTCAAGATACGATTTAGGAAAGCAACATGGAACCTCTCCCATACCATTCTCCTGTGGAAAAATAAAATCTGTTGAATTAGTGCTGAGAACTTTTGAACTAGTAGCCCAGGGGTATGCTCTGCTTTTTCTGGCAGATATGTGAAGTGTTAGCAACATTTTAGGGAAAAAATTGAAGGTAGTAACAAATAGTCAAAATGCAGGTATTCTTTAATTCTGGGTTCTTCAATGTTGTCACAGTTGACATTCTGGACCACATTATCAGTGGTGGGGTCTGTCCTGTGCATTCTGGGGTGTTCACAGAAACCCTGACCTTTATTGAGCCCTCAACATTTCACAGCCATACAAGGCTCTGGACATTACTGTGGGGGACAAAATCATCCACAGAGACAGAGTTTGAATTTCATTGCCATAGTTTTTGTAGCAATGATATACTAGCAATGGAGAAAACATAACTGATTCTAGATTTGACCACACAAAATTTATATCAATTCACAGTTCCCCTCAAATGCATCTATACCTAACAAGAAAACTGAACGGTAAGTAGTCAGTTGGTGAGAAACAACAACAAAAACCACCTTTAATTTGGAAAGAAATGCCTTCATTTCCTTTATAGCTTTCCATAGCTAATACCCAATTTCTTTACCCCAGTTCATTAATAAGATATCTGGACCTGTTCTTCTTTTACTGGAAGCACTCTATGCCTTTTATTCCTCTTCTAGTTGGACCTTCATTCCTGTCGTTTTGCTCGCCGATTTCAGTGTCTACACTTCTCTTTTTGTTATTTATGTATTCATTTTACTTCTCTTTTTAGCCTCCTGATTTGCATTGATATTTTAAGCAAGGAAATGACACCAGTGATTGCCAAGCGCTCAGTTTGCCTGTGTTCGTTCTCAGGTGACGTAATGCAAACATTTTTGAATTTTATTTTATCTGCTACTTGTCTGCAGTGTCTTTTGACCACTTTGACTCACCTGCATGGAAACTGAGAGGAAGGTCCTTGTGTGGAAGTCTGAACCCCTTCCTGGATGGTTGATGGAGACTGAAGCTCTGCCTGCAGACGAGACAGCACGTGGGGGTTGAGTACTCAGACTTTGGATTCCGAAAGCAAATGCTTGTCTCCTCCACACCCAGGTTGTACAAGCTCAGGGATACAGTCGAGGAGTTATTTACAGCTCTCTCTGTCTACACATTAGGTACATTCCCCTCTTGTTATTAATACAGTGACCTGTAAACACATGATATCCCTGTGGTTCTTGTTCTGGACAAAAAGGATGCGTTTTTATTCCCGCTGATTCTGTTCCCAGGAGACCAAGTTATGAGCAGTGTGAATTCAATTTTTATTAATTCTTCTCCATTAACTGTTCTCCTGCCAGGGGTCTAAACTCCCAGTGCCAGTGTTATCCCAACACCAGTGTTAAGTTCTCTCCAACAAGTGATACTGAGGCGATTGTCTTGAATGGATCCCTTGGATGGTCAATGCCTTGACTTTTTGTAAGGACACAGCCCATGATACTCTCAGAAAAGTTTCATTTCTCTCTTTATAAGAGGCACACCTCTGTTTGTTTAATGTAAAGTATTGGGCAGTGCACACTCTGGTTTCCCTCCGTTCCGTTCCGTTCAGTCGCTCAGTCGTGTCCGACTCTTTGCGACCCCGTGGACTGTAGCCTACCAGGCTTCTCCGTCCATGGGATTCTCCAGGCAAGATACTGGAGTGGGTTACCATTTCCTTCTCCAGGGCATCTTCCCTACCCAGGGATCGAGAACTCAAAAGTATTTATTTTCTGATGATTTTTCAAATTTTTGAGTTTGTTAGTTTACATATAAAACAATAAAGCTAGCTGATAAAATTAATTAGCTAATCATTATCCTTAAAATGAGAAGATTAACTTGGATTACCCTTGTTGCTATAAGCAATGGCAATGATTCTCTAAATGTGGAGGAGAAAAGAGGAAGAACTGGAGTCAGAGAGAAGTCTGAAGATGCTGTGACACTAACCTTGCAGATGGAAGAGGGACTATAACACAAGGAATGCAGATGCCCCTAGAAAGTCATCTAGGAAGGTAATACCTTCTTCCCTGGACTGTCCAGCTGGGTCTCAGTTTTAGCTATTTTATTCAATCCAATGTAAGGAATATCAGTGGCTGATCTTTAATTTTTTAAAGTAATTAGTGTAATTTGTTATTGAATTTAAACTTCTCAATTTAGTCATTTAGTTTTCCCTGGATAAAGATTGCGTGTGTGTGTGTGTGTGTGTGTGTGTGTGTGTTGGAACCCCACCTAATTTGAAGAAAAAAACTAGAGGCAGTTTGGAATATTTACCTTATTTGCTAATTCATTTAATTCCTTATTGCATTATATAAATGTGGTTATATTTTGAAGACTTATGATAAGAAAAGTAGTTCATATCAAAAGTAACGTCTTACATTCCATTTTAAATATTTTGTCTGAATTTCTACATTCTTTAAATTTTCATGTTAATAAAGACATTCATTATTTTCATGCCTTTACTCTTTAACTTTCTATAAAGATTATTCTCAACATAATAGGTGAGACTATCTCTATGTCTGTGTGATTGGACATGTATGTGTGTTTAAGATAAAATATATGCAAATAATGCACGTACATACACATACAACTCTTACCCGTAAATGTATTCTTTGGACTATACAAGTATTCTTGCAGTTTTCTCATAGCATTCCTCAGAAAATTGATTTACTTTTCTCTATCACCTTCAGAAGTAAAGAAAGAGGAACTTTGGGGATTGCATTTATAACATTTATATGTTGTTGGTGTTTAGTTGCTAAAGTTGTGTCTGACTCTTTTGCAACCCTATCGACTGTAGATGGCCAGGCTTCTCTGTCCATTGGATTTCCCAGACAAGAATACTAGAGTGGAATGCCATTTCCTTTTCCAGGGTATCTTTCTGAACCAGGGACCAAACCCTCTTCTCTTGCATTGGCAGGCAGACTCCTTTCTGTTGAGCCACCAGGGAAGGTCAACCATTACATAACATAGCAGACAAACTTATTGTACACCTTCTTGGGTTACATATAAATGGAGCCAGGCAGTATACACTCTAAACTTTTATGGCTTTTAAAATTCTTCAATTCACATACTTTAATGGGCACAGTTTATTGTTTTCAATTATGCTTTAACAAATTTATTAGAATTTTAAATTCTGGTGTGCACACCAGGGTAGGTAATGGAGCACAGACAGGTGAGTCACACCTAACAGGGTAAGAAACATCTCTTCCAACTGGGAAAAAGCAAAGTTTTACATGTGGATATTATAGTAGTCAAATTAAATTAAAGGAATTCACATCTAATAAATTCATTTCACCTGAAAATTGGAAGATTAGCCTACATATATAAAAGGAATAAAATATTATTAGTTGGTTCAAGAAGAGCAGTAAAACCAGACACAACATCGCAGATGAGTTTTAGAAACATGCTAGAGAGATTCATGCTTGACTACAGACTCATGAGCCTGGAGGGCTACAGTCCATGGAGGTGGCAAGAATAGGATAGCACTTTGTGACTAAACAACAATAACAGACTCATGGAATCGTGCCTGGAGCCAGCGAGGGAAATCCTACCCATGGCAAAGGTCAATTGGGGAAGAGGCCTGACGGGCAAAGGCTAATCAGGGCTCGAGGAACTCCCTGAACTTACCTGAGCATCTACCCCAAAGAAAACTGGAGTCTGACTGCTTTACTATCTTACGCCTCTTACCAAGTCCTCTAATACTTACAGGGGCTTCCCCCCAACCACCTTTCTCTGAAAACATTAATTCAGAGCTGTAGTTAAAAAGTTCTCCTTGGCTTAATAGGAGTGTTCCAATCCAAGCCCCTCTGATAGCTTTCTAACTTGCATGACAAATTTGTCTGGGCTCTTACAACTATGAGTGTGACTGTTTATAGCCTCCCAGCCATGCAAGGACAGAAAGCCTAATATTCTAAAATACAGGAATCTGTTGAAGAAGTTAAAATCATTAGAGTAGTACTAAAAAAGATTTCATTGTTGAATCAATTCTTGCTGCAGTTTCCTCTTTCTATTGTATCCTTGGAAATATATTAATCACAAATAGAGAATATAAGTAGTAGCCTTTGATTTAACCACATCAGATCTTAAGTTAATAAATTCCTTTCTTGCAGCTCACTACACCGGTGCCTTATAGGAATGTAACTTTGTTATGCACCTAACTTTAGGAGAGTCACCTTAAAAGAAAAGTCTTTTACTTGCTAACTAACCTATTGCTAGGAGAGAGGGCCATAAACTGTTAGCAGGCCCCCTGGCCAGAAGAGGATGTAAACCACCTAAAACTTTTATCACAAGACACACAAAAATAAGCCCTGATCCTGATAAGGGTCAAGACTGCTGACCCCACGCGATTTTGGCGTGACTCTATACCTCCCTTTCTCTGTTTCTTATGCGCATAACTTAGGGTATAAAAGCAACACTGGAAAATAAAGTTTTGGGCCTTGCTCACTGAAGCTTGGTCTCCCCGTGTCATTCTTTCTCTTTTTCCATCCTTTTCTCTATTCTCCTTTTTCTGGTTGAGATCCTTGGAGCGCTGGGCCCTCTGAGTTTACTTATCTGCCTGGGCTTCTAAGACCCACTCGAGGGGGTGCCCTGGTGGGGTGCCTCCAGTGATTCGAGAGGGCGCCTGCGGCCTACGTAAACAGAGCAAGCCCCTTGCTGGGGTTTTATTGGTTTCCAGCGTAAACCAAGGAATCATCAGCCCCTGTCTCTCTCTCTTTCTCTCTCTCTCTCTGACGCCGACGCCGTTCATCCCGAGGATACCCTGGGTCATATCGAGGCTGGACCCCGATAGAATCGCTGGAGAGATCAGAGCACCTCCCCACTATATCACTTCATTTGACAATTAAGAAATTTTCTTAACAATTTTATTTCAGGAAGGTTTGTATGTTACAACACCTGACACAATAATCAAGCAGAACTGAGGACATTTAATAATCTGATTCTACTAATTCTAGACTTTTGTTCTGATATTTGAAAGGTAGCGTTCAAACTTACTTTATTATTCATTTCATAAAACTGTATGAAAAATGACTCCATTGCAGTCAGCCCCTTTGAAGTCATGTGGACAGGTTGGAAGGGCATGAAAGTTAGCACAGCACCTGCAACCCCGAATCACATTCCTGAATAGGAACCTAAGCTTCTCGTGAGTAATTCTTTGAATCTTAAGATAACATCTAATGGATGATATTGCCATTGTACATTTTCTGCCTCTGTAGTCTTTGTGACAAAATTATGAATAGTTGGATATATTTCATTTGGAGAAGTGAAAAAATAAAGATTTTCTGGAAGCACTGGAAATGTTCAAACAGATACAAGAAAGCAAATTAATTTTTAAAAAGCTAAACATAGCATTAGTCCTTCAGTTCAATGAATACACCTTACGAATAGACAGCGATGATGCATATTTGAAAGAATACATTAACCTTCCGAAAAAGAAGTGTGCTGTATAGTAATAAATGTGTGATCTAATACTTTGCTTCATAATACTTAAGATCAATTCTCCTCTGAAACCATATTATATCCATCTATTCTCTCATATTTGTGTTTCCATGTAGATTATGCTTGGAGAGATGTACTTTAATATCCATGATTTCCAGTAACTATGGTAGACACAGTGAAAACAGACTGTATAGAAGAATAAGAGCCTAATGAGTATAAAAGTACCTTATATTAGTGAAAACAACGAGTATGGTAAAGTTTGGATTATCAGGAACAACAATTACGCTGCATGTGTGCCTGTGTGCTCAATCATGTCTGACTCTTTGCAACCCCATGGACTGTAACCTACCAGGCTGCTCTGTCCATGGAATTTCCCAGGCAAGAAGACTGGAATAGGTTGCCATTTCCTTTTAAAGGGGATCTTCCCAACCTAGGGATCAAAACTGAGTCTCCTGCATTGGCAGGCAGATTCTTTACCACTATGCCACCTGGGAAGCCTGGCAATTACCATAATGATATGCAAAGAATGACATTGAGAAAAGGGATAAAACAGTGGTCTCAGATTTTCTTCTTTAAGAACCTTACATAAATAGCTGTGGTTGCCAAGAAGAGTTTTTATCCTCCCCACAGAAGTAGCACAAATTATGGCAATTCATTTAGGCAAATAAAGTGAAAAATGTTCAGGATGATATACTGCATATGAGAAGAAATTATTCTTAAGTGATCCATGTAGTTCCTTGAGATGAATGGAAATTTCCAAATACTTCACATCCAATATTGGGATGACAATTGGTAGAGGAGGAAAATCAAAAAGAAAAAAAAAATCTTGACATTTCATAGATATCACAAAACTTAAGAATGTGTTACATAAATTGTACAGAAAAGTTAGAAACAAAATATAAATTCCAAGAAAAATAGAAGAGACATTTTCTATCTCCATAAGTCTGACCAAATGAGGACAACACTGGGTTCAGGCTTTGAGCTCTGCTATCATGGGTACTTCTTAAACCCTAGGAAAATAGGATCTTTTATACTTAACTTTCCAAAGGACATTTTCAAACCTCTCTTTAAGTCTTTATTTCTCAGACTGTAGATGAAGGGGTTCAGCATGGGAGTGACCACAGTGTACATCACCAAGGCTCTTGCATTTGAGTGTAAACTGTGAATAGAAGCAGAGCTAAGGTACACACCCAAGCCTGTGCGATAAAATAAGGAGACAACTGAGAGGTGAGATGCACAGGTGGAGAATGCTTTATACTTCCCCTGAGCTGATGAGATTCCATATATGGAGGACACTATCCTAGAGTAAGAGTAAAGGATACACGTGAGGGAACCGCCAGCCAGCAGCACAGCTCCAGAGTACATCACCACATTACTGAGAAAGGTGTCAGAACTGGCAAGTTGGGTCATCTGATTGAGTTCACAGAAAAGGTGAGGGATTTCTAAGAAGGTACAGAAGGACAGCTGCAGCACCGTTGAGCTTTCTAACAAGGAATGCAGGACACTGATGACCCAGGACAGCAGCACCAGCAGTGCACAGAGCCGGGGCTCATGATGACTGTGTAGAGCAGGGGGCGGCAGATGGCCAGGAAGTGGTCATAGGCCATCATGGTCAGGAGCAAGATGCCCAGTCCTCCAAAAATTGTGAAGAAATATATCTGGGTGATGCAGCCTTCATAAGTGATAACTTGACTCTGTGTCTGGATGTTCCACAGCATCTTTGGGATGGTGGTGGAGGTGAAGTAGATGTCTACAAAGGACAGGTTTCAGAGGAAGAAGTACATGGGGGTGTGGAGGTGGGGGTCTGCGCTGAGGGCCAGGATGGTGAGCAGGTTTCCAAACACAGTGATCAGGTACATGGAGAGGAAAAGTCCAAATATGAGGGGCTGCAATTCTGATTCCTCTGCAAATCCCATAAGAAGAAATTCATTATTTCCTGTTAGGTTCCTTGGTGCCATGTGGTGAAGGTGACTATGAGAAAAGGGGAAAATAAAATGACTAATTTTCACATAAATGGGCATTACCACATTGTTGAAATGCTACCATTTATATTTCACCATAAAGATATTACTTTCAATATTCTGTTCATGGATTCCATGCACTCCTTGTGCCATCTCTAATTAGCAAACCGGTTCAAGTTTTTCCCAGAAAAACTATCAGAGTTTTTTCCAAGTTGTCAGATATTTTGCAGTTTTAATGGGACCTTCTCTCACATATTTGAGGATATAAATTGAATTGAGACAATGTACCAGGTACTATATATGCTATCTATGCAGGGAGCACACAGTGTTGAACAGCAAAAGCTCCTAACATCTGGCTTTAGTGACAGAAGATAAGAAAATAAAAGTTATATGGCATGTCATTTGTTACAGTTGTTATGAAGGAAAAGAAAGGAGGTAAAAGGGAGATGGGGAAGAGTGACATCTGTTGTATACACATGTTAATCAAGACCTGTAAACAAGGTGATAACTAGAAAGACCTCAAGGAAGAGAGAACCAGGGCCGTGAGTACACCTGGAAGGTGTGCTCCTGGCGAGGGGGCACTGAGTGTGAAGGCCTAAGGAAAGTGCTTGTTTAAGATGTTTCAGTCTGAAAAGGAAGCCAGTCCCACAAGGGAAATGAACAGGATGGAGAGTGAGGACAGACGGTGTCAGAAGATATCTCAGGTCATAAGAGCTCCCTTGCCCACGTTATGTATCTTCAACACTTTGTAATAATCAATGTTAATGAAAAAAATATGAAACAAAATTGAAGGGACATGCAAAACCAACTCATGAAAGGTGCACATTTTTAAATAATTTAGTAATATCAACTTTGTCAGTTTTGGAAATGTCTTGGAAATAAAATAATATAATATGACAGAAAATCTTTTAAAATGTTGGGAGGGAATGGTACCTAAGTTGTCATTTCCTCTTACACAGGGAAGTATGAACTCAAATACAAATAGTAAGCTAAATGCAAAGAAAGTCTTCCGTATGTTGATTGAACATGATGCAACTTTTATGAGTAAATCTAATCACAATAGAATAAATTGAACAGAAAGGAATAAGAGATGTGGAAAATAGTGGGAACACGTACAAAGCATGACTTATTAGCTCATAATATGCACAGGAACATTCATTTTCATTTCTGTTTAAAGAAAGGATTTGCAAGTAAAAATATTTAAGTAAGAATTCTTCATTCCAGTTAAATCTTTAAAGTAATGATGGGAAGGAACATAAGGTGACACAGATTTTACCACATAAAATTTATAAATTCTGGACATTCTGAACAAATTCTTCTATACATATATGAAATAACTTAATTGCAAATATCTGCTTCACTTTAACAATTCTAATTTGAAACAATACAATTATTTTTGAAAAAGAATAAAAATATGTTGTAGTTACTGTACAAAAGTAAAGAAATTGAACAGGAAAATCACTACTTTTTCAATGGAGAAAGTAACTGGCTAACTACACATGTATTCAGCCTTAGTGGAAATAAAACAATTGCAAATTAAATTCATTAACACAGTCCTTCCCATAATATTTTTTATTTGAATACTGAGACATATTATTCTGGACCCAGGTTCTATTTTTATAAGTACTTTTTATATCTCATTCTCTTTTCTAATTGGGCTTTTATGTCCACCATTTAATGGTCAGCATTGACCCTTCATTATAGATTTTAATATGACCTTCTATTTTGAGTATCATAAATTAATACAGTCATAACTAATCAAGCAAACAAACAACTACAGAAATCATAGCTCTGGGTTAGTCTGCATTGGCTCTCAAGTGAACTCAGGTAAACATTCTTGCCTGCCATTCCCTTTGATCATATCCTGCATTATTTCCTGGGCTCTTGCACTCACCTGGTTGGAATCTCTAAGAGGAATATTTGAACATAAATGTCAAAAATTCTGTTGGTTGGTTGATGATGGAGATAGGTGCTCAGTTTCTAGACAAGACAGGAGGATGGAGTGAATCATTGGTCCCCCAGCCAGAGTTATAACTCCACAAGCAACAACCATGCACCATCCAGCCCAAGGATGTGCAGCCAGAGGGATGCAGCAGAGGAGATATTAACAGCTCCCAGTGTCTGCTCATTAGGTACATTTCCCTCTCGGATCACCACCTCTAATAGCTGATTTCCCTGAGGGACAGTGGTCTGCTCATTTTCTGTGTCTAGGAGACAATGTTACAAGCCAGATGAATTCAGTGTTTATTACTCCTTCCTTGACCTCTTCTGTTTGCCTACGGGAATAAACCTTCAAGTTGCAGTGTGTGTGCTAAGTCACTTCAGTTGTGTCTGACCCTTTGCAACGCTATAGACTGTAGCACTTCATCCCAATTCTGAGTTCAAATTTCTCCAGAATCCCAGGCTGAGAATTCTGTCTTGATTAGATCCCTAATCAAAGCATTGATCCTGCTACCTCTAGAAAATGACTATTACCATCTTCAAGCAGTGGGATCATTTTGTTCCTTTAATACAAAACCTTGGACAGTACACTGCTTCAATTCATAATTTTGCCAAAGCATGTGAAAATTTAATACTTATAGCACAAGTTAAGACTGGTTGTTCAGTCCCTCATTAAAATATTTGTTGATCATAGAAGACATTTTTGGATCATAACACCATATAGGGATTATATAATAATTTAATTTTAGTAAAGACCATTTTATGAGATGGCACTATTATGAAATCCATTTTTAGTTGCAGAAATGGACTCCATGGGAATTAGTCATCTATCAGTTATAATCTGAGTAAGGCATGGGACCTTTATTAGAATCTTGTCAGATAGTTTCCAGTTTTCAAACTCTGTACTAGTGGTTCTCAACCTGACATGTCTTTGCCCTCAATAAAATTTGGCCTTGTCAGAAGGGATTCTGCTAAACAACTGCAGTGTCCAGGATGTATGTGTGTGTGTGTGTGTATGTTTGAGAAGTCGTTTCAACTGTATCTGACTCTTTTTGACTCTGTGGACTGTAGCCCTCAAGACTCCTCTGTCCATGAGATTCTCCAGGTAAAAACACTGGAGTGGGCTGCCATTTCCTCCTCCAGGGCATCTTCCCAACCCAGGGACTGAACCCACATCTTTTATGTTTCCAGGACAGTACCACATAAAAATAATGACCCTGCTCCAAAATGTCAAGAGTGTGAAAATGAGTAAACCTATTCTAGACTAACACTTTTCCTACTTCATTGTGCATATCAATCAACCTTTGCATGTATGCTAAGTCACTTCAGTTGTGTCAGAATCTTTGTGACCCTATAACCTGTAGTCCACCAGACTCCTCTGTCCATAGGCTTCTCCAGGCAAGAATACTGGAGTGGGTTGCCATGCCCTACCTCAAGGGTATCTTCCCAACCCAGGGAATGAACCTGCACCTCCTGCTGCTCCTGCATTGCAAGCATATTCTTTACCACTGAGTCACCAGGGAAACCCTCAATCAAATGCAGTTTCAGATTCTGCTCATCCCTGGTGAACCATGAGACTTTATTCTTCTAACAAGGTCCTGAGAGGCGCTGATGAAGCAGGTACTGGACTGTGGCCACTCTGAGAGTAAGCCAGGTTGTGGTTATGTTTTCGAGTCACATGTGCAGAGTTTTTCCACCAAAAAATATCTTTGCATGAAATTCTGAATGAATTTTTTGCTTGAAATATGTAATGAAAACTGTATTAATTCATTCCAGACTCGGTGATACTTTTTATGTACAATTCTTTTAAGGGCCCTTGAATCATACTGAATAATCTACTTATGAAAAAATATGTGTAGTGTACATAATCAGTTCAGTTCAGTCGCTCAGTCATGTCCGACTCTCCGCGACCCCATGAATCGCCTCCAAAAGATGTGATAATCTTTGAACATTATATCTTATACCAGCAAGGGATGATTAAGGATGTAAGTAGAATAGAGCTTCTAATGAGCTCAGCCAGCATTATGCAGGTGGGACTAACTTAATCACAGTGGTTCTCTAAATGTGGATGAGAAGTGTTGGAGTCACAGAGGGACTTGAAAACTTGAAGCTGCTAGCTTTGAAGATGCTGTTATTAGCCAAGCAATGCAGGTGGCTTCTAGAATCTGGAATAGGAGAGGAAGTGAATTACTACCTTGAGCCTCCAGGAGAAAGTCAGCCATACTCATCTCATTATTTTAACTCAAAATAAACAATTTTAGACTTCTGATATCCAGAAACATGAGTATGAATTTGTTTTAAATCACTACCATAGTAATATTTTTAATGGCAGCAATAGGAACTTAATACAGATATATATCCAATAAAAGTTTTTGTTACTTGTTGTCACCACCCTGTCTCTTAGATCTTCAAAACTTATTCATCTTCTAACTGGAAGTTTGGACTCTTTGACTAACATTTCCCCAAATCCCTCACACCCCCATTCTTGGAAATCGCCATTCTACTCTCTATTTCTATAAATTTGGCTTTTTTACATACCACATAGATGTGAGACAATGCAGTATTTAGTTTTCAGTGTCTAGATCATTCTTGTTAGCATGATGTCCTAAGTGTCCAGCCATCTTGTCACAGATGGCAGGATTTCCCTTTATTATGGTCAAATACATTCCAATATTTAGTTTTAAGTCAGTTATTTCACTTAAAACTAAATATTAGGAGAGAAAAAAAACTAAGATCATGGCATCTGGCCCCATTACTTCATGGCAAACAGAAAGGGAAAAAGTGGAAGTTGTAACATATTTCCTCTCCTTGGGTTCTAAAATCACTGCTGATGGTGACTACAGTTACAAAATCAGAAGACATTTGCTTCTTGGCAGGAAAGCTATGATGAACCTAGAGAGTATGTTGAAAAGCAGAGACATTACTCTTCCCAGTGGTCATGTACAGTCATGAGAGCTGGACTGTATGGAAGCTGGAGCACCAAAAATGTGATGCCTTTGAACCATGGTGCTGAAGAAGACTTCTGAGAGTCCCTTGGACAGCAAGGAGATCAAATCAGTCAATCTTAAGGGAAATCAACCCTGAATACTCCTTGAAGGACTGATGCTAAAGCTGAAACTACAGTCTTTTGGTCATCTGATATGGACAACTGATTCATTGGAAAAGTCCCTGATCCTGGGAAAGATTGAGGGCAGAAGGAGAAGTCGTCAGAGGATGAGATGGCCAGATGGTATCACTGATGCAATGGAGATGAACTTGGGCAAACTTGGGAAATGGTGAGGGACAGAGAGGCCTGGTGTGCTACAGTCCATGGGTGCAAAAGGTTGGACATGACTGAATGACTGAACAACAACAACATGCCAATATGTGCATTATTTTAAAAAGTCCATTTACAAAGTGGGGCTCTCCAGGTGGCTCAGTGGTAAAGAATCTGCCTGCCAGTGCAGGAGACACAAGAGATTTGGGTTCGGTTTCTGGGTCAGGAAGATCTCCTGATGTAGAAAATGACAACCTGCTCCAGCATTCCACCTGGAAAATTCCATTGACAGAGAAGCCTGGTGGGCTACAATCCATGGGGTTGCAAAGAATCAGACAAGACTGAGTGACTGAACACAACAGTCAGAGGCATTGAGGCAACAATTAATACTTCAGTTGTTTCCATATGTTTCATCAGGATGGATAATGTTGCAATGAAAAGGGGTGCATACATTTTTATGGAGAGTTCAATTCTTTGGAAATATACCCAGAAGTAAAATTGTTGTAACATACTCCCATTCTATTTTTTTTTTAATTTTTTGAGTAACTTAGGTACTGTTTTCCATAGTGACTATACCATAAATTATATCAACACCAGTACTGCACATGTTTAACTTTTCTGCCCATTCTCACCAATACTAGTATTCAGGTCTTTGTTTCTTTTTATTGAAGTAATATTATCTCATGGGCTTTGCTGGTGGCTAGATGGTAAATAATCTGCCTGCAATGTGGGAGACCTGGGTTCCATCCCTGGGTTGAGGAGATCCCTGAGAAGGGAATGGCAGCCCACTCCAGTACTCTTGCCTGGAAAATCCCATGGACGGAGGAGCCTGGTGGGCTGCAGCCCATGCGGTCGCGAAGAGTCGGACATGACTGAGCGACTTCACTTTCACTTTTCACTTTCATGCATTGGAGAAGGAAATGGCAACCCACTCCAGTGTTCTTGCCTGGAGAATCCCAGGGACGGGGGAGCCTGGTGGGCTGCCGTCTATGGGGTTGCACAGAGTTGGACACGACTGAAGCGACTTACAGCAGCAGCAATATATAATTTAACAAAACAAGAAGAAATATCTTTCATAGCATCATCTTGGGGAAAAGCTCAAAGATCTTACACTTTGGAGTGAGAAGCTTTGAATTAGTAGCAGTGGCATACTCTGATTTTTCTGGCAGAAATATGAGTGTTACAACTTTTTAGGTAAACAGTCTGAAGACAGTTATCAATATTTAAAATGCAGATAGTCTTTAATTTGAGGGTCTTCAGAGTTGGCATGACATTCAGGTCCAAATCGTTGTGGTGGAATCTGTCTTATATGTTGTGACCCCTGTGGAACCACCCGTGTGACAGACAAAAAAAAAAAAACACCTGGATATCGCTCAGTGTACCCTGGGTGACAAAGTCATCCATGATTCCAACCACAGTTCAAACATCACTATCTCAACATTCATTAGTAGCATTGATTAAAGAAGCAATGTAACAATAAAGAATATGAGAGTCAAAGTGACAGTAACACAGGCTCACCATGAAATGTTGAACGGCCACAAGCAATGAATCATCATTAGACTAGTGTTTGGAGGCAAGTCCATGAGGAAATATTAAAATGGAGCAAAGGGTAGGAAAAATGACTGCATTCAAGCAAAAGAGTACTTATGAATTATATGGAGCATGTGTGGATAATATAAAAAGCGAAGTTTTAAAAGAATCTAAAAATTTATGGAACACTGTCAGTGAGAATAAAATTAGGTTAAGTAGAGTGCTTTAAAAGCAACTATATATTATGTGTGGAATCTAGAAAAATAGTATTGATTAACCTATTTTCAGGGAAGCAATGGAGATGCAGATATAGAGAATGGATTTGTGGACGCAGCAGGGGAAGGAGAGGGTAGGACAAATTGAGCAAGTAACGTTGACATATATACACTACCATGTGTAAAATAGCTAGCTATTGGGAAGCTGCTATATAACACAGGGAGCCCAGACCTAGAGGAGGGGGGTGGCAGGGGAAGGGAGGGAGGGAGGCTCAAGAGGAGGGGATATATATTTATATTTATTTATATTATATAATTATATATAATTATTAATATATATATAATTATTAATTTATATATAATTCTGGCTGATTCGTGTTGTTCTACAGCAGAAGCTAGAGCAACATTGTAAAGCAATTATCCTCCAAATAAAAAACAACTGTATAGACAAAATGAAATGAAAATCTATAACTAAGTTATATAAAAATATGAACTAGTAATAATTTAATGACATCAATGGTGGTTACTAACATAAAATTAAACTAGCAAAGACCTGGAAATAAATAGTGCAACAGAAAAGTTTTTAGAATGTAGGGAGAAAGCAGTATTTAGGTTAGAATTTCATTTTATAAGATCTGTGGCTTTCAACGTGCTAAAAGAGAATAGAGCATAAAGAAGAACACCTTCCACATGATGGCCAATTGTGATGAAACTTTTAAACATAGATCTAATAAAAGCAGGCAAAAAGATCAATAAGAAATAACAGAGATGTAAAAATGTGTTGGATATCAAATGCAAATTGGCATTTGCCATTTGACAAGTGCGCTGTTGCAGCTGCTGACCTCTAACACCCCTGAAGGAGATCAGGGTGGAGAGCAGAAATGAGGCACTCTTTGCTGGTGGCAGGAGCAGGGGACAGCGGGAACTAGCGGGACAGGTCTCCAGATAGTTAGATACTCTCAGGAACTGATTTTATGAGCCCAAGTCTTGTATCTCCTCATATCTAGAAAAGCACTAAAATCCTTCATAGTGAATTGTTTCTTGTGAATAGCAGAAGCTTCATGAGACCAGCAGAAACTGTCTACAAAAAAATATGTGCTTGGCTGCATATCAAAATCACATATATGCCATCATTTCCCCCCTACCTCCTCCAAGCTATATGAGGTGCTGTCTTCCAGGTTGCAGACCTCCTATTGTTACAAATAAAACTTAGCTTGCAACTCTCACGTTGTGCAATTATTTTCATTGACATGGAAAATGTATAAAGGGCAATGTATTAGCACTGTGCTATGCTGTGTTAACTCTCGTGTCTGACTCTTTGCAACCCCATTGACTGCAGCATGCCAGGCTCCTCTGTCCATGGGGATTCTCTGGGAGAGAATACTGGAATGGGTTGCCATACCCTCTTTCAGGGTATCTTCCCAACCTAGTGATCAAACCCGTGTCTCTTATGTCTCCTGTATTGACAGGCAGGTTCTTTACCACTAGGGCCTCCTGGGAAGCCCCATATTAGCACTAATGAGTCACAACTTCTAGCATCATTTTTGCTTAAAACAATGATTTGCAAGTGGAAAACATTAAAGTGACAGCTCATTTCCTTCAGGAAAAAAAAAAAAAAACTTAAAAAACAATGCAGAACACACAGTATGATTGATGGATAGGTTTTCCACATAAAATTTATAAACACCCACAGTTCCCCTCCAATGCATTATATATAGATAAAAGAACTAAATGACAAACAGCCACAAACTTTTTTTATGAAAAAAGTCCAATTCTTTCATTGAAAGGTTGCAATCAAAAATAGGAATAAAATTTCTCTGATTCTTCTCTACCAAAGAAAGGAGTCATACAGATAATTTGAGAAGTAAATGGCTAATAAATCCACAAACATATCTACCCTCATAGGTAATGAAATGATTGCAAAGTAAGATAATTACCATACCCCTTCTCACATCTAAAAATTTTTTTCACAGAAGATACTGTGACATATGTTTCTCACAACCACAAGGATTTTCGCAAAGATGCATTTGCAAGAATTCCTTGGTGTGGATCTTTCTTATCAATAAGTAAACATGGTCAAATATGTCATCTATAAAGTTAGAAAGAAATGCCTTCATTTCATTTTATACCCCTCCACAGCTAGTATATTATTACTCCACTCCAGTTCATTAAGAAGATACTTGGACATATGTCCTACTTTAACTAGAAGCACCTTTTTGCCTCTCATTCCTTTTCTGATGGATCTTCCATTCCTATTAATATTTCATTCTCATCACTGAACATTACCTTACTGAGTTCAATGTTCATGTCTATTTTTTAGCAACTAAAAAATACTTTGAATTTTCACCAAGCAAGCAAGCAACCACAGTGTTCTCTGGACTCTGGGATAAGCTGAATTGTTTCTCAGGTGCCTTCAGGTAAATATTCTTAGATTTTATTAGTTCTGACTTTTTCTTTGGGCAATGTCTTTTGGGCTCTTGGACTCATTTGCTTTGGAGCTCTGAGAGAAATGTCTTTCTATGGAACTCTGAATCCCTTCCTGGGTTGATGATGGAGACTGAAGTTGTCTGCAGATAAGACATTGGACATTTAGCCAGACTTAGAACTCCAGTGGAGAAGGAAATGGCAACCCACTCCAGTGTTCTTGCCTGGAGAATCCCAGGGACGGGGGAGCCTGGTGGGCTTCCATCTATGGGGTCGCACAGAGTCAGACACGACTGAAGTGACTTAGCAGTAGCAGTAGCATGACTCCGGTTGCAGCAGTGTCTTGTCCATGCCCAGGTTATACAAGCTCAGGGATATTTACAACTCTCTATACCTGCTCATTAGACATATTTTTGCCTGTTTTACAATGACTTATACATACATGATTTCCTTGTGGGACTTCTTTATCTAGACAGAATTGTTTTTTCAATTGATTCTGTGTTCTCTGGGAGGTCAGATTATAAGGCAAGATAATTCAGTTTTTATTAATCTTTCTCCATTAATTCTCTTGCCTGCACCTTATCTCATCCCTGAATTTAAATTTTCTTCGGCATGTGAGACTGAAGTAACTGTCTTGACTATGTCTCTTGTATCATTAAAGCATTGACTTATGGTGGGGACAAAGCCCATGATACCCTTAGAAAGTCATTATTCCCCTCCTTATAAGAGGAACAAGTTTGTCCATTTAAGGTAAAACATTGGGCAGTGCATTTCTTGGTTTCCTGACACTTTTGTTAAAACATTAGTAACTTCATAATTATCTGAAGCTGCTGCTGCTGCTGCTGCTGCTGCTGCTAAGTCACTTCAGTCGTGTCCGACTCTGTGTGACCCCATAGATGGAAGCCCACCAGGCTCCCCCATCCTTGGGATTCTCCAAGCAAGAACACTGGAGTGGGTTGCCATTTCCTTCTCCAATGTGTGAAAGTGAAAAGTGAAAGTGAAGTCGCTCAGTCGTGTCCGACCCTTAGCGACCCCATGGACTGCAGCCTACCAGGCTCCTCCATCCATGGGATTTTCTAGGCAAGAGTATTGGAGTGGCTTGCCATTGCCTTCTCCGATATCTGAAGCTAATAGCTATCATTTAGTTCCTGATTACAAACTGTGTGTAAGTTATGAGATATATTAATATTTAGATGCTTTAAGTGCCATAACCTACATTAGCACATTACAAGGATTATCTAATCTCATTTTTAGAGAAGTTTCTTCTGGGAAGTATACTATTACATACTTCATCCCTCATCGTAGGTGGTTATTTAACATTCTGCTGAAAATTACAAACCAGTTTTGGGAGGGAGTCTTGATTGGAATTCTATTAGAAGGTTTCCAGTTTTCAAACCCGGGGTCATGATTCTCAACCAGAGGTGCTTTGCTTCTGGGAATATGTGGTAATGTCAGAAAGGATGTGGCTAAATACTGTCAATACACAGAACAGCATCCAAGAGAAATAATTATTCTGCCCCAGATATTAACAACTATAAGATGAGAAATCATTTTATATTGGCACTTCTCCACCTTTAGTGTGCACACAAGTCACCAGGGATCTGAGCACAAATTTTGATTGAGTAGGTAGGCTTTCAGTGGGCTGAAGGATTCAGCATTACTAACAGCCACTAGAAGCTGTGATGCTATGGGTCCTAGTTCGTTGGTTGCACTTAGACTAACAAGGCTCTGGTCCTGGGCTAGTCAGGTACAGTTAAGTTTATGTCTTCTCTACCAAAAATAATTTTGGTATGTAATTTGGAAAGAAAAAAATTTCATTGACTACAGAGACTGCAATAAACTGTATTTAACTCTTTTCATAAGGGGTCTTGAGTGACATCAAATAGTAAACATCAGATAAAGACTTTGAAGTAGGCAGAATAAATGTCTCTAGAAGATGTTCATATCCTAATTCCAAGATTTTTAAACATCTCAATATATATAAAGGGGGAAAAGCTAGCATATAAAATAAATTTGTTAATCATTGACTTTAAGATGAAACGATTAGCTTGTCCAGTCAACCCTAAAGGAAACCAACCCTGAATATTCATTGAAAGGACTGATGCTGAAGTTGAAGTTCCAATACTTTGGCCACCTGATACGAAGAACTGACTCATTGGAAAAGACCCTGATGCTTGGAAAGCTTGAAGGCAAAAGGAGAAAAGGGTGACAGAGAATGAAGTGGTTGGATGGCATCACTGATTCAATGGATATGAATATGAGCAAACTCTGGGAGACAGTGGAGGACAGAGGATCCAGGTGTGCTGCAGTCCACAGGGTCACAAAGAGTTGGACACATCTTAGAGACTGAACAGCCACAAAAAAGCCAGGCTGATATAAGGTAATTTCAATGGTCCTATAAATATAGGAGAAGGCAATGGCGCCCACTCCAGTACTCTTGCCTGGAGAATCCCGTGGACAGAGGAGCCTGGTGGACTGCAGTCCATGGGGTCACAAAGAGTTGGACATGACTGAGCGACTGAACTGAACTGAACTGAACTGAATGCTTTAATTAAGGTATTGATATTTAAAAGTTCCAGTATGTATACTGGATTAGGGGCTGAAGCCCAGGAAGCTGAGTCACACCTAACAGGGACAGGACATACCTCTTCAAACTGGCAAAAAACAGAGTTCTATATGTGAATATTGAAAGAATGGAATTAAAGAAATCCACATTTAACAAGATAATTTTCCTTGCAAAGTAGAACATTAACCTACATAGGTATAAAAACATAAATTTGTTCAAGTCAAAAGAGCGGTATAGCCACACACATCATCATGGATGAGCCTTAGAAATACATAAAGAGATTCATGTCTGACTACATCCTCATGAGAAACCTGAAGAGATCAGTACAACTCCACACTGACCATTCCATTTGGTAATAAAGATATTTTATTAAACAATTTTATTTTAGAAAAGATGTATGTTTAACTGATAAAATATTCAAATTGGATAGAACTGAGGGCAGTCTTGATCATCTAATTCTTCATTTGTTTTGATATTTGAAGACAGCATTCATGAACAATGTTATTCAAGTTTATTTCAAATAACTGTATGAAAAAGTGATTCATTGATGTTGTTTTGAGGTGACAACGGGAGATTGGAAGGACATGGGTATTTTCACAACACCGGTGACCCTGAATCAGAAATTAGTTTCATACTGAGTCATGCTTTGATTATGAAGATGGTACATAATGTATGACATTGATGTGTTGATGTTCATTTACTGCCACATTCATTAGTTATGACAATGCATTGAATAATAGGAGAAATTACATTTAGAGACATAGAAGGTAATATTTTCTGTAAGTATTGGAAATTTTTAAGAAGAGACAAAAAAAAATAATTTAATAAAAAATCAAAGCATGCTTCCAGTCCTTCAGCTCAATGAACACACCTTACAAATGGACACTGAAAGTCCGTATTTCAATGAGCAGAAATCTCGTTGAAATAGAGAGGAAAAAGAAAAATTTTGAGCTGCCTGAAAATATTTGCAGAGTAATAAATGCATGATTTTATATTTCCTTCATCTTACTTAAGACCAACTCTACTCCCCAGTCATATTATTTCAATCTTTTTTCTACATTTGTCTTTTGCTGTAGATTCCACTTGAAGACATGTATTTTATTATCCACTTGAAGGCATGTATTTTATTATCAATTTTTGCCAGCAGATATGGTAGACACAGTTGGCATAAGCCATGTACCATAGCCTAATTAGAAAAAGAATATGACCAGTGATAACAACCAGGATGTTAAAGTTTGGATTATCAGGTAGAGCAATTAAGGTAATGAAGTGCAAAGAATGATGTTCACAAAAGTGAAAAAGAGTGGTCTCAAATTCTCTGTAATAATGTTATATGAATAGCTATCTTGCCAAAAGGAATTTCCTTCCCATAGGAGTAGTACACTACTACTACTACCATGAAAAAAAAAAAAAAATACAAGGTGTGATTTATTTTAAAAGAAATTAAATATTTCACATCCAAGGTTGGGAATACCATTTGGATAATATATCACAAAGCTTAAAAGTGAGTCAGACAAATTGTATAGACAATTTGAAATAAAAAGAGAAATTCCAAGAAATTGGAAGAGACATGTTCTATGTCCCCAGTCTGAGTAAAGACTGGAAACTTTTGGCTTGCTTTGAGCTCTGCTATCCAGGGCACTTCTTATACCCTAGGACAATGGCCCTTTTAGAGTCACCTTTCCAAAGAGCATTTTCAGACCCTTCTTTAAGTCTTTATTTCTCAGACTGTAGATAAAGGGGTTCAGCATGGATGTGACCACACTGTACATCACCGAGGCTGTTGCACTTGAGTGTGAGCTGTTGGTACTGGCAGAGCTAAGGTACACTCCTAAACCCGTACAATAAAATAAGGAAACAATGGCGAGGTGAGAGGCACAGGTGGAGAATGCTTTATGCTTGCCCTGAGCTGATGGGATTCCATATATGGAGGACACTATCCTAGAGTAAGAGTAAAGGATACACGTGAGGGAACTGCCAGCCAGCAGCACAGCTCCAGAGTACATCACCACATTGCTGAGAAAGGTGTCAGAACTGGCAAGTTGGGTCATCTGATTGAGTTCACAGAAAAGGTGAGGGATTTCTAAGAAGGTACAGAAGGACAGCTGCAGCACCATTGAGCTTTCTAACAAGGAATGCAGGACCCTGATGACCCAGGACAGCAGCGCCAGCAGTGCACAGAGCCGGGCTCATGATGACCGTGTAGAGCAGGGAGCAGCAGATGGCCAGGAAGCGGTCATAGGCCATCACAGTCAGGAGCAAGATGCCCATTCCTCCAAAAAGTGTGAAGAGATACATCTGGGTGATGCAGCCTTCATAGGTTATGACTTTGCTCTTTGTCTGTATATTCCACAGCATCTTTGGAATGGTGGTGGAGGTGAAGCATATGTCTACAAAGGACAGGTTGCAGAGGAAGAAGTACATGGGGGTGTGGAGGTGGAGATTTGAACTGACAGCCAGAATAATGAGCAGGTTTCCAAAAATAGTGATCAGGTACATGGAGAGGAAAAGCTCAAATATGAAAGGTTGCAATTCTGGTTCTTCTGAAAATCCCAGAAGAAGAAACTTGGAAACAGCTGTTAGGTTCCTTACTGCCATGTGGTGGTGTTGACTATGAAAAAATGGGTGAATAACATGACTTATTTTCACACAAATGGGCATTACTCACAAGGTATAAATGCTACCATTTACATTTCCATCAATAAATTACTTTTAACATTTTGTCGATGAATTTTGTCAACTCTAATTAACAAACTTGTCCAACTGTCAGTTTTTCCCCAGGATGTCATGTATAGTACAGTTTTAATACAATTAACTCTGTCATGCATTTGAGGAATATAAATTGAATTGTGACAACATTCCAGCTATTACGCAAGCAAGGAATTTAGAGTGCCGAAAAACAAAAGCTACTAAAATCTGGTTGTGGACACAGAATATAAACAAATAAAAAGGTTGATATGGAAATAAACACACACACATATATGATGTCTTTTGGATACAGATGTTATAAAGGAAGCAGGTACAAAGGGAGAGCAAAAATAGAGTGTGATTTTTATGCATATTTAGGCAAGACTTGCCAAGAAGACATTCAAATAGACTTCAAGTGTCACTATTGTGAGCATATTTAGGGAAGGGTATCATCATAAAGGAACAGTTAGTGTGAAGACCCTGAGGAAGAGGTTTGTTCAAGATGCTCCAGTGGATAAACGGAAGCCAGTCTGGTGAGGAAATGAGCAGGAGGGAGAGTGAGGAGAGACGGTGTCAGAAGATGTTGAGGAACAAGGTGGCCTCCAGGCTGTTGCTGAAACCTCAAGTCACAAGGGGGCCTTTGAACATAAAAAGTGTCTTCAGCACTTCAGGAAATTCCATGCTTTAAAAAGCCTAGTCTGAACCAAAATTGAAGGGAAATCCAAAACTAAATTCTTAAAGAAATGATGTACGCTAGTCACAGCTTAATGACATCCCTGAGGGTCACTAATTCAATGTTAGATTGCAAAGATTTGGATGTGAAGGAATATGACAGAAAGCCTTTTAAAATGTGAGGAGCAAGCATTACCTAAGTTATAATTTCCCCTCACATAAAGACATATATATTCAAATACAGGTACCGAAGATAAAATTTATCACTAGTTAAATGCAAAGGAGAGTGCCTTACAAATAATGGTGTCTGAATACGATACAACTTTCATGAACAGATCTGCTCACAATAAAATCAATTAAACAATAAGGGATAAGAGATGTGGAGAGTAGTTGGACATCCATAAAAAGCATGATTTATTAAGATGCATATGCAGAAGAACATTCATTTTCATTTATGTTTAAAGCAAGGATTTGCAAGTAAAGAATATTTAAGTGGCAGCCCTCTTCCTTCTGTTAAAACAAATACAGCAATGAAGAGTATAAGATGATACAGAGATTTTGCCACACAGTTTATAAACTCAGACAGACATTCTGCACAAGTTCTTGCATATGTACATAAAATAGCTAAAGGCCAAACAGTGAACTTAAAAAAATTCCAATTCTGTTAAAGAATGAAATAAAAACTAGGAATAAAAACATGCTGATTCACCCATACAGAGGCAAAGGAACTGAATAAGCATGGCTCTACTTTTTTGATAAAGGGACTGACATTTTTGATAAAGGGACTGACCAACAAACGTATTTAGCCTTACAGGAAATAAAACAATCGCAAATTAAATTCATTAGCACAAACTTTTCTCATAATAAATTTTTTATTTGAATACTGAGAGAGGAGATACTGAGAAATTTATGTCTCATGAACTGCTGTTGCAAGTCTGGATTTTTCTCATCATAGTAAAGTATGCTGCGTACTTAAAAAAGGTCTGATATCTCTGTACATCCCTCCACAGTTAATATCCCATATCTCTACTACAGTTAAAAGCTCATTGGGTTCTGCTTATACTGGAAGCAGTTTACATGTCCTATTCACCCTTCTAATTGAGCTTCCGTGTCCATCATTTGGGCTTCCCTGATAAATCAGTTGGTAAAGAATCTGCCTGCAATGCAGGAGATCCTGGTTTAATTCCTGTGTCGGGAAGATCCACTAGAGAAGGCATAGGCTACCCACTCAAGTATTCTTGGGCTTCCCTTGTGGCTCAGTTAGTAAGAATCTGCCCACAATGTGGGAGACCTGGATTCAATCCCTGGGTTGGGAAGATCCCCTGGAGAAGGGAAAGGTTACCCACTCCAGTATTCTGGCCTAGAGAATTCCATGGACTGTATAGTCCATGGCTTCGAAAGTCAGCATTGACTTTTACATTGCTGAGTTCCTTATTCACTTGTATTTTGGGCATCAAAAATTAATAAAGTATTAATCAATGACAGGGGAAAAAGACACAGTGAGTTTGGGTCTGGGCTGGTCTGGATTGGCTCTCGTGAGCTCAGGTAAACATTGCTGTTCCCTTTGACCATCTTCAGTTTTTCTGGGTTCTTGGACTCACCTGTTGGTGTCTCTCAGAGGAAGGTCTTGACATACGTGTTCAGATCCCTCTTGGGTGGTTGATGATGGACATAAAAGCTCTGTTCCCTAACAAGACAGTGGGATGGAATCAGGCATTGGCCCCCTGTATCAGTTATGACACCCAAAGCAGCATCCATGTCTTGTCCATGCCAAGGATGCACAGGTTGAGGGACGCAGCAGAGGAGATATTAACAGCTCCCCATGTCTGCTCATTACCACATTTCCTTCTCCTTACCACCACCTCTAGTAACTGATTTCCCTGAGGGCAGTGGTATGGACAGATAGGAAATTTTGCCTGCTCATTCTCTGTGTCTAGTACACAACGTTACAAGACAGATGCATTCAGAGTTTATCACTCCTTCCCCCAATCTCTTCTGTCTTCCAGAAGAATAAACCTTAAAGTCCCATTACCTTACTCTAGCTTGAATAAAAGTTTTCTCCAGAATCCAAGATTGACATTCTGTCTGGATTATGACCCTCCCTAGACAAGCACTGGCTGTAGTGAGTCACAGTCCCACTATTATGTAGGTGGGACTAAGTTAATCACAACTGTCCTCTAAATGTGAAAGAGAAGGACAAATGCATGTTACTCTGAAAGAAACTTGAACATGGGGGAAGACCATTAGCTGAAGAATGAAGGTGGCCACTGGAACCTGGGATAGAAAAAGAAGCTAATTTTTGCCTGGGGTGTTTGGAAGGAAAGCAGCCCTGCTGACATCTTGGTTTAGTCTGGTGAGACCCACTATAAGTTTCTGATCCTAGAACTTTAGTCTAATGAGAACATAACTTAGTTTGATGTAAGCCAGTAGCGTGGTAACCTTTCAAAGCAGCAGTAGAACATATTAATAATATAAACATTTATCCAATAAAATGTTGTTCAGGAAATTGAAATAAACATCACTATTCATTCTTTTAGTTTTCCTTGGGTAAGGACATTTTGTATTATATCTCTCAAGTAGAAGTAAACATCTAAAGACAATCTGGATATAATTAGCTTGGATAGTTGATAGAGAATGTATCTTCACACAGATGTAACCATGCCTCAAGATTAGATGCTTTTGACATGTTGCTATAGAAAAATGATTTAAATATAAATTATTCAATTTCTTTTAAATCTTCTTGTCCAAATTGTACATTCAAGATTATGTTAATTCAAATGTTCATTCTTTTCATTTTGGTTCTCTCCAAAAATTTTTCATGCTTTCTTTCAACATGTAAGATGTAATTAAATAAGTCTGTGTTTATGCACTTATTGATGTGAGTAGGCCAGCATAGCCACTCAGTGGTATCTGACTCTAGACATCCCATGGACTATAGCCTGCCAGGCTTCTCTGTCCATGGGAGTTTTCAAAAGAATACTGGAGTGGGTTGACATAGTCACTTCCGGGGGATCTTCCCGACTCAGGGATCGAACCTGTACCTCCTCTGCCTCCTGCATTGGCAGGTGGGTTCTTTACCTGCTGAGCCATCAGGGAATCCTGTATTAAGTGTACTTACTGTAAATAAAAACATATACAAGTGTACATATACATACACATGCACAACCTTTACTTTGGAACCTGAGACTCAATGACGTATTTCTATACCTTTCACTTATTCCTCACTATATCCACCTGAAGTTTACTATTCCATACATTCTTCTTTGATAATAAAGGCATTATGTTATATCATTTGCTTGTAGTATGGCCTGTATGCAGGAAGAGTTATGTAACTCTATCACCCAAGCAAACAGAATTGAGGGTGGTTATAATGATCTGCTTATTAGCACTGCTGTTGTATTTGAAGATAGCAGTCATAGTTACTCTGTTAAGATGTTTATTTCAGACAACTGTATTAAAATGTGACTATATTGGGAATACAATCCAGGTATCCAGGAGAGGCTGAAAGTACATTCATATTTCTGTAAGAAAAATGCTGGTGTGGAGCCATATGACTGCAGAGCAATTTAAAATCTGTCATCACTCATTCTTCATCCATAGAGATAAATAGATTCCTGAGCATAAAAGATACACACACACACACACATATATATACATATATAATTGGAAGATACTGATATATATATGTATATATAATTAGAAGATACTGATAATGATCACTCACCATGCGTTTAGTTATCATGACCAAGTATTGAAGCAGGGAGACATTTCATTCAGAGCAATGCAATGAGTCATCCTGTAAGCCGCATTAGGAGGTTTTTAACACAAACAGGAAGATAATTCAATAAAATATATTTTAAATGCCAATCAATTGTTGAACTATATCTATACACTCCTGAATACCTAGACAACAATCCTCCACACTCCAATGAGTAGGAAACCAACGTGAAAAAGAAATATTGTTACATAGTAATGCACTATATAATTTAAAACTTTACTCCAATAAATTTAAGGTCAATTCTGGCTCTTCTGCTTCAGCCAGATCCCCTGGAGAAGGAAATGGCAACCCACTCCAGTATTCTTGCCTGGAGAATTCCATTGACAGAGGAGCCTGGAGGGCTATGGTCCATAGGGTCGCAAAGAGTCAGACACAACTGAGGTGACTTAGCACACATGCATGCTGGCTCCTCTATTTATTTAAAGTTTTATTTCAATGAAGAAAACTTTTGGCATCATGTATTTAATGATTGGTTTTTCATAAGGACTATGGTTTGACCATGAACAGAGAGCTGAATAAGAAAATAGGATTTTAATGAGAAGAATAAATCCAAATAATCACCTATAAAGCATGGTATGTGCTAAAGTATACATTATCCAGCATAGCAGCTAAGATAGTGATATACATAGGATTGATATGGCTTTGGATTCATTTCTTTTTTCTTTTTTTTAAAATTTTTTATTTTTTAAAACAATTTATTTATTTTAATTGGAGGCTAATTACTTTACATTATTGTATTGGTTTTGCCATACATTGACATGAATCTGCCCCTGGTGTACATGTGTTCCCCATCTTGAATCCCCCTCCCACCTCCCTCCCCATTTCTTGGGAGGTGTCACATTCTTAAAATTTTTAATTGGAGGATAATTGTTTTACAATGTGTGTTGGTTTCTGCCATAGAACAATACAATGTGAATCAGCTGTATTTGTGTGTGTGTGTGTGTGTGTGTGTGTGTGTGAGGGTGCTAAGTTGCTTCAATCATGTCTGACTCTTTGTGACCCTATGGACTGTAGCCCACCAGGCTACACTGTCCATGGGACTCTCCAGCAAGAATATTGGAGTGGGTTGCCATGGTCTCCTCCAGGGAATCTTCCAGACCCAGGGATCAAACTTGCATCTCTCATGTCTCCTGCATTGGCAGACAGGTTCTTTACCACTAGTGACATCTGAGAAGTCCTGCGAATGAGCTATAAGTGTGTGTGTGTGTGTGTGTGTGTGTGCGTGTGCGAGTATACATATATATTCCCTCCCTCTTGAGACTCCCTCCCATCCCTCTAGGTAGTCTCAGAATGACAGGCTGGGTTTCCTGTATTATGTAGCAGCTTCCCACTAGCTACCTATTTTACAGTGGTAGTATGTATATATGTCAATGTTACACTCTCAGATAGTCCTACACTTTCCTTACCCCGCTGAAAATTACTAGAGCTAATCAATGACTAGTAAAGTCATAGGATTTACTTCAACTACAGATTTTATAGACAGCATTAGTTTCCATGTGTCTTTTCCCCATAGTAATAGAAACACTCATGGAATTTCTTTTTTGTAAAACGAAAAACGGTTGAGTATGATTTTGAGAGGAAAATATTCTTTTAAAATATACTTTGTCGTTGCCATGCCCTCCTCCAGAGGATCTTCCCGACCCAGGGATTGAACCTGTGTCTCCTGCATTACAGACAGATTCTTTATTGCTGAGCCACCAGAGAAGCACAACATCCCTCTACATACTTCCAAGTCTGTCCTTAGATTAAGGCTGACCCACACACATGTGGCTGCCCTAAATGGTTTTCAGGATAGTTTTCTGATGCCACAAGCTGGGAGAAGCTGCTCCACAAGGAGCAGCTCTGGGGTCCATGTTGTTGGATTGACTGAGGCATCGTGTTGAGTGACTTGTCCATGTCATCACACAGTGTGCCCTTTCCTAAGAACCACAGAGGCCTTTTCTGATGTGCTCTTTAGGGGAAGGCCTGAGTTAAAGGGGTGGGGAGGCTTTTGGTGTTTGTTTTCTTTGGAACCGTGAGATGAGTAGACCAATTGTAGTGGTTTTGTTGGCTCCTCGTCAGGAAGCATTTGTGGCCACTTTTTGGATAGTTAAGAGCCTCACAGCACATGTTTTTGGAATTAACTTAATTCCTGGCTTCCTCTGATCTTCCCCAGTTTTGTTTTCCACATATATTTATTTTTTAAAATTTTATCTTGTATGTCTTTGTGTAATCTCTGTATAAATCCTTCCTGGAACAAGGTAAAGTCTGAATAAATAAGATGTCCTATAATCCTTAAAAAAATAAAATAAAATATACTTTGTCCTTTTGGGTAAATGAAATTTCTAAATATTTCTAATGCAAGGTCAAAAACACATTCTGTAAAGAAAAATGCAACAATGGGATATGGTAGGCTATCCAGGACCAGAAAGCTTAATAAAATGAGTTACTTAATTTGAATAAAGAAGTTGAAATAAAAACTTCCAAACATACATAAAAGGAGTAAGTTCTATATACAGAGCCTCATCAAAGTGTTATAAATTCTTAGTCTGAGGGTCTGATCACTGCAGTCATGACACCCTAAGAAAAATGTCCCTTTTAAAATTCTGTTTATAAATAATCTTTTCAGAGCCCCCTTTGTGCCTTTGTTCCTCGGACTGTAGATGAAGGGGCTCAGCAAGGGTGCAACCACAGTATATATCAAGGAGGCTGTTGCATTTGAGTGTGAGCTGTGGGTAGCAACAGGGTTAAAGTACACTCCTAGACTCGTACAATAAAATAAGGAGACAACTGGGAAGTGAGATGCACAGTTGGAAAATGCTTTATACTTCCCCTGAGCAGATGAGATTCCAAGTACAGAAGAAACTACTTTTGAGTAAGAGTAAAGGATACCAACCAGTGAAATATCACCCAGTAGCCCAGTGGCAAAATACATCACCATACTATTAAGAAAGTTGTCAGAACAAGCAGATTGGACCATTTGCTTGAGTTCACAGAAGTGAGAGATTTCCAAGGTTGTACAGAAGGAAACTCACAATAACTTTAATGTTTCCAACAGGGAATGAAGGACACTCATGACCCACGACACCAGAACCAGCTTTCCCAAAGCCAGGAATTCATGATTACTGTATAGCACAAGGGGTGGCAGATGACCACAAACCAGTCATAAGCCATGACTGTCAGGAGAAAGTCATCCAAACATGCAAAAAGTATGAAAAAAAAATACATCTGGGTGATGCAGTCTTAATATGTTATATCTTTGTTCTGTTTCTGTATGTTCCACAGCATATTTGGGATGGTGGTAAAAGTGAAACAGATGTCTACAAAAGGACAGGTTTGAGAGGAAGAAGTACATGGGGGCGTGGATGTGGGTGTCCAAAGTGATGGCCAAGAGGATGAGCAGGTTTCCAAACACAGTGATCAGGTACATCGAGAGGAAAAGTCCAAACATGAGGGGCTGCAGTTCTGGATCTTCTGAAAATCCCAGGAGAAGAAATTCTGAAATTTGTTTATCATTTCCTGGGTCCATGTGGTGGAGGTGACTATAGGAAAGAGGGAAAACCTATCACTTTTACAGAAATGAGCATTAAAATATAGTTCAGTTCAGCTGCTCAGTCGTGTCCGACTCTTTGCGACCCCATGAATTACAACACGCCAGGCCTCCCTGTCCATCACTAACTCCCAGAGTCCACCTAAACCCATGTCCATTGAGTCGGTGACGCCATCTAACCATCTCACTTCCCAGCATCAGGGTCAAAATGTAGTTGAAATATTACAATTCTTACTTTACAGTGAAGAATTATTTCCAATATTTAGTGCCTATACACAAAATTCTCTTGCAAGGAATCACCATTTTATCCCTGATTAGGAATTTTTATACCCAAATGTGCATTTCAATCATGAGGATATATAGTCAATAGTTTAAATGAGAAATTCTCTCATATATTTGAGAAATATATATATGTGTGTGTATATAAATGTATATATATATATGTATATTCAGTGTAGACTATCACTAAGGCACTGTTGCTGAAGAACAAAATGTGCTACAATCTAATAATGGTGAAAGTACATAAGGGAACATAAGAATTATATAGCATTATATAGGCATGCTTCATAGCTCCAAATCATATGTGATCAGAGCTATGAAGCCACCATGCAGATACAAAGCAGGGAGTGGCTAGGTGGTGTCATGTTTTACTGGATGTTGTGGCAAAAGGTCAAATAAAGTGACAAGTGAACAGAGACCTGAAGGCAGAGAAGGTAGGAACTGGAGCAAATTTGGGGAAGTGCGTGCCTGACAGAGGGAACAGCCACTGCAAAGGCTCTGAGGAGGATGCTTCTTTCAGATGCTGAAATCCAAAAGTGGAAGCCAGTGAGGGAAGAAGGGTAAACAAGAGGGAGACTGGTGAGTGATGGAGTCAGTGAATTTTAAAGAACAAGGGGCCTCACTGCTGCTTAAAGTTTAAGGCACAGGGAGTCTCTCAACCACACTATGCGCCCTTGCACTTTTTAATTTGGATTGAAACAGATCTCCTCCTTAGTATCATCAGTTGATTGTATTCTAAGAATGGCTTTGGAATACAGGAGCTCACGTACCCCTGTCTGAGAACAATTCTCAGTCCACAAGGCATACACACGCACACACACACACAGTCGAAGTTACTCTCATGCTCTTCTCAAACTCCTCACTGTTTATAAGTTCACACAATTTATATCCCATTGCTACCCAGAAAAAATAATAAGAGGTAAAAGAAATAAATTTTTTCCAAGAAAAAACTAGTGATATCTTTATGGTGTAAAACTGCTTACATACTGAACATAAACAAGAGAGAAATGACTAAAAGGGTTAAATCACCACTCCATAAATGCTATATTTTTGTGTGTGTTAGTCACTCAGCTATGTCCAACTATTTGTGATCCCATGGACTATAGCCTGCCAGATTCCTCTGTCCATAGAATTCTCCAGGCAAGAATATTGGAATGGGTGGCCATTCCCTTCTCCTTATATAAAAATGCTATATTAAATATATTTAATTTTGGTTTGGGGATTTCAAACATCAGATATCAGAAGGCTTGATTTTCCAGTACTCAATGGTGGAGTAGAAGGACGTGTGCTCCTCTTCTCCAGCGAGAACTTCAAAATTACAGCTCTCTGCTAAACATCAGTCAACAGGAAGATGTTGGATCCCACAAAAGAAAGATACCCCATGTCCAAAGGCAATGGAGAAGCCCCAGTAAGATGGTAGGAGGGGTGAAATCACATGTAGAATCAAACCGCCTACTGGCCAGAGATGCTTGGAGGGCTCAAACAAACCTTGTGCACATCAGGACCTAGAGACCCCACAGAGGTTGAGCCAGAACTGTGTTTGAGTGTCTCCTGTGGAGGTATGGGTCAGCAGTGGACTGCTGCAGGGACAGGGGCTCTGGATGTTTCAGACCTAGGTATGGCAAGAGCCCTCTTGGAGGAGGTCGCCATTAACCCCACCATAGAGTCACCAGAACTTACACAGGACTTGGGGGAACAGACTCTTGGAAGGCACAAACAGAAGCTTGTGCACACCAGGACCCAGAAGAAAAGAGCAGTGACCTCACAAGATACTGAGCCAAACTTGCCTGTGAGTGTCCAGGAGTCTCTGTCAGAGGCGTGGGTTGGCAGTGGCCTGATGCAGGGTTGGCGGCACTGAGTGCAGCAGTGCCTGCATGGAACCTTTTGAAGGAGGTCGCCAATATCTTCATTACCTCCACCATAGTCTGGCCTCAGGTCAAACAAAAGAGACGGAATACAGCCCCACCCATCAACAGGAAATTGGATTAAAGAGTTACTGAACATGAGTGAGTGAGTGAAAGTCACTCAGTTGTGTCTGATTCTTTGCGACCCCATAGACTATACAGTCTGTGGAATTATCCAGGCCAATATACTGAAGTTGGTAGCCTTTCCCTTCTCCAGGGGACCTTCCCAACCCAGGAATCAAACCCAGGTCTCCCTCATTGCAGGCGGATTCTTTACCAGCTGAGCCACAAGGGAAGCCCTTACTGAGCATGGTCCTGCCCATCAGAACAAGACCCAGTTTCCCCCTTCACTCAGTCTCTCCCATCAGGAAACTTCCATAAGTGTCTATTATTTTCCATCAGAGGGCAAACAGAATGAAAGCCACAATCACAGAAAACTAACCAGTCTGATCACATGGACCACAGCCTTGTCTAACTCAATGAAACGATGAGCAATGATGGTTAGGGCCACCCAGACAGACCACTCATTGTGGAGAGTTCTGACAAAATGTGGTCCACTGGAGAAGGGAATGGCAAATCACTTCAGTATTCTTGCCTTTAGAACCCTATGAATAGTACGAAAAGGCAAAAAGATAGGGCACTGAAAGATGAACTCCACAGGTCAGTAGCCCAAGTTGCTACTGGAGATCAATGGCGAAATAACTCCAGAAAGAATGAAGAAATGGAGCCAAAGCAAAAACAACACCCAGTTGTGGATGTGACTGGTGATGGAAGTAAAGTCGGATGCTAAAAAGAGCAATATTGTATAGGAGTCTGGAGTGTTAGGTCCATGAATCAAGGCAAATTGGAAGTGGTCAAACAGGAGATGGCAAGAGTGGACATTGACATTTTAAGAATCAGCGAACTAAAATGGAATGGAATGTGTGAATTTAACTCAGATGACCATTTTTTTTCCTTTCTTTTTTTAAAAATTTATTTAAATTGGAGGCTAATCACTTTACATTATTGTATTGGTTTTGCCATACATTGACATGAATCTGCCCCGGGTGTACATGTGTTCCCCATCTTGAACACCCCTCCCACCTCCCTCCCCATCCCATCCCTCTGGTTCATCCCAGTATACCAGCCCCGAGCATCCTGTATCATGCATTGAACCTGGACTGGCGATTCGTTTCACATATGATAATGTACATGTTTCAATGCTATTCTCCCAAATCATCCCACCCTCGCCATCTCCCACAGAGTCCAAAAGACTGTTCTATACATCTGTGTCTCTTTTGCTGTCTCGTATACAGGGTTATCGTTATCATCTTTCTAAATTCCATTTAGTGTGTAGTATACTGTATTACTACCATGGGCAAGAATCCCTTAGAAGAAATGGAGTAGCCAGCATAGTCAACAAAAGAGTCCAAAATGCAGTACTTGGATGCAATCTCAAAAATGACAGACTGATCTTTGTTAATTTCCAAGGCAAACCATTCAATATCACATTAATCCAAGTCTGTGCCCCGAGAGTAATGCTGAAGAAGCTGAAGTTGAATGGTCCTATGAAGACCTGCAAGGCCTTCTAGAACTAACACCCCAAAAGGATGTCCTTTTCATTATAGGGAACTGGAATGCAAAAGTAGGAAGTCAAGAGATACCTGGAGTAACAGGCAAATTTGGCCTTGGAGTACAAAATGAAGAAGGTCAATGGCTAACAGAATTTTGCCAAGAGAACACACTGGTCATGGCAAACACACTCTTCCAACACACAAGAGAAGACTCTACATATGGACATCACCAGATGGTCAATAGTAAAATTAGATTGATTATATCCTTTGCAGCCAAAGTTGGAGAAGCTCTATACAAGCAGCAAAAACAAGACCGGGAGCTGACTGTGGCTCAGATCATGGACTCCTTATTGCCAAATCCACACATAAATTGAAGAAAGTAGGGAAAACCACCTTTCAGGTATGACCTAAATCAAATCCCTTAAGATTATACAGTGGAAGTGACAAATAGATTCAAGGGATTAGATCTGGTAGACAGAGTGCCTGAAGAACTATGGATAGACATCCTACAGGAGACAGGGATCAAGACCATCAGCAAGAAAAAGAAATTCAAAAAGGCAAAATGGTTGTCTGAGGAGCCCTTACAAATAGCTGAGATAAGAAAAGACACAAAAGGCAAAGGAGAAAAGGAAAGATACACCCATGTGAATGCAGAGTTCCAAAGAATAGCAAGGAGAGATAAAAAAGGCTTCCACAGTGATCATTGTGAAGAAATAGAGGAAAACAATAGAATGGGAAAGACTAGAGATCGCTTCAAGAAAATTAGAGATATCAAGGGAACATTTCATGCAAAGATGGGCACAATAAAGGACAGAAATGGTATGGACCTAACAGAAGCAGAAGATATTAAGATGAGGCGGCAAGAATACACAGAAAAACTATTTTTAAAAGATCTTAATGTCCCAGATATCCACGTCAGTGTGATCACTCACTTAGAGCCAGACATCCTGGAATGCAAAGTGAAGTGGGCCTTAGGAAGTATCACTACAAGCAAAGCTAAAGGAGGTGACGGAATTCCAGGTGAGCTATTTCAAATCCTAAAAGATGATGCTGTGGAAGTGCTGCACTCAATACTCCAGCAAATTTGGAGAACTCAGCAGTGGCCACGGGACTGGAAAAGGTCAGTTTTCATTCCAATCCCAAAGAAAGGCAATGCCAAAGAATGTTCAAACTACCACACAATTGCACTCATCTAGAAAAATAATGCTAGCAAAATAATGCTCAAAATTCTCCAAGTCAGGCTTCAGCAATACATTACCTGTGATTGTCCAGATGTTCAAGCTGGATTTAGAAAAGGCAGAGGAACCAGAGATCAAATTGCCAACATCTGTTGGATCATTGAAAAAGCGAGAGAGTTCCAGAAAAACACTTGCTTCTGCTTTGTTGACTACACCAAAGCCTTCAACCATGTGGATCACATCAAACTGGAAAATTCTTAAAGAGATGGGAATACCAGACCACCTGACCTGCATCCTGAGAAGTCTGTATGCAGTTCAAGAAGCAACAGTTGGAACCGGACATGGAACAACAGACTGGTTCCAAATCGGGAAAGGAATACATCAAGGCTGTATATATATTGTCACCCAGCTTATTTAACTTATATGCAGAGTACATCATGAGGTTTGTTAGGCAGGATGAAGCACAACTGAAATGATTTCCTGGAGAAGTACCAATAACCTCAGATATGCAAATGATACCACCCTTATGGCAGAAAGTGAAGAAGAACTAAAGATACTCTTGATGAAAGTGAAAGAGGAGAGTGAAAAATTTGGCTTAAAACCAACAATCAGAAAACTAAGATAATGGCATGTGGTCCCATCACTTCATGGGAAATAGATGGGGAAACAATGGAAACAAAGACAAACTTTATTTTGGGAGGCTCCAAAATCACTACAGATGGTGATTGTAGCCATGAAATTAAAAAACGCTTGCTCCTTGGATGAAAAGTTATGACCAACATAGACAGCATATTAAAAAGCAGAGACGTTACTTTGCCAACAAAGGTCTGTCTAGTCAAAGGTACGGTTTTGCCAGTAGTCAAGTATGGATGTGAGAATTGGACTATAAAGAAAGCTGAGGACCAAAGAATTCATGCCTTTGAACTGTGGTGTTGGAGAAGACTCTTGAGAGTCCCTTGGACTGCAAGGTGATCCAACCAGTCCATCCTAAAGGAAATCAGTCCTGAATACTCATTGAAAGGACTGATGCTGAAGCTGAAACTCCTTTGGCCACTTGATGTGAAGAAGTGACTCTTTGGAAAACACCCTGATGCTTGAAAACATTTAAGGCAGGAGGAGAAGGGGACAACAGAGGATGAGATGGTTGGATGGCATCACCAACTGATGGACATGAGTTTGAGTAGGCTTCAGAAGTAAGTGATAGACAGGGAAGCCTGGCATGCTTCAGCCCATAGGTCTCAAAGAGTCAGACATGACTGAGCAACTGAACTGAACTGATTCCATATTTATTTGATTATTTTGTCTTTATGTCATCCAATAGAGCATGAAGCAAGTTCATTTGTCACTTTTCTTAAGTGGCATCTTCTTTTTATTGTTCTCAGACTTTGGGTTATGATATTTTTTTTGCCAAGTCCAGTGGACATAACTATTCGTGGTTTTGTTCCTTGTCCAATGTTCAGACCACACTCTATTAAATCCTGCACACTCCATTACAATACACCCTCTTATCCAATTACTTTTCTTTGTGCAATTTATCTCAGGTTATTACATCATACTCACATTTATTTCATGAACTCTGCCTTTCCTATTGTGATGCAATTAGCAAAGAAGCAAGGACTTTACCTGTTTTTATCACTTTTACATTTTCAGAAAAGCATGTAAACATATGTGCATTTATATAGAAACTCAATTAGGAAAACAAGATGTTATAAAGTAAAAAGTGAGACAGAGGACAATTAGGTTAAATGGCATGGTTTTCAAACAACTGAATTAAACAAAATTGTATTAAGCATTGAAACTAACTGAAATATATTACACAGTATAAGTATTTTAACACATCAATAATAATAGTAATTAAATTATCAAAGACCTTGACATATAAGAGTGCACATATAAAGATTCTGGAAATTTCTGTCTGGCAAATACTGGTTGGCTTTTTTTTTTTTTCCCCAGATGACACCCAATGGTAAAGAACCCATCTCCTAACACAGGAGGCAGATGCTTTTTTATTGTTTGTTGAATGTCAGGACTTAGGTCTCAGTATACATGGACACTTAATATATGACAAGATTGTATTTCATTTGGAACAGGCTGGATTGTTGAATAAAAGCTAGCATAAAGCTCTCAAAATGTGAAAAAGTGGTCCCCTGTGTCACACATCTAACAAAAAATCAGAGAGTTTAAACCCTCAGGTTAAGAGTAACTATCATGTTTTAGGCATAAATCTTGAAACCTAAAAATACAATCTGTAGAGGCCAAACCATCATAAATAAGGCAAGAACTTTAAAAGTAAGAGGATATACAAATTTAACACAGTAAAATTTGAATATTTTTTGGCCCAACATACCTAACCAAAAGTCAATAGAAAAGCGATTGTCTGTAAAAAAAGCATTTTAATAGAAAATGAGCATATGCTATACAGACATAAGCAAATGAACATAGTGACCAAATATATGCATACTTGCTCACATTCTGTAATAGTCTGAGAAACAAGAAGTTTCTTTCAAATTCATTATTCTGGGGTGGGGTGCACTTATAAAGCTGCCACATAGATTGGAATTGGAAATTATAAGCAGGTAATAAATGTATGCTGTAATTTTTTCTAGTAGAATTGTAAAGTGTTACAATATCTTGGAGAAATATTCTGAACATATTTAAAAACATTAAAAACATAGACATGCCTTAACTCAGTGTTTCTCAGTCTTGGCTCTGTCACTATTTTGGACCAGATCCTTCTCTGTGGTGAAGTCTCTCCTATGCTCTGTAGATGTTTAGTAGCATCCACATCTCCACCCATTCTTCTGCAATGTAACAGCTAAAAATGTCTCCAGACATGGCTCAGGTTCCCTGGGCATATAATTGCCTTCTGTTGAGAAACATAGTTCTAACTTAACTGTCCTAAAAATAGTTTGTAGCACTGATATAAGTTAATAAAACATAATAATTTAATGACAAAATAAAAAATGAAAAGCCATCAAAAAAGTCATACAGCCTGAAAAGGAACTATTTCGCAGGCATTGAAATAATGAATCACTGTGCTAGATGTTTAGAAGGTCATCTATAAGGTAGTATTGAGTAAAAATGAAGGAGAAAAACTAAAAAAATCATGCTAAAAAATAGAGCATATTTGTTGCGCATAGATTTCCTTTCATATATTTGAATTAATATTGTGTGGATGTGTACATGTCAAGCTCAAACTCCTTAACTATACCTCCCCTTCACCCTCCCCCATTGGTGACCATAAGTTGGTTCTCTAAGTCTATGAGTCTGTTTCAGTTGTATAAATAAGGATAACCAACAAGGACCTACTATATAACACAGACAAATCTGTTCAATATTACGTAACAACCTAAATAGGGAAAAATTTGAAAAAGAATAGATACATGTATATGTATAACTGAATCACTTTGCTGTACACCTGAAACTAACAAAACATTGTTAATCAATCATACTGCAATATAAAATAAAAAAATTTTTAGAAGTGTGAATTTGTATGTGTGCATAACATAGAAGAGTTTTCAAAGAAACAAAGACTTTTGGATAACAGAATAGAGGTGAAAATACAATTAGATTAAGTACAGTAGTTCAAAACAGTTGTGTGAAACAAAATTGAAAGAAATTCAAAATTAACTTCTGAAAGAATATTTAATGTAAAAACATCAAGATGGGTCACTAACTTATATTAGACTACTAGAGGCAGGAATTTTTAAATATACACGTATGAAAGTACATTAATTTGTGAACAGTAAAGAGTATCTTAAGTTTTACTCCTTGGAAGGAAAGTTATGACCAACCTAGACAGCATATTAAAAAGCAGAGACATTACTTTGCCAACAAAGGTCCGTCTAGTCAAGGCTATGGTTTTTCCCATGGTCATGGATGGATGTGAGAGTTGGACTGTGAAGAAAGCTGATCGCTGAAGAATTGATATTTTTGAACTGTGGTGCTGGAGAAAACTCTTGAGAGTCCCTTGGACTGCAAGGAGATCCAACCAGCCTATTCTAGAGGAGATCAATCCTGGGTGTTCATTGGAAGGACTGATGCTAAAGCTGAAACTGCAATGCTTTGGCCACCTCATGCGACGAGTTGACTCGCTGGAAAAGAGTCTGATGCTAGGAGGGATTGGGGGTGGGAGGAGATGGGGACGACAGAGAATGAGTTGGCTGGATGGCATCACCGACTCTGTGGACATGAGTTTGAGTGTACTCTGGGAGTTGGTGATGGACAGGGAGGCCTGGCATGCTGTGATTCATGGGGTCATAAAGAGCCGGACACGACTGAGCGACTGAACTGAACTGAAGTTTTAATTTTATCTTGTATGATATGTAGATAATGAATATGCTTGTAGTAAGGAAACCTGATCTCTAGTCAAACGTAAAGAGTGCTTTCCAAGGGCTTCCTGATAACTCAGATGGTAAAGAATCTGCCCACAATGCAGGAGACCCGAGTTCTATCCCTGGGTCAGGAAGATCCCCTGGAGAAGGGAAGGGCTACCCACTGCAGTACTTTTGCCTGGAGAATTTCATGGAGAGAGGAGCTTGGCAGGCTACCGTTCACAGGATCAGAAAGAGTCTGACATGACTGAGCAACTAACACACACACACACACACAAAGAATGCTTTCCAATAGTTAACTGAAAGTGATGCAACTTTTCGAAATAGAACTAATTACCAAAGGTCAAAAATAACAACAAGGAATAATAGAGATGTGAAAATATGTCCAGTTGTCCTTTCAGTTCAGTTCAGTCACTCAGTCGTGTCCGACTCTTTGTGACCCCATGAATCACAGCACACCAGGCCTCCCTGTCCATCACCAATTCCCGGAGTTCACTCAAACTCATGTGCATCAAGTCTGTGATGCCATCCAGCCATCTCATTCTCTGTCGTCCCCTTCTCCTCATGCCCCCAATCCCTCCCAACATCAGAGTCTTTTACAATGAGTCAGCTCTTCACATTAGGTGGCCAAAGTATTGGAGTTTCAGCTTTAGCATCAGTTGTCCTTTAGTACTGGGTAATTAGTTCTAGGACCCACTTGTTCAGTCATTGAGTAGTGTCCGAATCTTTTGTGATCCCATGCCAGGCTCTTCTGTCCACGGGATTTCCCAAGCAAGAATACTGGAGTGTGTTGTCATGCAAAGTAAGCTTGTTTGCATACCCTTTCCCACATAATATATAAAAAATATTTTCACTTAAAAACTCAATTAAAAGAGGCACTATGATGTATCTCTGTCATATATTGCTGTTTCAAGGATGTAATTGCAAGCATTCTTTCCTCTGGTTCTTTCTCATTAAATGGAACATAAAAAAGAAATGCCCTCAGGTCACTGAATATCCCTCCACAGCTGATACCTTATTTCGCTACTCTGTTTAACTGCAAAGACCCTTGGTCTCATGTTCTATCTCTACTGAAAGCCTCTCATTCCTCTGACTAATTGGGCTTCCATTATATTATTTAATTGTTAACATTAACCCCTGCATTGCTGAGTTCAATTTTAACATCTCTTTTTAACATTATAAATGAACACATACATTTGTTAATCATTACAGCAAACTCTACTGGACTAGGCTGAATTGGCCTCTTGTGACCTCAGGTAAACATCCCTGGCTTTCACTATCTCCATCTTCTGCAGCACCTACTGGGCTCTAGAGCTCACCTGGGTGGGGTCTCTGAGAAGAAGATCTCCATTTGGAAATGAAAATCCTCCTCTGTGTGAGAGATGATGGAGATGGGAACTCTGTGCCCAGGCAAGAAAAGCAGAAAAACATCAAGCTTCAGTGACTCAACCAGACTTAGGACTCCAAAGGCAGCAACCACATCCTGTCCATCCTGAGGGAATCAGCAGGGGACTATATACAGTTCCCTGTCTGTTCACTAGCACATTTCTCTTTCGTTACAAACACTTCTGAATAATTGGTCTTCCTGTGGGACACTGGTCTGAACAGAAAGAACAATTTCTTTGTTGAATCTCTGTTTCTATGTGACTGGGCTATAAGCCAGGTGAATTCAGTTTTTATTATTCCTTATCTAATACTTCTCCTGACTTCCAGAGATCTAACCTTGAGTTGTTTTTCTCCAGTGTATAATATTGAGCAACTCATTTTGCTTAGGTTTCTTGGAATTTCAAAGCCTAGGCTTACTTGTGATGGGGATGAAACCCTGATATCTCTAGAAAATTGATTTTTTCCTCCTCATCAAAGGGGATACATTTTTTCTAAAACATAAACCTTTTACAGTACTCCTTAGTTTTGTGACACTTTTGCCAAAATAATGAGAGATTTCATATCTGTATAACAGTGTAGAATTGTCACTTAGAACTCCAGTATTAAAAGTTTGTTAATTATAAGAGATATATTTAGGCCTTAGCACTTTATATGTATTGTCTAATTTTGTTTTGAAAAGTCTTGTCTATGCATGCTTAGTCACTCAGTTGTGTCTGACTCTTTTGTAACTTCATGGACTAGAGCCCACCAGGCTCCTCTCCATGGGATTTTTCAGGTAGGAGTACTGGAATGGGTTGCTATTTTCTCCTTCAGGGGATCTTCCTGATCCAAGGATCAAATATGCATCTTCTGTGTCTCCTGCATTGCAAGCAGATTCTTTACCCACTGAGCCACTGGGGAAGTCCCGCTGTCTATGAAGAATTACAATTATGACCTCTGTTCTTCATGCAAGAGGGTGGTTTGGAGGGATTTAGTGATCTGCTCACGTTATAATCTGAGTAACATATGGAGTCTTGATTGGAAATATGTCAGGATCCTTCCAGTTCTCAAACTTTGTAGCAGTGGTTATCAACCATGTATGATTTTCCTCCTGTCGATATTTGACATTGTCTGGAGGGACAGGCAATGCTTACCACAGGCCAGTGGTAACACTGGCAATGCAGAGAAGAGCACCAACAAATAATCATCAAACACAAATATCAATGGCAAGAATATCAATTCTGGACCAACACTCCAATTTTTTAATGTACACAGCAGTCACGAGGGATGCTAGTTCAAATATAAATTCTGTTTCAGCATGTCTCCTGTGATCCCAGAAACTCTGCATTTCTAACAAGCTCCTGGATGATATTGATGCTGCAAGCCCTAATCTATGGACCACTGTCTGAGTTGCAAGACTGTGGTCATGTGTTAAGAGTCAGGTGTAGTTAAATTTTCCTTCACCATATATTTTGCTAATATAAGATTTTAATGAAAAACGTATTCAACCAATCAGAGGCTACCATATATTCTGTGTATGATTTATATTACAAACCTCAAGGGACTTCATTTAGCATACATCTGAAAAGACTGTGTAGTAAACAGAATATGTTGTTGTACTCAGTTGCATCAGACTCTTTGGACTGTATGTAAATGTTTTTGTGCTTATCTGAAAGAAGAATGTGTACAAATGCACATACACAGATCACTCACATGAATGTTTTCTTTGAATATAATGATATATTTCCACACACTTTTTAAATTCACCATATATCTCTCTGAATTTCTTTTTTAATCCCACAGTATCTTCAGAAATAGAGGCTTCCCAGACAGCTTAGTGGTAAAGAATCCACCTGCCAATGCAGGAGACATGGGTCATAATGATTCCCTGGAGAAGTGAATGGCAACCCACTCCAGTATTCTTGCCTGGGAAACCCCGCCACAGGAACCTGGCAGACTACAGTCCATGGGGTCCAAAGAACCAGACACAACTGAAGCAATTTAGCATGCCTGCACCTTCAGAAATAAGAAAATTGAGGTTTATGAAAACTAAATTTTTACTAATTGCATACAAAACGCTTAAAGACTATTTTGTATTTTCTTGAATTATTAATATATACAAGTGCAAAACTGCAGTATGCCCTCTTGATTCTGTAAAGTTTCTTTACATCCAAATTTATACTTAATGGGTGCAGTTTATTATGTTCATTATATGCCAATGAATTCTTTACTTTTTGTAAATTTATTTATTTATTTAATTGGAATTCTTTAAATGAAAAAAATCTCAAGGTTGAAGTAGGATCTAGAAAGCACAAAGGAGCTGATTCACCTTAAAAATGAATGGAAGGCATGTTTTCTAACTATGACAAAAGCAAAATGTCACATACATATAGGATCAGTGCATTGAAGTCAATGTAATTTATATGCTAAATGTTTTTTTTTTTCTGTAAATAGAACTTTAAAAATAAAAATGAAGTAAGCTGACCATAAATTGGTTTGAGACCAAAAGGCACTATAGACACAAGGGACATGGATGAGCCATAAAACCCACCACAGCTCTGTTCTGAACTCTAGGGTTCCTTATGAGTGTGGAGTCAGCTGCCAGGCTCTGCGGTGGGTTTTACAGCTCGTCCATGTCCCGTGTGTCTAAACCACTTGATTTTCTGAAGACCTATTATACAACAATAGTTAACTAATATAACAAAGTCATCTGAACTGAGGACAGTTCTAAGAGTTCACTGCTTCTTATGTCAGTGATCTCTGTTTTGATATTTGAGGACACTGTTCATGATAACTCTGATATAGTTTATTTCAGACAACTCTACTAAAAAGTGAGGTTCTGTTCCAGGGAACTTGGACAGGTGAGAAGGAATTGCATTATCATGCAGAAAATCTGCTGTCCCTGAATCACGTGATTGGAAAAGAATTCAACTCTCTTGTGAGTCATAACTTCTCATGAAGATTAATAGCTTGTTCATTCTACAAGTAGACATGGAATGAATAATATGTTAATCCACTACTCCTTTAGAGATGATGTTGCAATTTAGAAAAGATTGAGGCATATCATCTAGAGAAATGGAAGGATTTATATATGTAGGCAGCACTGAACATTTTCAAACAGATTTAGGAAGATGATCAATCACATTGAAATACATGAAACACTCCAACAAGTCCTTCCCTCCATTATATAAACCCTCTAAGCCTGGATTGCTGCAGTCCATGGGGTCGCAAAGAGTCAGATTCGACTTAGTGACTGAACAGCAACTATGACTCCAAGGACATATAAAGTTAATTTGTTTATTCTAAGTTGTGTTGAATAAATACTCCACATGGAGACACATACCTAATGACCTATTTTTTTTTTCTTTTTTGCCAATGGCCATGGCAGGCATTGTGGACATGGAATTGAATAAGAGAATAGGATCCTAAGGAGAAGAATAAAAGTCAGTGACTGGATATAAAACACAATACATATTAGAGTCAAGTTCACCTATAAATTAATATAGAGATATAGAAAAATTATGGCCCCAAAAGGAAAATAATTGTCTAAGATATTCCTCTAAATATTATATAAACATTTAAATGTGATTGTTTCTGAATGTATTTCTTTCCAAGGGAGTGTACAACTCATGACTAATCTTTTACTAAAAAAAACAAAACAAAACATGGCCTCAGGCAGTTCAGTCACTCAGTTGTGTCCAACTCTTTGCGACCCCATGGACTTCAGCATGCCAGGCTTCCCTGTCCATCACCAACTCCCGGGACCAACACAAACTCATTCCCACTGAGCCAGTGATGCCATCCAACCTCATCCTCTATCGTCCTCTTCTCCTGCCTTCAATCTTTCCCACCATCAGTGTCTTTTCCAGTGAGTCAGTTCTTTGCATCAGGTGGCCAAAGTATTGGAGTTTCAGCATCAGCATCAATCCTTCCAATGAATATTCAGGACTGATATCCTTTAGGATGGACTGGTTGGTTGGATCTCCTTGCAGTCCAAGAGACTCTCAACAGTCTTCTCCAAACCACAGTTCAAAAGCGTCAATTCTTCATCCCTCAGCTTTCTTTATAGCCCAACTCTCATATCCATACATGAGTACTGGGAAAACCATAGCTTTGACTAGACAGACCTTTTGAAAGGTTGTTGCTGAACCACGAAAGATGCTGGGATTCTTGGCCTCCAGAGGAGAAGAATTCAATCTGGGGCCAGAGACGAGGCTTGATTGCTCAGAGCTTTTGTATAATAAAGTTTTATTAAAGTATAAAAGAGATAGAGAAAGCTTCTGACATAGACATCAGAAGGGGGCAGAAAGAATACAAGCCTGCTAGTTTTTTAGCTGGATGTTATATAGTTACTGGGCTTCCCTGGTGGCTCAGAGGTTAAAGCGTCTGCCTCCAATGCAGGAGACCAGGGTTCAATCCCTGGGTCGGGAAGATCCCCTGGAGAAGGAAACGGTAACCCACTCCAGTATTCTTGCCGGGAGAATCCCATGGACGGAGAAGCCTGGTAGGCTACAGTCCACGGGGTCGCAAAGAATCGGACACGACTGAGCGACGGAATGAAACGGAACAGATATAGTTACTAGCAGGCTGTTAATGAAAGAGAAATGCCTAAAAGCCCAGAGAATGGCACCAGGCCCCTCACCCACACGAGGCATTTTGAGATAATCTTGGCACGAGGTGAGTCATCCTGGGCCATAAAATCATTGACTTGAATCTTGTAGAATTGCATATTACCATACAAATAGTTCCATTTACATGGATTTGTAGAATAATGTATGAGGATAACATACTGGTTTGTCAAGTCAGTTCTGAGCCTTTCAGCAGAACTGACTTGAAACCAGAGTTTGGGGTAAATGCATAGTATATTAACACAGCTTAAGACAAACATTTCCATAAGAAAAATGCATTGGTTAGCTCAAGATTTGAGAAAAGTTAAGTTCAGGTGGAATCAGGTGCCACTATGGCAACATAGTATTTTAAGAGAAACCTCTTTTAAAACTTGTATACAGCTGAAGGAACAAGATGGAGGAGGAATAGGACGGCAAGACCACTCTCTCCCCCACAAATTCATCAAAAGAACATTTGAACGCGGAGTAAAGTCCACAAAACAACTTCTGAATGCTGGCAGAGGACATCAGGCACGCAGGAGGTAGGAAAAAACATAAAAGATAAAAAGAGAGGCAAAAGAGGAAAGGACGGAGCTCCGTCCCTGGAAGGGAGGCTTTAAAAAGAGAGAAGTTTCCAAACACCAGGAAACACTCTCACTGGCGAATCTGTGGCGAGCCTTGGAACCTCAGAGGGCCACATAACCGGGAGGAAAAAGAAAGAAATAATTAAAAACCACAGATTACCCACCAAACGGTAACTCCCAGTGGAGAAGCAGCGCCAATGCCTGCATACGCCATTAGCAAGTGGGGGCTGGGCAGGGAGGAGCTGGCTGAACAGCTTAGAGAGAGGACGGGGCTTGAATGCTGTGAGGGCAATCTGAGAGAACTAACGAGGGATAGCAAAGCAGACTGGGATCTTCCCCATGAAAAGGTGGAAAGCTCTAACCTAAGGCTCCATCAGCCCCACTCACAGAACAAGGGACTGAGCAGAGCAAGCCAGCTGCGGTTGGCCCATCCCCCATACCCCCACCAAGACAGGCAAGGGAGGGCAGCCAGAGCCGGAGGGGGCAACCGCAGCCCCAGAAAGGCATCCGATACAAACTGCAGGCAGGCTTCATTGCTAATCAAGACTTCCTGGGCTCGGGCTGGTAGATATCCACCTGAGAATGTGCGCCGGTTGTACACCCAGAAAACCGAGTGGCAGGGAATGGGGAGGCAATAAGTCGGAGCGACCGCGCTCGCCAAACACCCGGTCACCTGAGCTGCTCGGACCCAGGAAGGCACAAAACGCAGGCCCAACCAAGTCTGTGCCTTTGTGCAGTACCTGATAACCTGAACTTGAGCCGCTCAGACCTGGGAAGTGCATACAACCCAGCGCCGGCCTCAGACAGTTCCCGCCAGAGCAACCTAGAGCCTATGCAGTGTAGACTGGGACAGCACACGCACTGTGAGCGGGGGCAAACCCAGTGTGGCTGAGATGCTGTGAGCACTCCCTACAGACGTCAGAGATATTTGTCTGTAGTATTCCTCCATTCCAAGAACAGGACTGAACAACTGAGCCTTAAAAAGTGTCCACCCGCCCCGTAGTATCAGGGTGGAAATTAGACACTGAAGAGACCAGCAAACAGAAGATAAAACAGAGGGAACCACCTTGGAAATGACAGATAGAGAAGTCTAGAGGCTACTGCAAGAATAAGACCAAAAACCAGAGGCAAGAGGCTTAAGCCCAAATCCTGAGAACACCAGAGAACTCCTGACTCCAGGGAAGTTTAATCAATAGGAGTTCATCAAACGCCTCCATACCTACACTAAAACCAACCACCACCCAAGGGTCAACAAGTTCCAGAGCAAGACATACCATGCAAATTCTCCAGCAACACAGGAAAATAGCCCTGACCTTCAATACACAGGTTGCCCAAAGTCACTCCAAACCCACTGATATCTCATAACTCATTACTGGACACTTCATTGCACTCCAGAGAGAAGAAATCCAGCTCCACCCACCAGAACACCGACACAAGCTTCCCTAACCAGGGAACCTTGACAAGTCACCCATCCAACCCCAAACACAGCGAGGAAACTACATAATAAAGAGAACTCCACAATGGCCAGAAGAGGGAAAGGCCACCCCAAGGAAAGCAATATAAGCAAGATGAAGAGGCAGAGAAATACCCAGCAAGAAAGGAACAAGATAAATGCCCACCAACACAAACAAAAGAGTAAGATACAGGGAATCTACCTGATAAAGAATTTAGAATTTTGGTGGTGAAAATGATTCAAAATCTTGAAAGCAAATGGAGTTACAGGTAAATAACATAGAGAAGAGGACTGAGAAGATGGAAGAAAGGTTTAATAAGGACTTAGAGGAAATAAAAAAGAGTCAATATACAATGAATAATGCAATAGATGAGATCAAAAACAATCTGGAGGGAAAAAACAGTAGAATAACAGAGGCAGAAGACAGGATAAGCAAGCTAGAAGATAGAATTGTAAAAAATAAATGAAACAGAGAGGAAAAAAGAATTAAAAGAAATGAGGACAATATTAGAGACCTCTGGGACAACGTTAATTGCTCCAACATTCGAATCATAGGAGTCCCAGAAGAAGAAGACAAAAAGAAAGACCATGAGAGAATACTTGAGGAGAGAATAGTTGAATACTTCCCTAAAATGGGGAAGGAAATAATCACCCAAGTCCGAGAAATCAAGAGAGTCCCAAACAGGATAAACCCAAGGCGAAACACTTCAAGACACATATTAATCAAATTAACAAAGATCAAACAAAGAACAAATATTAAAAGCAGCAAGGGAAAAGCAACAAATAACACACAAGGGGATTTCCATAAGGATAACAGCCGATCTTTCAACAGAAACTCTTCAGGCCAGGAGGGAATGGCAAGACATACTTAAAGAGATGAAAGAAAATAACCTACAGCCCAGATTACTGTACCCAGCAAGGATCTCATTCAAATATGAAGGAGAAATGAGAAGCTTTACATAAAAGCAAAAGCTGAGAGAATTCAGCATCACCAAACCAGCTCTCCAACAAATGCTAAAGGATCTTCTCTAGACAGGAAACACACAAAGGGTGTATAAACTCGAACCCAAAACAATAAAGAAAATGCAATGGGATCATACTTATCAATAATCACCTTAAATGAAAATGGGTTGAATGCCCCAACCAAAAGACAAAGGCTGGCTGAATGGATACAAAAACAAGACCCCCATATATGTTGTCTACAAGAGACCCACCTCAAAATGAGGGACACATATAGACTGAAAGTGAAGGGCTGGGAAAAGCTATTCCATGCAAATAGAGACCAAAAGAAAGCAGGAGTAGCAATACTTATATCAGATAAAATAGACTTTAAAACAAAGGCTGTGAAAAGAGACAAAGAAGGAAACTACATAATGATCAAAGGATCTATCCAACAAGAAGATATAACAATTATAAATATTTATGCACCCAACATAGGAGCACCGCAATATGTAAGATAATCACTAACAAGTATGAAAGGGGAAATAACAACAATGCAATCATAGTGGGAGATTTTAATACCCCACTTACATCTATGGATAGATCAACTAAACAGAAAATTAACAAGGAAATACAAACTTTAAGTGATACAATAGACCAGTTAGACCTAATAGATATCTATAGGACATTTCACCCCAAAACAATGAATTTCACCTTTTTCTCAAGCGCACACGGAACATTTTCCAGGGTAGATCACATCCTAGGCCTTAAATCTAGCCTTGGTAAATTCAAAAAAATTGAAATCATTCCAAGCATATTTTCTGACCACAATGCAGTAAGATTAGATCTCAATTACAGGAGAAAAACTATTAAAAATGCCAACATATGGATACTGAGCAACACGCTGCTGAATAATGAACAAATCATAGAAGAAATAAAAAGAGAAATCAAAATATGCATAGAAATGAATGAAAATGAAAACACAACAACCCAAAACCTCTGGGACACTGTAAAAGCAGTGCTAAGGGGGAAATTCATAGCAATACAGGCACACCTCAAGAAACAAGAAAAAAGTCAACTAAATATCCTAACGGAACTGAACATCTAAAGAAACTAGAGAAGGAAGAAATGAAGAACCCCAGGGTCAGTAGAAGGAAAGAAATCGTAAAATTTAGGGCAGAGATAAATGCAAAAGAAACAAAAGAGACCACAGCAAAAATCAACAAAGCCAAAAGCTGGTCCTTTGAGAAGGTAAATAAAATTGACAAACCACTAGCCAGACTCATCAAGAAACAAAGGGAGAAGAACCAAATCAATAAAATTAGAAATGAAAATGAAGAGATCACAACTGACAACACAGAAATACAAAGGATTATTAGAGAATACTATCAGCAATTATATGGCAATAAAATGAATAACCTGGAAGAAATGGACAAATTCCTAGAAAAGTACAACTTTCCAAAACTGAACCAGGAAGAAATAGAAAATCTGAACAGACCCATCACAAGCACGGAACTAGGGGCTGTAATCAGAAATCTGCCAGCAAACAAAAGCCCAGGTCCAGACAGCTTCACAGCTGAATTCTACCAAAAATTTAGAGAGGAGCTAACACCTATTCTACTCAAACTCTTCCAGAAAATTGCTGAGGAAGGGAAACTCCCAAACTCATTCTATGAGGCCACCATCACCCTAATCCCAAAACCTGGTAAAGATCCCACCAAAAAAGAAAACTACAGGCCAATATCACTGATGAACATAGATGCAAAAATCCTGAACAAAATTCTAGCAATCAGAATCCAACAACACAGTAAGAAGATCATACATCATGACCAAGTGGGCTTTATCCCAGGAATGCAAGGATTCTTCAATATCCGCAAATCAATCAATGTAATACACCACATTAACAAACTGAAACATAAAAATCACATGATTATCTCAATAGATGCAGAGAAAGCCTTCGACAAAATTCAACATCCGAGTATGATAAAAACCCTCCAGAAAGTGGGAATAGAAGGGACATATCTCAACATAATAAAAGCTATATATGACAAACCTATAGCAAACATCCTCAACGATGAAAAACTGAAAGCCATTTCCCCAAAAGTCAGGAACAAGACAAGGGTGCCCACTCTCACCACTACTATTCAACATAGTTCTGGAAGTTTTGGCTACAGCAATCAGAGCAGAAAAAGACATAAAAGGAATCCAAATTGGAAAAGAAGAAGTAAAACTTTCACTGTTTGCTGATGACATGATCCTCTACACAGAAAACCCTAAAGACTCTACCAGAAAACTACTAGAGCTAATCAATGAATACAGTAAAGTTGCAGGATATAAAATCAACACACAGAAATCTCTTGCATTCCTATACACTAATAATGAGAAAATAGAAAGAGAAATTAAGGAAACTATTCCATTCACTGTTGCAAAGAAAAGAATTAAATACTTAGGAATATATCTACCTAAGGAAACAAAAGACTTGTACATAGAAAACTATAAAACACTAATGAAAGTAATCAAAGAGGACACTAATAGATGGAGAAATATACCGTGTCCGTGGATTGGAAGAATAAATATTGTAAAAATGAGTATAATACCCAAAGTAATCTATACATTCAATGCAATCCCTATCAAGCTACCAACGATATTTTTCACAGAACTAGAACAAATAATCTCACAATTTGCATGGAAATACAAAAAACCTCGAATAGCCAAAGCAATCTTGAGGAAGAAGAATGGAACTGGCAGAATTAACCTGCCAGACTTTAAGCTCTACTACAAAGCCACAGTCATCAAGATAGTATGGTACTGGCATAAAGACAGAAATATAGATCAATGGAACAAAATAGAAAGCCCAGAGATAAATCCATGCACCTATGGACACCTTATCTTTGACAAAGGAGGCAAGAATATACAATGGAGAAAAGTCAGTCTCTTTAACAAGTGGTGCTGGGAAAACTGGTCAGCCACTTGTAAAAGAATGAAACTAGAACACTTCCTAACACCATACACCAAAATAAACTCAAAATGGATTAGAGAAAGCTAATTGTAAGACCAGAAACTATAAAACTTCTAGAGGAGAACGTAGGCAAAACACTCTCCGACATAAATCACAGCAGGATCCTCCAAGACCCACCTCCCAGAATATTGGAAATAAAAGCAAAAAATAAACAAATGGGACCTAATTAAAATCAAAAGCTTCTGCACAGCAAAGGAAACTATAAGCAAAGTGAAAAGACAGCCTTCAGAATGGGAGCAAATAATAGCAAATGAAGCAACTGATAAAGGATTAATCTCCAAAATATACAAGCAGCTCCTACAGCTCAATTCCAGAAAAATAAATGACCCAATCAAAAAATGGGCCAAAGAACTAAACAGACACTTCTCCAATGAAGACATACAGATGGCTAACAAACACATGAAAAAATGCTCAACATCCCTCATAATCAGAGAAATGCAAATCAAAACCACAATGAGATACCATTTCACACCAGTCAGAATGGCCGCTATCCAAAAGTTTACATGCAATAAATGCTGGAGAGTGTGTGGAGAAAAGGGAACCCTCTTACACTGTTGGTGGGAATGCAAACTAGTACAGCCACTATTGAGAAGAGTGTGGAGATTCCTCAAAAAACTGGAAATAGAACTGCCATATGATCCAGCAATCGCACTCCTGGGCATACACACCGAGGAAACCAGAATTGAAAGAGACACATGTACTCCAATGTTCACTGCAGCACTGTTTATAATAGCCAGGACATGAAAGCAACCTAGATGTCCATCTGCAGACGAATGGATAGGAAAGCTTTGGTACATATACACAATGGAGTATTCAGTTCAGTTCAGTTCAGTCGCTCAGTCGTGTCCGACTCTCCGCGACCCCATGAATCACAGCAGGTCAGGCGTCCCTGTCCATCACCAACTCCCGGAGTTCACTCAAACTCATGTCCACAGAGTCGGTGATGCCATCTAGCCATCTCATTCTCTGTCGTCCCCTTCTCCTCCCGCCTCCAACCTTTCCCAGCATCAGAGTCTTTTCCAGTGAGTCAACTCTTCCCATGAGGTGGCCAAAATATTGCAGTTTCAGCTATTACTCAGCCATTAAAAAGAATGCATTTGAACCAGTTCTAATGAGGTGGATGAAACTAGAGCCTATTATACAGAGTGAAGTAAGCCAGAAAGAAAAACACCAATACAGTATACTAAAAACACCAATACAGTATACTAGCGCATATATATGGAATTTAGAAAGATGCAAATGATAACCCTGTATACGAGACAGCAAAAAAGACACAGATTTATAGAACAGTCTTTGGGACTCTCTGGGAGAGGGTGAGGGTGGGATGATTTGGGAGAATGGCATTGAAACATGTATATTATCATATGTTAAACGAATCATCAATTCAGGGTTGATGCATGTTACAGGATGCTCGGGACTGGTGTGTGGGGATGACCCAGAGGGAGGATAAGGGGAGGAGGGAGGGGGGAGGGGGGTTCAGGAAGGGGAACTCATGTACACCCAGGGCGGATTTATGTCAATGTATGGCAAAATCAACCATTATAATATTTTAAAATAATTAGCCTTCAATAAAAAAAAAGAAAGAAATTTTGTATACAGAAGGGGAAAAATATATATCGCTAGTTTTTTTCCTCCCGCCACTTAAAAGAGAGATGAAAAAATGTCTGACACTTGCAGCCTATTTCCTCCGTCTGGAGACCCCCTGGCCTTGCTGCCTGTTACCCTCTCACTTTGTTGGCAAAGTAATGTCTCTGTTTTTCAATATGCTGTCTAGGTTAGTCATAACCATTCTTCCAAGGAGCAAGCGTCTTTTGATTTCATGGCTGCAGTCATCATCTACAGTGATTTTGGAGCCCAAGAAAGTAAAGTCTGTCACTGTTTCCATTGTCTCCCCATCTATTTGTCATGAAGTGATTGGACTGGATACCATGATCTTAGTTTTCTGAATGTTGAGTTTTAAGCCAACTTTTTCACTTTCCTCTTTCACTTTCATCAAGAGGCTCTTTAGTTCTTCTTCACTTTCTGCTATAAGGCTTGATTTTATGTATTTTATTTGAGAAAAAGAGTTTTAAGGAAATCCAAAGTCATATGATTTGAAATAGAAAATAATTTGGGAGAGCAGGGAAATGATAAGAGGTAAAACTGCTGAAATGATACCTTCTGGTTCCAAGATCATAAACCATGTATTCATAGGGCCTTGTTCAACTTCAGGACAGTTGCACCCTGTGTAGCTGCCATCCCCACACATCTTTTCATAGCCCTCTTTATGTCTTTATTCTTCAGACTGTATATGAAGGGGTTCAGCATGGGTGTGACCACTGTGTACATCAATGAGGCTGTTGCACTTGAGTGTGAACTGTGGGTAACAGCAGAGCTTAGGTACACTCCTAAGCATGTACAATAAAATAAGGAGACAATTGAAAGGTGAGATGCACAAGTGGAAAATGCTTTATACTTCCCCTGAGATGATGAGATTCTACAAATGGAAGACACTATCTTAGAGTATGAGTAAATTATGCCAACGAGGGGACCACCACCCACAAGTGGGGCTGCAAAATACATCACTATGTCATTAAGAAAGGTATCAGAGCAGGCAAGTTGAATCAACTGATTAAGTTCACAGAAATAATGAGGGATTTCTAAATGTGTATAGAAGGCAAGCTGCAAAACCAGTAAGGTGTGTAAGAAGGAATGCAAGACACTGATGATCCAGGAGACCAGGAGCATAATGCCACAGAGCCATGGATTCATAATGACTGTGTAGTGCAGGGGATGACAGATGGCCACAAAGCGGTCATAGGCCATCACTGTTAGAAGAAAGTCATCCAACCCTACAAAGAGTATGACAAAGTACATCTGAGTAATGCAGCTTTCATAGCTTATCAGCTTGCCCTGGTTCTGGATGTTCCACAGCATCTTTGGGATGGTGGTAGAGGTAAGACAGATATCTACAAAGGACAGGTTGGAGAGGAAGAAGTACATAGGGCTGTGGAGGTGGGAGTCAGAAATGGTGGCTAGGATTATAGCCAGATTTCCAAACACAGTGATCAGGTACATGGAGAAGAAAATCATGAATGTGATGGGCTGCAACCCTTGTTCCTTTGAAAATCCCAGAAGAAGAAATCCTGAAACTACTGTAAGATTTTCTTCTTCCATTTGTTGAAGTTGAGTATAAGAAAGGAGAAAAATTCATTAGTTATCTTTACTCAAATGACTTTTACCCACAAAACTGAAATAGTTTATATTTTGTAGTAACAAAACTAATATCAGTATTTTTGTGTATGAACCTAATCCTCTGTGGGCTTCCCTATTGCTATCCCTCATTAGGAAATTTTCCCATTTTTAGCTTTTTTGTCAACATGTTATGTTCCACCATTAATGAGAAATTCTATCATTTATTTCTGGAATTCATATTGTTTGCTGACAATTTTCCTATTACTGTTTGATCTTTGAGTGTAAGAAGATGAAAAGCAAAAACGCCTAACATGCATAAAAACATCACATATGATATACCCTCAGCTAACTTCATAGTAAATGGTGAAAAAAATAAAAGTTTTACCTGTATGATCAGGAGCGAGACAAGGGTACCCTCTCTCACCAGTCCTATTCCACATGGTACTAGAAGTCCCTAGTCAGAGCATTAAAGTACAAAAAAGAAATAAAACACATAAGGTCTGGAAAATAAGAAGTAAAACTGTCTCTTTTTTGCAGATGACATACATATAATACAATCCTTAAAAAATCTATGAAAGATGTTACAGCTAATTTAAAAATTCACTAAAATACAGGATACAAAATTAACATAAAAATAAGTAGCAACTGTATATACTAACAACAAATTATCAAAAAGAAAATAAAGAAAGCAGTAATATTTACAATAGCATTAAAAATAACAAAATGCTTTGGAATAAGTTCAACCAATCAGGTAAAGTATCTCTATGCTGACAATTACAAGACATTGTTGATAGGAAGTTAAGAAGATACGAATAAATGGAAAGTATCCTATGTTTAAAGATTGGAAAAATTATTATTCCTATAATGTTCATATTAGTCAAAGCAAATCTACAGATTCAATGCAGTCCCTGTCAAGATTTCAATGGCATTTCGCAAAGAAACAGCTAAACAATCCTAAAATTCATAAGAAATCACAAAACCATAAATATCCAAGGTAATCTTGAGAAAGAAGGGCAGAGCTAGAGTCATCACACCTTCTGCTTTCAAAAATACACTACAAAGCTATAGTCATCAAAACAGCAGGGTACTAGCATTGAAACAGACGCATATAACTATGTAACAAAATTGGGATCCCATTTATAAAATGACACTTAGATGGTTAATTAATCTATGACAAAGAACACATTAATATAAAATAGAGAAGACATGACCTCTTCTACAAGTAATATTGGAAAAATTATCCAGCTACGTAAAGCAGAATGATATCGGACCATTATTTTATGGTAGTCAAAGAAACTCCTCCTTAATGAAACAAAGACATAAGTAGACCTAAACCATTAAAATCCTAGAGGAAAACATATGGAAATGATTTCTTGGCATAGATCTTGGGAAATATTTATTTTGGATTTGACATGTCAACAAAGTATCAAAACAAGAAATAACCAAGTGGCACTACATCAAACTAGACAGCATCTGCAGGGAAGAAAAAAAAAAAAAACAACTAACAGCATGACCAAAAAAAGATAGTGAAGTGGAAAAAATATTTTCAAACAAAATATCTGAAAGGGAGCTAATATTCAAATTACAACAGGAACTCATACAACCCAGCAGGGCTTCCCTGGTGACTTAGTCATAAAGAATCTGCCTGCCAATGCAGGAGTCATAGGAGACGTAGGTTTGATCCCTGGGTCAGAAATATCTCCTGCAGGAGGAAATGACAACTCACTCCAGTATTCTTGCCTGGAAAACTCCATGGAGAGAGGAATCTGGAGGGCTACAGTTCATGGTGTTGCAAAGAGTCAGACACAACTCAGACAACTGAGCATTCAACCCAGTAGCAAAAGAAATTCAAATAAAAAATAGGGAAAGGATATGAGTAGACGTTTTCCAAAGAGATATTCAAATGGTCAACAGGTACGTGAAAAGGCACACAACAACGCTGTTCATCAGGGAACTTCAAGTCAAAACTGAATGAAATATTATCTATTCCTGTTATAATGGTGATTGTCAAAAATACTAGCTCTAAGAAGTTATTGTGAGAATGTGGAGAAAAGTGAACTTTGTGCACTATTGATGTTAACATAATTTGTGTAATTTGTGAAATAGCCATTATATAAAACAGAATGGAGTTTCATCAGAAATAATTAGAAAGAGACTACAATTCAATAACTTCAAATCTGGAAAGTGGAAGTGCTAGTCACTCAGTCATGGCTGACTCTTTGCAACCCCATGGATTATAGCCCACCAGGCTTCTCTGTCCACAGAATTCTCCAAGCAAGAATACTGGAGGGGATTGCAATTTTCTTCTCCAGGCAATCTTCTTGTCACATTGGAAATAGGTCCACAAATGATTTATTAGCACTAAGGAGACAGAGGAAATTTCACTAATATTTTTGTTTAAAGCAATGACTTGAGACTGAAGAATGTTAAGGTGACACCTCAAATATTTCAGCAAGGAAAACAAAAAATTAAAATGCAATGGAGGGAGCATTTTATGGCTGATGGATTGATTTGATCATGAAAAGGTGTAAATACTCACAGTTGCCCACAGACACATTTATAATATGTAAAAAAGCTAAATGGCAAGCAGTCAGTTTGTGGAAAAACTTCAATTCTCTGAAAGAACTCAGTGAAAAGCAGGAATGAAAATATTCCAACTCACTATATCGAATTAAATGCCACATACATATAATTTGCATCAAGAAAGTAAATGTCTAACAAATCCACATATATATTCAGGCTCACAAGGTAATAAATAGTTGCAGAATAAAGCTGGTTGCATACCCTTTTGACATATAAAATAATTATTTTTCACATGGACACCCAGAGTCACAGAAGATATTATGAAACGTGTAACTCATGAAATGTTATTGTAAAGATTCATTTGCAGTCATTCCTTGGTCTTGATCTTCTTGTCATATGGGTATATAGTCAAATAGGCACTATCTTAAAGATGAAACAAAACCCCACACTTCCCTGAACATCTCTCCACAACTAATATCTTAATTGTTTACTCATATTAGTTAATACGTTCTTGAACATAAATTTCACTTTATTTAAAGTACATCACACCTCCCATTCCCCCTTCTAACTGGATTTCCATCACTAAGATTTAATCGGTATCAGTTCAGTTCAGTTCAGTTGCTCAGTCGTGTCCGACTCTTTGCGACCCCACTAATGGCAGCAGGCCAGGCCTCCCTGTCCATCACCAACTCCTGGAGTTCACTCAAACTCATGTCCATCGAGTCGGTGATGTCATCCAGCCATCTCATTCTCTGTCGTCCCCTTCTCCTCTTGCCCCCAATCCCTCCCATCATGAGGTGGCCCAAGTATTGGAGTTTCAGCTTTAGCATAAGTCCTTCCAATGAACACCCAGGACTAATCTCCCTTAGGATGGACTGGTCGGACCTCCTTGCAGTCCAAGGGACTCTCAAGAGTCTTCTCCAACACTACAGTTCAAAAGCATCAATTCTTCGAGACTCAACTTTCTTCACAGTCCAACTCTCACATCCATACATGACCAATGAAAAACCCATAGCCTTGACTAGACAGATTTTTGTTGGCAAAGTAATATCTCTGCTTTTTAATATGCTATCTATGTTGGTCACAACTTTCCTTCCAATAAGTAAACTTCTTTTAACTTCACGGCTGCAATCACCATCTGCAGTGATTGTGGAGCCCCAAAAAGTAAAGTCTGACACTTTCCACTGTTTCCCCATCTATTTCCCATGAAGTGATGAGACCAGATGCCATGATCTTAGTTTTCTGAATGTTGAGCTTCAAGCCAGCGTTTTCACTCTCCTCTTTCACTTTCATCAAGAGGCTTATTACTTCCTCTTCACTTTCTGCCATAAGGGTGGTGACATCTGCATATCTGAGGTTATTGATGTTTCTCCCAGCAATCTTGATTGAGCTTGTGCTTCTTCCAGGCAAATTGCTGAGTTCAATGTTCATGTTGCTTTACAGCATCATAAAAATACATTGATATACTAATCAAATATCTTCCCAGTTGGCAGAGTGGTAAAGAATCAGCCTGCCAATGAAGGAGCTGGGTTGGGAAGATCCCCTGGAGTAGGAAATGGCAACCCACTCCAGTATTCTTGCCTGGAAAATCTCACGGACAAAGGAGCCCGGGTCAGAACAGTTGGACATAACTGAGCGACTGAGCGCATGCACAGCGCAGGCACAGCCCATGCACGTGTGCACATGCACACATACACACACACACATCAATCAAACAAGCGAACAACCACAGTGATCTCTGGGCACTGGGTAGACTGGATTGGCTTTCAAATGACCTCAGATAAGCAGTTAGCTTCCATTTTATCTAATACCTTCTGTTGTCTGTTGGGCAGCAGAACCAACCTTGGTGGGAACTCTCTGTGTGGAAGTCCTCCCTGGGTGGTGGATAATGGAGACTGAAACTCAGTCCCCACAAGTCAACTGTTAGGGGTCAGGCATCCTTCCCTGATCCAGGCTAAGGACAACAAAAGTGCTAACTGTGCCCCACCCAATCCAAGTTTGTACTCACGGGGGACTGCAGTCAGGAGGTGTTTACAGCTCTCTGTCTGCTCGTTAGGTATATTTCCTCCTTTTCTACCAAATCCATGTAGATGATTTCCCAGTGGGACACTCATCTAGAGAGCATGAAATTGTTTCTGCTGATTCTCTGCTCCTAGGAGACCAGGTTATGAGCCAGGTGAATTCAGACTTTATCACTCCTCCATTAACTCTTCTTCCTTCCAGAAGTCTAAACCCTAATGACCTCATCAAAACCTGGAGTTTAAATTTTCTTAAAGCCTAAGACTGAGGATTCTGTATTGTTTAGGTTCCCTGGAATTTCACCTATTGATTTTTGATCGGGATAGTGTCCTTAAAACCCCATTCCTCTGTTTTTAAAAGGGACAAATTGTAAAATTTAATATAAAACTTTGGGCAGTATACTCCTTGGCTTCCTGACACTTTGACCAAAACAATTAGAAAACCCATAGTTATATCACAAGATAAAAGTTGTAGCTTAGTCCCTTATTATAAAGTATGTATTAATTACAAGAGAAACATTAAAATAGACATTTCTTCAAAGAACACATAAAGATGGCCATGAAGCACATGAAAAGTGCTCAACATAACTAATTATTCAGTTCAGTTCAGTCGCTCAGTCGTAACTTTCCTTCCAAGGAGTAAGAGTCTTTTAATTTCCTGGCTGCAATCAGCATCTGCAGTGATTTTGGAGCCCAAAAAAATAAAGTCTGACACTGTTGCCACTGTTTTTCCATCTATTTCCCATGAAGTGATGGGACCAGATGCCATGACCTTTGTTTTCTGAATGTTGAGCTTCAAGCCAACCTTTTCACTCTCCTCTTTCACTTTCATCAAGAGGCTTTTGAGTTCCTCTTCACTTTCTGTCATAAGGGTAGTGTCATCTGCATATCTGAGGTTATTGATATTTCTCCCAGCAATCTTGATTCCAGCTTGTGCTTCTTCCAGCCCAGCGTTATTTGTTCCAGCTCTGTGAAAAATACCATTGGTAGTTTGATAGGGATTGCATTGAAACAAAAGACCTACATATAAAAAACTATAAAACACTGGTGAAAGAAATCAAAGAAGACACTAATAGATGGAGAAATATACCATGTTCAAGGATTGGAAGAATCAATATAGTGAAAATGAGTATACCACACAAAGCAATCTATAGATTCAATGCAATCCCTATCAAGCATACTTTATAGCATTTTTTATCAAAAATATCTTTCATTTAATTGAGGAATATATATTGAGTACCAAATATTTTCCAGGCACTACACAGGCAAGGAGTATTGGGTACTGAGAAAAAAACATCTGTATAATCCAGTAATGGAGAAAAAATACAAAAAAAATAAAATAATGATATAATAGTTCAAATGGTGACAAGTGTAATGAAGAAAACAGAAGCAGGTATAAAAGAAAGAGTGGCGAGCAGCCACTATTTTTTATTGGGTGTTTTGGCAAGACTGCAGTCAAGATGATGCTTCAAAAGAGACCTCAAGAAAGAGACAGCAGGGGGAATGAACCCCTCTGGGGAAGTGTGTGCCTGGCAGAGGGAATGGCTCCTGCAAAGGTTCTGAGGATGGTGCCTGTTTCAATCAGTCAAGTATAGGAAAGGAAGACAGTGTCTGGTAGGGGAATGAAAAAGATGGAGTGTGATGAGAGATGATGTCAGAGAATGTTGAGCAACAAAGTGACCTCCCTGCTGATGTAATTTCAAGTCACAGGTGTCCCTCCTCCACACCATGTACATTTACACTTTATTAATCGGGTTACAAAGACATCCCAAAAATTGAAGTGGATCTTCCCCCTCCCCCTCACCTGTCACCACCCATTTGTTGAGTTCTGGCATCTGTATTAAGGGTCATCTTGAAGCACAAGCTGGAATCATGATTGCCGGGAGAAATATCAATAACCTCAGATATGCAGATGACACCACCCTTATGGCAGAAAGTGAAGAGGAACTAATAACCTCTTAATGAAAGTGAAAGAGGAGAGTGAAAAAGTTGGCTTGAAGCTCAACATTCAGAAAACAAAGATCATGGCATCTAGTCCCATCACTCATGGGAAATAGAGGGGGAAACAGTGGAAACAGTGTCAGACTTTATTTTTGGGGGCTCCAAAATCACTGCAGATGCTGATTGCAGCCAGGAAATTAAAAGACGCTTACTCCTTGGAAGGAAAGTTATGACCAACCTAGATAGCATATTAAAAAGCAGAGACATTACTTTGCCAACAAAGGTCCGTCTAGCCAAGGGTATGGTTTTTCCCGTGGTCATGTATGGATGTGAGAGTTGGACTGTGAAGAAAGCTGATTGCCGAAGAATTGATGCTTTTGAACTGTGGTGCTGGAGAAGACTCTTGAGAATCCCTTGGACTGAAAGGAGATCCAACCAGTCCATTCAAACGGAGATCAGTCCTAGGTGTTCGTTGGAAGGACTGATGCTAAAGCTGAAGCTCCAATACTTTGGCCACCTCATGTGAAGAGTTGACTCATTGGAAAAGACTCTGATGCTGGGAGAGATTGGGGGCAGGAGGAGAAGGGGACGACGAAGAATGAGATGGCTGGATGGCATCACTGACTCGATGGACATGAGGTTGAGTGAACTCCGGGTGTTGGTGATGGACAGGGAGGCCTGGCGTGCTCTGATTCATGGGGTCACAAAGAGTCAGACACAACTGAGCTGAACTGAACTGAACTGAAAATATAAGCCCAGTTAATTCTGCACAGAAAAGTAACAGTCATTGTTTTCCTTGTTTGATTTTTCTGTTTTTTGTTTTCATGCAGTTTATTACATTTCTTTAAGAGGATTATTATATATATTTAGTTAGTTATAGAGCTCTATTTATTTAGGAGCATTCATAGGAGCTGTATTAGTTTCCTTGCAGTTTGTGAGTGTTCAGTCATGTCTGACATTTTGCAACCCAATAAACTGTATAGTGCCAGGCTCCTCTGCCCGTGGAATTTTCCAGGCAGGAATATAGGAGTGGTTTCCCATTTCCTACCCACTGGCCTTCTGGATCCAGGCATTGAACCCATGTCTCCTGTGAGTCTTGCCTTGGCAGGTGGATTCTTTACCATGGAGCCACTTGGGAAGTCCTTTAAGTGGTTTCATTTTTACTTGAGTACTTGTGATCCTCACGACCTTGCATCAGTGTGCATTTAGAGAAGTTGGTATCTCTTCCTATCTTGGCATAGGAAGTCCTTCACCAGACAGCCTGTTATGTTTCTGGATGGGCCACATGGTTATGTCTTTTGGTCAGCTACCTTCTGGAGACCTAAAATTGGCAGGTCTTATGTCTGGGCAGGTGAGTGATAAGGCCTGATGCTTGGGACCCTGGAGATAGACCTGCACTTTGGGTTTGCAGGGGTTGACAAGGCATCAGGGAACACTGGAATGGGCCTGGAAGTTGGGCTGCAAGAGCTGGCCTCATGCTGGGGTAGACTGAAAGCTCTGATTAATAGGAGTCATGCTGACTTGGTGCTTAGATAAGCTTGGAGCCTAGGGTCTCAACAATCATATGGTATTCTATTCTCAGGACTGGCCTACAGTTTGGGTCAATGCAGGATGTCCTCAGGCTTGGGGGCATGGAACATTGTTCTTCTGGAGCCTCAGTCTGGGGAAATCTGCCTGGAGCCTGAGGCTGCAGGGGGTGGCCTGTTGTGTAGGTTACAATGAGGTCAGACAAACACTTCAGCTTCTTTCTGTCATGGGGAAGGTGTATCCATGCTTTGTTGCCCACTTGTGGAAATGTTGTAATGAGGATAACAGAAAAATGTCTTTACTAATTTTTTCTCATATTAACGTACTGTAATCAACGGCCTAGAATCCTGACACTTACAAAGGTATTGTTGTATACAGACAGTTATTCAGATTGATGTTTCTAGGGGTGGGAGAATGCTAGAAATCCCTATATACCTCATATTGAGAAGGGTATGGCAACCCACTCCAGTATTCTTGCCTAGAGAATCCCATGGACAGAGGAGATTGGAGGGCTACAGTCCATGGGGTCACAAAGAGTCTGACATGACTGACTAGCACACACACACACACACCCCATCATATGCCATCTTACTGACATTACTCAGAGAAAATCAGTCTCCTCCATCTATCACCTGTACTTTTAAAATACATGTTGTTTAATGTATGTTATTATATTCTGATAGGGCTTCCCAGGTGGCACTAGTGGTAAACGGATCCACCTGCTAATTCAGAAGCTTCAGGAGATGTGGGTTTGATCCCTAGGTTGGGAAGATCCCCTGGAGGAGGATGTGACCACCCACTCCAGTATTCTTGCCGGGATAATCCCACAGACAGAGGAGTCTGATGGGGTCACAAAGAGTTGGACACAACTGAGCATACAGCATGATCCTCTAATAAATTAGCTAAAAGGAAAAAAATTAGAGAAAGTGAAAGTGAAGTTGCTCAGTTGTGTCCAACTCTTTGCCACCCATGGACTGTAGTCTACCAGGCTCCTCTGTCCAAGGCAAGAATACTGGAGTGGGTTGCCATTTCTTTCTCCAGGAGATCTTCCCAATCCAGGGATTGAACCCTGGTCTCCCACATTGTAGGAAGATGCTTTACCATCTGAGCCACCAGGGAAGTTCTGGCTCCTCTGTCCAACTCTTTGTGACACTGTCAGGCTCCTCTGTCCATGGGATTATCCCAGCAAAAATATTAGAGTGGGTGGCCATATCCTCCTCCAGGGTATCTTCCCAACCTAGGGATCGAACTCACATCTCCTGAAGCTTCTGAATTAGCAGGTGGATCGTTTACCACTAGTGCCACCTGGGAAGCCCTATTAGAATATAATGACATACATTAAACAACACATACTTTAAAAGTACAGGTGATAGATGGAGGAGACTGATTTTCTCTGCGTAATGTCAGAAAGATGGTATATGAGGTGGTATGATACTTTTAGTATAACTAATAAATTAGTTAAAAGGAAGAAAAGTAAATTTGAGGTATTAATTAAAAATTAATAAGTCAGATAATATTTAGAGTGAAGTATGGAATATAGGTCTTCTAACTGGGAAGAAAGAAAAGTGCTATATATGGATATAGGAATTGTGACATTAAAGTAAAGGTATTCATATTTCAGAAACTCATATTTTCTGTAAATGGATAAACTGGATATAGACATGGAGTGAACTGACCATACATATGTTCAAGACAAAAGAACATGATTCACACAGTTTCATGAATGAGCCTTAGAAACACAATGAAGAAACTTCTAGCTGAATACAGACTCATCAAGTGGCAAGCAGGACTCAGGACCACTCCCAATCATACTGCCTCATTCAATAATAAAGTCATTATGATAAGTTATTTTATTTTATGTTGGCTTGTTATGCTGCAATAACTGATACAATAACCCAAAGGCACAGAACTGAGGGCAATGAAAATAATCTACTTGATCTTATTTTTGACATTTATTCAGATATTTGAAGATAGCATTTCTAATTGTATCATTATTTATTTTTATATCAAATCCCTGATAGCTCAGTTGGTAAAGAATCCTCCTGCCATTCTTGGGTCTGGAAGAGCCTGTGGAGAAGGGATAGTCTACCTACTCCAGTAGTCTTGGGCTTCCCTTATGGCTCAGTTGGTGAAGAATCTGTCTGCAATGCGGAAGACCTGGTTTTAATCCTTGGGTCAGGAAGATCCCATGGAGAAGGGAAAGGCTACCTACTCCAGTATTATGGCCTAGAGAATTCCATGGACTCTATGGTCCATGGGGTAGCAAAGGGTTGGGCACAACTGAGCAAATTCCACTTTCACAAGTAACAGTAGTAAAAAATGACTACATTGATATACTTTCTAGCTCCCTAGGAGAACTTGGAAGGACATGCAGGTTGGTGCAGAAACTCAGCTGACCCTGATTGACTAAGAATATTCACATTGTCTTGGGAATCATTTATGATAATAAAGATTGAAGAAATGTCCCTATATAGGAGATATATAGTAGATGATTGTGGTTATTCACTGTCCCTCTAGTGTTCGTAATGAAATTTAGAAAAGGATGAGTTATTTTATTTAGAGTAATAGAAAGAATCATGTTTGTATGCATCACTGGAAGACTTCAAGAAAAAAAAAGTCAGTAATTCAATGAAAAACCTTAAAACATACCTTCCAAAACTTCACACCAAAGAATAAACCACCTTAAACAAGTGACGTATATCTTACTTTAAAAAGTAAATGTAAATTTTGAAAAAGAAATATTATGCAGAGTGAAACAAAGTATAAGTTAAAGCTTGCTTCATCATATTCAAGGTCATATGAATCCAATGGTTTATTCAAATATCTGTTTTCATGGAGACATCACTAGGAGACATGTATTTGGTAAACAAAGTCAGGGGCTAGTGTTGGCACTGTGCATGCAGGGTGTATAAGAGAAAAAGAATACTCACTCCAGTATTCTTGCTGGGTATTAATTAATTGAAATTAATTAATGAAAACAAATGATTAGCTAAAACACACTATATGTTAAATCTATATAATTATGAAAAACAACTGTTATTGATACACAAGCAGTTATGCTCATATAGTGAAAAATGGTGGTCTCAGATTTTCCTCTCCTATAAACTTATATAAATGACCCTGTTTTCTCAAATGTGTTCTTTTCCCCAATAGGTTTAGTACAGCCTATAGTTATGCTTTTAGGAAAACTAAGGGAAGATTCAGTTCAGTTCAGTTCAGTCGCTCAGTCGTGTCCGACTCTCCACGACCCCATGAATCACAGCACGCCAGGCCTCCCTGTCCATCACCAACTCCCGGAGTACACTCAAACTCATGTCCATTGAGTCGGTGATGCCATCCAGCCATCTCATTCTCCGTCGTCCCCTTCTCCTCCCGCCCCCAACCTTCCCCAGCATCAGAGTCTTTTCCAGTGAGTCAACTCATCGCATGAGGTGGCCAAAGTACTGCAGTTTCAGCTTTAGCATCAGTCCCTCCAATGAACATCCAGGATTGATCTCCTTTAGAATGGACTGGTTGGATCTCCTTGCAGTATAAGGGACTCTCAAGAGTCTTCTCCAAAACCACAGTTCAAAAGCATCAATTCTTCGGCGATCAGCTTTCTTCACAGTCCAACGCTCACATCCATACATGACCACGGGAAAAATCATTGCCTTGACTAGACGGACCTTGGTTGGCAAAGTAATGTCTCTGCTTTTTAATATATTATCAATGTTGGTCATAACAGGATTATATTTATCATTTGAGGGAAAAAAAGTACTGAGAAATTCATATTGTCCCATGAGACAAATGAGATTCTCCAAATATTTAATATTTGAGATTGGGAATAAACTTGGAATAATTGCAAGACAAAAAAAGGGGGAAAGGTTCAATATCAAAGAAAAGAAAGCTTAATAATGGTAGTTAAGTTTTTCAGATAAATGGAAGCCAAAGAAATAAAAATTCTGGAAATAAATAGAAAGAGTAAGTTCTAGCTTCAAAATGTGATTCAAATAATCACAATTTATGGCTTTGAAATTGTGAGCCTTGGGACTTCCCCGGTGGTCCAGCAGTTGAGACTCTGCCTTCTGGTGCAGGGGGCTCAGGTTCATTTCCTGATTGGGGAACTAAGATCCCACATGCAGTGCAGCCAAATTAAAAAAAAAAAATGAAATTGTGAACCTTGCAATCAACAGCAGTTCTTCAACACCAAGACAATTATCTCTTTTATAGTTTCCTTTGTAAATAATATTTTCAGAGCTCCTTTTATGTCATTATTCCTGAGACTATAGATGAAAGTGTTCAGCATGGGTATGACCACAGTGTACATCACCGAGGTGATTGCACTTGAATATGAGCCGTGAGTATCAGCAGAAGCAATGTACACTCCTAGGACTGAACAGTAAACTAAGGAGACAACTGAGAGGTGAGATGCACAGGTGGAAAATGCTCTATACTTCCCCTGAGCTGATGAGATTCCACATACAGAAGAGACTGTCTGAGAGTAAGAGTAAAGAATACACGTGAAGGAACCACCACCGATCAGTACTCCTGCAAAATACATCACCATGTCACAGATGGAGGTGTCAGAACAGGCAAGTAGGACAATCTGACTGGTTTCACAGGAAAAGTGAGGGATTTCATTGTTTGTACAGAAGGACAGCTGTACCACTGTTAAGCTCTGTAGCAAGGAATACAGGAAACTCATAATATAAGATGACAGAACCAGGAGACCACAGAGCCAGGGGTTCATGATGACTGTGTAGTGCAGAGGGTGACAGATGGCCACATACCAGTCATAGGCCATCACAGACAGGAGGAAGGCATCCAGTCCCCCAAACAGTAAGAAAAAATACATCTGGATGATGCAGCCTTCATAGGTTATGACTTTGCTATGAGTCTGGATGTTCCACAGCATCTTTGGGATGGTGGTGGAGGTAAAGCAGATGTCTACAAAGGACATGTTGGAGAGGAAGAAGTACATGGGGGTGTGGAGGTGGGGGTCTGAGCTGACAGCCAGGATGATGAGCAGGTTTCCAAACACAGTGATCGGGTACATGGAGAGGAAAAGTCCAAATATGAGGGGCTGCAGTTCTAGTTCCTTTGATAATCCCAGAAGAAGAAATCCTGAAACTTCTGTGTTATTACTGGTTCCATAAGGTAGATGTAATGACTAGAAAAGAAAAAATTAATATGACTAATTTTCATACAAATGGGCATCACTAACTAGGTGAAATATTACAATTAATTAACTATATATAACTTGCATATATTAAAGTTTTAAATGAAGCCATATATATATATATATATATATATATATCAATGAGGAAGCCACTACCTAGCAACACTTGTATATATGGCTTAATTGCAAACTTACACACGTGCTAAATCGCTTCAGTCATGTCTGACTCTTTGTGACCCTATGGATGGTAGAACACCAGGCTCCTGTGCTCATGGGATTCTCCAGGCAAGAATACCGGAGTGGGTTGCCTCCAGGGGATCTTCCTGACTCAGGGATCGAATCTGCATCTCTTATGTCTCCTGCACTGGCAGACTGGTTCTTTAGAACTAGTGGTGCCACCTGGGAAGCTCAACTATATATATACAAAAGCAATTTAGCCTGCATGTAAGTTTGCAGTTAAGCCTTATATACATGTATTGCTAGGTAGTGGCTTCCTCATTGAGATATATATATATATGGCTTCATTTAGAACTTTAATATATGCAAGCTATATATATATATATAACTATATATAGATGGAGAGAGAGAGATCTATATCTAGATATATATAGACAATAACCCACTCCAGTATTCTTGCCTGAAAAGTCCCATGGATAGAGGAGTCTGGTGGGCTGTAGCCCAGAGGGTTTAAGAAGAGTCAGACACAACTGAGCAACTAAGCGCGTGCACGCACACACACACACATAGAGTTTGAATCTCATCCCCTTAAAGGAGTCTTTGTGGCTTCCCTGTCTACGAATTCTTGTCTCAGCTTTGTCCTACAATCTAATCATGAATGAGGAAAGAATATAAGCAAATATATTTCGTGCCAGGTCGTGGCAGCTGCTATGAAATGTTCACTGAGTTGATTAAGAATTTTGCCTGCAATGCAGGAGACCTGGGTTCAATCCCTGGGTTGGGAAGATCCCATGGAGAAGGGAATGGCTACCCACTCCAGTATTCTTGCCTGGAGAAGCCCATGAACAGAGAAGCCTGGCAGGCTACAGTCCACTGGGTAGCAAAGAATTGGACATGACTGAGCGACTAACACTTTCACTTTCATAAGAGAGAGGGCTGTTATTTTTTATTGGGAATTCAGGAATCCTGTAAACAAAATGATATTTAAAAAGATACTTCAGTGAGGACACAGCAGGTGACAAGTGGTTATCAGGGTGGCATGTGTGTCCTTAAGGGAAAAGAACCTGTGAATAAACCTGAGGGTCTTTTTTTCCCCAGATATCCAAGTTTCAAACTTAAGCCATTGTTTGGGGGAATGTAAAAGGGAGGTGATGAAGGGTTGTATTATAGGATGCTGAGGAATAAACTGGCTTCCCTGCTGTTGTTAAAACTTCAAGACACGGGGAGTCCCTTGTCCATGTGTTCTTTGTACTCTGTGTATCCCCTGGATACCCAGAATAATTAATAAATCAGAAAAAATATGTAAATGATAAAAGAGATATCACTATGATATCAAGTCACTTTATTGATTCAACATCCCACTAGAAAAATAAGCAAAGGGAATAAATCCACAATTTAGAAAAATAAATGCATAATATAAAACAATAGTGGGAGAGTTTTTAAGGTGAAATGGTAAAAGAAACCTCTAAACTATATTAATAACAACTTTTGAAATTAAAAACTTGGCACTGCATCTTGGATCTACCACATATTAGCTGTTTGAATTTCAAGAGGCAACTGAACCATTCAAAAAGTTTACATCTTTACCCAAATAGTGGGAATAGGGGTATTCATCCTCCTGAAAGTGTTAGTCACTCAGTCGTGTCTGACTCTTTGTGACCCCACGGACTGTAACTACTCTGTTCATGGAATTCTCCAGGCAAGAATACTGGAGTGGGTTGCCATTACCTTCTCCAGGGGATCTTCCCAACCCAGGGATCGAACCCAGTTCTCTCACATTGCAGGTAGATTCTTTCCCATCTGAGCCACGAGGGAAGCCCCTATTTTCCTGAGAAGGTGGTTGACAATTTATGTAAAAAGATTAGCATGAACACTGGGTTTGGGTCCCTGTATTATTTAGCAGCTTCCCATTACCTCTCTATTTTACACTTGACAGTTTTTATAGGTCAATGCCAGCAAACTCTTGGCTCTGGGCCCAGCAGGTGGCTCTCAGGGGACCTCAGGTATACATGCATGGATTTGATCTTCTTGGACCTTTTCCTGCAGTACTTCCTGGACTCGCCAACTCACCTGGTTGGGAACTCTGAGAGGAAGATCACTGGGAGAAAGTCCAAACTCCTCCTGGATGGTTAATGATGGAGAATGAAGCTCTGGTCCCACAAAAGACAGTGGAAAGAAGGCTTGCCTGAGTCTCCCAGCCAAACTTAGGACTCTAGCAGCAATAACCACATTCCATCCAGTGCAAGGTTGTACAGACTGAGGGATGCAGCAGAGGAGATATTTACAGCTCCCCTTGTCTACTAATCAGCACATTTCCCTCTTTTTACTCCAACCTCTAGGCCCATGATTTCCCTGTGGAACGCTGGCCTGAACAGGGAAGGGAATGTCCTGGAGATTCTGCGTTCCCAAGAGACCAGGTTAGAGTCAAGAGAATCCACTACTAATTATCATAGTACTTCCTCATGCGCTTTGCTGACTTCTTCAGTCTAACTTTCCAAAAGCGCCTCAACCCAAACCTGATTTTCTCCAATTTTAAGACCAGATTACATCCCTTCCTGGATTACATCCCTTGACTCTTCAAATATTGACTTGTAGTAGAGACACAACCCCTGATGTCTAGAAAAAATTGCTCTTCTCTTCAACAAGGACAAGGAGGAGAACTGTGTTCCTTTGATATAAACCTCGAGCACTGCACAGCTTGCCTTGGTGCCACATTGTCCAAAAGCACTAGGAATTTCTTAATTATATCACAAGTTGAGCTCTGATTTGATCCCTCATATTGAAATGTTTGTTCATTGTAATGAATAAATTTAGATGCTTTTCCTATGATAGTCTGATAGTAAAACAGGGAAATAGATTCTTCCCTGTGGCTTCCAGAGGAAATCCAACCCTGCAAACATGTTGATTTTAGTCCAGAGAAACCCATATCAGGCTTCTGAACTCCAGAATTGTCAGAACATTAATTATTTATTTAAATCACTGGTGTGGTAATTTTATTTTAACATTAGAAATTGAATACAGGCATTTTTTTCCCAGTAAAATTTTGTTCAGGAAATGGAGATTACACTTGTTAGTTCATTTATTGAGCTTCCCCTGGGTAAAGATATTTAGTGTTATAATCCCATCTTAAGTGTGAACAGGAAATTTAAATTCAATTTGGGGATATTCAGTCTCTTTAGCTAACAGAGATTTTCTCATGGCATAAATGTAAACTTGCCTCAGATTGTGAGGACCATGAGGCATTAAGATAGGAGAAGTAATTATTTAATTTGTTGTCTACCATTTATACTATATTTTGTGCCTAATTTTCTACATTATTTGATTTTATATTCATTCAAGCATTCATTATTTTTACATGTATCCTCTCCATCTTTCTCACACATTTCCTCTCAAATTAAAACATGACACTGTGTACAAATCAGTGTGCATATGTTTATTTGAAATACAAATTCATATAAATGAACACAAACATACACATGACTGTCTTCTTTAAAGATTTAATTTGGACCCATCAAAATATATCCACACATTTCATTTGTTTCTTACTACATTTGCCTGAAGTTATGTTTGCTATCCCACATTTTCTTCAGAAACAAGGACAGTAAGACCCAGGAGATTAAATTTTTGACAGTTACATAAAAATGATATTAGAGTTATTGTGAACTTTCTTGAACTACACATAAAAAGAACTGTGCAGTATGTCCTGTTATTTCTGTAAGACTTCTATATTTTCTTAAAAAGTGCATTTTAAGTATGTGCAGATTATAGGTTGTAAATAATGCCAGTGAATCTATCGTTGTTGTCCAGTCACTAAGCCTTGTCCTACTCTCTGTGACCTCGTGGACTATAAGCATGCCAGGCTCATCTGTCCTCCACTATCTCATGGGTTTTCTCAAACTCATGTCCTTGAGTCAATGATGTCACCCAACCCTCTCATCCTCTGTTGCCCCTTCTCCTCCTGCCCTTAATCTTTCCCATCATAAGTGTCTTTTTCAGTTTTCCAATGAGTCAGCTCTTCACATCAGGTGGCCAACGTATTGGAGCTTCAGCTTCAGCATCAGTCCTTCCAATGAATTATTCAGGGTTGATTTCCTTTAGGATTTGGTTTGATCTCCTTGCAGTTCAAGGAACTCTCAAGTTTTCTCCAGCACCACAGTTCAAAAGCATCAAGTCTTTGGTGCTCAGCCTTCTTTATGGACCAACTCTCACATCTGTACATGACTAAATAAGCTTATTCAGTTCAGTTCAGTTCAGTTCAGTCGCTCAGTCGTGTCCGACTCTCCGCGACCCCATGAATCTCAGCACGCCAGGCCTCCCTGTCCATCACCAACTCCCGGAGTACACTCAAACTCATGTCCACAGAGTCGGTGATGCCATCCAGCCATCTCATTCTCCGTCGTCCCCTTCTCCTCCCGCCCCCAACCTTTCCCAGCATCAGAGTCTTTTCCAGTGAGTCAACTCTTCGCATGAGGTGGCCAAAGTATTGCAGTTTCAGCTTTAGCATCAGTCCCTCCAATGAACATCCAGGATTGATCTCCTTTAGAATGGACTGGTTGGATCTCCTTGCAGTATAAGGGACTCTCAAGAGTCTTCTCCAGCACCACAGTTCAAAAGCATCGATTCTTCGGCGATCAGCTTTCTTCACAGTCCAACTCTCACATCCATACATGACAACGGGAAAAACCACAGCCTTGACTAGACGGACCTTGGCTGGCAAAGTAATGTCTCTGCTTTTTAATATACTATCAAGGTTGGTCATAACTTTCCTTCCAAGGAGCAAGCGTCTTTTAATTTCATGGCTGCAATCAGCATCCGCAGTGATTTTGGAGCCCAAAAAAATAAAGTCTGACACTGTTTCCACTGTTTTTCTATCTATTTCCCATGAAGTGATGGGACCAGATGCCACGAGCTTTGTTTTCTGAATGTTGAGCTTCAAGCCAACCTTTTCACTCTCCTCTTTCATTTTCATCAAGAGGCTTTTGAGTTCCTCTTCACTTTCTCCCATAAGGGTAGTATCATCTGCATATCTGAGGTTATTGATATTTCTCCCAGCAATCTTGATTCCAGCTTGTGCTTCTTCCAGCCCAGCGTTCCTCATGATGTACTCTGCATATAAGTTAAATAAGCAAGGTGACAATATACAACCTTGACGTACACCTTTTCCTATTTGGAACCAGTCTGTTGTTCCCTGTCCAGTTCTAACTGTTGCTTCCTGACCTGCATACAGGTTTCTCAAGAGGCAGGTCAGGTGGTCTGGGATTCCCATCTCTTTCAGAATGTTCCACAGTTTATTGTGATCGACACAGTCAAAGGCTTTGGCATAGTCATTGAAACAGAAATAGATGTTTTTCTGAAACTCTCTTGCTTTCTCCATGATCCAGCGGATGTTGGCAATTTGATCTCTGGTGCCTCTGCCTTTTCTAAAACCTGCTTGAACATCTGGGAGTTCACGGTTTACATACTGCTGAAGCCTGGCTTGGAGAATTTTGAGCATGACTTTACTAGCGTGTGAGATGAGTGCAATTGTGTGGTAGTTTGAGCATTCTTTGGGATTGGAATGAAGACTGACCTCTTCCAGTCCTGTGGCCACTGCTGAGTTTTCCAAATCTGCTGGCATATTGAGTGCAGCACTTTCACAGCATCATCTTTCAAGACTTGAAATAGCTCATTAGAATAGCTTATTAGAAGGAAATAAAATGTAGCTGGGCAAGGATCAAAGAGGAACCTGAACCCCGGGTACATGATTCACACTAAGCAGTGGTAGTGGATATCTCCTCCGCCTGTGAGAAAGGAAAATGTAAATATAGGGACTCTAGTACTAAATTAAGGCAGTTCATATTTTATGTACTTTTTTTCCCAATAAAATGGAAGGTAAAATAGGTAAATAGCAGAAACTGATAATATATTCGTTCAAGAGAGAAGAGCTCCATGACCACATCCTACATCATTAATGAGATGTAGAAGCACAGGGTAGAGACCCAGATAGACTCAGGAGGAGAATAGCAGCACTCATGACAACATTTCACTGTAGAATCTGATCCCTGGCTTTTTGGATATCTGGCCCAAAGTTAGCTAACTGATATCTAATCAAAGTGAACAGAAGTGAGGGCAATGATAATAATCTCCTGCTGCTTACTTTTGGCTTGTTATCATATATGAAGACAACATTCATGACTTCTTTTCAGACAGCTCTATTAAAAAGATTATCTTATTGGGATTCCTTTCCAGGTAACCAAGAGCGATTGAAAGGATATGCATTTTTGTGTAGGAAAACTGGTGACCCTGGTTTCTATGCCTGGGCAGGAATTCAAGCTTTTGCTCGAGGCATTCTTTGACCAGAAAGATGAAGAGATTTCTGACCATAAAGGGGGTATTTAATTAAAGATACTAATAATGATTAATCATGATACCTTTAGTGGTTATGGCAGCACTTTAAATTAGGGAGTTATTTCATTTAGAGCAATGCAAGGAGGAACCATATTATCAGCAATATCAATAGAAGGAACATGACAGGCTTCAGTCCTTGGGGTCAAAAAAAGAGTCAAACACAATTAGTGACTAAGCAACAACAACAGTTCAAGGTAATATCAATTCACCTTTTTATTCTAAGTTCTGTTTCTGTGCAGAAATCACTAGGAGACGTATATCTGATAATCGATTTTAATCAAGAGCTAGCATTGGTGCTGTGTGCACAAAGGTGAGTTAGAGAAGAGGAGTACCCTAGTCAGGAGAATAAAAACAAGCAACCTGCTCTAAGACACTGTACGTTAATTTACATTAGTATGAAAAGTAGCTAAGTTAGTAATACACGATGACTGGTGGACATAGAGTGAAAAACTGTGGTCTCAGGTTTTCCTGTCATATAAACTTATCCACTGACTCTTTGGCAAGGACCCTGATACTGGGAAATATTGAAGGCAGGAGGAGAAGGGGACAACAGAGGACGAGATGGTTGGATGGCATCACCAACTCAATGGACATGAGTTTGAGCAAGCTCCAGGAGTTGGTGATGGACAGGGAAGCCTGGCACACCGCAGTCCATGGAGTCACAAAGAGTTGCACCCGACAGAGCAACTGAACTGTTGAACTTATCAGTTGTCTCAGTTGCCAAGTTTGTTTTTTCATAGAGTTTGTACAACCTAGTACTCTTAGGAAACCTAAGGAAATACTACATGGGATTACATTATTCATTTGAGAAAAATTATTAAGAATTGCATACAGTCCCATGAGATAAATGGGAATGTCCAAATATTTTTTTTTCAAGATTGCAAATAAATTAGGAATAATAGGAAGACAACAAAGGGGAAGACTCTCAATATCACAGAGAGAAGAAAGCTTAATAAAATGAGTTAACTTGTATAGATAAATGGAAGCCAAAGAAACAAAAATTCCAGAAATAAATAGAAAGAGCAACTTCTACCTTCAAAAGGAAATTTTAAAAATTCACCATTTATGGCTCTGAGTTTTAAGCCCTGCAATCAATGGCAGTTCTTCAGCCCCAGGACACTTAACTCTTTTTAAGTTTCCTTCCCAAATATTTTCAGAGCATTTTTAATGTCTTTATTCCTGAGACTGTACATGAAGGGATTCAGCATGGGTGTGACCACACTGTACATCACCGAGGCAATCACACTTGAGTGTGAGCTGTGGGTGTCAGCAGAGGTAAGGTATACTCCCAGGACCGAACAAGAAAATAAGGAGACAACTGAGAGATGAGAAGCACAGGTGGAAAATGCTTTATACTTGCCCTGAGCTGATGAGATTCCACTTATGCAGGAAATTATCTTAGAGTAGGAGTAAAGAATAGCAGCAAGGGAACCACCACCCAGCACCACTGATACAAAATATACCACCATGTCACAGATGAAGGTGTCAGAACAGGCAAGTTTGATCATCAAGTTGGCTTCACAGAAAAAGTGGGGGATTACCCGCTTTGTACAGAAGGACAACTGCACCACCATTAAGCTTTGCATCAGGGAATATAGGAAACTCATAATAAAAGATGACAGAACCAGAAGACCACAGAGCCGGGGTTTCATGATGACCATGTAGTGCAGGGGGTGACAGATGGCCACATACCGGTCATAGGCCATCATGGTCAGGAGGAAGACATCCAATCCCCCAAACAGTAAGAAAAAGTACATCTGGATGATGCAGCCTTCGTAGGTTATGACTCTGTTGTGAGACTGGATGTTCCACAGCATCTTTGGGATGATGGTGGAGGTGAAACAAATGTCTGCAAAGGACAAGTTGGAGAGGAAGAAGTACATGGGGGTGTGGAGGTGGGAGTCTGAGCTGACAGCCAGGATGATGAGCAGGTTTCCAAACACAGTGATCAGGTACATGGAGAGGAAAAGCCCAAATATGAGGGGCTGCAGTTCTGGTTCATTTGATAATCCCAGAAGTAGAAATTCTGAAATCTGTGTATTATTACTAGGTCCATAAGATTGATGTGGCAACTAGGAAAGAAAAAAAAAAAAAAAATATATATATATATATATGACTAATTTTCATACAAATGGGCAATAGGTGGAATTTTACAATTAATAGTTTGAAGTTAAGCTACATATGTGTGTGTGTGTGTATACATGCATACTAACTGGCTCAGCTGTGTTCCACTCTTTGCAACTCCCATGGACTGGAGCCCACCAGGCTCCTCTATCCATGGAGCTTTTCAGGCAAGAACACTGGAGTCGGTTGCCAATATATATATTTGCTATGGAATTCATCCTGTAAATGGGTCTCTATGACATCTCTGTCTATGAATTTTTGTCTTGGGATTTGCCTTTCAAAAATCCCTATAGTCCAATCACAGATAAAGACTGTAAGCAAATATATACCACGCTGAGTGGTGTTAGGTGCTATGAAAAAGAAAAGATGCAGGTATAAAAGTGAGTGGATGGCACTTATTTTTCACTGAGAGTTCAGTTAATCTGCTAACTAGATGATGTTTGAAAACAGAATTTAAGGAAGACACAGAGGTGACAAGAGTTAATCAGATCATGTACATGTCCTGTAGGTAAAAGAACCTGCAATGATACTGAAGGTCTTTTTCTAGATATTTAAGCTCAAAAGTAAGCCAGTGTTCAGAGGAATGTAAGAGGGAGGGTGACGAAGGTTTGTGTCAGAGGATGCTGAAAAATAAAGTGACTTCTGTGCTATTACTAAACTTCAAGACATGGGGAGTCCATCATCCAGTGTATTGTTCCTTGCTCTCTGTACATCTGCTTGATGCTCAGATAACTAATAAAACTAATATATATGTGTATATATATATATATATATATATATATATATATTGTGCCTGACTCTTTGTGACCCTATGGACTGTAGCCTTCCAGGCTCCTCTGTCCATGGGATTCTCCAGGCAAAATACTGGAAAAGGGAGCCATTCCCTTCTCCAGGGGAGGATCTTCCTGACCCAGGGATCAAACTCAGATCTCTTGCATTGGGTGCAGATTCTTTGCTGTCTAGGTTACCAGGGAATATATATAATATATATATATAATATCTTATATATATAATTATATAATATATATCTCCATATTGAAAAAAGTTATATCTTTGCGATAGCAAGTCATCCTATCAGTCAACATCCCACTAGTAAAATCAGTGAAGAGAATAAACCCAGAACTTGCAAATGTAAATGTACAATATTCAAAAACAGTGAAAGGATTTTAAAGGGAAATGGTAAACGACACTTCTAAATTGTATTAAACACAGACTTCTGAAATTAGGAAACCTTGCATCAAATCTTTGATCTACCACATAGTATCTATTTAAACTATAAGAAGCAATTTAATCATTCTATATTTTGACATGTTTACCCAAATAATGGGAAGAGTGGTATTTATCTTCCTGAGGTGGTTGACAATATATGCAACAATATTAGCCTCATCTTCCTATTTTCAAAAGAATGGTTTTCAGTGGTGATGAGTCTCCACGTTCAGTCCTGTGGGTGACAGGGCAAAGAGAATGCTGCTTGTGCAGGTGTTTAAGCAATAAATAGGAAGCCGATGCTGCAAGGTGAATGTGCAAAGGGGAAAATGATGAAAGAAAGTATGAAAGAGTGTCCAGGAGTGAAACATCCAAAAGTTTTCAAAATGTGAGTAGCACAACCATAGCATTGAATATTCAGCAGACATTGAAATAGTGAATAAGCAAAACACTAGTGGACTGGAGGCAAGTCCATGAGGTATTAATGAGTAAGAAGGAACAGTGGACACAAGGAGGAAACAAGACTGCACTAAAATATGAAGAGTGGGTATGATATGCACATAATTCTATTTATTTATTTGAATAAAAGTATATGAATATATATGCAAATGTATATATTATATATAGATTATACATCTATAGGAAAACAAGTTTAAAAAGAACAAAGAATTTATAATATAGAGAGTGTCAGTAAGAATTCAATTAGACTAGAATTAGTGGTTTCTATGCAGGTCAGGAAGCAACTCTTAGAACTGGACATGGAGCAACAGACTGGTTCCAAATAGGAAAAGGAGTACGTCAAGGCTGTATATTATCACCCTGCTTATTTAACTTATATGCAGAGTACATCATGAAGAACGCTGGGCTGGAAGAAGCACAAGCTGGAATCAAGACTGCTGGGAGAAATATCAATAACCTCAGATATGCAGATAACACCACCCTTATGGCAGAAAGTGAAGAGGAACTCAAAAGCCTCTTGATGAAAGTGAAAGAGGAGAGTGAAAAAGTTGGCTTAAAACTCAACATTCAGAAAACTAAGATGATGGCATCTGGTCCCATCACTTCATGGGAAATAGATGGGGAAACAGTGAAAACAGTGTCAGACTTTATTTTTCTGGGCTCCAAAATCACTGCAGATGCTGATTGCAGCCATGAAATTGAAAGACGCTTACTCCTTGGAAGGAAAGTTATGACCAACCTAGAAAGCATATTGAAAAGCAGAGACATTACTTTGTCAACAAAGGTCCCTCTCATCAAGTCTATAGTTTATTCCAGTGGTCTTGTATAGATGTGAGAGTTGGGCTATAAAGAAAGCTGAGAGCCGAAGAATTGATGCTTTTGAACTGTGGTGTTGGAGAAGATTCTTGAGAGACCCTTGGACTGCAAAGAGATCCAACCAGTCCATCCTAAAGGAAATCAGTCCTGAATATACATTGGAAGGACTGATGCTGAAGCTGAAACTCCAATACTGTGGCCACCTGATGCAAAGAGCTGACTCATTGGAAAAGACCCTGATACTGGGAAAGATTGACGACAGGAGGGGAAGGGGACGACAGAGGATGAGATGGTTGGATGGCATCACAGACTCAATGGACATGGGTTTGGGAGTACTCTGGGAGTTGGTGATGGACAGGAAGGCCTGGCATGCTGCAGTTCATGGGGTTGCAGAGTCGGACACGACTGAGTGACTGAACTGAGCTGAACTGAATCAACCCTATGAAGCAAGATTGAATGAGAATCCAAAACTAACTTATACAGCAAAATAATATAATAAAAAATTGACAGTAACATCATGTGTCTCTGGCTACAGATTAAATGTCCAAAGACTTGGAAATGTAAGGATATAAGAGGAGGTCTTTTAAACTCATGGAAGAAGCAGTGCAGTGCATTAAGTTTTATTTTCATCCTATATAAAAATATACTGATTTATATAAGTTTATGCAATGCAAGAGACTCGGGAGATGAGGATTTGATCCCTTGTTTGGGAAGATTCCCTGGAGGAGGGAATGACAACCCACTTCAGTATTCTTGTCAGGATAATCCGTAGACAGAGGAGCCTGGAGGTCTACAGTTCATAGGGTCATAAAGCGTCAGAGATGACCTAGTGACTGAGCATGCTTCCGAACACACAGAATATTCATTTTCATTTTTGTTGCTATCAAAGATCTTCAAGAATACTAAAGTGACAGCTCAATATTTCAGTAAGGAAAAATACAGAGAAAACAGAATAGACTAAGTGATATATTCGACCACACACTATGAATAAACACTCACAATCCCTTACGTATACACCTGTACATTCATAAAAGAACTCAGTCTTAAACAGAGATTTGGTAGAAAAGCTCCAGTTCCTTGTTTGAAGTGAAGTAAAGTTGCTCAGTTGTGTCCAACTCTTTATGACCCCATGGACTGTAGCCTACCAGGCTCCTTTACCCATGGGATTTTCCAGGCAAGAATACTGGAGTGGGTTGTCATTTCCTTCTCCAAGAGATCTTCCCAACCCAGCCAGGGATTGAACCCGGGTCTCCCACATTGTAGGCAGATGGTTTACCATCTGAGCCACCAGGGAAGTCACATGCAGTTCCTTGTTTGGAACAATGTAATCAAAAACAAGAATAAAAATTCTCCAACCCTTCCTGCACAAATGTAAAGATTTTGTATAGACTATAATAGAGAATATAAATGAAAAAGTAATCCATAGATAGTATTCTGCTTCACAGGAAAATAATTGCCAAATAAAACTATTTAGCATACTGCTTTTTAATTCTAAAAGGTATTTTTTAATCTGGATACCCAGAGTGGAAAAGAGATAATGTGACATTACTGAATCATGAACTTTTATTACAAAGTAATATTTGCAAGCAATACATTGGTCTGGATCTTTCTTACAAATATAGAAATGTTTCAAAAGTAGCCCATCTTCAAAATTAAAAAAAAAAAAAAGAAATACCCACAATTCGCTGGACTACCTCCACACCAAATGCTTTTTATTAACTTCCTTTTTCTGCAAAACCCCTTATATAAATCCTGCTTTCACTAGAAGCACTGTATACCAGCCATTCTTGACTCTAATGGGTTACTTTCACTTAATAGTCAACAGTCACCCCTGTAAAGGTCCTTTTCAGCATGATAAATAAATACATTAATTAGTTAATCAGAAAAGCATACAACTAGCAATCTCTTAGTGTTGGGCCCAGAAAGTGGCTATCAGGTGACCTCAAGGATATGTTCTTGGATTTTATTTTCTCTGATGCTTTTCTGCAGTACCTCCCGGACTTGCCAACTCACCTGGTTGGGAACTCTGAGAGGAAGGTGACTGAGGGGAACTCCAAACTCCTCCTGGATGGTTAATGATGGAGACTGAAGCTCTGGCTCCTCAAAAGACAGCAGGAAGGAGGGTGGCAAGAGTCTCCCAGCCAGACTTAGGACTCCAAGAGCAACTACCATGCCCATGCAGTCCAAGGTTGTGAAGGCTGAGGGATGCAGCAGAGGAGATATTTATAGCTCCCCTTGTCTGCTCATCAGCACATTTCTGTCTTGTTACTCCCAAGCACATGATTTCCCAGTGGTTCACTAGTCTGAACATGGAAGGGAATATCCTGGAGATTCTGGGTTTCCAAGAGACCAGGTTAGAGTCAGGAGAATGCACAGCTTATTATCATAGACCTTCCTCATGTACGTTCTGAATTATTCAGTCTAACTTCCTGCACCTCATCCCAAACCTGACTTAAAATTTTCTCCAAATTTAAGACTACATTACACACTTGCATAGATTAAATTCCTTGAGTCTGTAAAGTATTTTGTAGTAGAGACCCAGCCCCTGGTGCCTAGAGAAAATTCCTCTTCTCTTTAACAAGGACAAGGAGGAGAACTTTATTCCTTTGGTATAAACCTTGAGCTCTACACACCTCATTTTCATGCCACGTTGTCCAAAATCATTTGGAATTTCATAATTATATCACAAGTTAAGAATTGTCATTTAGTCCCTCACATTGAAATATTTGTTAATCGTAAGGTATATATTTGGAATTTTTTCCCTCTATAATATTTACTCAGAAAAGGAAAGTAGGTATGTTCTTCCTTATAGCTTCCAGAAGAAATCCAGTACCACAATCATTTTGAGTTTGCCCAGTGAGACTCATTTCAGTCTTTTGACCTCCAGAATTGTAGGAGCATAAATGTGTTTATTTAAATCATTAGTGTGGTAATTTTACACTTGCATTAGGAATTGGCTATAGATATTTATTCAACTTCCCTGGTGGTTCAGTCGGTAATCTACCTACAATGTAGAAGACACCAGTTCAGTCCCTGGTCCAGGAAGATCAGGTGGATCAGAAGGAAATGGCAACCCATTCCAGTATTCTTGTCTGGAGAATCCAATCAACAGAGAAGCCTACAGTCCATAGGGTCACGAAGAGTCAGACAGGACTTATCGACTAAACCACCACCAACACCATATACATTTAGCCAATAAAATTTTGTTCAAAAAACTGAGATTACATTTCTGAATTTATTCATTTAGCTTCCCCTGGGGAAAGATATACTGTGTTGTAAGCTCATCTTAAGTAGAAGAGGAAATTTAAATTCAGTTTGAGGATATTCAAACTTTTTAACTAATAGAAATTTTCTCATTGCATAAATGTAAATGTGCTTTAGAGTGTGATGTCCATGAGACACTAAGATAGGAAAAGTAATTATTTAATTGGTTGTCTACCATTTATACATATTAATTAGTCTGATCCAAGAGCATATGATATCGCTCCATTTATTTGGTCTTACTTCCACTTCTTTCATGAAAGTCTTACAATGGTTTAGTGTATAGGAATTTGACCTCTTGGTTAAATTGATTTCTGAGTATTTTTACACCCTTTTGGATGCATTGTAATTGAGATTTTTCTTTTCTTGATTGTTCATTGTTAGTGTATGTAGACATAATTCATTTTTACATATTGATTTTCTATCCTGCAAATTTACTGAATTTATTTATATGTTCCAATGTTTTTGGAAGGAGTCTTTAGGTTTTCATATATATAGATAGACAGATATATACATATAGAGACTTATCATCTTCAAACAGACAAATTGATGTCTTTCTTTCCAATTAGGTTGCCTTTATTTTCTTTCCTGCTGCTGCTAAGCCACTTCAGTCATGTCCGACTCTGTGTGACCCCATAGACGGAAGCCCATCAGCCTCCCCCGTCCCTGGGATTCTCCAGGCAAGGACACTGGAGTGGGTTGCCATTTCCTTCTCCAATGTGTGAAAGTGAAAAGTGAAAGTGAAGTCGCTCAGTCATGTCCGACCCTTAGCGACCCCACAGACTGCAGCCTACCAAGCTCCTCCATCCATGGGATTTTCTAGGCGATAGTACTGGAGTGGCTTGCCTTTGCCTTCTCCGTATTTTCTTTCCTCAGTTCAGTCAGTTCAGTTCAGTCGCTTAGTCGTGTCCGACTCTTTGCGACCCCATGAATCACAGCACGCCAGGCCTCCCTGTCCATCAACAACTCCCAGAGTACACTCAAACTCATGTCCATCGAGTCGGTGATGCCATCCAGGCAACTCATTCTCTGTCGTCCCCATCTCCTCCCACCCCCAATCCTTCCTGGCATCAGACTCTTTTCCAGCGAGTCAGCTCGTCGCATGAGGTGGCCAAAGTATTGGAGTTTCAGCTTTAGCATCAGTCCTTCCAATGAACACCCAGGACTGATCTCCTTTAGAATGGACTGGTTGGATCTCCTTGCAGTCCAAGGGACTCGCAAGAGTCTTCTCCAGCACCACAGTTCAAAAGCATCAATTCTTTGGCGATCAGCTTTCTTCACAGTCCAACTCTCACATCCATACATGACCACGGGAAAAACCACAGCCTTGACTAGAAGGACCTTTGTTGGCAAAGTAATGTCTCTGCTTTTTAATATGCTATCTAGATTGGTTATAACTTTCCTTCCAAGGAGCAAGCATCTTTTAATTTCATGGCTGCAATCAGCATCTGCAGTGATTTTGGAGCCCAAAAAAATAAAGTCTGACACTGTTTCCACTGTTTCCCCATCTATTTCCCATGAAGTGATGGGACCAGATGCCATGATCTTTGTTTTCTGAATGTTGAGCTTCAAGCCAAACTTTCCTAGTTACTCTAATTAGAACTTTCAGGACTATGTTGAATAGAAGTGGTAAGAGTGGACCCTCTTGTCTTTTTTCTGATCTTAAAGATGTTTTCAATTTTTTACCAGTCAGTATAATGTCATTTAGGAAAAGGAAATGGCAGCCCACTCTAGTACTCTTGCCTAGAGAACTCCGTGGACAGAGGAGCCTGGTGAGCTGCTGTCCATGGGGTCACACAGAGTCACAGACGACTGAAGCAACTTAGCATACATGCATGCATTGGAGAAGGAAATGGCAACCCACTCCAGCAGTACTCTTGCCTGGAGAATCCCAGGGATGGAGGAGCCTGGTGGGCTGCCATCTATGGGGTCACACAGAGTTGGACACTACTGAAGCAACTTAATAGCAGCAGCAGCAGCATAATGTCATCTATGGGCTTTTCATATATGGTCATTTTACTGTTGAGGTTCATTCCTTCTATATTCACTTTGGTAGAATTTTATCAGTAAAGAATGTTGAATTTTGTCAAATGATTTTTCTGCATCTATGGTCATTAACATATGATGTTTACCTTTAATTTCATTCATATGGTATATTACATTGATTGATTTGCTTTTGTTGAACCATACTTGTGTCCCTGAGATTAACCCCATGTGATCCTGGGTTATGATCCATTTAATCCTCCATAGAACTTGGTTTACCACTATCTTGTTTAGAAATTTTTCATGTATATTCATCTGATATATTGGACTGTAGTTTCCTTTTTCCTTCTTTAAAGATTTTTGAACTTTTAAAAAATAGCTTTATTGAGATAAGATTCACATGCCATACAATTCACCAATTTTAAATGTATAATTCAATATTTTAGCACATTCTTAGATACCTAAAATCGTCAACAGTTTTAGAACATTTCCTGATAAATTTCATGATACACTTGTTAGAATCTGCTTATCAATGATGACCTTCAAGAGTCCTGGCTGCTGTTCTTCCAATCTCTCCCCACCCCCTTGTCATGAAGTTTATGTCAGTTTTCTGGATGGGCATGTAATAACTGGGTCTTCTGCAGAGCTGGAGAAGCTGGACCCTCACTCATATGCTCTCACTTTCTTTGTGGGAGAAATCACAGAACAAAATGTTACACATGGCATTGAGCTGTTCCACCTCAAGGAAGGCATGATGCCAGAGAAACTAACTAACTTGAAACATAAAGACAGACACCCTCAATGAGAGTCATGAATGTGGATGTGAGAAACAACTTGCCTGGAAAAGACTAATATAGAAGCAGCAAAAAATGTAATATTTTACGTGTTTTCATGAAATATTAATCAATTTCTAGAGGTCAGGTACGGACTTGCTGTATGAGAAGAAGTACATTGCAGGGGGTATTATTTCACTGCAACTACTAGAGAGTCATGCAAGTTGGCAGACCAGGCAACGTTGATTGTCAAATCAAGCTCTGGGGCAAAGAACTCCAGAAGCTGGCACTTTGCAGTTGGGCTGAGAAATCTCATATATGGAAAGAATCAAGATGATACATGTGGGACACACCAGTATCTAATATAGATATAAATAGCGTGGTTCATCCCTTAGGGATTGTTGAAAGTCTATTTTTGAATTTATTGATGTGAGGTGAGCACACAGGTATGGAGTGAACACATTGGGATGATAGGATCATACACAATGCACACAATGTTGTACTCAGCTATATGGACTTATGAGCATCTGAATAGTGATCAGAGCACCTCCAGATGTATAATTTCACTTGATAAAAAAGGCATTGCAATAAGCTATATGATTTAGGATAGCTTGTTATTCAGAAATAGCTAACTGAAACAACAAAGCAAACAGTAATGAGAGAACGCATAACCATCTACTGCTTTTTATTTTTGGCATACATTTTGATTTGGGGACAATATTAATTACTATTATTTAAACTTGTTTCAGATAACTATATTATCAGTTGGCTCACTGGTTTCTCCTTAATGAGGAACTTTAAGTTGTATTCTAAGAAACTTGGAATGATTGGAAGGATATGCACGTTGTGCCAAAGTAAATGGTGATCTGGAATCACATGACTGGGTAGAAATTTAAGCTTGCTAGTGAGCCTTTGATCATGAAGACTGAAGATTCCTAAGGAAGAAGGACATATGAAATGGTTCAGCTTGATATTATTCATTCACTGCTTCTGATTCTTTAGTGGTTATGATGAAATTTAGAAAAGTGAAGATCCTTTGTTCAGAGCAACAGAGGAGTCATAACTGCAATCAGGACAGGAAATTTTAAAGTCAAAATTGAGTGATCCAGGAAAATAACTATAAAACACACCAACCAATCACTGACTCCAGTGTATAGGCTCCCTCTCTCTTGGACAGCAATTTTCCATTTGTCAATGAGTAGATGTATAGATAGAAATTTTTTACGTGTAAGGTTGAAAATTTGCTATGACATATTTAAGATTATCTGACAATAGGATCACATTGTTTCTGTTGTTCAGTTGATGTTATGTCTGACTCTGTGACCCCATGGACTGCTGCAGGCCAGGCTTCCCTGTCCTTCTCCACATACCGGAGTTTGCTCAAGTTCATGTCCATTGAGTTGGTGATGCCATCCAACTATCTCATCCTGTTATCCCCTTCTCCTGCCTTCAATCTTTCCAATGAAAGAATCAGGATCTTTTCCAATGACTCTGCTCTTGACATCAAGTAACCAAAGTATTAGAGCTTCAGCTTCAGCATCAGTCCTTCCAGTGAATATTCAGGGTTGGTTTCCTTTAGGATTGACCGGTTTGATCTCCTTGCTATTAAGGGACTCTCAAGAGTCCTATCCAACACCACAGTTTGAAAGCATCAGTTCTCCAGTGCTTGGCTTTCTTTATGGTTCAACTCTCACATCCATACATGGCTACTAGCTTTGATTATATGGACCTTTGTCATCAAAGTAATGTCTCTGTTTTGTAATATGCTGACTAGATTTTTCATAGCTTTTTTTCCAAGGAGCAAGAGTCTTTTAATTTCATTCTGCAGTCACCATTAGAAGCAATTTTGGAGCACAAAGACCATATTATGTCAGTCTATTTATTCACATTTGCATTTCAATATAAATTTTACTGGGAGATACACATTTGATGATGATTTTTAATAGATGACTATGGTAGATATTAGGGACACAGGTTGAACAAGCAGCATATAACCGCAGAAGAGCAGTTACAAAACTCATTAGTATGAATAAAGTTGATATTATCAAGATATCATGGAAATAAGGTTGTGATGTAGACAAAAAATGAGAGACTCAAAATAACAAACTGGTTTTGGATTTCACTCTGAAATGGAATTATATAGGTTAGTCTAGCTGCTAAGTGTGGTCTTTCTATGTGCATGATACAACTCAAGACAATTCTTTATGGAAAATTTAAAAAAAAAATACTTGGGAAGATAGTTCTCATTTACAGGGGAAAAATGAGGAACAAAAAATTTCCCATGAAATAAATGAAAATTTTCAAATATTTCTCATACAATTTCAGAAAAAAATTAAGAAACTTAGAGAAGTAAGGAAAGATACCCATATACCAGACAGAACAGAAACCTTAATCAAGTGACTTACTTAAATTATATGGAGAAGTTGAAATCAAAAAATAGAAAGACCAGGAAATAAATATAAGGAATAAGATCCCTTTCTGCAATCTTATCAAGAATCGCAATTTCTGCTTCTAATGCTTTGAGTGCTGTAATAACTGACACTTCTTCAGCCCCAGGACAATTGGCCCTTTTATAGCTGCCATCCCAAAGAATCTTCTTAGAAATCTCTTTATGTCTTTATTTCTCAGACTGTAGATGAACGGGTTCAGCATGGGTGTGACCACTGTGTACATCACAGAGGCTGTTGCACTTGAGTGTGAGCCATGGGTAGCATCAGAGCTAAGGTACACTCCTAAGCCTGTACAATAAAATAAGGAGACAACTGAGATGTGAGATGCACAGGTGGAAAATGCTTTATACTTCCCCTGAGCTGATGAGATTCCATGTATGGAGAAAACTATCTTAGAGTAAGAGTAACATATCCCAGTGAATGGACCACCACCAAACAGCCCAACTGCAAAATACATCATCACATTATTGAGAAAGGTATTAGAACAGGCAAGTTGGATCACCTCTTTGAATTCACAGAAAAAGTGGGGGATTTCCAAGACGGTACAGAAAGACAGTTTTAATGCCAGTAAGGTTTGTAACAAGGAATTCAAGGCACCTATTAGCCATGATATCAGCACCAGCAGTCCACAGAGAGCAGGGTTCATGATGACTGTGTAGTGAAGGGGGTGGCAGATGGCCACGAAGCGGTCATAGGACATCACAGTCAGAAGGAAGTTGTCCAACTGTACAAACAGTAGGAAAAAATACATCTGGGTGAGGCAGTCTTCATAAGTAATGACTTTGGCTTGAGTTATTATATTCAGCAGCATCTTTGGGATAGTGGTGGAGATGAAACAGATGTCTACAAAGGACAGGTTAGAAAGGAAGAAGTACATGGGGGTGTGGAGGTGGCGATCTGAGATGATGGCCAGGATGATGAGCAGGTTTCCAAACACAGTGACCAGGTACATGGATAGGAAAAGACAAAATATGAGGGGCTGCAATTCTGGTTCCTTTGAAAATCCCAGAAGAAGAAATTCTGAAATTTGTGAATTGTTGCCTGGTACCATGTGGTAATGATCACTACTAGAACAGAAAGAAAAATGACTAATTTTTACACATATAGACTTTAACATAATGTAATGCTGTAAATTATATTGTCATTTCAAATGGCCTTCTGTGACATCATAAGTGTTATCAGTTCATCTCAGCTCAGTCATGTCTGACTCTTTGCCACCCCATGAACTGCAGCCCACCAGTCTCCTCTGTCCATGGGATTCTCCAGGCAAGAATACTGGAGTGGATTGCCATTCCCTTCTCCAGGGGATCTTCCTGACTCAGGGATTGAACCCAGGTCTCCTGCATTGCAGGCAGACTCTTTATGGTCTGAGCCACCAGGGAAGCTGTGACATCAGTGAATAGAAATTCCCATAGTCAAGTTTTCCACCAACAGGTAATCTTTTTACACAGTTTAAATGCAAAATTCTTTCACACATTTGAGGAATTTATGTTGAATACTGTGTTTTGGCCTTCTCAGGTGGCTCAGTGCTAAAGAATCCACCTGCCAATGCAGTAGATGAGAGTTCAATACCTGGGTCAGAAAGATCCCCCTGGAGAAGGAATGGCAACCCACGCCAGTATTCTTGTCTGGGAAATCGCATGGATAGGGGAGCCTGGTGGGCTATAGTCCATGAGATTGCAAAAGAGTCAGACATAAATTAACTATAAAACAACAATAATTGACTGTATTCTGGGCTAAAATTATAGGATGCTGACAATGAGACTCCCATTGATAAATAACAAAGAAAGAATATACATTAGCAAACAAAAAGCATATACCTGGTAACAGGTTTTAGGGGAAAAAATAAGTATAAATAGAGTGAATGGAGGTGTTACATTTTAATACAAGTTGAAGAAGATCTGCAAACTAGGAGAAATTTGAACAGAAGCCTGAAGAAAGACAAAGCAGAGACACAAAATTACCTGGTGAAAGATTGTGCCCTGTTGGAGAAAGAGTCAGTGCAAAGGTCCTAAGTGTGTCACTTGTTTCAAATTCTAGACTTAAAAGGAAGCCAAAGTGTCTAGGGGAATAAGCAATTGGGAGAGTTATGAGAGATGGTGTCAGAGGCTGCTGAGGAAAAAGGTGACATTCCTGCTACAGCTGAGACCTTAATTCACATGTTATTCCTCTCACATTTTGTTTGTTTGTTTGTTTTGATTCATTCCTCTAAGTAGAAGTGGATCCACTCCTTATGCCCTGCTGCTGTTAACATTGCAGGACTTGTCTTTTAAGGGGTTCCATTTTGGAGTACATAAACTAAAGTATCACTGCCCAGAGAATTGCTCATTGCAGACACACAGACACAGACACACACACAAATACAGCACATTATGGTCTGCTGGGTTTGCTACTTCTTGGTTTTTCCTACTTCTAGTCGCAATAATTAGGACTTTGTGCTAGCTATTAATAGCAAGCTATCTTTACCATAAGGAATGTAGAAATAGTACCCAAATTCAAGTTGGCAAGCCTCTTGAGGACATGGCATTCCATTTAATATGAGCTCTTTTTTTTTTTTTTCTTGCCTTCTCTTAAAGGAAAATTTATTCTGGGCTGCCCTGGTAGCTCAGATGATAAAGAATCTATCTATAGTGTGAGAGACCCAGGTTTGATCCCTGGACAAGAAGTTTAAAAAAAAAAAAAACTGAGAGAGAAGAAAGAACAGAACATGTGGAGGAAAATAAAACCTGCCTATAGATCCCACGTCTTGGTGGTTGCCTTGCTCTAGGGCACTGTCCTTGGGGTATGTGTATCTCAGTTCTGCAGGCATTTCATCTTCTTGGATAAGTCTGATGGCCTCAGTGATCTACACTATGGTAACCCCCATGCTGAACTCCTTTATCTACAAAACAAGATCTAATAAGTTCAGGCAGTCTCTGAGAGACAGTGAAAAAGAGAGATTCCTTGCTTCCAGCAGCATCCCGAACCCAGTTATACTCCCTTGATGCCCAGAATACTTAATAAGGTACCCTAAAGTCATTTATCAAAGGAAACATGAATCATTATCTTTGTGCTGGAGAAGACTCTTGAGAGTTCCTTGGACTGCAAGGAGATCCAACCAGTTCATTCTAAAGGAGATCAATCCTGCGTGTTCATTGGAAGGACTGATGATAAAGCTGAAACTCCAATACTTTGGTCACCTCATGCGACGAGTTGACTCACTGGAAAAGAGTCTGATGCTGGGAGGGATTGGGGGTGGGAGGAGACGGGGACGACAGAGAATGAGATGGCTGGATGGCATCACCGACTCGATGGACGTGAGTTTGAGTGAACTCCGGGAGTTGGTGATGGACAGGGAGGCCTGGTGTGCTGTGATTCATGGGGTCGCAGAGAGTTGGACACGACTGAGCGACTGAACTGAACTGAACTGAGCTGAATAAAGCGTTTTACTAACTGAACTCTACTAGAAAAAGGAACAAAGGGAATTAGCCCACAATTTACAACAGAAAATATACAATGTTCAACAATAGATGAGGATTTTAAACGTAAGTGGTATAGAGGTTCTAAATGATTTTAAATGAAAAATTTTTTAGTCAGAAAACCCCTGTTTGAATCTCAGAACAACCACATATCAGCTGTTTGTACTTAGTGAGACTACAGACCCATTCTAACTGTTAATATCTTTACCCAAAAAGTGGGGGAAGAGGTATCCATTCTTCTAAGTTGGTAGACAAATTTACTCAATGTATATACAAAACTTAACATACTTGGTTCATGTCACTACATGAATGATTATAACTTGTGATGAGTTTGGCTGATTACTTTCTTCTACTTCACAAATATCTCTATTGCCTTCCCACCACTTGGTAATGAAGAGTTGCAAACTAAAGCTCATTACTATACCATCTTGCATACCAAATACAGCTTTTTCACGTGAACACTCAATATGAGAGAAGATGCTGTGAAATGCATGTCTCAAGAACTCTGTTCCAAGGCAGTACCTAATTCAATAGATGTGGAAAAAAATGGAAGATGCCAAATATATCCCATCTTAGAATGCTGAAAAAAGGTGTATGTTTCACCGCTCATGCCTCCAAACCTAGGTTTCTTTTTCTCCTTAACTGTAAACTTCTAATCTGCTCTACTTTACTGGAACCAGTTTGAGCTCCCAATTCCTCCTTCAATTGGACTTCCATTCCCATCACTTAATTATCAGCAAAGACTCTTGTGTTGCTGAGTCTATCAGACACTTCTCCTTTGAACATATTAAATAAGCAAATTATAATTAGTCAACCTAGCAAAACAGCATGACTAATATCTCTGCTCTGGTATAAGATGATTAGGCACTCAGGTGACCTCAGGTAAAAGTTTTCTGCTTCAATTCTCTCTGAACCTTTCTGAAGTACCTATAGAATTCTCACACTCACCTAGATGTGGACTATGAGAAGAAAGTCCCTGTGTGGATATTCAAATTCCTCCCTGGATGGTGAATGATGAAGACTGGAGATCTGTTCCCAGGCAGGTCAGAAGGAAAGAGGGAAGCATTGGTCCTTATTCAGATGTAGGACTTCAAAACCAACAACCATGTCCTGTGCAGCTCTAGGTTGTATAGGCTGAGGGACTGCATCAGAGGAGATACTTACTGCTCCCCATGTCTGCTCATTAGACACTGTTTCTGTTGTTACTCCCACCTCTGAGTACAGCACTTCCCTGTGGGCACTGGTCTAGTTAGACAGGAAATTATTTTTATGATACTCTGTTCCCAGGAGACCAGGTTAGATGTCAGGAGATTCTAGTTCATATTGTTGTTGTTGTTCAGTTGCTAACTTATGTCTGACTCTTTGTGACCCCATGGACTGCAGCTCTCCAGGCCTCCCTGTCCTTCACTGTCTCCCAGAGTTTGCTCAAACTCCTGCCCATTGAGTCAGTGATGCCATCCAACCATCTCATTCTCTGGCATCCCCTTCTCCTGCATTCAGGCTCTCCCAGAATAAGGGTCTTTTCTAATAAGGGTCTTTTCTAATAAGGGTCTTTTCTATGGCTCTTTGCATAAGGTGGCAAAATGTTGGAGCTTCAGCTTCAGCATCAGTCCTTCCAATGAATATTCAGGGTTGATTTCCTTTAAGATTGACTGGTTTGATCTTGCAGTCCAAAGGACTCTCAAGAGTCTTCTTCAGCACCACAGTTCTAAAGCATCAATTCTCCAGTGCTCAGCCTTCTTTGTCAGCAAAGTGATGTCTCTGCTTTTTAATACACTGTCTAGGTTTGTCATAGCTTTTCTTCCAAGGAGGAAGTATCTTTTAATTTCATGGTTGCAGTCACCATCCACAGTGATTTTGGAGCCCAAGAAAATAAATGAAAATGTAGAATCCCTCTCCTGAGGGTGCAATTATTATACCACTGTCACTGTCAGATAACCATGCAGGTAGGCAGAGAGATTTTGTTGGTCAGGTAAAGCCCCCAGGTAAAGAGATTTAGGAGGTAACTGTTGGTAGTTGTGCAGAAAACCTCAGAAATGTAAAGGATCAAGGTGATATGGGTGGGACTCATAGGGCCTCTGCTTTCCTTGTGGCTCAGTGGTAAAGAATCCATCTACAATGCAGGAGATTTGGGTTCAATCCCTGGGTTGGAAGATCATCTGGAGAAGGAAATGGCAACCCACTCCAGTATTCTTACTTGGAAAATTCCATGGACATAGGAATCCAGTGGGTTGTAGTCCATGGGATTGCAAAGAGTCAGAAACAACTGAGCGTGTACACACACACACCCCACACACACACACACAAATATAAATAATACTATTTATATTTATAATTCAGTATATTATTCAGTATATATTGCGTATGGTATATATACTATATAATATGTATTTTATAATATGTAGTGTATATTGTATAGTATATATTATATATCTATTATATGTAATAATGAATGAAATTTATATTGTTAATCACTGAACATTTAATGATCTTAAAAATTTTAATTTTGTTTAGAGCAATGGAAAGTGTAGCATTTACAGGCATCATTGGAATATTTCAAGGTGAAATCAGGAAGAAAATTCAATAAAAAACAACTTAAGCACATCAAACCATCACTCCAGTGAAAAACATCCTTTCACAGGGACGTCGATCTTTCACACTTCAATGTATAGATGTATAGCATGATAAATATTTCACTTAGTAATAAAAAGCAAATTTAAATTTTTTCTTTATATTCATGTTTTTCCCTAACTCAAAAGCCATATTAAGTATAATGCTGCTGCTACTGCTGCTAAGTCACTTCAGTCGTGTAGACTCTGTGCGATCCCACAGAGGGCAGCCCACCAGGCTCCCCCGTCCCTGGGATTCTCCAGGCAAGAACACTGGAGTGGGTTGCCATTTCCTTCTCCATATACTTATTAAGTATAATAAGTAACATTAAATAAATAAATTTTATTTACTCAAATTTGTTTCAGTATAGACTCCACCTATGATTCATGGGGTCGCAGAGTCGGACACGACTGAGCGACTGAACTGAACTGAACTGAGACTCCACCTGCTGACATGTATTTGGTGAGCATTTCACCAGTCACTAGAGCAGGCACTGTGGACATGGAGTTGAATAAGAGAATAGGATCCTTTTGAGGTGATGGACAGGGAGGCCTGGCGTGCTGTGATTCATGGGGTCGCAAAGAGTCGGACACGACTGAGCGAATGAAATGAACTGAACTGAACTGAGGAGAATAAAATCCAATGCCCACATATACACACATTATTATTTAAGTCCACAAATGGCTGCTCACTCTACTTCTCTTGCCTGGAGAATTCCATGGACAGAGGAGCCTGGCAGGCTATAGTTCATGGGGTCACAAAAGTTGGACATGACTGAGAGATTAACACTTTGACTTTATCAGAACAAGCAGTTAAGATATGACATACAAAGGAATGATTTACACAAAGGTGAAAAAAAATCATGGTCTCGGATTTTCCTCTAGTAAAAATTGTACAAATTATTTTGGTTTTTAATTGTGTTTTTTTAAATGAGTAATATACCAACAACTAATCAGTCCATTCTAAGGGAGATCGATCCAGGGTGTTTATTGGAAGGACTGATGCTAAAGCTGAAACTGCAATACTTTGGCCACCTCATGCGACGAGTTGACTCACTGGAAAAGACTCTGATGCTGGGAAAGGCTGGGGGCGGGAGGAGAAGTGGACGACAGAGAATGAGATGGCTGGATGGCATCACCGACTCTGTTGACATGAGTTTGAGTGAACTCCGGGAGTTGGTGATGGACAGGGAGGCCTGGCATGCTGTGATTCATGGGGTCGCTGAGAGTCAGACACGACTGAGCGACTGAACTGAACTGAACTGAACTCTTTTGTAAAAACAAGAAAAAAATACTTGGGATGCAAAATGCATCACCGTGTTATTAAAAAAAATGTCAGAACAGAAATTATTATTGAGAAATTGATGTCTCACCCTATAAAGAATTGAAAAATTCCATATATTTCTATGTGAAGATAGGCAAAGTTTGTAAATTAAAAAATATACAAATTTTAAAAAACTGGCTTTATATTAGACTGAGAAGAAAGCTTAATGAAATGAGTTACTGACACTGCATAAAGAATTTTAATTTTAGAAAATGAAAATCCCAGGAAGTAAATGGACAGAGCAAAGCTGATTCTACAATGATCAAAGAACCACAATTTTTAGTTCCAAGGCTTTGAACTATGCAATCGAGAGTACTTCATCTCACCTAGGATATCTGTCTATTTTATTCTTGTCATCTCACAGGGACTCTTCTGAACTTCATTTATATTTTTATTCCTCAAACTCTAGAGAAATGGGCTCATCATTCATGTGACACCTGTGTACATCACTGAGGCTTTTGCACTTAACTTTGAGCTGTGGGTAACCACAGAACTAAGGTATATTCCTAAGCTTCTGCAATAAAATAAAGAGACAACTGAGAGCTGAGATGCACAGGTGGAAAATGCTTTATTCCTTCACTGAGGTGAAAAGATTGCATGTATGGAAGATACTAACTTAACAAGGGATCACCAGCCAGCAGCGCTGATGCAAAATACATCACTGAGTTATTAAGAAAGGTGTCAGAACAGAACATGAATAATTTTCACACCAATGGGCATTACCCATATTACTGAACCTGGACAATTTTTATTTTGCAGTCAATAAATTGATTTTAATTGGTTATAGATACGTTCTTCTTGAGATTAAGCTCCACTCATTTTGTCTCTGCATAGGAAATTTTTCCCCATTCTCAGCATATTCTAAAAAAGATCATATATGCTGCAATTGTAAGAAGAAATTCTTGCATGTATTTGAGGAACATATTTCAAGTTCCAACCATGTTCCAAGAACACATAGGCAATAAGCATAGGGTGCTTAAAAATAAATACCCCACCATCCAATGATGGTGAAAATGATATGCAAATAAGTATGTCAGATGGTGACAAATGCTATGAAGGAAACAAATCCATGTATAAAAATCTTGGTAGGAGATATTATCTTGTGCTGAGTGTTCAAATAAGGCTGGCAAACAGGTGATAATTCAGGAGGTACCTCAAGAAAGAAAGAGAATGATGTAGTATGACACCAGGAGGAGCGTGTGCCTGGCAGAGGGAATGGCCACTGCCATGGACCTGAGGAAGATATTTGTTTCACATGTTCAAATGCAAACAAGGAAGCCACTGGGGCAGAGGGATAAGCAAGATGCGGAGTGATTAGAGATGGTGTCAGGGATGCTGAGGAACAAGGTGGCTTCCCTGCTACATCTGACACTTCAGTCCACAGAGAATCCCTTTTTGTATGTTCTTTATTGCATTTTATTAATTTGTTGCCAAGGCTTCCTGTGAATTCAAACAAATTTCTTAATGCTATCTGTTGACTGAATTCTGACCTCTGTGTTATGTCACCTTAATATATAAGCCCATGTGCCTCTGCTTTAGGAACTGCTCTCAAGCCACAGGGCACAGAAACATACCAAGTCCTCCTGGGCTGTGTTACTACCGTGCATTTCTTACCTAGAACTACCTGCCCGTGTCATTACAATTGAGGCTGGTCAAATCAGATTATCTTTCTCCTAAAGAATGTATAGATGGTACCCAGAAATTCCACTTCCTAAGCTTTCCATGTACCAATAAACTAGGGGTTCCTTTTAGGTATGAGTCTTTCTGCCATGATTTTTAAAAAATAAATTAAAAAGTAAGAGAGAGGGCTTCCCTGATGGTCCAGTGGTTAAGAATCTGTCTGACAACGTGAGGGACACGGATTTGATCACTACTCCCAGGAGATCCCATATGCCACTTGGCAACTAAGCCCATTCATCACAGCTACTGATGCCTGTGCGCCTAGAAACCATGCTCAGCAACAGGAGAAGCCACCGCGATGAGGAGCCAGTGAACAGCAACAATGAGCAGTGGTGCCACAACTAGAAAAAGACCGCATGCAGCAACGAGGATGCAGGACAGCCATAAATAAATATATTTTTTTAAGTACAAGAAAGACTAAAAGAAATGAAATGAATATTGCACAAAAATGATCTAGTAAGCTCACATGTTCTCTAAGACAATGTGATGAAGAATAACTTCTTTGGTTTGGCAAAATTCCAGCCCCTGTAAGATCTCCTTGATGTCAAGAAGAAAAAGTACCTTTATTCCAATAACATAGACTGTGATATGTGTATGATGTGAAACACCATACAGATTGAATATCCAAGAAAAAATAAGCAAAAGGAATAAACCAACAATTCACAAAAGGGTATATACAGACACAGTAAGTGTTTAGTATGTCTTATATTAAGCAGTATAAGATTTGTCCTGAGACTTTTCCATATTTTTAGACTTTTTCTTTTTTGTGGTCTTGAAGTAGGAGATAGATGAGCCCCGCCCCTGGACTAGACAGCTGGTGTTGGTCAAGTGGAGTAACACTGGTTTTGTTCTCACCCAGATACTCCAAGGACAAAGCTAGAGGCAGAAGCTGATTTCTGCTGAAGTAAAGAGATAAAGTGCCCCACTCCTGAGATCAAGGAAGACTTCCATGTCTGCACATGTGCAGGGAGGCTCCTTTGGAGTCGAGAAGGGAGGGGGTCCCACCCCAAAATAAGTCTGGACACGCACCCACAGGTCTGTGATGGGATTCATCTTAGCAAAAAGTTGTGTATGCATCTTGGGGAGGGTTCTATGACCAATCAGTTGTGATAAAAGAAAAAAGTTAACTGGCCAAGTGTAAGCAAAGACCCATAAGGACTGTCCTATATATATGATTTAAATCACCTTTTTACTGTGCTCCTCATTCAGGACACCAGCACTCCTCTCTCGGGGTGTATTTCTGTGCTGATTTAAATAAACTGCTTCTCTGAGTATCCTTCCATATATTTTTTTGTGTCTCTTAACAATAAACTTTGTACCTGTTTTGCAGTCTTTGCCTCCTTGAAACATTTTTGCTTTCAAACGGGGTAAGAATTAGGGACCTTTGCTTCTAGCCTTGGTGGTCTAGGGCTTCCCTAATAGCTCAGTTGGTAAAAAATCCACCTGCAATGCATGAGACTCCCGTTCGATCCCTGGGTCGGGAAAATCTGCTGGAAAAGGGATAGGCTACCCACTCCAGTATTCTTGAGCATCCCTTATGGCTCAGCTGGTGAAGAATCTGCCTGCAATGTGTGAGACCTGGGTTCTATTTCTGGGTTGGGAAGGTCCCCTGGAGAAGGGAAAGGCTACCTACTCCAGTATTCTGGCCTGGAGAATTCCATGGACTGTATAGTCCATTGGGTCACAAAGAGTCGGTCATGACTGAGTGAATTTCACTTTCACTTCTTGGTGGACTAACAGCTAAATTCAATACAAAGACAGGGAAATAAGATCCTGCTTCAAGAATACTGTCTCTCTGAGAACAGTCTGATAGGGAATGAAGCAAGCCCTGTCTCAGTTTTCTTATAGGGCATTGCATTTTTTGTTTGTTTTTGTAAGCATGTTTTTAATTAACATTTTTAATAAATATTTTTCATATTAAATATCTTCGAATAACATTGATCCATTACAGATAAACCCGAAACATGAATTTAATATCTCACTGTTCATTTATTTAATAAATACATATTGAGCATGGTGTTATAAAAGATATTAATAGCTAACATTTAGGTCTTCCCTGGTGGCTCAGTGGTAAAGAACTCGCTTGCCAATGCAGTAGACTCGGATTCAATACCTGGGTCAGGAATATCCTCTGGGGGAAGAAATGGCAACCCACTCCAGTATTCTTGCCTGGAAAATCCCCTGGACAGAGGAGCTTGGCAGGCTACAGTCCATGGGGTGGCGAAAGAGTTGGACACGACTTATGGCTAACAACAAATAGCTAACACTTAATGCATGAATCAATGCATTAAATGGATTGTTTCACTTGATCTTCACAATAACTTTATGAAGCAGTTTCATTATTATCTTAGCTTTTCATGATATGAAACTGAGGCACAGAGCAGTGAAATTATTTTCCCAGGGTCTCAAAGCTAGACAGTTGGTATTTTAACCCAAAGAGTCTGAGTCCAGAGGCCAGGTTTTTAACCACTGTTATCAAACTTGATGTGAACAAAGAAATTCTTATAAACAAAGGATAATAAAGCCCCTTTTTTGTTTTGCATTCAATGAATTTATAGACTATAGGTGATTGCTTGTCTGTTATTCTTGGGTTTAATATTTAATATTTTTCTTTTATAAATCCATGGGTACACTTTAATCCTGGTTCATGTCTTTGTCCAAAATGCAAAGACTTCTCCAGACCCTGCTCTGTAAATCTTGAGCACATCCTGAATATCCATTCTCTTATTGAGGATAACTTTCTTCAAATGATTTAAGCTCGAGGACACTACGTCACACATGCTTATAATGGTAAAGCAATAAACATATAATATATATGTATACATAAGCATAAATATTTGGCCATACAAATATTTCACATCCCCTGGAGTAGGAAATAGCAACCAACTCCAGGATTCTTGCCTGGAGAATTCCATGGACAGAGGAGCCTTGTGGGCTACAGTCTAGGAGGTTGCAAGAGTTGGACACAACTGAGCGACTGAGCATGCACACACACAATATACATATGATATATCGCTATATGATAATAACAGGAAAACTAGAATGGTGATTAAATATGTGACTCTTTGATCAAACTCAGTACTAGTTTAGAAAACAACAATCTTTTCCACACACAACAGCCTTGGAAAACACTTAAAGAGCTGTCACACTGTTTGCAGTGGTACCTTGAAACAGGGAGCAAACAGGTACTATCTATTCCTGCTGACAGAAATGTATAGTGTTACAATGTTGGGGAAACATTCTGAAGAATGGTATAGATATCACAAGTATAGAAGCTCTTTTACTCAAAATTTCTCAGTCTCAGCATTATTGACATTCTCAAGCAAGTTGTTCTCTGTGGTGGGGTCTGTCCTGTGACTTATAGGATCTAGAGCATCCCTGGCCTCCAGCCATCTCTCCTCAGCGTGACAGACAGACATTTGTAGAAGCATTCCTCAGTGTTCTCTGGAAACATAGCTGCTCCCAGTGAGAACAACACTTAGAACTTTACAATCTCAAATATTTTTGTAGCAATGATACAACGGCACTTTAAAGGGAAAGATTATGGAAGATCATTCACAGTGTAAATAGCACATCCCCTACCATGAATTATTACACAGCTATTGAAAATAGTAAGCTAGTACCGTACAGGAAGAAAGTCCCTGGTACATATTGATAAATAAGGAAAATGAGAAACAGGTAGAAATAAAGACTGAACTGAACATAAAGAGCATTTAGGATATGCATTGGACTCTGTCCATGCATTTGTAGAAAAGTGTATGAATAGATATGCATACATAACACAAAAAGAGAAATTTTAAAAGAAACCAAGAACTTGTGGGAAAATGTCAATGAGAATTAAATTAAGTATGAAGATTTCAAAATAATTAAATATAACAAAACTGAATCAAAGTCTACAGTTCACTTATATAAAGATATAAAATGGGAATAATTAATGACATTAACATGGGCCACAATTCAGTATTAAATTGTTAAAGACTTGGAAATGAAAGATATAGCAGAACAGATTTTAAAATGTGAGGAGAGAGGACTAGTCCAGTTATAATTTCTTCTTATATAAAGATATATGGATTCAAATACATTTACAGAAGATTGAAGTGTTAGTCACTCAGTCTTGTCTGACTCTGTGCAACCCCATGGACTGTAGCCTGCCAGGCTTCTCTGTCCATGGGATTTCCCAGGCAAGAATACTGGAGTGGGTTGCCATTTCCTCCTCCAGGGGATCTTTCCAACTCAGGGATTGAGCTCGGATCTCCTGCATTGTGAGCAGATTCTTTACCTCCTGAGCCACCAGGAAAACCCTAGGTAAGATTAAGGTGACCTTTTTTATTCCAAAGATAAAGAATGCTTTCTACATGATGACCAAATGTGATATAACTTTTAGAAATACATTTAATCACAAAGGCTGAATGGAACAATACAGAAAAATAGATAAAATTAGAGATATGTGTACAAATTTATTTATTCACAGTAAGTATGCATGAGAACATTTATTATTATTCTTGTTTAAAACAAGGTTTTGCACATGAAGAATATAAAGTGATAAGTCAGCTATTTCAGTCAGAAAAAAGTTTTAAAAATTAAAAGCAATGGGAAGAACACCATATGATTGATAATTTAACCACACATAGTTTAGAATCTCAAATATCCCCATACATATATCTATAGATACATAAAATAACTAAACTGCAGGCAATAATTTTGTGAAAAAATAAAACCTCAAATTATTTTTTATGCTTATAATCCAGCCATACTATACAAAAGTTAAGGGCTCTCACAGACAACCTTTTGTGGAGAAAGTGAATGGTTAACAAATGGAAATATATATACAACCTCACAGATAACAAAATAATTGTAAAGTAAATATCTTTAGTGTGCCCATCTTCACATGTTTTTTATGTGAATATCCAGAGAGAGAGAGAAGAGATACTAGGATACATAAGTTACAAAAAATGCTGTTCAGTTCAGTCGCTCAGTCATGTCCGACTATTTGCGACCCCATGAATCACAGCACGCCAGGCCTCCCTGTCCATCACCAACTCCCGGAGTTCACTCAAACTCATATCCATCGAGTTGGTGATGCCATCCAGCCATCTCATTCTCTGTCGTCCCTGTTTCCTCCCGCCCCCAATCCCTCCCAGCATCACAGTCTTTTCCAGTGAGTCAACTCGTTGCATGAGGTGGCCAATGTTGTAGAGATATATTTGAATAAATCCCTTGGTTAGGATCTTTCTGATTAATATGGAAACTGTCAAACTGTCCATCTTAAAATAAAATGAAATGCCCTCATTTCACTGTATGTCACTCAACCACTAATATGCTATTTTTCTACTCTTGTTATTTAGTAATATCACAGCACTAATGTTCCACTTTCACTGGGAGCACTTTATGCCTCCCATTCCCTCTTCTTAATGGACATGTTTTTATCATTGAATTGTCAATACTGAGCCTGCTTTACTGAGGCAAATGTTTGCTTCTCTGGCCAATAACCTTTGATATTTGAACTAGACTGGATTGGTTCACAGGTGACCTTTGATAGAGGTTCAAGGATTTTTTTTTCTCTAGTCCTCTCCCATGGGCTTCCCTGGTGGTGCAGTGGTAAAACATTTCAGGAGACACAAAAAAAAACATGGATTCAATACCTGGGTTGGGAAGATCACCTGGATTAGGAGATGGCAACCCATCCCAGTATTCTTGCCTGGAGAATTCTATGGGTAGAAGAGCCTGGTGGGCTACAGTCCATGGGGTCACAAAGAGTCGGACATGACTGAAGCAACTTAGAACCAGCACCAATCCTCTCCTGCAATATCTCCTGGGCTCTCAGACTCACCTGGATGGGAACGGAGAGAAAGGTCTCTGTGTGGAAGTTCAAATGCCTCCTGTAGGGTTGATACTGGAGACTGAATTTCTGTCTCACAAAACAGCAGGAAGGACTTGAAGACCAGCCAGACTTAGGTCTCCAAAGGAATCGCATCCTATGAAGTCCAAGATTTCTCAAGCTGAGGGGATTGCAACAGAGGAGTTTTATAGCTCACTTTGTATTCTCATTAGGTATCTTTTCTGTTGTAACCCACATTTATGTCATGATTTCCCTGTGGAACACAGGTTTGGACAGAAGGTACTATTTCCAGCTGACTCTCTGCTCCTAGGAGACCAGGTTACAAGGAAGATGAATTTAGATTTTATTGCTCCTTCTTCATGAATTCTCCTGAATCTGGAGGTCTAAACCTCTCAGCACATTTTCCCAGCCTGAGTTAAATTTTCCTCAAAGTTTAAGACTGTGAATTCTCTCTCAATTAGGTCCCTCAAATCTACCAATCATTGACTAGACAGCTCTTGATAGCTATAGAAAATTGTTAGTCCCCTTTTACAAGTGTAATAACATTGTCCTTTCACATAAAACTTTGGGCACTATACTGCTTGCCTTCCTGAATCTTTTCCCAAAAGCTATTAGGAATTTCATACTTGGTTTCAGAACTTAGAGCCATCATTTAGCCTCTCATTACAAAATGTCTGTTATCATGAGACATATTTAGATATTTTTATATACGATTACCTTCCTTGGCAATTAGAGTCACTGTCTGCTTTAATTTTATAGAAGTTCATTCTGTGATGTTGTCCTCTTATGCACCTCATTCTCCATTGTACAAAAGAGATTCAGGCAGGTTTAATGTTCTGATCGAAGTTTTATTTTTTTTTTTTTGGTAATTAATTTATTTTTTATTGGAGGCAAATTATTTTACAATATTATATTGGTTGGTTTTGCCATACATTGACATGAATTCGCCCCAGGTTTACATAAGTTCCCCCTCCTGAACCCCCCTCCCACCTCAGTAAGAGGATGTATCTTGACTGGATTCTCTCAGGATGCTTCCAGTTCTCAAACTCTTAGACAGTCATTGTCAACCAAAGACCATTTTACAACTGGTGATATTTGGTTTGTCTATAGGGTTGCCACTGAAAACCTGTGCAGGACAACATCCAACACAGATACTGCCCCAAATGTCAACAGTGAGAAGGTGAGAAAATTTATTCTAGACCAGCATGTCTCTAATTCACTATTTCTACAAATTGCTAAAGGTTGTAGCTCAAATTCAAATCATGATTCAACAAGTCTGATTCAGGTAGCCCAGGAACTCTGCATTTCTATCAAGATGCTAAATGTTATTGATGCTGCAGATCCTGGTCTGTGGATCACAGTTTGAACAGCAAGGCAGTGGTAATGAATTTGACTCATGCGTTGGTGGTCTTAGGTCTTTACCAAAAATATTTCATGTATGTAATTTTGAAAGAAAATGTTTTCGCTTACTTTATAGTAATAAATTTATTTTATTTTTTACTTATATAAAATAAATGTGACATCAAATAATTTCTGTCTGAAGAATACTTTGCAGTAGGCAGAATAAAGGGGCTTCCCAGGTGGTGCTAGTGGTAAAGGATCTGCCTGCCAATGCATAAGCAAGAAAGACAATTTCAGTCCCTGGGTTGGGTTGACCCACTGGAGCAGGAAATGGCAAGCTACTCCAGCATTCTTGCCTGGACAGTTCCATGGACAGAAGAACCTGTTGGGTTACAGTTCAGTGGGTTGTGAAGAGTCAAAGTGACAAAACACAGGCAGAATAAAACCCTCAAAAAGTATGTCCTCATCAAATTCCCAAGAACTTTTGAATATCCTAGCTTGCACTGCAAGAAAAATTACAATAGCAGATGCAATGAGATTGTTAATTAATCTTGATATAAGATTAGCACAGATTATCCAAGTTGGACTACTGTAATTACAGTAACCCTTTAAAAGTGGGAAAGAAGAAGTGAAGTGAGATAGGCAGTGAAAAATGCTATGCACCTGGGTTTGAAGATAGAGGAAGGACCATGAGCCCAGGAATGTTGGTGGCCAATGTAAATAAAATAAGAAAGGGAATACACTGTCCTCTGGAGTGTCCATGAGGATCAAAGTCCTGCCAACATTTCAATTTTAGCCCAAAGAGACCCATTTCATGTTCCTGACCTTCTAGAATTTCAAGGTAGACATTCATTCTAAACGACTGGTGTGTTAATTTATTACAGGAGCAAGATGAATCTAATACAGATACTTGTTCAATCAGATATTGTCCCTCTGAGCTGAGTTTTTTTCAATACAGTCAGTGAGCTTCCCTTAAAAGGCATTCTGTGTTGAACTTCTATTTTAAATATAAGAAAATTAGAGTCAGTTTGGAGAAATTTTGCCCCATTAGCTGGTACAGGGAATTTCACATTGCCCAATGTAAATATTGGAGAAGGAAGTGGCAACTCTCTCCAGTATTCTTGCCTGGAAAATCCCATGGACAGAGAAGCCTACAGGGCTGCAGTCCACAGTGTCACAAGAGCCAGACACAATTTAGGGACTAAACAAAAACAACAAATGTAAATACGGCTCTGACTTTGAGGTCCTGGAGAATTTAAGATTAAAAAATGTAAATCATTATCAAAATTAAGATCACACATTCTATTTTACATCTTCCTGTTAAACTTTTTATATTCTACTTATGTTAATTCAAGCATTTTTTCTTTCATGACTATTCTTCCAACTTCCTCTCAAGTTATCTTCTAAAACAATGGATGGGATTACAAATAAGACTGTAGGCATGCATATGTGTGAATGAGTGTGGCTGAGAGAAAGGTGTATACAAATACACATACATACTTCTAAACTTGAAAACTGTGGACTCAGCAAATTATTTCTATACATTTCATTCATTTTTCACAACATTCAAGTGAGTTAGAATTAATCATCTCAAAGTTTCTACTGAAATAAGCAAAACTATAAGGCTCAGAGCAGATTGCATTATTAATAACATTAAAAATGAATTAAAATGTCTTGTGCAACTTCTGAAATCATACACAAATTGAATAATGTTTTTAATTTTTTGAAATCCAGAAGATTGTATATTTTTAAAATGTGCAGTTTATTATATGTAATTACACTTTAATGAATTCAGTTGAATTCAGTTCAGTTCATTTCAGTCGCTCAGTCGTGTCCGACTCTCTGCGACCCCATGAATCACAGCACGCCAGGCCTCCCTGTCCATCACCAACTCCCGGAGTTCACCCAAACTCATATCCATCGAGTCGGTGATGCCATCCAGCCATCTCATTCTCTGTCGTCCCCTTCTCCTCCCGCCCCCAACCTTTCCCAACATTGTTTAATTATAACAGTACTCAAGACTGATAACAAAAGATAATTTTTGAAATATTTTAAAACTGGTATATTGATAGGATATAACAAAAATATGCTAGAATTCACATGTGTGATAGATTTTGAGCTCCATTCTTTGTGTTCATGTGTGTGTACATGTATTTTTTGTTTCTGGCTTTATTGAGATATAACTGACAAGTAACACAGTATAAGTTTAAAGTATACAGCATGATGGTTTCTACATACTATGAAAAGATTATTATAAATAGGCTTAGTTAATATTTCTACCACCTTACACAATTACTTTTGTGTTGGGGGAAGGACATTTAAGATCTACAATCTTAGTAAATTTCAAGCATATAATACAGTGTTGTTAACTATAGTCACTATGCTCTACAGCAGATCCACAGGACTTATTCATATTATAACTGGAAGTTTGTGCCTTTTGACTAACATCTTGGTGGGAAGAAAATGACACTTAAATGAAATAATGAAGCACTTCAATATAATAATACCATAAACAATAAAAAATAGGGTGAAATTTATATAAAACAGTTAACATTTGAGAAACCCATTTTTTTCTTGTAAACTACCCTGCATCTGGTCCCATCACTTCATGGGAAATAGATGGGGAAACTGTGGAAACAGTGTCAGACTTTATTTTTGGGTGCTCCAAAATCACTGCGGATGCTGATTGCAGCCAGGAAATTAAAAGACGCTTACTCCTTGGAAGGAAAGTTATGACCAAACTAGATAGCATATTAAAAAGCAGAGACATTACTTGGCCAACCAAGGTCCGTCTAGTCAAGGCTATGGTTTTTCCCATGGTCATGTATGGATGTGAGAGTTGGACTGTGAAGAAAGCTGATCACCGAAGAATTGATGCTATTGAACTGTGGTGCTGGAGAAGACTCTTGAGAGTCCCTTGGACTGCAAGGAGATCCAACCAGTCCATTCTAAAGGAGATCAATACTGGGTGTTCATTGGAAAGACTGATGCTGAAGCTTAAACTCCAATACTTTGGCCACCTCATGCGTCAAGTTGACTCACTGTAAAAGAGTCTGATGCTAGGAAGAATTGGGGGTGGGAGGAGATGGGGACAACAGAGAATGAGATGGCTGGATGGCATCACCGACTCTATGGATATGAGTTTGAGTGAACTCCGGGAGTTGGTGATGGACAGGGAGGCCTGGCGTGCTGTGATTCATGGGGTTGCTAAGAGTCGGACACAACTGAGTGACTGAACTGAACTGAAACTACCCTGCATATATAAAAGGAAGAATTTTACATAAAGTGATTCAAGACAGAGAAGCATTACACCTGCACACAACATCATGGATAAGCCTTTATAACACAATACAGAGCCTGACACCTGACAGTAGACCCAAGAGGAGAAAAACTAGAACTCAGATAAAATCCCCATCATAGAAACCCATTCAATAATAAATCCATTATATTAGACCATTTGGTTTTAGGATGATTTTCTGTGTAGCAACAGCTAACTGATACAATAAGCAATGTGAACAAAACTGAGGGAAGTTATAATAACATGCTACTTTTTTCCTAGGCAATTGTTGTGATATTTGAATAGCATTCATGATTTCCCTGTAATTCGAGTTTATTTCATACAGTTGTGTTAAAAAGGGATTCCACTGAGGTTTCCTTTTAGGTAAGTAAGAAAGTTTAAAAGGATATGCCTGTTTGTACAAAACTTGTGACTGAACCACAGGACTGGATAGGAGTTTAAGCTCTCTAGTGAGCCACACTTTGGATATATATATATATGATATTTATATTATTAGGACTTCCCTGATAGCTAAGTTGGTAAAGAATCTGCCTGTAATGCAGGAGGTCCTGGTTTGATTCCTGGGTCGGGAAGATCTGCTGGAGAAGGGATATGCTGCCCACTCTAGTAATCTTGGGCTTTCCTTGTGGTTCAGCTGGTAAAGAATCCGCCTGCAATGCGGAAGACCTGGGTTCAGTTTCTGGGTTGAGAAGATCCCCTGGAGAAGGGAAAGGCTACCCACTCCTGTATTCTCACCTGGAGAATTCCATGGACTATACAGTCACAAAGAGTCGGAGATGACTGAGTGACTTTCACTTTCATATTATTCGTTGACTACTCTTTTCGTGGAAATGACAGAACTTGGAATGGGGGAAATACTTCATTTAGAGCAATGGAAGGAATCATATTTGTAAGCAATAATGGAAAACTTCATGCAGAAACAGAAAGATATAATTAAACCAAACACTACTTCACCCAAACAATAAACCCCTTTATGAATGAACACCATGAAAAACTATTTAGCATGGTAATAATCTGACATAAAGTTTTGCTAATCATGCTTAGACTCCTCTTTGAGTCAAGACCTTATAATGTTAAAGTCTCTATTGAAATTTGCTTCAGATAGACAATTGGAGACATATGTCTGATGCTCCGTTTTGCCAGTATCTCCGGTAGGCAAAATGAACATTGAGCTACATGGAGAACAGTACACTGAGAGGAGTACAGTCAGATGACCAGTCAGGAAACACACTCTCTGTTATGCCTATGAATACATTTTCAGATAAAGTAATTACTGCAGTGATGTTCCAGGTTATACTGAACTAAACAATGATAAACTGCTTTCATATTTGTCTAGTCTATGGAATTATGTAATTGGTTTTATTGTCAAGATTTTTTTTCTCTTTTCCATATAAGTAGCACAATTCATGATTATACTTTTAGTAAAGTGAAAAAAAAATGACTCCGTGTAAAGTATTTCATCTCAGAAGAATTTATTCTTAAGAAATGGGCAATTTACATATATTTCACATTTTCGAGTCAATTTTGGAGAGTCAAAAAAATGACAAAATAAAAACTATACATGACAGAAAACAGAAAAGTTAATAAAGTGGTTTTTTAATTATTATTATTGTATAGAGACGTTGAAATCAAAGAAAAGTAAATACCAAGCAGTCAATTGAAGAAATGATTGCTATAATCACAAAACAATCAAAGAGTCAAAGTACCTTTTGAGGCTTTCAGTCCAGGTATCATAGGCATTTCTTCAGCCCAAGAGAAAATGGCCCTTTTATAAAAGTTTCCATCCCAAAGAACCTTTTCAGAGCCCTCTTTATGTCTTTATTTCTCAAACTGTAAATAAAGGGGTTCAGCATGGGTGTGACCACAGTGTACATCACCGAGCCTGTTGCACTTGAGTGGGAGCTGTGGGTAGCAGCAGAGCTAAGATACACTCCTAAGCCAGAGAAATAAAATAAGGAGACGATGGAGAGGTGAGACACACAGGTTGAAAATGCTTTATACTTTCCATGGGCTGATGAGATTTCACAGATAGAGGACACTATCTTCGAGTAAGAGTAAAGAATACCAGTCAGGGGACCACCACCTATAATCACAGCTCCAAAACACAGCACTGTGTTATTGAGGAAAGTGTCATAACAGGCAAGTTGGACAAGCTGTTTGGTTTCACAGAAAAAGTGGTATATTTCCAAGTCTGAGCAGAAGGACAAACGCAACACCATTAAGCTGTGTAACAATGCGTATGTTGCACTTATTACCCAGGACACCAGAACCAGACAACCACAGAGCCGGGGGTTCATGATGACTGTGTAGTGCAAAGGGTGGCAGATGGCCACATAGCGATCATAGGCCATCACAGCCAGGAGAAAGTCATCTAATTCTGCAAAGAGTATGTAAAAATACATCTGGGTGATGCAGCCTTCATAGGTTATAACTTGGCTCTGAGTTTGGATGTTCCACAACATCTTTGGGACGGTGGTGGAGGTGAAGCTGATGTCTACAAAGGACAGGTTGGAGAGGAAGAAGTACATGGGGGTATGGAGGTGGGTGTCTGAGCTGATGGCCAGGATGATGAGCAGGTTTCCAAACACAGTGATCAGGTACATGGAAAGGAAAAGTCCAAATATGAGGGGTTGCAGTTCTAGTTCCTCTGAAAGTCCCAGAAGAAGAAATTTTGAAAATTTTGTATTGTTCCTTGGTTCCATGTGGTGGAAGTGACTATTTGGAAAAAAAAAATACCAAGAATAATTTTCACTTGAACAGGCATAATTTACATAACTGAACTACTATAATTTTTATTTTGCTGGCAAGATATTGATGTTAAGATGTTATATATAGATAAATTCTCCTTGAAGGTATACCCCATTTCACCTGTTATTAAAAATTTTTGTCCCATTCACAGTATATTTTTAAAGAGTTCATACATTGGGTTGACCAAAAGAGTTGCTCGTTGTTTATTTCATTTAAGATGGATCTAGTAGCACTCACTTGTCTTTAATGTAATTGAAACAATTGTGTTAGATTATATTGTGACAGATATCATAGCAGCATGCTTTTAAAAAACATCAAAATTGGTGAATTTTTGTGTAGCTATTTTAATATTGAAGATAGAAGAGAAAAGCAACATTTTCAGAATTCTATTCTTTATTATTTCAAAAGTGGTAAAAATGCAATGACAAAAGGTAAAAAAAAAATGGAAAAAAATCTGTGAACTGTATGGGAAAGATTATATGACTGATCAAATATGTCAAAAGAGATTTACAAAGTTTCATGCTGGAGATTTCTCAGTATACAATGCATCTTGGACAAGAAGACCAGGTGAACTTGATAGCAATAAAATCAAGATGTTCATTGAGAACAATCAACATTACACCAAGAAGGAGAGAGTTAATAAACTCAAAATATCCAAATCAGGTGTTAAAAATCATTACCTTGGTTTTGTTAATCACTCTGATGTTTGTTAATCATATAAGTGAAAGTCGTTCAGTCATGTCCAACTCTTTGCGACCCCATGAGCTATACAGTCCATGGAATTCTCCAGGCCAGAATACTAGAGTTGGTAGACTTTCCCTTCTCCAGTGGATCTTCCCAACCCAGGGATCAAACCCAGGTCTCCCACATAGTAGGTGGATTCTTGACCAGCTGTGTGACAAGGGAAGCCCTTATCACATAAGTTAAGCAAAAAAAAAAGAAAATCCTTCTTGACCACATTTCCACATGTGACTCTACCTAAATGTAATGAAAACATTCTATTTTTTAAAATAAAATGTGACAGGTGATGAAAAGTGGATACTGTACAATAATGTGGAATGGAAGAGCTCATGGGCCAAGAAAAATGGGCCACCACCAAACATGCCAAAGGCCAGTCTTCATCCAAAGAAGGTGATGGTGTGTATATGGTGGGATTGGAAGGAAGTCTTCTATTGTGAAGTCCTTCTTGAAAATCAAAAGATTAATTCCAGCAAGCACTGCTTCCTATTAGACCAGCTGAAGGCAGCACTTGGTGAATAGCATCCAGAATTAGTGAACAGAAAATGCATAATCTTCCATCAGGAAACCACAAGACTGCTTATTTCTTTGATGACCAGGAAAAAAATTTACTGCTTGGCTAGGAAGTTCTGAGTCATCTGCTGTATTCACCAAACATTTTACCTTCAAATTTCCATTTATTTCAGTCTTCACAAAATTCTCTTGATGAAGAAAGAAAAATTCACTTCCCTGTAAGACTGTAAAAAGCACCTGGAACAATTCTCTCTTCAAAAAGATTCAACATTTTAGGAAGATGGAATTATGAAGTTGCCTGAAAAATGGCAGAAAGTAGTGGAAAAAAAACAGTGAATATGTTATCCAATAAAGTTCTTGGTGAAAATGAAAAACATGTCTTTTATTTTACTTGAAAAAATGAAGGAACTTTTTTTGTCAGCACAATATTTACAGTTTTAATGAGAAACTCTCATGACTTTGAGAAATATATATTGAGAGTTAACATATTTCAAATATATACTGGGAATAAACAGATGCAGTAAAACAAATCCCTCACATTCCAAGAAAGATGAAAAACGATATTCAAATAAATATATTATAGACTGTATCCGGTGATGACAGATTCTATGAATAAAATAAAACCAGGTATAAAGGAAGGAGAGGCAGGAGGTGGTATTCTGTGCTGAGTGTTCAGGGAAGGCCAGCAAACAAGATGATAATTGAACAGATAGCTCAAGAAAGGAGCTTCCCTGGTGGCTCAGAGAGTAAAGCATTTGCCTCAATTCAGGAGACGGGTTCAATCCCTGGATGGGGAAGATCCCCTGGAGAAGGAAATAGCAACCCACTCCAGGACTCTTGCCTGGAAAATCTCATGGATGGAGAAGCCTGGTAGGCTACAGTCCATGGGGTCACAAAGAGTCAGACCTGACTGAGCAACTTCACTTTCAGCTCAAGAAAGAGAGAAGGATCTAGAAAGATCAGAAAAAGTGTGTGCCTGGCAAAGGGAATGGGCTTTCCTGGTGGTTCAGATGGTAAAGAATCTGCCAGCTAATGTAGGAAACACTGGTTCAATCTCAGGGTTGGCGAGATCCTCTGGAGAAGGAAATGGCAACCAGTCCCAGTATTCTTGCCTGGGAAACCCCATGGACAGAGGAGCCTGGTAGTCTACAGTGAATGGGGGTGCAAAAGTGTCAGACATGATTTAGCAAATAACAGTAACAAAAAGTACACTAGTCCAAGTGCCTCTGTTTTAGGAACTTCTCTCACCCTATAAGGCACAGGTTCACAGACACACCATGGTCTCCTGGGCTGTGTTTCTATCATGAATTTCACTCCCAGAACCACCCTACTTAAGCCAAGGTGGGTGACAACTCAAGCTGGTCAGATCAGATTAGTTTTCTCCTAAAGAATATGGAAAACCCAGAAATTCCAGTTTATAACTTCCAAGAGAAGAACAGATTTGGGGTTCCTTTTTGCTATGGCCACTTTCTGCCCTGTTTTTAAAGAAATAAAAAAGTTATGGGAGAGGGATAGAGAGGGAAAAAATGAAAGAAAAATATCCAATAAGCTCAAATGGCCTCTGAGACAATGTGATGAAGAAAAGCTTTCTTGGTTGGGCAGCCTTCCAACTTCAGCTACATTCTTTGGTGCATGAAAAAAGTCATAAAGATAAATACCTTTCTGTTTTCCCCAAGGACAGAAACAGTGATATCTGTATGATGTGAGAAACCATATCATATGTAGTCTAATATGTCTCATCCTAAAATAAAAAGAAATATCCTTATTTCACTGGATATCCCACTCAGGTAATAACCTATTTGTCTAGTCTTGTAATTTATTGTATTATGAACATTCATTGGAAGGATTGATACTGAAGCTAAAGCTCCCATACTTTGGCCACCTGATTCAAAGAGCTGACTCATTGCAAAAGACCCTGAAAAATTGTGGAGAACAGGGAGACAGACGATGACATGGTTGGATGACATCACTGATTTAGTGGACATGAGTTTGAGCAAACTAGGGGAGATAGCAATGGACAGAGAAGCCAGGAGTGCTGAAGTATCATTGGAAGCAGTTTATATCTCCCATTCTTTCTTCCACTGGACTTCCATTAGCACAATCTAATTGTCAACATTGACAATTGAGTTTCTAAGTGCAGTGTTCCTTTGTCAGCATCATAAATAAAGTCATTATTAAGAAAGCCAGCAAAAAACTTGAGTGATCTCTGGCCTATGCTGCATTGGCTCTTAGGTGACCTCTGGGACAAGTTCATGGCTTCCTTGCTCCCGGGTCCTCTCCTGAACTGCCTATTAAGCTCTCAGACTCACCTGCATGGAGACTCTGGGAAGAAGCTTTTGGTGTGGAAGTCAAAATTCCTCCAAAAATGATTGATGATGCAGACAGGTTTTGTTCCCAAAACAGACAATAAGGATGAGGATCAAGCATTGATCACCCAGCTAAATTTAGGACTGCAAAGGCAGCAACCAGATTCCGTCTAAAGTTGCACAGGCTGAGGGACTGAAGTCAAGGAGGTATTTACATCTTTCTATATCAGCTCATTAGTCATATTTTCCTCTTGTTACTCCAGGCTCCAAGTACATGATTTCCCTTGGGGATGCTGATCTGGACATAATGGATTTTTTTTCTTGCTTCTCCATTCCTAGCAGACTGCATTACATTAGATGAATCCACTTTTCATCACTCCTCCTTTACCTCTCCTTCTTCCAAAGCTCTGACTCCCAGCACTTCATCACATCTCTGAGTTCAAATATTCTCAAAAGTATAATATTGAGGGTTTGTCTTGACTAGGTACCTTGGTTCTTCAATGCTTTGATTTGCAGTGGAACATAACCTCTGAAATCATCAACACATATATTTTTGTGCCAATACCATACTGTTTTGGTACTTTAGCTTTGCGATATAGTCTGAAGTCAGGGAGTCTAATTCCTACAATTCCATTTTTCTTTGTAAAGATTCCTTTTATTTTGGGGGGTTTTATTTATTTATTTTTATGCGTGTGTTTATAAGAATCTGTCTGCCAATGCAGGAGACTTGAGTTTGATCCCTGGGTTGAGAAGGTCCCCTAGAGAAGGAAATGGCAGCCAACTCCAGTGTTCTTGCCTGGGAAATTCCATAGAAAGAGGAGCCTGGTGGGCTACAGTCCATGGGGTCACAAAAAGTTGGAGACATGACAGTCATTAAACAAACAACAACATATATAGATACAGGAACAGTGACCTTAAATTAAGAATATTCACATTTGAAAAGCTAGTTTACTTTCTGTAAATTGGGTAACTTAGTTATAAACATGGAGTAAGATGAGTATAAATATGTTCGAGAGAAAAGGGCACAAGAGTCACATGCAGATTCACGGATGAGCCTTAGAAACACAATGTAGAGACTCATGGCTGAATATAGATTCATCAGCTGCCAGGCAGGGATCAGTACCACTCCCCACCTGACTGCCCCATTCAATAATAAAGGCATTATGATAAATCATTTTATTTTAGATTGGCTTGTTATGCTGCAATAACTGAGAAATTGGTGATTGAATAACCAGAACAAATAGAATTGAGGTCAGTGAAAATACTCTGCTTCTCTTTGTTTTTGCTGTTTTTCAGTCACTAAGTCATGTCTAACTCTTTGCTACCTTATGAACTGCAGCATGCCCGGTTTCCCTATCCTTCACTCTCTCCCTGAGTTTGCTCAGACTCATGTCCATTGAGGATTGATCTTCTCCAGTCCTGTGGCCACTGATTTGTCTTCCAGATTAGCTGGCATACTGAATGCAACACCTTGATGGCATCATCCTTTAAGAGGTCAATCCTCATTCCAATTCTCAAGAAGGGTAATACTAAAGAATATACTAACCATCAAACAACTTCACTCATCTTCCATGCTTGTAAGGTCATGCTTAAAATCTTGCATGCTAGGCTTTATGTGAACCAAGAATTTCCAGATGTCCAAGCTGGATTTAGAAAAGGAAGAGGAACTAGAGATCAAATTGCCAACATTCACTGAATCATAGAGAAAGATAGGGAATTTGAAAAAAAAAATCTACCTCTGTTTCATTGATTATGTCTTTTACCATATGGATCATAATAAAGTGTGGAAAGCTCTCAAAGAGACGGGAATACCAGGCCATCTTACCTGTCTCCTGAAAAACTTGTGTGTGGGTCAAGAAGCAATAGTTAGAACTCTGAATGGAACAACTGGTTGGTTCAAGATTAAGAAAGGAGTACAACAGAGCTGTCTGTTGTCACCTTATTTGTTTAACCTATACAATGAGTATATCATGAGAAAAGTTGGGTTGGATGAGTTACAAACTGAAATCAAGATAGGTGGGAGAAACATCAACAACCTCAGATGTGCAGCTGATACCATTCTAATGGCAGAACGTAAAGAGGAACTAAAGAGCCTCTTGATAAGGGTAAAAGTGCTGGCTTAAAACTAAATATTAAAAAAAAAAAAAAAACCCTAAGATCATGGCATCTGGCCCCATTGCTTCATGGCAAATAGAGGGGAAAAAGTGGAAGTAGTGACAGATTTCCTCTTCTTAAGCTCTAAAATCACTGTAGATGGTGACTGAAGCCATGAAATCAGGAGATGTTTGCTTCTTGGCAAGAAAACTATGACAGATCTAGACAGTGTGCTAAAAAGCAGAGATGTTAATTATTCTGCCAAAAAATGTCCGTTGATAGTCAAGGCTATGTTCTTCCCAGTGGTCATGTACGGTTGTCAGAGTTGGACTGTAAAGAAGGTGGAGTGCCGAAGAATTGATGCCTTCAAACTATGGTGCTGCAGAAGACTCCTGAGAGGCCCTTGGACAACAAGGAGATCAGATCAGTCAATCTTAAGGGAAATCAACCCTGAATACTCATTGGAAGGACTGATGCTGAAGTTGAAACTGTGATATTTTTGTCATTTGATGTGAACAGCTGACTCACTGGAGAAGTCCCTGATGCTGGGAAAGATTGAGGGCAGAAGGAGAAGAGGGTGTCAGAGGATGAGATGACTGGATGGCATCACCAATGCAATGGACATGAACTTGGGAAAACTTTGAGAGATGATGAAGGACAGAGAGGCCTCACGTGCTGCCGTGCATGGAGTTGCAAAGAGTCAGACGCTACTGGGTGACTGAAAAACAGCAACAATGTGTGCATTGAATCAGCGATTCATCCAATCATCTCATCCTCTGTTGTCCACTTCTTCTCTTGCCCTCAATCTTTCCAAACATCAGAGACTTTTCCAACTAGTTGGCTCTTCACATCAGATGGCCAAAGTATTGGAGCTTCAGCTTCAGCACCAGTCCTTCCAGTGAATATTCAAGGTTGATTTCCTTTAGGATTGATAGGCCTCCTTTCTGCCCAAGGGACTCTCAAGAGTCTTCTCCAGCCCCACAGTTCAAAAGCATCAATTCTTCAGTGCTCAGCCTTCTTTATGGTCCAAATCTCACATCCATACATGCCTACTGGAAAAACCACAGCTATGACTATATTGACTTTAATTTTGGCATTTATTCTGATATTTAAAGATAGCCCTTATGATTGTAACATTATCTTTTTGTCAGATAACAGTATTAAAAGATGACTGCTCAGATATCCTTTACAGCTACCCAGAAGAGCTTAACAGGACATGCATGTTGGTGCAGAAACATTGCTGCACCAAGGTCAGCATGCTGGTGCTGACCTTGAATCCCATGACCAGGTAGATTCAAGTTGTCTTATGAGTAATTTATGACAATGAAGCTGAAGAAATCCCTTTGTATTGAATATATAGGGGATATATAGGATTTATTAACTGCTTCCCCCTTAGTGTTTATGATGAAATTTAGAAAAACTTGAGTTATTTTATTTAGATCAATGGGAATAGTCATATTTGTAGGAATCATTGGAAGTTTTCAAAAGGAAACAATGAAAATATTAAAATATGCCATCCAATGTGTGTGCATGCTAAATCGCTTCCAGTCGTGATTGATTCCCTGGGACCCCATAGACTGTAGCCCACTAGGCTCCCCTCTCCGTGGGATTCCCCAGGCAAGAAAGTGGAGAGGGTAGCCATTTCCTTCTCCAGGGGATTTTCCTGACCCAGGGATCAAACCTGGATCACCTCCATTGCAGGTAGTTTCTTACCTTCTGAGTCACCAGGAAAGCCCAAGATTCTGTGTATTGGAAGAAAAGAAAAATCAACCTTTTGGCCAAACCAATGTATATAGACACACAAGTTGACCTTTGAAAAAAAAGAGGGTTGGAGTTCCAACCTACTGCATAGTCAAAAATCCTCCTATAATTTTAAGATAATCTTTCTAAATCACTGATTCAACCAACTTTAAATTATCTTGGTTCTTAAATGTATTTTCAAAATGAATAATGCAGCTCATCACTTCAGGGAAAGAGGAGAAAATTACTTAGGATGACATATTTAATTTGGGAAGTAATTATTCTTTTTTTTTTAATTGGAAGCTAATTATTTTATAATATTATATTTGTTGGCTTGCCATACATTGACATGAATCCGCCCCGGGTGTACATGAGTTCCCCCTCCAAAAGCCCCCTCCCACCTCCCTCCTCCCTCCTCCCCTTATGCTCCCTCATGGTCATCCCCGCATACCAGCCCCAAGCATCCTGTAACATGCATCGACCCTGAACTGACGATTTGTTTCACATATGATAATACACATGATAATATACATGTTTCAATGCCATTCTCCCAAGCCATCGCAAACTCACCCTCTCCCACAGAGTCCCAAAGACTGTTCTATACTTCTGTGTCTCTTTTGCTGTCTCATATACAGGGTTATTATTTGCATCTTTCTAAATTCCATATATATGCGGTAGCATACTGTATTGGTGTTTTTCTTTCTGGCTTACTTCACTCTGTGTAATAGGCTCCAGTGTCATCCACCTCATTAAAACTGATCCAAATGTATTCTTTTAAATTGCTGAGTAATACTCCATTGTGTATATGTACTAAAGCTTTCTTATCCATTCATCTGCAGATGGACATCTAGGTTGCTTCCATGTCCTGGCTATTATAAACAGTGCTGCAATGAACATTGGAGTACATGTGTCTTTTTCAATTCTGGTTTCCTCGGTGTGTATGCCCAGGAGTGCGATTGCTGGATCATATGGCAGTTCTATTTCCAGTTTTATGAGGAATCTCCACACTGTTCTCCATAGTGGCTGTACTAGTTTGCATTCCCACCAACAGTGTAAGAGGGTTCGCTTCTCTCCACACCTTCTCCAGCATTTATTGCATGTAGACTTTTGGATAGCAGCCATTCTGACTGGTGTGAAATGGTATCTCATTGTGGTTTGCATTTCTCTGATTATGAGTTATGTTGAGCATTTTTTCATGTGTTTGTTAGCCATCTTTATGTCTTCTTTGGAGAAATGTCTGTTTAGTTCTTTGGCCCATTTTTTGATTGGGTCATTTATTTTTCTGGAATTGAGCTTCAGGAGCTGCTTGTATATTTTGGAGATTAATCCTTTATCAGTTGCTTCATTTGCTATTATTTTCTCTCATTCTGAAGGCTGTCTTTTCACCTTGCTTATAGTTTCTTTTGCTGTGCAGAAGCTTTTCATTTTAATTAGGTCCCATTTGTTTATTTCTCTTTTATTTCCAATATTCGGGGAGGTGGGTCATGGAGGATCCTGCTGTGATTTATGTCAGAGAGTGATTTGCTTACATTCTCCTCTAGGAGTTTTATAGTTTCTGGTCTTATATTTAGCTCTCTAATCCATTTTGAGTTTATTTTGGTGTATGGTGTTAGGAAGTGTTCTAGTTTCATTCTTTTACAAGTGGCTGACCAGTTTTGATGGCATCACCGACTAGATGGACATGAGTTTGAGTGAACTCTGGGAGTTGGTGATGGACAGGGAGGCCTGGCGTGCTGTGATTCATGGGGTTGCAAAGAGTCGAACACAACTGAGTGACTGAACTGAACTGAACTGACCAGTTTTCCCAGCACCATTGTTAAAGAGACTGTCTTTTCTCTATTTTATATTCTTGCCTCCTTTTCAAAGATAAGGTGTCCATAGGTGCGTGGATTTATCTCTGGGCTTTCTATTTTGTTCCATTGATCTATATTTCTGTCTTTATGCCAGTACCATACTGTCTTGATGACTGTAGCTTTGTAGTAGAGCCTGAAGTCCGGCAGGATGATTTCCCCAGTTCCATTTTTCTTCCTCAGGTTTGCTTTGGCTACTCGAGGTTTTTTGTATTTCCATACAAATTGTGAGATTATTTGTTCTAGTTCTGTGAAAAATATCGTTGGTAGCTTGATAGGGATTGAGTTGAATGTATAAGTTACTTTGAGTGGTATACTCATTTTTACAATATTTATTCTTCCAATCCACGAACACGGTATATTTCTCCATCTATTAGTATCCTCTTTGATTACTTTCACTAGTGTTTTATAGTTTTCTATGTACAAGTCTTTTGTTTCCTTCAGTTCAGTTCAGTTCAGTTCAGTCGCTCAGTCGTGTCCGACTCTCCGCGACCCCATGAATCACAGCACGCCAGGCCTCCCTGTCCATCACCAACTCCCGGAGTTCACTCAAACTCATGTCCACAGAATCGGTGACGCCATCCAGCCATCTCATTCTCCGTCGTCCCCTTCTCCTCCCGCCCCCAACCTTTCCCAGCATTAGAGTCTTTTCCAGTGAGTCAACTCGTCGCATGAGGTGGCCAAAGTATTGCAGTTTCAGCTTTAGCATCAGTCCTTCCAATGAACACCCAGGATTGATCTCCTTTAGAATGGACTGGTTGGATCTCCTTGCAGTATAAGGGACTCTCAAGAGTCTTCTCCAACACCACAGTTCAAAAGCATCGATTCTTCGGCGATCAGCCTTCTTCACAGTCCAACTCTCACATCCATACATGACCACGGGAAAAACCATTGCCTTGACTAGACGGACCTTGGTTGGCAAAGTAATGTCTCTGCTTTTTAATATACTATCAAGGTTGGTCATAACTTTCCTTCCAAGGAGCAAGCATCTTTTAATTTCATGGCTGCAATCAGCATCTGCAGTGATTTTGGAGCCCAAAAAAACAAAGTCTGACACTGTTTCCACTGTTTTTCCTTAGGTAGATACATTCCTAAGTATTTAATTCTTTTCATTGCAACAGTGAATGGAATAGTTTCCTTAATTTCTCTATTTTCTCATTATTAGTGTATAGGAATGCAAGGGATTTCTGTGTGTTGATTTTATATCCTGCAACTTTACTGTATTGATTGATTAGCTCTAGTAGTTTTCTGGTAGAGTCTTTAGGGTTTTCTGTGTAGAGGATCATGTCATCAGCTAACAGTGAAAGTTTTACCTCTTCTTTTCCAATTTGTATTCTTTTTATGTCTTTTTCTGCTCTGATTGCTGTAGCCAAAACTTTCAGAACTATGTTGAATAGTAGTGGTGAGAGTGGACACCCTTGTCTTGTTCCTGACTTTAGGGAAAATGCTTTCAGGTTTTCACCATTGAGGATAATGTTTGCAGTGGGTTTGTCATATATAACTTCTATTATGTTGAGATATATCCCTTCTATTCACTCTTTCTGGAGGGTTTTCATCATAAATGGATGTTGAATTTTGTCAAAGGCTTTCTCTGCATCTATTGAGATAATCATATGATTTTTGTTTCAGTTTGTTAATGTGGTGTATTACGTTGATTGATTTGTGGATATTGAAGAATCCTTGCATTCCTGGGATAAAGCCCACTTGGTCATGATGTATGATCTTCTTAATGTGTTCTTGGATTGATTGCTAAAATTTTGTTAAGGATTTTTGCATCTATGTTCATCAGTGATATTGACCTGTAGTTTTCTTTTTTGTGGGATCATTACCAGGTTTTGGTATTAGGGTGATGGTGACCTCATAGAATGAGTTTGGAAGTTTCCCTTTCTCAGCAGTTTTCTGGAAGAGTTTGAGTAGAGTAGGTGTTAGCTCTTCTCTAAATTTTTGGTAGAATTCAGCCGTGAAGCCGTCTGGACCTGGGCTTTTGTTTGCTGGCAGATTTCTGATTATAGCCTCTAGTTCCATGCTTGTGATGGGTCTGTTCAGATTTTCTATTTCTTCCTGGTTCAGTTTTGGAAAGTTGTACTTTTCTAGGAATTTGTCCATTTCTTCCAGGTTATTCATTTTATTGCCATATAATCCTGATAGAATTCTCTAATAATCCTTTGTATTTCTGTGTTTTCAGTTGTGATCTCTCCATTTTCATTTCTAATTTTATTGATTTAATTCTTCTCCCTTTGTTTCTTGATGAGTCTGGCTAGTGGTTTGTCAATTTTATTTACCTTCTCAAAGAACGAGCTTTTGGCTTTGTTGATTTTTGCTGTGGTCTCTTTTCTTTCATTTGCATTTATCTCTGCCTTAATTTTTACAATATCTTTCCTTCTACTGACCCTGGGGTTCTTCATTTCTTCCTTTTCTAGTTTCTTTAGGTGTAAAGTTAGGTTATTTAGTTGACTTTTTTCTTGTTTCTTGAGGTGTGCCTGTATTGCTATGAATTTCCCCCTTAGCACTGCTTTTACAGTGTCCCAGAGGTTTTGGGTTGTTGTGTTTTCATTTTCATTCATTTCTATGCATATATTGATTTCTCTTTTGATTTCTTCTATGATTTGTTCATTATTCAGCAGCGTGTTGTTCAGACTCCATATGTTGGCATTTTTAATGGTTTTTCTCCCATAATTAAAATCTAATCTTACTACACTGTGGTCCGAAAAGATGCTTGGAATGATTTCAATTTTTTTGAATTTACCAAGGTTAGATTTATGGCCCAGGATGTGATCTATCCTGGAAAAAGTTCCGTGTGCACTTGAGAAAAAGGCGAAATTCATTGTTTTGGGGTGAAATGTCTTATAGTTATCTATTAGGTCTAACTGGTCTATTGTATCATTTAAAGTTTGTGTTTCCTTGTTAATTTTCTGTTTAGTTGATCTATCCATAGATGTAAGTGGAGTATTAAAATCTCCCACTATTATTGCATTGTTGTTAATTTCCCCTTTCACACTTGTTAGTTATTGTCTTACATATTGCAGTGCTCCTATGTTGGGTGCATAAATATTTATAATTGTTATATCTTCATCTTGGATTGATCCTTTGATCGTTATGTAGTTTCCTTCTTTGTCTCTTTTCAGAGCCTTTGTTTTAAAGTCTATTTTATCTGATATAAGTATTGCTACTCCTGCTTTCTTTTGGTCTCTATTTGCATGGAATATCTTTTTCCAGCCCTTCACTTTCAGTCTGTATGTGTCCCTCGTTTTGAGGTGGGTCTCTTGTAGACAACATATATAGGGGTCTTGTTTTTGTATCCATTCAGCCAGCCTTTGTCTTTTGGTTGGGGCATTCAACCCATTTACATTTAAGGTAATTATTGATAAGTATGATCCCGTTGCCATTTTCTTTATTGCTTTGGGTTCAAGTTTATACACCCTTTGTGTGTTTCCTGTCTAGAGAAGATCCTTTAGCATTTGTTGGAGAGCTAGTTTGGTGATGCTGAATTCTCTCAGCTTTTGCTTTTATGTAAAGCTTCTCATTTCTCCTTCATATTTGAATGAGATCCTTGCTGGGTACAGTAATCTGGGCTGTAAGTTATTTTCTTTCATCACTTTAAGTATGTCTTGCCATTCCCTCCTGGCCTGAAGAGTTTCTGTTGAAAGACCAGCTGTTATCCTTATGGGAATCTCCTTGTGTGTTATTTTTTGTTTTTCCCTTGCTGCTTTTAATATTTGTTCTTTGTTTGATCTTTGTTAATTTGATTAATATGTGTCTTGGAGTATTTCTCCTTGGGTTTATCCTGTTGGGAACTCTCTGGGTTTCTTGGACTTGGGCGATTATTTCTTTCCACATTTTAGGGAAGTTGTCAACTATTATCTCCTCAAGTATTCTCTCATGGTCTTTCTTTTTGTCTTCTTCTTCTGGGACTCCTATGATTCCAATGTTGGAGCGTTTAACATTGTCCCAGAGGTCTCTAATATTGTCCTCATTTCTTTTAATTCGTTTTCCTTTTTTCCTCTCTGTTTCATTTATTTCTACAATTCTATCTTCTAGCTCGCTTATCCTGTCTTCTGCCTCTGTTATTCTACTGTTTGTTCCCTCCAGAGTGTTTCTGATCTCATCTGTTGCATTATTCATTGTATACTGACTCTTTTTTATTTCCTCTAAGTCCTTATTAAACCTTTCTTCCATCTTCTCAATCCTTTTCTCCAGGTTATTTATCTGTAACTCCATTTTGCTTTCAAGATTTTGAATCATTTTCACCACCAAAATTCGAAATTCTTTATCAGGTAGATTCCCTATATCTTCCTCTTTTGTTTGTGTTGGTGGGCATTTATCTCGTTCCTTTCTTGCTGGGTAATTCTCTGCCTCTTCATCTTGCTTATATTGCTTTGCTTGGGGTGGCCTTTCCCTCTTCTGGCAGTTTGTGGAGTTCTCTTTATTATGTAGTTTCCTCACTGTGTGTGTGGTTGGACTGGTGACTTGTCAAGGTTCCCTGGTTAGGGAAGCTTGGGTCGGTGTTCTGGTGGGTGAAGCTGGATTTCTTCTCTCTTGAGTGCAGTGAAGTGTCCAGTAATGAGTTATGAGATGTCAGTGGGTTTGGAGTGACTTTAGGCAGCCTGTATGTTGAAGCTCAGGGCTATTTTCCTGTGTTGCTGGAGAATTTGTGTGGTATGTCTTGCTCTGGAACTTGTTGACCCTTGGGTGGTGCTTGGTTTTAGTGTAGGTATAGAGGCATTTTGTTTCGCTTTGGCTCCATCCCTTCATTCTTTCTGGAGTTATTTCTCCACTGATCTCCAGTAGCATACTGGGCAACTACCGACCTGGGGAATTCCTCATTCAGTATCCTATCATTTTGCCTTTCGATACTGTTCATGGGGTTCTCAAGGCAAGTATACTGAAGTGGTTGCCATTCCCTTCTCCAGTGGACCACATTCTGTCAGACCTCTCCACCATGACCCTTCCATCTTGGGTGGCCGCACACGGCATGGCTTAGTTTCATTGAGTTAGACAGGGCTGTGGTCCATATGATCAGATCAACTAGTTTTATGGGATTATTAATTCAGTGTGTCTGCCCTCAAATGCCCCCTCGCAATACCTACCATCTTATTTGGGTTTCTCTTACCTTGGTCGTGGAATATCTCTTCACAGCTGCTCCAGCAAAGCGCAGCCACTGTACCTTACCTTGGCCGTGGGGTATCGCCTCTCGGCCACGTTTGTGCATGTAGTCGGTTGCGCCGGACCCGGCATCTCTCACGTCAGTGGCCACAGGACTGGAAAAGGTCAGTCTGCATTCCAATCTCAAAGAAAGGGAATGCCAAAGAATGCTCAAACTACCGCAAAATTGCACTCATCTCACACCCTAGAAACGTCGTGCTCAAGATTCTCCAAGCCAGGCTTCAACAGTATGTGAACCGTGAACTTCCAGATGATCAAGCAGGTTCTAGAAAAGGCAGAGGAACCAGAGATCAAACTGCCAACATCCGCTGGATCATGGAGAAAGCAAGAGAGTTCCAGAAAAACATCTATTTCTGCTTCATTGACTATGCCAAGGCCTTTGACTGTGTGGATCACAATAAACTGTGGAACATTCTGAAAGAGATGGGAATACCAGACCACCTGACCTGCCTCTTGAGAAACCTGTATGCAGGTCAGGAAGCAACAGTTAGAACTGCACATGGAACAACAGACTGGTTCCAAATAGGAAAAAGAGTACGTCAAGTTTGTATATTGTCACCCTGCTTATTTAACTTATATGCAGAGTACATCATGAAGAACGCTGGGCTGGAAGAAGCACAAGCTGGAATCAAGACTGCTGGGAGAAATATCAATAACCTCAGATATGCAGATGACACTACCCTTATGGCAGAAAGTGAAGAGGAACTCAAAAGCCTCTTGATGAAAATGAAAGAGGAGAGTGAAAAGGTTGGCTTGAAGCTCAACATTCAGAAAACAAAGATCATGGCATCTGGTCCCATCACTTCATGGGAAATAGATGGGGAAACAGTGGAAACAGTGTCAGACTTTATTTTTTTGGGCTCCAAAATCACTGCAGATGCTAATTGCAGCCAGGAAATTAAACGACGCTTACTCCTTGGAAGGAAAGTTATGACCAACCTAGATAGCATATTAAAAAGCAGAGACATTACTTTGCCAACCAAGGTCCGTCTAGTCAAGGCTATGGTTTTTCCCGTGGTCATGTATAGATGTGAGAGTTGAACTGTGAAGAAAGCTGATCGCTGAAGAATTGATGCTTTTGAACTGTGGTGCAGGAGAAGACTCTTGAGAGTCCCTTGGATTGCAAGGAGATCCAACCAGTCCATTCTAAAGGAGATCAACCCTGGGTGTTCATTGGAAGGAATGATGCTAAAGCTGAAACTCCAATACTTTGGCCACCTCATGAGACGAGTTGACTCACTGGAAAAAAGTCTGATGCTAGGAGGGATTGGGGGTGGGAGGAGACGGGGACGACAAAGAATGAGATGGCTGGGTGGCATCACCGACTCGATGGAAGTGAGTTTGAGTGAACTCCGGGAGTTGGTGATGGACAGGGAGGCCTGGCGAGCTGTGATTCATGGGGTCGCAAAGAGTCGGACACGACTGAGTGACTGAACTGAACTGAACTGAACTGATGGAGGCATTTGATTAGCTCCTATTGATTAATGTTCCCTGGAGTCAGGAGTTCTCTGGTGTTCCCAGGATTTGGGCTTAAGCCTCTTGCCTCTGGTTTTTGGTCCTATTCTTGGAGTAGTCTCTAGACTTCTCTATCTGTCATTTCCAAGGTGGTTCCCTCTGTTTTAGTTTCTGTTTGCTGGTCTCTTCAGTGTCTAATTTCTGCCCTGATATTAGGGGGTGTGTGGACACTTTTTAAGGCTCAGTTGTTCAGTCCTGTTCTGGGAAGGGAAGAATGCTGCAGACAAATATCTCTGGAGTCTGTGGGGAGTGCTCGCAGCGTCTCGGCCACACTGGGTTTGCTCCCGCTCACAGCGCGTGTGCTGTCCAAGTCTACACTGCACAGGCTCTAGGTTGCTCTGGCGGGAACTGTCCGAGGCCGGCACTGGGTTGTATGCACTTCCCAGGTCTGAGTGGCTCAAGTTCAGGTTCTCGGGTACTCCACAAAGGCGCAGACTTGGTTGGGCCTGTGTTTTGTGCCTTCCCCGGTCCGAGCAGCTCACGTGACCAGGTGTTTGGGGAGTGCGGTCGCTGTGACTTATGGCCTCCCCAGTCCCTGCCACTCGGTTTTCTGGTTGTACAACCAGCGCACCTTCTCAGGCGATATCGACCGGCCCGAGCCCAAGAAGTCTTGATTAGCAACAAGCCTGCCTGCAGTTTGTATCAGATGCCTTTCTGGGGCCGCGGTTGCCCCCTCCGGCTCTGGCTGCCCTCCCTGCCTGTCTTGGCGGGGGATGAGGGATGGGCCGACTGCAGCCGGCTCACTCTGCTCAGCCCTTTGTTCTGTGAGCAGAGCTGGCGGAGTCTTAGGTTAGAGCTTTCCGCTTTTTCATGGGGAAGCTATCCCACAGTCTGCTTTGCTATCCCCAGGTAGTTCTGTCAGATTGTTCTCACGGCATTCAAGCCCAGTCCTCTCTCTAAGCAGTTCAGCTTGCTCCTCCCTGCCCAGCCCCTGCTTGCTAATGGCATATGCAGGCGTCCGCGCTGCTTCTCCGCTGGAAGTTACCATTTGGTGGGTAATCTGTGGGTTTTAATTGTTTCTTTCTTTTTCCTCCCAGTTATGTGGCACTCCAGTACTCTTGCCTAGAAAATCCCATGGACAGAGGATCCTGGTAGGCTGCAGTCCACGGGGTCGCTACGAGTCGGACATGACTGGGCAACTTCACTTTCACTTTTCACTTTCACACATTGGACAAGGAAATGGAAACCCACTCCAGTGTTCTTGCCTGGAGAGTCCCAGGGACAGGGGAGCCTGGTGGTCTTCCGTCTATGGGGTCACACAGAGTCGGACACGACTGAAGTAACTTAGCAGCAGCAGCATGTGGCCCTCTGAGGTTCCAAGGCTCGCCACAGATTCATCAGTGAGAGTGTTTCCTGCTGTTTGGAAACTTCTCTCTTTTTAAAGCCTCCCTTCCCGGGACGGAGCTCCGTCCTTACTTCGTCTCTCTTCTAATCTTTTATGCTTTTTCCTACCTCCTTTCGAAGACAATGGGCTGCTTTTCTGGGTGCCTGATGTCCTCTGCCAGCATTCAGAAGTTGTTTTGTGGACTTTACTCTGCGTTCAAATGTTCTTTTGATGAATTTGTGAGGGAGAGAGTGGTCTCGCTGTCCTATTCCTCCGCCATCTTGTTCCTCCCTCAGAAGTAATTACTCTTAATAAACCTATGATGCCCCATCAAAGAAATGGAATTTCCAGACATTTTTGATCCAAGGTAGGAAAATTTTGAAGTAGGAAAAAATAAAAACTGCCTATGTATAAAACTGAGGCTAAAATTTAATAAAGAGTGCTACTAAAATATACAGTGAGAGTGAAACTCACTCAGTCATGCCCAACTCTTTGCGACCCCATGTACTTTAGCTCACCAGGCTCCTCTGTACATAGGATTCTCCAGGCAAGAATACTGAAGTGGGTTGCCATGCCCTTCTCCAGGGGGTCTTCTTGACCCAAGGCTTGAACCAGGGTCTTTTGCTTTGCGGGCAGACTCTTTACCATCTCAGCTACCAGGGAAGCCTTAAATTGCACAAAGAAATTGAGTTTAAAAATGGAAATCCCAGGAAAACAGATGAAGGAGTAAATTTTATTCTACAATAATCAAGAACTACAATTTCTGGTTCTGAGGCTTTGTGTTATGCAATCAAGGGCACTTCATCAGCCCTAGTGTAATCGGCCATTTTATACTGGCATGAAATGGAATTTCTTCAGAGCCCTCTTTATGTCTTTATTTCTCAGACTGTAGATGAAGGGGTTCAGCATAGGTGTGACCACAGTGTGCATCACCAAGGCAACTGCACTTGCATGTGAGAGATGGGTGGCAGCAGACCTAAGGTGCACTCCTAAGGTAGTACAAAAAAATAAGGAGACAACCAAGAGGTGTGACACACAGGTGGAGAATGCTTTATACTCCCCCTGGCTGAAGAGATTTTACATATACATGAAACTAGTTTAGAAAAAGGGTAAAGGATACCAGTGAAAGGACCACCACCTAGCAGGGCAGTTGCAACATGCATCACTATGTTATTAAGAAAGTTGTCAGGACAGGAAAGTTGTACCAACTGACTGAGTTCATAGAAAAAGTGGGGGATTTGCACAACTGGACAAAAGGACAATCACAATACCATTAAGCTATGTAGCAAGGAATACAAGGCAACCACTACCCAGGATGTCAGAACCAGCAGTCCACAGAGATGCAGGGTCATGATGACCACGTATGCAAAAGGTGGTAAATGGCCACAAAGCAGTCATAGGCCATCACAGTTAGGAAGACATCATCTAGTTCTCCAAAGAGAATGTAAAAAATACATCTAGGCGATGCAGCCTTCATAGGTAATAACTTTCCTCTGTGTCTGAATATTTACCAGCATCTTTGGGATGGTGGTGGAGGTGAAATGGATGTCTGCAAAGGACAGGTTGGAGAGGAAGAAGTACATGAGGGTGTGGAGGTGGGAGTCTGAGCTGAAGGCCAGGATAATGAGCAGGTTTCCAAATGCAGTGATCAGGTACATGGATGGAGAGGAAAAGTCCAAATGTGAGCAGCTGTAGTTTTGGTTCCTCTGAAAATCCAAGAAGAAATTCTGAAATTTGTGTATTATTTGCTGGTTTCATGTGGTGGAGGTGACTAACAGGAAAAAGAAACAATTATATGACTAATTTTTACAAAAACTGACATAATTCACATAGCTAAAACTATTTAGCTCTTTAGAAGTCAATGTTAATATTTTATTTACAGGTAAGTTCTCTTTGAGGGTATACTCCATTTCATCTCTGACTAGGAATATTTGTCCCATTCTCAAAATATTTCCAGAAGTCATATATTCTAGAGATTTAATGAGAAATTGTTTCACATATTTGAGAAATATACATTAAGTGCCAACTACATTTCAAGTACATGCAGGCAATAAGTAGAGAGTGATGGAAAACAAATCTCCCACAACCCAAGGATGATAAGAGATGATGTGCAAATAAAATATTATATGTCAATTGGTGTAAAATGTTATGAAGAAAACAAAACCAGATGTAAAAAAGAGAGTTGTAGGAGGTTATTTTGTACTAAGGGTTCGGGCAGGGTTAGGAAGCAAGGTGATAATTGAACAGATAGCTAAGAAAGAGAGAGAAGGATCTAGTTAGACATCAGGAGAGGTGTGTGCCTGGCCACTGCAAAGTGACTGAAGAAGATGCTCATTACACATGTTCAGATCCAAACAAGGAAGCCAGTGGGGCAGAGAAATAAACTGGAACAGGAATGATTAGAGATGGTGTCAGGGTTGCTGAGGAACAAGGTGGTCTCCCCACTACAGGTGAACCTTCAGTCCAGAGAGAAGCACTCCTTCTGTGTTGTTCCAAGCACTTTACAAATTTAATCATAAAAGTTTCCTGTGATTTTATCAGATCCACTTCTTCATACCATCTGTTGATTGAATTCTGGCTTCTGTGTTGTAAGTCATCTTAATGTGTGAGTCCAGGTGCCTCAAAGAACTGCTCTCACTTCTCAAGGCTCAGGCACACACACACACACACACACACACACACACACACACACAACGTTGTCCTCCTACGTTGTGTTACTGCCATGCATTCCTCACCCAGATCCACCCTCCTTAGGCCACAGTTAGTTACAACTCAAGCTAGTCAGATCAGATTATCTTTCTCAGGAAGGATTTGGAAATGGTACCCAGAAATTCCAGTTTATGTTTTCCATGGAAATAAACCTGGAAATAAGCTTGGAGTTCCATTTTGGTATGGCTAATTTCTGCTTTTTATTTAAAGAAATATAAAAAGTATGAGAGTGAAGAACAGAATGGACATGTAAATATCAGGGGAAAATATCCAGTAAACTCAAACAGCTCTTGACACAATGCAATGAATAAAACTTCCCTTGGTTTGTCAACATTCCAAGTCCAAAGACATCTCCCTAACACTTTACAGTTTGAATATCCCAAGAGGAAAACATGCAAATGGTATAAACTATCAGTTCAAAACCAGAAATACATAGAACACAACAAAAGCAAACCTCATTTTCCTGACACTTTTCCCTATTGTCCACTCCTGTTAATAAATAAAATCTTTAGACTTACTGACTACATCTACTGGAAGCATTCTATGACTTCCATTCCTTTTAATTGGACTCCCACTATTACCATTTAATTGTCAACACTGAGACTCTCATTTCCCAGCACAATGTTCACTTTATTTTTAGATCGTAAATAGATACATTAATGTTAGGGAAGCCAGCAGACAGCTGATCTCTGGCCTCTGTCAAGTACATATTTCTGACTTCCCTCCTCTCTGCTTCTCTCCCTTCTGTGTCTGTGGAGCTCTGAGACTCACCTGCAAGCAGATTCAGAGAGAAGCCTCTCCCGATGGAAGTCAAAATTCCTCGCTAAAAGATTGATGAGGCAGACAAAATTTTTGTTCCCAAACAGGACCACAGGAAGAGATCGAGCACTGACCTCTCAGCCAGATGTACGACTGCAAAAGCAAGGACCACATCCTGTCCAACCAAAGTGGCACAGACTGAGGGAATACAGCAGAAGAGATATTTAGGGCTTCCATGTTATCTCATTAGACATGTTTTCCTCTTGTTACTCTAACTTTTATGTACATGATTCCCTTGAAGACACTGGTCTAGACAGAATGAATTTTTTTCCTGCTAATTCTCTGTTCCTAGGAGACGGCTTTATAAGATAAATTGAATTTTTATTACTGCTTCTCTTTTAATTCTCCTTCTTCCAAAGCTCTAATTCTCACAGAATCTCATCACATCTCTGCATTCAAATTTTCTCAAACATATGATATTAAGAGTTTGTCTTGACTAGGTCACATGCGTCTTCAAAGTTTTGAACTGTGACAAGGACACAATCACTGAAATCTCTAAAAATGACTCTTCCCCTCTTCAAAAAGAGGGATAAGTTTGCTTTTTTAGTGTAAAATCTTAGGTAATCCCTGGTTGATGATAGCTTTCTCAAGACAATTAAGAATGTACTACCACGGGGTCGCAAAGAGTCGGACATGACTGAGCAACGGAACGGAACGTAACCTATATTAGGAATTGAGAACTGACTTTTTTTTACAGCATTATAAGACACTTGTATTTAATTGTAAGAGGGATATTTAGATATTGTTATGCCCAATAAGCTCACTTGGCATATTATCCTTGACCCAAGGATTGAGCTATTGTCTCTTAAGTCTCCTGCATTGACAGGCAGGTTCTTTACCACTAGTGCCACCTGGGAAGCCCCAGCATATTATAGAAATTGTCAAATGTAATTTTAAAAACTGAATCGTATGAAGTAGTACTTTAACGAATTCCATTCTCCATTGTCAAAATGAGACTCTGAAGGATTTAGTGTTCCACTTAATGTTATAAACCAAGTAAGGGCTGAAGTCTGGATTGGAATCTCTTAGTTCTAGAACTCTGGGTAATGATTCTCAACCAGGGGAGATTTTGTCCCTGGGAATACTTGACAATATTTGAAGGGATCCTAGTAATCTCCCATAGACCACAGAACAGCATGAAATACAAATAAGTAGCCTGTGTAAGGCAAGAGCAAGAATGTGAGAAATCCTATTCAGACCAGAACACCTATAGATTCATTTTGCATACAAATCACCAAGATTTGTGGTTCAAGTACAAATTCTGACTCATCAGGTCTCTAGTGGGTCCAAGGACTGCATTTCTAACGAGCTCCCAGGAGAAGTTGATGCTGCAGTGCCTAGTTTGGGGATCACATTCAATAGCAAAGCTATGGTCCTGTAATAGAGTTGGATATACATAGGGTTAGTCTTTTCACGAAGAATCTTTTATGTATATAAGTTTGAAAACAAGTTCTTCACTCACTTATAGGAGAAAAGTGAAAGTGTTAGTTGTTCAGTCATGTCCTGTAGCCTGCCAGGCTCCTTCGTCCATGGGATTTCCCAGGCAACAATACTGGAGTGGGTAGCCATTTCCTTCTCCAGGGGATATTCCCAACCCAGGGATTGAACCCAGGTCTCCTGCACTGCAGACAGATTCTTTAACACTGAGCCACCAGAGTGGGACTCACTTATAGGTGATTACACATAATTTGTCATCATAAACCACACTTGACCACATATCAACCACTGCTTAACCTTAATGAAAACAAGACTTTCACATGGACACCAAAACTGATACTTTATTGAAAAGATATAGGGCATGAAAATAAAATATTTTGCCAAGTAATAAAAAATGTAGTTTAAGTTTGCATCTTTTTGACAGTTTTTCCCTGACTCAAAAGCCATATTAAGTGAATATACTCAAATGTGTGCTGTTGTGTAGACTTCACTTGGAAACCTGCAGTGGATTATCATTTGTTAGTGAAGAGGAACTAAAAAGCCTCTTGATGAAAGTGAAAGAAGAGACTGAGAGAGTTGGCTTGAAGCTCAACATTCAGAAAACTAAGATCATGGCATCTGGTCCCATCACTTCATGGGAAATAGATGGGGAAACAGTGTCAGACTTTATTTTTTGGGCTCCAAAATCACTGCGGATGCTGATTGCAGCCAGGAAATTAAAAGACGCTTACTCCTTGGAAGGAAAGTTATGACCAACCTAGATAGCATATTAAAAAGCAGAGACATTACTTTGCCAACAAAGGTCCATCTAGTCAAGGCTATGGTTTTTCCAGTGGTCATGTATGGATGTGAGAGTTGGATTGTGGAGAAAGCTGATCACCGAAGAATTGATGCTTTTGAACTGTGGTGTTGGAGAAGACTCTTGAGGGTCCCTTGGACTGAAAGGAGATCCCACCAGTCCATTCTAAAGGAGATCAATCCTGGGTGTTCATTGGAAGGACTGATGTTAAAGCTGGAACTGCAATACTTTGGCCACCTCATGCGACGAGTTGACTCACTGGAAAAGACTCTGATGCTGGGAGAGATTGGGGGCAGGAGGAGAAGGGGACGACAGAGAATGAGATGGCTGGATGGCATCACCGACTCAATGGACATGAGTTTGAGTGAACTCCGGGAGTTGGTGATAGACAGGGAGGCCTGGCGTGCTGTGATTCATGGGGTCACAAAGAGTCGGATATGACTGAGAGACTGAACTGAACTGAAGTGAACTGAAGGTAGGCACTGTGGACAATGCTGAATAAGAGAACAGGATCCGAAAGAAGAATAAGACTGGATAATAACCTATACAATATATTGTAGGTTCAAGTCTCCATTTTCAAGGACAGTTATGGCAGTGATTTTCAGAAGAATGTGGTTCACAAAATGAAAAGCTGTAATCTCGGATATCCTCTATTATAAGATCATATCAAATACCTTGCTACTGCTAAGTCGCTTCAGTCGTGTACGACTCTGTGCGACCCCATAGATGGCAGCCCACCAGGCTCCCCCATCGCTGGGATTCTCCAGGCAAGAATACTGGAGGGGGCCACTTCCTTCTCCAATCAAATACCTTAGCTAATGATAAAAGTAGTTTTTCCACAGTAGTCCTATTGTTTACTACAATCTTTCAGTAGCACAAGAGAAAATTTATTTGGGATGATATATGCCAGCTGAGCAGAAATTATTCTTAAGAAATCCATGCTGCCCTATGAAATAAATAAGCATTAGAGATATTTTAAATCAAGTTTGGGAAATCTTTGAGAAAGTAGAAAATGAACAAAGGGGAAAATTTTTGTAAATCAGACAGAGAAGGAAACATAAATGTGAGTTACTCAATGGTATAAAGAAGTTGAATCAAAGAAATGAAAATTCAGGAAATTGAGACACAGAACAATTCTATGTTCACATTCTGATCAAAGAATATTAAATTCTGGCTCAAATGCTTTGCAGTTTGCAGGAAATGAGGACTTCTTTAACCCTATGACAATTAGTCCTTCTATTGCTGCCATCCCAAAGAATCTTTTCAGGGCTTTCTTTATATCTTCATTCCTTAGACTAAGAGGAAATGGTTCAGCACAGGTGGAACCACAGTGAACATCACTGAGGCTGTTGCACTTGACTGTGAGCTATGGTTACCAGCAGAGCAAAGGTACAGTTCTAGACTGTTACAAAAAATAAGGAGAAAACTGAGATGTGAAACACACAGATGGGTGCATACTTGTGCAATAAGTCACTTCAGTCACGTCTGGTTCTTTGAGACCCTATGGATTGTAGCCTGCCAGGCTTCTCTGTCCATGGGATTCTCTAGGCAAGAATACTGGAATAGGTTGCCATGTCCTTGTCCAGGGGATCTTCCTGACTGAGGGATCAACCTGTATCTCTTAAGTCTCCAGCATTGGCAGGCAGGTTCTTTACCACTAGCGCCACCTGGGGAAACTATCTTAGAGTATGAGTAAAGGATCATAAGTGATCACCACCCATGAATACAGCTTCAAAATATATCCCTATGTCATTAAGAAAGGCGTTATAATTGGTAAGTTGGACCACCTGTTATAGTCTACTGCTGCTGCTGCTAAGTCGCTTCAGTCGTGTCCGGCTCTGTGCGACCCCATAGACGGCAGCCCACCAGGGTCCCCGTCCCTGGGATTCTCCAGGTAAGAACACTGGAGTGGGTTGCCATTTCCTTCTCCAATGCATGCAAGTAAAAAGTGAAAGTGAAATCGCTCAGTTGTGTCTGACTCTTCGCGATCCCACGCGAAGCCTACCACGCTCCTCCATCCATGGCCCCACGCGAAGCCTACCACGCTCCTCCATCCATGGGATTTTCCCGGCAAGAGTACTGGAGTGGGGTGCCATCGCCTTCTCCAATAGTCTCAGTTCAGTTCAGTCACTCAGTCAGGTCCGACTCTCCGCGACCCCATGAATCACAGCACGCCAGGCCTCCCTATCAATCACCAACTCCCGGAATTCACTCAAACTCATGTCCACAGAGTCGGTGATGCCATCCAGCCATCTCATTCTCTGTCGTCCCCCTCGCCTCCCGCCCCCAACCTTTCCCAGCATCAGAGTCTTTTCCAGTGAGTCAACTCGTCGCATGAGGTGGCCAAAGTATTGCAATTTCAGCTTTAGCATCAGTCCTTCCAATGAACACCCAGGATCGATCTCCCTTAGAATGGACTGGTTGGATCTCCCCGTGATACAAGGGACTCTCAAGAGTCTTCTCTAACACCACAGTTCAAAGGCATCAATTCTTCAGCGATCAGCTTTCTAAACAGTCCAACTCTCACATCCATACATGACCACGGGGAAGACCATAGCCTTGACTAGACGGACCTTGGTTGGCAAAGTAATGTCTCTGCTTTTTAATATATTATCAAGGTTGGTCATAACTTTCCTTCCAAGGAGTAAGCGTCTTTTAATTTCCTGGCTGCAATCAGCATCTGCAGTGATTTTGGAGCCCCAAAAAATAAAGTCTGACACTGTTTCCACTGTTTTTCCATCTATTTCCCATGAAGTGATGGGACCAGATGCCATGATCTTCGTTTTCTGAATGTTGAGCTTCAAGCCAACCTTTTCACTCTCCTCTTTCACTTTCATCAAGAGGCTTTTGAGTTCCTCTTCACTTTCTGCCATAAGGGTAGTATCATCTGCATATCTGAGATTATTGATATTTCTCCCAGCAATCTTGATTCCAGCTTGTGCTTCTTCCAGCCCAGCGTTCCTCATGATGTACTCTGCATATAAGTTAAATAAGCAAGGTGACAATATACAGCCTTGACGCACTCCTTTTCCTATTTGGAACCAGTCAGTTGTCCCATGTCCAGTTCTAACTGTTGCTTCCTGACCTGCATACAGGTTTCTCAAGAGGCAGATCAGGTGGTCTGGGATTCCCATCTCTTTCAGAATTTTCCACATTCTGAGAAAGATCTCAGCGATTATTTCTTCAAATAGCATCTTTTCTTTCTCTCGCACTCTCTTTCCCTTCTAAGATACTCAATACACTTGTTACCCTTTCTAATAGAGTCCTATAATTCTTGTAGTCTCTTCATTTAAAAAAAAAAAAAAAAGCAGTTCTCTTATTCCTAAATCATTCTACCTTTGAGGTCACTATTTCTCTCTGCCATAAGATCTGTTCAACTTTTAGTGCTTTCTAATGCATCTTTCATCTCATTTATAGAGTTCTTCAACTCCAGTATGTCTGTTTGCTTATGTTTAAGAGTTTTCATCTCTTTGAAAATCGTTCCTTATTTTCTTTTTTTTTTTTTTTTAATTTATGAGTTTAAGTGCTTTTGTGAGTATTCCTATAGCTTCCTGAGTTTCTCCATGACACTATTTGAGTTTTCCACTGGCTTGATCACAGTCTTCTACTGTGTTAAGATTGGTTTCTGGAAAATTGTCATTTTCTTTCTATGATTCTGTGTTATTGCGGTTTTTCATGGTGCCCAGTGGTAGCTCCTCTGGCAGTGCATTTGAAATAACAAACGCCTTTTTCGTTTAGGTAAAGGCCTGTTAATTCTGATTCTAACAATTCAACAAACTGGTAACAAGAGGCCTTTCTGTTTTACACAGTAACACAAGTCTTTTGTTTCTTTTACCTGAGTTGCATTTATTGAAGTAGGAAATGCAACCCACTCCAGTATTCTTGCCTGGAAAACTCCATGGACAGAAGAGCCTGGAGGGCTGCAGTCCAGGGGGAGAAAAAGAGTTGGACACGACTGAGTGAAGAGCACGCATGCACTCACTGATCTAGCTATTTTTTAAGAAACTGCTTTCTTTGTTCTTCACTGTCCCTAGCAGAGGCGTTGCTTGGTGCATTGTCATCACTGCTGGTGCCTCCAGGGTCACTGGCGCATCAGTGCTGCTAATGTTCCTGATGTGGCTGGCATCTCTGCTCAGGGAACCAAGAAAGTGGACTATTTGGCATCATGAAGGGTCACCCGGTTCAAGGTCCCCACCAGCACTGCTGCCTGTTTCCTTTTGGTTGTAGATAACGCTGCACCTGGAAGGCCAGGTTCGCGTATGCCACCTCCACTGGTGCTACCAGGTGCTCTGGGTCTATGGATTCAGCTGTCTCAACCATTGGGCTGAGACCGGGGGCACTGCCTCTTGCTGTTTTCCCCTAGATGCACCTCTTCCATGCGTTCTAATCAACCCATTGTAGCATGTAAAATTGTATGACTCTCTGGACTCCTGGTTATTGGACAGCTGAATATTTGCTGAGTTATGAAAGTATGATTAATCAGAGATAGAAAGGGAGAGACAAAGGGAGTACCTTGTGCTACCATGATGCTGATGTCATCAAAGATAGATTTATTTTTTTCATAAACTGTGAGACTGATGTATATATATATGGAGTTAGCTGTCATATATTAGTGAAGAAAGACATCCAATATAATAGTATACAACATCATGGTTGAGACTTTAGAATTACAACATAGAAAATGACAGGTGAATATTGATTCATGAAGAGCCAAACAGATCAGGATAACCACACACTATACAAACTCATTTGTTAATAAGCATTATATTAAAGCATCACTACAAAAATGAGTTATCATGCAGCAATAGCTAACTGATCAAAAATAAAAGTGAACAGAACTGAAGACAATTATATTAATTGGCTTCTTCTCAACTAAGCAATTATTCTGATATTTAAAGGTAGCATTCATGATTGCTCTGTCTTTAAATTTTATTTCAGATAACTATATTAAAAATTGGTACATTAAGTTTCCTCTCCAGATAAGCAGGAGAAGACGAAAAGTGTGCTTGTTTGCACTAAACATGTAACTTTGAATCACATGGCTAGATAGGCATTTCAGTCCTCCAGTGAGCCATCCTTTGGTCATGTATATATTTTGATATACAAAGTTCACTCTGAACAACACAGTGGTGAAGGGCACTGACCTTCTGTGCAGTAAAAAATCTAAATATAATTTTACAGTCAGCTCTCTGTATCCACAGTTCCATATCTGAATGTTCAACATAACCTATTAAAAGTTATTTAAAATACCTTGGTTGTCAACTTTACTTTAAACAAAAATGAGTAATGAAACTAATAACTATTGTTTAGAAAAATAAGAGAAAAATTACTTACAATGACATATGTTATTTGAGAATAAATTTTTCTTTAGAAATTCAGTCCTCTCATGAAGTACATGAGTATTTCCAAATGTTGCGGATCCAAATGTAGGAAAATTTTGAAGTAGGATCAGTTCAGTTCAGTGCAATCGCTCAGTCGTGTCTGACTCTCAGCAACCCCAAGAATCACAGCACGCCAGGCCTCCCTGTCCATCACCAACTCCCGGAGCTCACTCAAACTCATGTCCATCGAGTCAGTGATGCCATCCAGCCATCTCATTCTCTGTCGTTCCCGTCTCCTCCCATCCCCAACCTTTCCCAGCATCAGAGTCTTTTCCAGTGAGTCAACTCGTTGCATGAGGTGGCCAAAGTATTGCAGTTTCAGCTTAGCAAGCATCAGTCCTTCCAATGAACATAAAAAGCCTATATATCATGTTGAGGAGAAAGCTTAACAAATCAATACATGGAATTATTTTAATGAAAATTCCAGGAAACAATGAAAACAAGCAAATTTGATTCTTCAATGATCAAAGAATCACAATTTCTGATTCTGAGGCTTTGAGTCATGCCATCAAGCTCACTTCATCTCCCCCAGCAGAGTTGGCCTTTTCTACCTAATATTTCATAGAATCTCTTCAGAGACCCCTTTATGTCTTTATTCCTTAGACTGTAGATAAAGGGGTTCAGCATGGGTGTGACCACTGTGTACATCACTGAAGCTGCTGCACCTGATCTTGAACTGTGGGGAGCAGCAGGGTTAAAGTGCACTCCTAGGACAGAACAATAAAATAAAAAGACAACTGACAGGTGAGATGCACAGGTGGAAAATGCTTTATACTTCCCCTCAGCTGATGAGATTCCATGTATGCAAGAAACTATTTTAGAGTAAGAGTAAAGTATCCCAGCAAAAGGACCACCACCCAGCAAGGTAGCTGTAAAATACAATACCATGTCATTAAGAAAGGTATCAGAACAGGCCAGTTGTAAGACTTGATTGAGTTCACAGAAAAAGTGGGGTATTTTGAAGTCTGCACAGAATGACAATCGCAACACCATTAACTTCTGTAACAAGGAGTGCATGACACCCACAATCCAAGATATCAGAACCAGGAGACCGCAGAGTCGGGGGTTCATGATGACCATGTAGTGCAACGGGTGACAGATGGCCACAAACCGGTCATAGGCCATCACAGCCAGGAGAAAGTCATCTAAACTTGCGAAGAGTATGTAAAAGTACATCTGGATGATGCAGCCTTCAAAGGTAATCAATTTGTTTTGTGTCTGGATATTCCACAGCATCTTTGGGATGGTGGTGGAAGTGAAGCTGATGTCTACAAAGGACAGGTTTGAGAGGAAGAAGTACATGGGGGTGTGGAGGTGGGGGTCTGAGATGGTGGCCAGGATGATGAGCAGGTTTCCAAACAGAGTGATCAGGTACATGGACAGAAAAAGTCCAAATATTAGGGGCTGCAGCTCAGGTGCCTCTGAAAAGTCCATGAGAAGAAATTCTGAAACTTCTGAAATATTTTGTGGCTCCATGCCTTGTAGGTAACTACCAAGATATAGAATAGTAACTGATTAACTTTTACACAAGCAAGCATTATCAACCTAGCATGCATGCAAGTTTAGTCACTTCGTTCATGTCAGACTCTTTGCAATCCCATGAACTGTGGCCTGCCAGGCTCCTCTGTCCATGGGATTCTCCAGGCAAGAATATTGGAGTGGATTGTCATTTCCTTCTCCAGAGGATCTTCCTGATGCAGGGATCAAACCAGTGTCTTTTACATCTCCTTCATTGGCAGGCAAGTTGTTTACCGTTAGTGCCAACCTAACATAAATGTTATTATTTACATTTCACAGTCAAGACATTAACTTCAATAGGTATCAGTAGGGAGTGAGGCAAAATCCTTTCTCATTTTTCTTATGTGGCATCTTTTCTTTGTTATTCATGTTCTTTGAGCTTTGATCTCTCCTTTGAAGGTTCAGTGGGCACACTACTTCTGGTTCTGTTCTTTTACCAGCATTCAAAGCCCTCCCTAAACCATACTCTATAAATCATGTATATACCATGATTATTCATCCTCTTACACTGACTAACTTTCTTCATATTATTTTCTCATTGGTCATACATATATTTATTTTACTATACTCAGTTCAGTTCAGTCGCTCAGTCATTCCTGACTCTTTGCAACCCCATGGACTGCAGCACACCAGGCCTCACTGTCCATCACTAACTCCCAGAATTTACTCAGACTCATGTCTATTGAGTAGGTGATGCCATCCAACCATCTCATCCTCTGCTGTCCCCTTCTCCTCCTGCCTTCAATCTTCCTGGCATCAGAGTCTTTTCAAATGAGTCAGTTCTTCACATCAAGTGGCCAGAGTATCAGAGTTTCAGCTTTAGCATCAGTCCTTCCAATGAACACCCAGGACTGATCTCCTTTAGGATGGACTGGTTGGATCTCTTTGCAGTCCAAGGGACTCTCAAGGGTCTTCTCCTACACCACAGTTCAAAAGCATCAATTCTTTGATACTCAGCTTTCTTTATACTTCAACTCTCACATCCATTCATGATGACTGGAAAAACCACAGCTTTGACTAGATGGACCTTTGCTGTCAAAATAATGTCTCTGCTCTTTAATATGCTATCTAGGTTGGTCATTACTTTTCTTCCAAGGAGCAAGCGTCTTTTAATTTCATGGCAGCAGTCACCATCTGCAGTGATTTTAGAGACCAAAAAAAATAAAGTCTGTCACTGTTTGCATTGTTTCCCCGTCTATTTGCCATGAAGTGATGGGACCAGATGCCATGATCTTAGTTCTCTTAGGCTGAGTTTTAAGCGAACTTTTTCACTCTCCTCTTTCACTTTCATGAAGAGGCTCTTTAGTTCTTCTTCACTTTCTGCCATAAAGGTGGTCATCTGCATACTGTACTCAGGCTTCAACAGTATATGCCACCATCAAATGAGCAGGGGATGTACCTGCATAGCTTACTTTGTTTTTCCCAAGTGTATGTGAATATTTGTGTACTTATTTACAAACTCAGGGGCTTCCCCGGTGACTCAGCAGTAAAGAATCAGCCTGCAATTCAAGAGACACTGTAGATGCATGTTAAAATCCCTCGGTGAGGAAGACGGACAACCCACTCCAGTATTCTTGCCTGGAGAATCCCATGAACAGAGGAGTCTGGTGGGCTACAGTCCATGGGGTCACAGAGAGTCACACATGACTGAAGAGACTGAGCATGTCTGCATACACATTTAAGAAAATGGGAAGTCATTAAATAAAAATTAGTGGCAAAACTACAGAAATATACTATCATATATTATTTAATATGTAGTATGTATTTAACGTAGCCAATATTTTGCAATGTAAATGGGGAGTAATCTATAAAAATATTGAATCACTATGCTGTACACCTGAAGCTAATGTAATTTGCTAAATCAATTATATTTCAATTAAAAGCAATAATGGCAGTCAACATAAAACCAGTTAAATAGGGAGATTTCATACAATTGTATTAAGCAAAACTAAATGGAACATCAAAAACTGGTGGAAACATGATACACAATAGCAGTAACTGAACAAGAGCAGTATGCACTAATAATTATTTCAGCCAAGACTTTCACTTAAGAGATTATAGCATATATGTATCTAGAACTTTTTGGCACATAGCAGTTGCTCCATTATTATTTGTTGAATGATTAGGAATTAGAGGATATCAGATATGAACATTTAATACATAGGAAAGTTGCATTTTAATTGAGCTGGGAAAAGCTGAATTGTTGAATAAACCTGGATTGTTGAATAAAAGCTGGAATAAATGACTTTTTCTGGAAGGAAATAAGGAACTTTTTTGTTTTTAATCTAACACAGCTTCAAAAAATCAGGGTAAACTGTCCATTTCAGATGAACATACAACAAATTCATGTAAAATCTGCACTTAGAAAACTAAAATAATTAAAGCTATAAATTCAGGGAAAAAAAGAACAATATAGGGGACTTTTCTGGTGGTCCAGTGGCTGAGATTCTTTGTGAACCTATGGACTATAGCACACCAGATACCTCAGTCCATGGAATTTTGCAGGGAATGGGTTGCCATTCACTTCTCCAGGGGATATTCCCAACCCAGGGGTCAAACCCAAGTCTCCTGTGGCTTCTGCATTGGCAGGTAGGTAGATTCTTTACCACTGAACCACCCAGGAAGACCCAGCTAACACCAGTGCAGCCAACCATATATATATACACACTTTTTTTAAAGAATGACACATTAAACTCTATGAAGCAGAAAATTTTTCGTCAAAAATACTCAGGAAAAATGAATCTAGAAAAATGTACAGATGAACCTGTTTGCAAGGAAGTAACAGAGACAGACATAGAGAGAACAAACATATGGAAACTAAGAGGAAAAGTGGGATAAGATGAATTGGGAGGTTGAGACTGACATATGTGTGTGTGTGTGTGCATGCATGTGGGTGTGTGTGTTAACACAGAGAAGAAGAGGAGCATTCTCTAATTTTGCTAGAATAAATGTGAAGTGTGGTACATTGGGGAAACAACTTGAAGAGAGCTGTGAACATTAAAAACAGATATTCTCTAATTCAGGATTCCTCAGTCTCTGCACTACTAGATATTCTGAACCAGGTCATTCTCTGTAATGGTAACTTTTCTGTATATTCTAGGATATTCAGAAGAATCCTTGCCCACCACCTACCTCATCCCAGTGTGATAAAATATCTATGGGTGTAGTTCAATGTCCCCTAGAGGAATTAATCATCCTTGGTTGAGAAGCAGTTTTAGGTGAATAATATCTAATATTTGTAAATCTGTGCTATAATAGTAATTTGTTGAAAATAATGACAGACCCCCATGTATGTGAGTATCATAGCCACAACATGAAATGTTATACAGACACTAAAATAATGAAGCAGAACTATACTAGTTGATTGAAAGCAAGTTCCTTTTTCTGCTCTGATTGCTGTGGCCAAAACTTCCAGAACTATGTTGAATAGTAGTGGGGAGAGTGGGCACCCTTGTCTTGTTCCTGACTTTAGGGGAAATGCTTTCAGTTTTTCACCATTGAGGATAATGTTTGCTGTGGGTTTGTCATATATAGCTTTTATTATGTTGAGGTATGTCCTTTCTATCCCCACTTTCTGGAGGGTTTTTATCATAAATGGATGTTGAATTTTGTTCCTAATGTATTATTGATTTTAAAAAAGAGAGGGACAAACAGCAGAAAAAAAGACCTCACTAAAACATAAAAAACATTTATGAGGTACACAGGATCATGTTCAAACATTTGTGCAGGCATGTGTGAATATGCGTAAGTGCATAATTTAGGACAAGAAGATTTAAAGAAAATGAAGAACTTACAGAAGAACTGTGCAAAAAAAATCTTCACTGTAAGAATGGGTTAGCATAAGAACGGCCATCTTAGAGGCCAGAAAAACCATTTTTACTGAGTATGTGACTTGAGGGAAGAAGAACTAGATAAAACCTGGAAGACAAATTAATCTTAAGTACCAAGAATGTGGGCGGTTGTGACACTGAAAATTAGGTAAACAGGTCTGATAAGCTTATCTTGTTAAGACACCAGGATAGATATATGCACAACTCTGTGTGTGTGTGTGGAAAATTACTGTGAGTTAGGTAACTTGGAAATATCATGTTTTGAAAATGCTATATAACCCCTTGGCTCTGATTGCTCGGGGTCCTTGTTGAAACCCGCTGCATCGGGCAGATACTTGGACCCCAGCTAGCTGGAAATAAACCTTGCTGTGTGTCTTGCATTATCGTGAGTGTCCTCTGTTCCTTTGAGGGAAGGGCGACTCCAGACCTTAACATTCACGACCCAGATAATTACGATGGTGTGATCACTCACCTAGAGCCAGACATCCCGGAATGTGAAGTCAAGTGGGCCTTAGAAAGCAAGTCAATGAACAGAGAAGACCAATTATTTCAACTAATGACTCTCTATATATGCCTTCTCCCTAGAACCTTAAAGGGCCGTCACACCCTGGGGAGGAGGGAAAACTAATTAACATTTCTTTAGGCTGTGATGTCCTTCCCTAGTGTATGGGCCCAGCAGAATTGAGCATAAACGTCAGCTTACAAACTTGGGCTTTCGCTCTACTTCCCCAAAAGGATTTTCGGACATTGCTTAGACTATTTACTGCCCTTTCTTTGTCTGGGAACCATGTTTATACTACTGAGACTTTAGGGAAAGAGTTAGAGAAAGAACAAAGAATATTATGCAAAGGGTTTACTTATAAAAAACTTTGCATATACTCCTATTGGGACAAATGTCAAACCAAATCAAGAAAATTAATGTTTGTAGCTAATCATACAATTGTTGATTGGGGACCCCGTGGTATGTGGTTATCTGACTGCTCAGATGATGTTAGCAACACTGTGTGATGTGGAAGATCACTGACACTAGGATGGAACATTACCATGACAAAGGACTTCTTGGGTGGCTTGATGGTGAACTAGCCCCACCTCATCCTGGGATTGTCCTGATAAACAGAGTGGGCCTGAGCAATGGGACATTTGGAAGCTTGGTACAAGCACCAGAAAAATTTGGAACTCGGACCAGACATTTCACAGAGATAACTATTTCTTTCACTATAATCAGTCATATTTTATACAGGCCTGTGTCCCACTCCCCTTTGTTATAGCCATAGGAAATTTACAATTTATTAAGACTTTGTGTTCTGTAACTTGTATTAATTGCAAAACTATATACTTGTCTTAATTCCTCTTTCTTTAAGCTACTCAATTTTGTGTTGCTCCTGTTCAGTTCAATCATAGTGCCTACAACTGAGAGCAAATCAAATTTCATTTACAAAATATACATGATAATGCCCCTCTCAATGTACTGCAAAAGGAAATCTTAAAACTTTTTGTAAACATCTGCCCTCTTCCACTAATTTGAAAACTTTAACTGAACAAATTATCCGGGCTAGACTCACGAGGATGGTTTCAAAGTATTACCTACAGTACCGGGCCTGGAACTGTACTTTGGTGATTGTCTTGATAATTATATCTGTTGTTTACTGTCGCCTTTCTATAAGGTTGGTTAATGCTAACCAAACTCATTTGGTCAAGACCTTTTTTTTTTATAAATATAATAAAACAGGGGGGATTGTCAGGAAGCATAACAAGAGTCTTCCTGTCTGCTGTTTTGGATCTTTCAGGAATTCTGTTTCTTATTAATTCCTGAAGTAAGAGGAGAGTCAAGCCTCTTCTGGGGACTGAGGAATCCAGACATTTCCTTCACTAGTTTTTCTAAATGGTGATAAGTACCCTCTTCCTTTTTATGAACCATATGGTAAAAGTGATTATTTGCAACTCTCTTTCTTTCATATGGATGACTTCATGTTTCCTTGATAACTTGTAAGTTTTGATTTTATCTCTACTGAAAATAACTATCTTGTAAGACAGTATAAATACCTACACAATGTTGAATAAAACACCTCTGCTCCATAAAAAAAAAAAGAAAGAAAGAAAGAAAGCATCACTACTAACGAAGCTAGTGGAGGTGATGGAATTCCAGTTGAGCTATTTCAAATCCTGAAAGATGATACTGTGAAAGTGCTGCACTCAACATGCCAGCAGATTTGGAAAACTCAGCGCTGGCCACAGGACTGGAAGAGGTCAGTCTTCATTCCAATCCCAAAGAAAGGCAATGCCAAAGAACGCTCAAACTACCGCACAATTGCACTCATCTCACACGCTAGTAAAGTCATGCTCAAAATTCTAAAAGCCAGGTTTCAGCAATGCGTGAACTGTGAACTTCCAGACGTTCAAGCTGGTTTTAGGAAAGGCAGAGGCACCAGAGATCAAATTGCCAACATCCACTGGATCATGGAGAAAGCAAGAGAGTTTCAGAAAAACATCTACTTTTGCTTTATTGACTATGACAAAGCCTTTGACTGTGTGGATCACAATAAACTGTGGAACATTCTGAAAGAAATGGGAAATACAGACCACCTGACCTGCCTCTTGAGAAACCTATATGCAGGTCAGGAAGCAACAGTTAGAACTGGACATGGAACAACAGACTGGTTCCAAATAGGAAAAGGAGTACTTCAAGGCTGTATATTGTCACCTTGCTTATTTAACTTGTATGCAGAGTACATCATGAGGAACTCTGGGCTGGAAGAAGCACAAGTTGAACTCAAGATTGCCGGGAGAAATATCAGTAACCTCAGATATGCAGATGACACCACTCTTATGGCAGAAAGTGAAGAAGAACTAAAGAGCCTTTTGATGAAAGTGAAAGAGGAGAGTGAAAAAGTTGGTTTAAAGCTCAACATTCAGAAAACTAAGATCATGGCATCTGGTCCCATCACTTCATGGGAAATAGATGGGGAAACAGTGTCAGACTTTATTTTTTTGGGCTCCAAAATCACTGCAGATGGTGACTGCAGCCGTGAAATTAAAAGACGCTTGCTCCTTGGAAGGAAAGCTATGACCAACCTAGATAGCACATTAAAAAGCAGAGATATTACTTTGCCCACAAAGGTCCATCTAGTCAAGGCTATGGTTTTTCCAATGGTCATACATGGATGTGAGAGTTGGACTGTGAAGAAAGCTGAGCGCTGAAGAACTGATGCTTTTGAACTGTCATACTGGAGAAGACTCTTGAGAGTCCGTTGGACTGCAAGGAGATCCAACCAGTCCATCCCTAAAGGAGACCAGTCCTGGGTGTTCACTGGAAAGACTGATGCTAAACTGAAACTCCAGTAGTTTGGTCACCTCATTCGAAGAGTTGACTCATTGGAAAAGACCCTGGGGGCAGGAGGACAAGGAGACGACAGAGGATGAGATGGCTGGATGGCATCACCAACTTGATGGACATGAGTTTGAGTGAACTCAGGGAGTTGGTGTTGGACAGGGAGGCCTGGCGTGCTGTGATTCATGGGGTTGCAAAGAATTGGACACGACTGAGCAACTGAACTGAACTGAAGAACTTACAGACAACAATGTCAGTAAGAATGAAATTAGATTAAGTACATGTTTTATAAAAAAGAGTATGCAACAAAATTGAATGAAAATCTATGGCTAACTTATACAAAGATTCAGTTCAGTTCAGTTACTCAGTCGTGTCTGACTCTTTGTGACCCCATGAATTGCAGCACACCAGGCCTCGCTGTCCATCACCAACTCCTGGAGTTCACCCAAACTCATGTGCATCGAGTCGGTGATGCTATACAACCATCTCATCCTCTGTCGTCCCCTTCTCCTCCTGCCCCCAATCCCTCCCAGCATCAGGGTCTTTTCCAATGAGTCAACTCTTCGCATGAGGTGGCCAAAGTATTGCAGTTTCAGCTTTAGCATCAGTCTTTCCAATGAACACCCAGGACTGATCTCTATAGAATGGACTGGTTGGATCTCCTTGCAGTCCAAGGGACTCTCAAGAGTCTTCTCCAGCACCACAGTTCAAAAGCATCAATGCTTCAGCGCTCAGTTTTCTTCACAGTCCAACTCTCACATCCATGCATGACCACTGGAAAAACCATAGCCTTGACTAGATGGACCTTTGTTGGCAAAGTAATATCTCTGCTTTTTAATATGTTATCTAGATTAAAAAGTATTAATTCAGAGATACCAACAAGGGTCATTAATTCAACATTAAAACCGCCAAATATGTGAAAATGAAATAATATCATAACCAAAGTGCTTTTAAAATATGGGGATGGAGCAGTATCTAAATTATAATTTCATCTTATATAGAGACAGATGGATTCAAACATGTTCATCGAATATAATGGTGACATTTAGTCCAAAGCTCAAGATAAATATTTTCCAAATTATGGTGAAAGGTGATGAACTTTTAGAAAAGGATTTAGTCACAAGGCCACAAGGAGCATTAAGGAATAACAGAGATATGAAAGCTCACTGGGAATGTTTATTAGTATAAAAGATTATTTATTACCTCTAAGGATTTTTGGTTTTGTTTATAGCAAATATTGACACATGGAGAATATTAAAGTGGCAGATAAATTAATGTAGTAATAACAATAAAAAAGCAATGGAAGGGATGTAATGTACAGAACTGTGACTAATAGTTAATAATACTCTATTGCATATTGGAAAGTTGCTAAGGAACAGTAGATCCCAAAGGCTCTCATCACAAAAAAATTGCAATTGAATTACACATCTGACAAATGCTAACTAGATTTATTGTGGTGGTCATTTAGCAATATGAACAAATATTGATTCATTGTGCTGTACAGCAGCAACAAATACATTTTATATGTCAACTATAACTTAGATTATTTTTAAAAAACAGTGAAGAGAACACACTAAATGATAGATTTGACAAACAAAATTAATAAAATCTTGTACAATCCCCACAAATATATCACACATACCTAAAGAACTGGGGGATTTCCAGGTAGATCACTGGGTGAAGAATCCACCTGCAATGCAGGAGATTAGATTCCAGGATGGGGAAGATACCCTGGAGGAGAGAATTGCAACCCACTCCAGTGTTCTTGCCTGGGAAATTTCGCTGACAAAGGAGCCTGGGAGGCTTCAGTGCATGGGGTCACAAAGAGTCAAACATGACTAAAGTGACTGAGTACACACACATATAAAAGAACTAAATGGCAAACAGTCCGTTTTGTGTAAAGAAACAATTCTTTGTTTCAAAAAACAATAAAAAAGGAATAACAGCACACTGACACTACTATATAAAACAACTGATTTCTATGGATTTTTTTTTAATAAACTCTGAATGTGTAACAAGCAGACAAATATATTCAGCCTCACAAAACAGAAAAAGACTCACAGGCTTAAGAAACGAATTCATGGTTGCCAGGAGAAAGGGATAGTTAAGGACTTTGGGAAGGTCATGTACACATTGCTGTATTTAAAATGGATAACCACTGAAAACCTATTGTATAGCACGTGGAACTCTGCTCAATGTTATGTGCCAGCCTGGATGGGAAGGGGTTTTGAGGGAGAATGGATAAATGTATATGTATAGGTGAGTCCCTTCACTATTCACCTGAAATTATCACGGTATTGTTAAGTGGGTATACCCCAATACAAAATGCTTTTGGTGTTAAAAAAAAATTAAAAAGCAATTGCAAGGTGAAGCTCATTAGCATACCTCTTCTCACCAATGAAATAAAGATTTTTTAATGTAAATGCCCAGAGTTGAGCAAAGACATCTGGGTATGTACTTTTCATACTCTGCTCTTGCAGGGAAGTATTTGCAAGCATACATTAGTCTAGACCTACCTTCTTCATGTGGAAATAATAGTCTAATATATCCCATCTTACAATAAAAAAATGGCTTCACTTCTCTCTATAACCTTCCACGAGTAACACCTTATTTGTCTAATCCTGTTAATTATTGATCTCCGGGGATTTATGATCTACTTTTCATAAAAGTATTTTATGTTTCTGGATTTATGATCTACTTTTCATAAAAGTATTTTATGTTTCCTGTTTATTCTTTTAATTGAACTTCTACTATTACCATTTAATTGTCCTTCCACTATTACCATTTAATTGTCAACATAGACAATTGCATTTTGGACTGCAATGTTCAATTTTATTTTTGACCATTATAAATAGATACATTAAATTATTAGGAAAGCCAACAAAAAACTGTAGTGATTTTTGGTACCTGTGTATGTTAGATTGCCTCACAGGTGACCTCAGATACATGTTCTAGGCTTCTCTCCTCACTGATCCTCTCCTACAGTATATGTGGAGCTCTCAGACTCACCTGCTCAGAATCTTTGAGAGAAGGTTTCTGTGTGGAAGTCCAAATTCTTCCCTAAATAGTTGATGATGCAGCCCCAAGTTGTGTCTAATTACAAGACAGCAAGAAGAGATCAAGTATGGGTTTCTCAGTGAGATTTAGGTCTGCAAAAGAAACAACTACATCCTGTCCAACCAAAGTGGCACAGGCTGAGGGACTGCAGCAGAGGAAATGTTTACAACTTCCTGTATCAGTTCATTAAGCATGGTTATCCTTTGTTACTCCAACCTCTAAGTATGTAATTTCCCATAAGGACACGTGGCTGGACAGAACAGACTCTTTATCCTGCTGATTCTCTGTTCCTAGGAGACTGCATTATAAGTTAGGTGAATTCAGTTTTTATCACTCCTTCTCCTTTAACTTTCCTGCTTCCAAAGCTCTAAGCCTCCCAGGGCCTCATCACATCCCTGAATTAAAATTCTCTCAAAGGTGTAATATTGAGAATTTGTCTTGACTGAGTCACATGGGTCTTCAAAGCTTTGATTGGTGGTGGTGACATAACCCTTGAAATCTCTAAAAATTGCTATTCACCTCATCAAAGACAAGGTAACTTTGTGTACTTTTTAAATATGAAAACCGGGCATTATATTATCTAGATTCATGATAGCTTTTCAAGCCAGTAAGACATTTCCAAGTTACATCAGAAGTTATGAGCTATCATTTAGTCCCTCATTATAAAATGCTTGTAATTATAAGAGAGATATTTATATGTTGTTATGCACCATGATAGAACATAACAGGGAGGCCTGGCATGCTGCAGACCATGGGGTTGCAAAGTGTAACAACTTAGACACTGAACAACAACAAGAGGGGGGCAGTGTTCACTGAAGCATGCCATTATGCATGCTTGCAGTAAGAAAAGCAGAAAAACAGGAGTTAAAGCCAGAGAAACAGATCCAGAATGGAATCAAAATTAACCCTTCCAGGTTGCAGGGTTACAGAAGGAGCAAATTTTAATCCAAAAGGATGAGAGAATCACAATCGCTGGATCAGAGACTTTAAGCCATGAAACAATAGCATGCCATCACACCCAAGAAATTTGGCCCTTTTAACATGGCCTTAAGTAGAAACTCTTCACAGCCTGCTTTATGTTGTTGTTCCTCAAACTATAGATGAAGGGGTTCAACATGGGTGTGACCACAGTGTACATCACGGAGGCTATTGCACTTGAATGTGAGCTCTAGGTAGCAGCAGAGCTAAGGTACACTCCTAAACACGTACAATAAAACAAGGAGACAACTGAAAGGTGAGATGCACAGGTGGAGAATGCTTTATACTTCCCCTGAGCAGATGAGATTCTACATATGCACAAAACTATTTTAGAGTAAGAGTAAAGGATTCCAGCAAAAGGACCACTACCCAGTAGGAAAGTTGCAAGATAGATCATCATGTTATTAAGAAAAGTATCAGAACTGGCAAGTTGTGTCACCTGATAGAGTGCACAGAAAAAGTGGGGAATTTCCAAATCTGGACAGAAGGACAAGCACAACACCATTAAGCTGTGTAGGAAGGAATACATGGTACTCACTACCCAGGGTACCAGACACAGTAGTCCACAGAGCCGAGGGCTCATGATGACTGTATAGTGCAGGGGGTGGCAGATGGCCACAAACCGGTCATAGGCCATCACAGTCAGCAGGAAGTCATCTAATGCTGCAAAAAGTATGTAAAAATACATCTGGGCGATGCAGCCTTCATAGGTTATGGCTTTGCTCTCAGTCTGAATATTCATCAGCATCTTTGGGATCGTGGTGGAGGTGAGACAGATATCTACAAAAGACAGGTTGGAGAGGAAGAAGTACATGGGGGTATGGAATTGAGGGTCTGAGCTGACGGTCAGGATGACGACCAGGTTTCCAAACACAGTTATCAGGTACATGGAGAGGAAAATCCCAAATATGAGGGGCTGCAATTCTGGTGCCTCTGAGAATCTGAGAAGAAGAAATTTAAAATTCTGTGTGTTGTTCCCTGCTTCCATTTGCTGGAGTTGACTACCAGGAGAAAGGAAAATAACATAATTACTTTCCACACATATGGGCGTAAGTCACATATCTGAACTACTACTGTATCTATTGTGCCATCAAGAAACTGATTTTACTATTTTATGTATGGATAAGTTCTCTTTGAGAGTATGTGTACTAAACCACTTCAGTTGTGTCTGACTTTGTGGAAAGACCCCATGGAATACAGCCTACGAGTCTCTTCTGTCCATGGGATTCTCCAGGCAAAAATACTGAAGTAGGTTGCCATGCCCTCCTCCAGGGGATCTTCCAGACCCAGGGATAAAACCCCAGTCTCTTAAGTCTCCTGCCAGTTCTTTACCACCAGCACCACCTGCTATACCCCCAATTTGTCTTTGACCCAATTTGTCCCATTCTCAGCATATTTACAAAATATATTCCACATATATTCCACACAATCTTAATGCAAAATTTTTTCATGCATTTGAGAAATGCATATTGAATGCCAACATGTTCCAAGCAATAAGTAGAGAGGATGAAAAACAAATCACCCACAATTCAAGGATGTTGAGAGATAATGAGCAAATAAAGTATTATATAATATATTAGGTGAACACAGATGCTATGAAAAAAACAAAACCAGTTATGAAGGAGAGAGTTGTAGGAGGTGTTATTTTCTACTGAGTGTTCAGGTAAGGTAAGCAAACAAGAAGACATTTGAGCATTAGACTTTAAGAAAGAGAGGGAAGAATCTAGTACTATATCAGGAGAAGGGTGTGCCTGCAGAGGGAACAGCCGCTGCAAAGGATCAGAGGAAGATGCTGGTTCCACATGTTCAAATCCAAACAGGAAGCCAGTAGGTCAGAGAATAAGAAAGAGGGGGAGTGATTAGAGATGGTGTCAGGCATGCTGAGGAGCAAGGTGGCCTCCCTGCTACAGTTGAACCTTCAGTCCACAGAGAATCCCTCCTTACATATTCTCTATTTTCTTGCAAAATTATCGTGTGAATTAAAGTAAATGACATCCTTAGTATTATACCATCTTTGAATTCTGGCCTCTGTATTATGAGTCCCTATAAGCCCAAGTGCCACTGCTTGAAGAATTGTTCTCAATCCACAAGGTGTGAATTAACAAGAACTAACAAGAACTCCATGCTAAAGCTGAAACTCCAATACTTTGGCCACCTCATGCGACGAGTTGACTCACTGGAAGAGACTCTGATGCTGGGAAGGGTTGGGGGCAGAAGGAGAAGGGGACGACAGAGAATGAGATGGCTGGATGGCATCACCGACTCTTTGGACATGAGTTTGAGTGAACTCCGGGAGTTGGTGATGGACAGGGAGGCCTGGCATGCTGTGATTCATGGGGTCGCGGAGAGTCGGACACGACTGAGCGACTGAACTGAACTGAACTGAACAAGAACTCTTGGGCTGTGTAACTCCATGCATTTCTCACCTATAATCAGCATCCTTAGGCCATGAGTTCTGACATCTCAAGCTGGTCAAATCAAATTATCTTTCCTGTATAGAATGTATAAATGGTGCCTAGAAATTCCAGTTCATGAACTTCTAGTGGACCAATAAATTTGGGGTTCTTTTTCTACATGGCCACTTTATTCTCTATATTTAAAAAAATTAAGAGTATGAGAAAGAGAGAAGAGAAAAAAAATAGAGAGGAAAGTTAAATGGATATATGAATATAAGGGGAGAAAATATCCAATAGCCCAAATGTACCCTGAGACAATACAATGAAGAAAAGCTTCTTTGGTTTGGCAACATTCCAAATCCAGTGACCTCTCCTTGATGCCCAGGAAAAATAATAAAGTAAAAATTTTCTTTTCCCAGGACAGAAACAGTGATATCTTTATGATGTGAAAAAACTTGCAGATTGAATATCCTAAAAGAAAAATAAGCAAAAGGAATAAAGTAGCAATTCAAAGCAGGAAACATGAAACGCAACAAAAGCTGGGAATGTTTTATATGAAGCAGCAGCAGATTTCTTTTTTCCTTGAGGCTTATCCTTATTTGTCTACACTTTCACTTTTCACTTTCACACATTGGAGAAGGAAATGGCAACCCACTCCAGTGTTCTTGCCTGGAGAATCCCAGGGATGGGGGAGCCTGGTGGGCTTCCATCTATGGGATCACACAGAGTCGGACACGACTGAAGTGGCTTAGCAGCAGCAGCAGCTGGTAAATATGGGCTTCCCTAATGGCTCAGCAGGTAAAGAATCTGCCTGCAATGTAGGAGACACAGGAGATGAGGTTCAATCTCTGAGTCAGGAACATTCCCTGGAGGAGGAAATGGGAACCCACTCCAATATTCTTGCCTGAAAAGTCCCTTGGGCAGAGAAGCCTGGTGGACTGTAGTCCAAAGGGTTGCAAAGAGCTGAGCATGACTGAATGATTAAGCATACACATGCACTTTAATAAATACAATTCATAGACGAACTGCCTAATTTTACTGAAAACATTTTATGTCTCTCACTTCTTTTTTCTAATTTAATTGTCTGCACCAACACTTGCATTTCCAAGTGCAATGTTCAGTTTATTTTTTAGACAATAAATAAATATACACTAAGATAAGGAGAGTCAGCAAACAACCACAGTGACCTCTGGCCTCTGGGCTATGCTACTTCAGTTCTCAGGTGACCTAAGGTACAGGTTCCTGGTTTCCATCCTCTTTCACTCTCTCCTAAACTGTCTGTTCAGCTCTTGGAGTCACCTGCCTGCAGAATCTGAGAGCAAGTTTTCTGCGTAGAAGGAAAATTACTAACTTTGATGCAGAACAAAATTTTGTCCACGAACAAGACAACAGGAAGAAGTCTTCTAGCCAGATATAGAGCTGCAAAAGCAAGGATCACATCCTAGTCAAACAGCTATGGCACAGGCTGAGGGACTGCAGGAGAGCAGGTATTTACACGTTCCTATGTCAGCTCATTAAACATGTTTTCCTACTGTGACTCCAGTCTATAAGTAGGGGACTTCCCTTGGAGACACCAGTCTGGGAAGAATAGATTTTTTCTTTTTCCTGTTGATTCTCTGTTCCTAGGAGACTGCTTTATAAGTTAGGTGAATTCAGTTTTTACTACTCCTTCTCCAATAATTCTCCTGTTTCCAAAGCTCTAAGCCTCCTAGCACCTCATCACATCCTTGAGTTCAACTTTTCTCAAAAGTATAATACTGAAGATTTTTCTTAAATAGGTCATATGTGTCTTCAAATCTTTGATTTGTGATGGGGACACAATCACCAAAGCTTCTGGAAATAACTATTCCTCTCTTCAAAAAGGGGGATAACTTTTCTCCTTTAGTATAAAATCTTGGGTATTATATTCCCTGGATTCATGATGGTTTTTCCAAGCCACTTGAGAGTTTTCTACTTACATCACAAGTTCAGAGCTGTCATTTAGTCTTCAACACAAAATATTTGCAATTATAAAAGAGATACTAAGGTATTATTATGCCCCATAAACTAGATTATGTGTATGTGTGACTTAGTCGCTCAATGTCTGACTCTGGGACCCCATGGACTGTAGCCTGCTAGGCTCCCGTCCATGGGATTTCCCAGGTAAGAATACTTGACCTGCCATTCCCTTTGCAGGGGGTCATCCTGACCCAGGGATTGAACCCAGGTCTCCTGCTTGCAGGCAGATTTTTTTCCCATCTGAGCCACCAGTGAAGTCCTTGCATATTATAGAGATTGTCAAATTTAATTTTAAAGCCAGTGTCTTCTGGGGGGAGGGAACAAGATGGTGGAGGAATAGGTCAGGGAGACCACTCTCCCCCACAAATTCATCAAGAGAATATTTGAACCCTGAGTAAATTCCACAAAACAACTTCTGAATGCCGGCAGAGGACATTGGGCACCCAGAAAAGCAGCCCATTGTCTTCGAAAGGAGGTAGGAAAAAACATGAAAGGTAAAAAGAGAGACAAAAGAGGTAGAGACAGAGCTCCGTCCCAGGAAGAGAGGCTTAAAAAAGAGAAGTTTCCAAACACCAGGAAACACTGTCATTGGCAAGTCTGTGGTGAGCCTTGGAACGTCAGAGGGACCCATAACTGGGAGGAAAAAGAAATAAATAATTAAAATCCACAGATTACGCACCCAACGGTAACTCCCAGTGGAGAAGCAGTGCAAAAGCCTGCATCCGCCATTAGCAAGCAGAGGCTGAGCAGGGAGGAGCAGGATGCATTGCTTAAAGTAAGGACCTGGCCTGAATGCCCTGAGAGCAACCTGAGAGAGCTAACTGGAGATAGCAAAGCAGACTGTGGGATAGCGACCCCGTGAAAAGGTGAAAAGCCTTAACCTAAAACTCCACCAGTCCCGCTCACAGAACAAAGGACTGAGCAGAGCTAGACGGCTGCGGGCAGCCCATCCCCCCCTGAGACAGGGAAGAGAGGGCAGCCAGAGCCAGAAGGGGGCAATCGCCCCCCCCAGTGAGGCATCTGGTACCAAACTGCAAACAGGCTTCATTGCTAACCAAGCCTTCTTGAGATTCTGGCCAGATGACATCCGCCTTAGAAGGTGCGCCAGTTGTACACCCAGAAAACCCAGCGGCAGGGACTGGGGAGGCGATAAGTCACAGCGAACTCGCTTGCCAAACACCTGGTCACCTGAGCTACCCAGACCGGGGAAGGGCACAAAACGCAGGCCAAACAAGTCTGCACCTTTGTGGAGTACCCAAGTACCTGAACCTGAGCAGCTTAGACCTGGGATGTGCATGCAACCCAGAGCCGGTCTAAGACAGTTCCCAGCAGAGCAACCTAGAGCCTGTGCAGTGCAGACTGGGACAGCACACATGCTGTGAGCAGGGTCAAACCCAGTGTGGCTGAGACACTGCAAGCACTCCCCAGAGACGCCAGAGATATTTGTCTGCAGTGTTCCTCCCTTCCCACAGCACGACTGAACAAGTGAGACTTAAAAAGTGTCCACCCCTGACGCCTAGTGTCAGGGCAGAAATTAGACACTGAAGAGACCAGCAAACAGGCTAAAACAGAGGGAACCACCTTGGAAGTGACAGATGAAGAAGTCTTGAGGCTACTGCAAGAATAAGACTGAAAACCACAGGCAGGAGAACAACAAATAGAACACCATAGAACTCCTGACTCCAGGCAACATTAATAGATAGAAGCTCATCAAACACCTCCATGCCTACACTGAAACCAAGCACCACCCAAGAGTCAACAAGTTCCAGAGCAAGACATACCACATAAATTCTCCAGCAACACAGGAAAATAACCCTGAGCTTCAATATACAGGCTGCCCAATGTCACTCCAAACCCATTGATATCTCATAACTCATTATCGGACACTTCATTGCACTCCAGAGAGAAGAAATCCAGCTCCACCCACCAGAACACTGACACAAGCTTCCCTAAACAGGGAACCTTGACAAGCCACCAATCCAACCTCACCCACAGCAAGGAAACGCCACAATAAAGAGAACTCCACAAACTGCCAGAAAAAGGAAAGGCCATCCCAAACACAACAATATAAGCAAGATGAAGAGGCAGAGAAATACCCAGCAAATAAAGGAACAGGATAAATGCCCACCAAACCAAACAAAAGAGGAAGAGATAGGGAACCTACCTGATAAAGAATTCTGAATAATGATAGTGAAAATGATCCAAAATCTTGAAAACAAACCGGAGTTACAGATAAATAACCTGGAAACAAGGATTAAGAAGATGCAAGAAAGGTTTAATGAGGATCTAGAAGAACTAAAAAAAAAGTGTCAATACACAAAGAATAATGCAATAGATGAGATCAAAAACACTCTGGAGGGAATCAACAGTAGAACAACGGAGGCAGAAGATAGAATAAGTGAGTTAGAAGATAGAATGGTAGGAATAAATGAAACAAAGAGGAAAAAACAAAAACGAATTAAAAGAAATGAGGACAATCTCAGAGACCTCTGGGGCAAAGTTAAACGTTCCAACATCTGAATCATAGGAGCCCCAGAAGAAGAAGACAAGAAGAAAGACCATGAGAGAATACTTGAGGAGATAATAGTTGAAAACTTCCCTAAAATGGGGAAGGAAATAGTCACCCAAGTCCAAGAATCCCAGAGAGTCCCAACAGGATAAACCCAAGGGAAAATACCCCAAGACACATATTAATCAAATTAACAAAGATCAAACACAAAGGACAAATATTAAAAGCAACAAAGGAAAAGCAACAAATAGCACACAAGGGGATCCCCATAAGGATAACAGCTGATCTTTCAATAGAAACTCTTCAGGCCAGGAGGGAATGGCAGGGCATACTTAAAGCGTTGAAAGAAAATAACCTACAACCCAGATTACTGTACCCAGCAAGGATCTCATTCAAATATGAAGGAGAAATGAGAAGCTTTACAGAAAAGCAAAAGCTGAGAGAATTCAGCATCACCAAACCAGCTCCCCAACAAATGCTAAAGGACCTTCTCTAGACAGGAAACACAGAAAGTGTGTATAAACTTGAACCCAAAACAATAAAGAAAATGGCAACGGGATCATACTTATCAATAATTACCTTAAATGTAAATGGGTTGAATGCCCCAACCAAAAGACAAAGATTTGATGAATGGATACAAAAACAAGACCCCTATATATGTTGTCTACAAGAGACCCACCTCAAAACGAGGGACACATACAGATTTAAAGTGAAGGGCTGGAAAGAGATATTCCATGCAAATAGAGACCAAAAAAAAGCAGGAGTAGCAATACTCGTATCAGATAAAATATACTTTAAAACAAAGGCTGTGAAAAGAGACAAAGAAGGACACTACATAATGATCAAAGGATCAATCAAAGAAGAAGATATAAAAATTATAAATATATATGCTCCCAACATAGGAGCACCGCAATGTGTAAGACATATGCTAACAAGTATGAAAGGGGAATTAACAATAACACAATAATAGTGGGAGACTTTAATACCCCACTGACACCTATGGATAGAAAAACTAAACAGAAAATTAACAAGTAAACACAAACGTTAAATGATACAATAGACCAGTTAGACCTAATAGATATCGATAGGACATTTCACCCAAAAACAATGAATTTCACCTTCTTCTCAAGTGCACACAGAACCTTCTCCAGGATAGATCACATCCTGGGCCATAAATCTAGCCTTGGTAAATACAAAAAAATTGAAATCATTCCAAGCATCTTTTCTGACTACAATGCAGTAAGATTAGATCTCAATTACAGGAGAAAAACTATTAAAAATGCCAACATATGGAGGCTGAACAACACGCTAGTGAATAACCAACAAATCATCAGTTCAGTTCAGTCGCTCAGTCATGTCCGACTCTTTGCGACCCCATGAATCACAGCACACCAGGCCTCCCTGTCCATCACCAACTCCTGGAGTTCACTCAAACTCATGTCCATCGAGTCGGTGATGCCATCCAGCCATCTCATTCTCTGTCGTCCCTTTCTCCTCCCGCCCCCAATCCTTCTCAGCATCAGAGTCTTTTCCAGTGAGTCAACTCATCGCATGAGGTGGCCAAATCATACAACAAATCAAAAAAGAAATCAAAATATGCATAAAAATGAATGAAAATGAAAACACAACAACACAAAACCTTTGGACAATGTAAAAGCAGTGCTAAGGGGAAGGTTCATAGCAATACAGGCATACCTCAAGAAACAAGAAAAAAGCCAACTAAATAACCTAACTCTACACCTAAAGCAACTAGAGAAGGAAGAAATGAAGAACCCCAGGGTTAGTAAAAATTAGGGCAGAAATAAATGCAAAAGAAACAAAAGAGACCATAGCAAAAATCAACAAAGCCAAAAGCTGGTTCTTTGAGAGGGTAAATAAAATTGACAAACAACTAGCCAGACTCGTCAAGACACAAAGGGAGAAAAACCAAATCAATAAAATTAGAAATGAAAAGGGAGAGATCACAACAGACAACACAGAAATACAAAAGATCATAAGCGACTACTATCAGCAATTATATGCCAATAAAATGGACAACTTGGAAGAAATGGACAAATTCTTAGAAAAGTACAACTTTACAAAACTGAACCAGGAAGAAATAGAACAGACCCATCACAAGCACAGAAATTGAAACTGTAATCAGAAATCTCCCAGCAAACAAAAGCCCAGGTCCAGACGGCTTCACAGCTGAATTCTACCAAAAATTTAGAGAAGAGCTAACACATATCTTACTCAAACTCTTCCAGAAAGTTGCAGAGGAAGGGAAACTTCCTAACTCATTCTATGAGGCCACCATCACCCGAATACCAAAACCTGACAAAGATGCCACAAAAAAAGAGAACTACAGGCCAATATCACTGATGAACATAGATGCAAAAATCCTTAACAAAATTCTAGCAATCAGAATCCAACAACACAATAAAAGATCATACATCATGACCCAGTGGGCTTTATCCCTGGGATGCAAGGATTCTTCAATATCCGCAAATCAATCAATGTAATACACCACATTATCAAAGGAAAAATAAAAAACATATGATTATCTCAATAGATGCAGAGAAAACCTTTGACAAAATTCAACATCCGTTTATGATAAAAACCCTCCAGAAGGCGGGAATAGAAGGAACATTCTTCAACATAATAAAAGCTATATATGACAAACCCACAGCAAATATTATCCTCAATGGTGAAAAATTGAAAGTGTTTGCCCTAATTCAAGAATAAGACAAGGGTGCCCACTCTCACCACTACTATTCAACATAGTTTTGGAAGTTTTGACCACAGCAATCAGAGTAGAAAAAGACAAAAGGAATCCAAATTGGATATTAAGAAGTAAAACTCTCACTGTTTGCAGATGACATGATCCTCTACACAGAAAACCCTAAAGACTCTACCAGAAAATTACTAGAGCTAATCAATGAATACACTAAAGTTTCAGGATATAAAATCAACACACAGAAATCCCTTGCTTTCCTATACACTAATAATGAGAAAACAGAAAGAGAAATAAAGGAAACAATTCATTTACTGTTGCAACGAAAAGAATAAAATACTTAGGAATATATCTACCTAAAGAAACAAAAGACCTATATATAGAAAACTATAAAACACTGGTGAAAGAAATCAGAGAGGACACTAATAGATGGAGAAATATACTGTGTTCATAGATTGGAAGAATAAATATTGTGAAAATGAATATATTACCCAAAGTAATTTATAGGTTCAATGCAATCCCTATCAAGCTACCAACAGTATTTTTCACAGAGCTAGAACAATTTTTTTCAGAATTCGTATGGAAATACAAAAAGCCTCAAATAGCCAAAGCAATCTTGAGAAAGAAGAATGGAACTGGGAGAATCAATCTGCCGTACTTCAGGCTCTACTACAAAGCCACAGTCATCAAGACAGTATGGTACTGGCATAAAGACAGAAATATAGATCAATGGAACAAAATAGAAAGTCCAGAGATAAATCCATGCACCTATGGACATCTTAACTTTGACAAGGGAGGCAAGAATATTCAATGGAGAAAAGACAGTCTCTTTAACAAGTGGTGCTGGGAAAACTGGTCAGCCACTTGTAATAGAGTGAAACTAGAACACTCCCTAACACCATACACAAAAATAAACTCTAATGAATTAATGATCTAAATGTAAGACCAGAAACTATAAAACTCCTAGAGGAGAACATAGGCAAAACACTCTCAGACTTAAATCACAGCAGGATCCTCCATGACCCACCTCCCAGAATATTGAACATAAAAGCAAAAAAAAAAAAAAAGAAATGGGACCTAATTAAAATTAAAAGCTTCTGCAGAGCAAAGGAAACTATAAGCAAGGTGAAAAGACAGCCTTCAGAATGGGAGAAAATAATAGCAAATGAAGCAACTGGATTAATCTCCAAAATATACAAGCAGCTCCTGCAGCTCAATTCCAGAAAAATAAACGACCCAATCAAAAAATGGGCCAAAGAACTAAACAGACATATCTCCGAAGAAAACATAAAGATGGCTAACAAACACGTGAAAAGATGCTCAACATCACTGATTATCAGAGAAATGCAAATCAAAACCTCAATGAGGTACCATTTCACGCCAGTCGGAATGGCTGCTCTCCAAAAGTCTACAAGCAATAAATGCTGGAAAGGATGTGGAGAAAAGGGAATCCTCTTGCACTGTTGGTGGGAAAGAAAAGTAGTACAGCCACTATGGAGAACAGTGTGGAGATTCCTTAAAAAACTGAAAATAAAACTGCCATACGACGCAGCAATCGCATTCTTGGGCATACACACCGAGGAAACCAGAATTGAAAGAGACACATGTACTCCAATGTTCATCGCATCACTGTTTAGAATAGCCAGGACATGAAAGCAACCTAGATGTCCATCTGCAGACGAATGGATAAGAAAGCTGTGGTACATAGACACAATGGAGTATTACTCAGCCATTAAAAGAATACATTTGAATCAGTTCTAATGAGGTGGATGAAACTGGAGCCTATTATACAGAGTGAAGTAAGCCAGAAAGAAAAACACCAATACAGTATACTAACGCATATGTATGGAATTTAGAAAGATGGTAATGATAACCCTGTATATGAGACAGTAAAAGAGACACAGATGTATCGAACAGTCTTTTGTACTCTGTGGGAGAGGGAGAGGGTGGGATGATTTGGGAGAATGGCATGGAAACATGTATATTGTCATATGTGAAACAAATCACCAGTCCAGGTTCAATTCATGATACGGGATGCTCGTGGCTGGTGCACTGGGATGAACCAGAGGGGTGGGATGGGGAGGGAGGTGGGAGGGGGATTCAAAATAGGGAACACATGTACACCTGGGACAGATTCATGTTAATGTAGGCAAAACCAATACAATACTGTAAAGTAATTAGACTCCAATTAAAATAAATAAATTAAAAAGAAAACAGTGTATTCTATGAAATAGTGCCTTTATAAGCCTCATTTTCCATGGTCAAAATAGGACTCAGTGGGATTTAATGTTTTACTCAAAAGTATAAACCAAGTATGGGTGGAGGCTGATTGGAATCCCTCAGTTCTGGAACTCTGGTGCAGTGATTCAATCTGAGAATATTTAGTTCTTGCAATTGTTTTGCAGTATCTGAAAGGATGCTACTAATAATCTATAAACCATGGTACATTAGCAGCATTAGTTGGAGAAGACTCTTGAGAGTCCCTTGGACTGCAAGGAGGTACAACCACTCCATCCTAATGGAAGTCAGTCCTGAATATTCATTGGGAGGACTGATGCTGAAACTGAAACTCCAATACTTTGACCACATTATGCGAAGAATTGACTCATTGGAAAAGATACTGATGATGCGAAAGACTGAAGGCAGGAGAAGAAGGGAACAACAGAGGATGAGATGGTTGGATGACATCACCAACTCGATGGACATGAGTTTGAGTAAGCTCCAGGAGTTGGTGATGGACATGTAAGCCCTGCGTGATGGAATCCATGGGGTCACAAAGTGTCGGACACGACTGAGTGACAGAACTGAACTGAACAACACCCAATATAAACAATTATCCTGTTCCAAATCAACAGTAAGATGGTGAGAATGCCTATTCTAGATCAGAATATTTCTAAATTCACTGTACATACAAATCACCAAGGTTTCTAGTTAAATGCAAATTCTGATTCACCAGGTCTCTTGTCGACCCAGGGACCCTGTTTCTGACAAGCTCCCAGGTGTTGTTGATGCTGCAGGTCCAAATCTGTGAATCATGATTTGATAGCAAGAAAGTGGTTCTCTGTTGGAGTCAGGTATACACAGTTTGGGGCTTCCCTAGTGGCTCAGACAGTAAAGAATCTTCCTTCAATGCTGGAGACTTGGGTTCAATCCCTGGGTCGGGAAGATCCCCTGCAAGAGGACATGGAAACCCACTCCAGTATTCTTGTCTGGAGAATTTCATGGACAGAGGAGACTGGTGGGCTACAGTTCATGGGGTCACAAAGAATCGGACATGACTGAGTCACTAACAATTTCACTTTCATTATTTAGTTCAATCTTCACCAAAAATATTTTATATATATAATTTTGAAAAAGTTTTTCACATGCTTTATAGGTGATTACACAAAAAGTATCATTTTAAACACAGCAACCAATCCTTTACCCTAATGAGAATAGGATGCTTTCCCAAGAATACCAAAATCCAAATTTTAGTGAATAGGTATAAGGCATGAAAGTGAAATATTCTGCTTAGTAATACAAGGTGTAGTTTTAATTTTCTACCTATTGACTTTTTCCCCTGACTCAAAGGTCATATTAAGTGAATGTATTCAGATGTGTTCTTCTGTGTAACTCCACTTGGAAATCTGTAGTTGACTAACACTTGCCAGTAACTAAGGTAGGTACTGTGGACACCTATAAATAAGAGAACAGGATCCTAAAGAGAAGAATAAAGCTGAATAACCACCTCTAAAGCAAAGTCTAGGTTAAAATCTCCATTGTCAAGAAGAGCAATTAAGGAAATAATTTACATAAGCAAATAAGGCAATAATTAAGGAATGGTGTATGCAAAATGAAAACTATAGTCAGTTTTCCTCTGAAATAAAATTACATAAAATACCTTGGCTAGTAAGTGTAGCTTTTTTCCCCACTGTGGTACTATTACTTATAACAATTCTTTCAATAACACAAGAGAAAAATATTTGGGATGATATGTACCATTTGAGAAGAAATAATTCTTAAGAAATACATACATGTTATCCCATGAAAAAATGGGAATTGTAAATATTGTGAATCAAGTTTGGGAAAATTTTTGAGAAATTTAAAAATGGACAAAGGGGGAAATTGTTTATAAATCAGACAGAGAAAGAACTTATAAATGTGAGTTACTTCACTGCTATGAAGAATTTGAATCAAAGAAATGAAAATTTCAGGGACTAGAGGGAGTGAGCAATTTCTACTTCTACACTCTGATCAAAAAGTATCAAATTCTGGCTCAAATGCTTTGCATCCTGCAAGAGTGGGAACTTCTTTAATCCTATGACTGTTGGTCCTTTTATACCTGCCACTCGAAAGAATATTTTCAGAGCCTTCTTTATGTCTTTTTACCTTAGACTGCAGATCTGAAGGGGTTCAGCATGGGTGTGAACACAGTGAACATCATTGAGGCAGTTGCACTAGACTCTGAGCAGAAGGGTTTTTGGAGTAGCAAGGCTGAGTTCCATGCAAAGCTCATAACGAAGAGGTGAGAGGCACAGGTGAAAAGCACTTTATACTTCTCCCAAGTTGATGGCATTACACGGATAGAAGAAATTTTCTTAGAATATGGATAAAGGATCCCAGGCAAGAGACCACCACTCAGGAATATTACAGTTTCAAAATACATCACCATGTCACTAAGAAAGGTGTCACAATTGGCAAGTTGGACATCCTGTTTGATTTCACAGGAAAAGTGGAGGATTTCCAAAGTTGTACAGAAGGACAGTTATGACCCTATTCATCTTTGTAGCCAGGAATACAGGACACTCATGAATCAAACACCAGAACCAGCAGTCCACAGAGCAGAAGGTTCAGGGTTATAGAATAGTGCAGGGGTTGACAGATGGCTATGAAGTGGTCATAGGCCTTTGTGGTCAGGAAAATGTTGTCCAAATCTACAAAGAGTGGGTGAATGTATAGTCACAGGTTATGATTTTGCCTTCTTTGGGATGGCGGTTAAGGTGAAACGGATCTAAGAAGAACAAATTGAAGAATAATTACATGTGTGTGCAGCAGTAGGAGTCAGAGATGGTGGCCAGGATGATGAGCAGTTTTTGTTTTTTAATATATTTGGCTGCACAGAGTCGTAGTTGTGGTGTATGAGATTTCCACTGCAACATGTGAGATTTTTAGCTGTGACCTGTGGGATCTAATTTCCCGATCAGGAATCCAACCTTGAGCCCCTGCATTGGGAGTGCAGAGTCTTAGCCACTGGACCATCAGGAAACTCTCAAGATAAGCAGGTTTTCAAACACAGTGATCAGGTGCATGAACAGGAAACTCAAACATGAGGGACTGCAGTTTTGATTCCTCTGATATTCGAGAGGAAGAAATTGTGAATTTGGGTATTATTTTCCGGTCCCATATGGTCCTTACCAATGTTTGTTGATTTTTGTCTCTTTAACAATAGCCGTTCTGACCAGTGGGAAATGTATCTCACTGTGGTTTTGATTTCCAGTTCTCTGAAGATATCAAACCTCTTTTTATGATCCTGTTGACCATCTGCATGTATTCCTTGGGGAAAAATAAAGTCTATTGAAAGTGCTTTACCTGTCTTTAATTTGGTTGTTTATGTTTTTAATTAAGTTGACTGAATTCTTTTTTTGAATAACAGTCCCTTATCAGATGCATAATGTGCAAATACCTTTTCCCACCAGTAAGTTTCCTTTTAGATTTGTTGCTGGTTTCCTTCACAGCAGAGCTTTTTTTGTTTGATATAGTTCTGTTTATTTTTACTTTTATATTTCTTGACTGGGGAAATATACACCCCCCAAACTGAAGTTAAGGTGTTCAGTTCAGTTCAATCGCACAGTCATGACTGACTCTTTGCGACCCCATGAACTACAGCACGCCAGGCCTCCCTGTCCATCACCAACTCCCGGAGCTCACTCAAACTCATGTCCATCGAGTCAGTGATGCCATCCAGCCACCTCATTCTCTGTCGTTCCCGTCTCCTCCCATCCCCAACCTTTCCCAGCATCAGAGTCTTTTCCAGTGAGTCAACTCGTCGCATGAGGTGGCCAAAGTGTTGGAGTTTCAGCTTTAGCATCAGTCCTTCCAATGAACACCCAGGATTGATCTCCTTTAGAATGGACTGGTTGGATCTCCTTGCAGTCCAAGGGACTCTCAACAGTCTTCTCCAGCACCACAGTCCAAAAGTATCAATTCTTTGGCGATCAGCTTTCTTCACAGTCCAACTCTCACATCCGTGCATGACCACTGGAAAAACCATAGCCTTGACTAGATGGACCTTTGTTGGCAAAGTAATGTCTCTGCTTTTTAATATGCTATCTAGTTTGGTCATAACTTTCCTTCCAAGGAGTAAGAGTCTTTTAATTTCATGGCTGCAATTAGCACCCGCAGTGATTTTCGAGACCAAAAAAACAAAGCTGCCTATGTTTTATTCTATGATTTTTAATGTTTCAGACCTCACATTTAAGTCTTTAACCTATGTTGAGTTTATCTTTGTAGGTAATGTGATAGAGTGGTTCAGTTGTATTCTTTTTCCTAAGTTGTCCAGTTCAAAAAATATTCTTCTTCATTTTGTGATTGTTACCAATAAAGTAGCTAAAGTTATTTTTATTGCTTTTTCCTTTAAGCATTGTACTGTAATTGTTAACAACCTTGTCTGATACATCGTTTCAATTTTCTGATTCTATCTATCACCTTATTCAGTCTTCAGGTACTTTTGTTTTTTTCATTTTAAATAGAAGAGAGCCTTTCAATATTGCTTATAAAATAGTTCTGGGTGTTTAACTCCCACAGCTTTTCTTTATCTGTGAGATAACGTTTCTTTCTTTCATATCTAAAGGATAACTTTTCTGGATAGAGTATTTTGGTTGACAGTTTTTGTATAACAATATATTAAGTATGATATTTCATTGATCTGATGAGAAATTTGCTCATAGCCTAATGATGATTCTTTTGTAGGTTACTTTTTTCTGGCTGTCTGTAACATTCTTTCTTTGGCATCATCTTTGCTGGGGGAATCCTGAAAATGGTGGGCTCTATTGCCACACCCAGGGTGACCAAGGTTCAGGGCTACACCATCTGTACTACCTGGCTCTCTGTGGCTCTAGATGTTGCTGAAGCCAGGAGCTCAGGGTCATGTGTACCACCTCCATTGATGCTACCAGGTCCCTCTGGGGCAATGGGCTCAGCTGCCTCAGCTGTGTGGCTGAGACCAGGATCACTGTCTCTGTTTTCCTCCCAGTTCCATCTCCTCTAGGTGAAAAATCCATTCACCTTCAGATGTACAACAATGTGTATCTCTGGTGCCCTGGCATATTGGGTAGAAAAACTTTGTTTAGTTATGGATGTTTTACTAGTTGTAGATTGAACAGGTGAGACACAGGGAGCTCTTCTGCCACCATGATGCTGACATCACCAATGATAAACTATTTTTCCCACAGGTTGCAAGATTAAAATACATACATAAATGGAGTAGACTAGCATATATTAATGAAGAAAGAATTGTCACATGGCTTCATACAGCCTCCTGGATGAGCTTTTGTAGAGTTGTAACGTATAAATTACAAGTGCACGTAGACTTGTGAGGAGCCCAGAAGAGATAAGAACAACTCAATATTAAATCTCACTTGATAATAAAGGCATTACATTCAAACATTTACTATTAGGGTGACTGGTTATGCAGCAATAACTAGTAAAATATAAAATTGTACAGAATTGAGGGTGATTATTATAATTTTCTCATTCTATGCATTTATTCTGATATTTAAAGATAACATTCAACATTACTGCCTTTGAATTTTATTACCAGAAAATGGTGTTAAAAAGTATTCCATTGCAGCTTCCTCCCTGTTAAGCAGTCGATTGGCAGACATGTTCGGTTGCACAAATTGTGACCCTGAATCACATGACTTGATAGGCAGTCAAGCTCTCTAGTGAGTCACCCTTGATCGTGAGATACACATACATATTCTTATATAAAGAGTTGATTCTTGAGCAATGCAGGAGTTGGGGCAATGACACCTTGTGCAGTTGAAAATCTGCCTATAACATTGCAATCAATGCTCCTTATCCACAGTTCCATACTCTATGATTCAATCAACCCTCTTATAAAATTATATAAATTGCATTAGATTTCACTTGTACTTTTTTTATATGAGTAATTCATCTCATGACTATTCTTTCAGGAAAACAAGGAAAAAATTACTTGGGATGATAGACGTCATTTAAGAAGAAATTCCTCCTCAAATTACTCCACAAAAAATGAGAATGTTCAAATATTTCATATCCAAAGTTTGGAGAATTTTGAAATAGAAAAAAGCAAAACTTTTTAAAATGCCTTTATAATAGACAGAGGACAAAGCTTAATAAAGTGAGTCACTGCATTTGTATAGAAAGCTTGATTTAAAACAAAATGGAAATTCCAAGAAACAAAGAGGAGTGAATTTTATTACACAATGGACAAAGAATCACAACTTCTGGTTACAGGACTATTTTCTGTGAAATCAAGGGCACTTCATCACCCCCAGGGCAATTGACTGTTTTGTGACTGCCATCCCATTGAATCTCTTCAGAGTTCTCTTTATGTCTTTCTTGCTCAGAAAGCAGATAAAGGGGCTCAGCATGGGTGTGGTTGTGATGAACAAATAAATGATGAAGAAAAAAAGTGACAAACTTTAGTTTCATATTTGACTGTCTAATGAAATTGTGGAAATGGCTTTGGTTGCCAAGTTGGTACTTTTGCCAAGAGAAATAGTACAACTCATGATTTTTCTTTCAGTAAAGTGAAAAACAAATTGTTTAATATAAAACATTTCACTTCAGAAGAAATTATTCCCAAGGAATGCATGAAGAGTCATGACGTAAATGGGAATCTCCATATATTCCACTTAAGGTTGCAAATCAATTTGTGGAAGTAGAAAAATGACAAAGGAAAAAAAGATAGCAAATAGCACAAAGGTTAGTCAAGAGAGCTAGTTAACATGTGTCAAGAAGTTGAAATCAAATAAATGGAAATATCAGGCAGTAAACTGAAGGAGCAAGTGCTCTTTTCACAATCTAATCAAAAATCACAATTTTAGCCTCTAAGGCATTTCATCTTGTAAAAATCAACACTTCCACCTCGAGACAATTGGTTCTAATATAGTTGCTATCCTAAAGAATTTTCTCAGAGCCCTCTTTATGTCTCTATTCCTCAGACTGTAGATGAAGGGGTTCAGCATGGGTGTGACCACAGTGTACATCACTGAGGCTGTTGCACTTGACTGTGACTTGTGGGTAACAACAGGGGTAAAATACACTCCTAAGACTGAACAATAAAATAAGGAGACAACTGAGAGGTGGGATGCACAGGTGGAAAATGCTCTATACTTCCCCTGAGCTGATGAGATTCTTCGTATGGAGGAAACTATCCTAGAGTATGAGTAACATATTGCAGTGAATGGACCACCACCTAACAGCCCAACTGCAAAGTACATCATGGTTTTATTTAGAAAGGTGTCAGAACAGGCAAGTTGGATCACCTCTTTGAATTCACAGAAGAAGTGGGGGATTTCCATGACTGTACAGAAAGACAGGCGCAGGGCCAGTAAAGTTTGTAATGAGGAATTCAGGGCACCTATCATCCAGGACACCAGAACCAGCAGTGCACACAGCTGGGCATTCATGATGACTGTGTAGTGCAGGGGGTGACAGATAGCAACATACCGGTCATAGGACATGACGGTCAGGAGAAAATCATCCAACTGTACAAACAGTAGGAAAAAATATATCTGAGTGAAGCAGTCTTCATAGGAAATGACTTTGCTTTGTATTTGTATATTCAGCAGCATCTTTGGGATGGTGGTGGAGGTGAAACAGATGTCTACAAAGGACAGGTTGGAGAGGAAGAAGTACATGGGGGTGTGGAGGTGGGAGTCTGAGCTGACGGCCAGGATGATGAGCAGGTTTCCAAACACAGTGATCAGGTACATGGAGAGGAAAAGCCCAAATATGATGGGCTGCAGTGCTGGTTCCTCTGAAAATCCCAGAAGAATAAATTCTGAAATTTGTGTTTTGTTGCCTGGTACCATATTTTCGTGGTCACTATTAGGAAACAAAAAAAGAACATGATTAATGTTCACACATGTGGGCATTAATATAGTGAAAAACTGTAAATTACACATTTCTGTAGTATTCAAGGTATCTTTTTTGACATCTGTGGTTAGAAATTCCTGTTTCACACTCAGACTTTTGACCAACAGCTCATGTATTACCCAGTTGAAATGTAAAATTCTTCCACACATTTGAGGAATTTATGTTGAATACTGACTATCTTCTGGGGTGAATGTATAGGATGCTAAGAACAAAACTCCCTACAGTCCAATAGTGAATAAAAATATAAATTAACAAATACAAAAACACATTGCCATGTCTTATAGTGAAAGATGCTATGGAAAAAACTCACTCTATAAAATAGAGTAAATGGAAAAACAAACCAGGTATAAGATAGGGGCTTCCCTCATAGCTCAATTGGTAAAGATTCAGCCTGCAATGCAAGAGACCTGGGTTTGATCCCCGGGTCAGGAAGATCCCCTGGAGAAGGAAATGACAACCCACTCCAGTATTCTTGCTTAGAGAATCCCATGGACAGAGGAGCCTGACGGGTCCTCTGGGGTTGCAAGATCATGGAGTCACAAGAGTCAGACACTACTTAGTTACTTTGATGTATAAGATAGAGTGGAGGTGTTATGCTTTACTGGGAGCTCAGGGAGACCTCAAACAAGGAGAAATTTGAACAGAGACATGATGGAAGACAAAGCGAGATATTATGTTATCTGGGAGATGAGAATACCCTGTTGGGGAAAGAGTCAGTGCGAAGCCACTGAGGGTGGGACTTGTTTCAAATAGTCAAGGCTCAAAAGGAAGCCAAAGTGTCCAGGGGATTGAGCAAGGGGAGTAAGGGAGATGACAAAGGATGCTGATGATGTCCCTGCTGCTGCCAAAACTGCAAGGCACAAACAGTCCCTCATGCATGAGTCCTTCCTTTCACATTTTTTTTTCAATTCAAAGTGACTCCTTTGAATAGAAACAGAGTCCCTCCTTGTTTTCATCTTCTGGGTAACACTGTTGTGTCTGTCTTTTACAGGTCACATTTTGGAGTAGATAAACTTAGTACCACTGCCCAGAGAACTGCTCATTCCCCACAACACACTCTCACACAAATGCAGCACTTGACTACTTACTGGGCTTATTACTCCCTGTGTGTCCATGCTAAGTTGCCTCAGTCCTGTCTGAGTCTTTGTGACTCTACCATAGCCCAAGGCTCCTCCATCCGTGGGATTTCCCAGGCAAGAATAATGGAGTGGGTTGCCATTTCCTTCTCCAAGGGATCTTCCTAATTCAGGGATTGAACCCGAGGCTCCTGCATTGCAGGCAGATTATTTACCATTAAGCCACCAGGGAAGCCCCATCACTCCCTAGTTCTCAACTCCAGCCACAATGATTAGGAAAGGAATAATACAAAGCAAGTTGTCAATATCAAAACATCTTTACCTTAGAGAATGTAGAAACAGTACCTACATTCTAGTTGGTGAGCCTCCCGTGCGGCTTCATTTTAATGTGCCCATTTTGTGTTCTGTATTAAAAAATAAATTTAAAAATCAGTTCAAAATATGACAAAGAAGAAAAGGACATGGGGAGGAAAACAAGGGTCACCAATGGGTCATATCTTTTCCTGGTCGCCTTATTTTAGAGCACATGTCTTGGATTATGTATACCTCAGTTTTGCAGGCACTTCATCTTCTAGGACAAGTCTAATGACCTCAGTGATATGTATCATGGTCAACCCCATGCTGAATACCTTCATCTACAAATCAAGATCTAATCAGCTCAGTTGGCCCCTGAGAGACTGTGAAGACAAAGCTTCCTTAGTAGTGGCAACATTCCAACCCAAGTTTTATCCCCTCGATGCCCAGAATACCTCCTGAAGCAGCCTACAGCAATTTATCAAAAGAAAAATGAGTCCTTATCTTTATGCTATCAAAACATGTTTTATAGTATTTTGTAATGTAAAAGCTTTTTTTTTTTTTGTTAAAATGGCAGTCAAAGAAGGAAAAAAGAAACATCCTACTGGCTGAACATTGCACTAGAAAACTGACAACAATTGATTATTGTTTGAAAATGATTAAAAATTATTAGAAACCATTGTTATGTTAGAAATACTGGCAACATAAAATATACAAAATTCAACAATAAATCAAGTTTTAAAACATATTGGTAAAAGAACTGTAGCCCACCTAGCTCCTCTGTCCATGGAATTCTCCAGACAAGGATACTGGAGAAGGTTGCCATTCCCTTCTCCAGGAAAGACTTTTTTACATGATCTTCAATACAAAAAAAACTGAATCAGAAAACCAGAATCTGAACTGCAGATCTAACGCATGTTAGCTGTATGAACTTAAGTAAGACTATAGATCCAGTCTAAACATTAATATCCTTACTCAGTGGGAATAGTGGTGTCCATCCTTCTACTTCGGTAGGCAAATGTATGTAAAAAGCTTAGCATAGTTCTTTCATGTTATTAAGTGAATGATTATCATTGGTGGTGAGATTTAACTGATTATTTTTCTTCTGTCTCACAAATTTCTCCATTGCTTTCCCACTTATTCCTAAAGAAGTCTTACAAGTTAAAGCTCAGTAGCATACCTGTTTTCATATTAAATCCATATTTTTTCATGTGAATATCCAACATGAGAGAATATGCTGTGAAATCTATGTCTCTGTTGCAAGATAGTATCTACTTCCATGGGAACATATCTTTCTAACTAAAGCAGAACGTGCTTTAATGCATCACATCTTTAAAAAATGTCTTTAGTTCACTGCACATGCCTCTAAATCTACTTTTCTTACTCCGGTTATCTAGGAAACTCCTTCAATATCCTCTAATTTTACTGAAACCACTTTATGCTCCTACTTCCTTTCTCACTCTCATCCAACTGGACTTCCATTCCCATCACTTAATCAGCAACAAGGATGCATGTTGCTGAGTCCATCAGACATTAGTCTTTTTAACATATTAAAAAATGAACTATAAATTAATTAGCCAACTTACGAAGCAAGCATGGCAAATATCTCAAGTCTGTACTAGACTTACTAGGCTCTCAAGTGATTTCAAATAAAAGTTTTCCACTTCCATTCTCTCTGAATCTTTCCTGAACTACCTATTAAACTCATAGACTCACCTAGATGGGGTCTATGAGAGGAAAATCTGTGTGGATATCCAAATTCCTTCCTGGATGGTTGATAATGAAAACTGAAGCTCTATCACCAGGAAAGTACCTGAGCCAGAATTTTTACTCCAAAGCATCAACCATGTCCTGTGCAGCTCAGGATTCTACATCTACAGGGACTGTAACAGAGGAGATGTTTACAGCTCCCTATGTCTGCTCATTAGGCACTGTTTCCTTTGTTACTCCGATCTCAGAGCACATCACTCCCCTGTGGGACACTAGAAACAGAATAAAATTTTCCTGCTGAAACTCTGTTCCCAGGAGACAAGGTTGGATATCAGTTGAATCTAGTTTGTATTACTTCTTATGAATTCTCCAGCCTTCCAGAGGTCTAACCTCCTTGCACTTTATCCTAACCTTCAGTTAGCATTTTCTAATCTGAAAAGGAGGAACCTATTTTGACTAGTTTCCATGGACTTCTAAATTATTTTCTTATTCCAAGTGTCAAGCGAGTGTATGCTCCTCGGTTCTGTCTCGTCACTACAAAGATTTGGAGTGACGGACATTAAAGCCCTTTGCGTGTCACAGCTCTCAGATCTTGGACAGGCCATGTTATAGCTCTAAGGTCTCAAACAGACCATGTTATAGCTCTTAGACAAATCAGTGTTACAGCTCCATGTTACATCTCTATTTTATTTAGAAAATAGCAGGAAAATCCATCCTCGAGGCATGAGGGCATGTCGACCTAAAGACGCAAAGAGAAGAGTGCCCCAGCGCGTGGGAGAGAGAGAGAGACCCCCGGCCCTTTGGCTCCTCTTTTTATATGCTTTTTGCTCCCCCCTGGCCTGCCTTATGTAAATTGGGCTAGCCAGAAGCACTGTTTGTTCTACCTGAGGTCCTCACTCCCGTCCTCAGACCTTCCTTTGTTCTATTTTCGCAGGGTTTTCCCTTCCTTGTCTTTTAGCCACCGCCATTCTGGACTCTTGTTTCCTATTCTAACTAACACAAGGATCAATAGCTTCTGACATATCCAGGATATTGGTAATCCCTCTAAAACAAAAGAGTTGTATTGTTTGCTGCAAAACCATATATAATCTTTGGCTTCATGTGACGTTTGACAAATCAGGAGATTTAACTATAATTTAGAGCAATTATTTACTCCTCTTTAAAATAATTTGTTACATGACATATTTAGATATATATTTAAAATCACCCAGAGAATTGTTGTTGATGTTCAGCCACTAAATTGTGTCCAACTCTGTGATCCCATGGACTGCAGCCCACCAAGCTCCTCTGCCCTTCATTATCACTGGAGATTGCTCAAATTCATGTGCATTGAGTCAGTGATGCTATCTAACCATTTCATCCTCTGCTGCCCCCTTCTCCTCCTCCCCTCAATCTTTCCCAGCATCAGGGTCTTTTCCAATGAGTCAGTTCTTCTCATCAGCTGGCCAAAGCATTGGATTTTCAGCTCTGGCATCAGTCTTTCCAATGTATATTCAAGGTTGATTTCCTTTAGGATAGATTGGATTTATCTCCTTACTGTCTAAGGGACTCTCAAGAACCTTCTCCAGCACCACAGTTCAGAATATATCATTTTTTCAAAACATTTGTTTTTTAATTGAAGGATAATTGCTTTACAGAATTTTGTCTTTTTCTGCCAAACATCAACATGAATCAGCCATAAGTATACATATATCCCCTCCCTCTGGAAACTCCCTCCCATCTCCACCCCATACCACCCCACTAGGCTGTTACAGAACCCTTATCACCCAAAACATGTGGCTTCCTGTCAATCTGAAGGTTCTAGCTTTCCCTTGTCTGCCTATGCTCCTCGCTGTTTATGTGACACATGGGATTTCCTGCCACCTGACCCTGCCCTGATTTCTCTGTTCATCCTTAGCCACTTGCCTGCTGCCGCACACTGACACAGGGAGCAGCTGTTTGGGAACAGATGTCTCAATGGTAAAGAACCTGCCTGCCAGTGCAGAAGATGCAAGAGACTTGAGTTCCATCAGAAAAATTGGGTCAGAAAAATTCCTAGGAGTAGCAAAGAGCAACTGTAAAATGAAAACATCTCCTGCCATATCAATAAACAAGAAATGTCACAGCCATCAGTTATCTCTGGCCTTCAAATGTTGAATGGGGGTGGGGGGGGGTTCCTAAAACTGCAATCCAGCAGATGCTGCCCATAACGCCCCCCCCCCCCAGTGGGGGAATGCAAAAAACAGCCATTTGCCACATTTTTCCCTCCTTAAGAAGAACAAGGAAACAGGTTTGGCCCAGGATAGCCAAGATACATATGAAAGGAATGAATTCAGTGAGGCCAAAGGCTTACATCTTCCCATACAGAGAATGCTAAATTCCTTAATTTGATATCTGACCTTGATGTTCAGCCTGCCTGCTCCCTTTGTTGCAGAAGTGTATAGCCTGACTCCCCCTCCTTTCTCCTTGGAGCAGTTTTCTCGGAGCCACTGAGATGCTGTCTCTGGGGCTGGGGACAGTCCCACCAAATAAAGTAACTCTCTACTTTCAGGTTGTGACTGTAGTTTTTAGTCAGCACAACCCATTCTAGTATTCTTTCCTGGAAAATTCCATGGACAGAGGAGACTGGTGGGCTACAGTTCATGTGGTCACAAACAGCTGGACACAACTGAGCAAACACACACACACACACACACAAGTGAAACCCACTAACAGTATAGGAGCTGTATTTTGATATTCTTTCTATTTTGCAGTTTTATCTCTGGTTTACTTACTCCCTTTGTCTGGATCTGCACTCTAAATCAGGATTCAGAACACGGTTACCACAGAACAAATTGTAGTCACAGCTTGTTTCAGTAAAACGTTTTTATTGGAACATAGCATAGTGGATTAAATGGTGGGCCCTCAAAAGATATGTCTACATCCTAACCCCTCATACCTGTGAATGTGACCTTATTTGGTGGGGAAAAAAAAAAAAAAAAACGTCTCTTACAGATATAATTGAGGACTTCTACTGAGATCAACTTAGATTATCCAGGTGGACCCAAAATCCAATGACAAATGTATTTGTAAGAGATACAGAGAGGAGATACACAGGTTTGAGAAGAAATTGTAAAACTTGGGTATCCTTTCCTGGTCCAATGTGGTCCTCACCAACATGTGTTGATTTTTTTCTCTTTGATAATAGCCATTCTATCCATCCCTGGAAGAAGAAATGGCATTTTCCAGTATTCTTGCCTGGAAAATCCCATGGAAAGAGAAGCCTGGTGAGCTACACAGTCCCAAAGGGTGCAAAGAAATGGACACGAGTGAGCAACTAAGCACAGCACAACATTCTAACCATGGGAAGTGGCTGTGGTGTCCATTTCTTTGGTGATTAATGATGCTGGGCCTCTTTTCACGTGCCTGTTGACGAATCTGACGCCTTCCTTGGAAAACTGTCCATTGAGGGTCCCCTGCTTATTTTTTAATATGGTTGCTTTTTGGTATTGAGTTGGTTGAATTCTTTGTATTTTTTGATTAAAAAAAAAAAACTCTTCATTGGGCATATAATTTGCAAATACCTTTCCCCATAAGAAGGTTGCCATTCAATTTTGTTGGTGGTTTCCTTCACTTTTTCAAAGCTTTTTAGTCTGATGTAACTCCCTTTGCTTGCTTTTAATTTTTTATTGACTGAAGAGATATATCCACAAATGTATTTCTAATTTTTATGTCAAAGAGGTACAGCCTATGTTTTGTTCTATGATTTTTAATGTTTAAGGTCTCAAATCTAAATTTTCAATCTGTATTGAGTTTATTTTTGTATAATAGCATAGTAGTGCAAATCCATTTCCTTCTTCTGTACCAAGTTGTACTAGAAAATATTCATTTTCATATTGTGACTCAGCTACCAAACTGAAGGAGTTATAGTTATTTAATGCTTTTTTACCTCTAAAACTTACATCGTAATTTTAAACAACTCATTTTGATATAGAGTTGCAATTTTTCTGATTCTGTCACCTTAGGCATAGTTTTGTGTCGTCATGCCTTTTCATTCAAGGTAAAAGAGAACATTTCAGTATTTCTTATAAGGCATTCTAGTGATGCTAAACTCCCAGCTTTAGTTCGTCTGCGAAAGCCTTTATTTCGCTTTCATATCTGAAAGATAGAGGCTTCCCCGATAGCTCAGCAGTAAAGAATCGGCTTGCAATACAGAATACTCGGGACACAAGGGTTTTATCCCTGGGTCAGGAAGATACCCTGGAGGAGGAAATGGCAACCCACTCCAGTATTCTTGCCTGGGATATCCCAAGGACAGAGGAGTCTGGTGGGCTACAGTCCTGTCCGTGGGGTTGCAAAGAGTCAGACAACAGCTGAACACACATACACACACACACACACACACACGCACAGGTTAACTTTGCTGAATAGAATATTCCTGGCTGACAGTTATTATCTTTCAATATTTTGAGAAAGTCATTCCATTCTCTCTCGTCCTGTAGAGTTTCTCCCACGAAATCTGTTGATACCCTAGTAAAGGTACCTTTGTAGGTTACATTTAATTTTCTTTCTTTGCCATTGACTTTCGACAGCTTTCGTATGTCTGTCCTGGAGTAGGTCTTTTGCAATGAGACATTTAGGTGTCCTGTTATGATAGCTTTGTGGACTTGTACATATAGTTCCTTCCCCAGGCTTGGAAAATTCTCTCTACAAATAATCTCTGTTTCTCTCCCTTTTTATTCTTTTTCTTCTGGGATAAAGTGAAAGTGAAGTCGCTCAGTCGTGTCTGACTCTTTGCGACCCTGTGGACTGTAGCTCACCAGGCTCCTCCATCCATGCAATTTTCTAGACACCTGGAGTGGGTTGCCATTTCCTTCTCCAGGGGATCTTCCCTACCCAGGGATCGAGCCCAGGTATCCCACCTTGAAGGCAGACGCTTTACCGTCTAAGCCACTGGGGAAGTCATTATCTTTCTTACCTCTTCTGATGGAGTCAGATGTTTCTCACAGAATATCTTCATTTAAAAGTCTTAGTTCTGTCATCACGTCTTCTGAATCACTCTACCTTTCAGCTCTCTTACTCACAGACATAACGCATCCTTTACTGCCAGTGTTTTCTAATGCATCCTTTGTCTCATTTATTGAGTTGTTCAGCTCCAGAATTTCTGCTTGGTCATGTCTAAGAGTTTTCATCTTTTTGGATAGTGTTCCTTATGTTCATTATTACTTTTATCCCTGAGCTTGTTAAAGTGCCTTTATCAGTTTGATTATAACTTGTTGAGTGTCTTTCAGTTACTGCTTTGAATTTTCTATTTAATCACAATTTTCCATGATGTTAATATTAGTTCATGGAAAATTGTTATTTCCCTTTTGTGAGTCCGTGTTTCTGTGGTTTTCATGATGCTCACTAGATTGCTCTTCTGCCAGTGCATTTGAAACAACAAACACCTGTTTTATTTGGGTGAACCTTTGTTTATTTTGATTCTAAAAATTCAGATTGCTAACTAGAGGCCCTTCTTTGTTTTTCAGTTAAGCTCTGTTGAACAAGGTTTTAGTTTCTTCTATATGACCTACAACTGCTTATAATTGAGAAACTGCAGTGCCTGCCCTTCAATGTTCCTACCAGATGTTTTGTATGGTGCCTTGTAGTCACTGCTGATGCCTCCAGGTTCACTGATGGCTCCAGGTTCACTGGTGCCTTGGTGCTGTCAGTGTCCTTACTGTGGTTGGCATCTCTGCTGTGAGAATCAGGACAATGGGTACTTTTCATCATTGAGGGTCACCTGGTTCGAGGTCCCCACCACAACCCCACCACCATCTTTCTGTGGTTGTAGATGATGCTGCATCTGGAAGTCCAGGGTCAAGTGTGCCACCTCACTGGTGTCTGGGTCCATGGGCTCAGCTGCCTCAACCATAGCACTGGGACCAGGGGTGCTGACTCTACCGTTGCTATGGTTCTACTTCCCCTGCATGTTCTAATCAGCCTACCTTCATGTGTACATATATGTGAATCTCTGGAGCTCTGGTGTGTTGGGAAGAGGTAACTTTCTTCAAGTATAGATGTTTTACTAGTAGTATATTGAAGGGGAGAGACAAAGGGTGTATCTTATGTTATCATGATGCTGACATAGTATGATAAACTCATTTTTCCATGAACACTAACATAACAGGCACTCGTAATGGAGAAAACTATCATTTACCAGTGAAGAAAGAAGTACACTATGAAAAAAACCTTTAGAATTACAACATAGAGAAAGACAGATGAATATAGATTCCATGAGGAGCCCAGCAGAGATCAGAACAACTCCACTCTACACAGTTTCATTTAATAGTGAAGGGGTTATATTAAAACATTTATCATTAGGATGAGTTCTAATGCAGCAATATCCAATGATACAACATAAAAGCGAACAGAACTGAGAGCCACATTAATAATCTACTTCCTATATTCTAGACATTTATATGATATTTAAACACAGCATTCATAGTTACTCTGCTTTTAAATTTTATGTCAGATAATTGCATTTTAAAAAGTGACTCCATTGAAATTTCATTCCAGGTAAGTAGGAGATTGGAAGACAAGTGTGTTTGCTCAAATTGTGACCCTGTGTGATGTGACCAAACAGATATTAAAGCTCTTCTGTGAGTCTTTTTTGATCATGATGACCCATACATATATTTGTATATAGAACCTCAGACCTTGAGCAACACAAGGGCTAGGGGCATCAACACTTTGCATCTTCAAAAGTTATATAATCTTATAGTAATTTCTTTATATCCAATAATTCAACCAACTTTATTTAAAATAATATGATTTGTCTTGGTTGTTAACTATATGCTTTTTTTATTTTAATTTTATTTTTTTCTATTTTATTTGGAGGCTAATTACTTTACAATATTGTATTGGTTTTGCCGTACATTGACAAGAATCTGCCCTGAGTGCACATGTGTTCTCCATCTTGAACCCCTCCTATATTTTTTTTAAATAAGTAATAGAATTCATGATTCTTTCAGAAAGACAAATGAAAATTACTTGGGGTGTCATATGAGTTTTTTTAATTAATTATTTTTTAATAGGAGGATAATTTCTTTACAATGTTGTGTTGGTTTCTGCCTTACGACAACAAGAATCAGACATAACTATATGTATCCCTCCCACTCCTTCATCCCACTCCTCTAGGGTATCACCATTTTGAGAAGCAATTATTCTGAATAGATCTGTGATGAGACATCAGAAGAATGGGATTTCCAAACATTTCTACTCTAAAGTTAGGAAAATTTTGAAGTAGGAAACAGTATATACTGTCTGAATATCAAGCTGATGAAAAAACTTAAAGTTACTAAAATTTGCATAGAGAAGCTGAATCAAAACAAAAAGGAAATCTGAGGAAATAAATAGAAGAAGTAAGTTTTATTCTGCAAAGATCAAAGCATTGCAATATCTGCTTCCAAGTCTTTGAGTCATGTGATCAAGAAAACATTCATTTCTTTCGTGTAACAGGCAATTTTATACCTGGCATCCCTAAATAGAATCTGTTCAGAGACCTCTTTATGTCTTTGTTCCTCAGACTGTAGATGAAGGGATTCAGCATGGGCATGACCACAGTGTACATCACCGAGGCTATTGCACTTGTGTGTGAGCTATGTGTAACAGCAGAGCTAAGGTACACTCCTAAGATTGTACCATAAAATAAGGAGACAACTGAGAGGTGAGATGCACAGGTAGAAAATGCTTTATACTTCCCCTGAGCTGATGCGATTCCAGTTATGGAGGAAACTATTTTAGAGTAAGAGTAGATTATGCCAGCAAAAGGACTACCACCAAAGAGAACAGTTGAAAAATAGATCACTATGTTATTGAGAAAAGTGTCAGAACAAGAAAGTTGTATCACCTGGCTGAGTTCACAGAAAAAGTGGTGGATTTCCAAGTCTGAGCAGAAGGACAATCGCAACACCATCAAACTGTGTAACAAGGAATACATGATATTCATTATCCAGGAGAGCAGTACTAGCAGTCCATAGAGCTGGGGGCTCATGATGACCATGTACTGCAGGGGGTGGCAAATGGCCACATACCGGTCATAGGCCATCACAGCCAGGAGAACGTCATCCAATCCTGCAAAGAGAATGTAAAAATATATCTGGGTGATGCATCCTTCATAGGTGATAACTTTGCTCTGTGTCTGGATGTTCCACAGCATATTTGGGATGGTAGTGGAGGTGAAACAGATGTCTACAAAGGACAGGTTGGAGAGGAAGAAGTACATGGGGGTGTGGAGGTGGGAGTCTGAGCTGACAACCATGATGATGAGCAGGTTTCCAAGCACAGTGACCAGGTACATGGCAAGGAAACTCCCAAATATGAGGGGCTTCAATTCTGGTTCCTCTGAAAATCCCAGAAGAATAAATTTTGAAATTTGTGTATTGTTCTCCAGTTCCATGTGGCAAATGTGACTATTGGGAAAAAAAGAAAGCAACATGATTAATTTTCACTTAAACAGGCATGCCTGAAATAGCTGAAATACTATAATTTCTATTTTGCAGGCAAGAAATTTATGTTAATATGTTGCATATATATGAATTTTTCTTGATGGTATACCTCATTTCACCTCTGACTAGAATTTTTATTTTCCCATTCTGAGTAAATGTACAAGGGTTTTGATCCCTGGGTCAGGAAGATCCCCTGGCAAAGGGGATGCCTACTGACTCCAGTATTCTTGCCTAATTCCATGGACAGAGGATCCTGACAGGCTACAGTCCATGGGGTCACAAAGAATCAGACACGACTGAGCTACTAACACTTTCACTTTACAGTTTTAATAAGAAACTCTTTCATGCCTTTGAGAGCAAACATGTCCCAAGCACAAAGAGGGATTCAGAAAAACAAATCTCCACATTCCAAGAATGAAGATAGATGATATTAAAATAAATATTTTCTAAAATATGTCAGTGGTGACAGATGTTACGAAGAAAATAAAACCAGATACAAAGGAGAGAATAGTAGAAGGAGTTATTTTGCACTGAGTGTTCAGGCAAGGTCTGCAAACAAAGGGTTATTTGAAGAGACATCAAGAAAGTGAGCAAAGCATCTAGTGTGATACCAGGGGAAATGTGTTCCTGGAAGATGGAGCTGCCACTGCAGAGGATGCAAACAAAGAAGCCAGTTGGTCAAAGGAATAAGCAAGAGGCTGAGTGATTAAAGATGGTGTCAGGGATGCTGAGGAAAAACATGGTCTCCCTGCTACAGCTGAACCTTCATTCCACAGAGAATCCCTCCTTCCATGTTGTTCCCAGCACTTCAGAAATGTAGTTGCAAAGGCACCCTGTGAATTGAAGGAGATCCTCTTCTTAGTACCATATGTTCACTGAGTTCTGGCCTCTCTCACCTTATTGTGTCACCTTAATATATGACCAGATGCTTCTGCTTTAAGAACTGCTCTCACTCCGCAAGGCACAGACACACTGTGGCTTCCTGGACGTGTTCCTGTCATGATTTTCTCATCCAGAACCACGCTCCTTAGGCCATCTGTGGTGACAGCTCAAGCTGGTCAGATCAGAGAAATTCCACTTCATAAATTTCCAAGGCAGCAATAAACTTGAGGTTCCTTTCTGTTCTGGCCACTTGATGCAAACAGCCAACTCATTGCAAAAGACCCTGATACTCGGAAAGATTGAGAGCATAAGGAAAAGGGAGCAAGAGAGGATGAAATGGTTGGATGACATCACTGACTCAATGGACATGAGTTTGGGCAAACTCCAGGAGATGGTGAGGAACAAGGAAGCCTGACATGCTGCAGTCCATGGAGTCACAAAGAATTGGAGACAACTTGTCAACTGAGCAATGACAACAACCATCATTATTTAAAGAAATATAAAAAGTATTCAAGACAGATAGATATAATGAAGGGAAAAGATCTAATGAGCTCCAGTGCCCCTGAGAAAATGTGACCGAGAAAAATTTCCTTTCTTTGGGAACATTGCAAAATCAGCTATATATCCTTAATGCTCAGGTAAAATCATAAAGAAAAATATGTTTTGCCACTGACAGAAACAATGATATATATGTAATGTGAAAAATCATACAGATTTAATACCCCAAGAGAAAAATAAGCAAAGAGAGTAAACTAAGAAATCAAAATGGAAACATGGAATACAACAAAATTTCTCTGTGTGTTATATGAATCAATAGATTTGTTTGTCCTGAGTGTTTTTCATATTATTTTACAAATTACATTTTTGTCATCTGATACTGAATGAAGAAAGACCTGTATATTTTCTTATGGGAGATATTTTATTTATTATTCTTGTACTTAATAATTTTTTTCAATAAATCCAGTGGGCACAATTTAATTCTTGTTCTGGTCTTTGTCCAACATGCAAAGGTCTTTCCATACCATACTTATAAAGCCTGAGGAGGTAATGAAAATTCATTCTGTTATTCTGGATAAATGTATTTGCATAATTTAAACCTGAGGATACTATGTTGTAGTCTGTGCTGTGCTGTGTTGTGCTTGGTGGCTGAGTTGTATCTGACTCTTTGCAACCCCATGGACTGTAGCCCACCAGGCTTCTCTGTCCATTGGGACTCTCCAGACAAGAATACTGGGGTGGGTTGCCATGCCCTCCTCCAAAGGATCTTCCTAACCCAGTAATCAAAGCCAGGTCTCCTGCATTGCAGGCAAATTCTTTACTGTCTGAGCCACCAGGGAAACCATTTTAGTCTACTGTACTGCAACTCTGTCACTATAGTGCAATATCAGTAGAGACTTCAACTGCATTACTCACTCATTTTTCCCAAATATATGTGAATATATGTACATTTATTTAAAAATGCACTTAGGAAAGTTAGAAATTATGAAATAAAAAGAATAGCAAAAACAGTAAAAAAAAAAAAAAAAAGGTGATTTTGCACAATTGTATTAAATAAAACTAAGTGGAACATCAAAACTGAAACATGATATACAATAACAGTCATTGGACAATTACGGCATTAAATAATAATTAATTAAGAAAAGACTTTGACTCAGGAGAATATAACACATAATTTATCCAGAAGTTTTGGCACATAGCAGATGCTTTGCTATTATTTGTTGAATGATTAAGAATTAGATCCCCTTAGATATGAACACTATCCTATAGGTGCATTATATTTCAGTTTGGTTGGAAAAGTCCAGATTGTTGAATAAAACTTTGTCTACCTGGAAGAAATTGAAGAGGTTCCTTATATAGCACATCTTTTAAAAAAGGGACCAAAGATGCCAAAAGTAAACAGTCTACTTTAGATGAATACATAAAAAACTACATATAAAGTCAATAGGTGGGAAGAATATCATAATTAATGTGAGAAAATCAGAAGTAATGAGAAAGACAGGTTTGACTCTATAAAACTTAACATTTTTATGGTGAAAAACACACAACCAAAAGTCAATTGCGGAACCAATAATCTGTCAAAATCATTGGAAATGCAGCTAATTGTCAAGAAATAGGCATAAAACATATTGATGTATGATAATAAAAATCGACATGCTGATCAAATATATGAATCTTTACTCAAAGTGACTAATAGTTTAAAAATCACCAAGAAGTCTCATTCACAACCCTCAGACTGGGAAAACACTTACTGTTGACTGAGGTTGAAACTTCTAAACAGGTATCACAGACATAAGGGGAGTTCTGTAATTTTGCTGGCAAAAATGTGATGTGGAGAACATTTTGGAAACTACCTATGACAGCTCTTGATTGTGGAAGCATGGATATTATTTAACTCAGAGTTCCTCCATCTCTGCACTACTGGACATTCTCTGGCAGATCATTTTCTGTGGTGGGGTCTGCCCTGTATACTGTAGGATGTTTAGAAGCATCCTTGCCCATCATCTACCCTTCATCAGTGTGATAGTGAAAAATGTCTACTCATATCGCTAAGTGTCCCCTGGAGGAAACAATTACCCTTTGTTGGGAAGCAGTTTTAAATTGACAATCTCCACATATTTTCATAATAATTTATAGCATATCTGCAACTTGTTAAGAGACAGCAGATCTGAAAATTTCTCATCACAAGAAATAAATTGGAGCTATATGTGGTGACAGATGTTAACTAGATGTACTATGGTGATCATTTAGTGATAAATACTGAATCAACATGCTATATGCTTGTAACTCATATGTTGTCATGTGTCAGAGAAAGGAAGTGAAAGAAAGTGAAAGTCTCTCAGTTGTGTCTGACTCTTTGAGACCCCTAGCCCACCAGGCTCCTCTGTCCATGGAATTCTCCAGGCAAGAATACTGAGTGGATTACCATTTCCTTCTCCAGGAGATTTTCCCTTCCCAGGGGCGGAACTCTGGTTTCCTGCATTGCAGGCAGATTTATTACCAACTGAGCCACAGTGTCAAATTACAAATTCTTTCTTAAAAGTGATGAAGAGAATGCTGTATTTGACAGATTTGACTGACAAAATTTATAAATACTTATATAATCCCCACAAATATATCTATACATACATAAAAGAACTAAAGGATGTTCAGCTTTTTGTTTAAAAAGCTATTCTTTCTTTCAAAGAATTACATTTTAAAAAGGAATAACAGTACTCTGATACCACTATGTAAAATAAAAGTTACAGAGATATTTTTCAATATAGAAACATTCAATGCCTAACAAATTCACAAATATATTCAGCCTCACAGGTAATAAAATAATTGAAAAGTAAACCTCTTGACATACATCTTTTCACCTATGTAACTAAGTTTTTTTTTTTCCTTACGTGAATACCCACCGTGAGAGAAGATACTGTAATATGTAGGTTTCATTCACAGATGTTGCAAGGGTATATTCGCAAATAGTCTTCAGTTTAGATCTTTCTCCTCCATGTGAAAACAGAATCTAATATGTCCCATCTTACAATAAAAGGAAATGCCCTTACCTCACTGTCTGACCCTCCAGGTAATACCCTATTTGTCCACTCCTGTTAATCAACAAGATCCCTGGGCTCATGTTCTACATTTACTGGTAGCAGTTTAGGCCTACCATTCCTTCTTCTATTGGGTTTCCAGTAGCATGATTTAATTGTTAAAAGTGACTCTCATGTTTCCAAGCACAATGTTTACTTGGAAAGCCAGCAAACAGCCACAATGATCTCTGACCTCTGGGCTATGCTAGATTGGTCCCAGGTGACCTCAGGTACACGTTCCTGACATCCCTCCTCTCTGACCCTCTCCCGAAGTATCTGTGGAGCTCTCAGACTCACCTGCTTAGGAACTCTGCATGGACATTTTCCCTGCGAAGGTCAAAATCCCCTCCCCCCTAAATAATTGGTGATGGAGAGCAAAGTTTGTCCATAAACAAGACAGCAGCATTGGTCTCTCACCCAAATTTAGGACTGCATAAGCAAGGACCATGTGCTATCCAACCATGTGGCACAGGCTGAGGGACTGCAGCAGAGGAGATATTTATAGCTTCCTGTGTCAGCTCATTAGGCATGTTTCCTCTTGTTACTCCAACCTCTATATACATAATTCTCCTGGGAGATATTGGTCTGGACAGAATGGATTTTTTTTCCTGCTGATTCTCTGTTCCTAGGAGACTGCATTATAAGTTAGGTGAATTCAATTTTTATCATTCCTTATTTAATTCTTCTGCTTCCAAAAGGCTAAACCTCCCAGAATCTCATTACTTCCCTGAGTTCAAATTTTCTCATATGGGCATATGTCTTGACTAGGTCCTTAAGGTCTTCAGTGCTTTGATTAGTGGTTGCAATACAACTCCTGAAATATTTGAGAATTATTATTTCTCTCTTCAAAACGGATGCTAACTTCACTTCTTTAATGTAAAACTGTGATATTAAAATTCTTGGTTTCAAGAAAGTTTTACAAAGGCAATAAGGATTTCCTACTGATAGTACATCTGTCATTTACCCCTCATTATAAAACATTAAAATTATAAAAAGATATATTTAGATGTTGTTATGTAACACTAGTTTAGAATATTACAGGGACTGTCAAGTTTAGTCTTGATAACTGTGTGTTCAATGAGTTAGAATGTATAAGAACCCATTCACACTGCAGAAATGGTACTCAGAGGGATTTAATGTTCTGCTTAAAGGTATAAACCAAGTAAGTGATGGAATCTTGGTTGGAATTGGTCAAGATACTTTCAGTTCTCAAACTCTGGGCAGTGATTCTCAATCAGAGATGATTTTGTCCCTGGGGATATTTGACAATGTCTAAAGGATTCCTCATGCGACGAGTTGACTCACTGGAAAAGAGTCTGATGCTGGGAGGGATCGGGGGTAGGAGGAGACGGGGACGACAGAGAATGAGATGGCTGGATGGCATCACGGACTCGATGGACATGAGTTTGAGTGAACTCCAGGAGTTGGTGATGGACAGGGAGGCCTGGCGTGCTGTGGTTCATGGGGTCGCAAAGAGTCGGACACGACTGAGCGACTGAACTGAACTGAATTGAACTGAACTGAAAGGATTCTACTAATCCCCAGTATACAGCAGGATAGCACACTGTACCTTTCCTGCCTCAAATGCCAACAGTGAGAATATGTGTGTGTTTAGTTGCTCAGTTGTGTCTGATTCCTTGCAATGCCATGAACTGTAGCACGCCAGGCTCCTCTGTCAGTGTGATTTCACAGGTAAGAATATTGGAGTTGATCGCCATTTCCTTCTCCAGGGGATTTTCTCCAACCAGGGATCAAAGGGTCACCTGCATTGTAGGTGGATTCCATACAATCTGAGTCACCAGGGAAGCCTGTAAGAATGTAAGGAAATCTACCTTTAGATCAGAGCATCTATAGGTTCTTTGTTTATTTTTTTAATTTTTTTTAATTGGAGGATAATTACTTAATTGTATTGGTTTTTGCCATACATTGACATGAATCTGCCACGGGTGTACACGTGTTCCCCATCTTGAACACCCCTCCCACCTCCTCCCCATATCATCCCTCTGGTTCATCCCAGTGTACCAGTCCTGAGCACCCTCTATCATGCATCAAACCTGGACTGGCGATTCGTTTCACATATGATAATATACATGTTTCAATGCCATTCTCCCAAATCATCCCACCCTTGCTCTCTCCCACAGAGTCCAAAAGACTTTCTATACATTTGTGTCTCTTTTGCTGTCTCGCATACAGGGTTATCATTATCATCTTTCTAAATTCCATATATATGCGTTAGTATACTGTATTGGTGTTTTTTTTTCTGGCTTACTTCACTCTGTATAATAGGATCCAATTTCATCCACCTCATTAGAACTGATTCAAATGCATTCTTTTTGATGGCTGAGTAATACTCCATTGTGCATATGTACCACAGCTTTCTTATCCATTCATCTGCAGATGGACATCTAGGTTGCTTCCATGTCCTGGCTATTATAAGCAGTGCTGCAATGAACATTGGAGTACATGTGTCTCTTTCAATTCTGGTTTCCTCGGTGTGTATGCCCAGGAGTGTGATTGCAAGGTCGTATGGCAGTTCTATTTCCAGTTTTTTTAAGAAATCGCCACACTGTTCTCCATAGTGGCTGTACTAGTTTGTATTCCCACCAACAGTGTAAGAGGGTTCCCTTTTCTCCACACCCTCTCCAGCATTTATTGTTTGTAGACTTTTGGATAGCAGTCATTCTGACTGGCGTCAAATGGTACCTTATTGAGGTTTTGATTTGCATTTCTCTAATGATGAGTGATGTTGAGCATCTTTTCATGTGTTTGTTAGCCATCTGTATGTCTTCTTTGGAGAAATGTCTGTTTAGTTCTTTGGCCCATGTTTTGATTGGGTCATTTATTTTTCTGGAATTGAGCTGCAGGAGTTGCTTGTATATTTTGGAGATTAACCCTTTATCAGTTGCTTCATTTGTTATTATTTTCTCCCATTCTGAAGGCTGTCTTTTTACCTTGCTTGTAGTTTCCTTTGCTGTGCAGAAGCTTTTCATTTTAATTAGGTCCCATTTGGTTTTTTTGTTTGTTTGTTTGTTTGCTTTTTGGTGGTTTTTTTTTTTTTTTTTTTTTTTTTTTGCTTTTATTTCCAATATTCTGGGAGGTGGGTCATGGAGGATCTTGCTGTGATTTATGTAGGAGAGTGTTTTGCCTATGTTCTCCTCTAGGAGTTTTATAGTTTCTGGTCTTACATTTAGATCTGTAATCCATTTTGAGTTTATTTTGGTGTATGCGGTAAGGGAATGTTCTAGTTTCATTCTTTTACAATTGGTTGACCAATTTTCCCAGCACCAATTGTTAAAGAGGTTGTCTTTTCTCCATTGAATATTCTTGCCTCCTTTATCAAAGATAAGGTGTCCATAGGTGCATGGATTTATCTCTGGACTTTCTATTTTGTTCCATTGATGTATATGTCTGTCTTTATGCCAGTACCATACTGTATTGATGACTGTGGCTTTGTAGTAGAGCATGAAGTCAGGCAGGTTGATTCCTCCTGTTCCATTCTTCTTTCTCAAGATTGCTTTGGCTCTTCGAGGTTTTTTGTATTTCCATACAAATTGTGAAATTATTTGTTCTAGCTCTCTGAAAAATACCATTCGTAGCTTGATAGGGATTGCATTGAACTTATATATTGTTTTAGATAGTATACTCATTTTCACTATATTGATTCTTCCGTTCCATGAACATGGTATATTTCTCCATCTATTAGTGTCCTCTTTGATTTCTTTCACCAGTGTTTTATAATTTTATATATATAGGTCTTTTGTTTCTTTAGGTAGATATATTCATAAGTATTTTATTCTTTTCATTGCAATGGTGAATGGAATTTTTTCCTTAATTTCCCTATTTTCTCATTATTAGTGTATAGGAATGCAAGGGATTTCTGTATGTTGATTATATATCCTGCAACTTTGCTATATTCATTGATATTATATGCCAGTAAAATGGACACCTTGAAAGAAATGGACAAATTCTTAGAAAAGTACAACTTTCCAATACTGAACCAGGAAGAAATAGAAAATCTTAACAGACCCATCACAAACACAGAAATTGAAACTGTAATCAGAAATCTTCCAGCAAACAAAAGCCCAGGTCCAGACGGCTTCACAGCTGAATTCTACCAAAAATTTAGAGAAGAGCTAACACCTATCCTACTCAAACTCTTCCAGAAAGTTGCAGAGGAAGGGAAACTTCCAAACTCATTCTATGAGGCCACCATCACCCGAATACCAAAACCTGACAAAGATGCCACAAAAAAAGAGAACTACAGGCCAATATCACTGATGAACATAGATGCAAAAATCCTTAACAAAATTCTAGCAATCAGAATCCAACAACACATTAAAAAGATCATACATCATGACCAAGTGGGCTTTATCCCAGGGATGCAAGGATTCTTCAATATCCACAAATCAATCAATGTAATATACCACATTAACAAATTGAAAAATAAAAGTCATATGATTGTCTCAATAGATGCAGAGAAAGCCTTTGACAAAATTCAACATCCATTTATGTTAAAAACCCTTCAGAAAGCAGGAATAGAAGGAACATACCTCAACATAATAAAAGCTATATATGACAAACCTACAGCAAACATTGGAGTTGGTGATGGACAGGGAGGCCTGGCGTGCTGTAATTCATGGGGTCGCGGAGAGTCGGACACGACTGAGCAACTGAACTGAACTGAACTGAACTGAACAGCAAACATTATCCTCAATGTTGGAAAATTGAAAGCATTTCCCCTAAAGTAAGGAAAAAGACAAGTGTGCCCATTCTCACCACTACTAGTCAACATAGTTTTGGAAGTTTTTTTCACAGCAATCAGAACAGAAAAAGAAATAAAAGGAATCCAAATTGGAAAAGAAGAAGTAAAACTCTCACTGTTTGCAGATTACATGATCCTCTACACAGAAAACCCTAAAGACTCCACCAGAAAATTACTATAGGTTCTTTGTGCATACAAATCACCAAGGTTTGTGGTTCAAATGCACATCGTGACTCATCAAGTCTCTAGAGGGCTCAGGGACTGCCTTTGCAGCAAAATCTTATGTGTTGAAGCTTCAGGTCTTGCTCTGTGGACCACAGTTTGGATATTATTGCAGTGGTCCTGTGTTAGAGTCAAGTACACATAGATTTCATCTTCTCCCTGAAGGGTCTTTTATGTACGAATTTTGAAAGAATCATTTTCACTTGCTTCATAGGTGATAATAATTGTGTCCAGATCTCTAAAATATAATAGCTCTTGAGTGACATCAAATAAAATATATATTAAAAAGACTCTAGGTCCTCCTGGTGGCCCAGTGGCTAAGATTCCACATTCCCAACACAGGGCCGGGAATCAATACCTAGTTAGGGAACTAGATCCCATATGCTACTTAGAGTTCTCATGCCACCTCTAAAAAAAGATCCTGCATGCCTCAACTAAGACATGCCACAGTCTAATAATTTTTAAAAAGGGGAAAAAAGAAGATTATGGGGTAGGCAGCATAAGGGATTCCAGAAGCTTTCATATCCTAAACCAAAGAACTTTGGAATATATTTGTTACATAACAAGGTAATTGAGACAGTAGATGGGATAAAATTACTAGTCATACATTTAAGATAAGAAGATTATCCCAGATTATCCACCTTGAAAGTGAAAGTAGCTCAGTCCTGTCTGACTCTTTGCGACCAATTCTCCAGGCCAGAATTCTGGAGTGGGTAGCCTTTCCCTTCTCCAGGGGATCTTCCCAACCCAGGGATCAAACCCAGGTCTCCTACATTGCAGGCAAATCCTTTGCCAACTGAGCTATCAGGAATGTAAACACAATGATCCTCTAAATGTGGAAGACAGAGGAAAAATTGGGGTCAGAGATTTGAAGATGCTGTGCTGCTGGCACTGCAGATGGAGGAAGGATCATAAGCCAATGTATGTAGATATCGCCTGGAAACTGGAATAGAAGAAGGAATTCATTCTCACCTGGAACATCTTAAAAGATCCAAACCCTCCAGATGTCTTGATTTAAGCCCATTAAAAACCTATTTTAGGCTTCTGATCTCTAGAGGTTTAAGATAGAATGTTTTTTATGTCACAGTCTGTTATTTTCTTACAGCAGCAAGAGGAATCTAATGATACTTAACCAAGAAAATATTGTTGCCAGGAAAAGAGTTTAAGCTTCTCAAATCATTCACCCTTGGCATGTCATTCTATATTGAAATCCCTTTTCAATAAAAAATTAGAGTTAATTTGGAGATATTCAATACCATTACCTGGTATAGAGAATTTCTCGTTACATAATGTAAATGTGGTTCTGACTTCAAAGGCTCTAGGAATTTAAGGTAGTAAAAAAGTAATCCCTATTCAAAATAAAGTAAAACTTTTACTTTAACTCTTCTAGGTTATGTTTATTCAAATGTCATACCCTTCAATCTCTCTCAGGTTTTCTTTCAACATGGTAGATGAGATGATGAATGAGTTTATGTATATATGCATATGTGTGAGTGTGTTTAATTGAAAGAACAATATGTACAAATGCACACACATATATATATTCACATACTAGCTATTCTTGAACGCTTTCTTTGGACACATCAAAATAAATCAATATATATCTAACATTCATTTATTCCTTACAGCATGCACCTGAATAAAGGTTTGCTATTAAACTTGAGCCTCTTGATGAAAGTGAAAGAGGAGAGTGAAAAGGTTGGCTTGAAGCTCAACATTCAGAAAACAAAGATCATGGCATCTGGTCCCATCACTTCATGGGAAATAGATGGAAAAACAGTGGAAACAGTGTCAGACTTTGTTTTTTTGGGCTCCAAAATCACTGTGGATGCTGATTGCAGCCACGAAATTAAAAGACGCTTGCTCCTTGGAAGGAAAGTTATGACCAACCTTGATAGTATATTAAAAAGCAGAGACATTACTTTGCCAACCAAGGTCCGTCTAGTCAAGGCAATGGTTTTTCCCGTGGTCATGTATGGATGTGAGAGTTGGACTGTGAAGAAAGCTGATCGCCGAAGAATCGATGCTTTTGAACTGTGGTGTTGGAGAAGACTCTTGAGAGTCCCTTATACTGCAAGGAGATCCAACCAGTCCATTCTAAAGGAGATCAATCCTGGATGTTCATTGGAAGGACTGATGCTAAAGCTGAAACTCCAATACTTTGGCCACCTCATGCGGCGAGTTGACTCACTGGAAAAGACTCTGATGCTGGGAAAGGTTGGGGGCGGGAGGAGAAGGGGACGACGGAGAATGAGATGGCTGGATGGCATCACCGACTCTGTGGACATGAGTTTGAGTGTACTCCGGGAGTTGGTGATGGACAGGGAGGCCTGGCGTGCTGTGATTCATGGGGTCGCGGAGAGTCGGACACGACTGAGTGACTGAACTGACTGACTGACTGATTAAACTTGAGCACATTTTGAACTCTAAAAAATGAACCATGCAATGTGTACAGATAATTTTTGAAATTTAACAAATTGTATAGTTTAAAACTTGCAGTTTATTGTATGCAATTACACTTCAAGGAATTAGTTAGAATTTAAAACTTCTGGTTTTGCATGATTCAAGGTAGTAAATAAATCCCATGCAGTTGATTCACACCTAAAATTGGGAGATATCTCTTCTACCAAGGAAGAAAACAAGTGTCCTATATAGATATAGGAACAGTGAAATTAAAACAGTTAACATTTGATAAACCACTTTTTTTCTGTAAATTAAAGACTAACCTACAAAGGTCCATAGAGCCAAAGCTATGGTTTTTCCAGTATTCACGGATGGATGTGAGAGTGAACCATAAGGAAGGGTGAACCACAAAGAAGGTTGAACCATAAAGAATGCCGAAGAACTGGTGCTGTCAAACTGTGGTGCTGGGGAAAACTCTTGAGAGTCACTTGGACTGCAAGGAGATCAAACCAGTCAATCCTAAAGGAAATCAACCCTGAGTGTTCATTGGAAGGACAGATGCTGAAGCTGAATTTCCAATACTTTGGCCACCTGATGTGAAGAGCCAACTCATTGGTAAAGATCCTGATGCTGGGAAAGACTGAAGTCAGGAAGAGTAGGGGGCAACAGAGGATGAGATGGTTGGATGGCATCAACAGCTCAATGGACATAACTTTGAGAAAACTTCAGGAGATAGTCAAGGACAGGGGAGCCTGCATGCTGCAGTCCATGGGGTCACAAAGTGTCAGACATGACTGAGTGATTCAACAACTACTACATTTATAAAAGGAAGAAATTGGCATAAAGTGGCTCAAGAGAGAAGAACACTACAACCACACACAACATCGTGGAGGAGCCTTTAAAACACAAAATAGAGCCTGACAGTAGACCCATGAAGAAGAGATAACCTGTCTCAGAATATCGCCCCACTATATACTCCGAAGTTAATCGGTTTTATGAAGACCTACAAGACCTTTTAGAACAAACACCCAAAAAAGATGTCCTTTTCATTATAGGGGACTGGAATGCAAAAGTAGGAAGTCAAGAAACACCTGGAGTAACTGGCAAATTTGGCCTTGGAGCACGGAATGAAGCAGGGCAAAGGCTAATAGAATTTTGTCAAGAGAATGCACTGGTCATAGCAAAAACCCTCTTCCAACAACACAAGAGAAGACTCTACACATGGACATCACCAGATGGTCAACACCGAAATCAGATTGATTATATTCTTTGCAACCTAAGATGGAGAAGCTGTATACAGTTAGCAAAAACAAGACCAGGAGCTGACTGTGGCTCAGATCATGAACTCCTTATTGCCAAATTCAGACTTAAATTGAAGAAAGTAGGGAAAACCACTAGACCATTTAGATATGACCTCAATCAAATCCCTTATGATTATACAGTGGAAGTGAGAAATAGATTTAAGGGACTAGATCTGATTGATAGAGTGCCTGATGAACTCTGGACGGAGGTTCGTGACATTGTACAGGAGACAGGGACCAAGACCATCCCCATGGAAAAGAAATGCAGAAGAGCGAAATGGCTGTCTGAGGAGGCCTTACAAATAGCTGTGAAAAGAAGAGAGGCGAAAAGCAAAGGAGAAAAGGAAAGATATAAGCATCTGAATGCAGAGTTCCAAAGAATAGCGAGGAGAGATAAGAAAGACTTCCTCAGTGATCAATGCAAAGAAATAGAGGAAAACAACAGAATAGGAAAAACAAGAGACCTCTTCAAGAAAATTAGAGATTCCAAGGGAACATTTCATGCAAAGATGGGCTCAATAAAGGATAGAAATGGTATGGACCTAACAGAAGCAGAAGATATTAAGAAGAGGTGGCAGGAATACACAGAAGAACTGTACAAAAAAGATCTTCATGAGCAAGATAGTCAGATAGTCACGATAACGTGATCACTGACCTAGAGCCAGACATCTTGGAATGTGAAGTCAAGTGGGCCTTAGAAAGCATCACTACTAACAAAGCTAGTGGAGGTGATGGAATTCCAGTTGAGCTATTTCAAGTCTTGAAAGATGATGCTGTGAAAGTGCTGCACTCAATATGCCAGCAGATTTGGAAAACTCAGCGCTGGCCACAGGACTGGAAGAGGTCAGTCTTCATTCCAATCCCAAAGAAAGGCAATGCCAAAGAACGCTCAAACTACCGCACAATTGCACTCATCTCACACGCTAGTAAAGTCATGCTCAAAATTCTCCAAGCCAGGCTTCAGCAGTATGTAAACCGTGAACTTCCAGATGTTCAAGCAGGTTTTAGAAAAGGCAGAGGCACCAGAGATCAAATTGCCAACATAACGCTGGATCATGGAGAAAGCAAGAGAGTTTCAGAAAAACATCTATTTCTGCTTCATTGACTATGCCAAAGCCTTTGACTGCGTGGATCACAATAAACTGTGGAACATTCTGAAAGAGATGGGAATCCCAGACCACCTGACCTGCCTCTTGAGAAACCTGTATACAGGTCAGGAAGCAACAGTTAGAACTGGACATGGAACAACAGACTGGTTCCAAATAGGAAAAGGTGTACGTCAAGGCTGTTTATTGTCACCTTGCTTATTTAACTTATATGCAGAGTACATCATGAGGAACGCTGGGCTGGAAGAAGCACAAGCTGGAATCAAGATTGCTGGGAGAAATATCAATAATCTCAGATATGCAGATGACACTACCCTTATGGCAGAAAGTGAAGAGGAACTCAAAAGCCTCTTGATGAAAGTGAAAGAGGAGAGTGAAAAGGTTGGCTTGAAGCTCAACATTCAGAAAACAAAGATCATGGCATCTGGTCCCATCACTTCATGGGAAATAGATGGAAAAACAGTGGAAACAGTGTCAGACTTTGTTTTTTTGGGCTCCAAAATCACTGTGGATGCTGATTGCAGCCACGAAATTAAAAGACGCTTGCTCCTTGGAAGGAAAGTTATGACCAACCTTGATAGTATATTAAAAAGCAGAGACATTACTTTGCCAACCAAGGTCCGTCTAGTCAAGGCAATGGTTTTTCCCGTGGTCATGTATGGATGTGAGAGTTGGACTGTGAAGAAAGCTGATCGCCGAAGAATCGATGCTTTTGAACTGTGGTGTTGGAGAAGACTCTTGAGAGTCCCTTGGACTGCAAGGAGATCCAACCAGTCCATTCTAAAGGAGATCAATCCTGGATGTTCATTGGAGGGACTGATGCTAAAGCTGAAACTGCAATACTTTGGCCACCTCATGCGACGAGTTGACTCACTGGAAAAGACTCTGATGCTGGGAAAGGTAGGGGGCGGGAGGAAAAGGGGACGACGGAGAATGAGATGGCTGGATGGCATCACCGACTCTATGGACATGAGTTTGAGTGAACTCCGGGAGTTGGTGATGGACAGGGAGGCCTGGCGTGCTGTGATTCATGGGGTCGCGGAGAGTCGGACACGACTGAGCGACTGAACTGAACTGAACTGAACTGATATACTCCTATGTGATAATAAAGGCATTATTATCCATTTGCTCTTAGGACAACCTGTTATGCAGCAGGAAACTGATATAATAATCCAAGTGAAGAGAACTGAGGAAATTAAAATAATATATTGCTTCTCATTCTAGGCAGTTCTGATATTTGAATAGCACTCTATTTTTCCAGTCTATTTCGTATAACTGTGACTCCATTAAAAAGTAACTCCATTGAGATTTTCTTATAGGTAACCATGCAAGGTGAAAAGGACTTGCTTGTTTGTTCAAACTGTGAGACTCTAAATCACAGGAATAGACAGGAATTTAAGCTCTCTAGTGAGCCAAACTTTGGAGACACACACACACAGACACACATATATATGTATATTTATATTGTTTACTCAGCATGCTTCCAGTGGTTATGATAAAACTTAGAATAAGGAAAGATATTTCATTTACTGCACTGGAAGAAATCATATCTATAAGCAGCATTGCAAGTTTTCAAGCAGAAGAAGAAAGATAATTCAATATAAAATATAATTACACCAAACAATGCTTTACCCCAACAATAAACCAATACCCATGGACACTGATGATACATACAACAAGTAAATATACATCAGAAAAAAATAGTTTGTCTACTTAAAATCTGGCATAAATCCGTGTTTCATTATACTTAAGATCATATCAGACTCCAGAAATTATGTCAAACTCTTTATTGAAACTTACGTTTCACATAGACTACAAATGGAGACATGCATTTGATGATCAGTATTTCCAGTGATTCGAGTAGCCAATGTGGAACCTGAGCTATATAAAGAACAAGATACTTTATGGAATAAAACCAATGCCCTGTTAGAAAACTCACTATATGGTAAAGTCTGCATTTTCAGGAAGAGCAATTATGGTAGTGATGTTAAAATGAATGATGAGCAAAAAGTGATAAATTGTGGTTTCACAATTTATACTCTTATAAAATTATGTAACTGGCTTTAGTTGCCAAAGTAGCTTTTTTTCCCTCAAAGAAGTAGCTAAATTCATAATCATTCATTTAGTAAAATGAGATAAACTTGTTCTGTACATATAGTTCAAGAAGAAAATATTCATAGGAGATGGACCCAGTCTTACGAGGTATCTGGGAATTTCAATTTATTTCACTTAAGACTATGAATCAATTTGGGACAGTAGAAAAATGAAAAAGGATAAAATATATATGACAGGTCAGAAAAGGTAATGAAGTGAGTCGCTGAAATTGAAATCAAAGAAATAGAAATAGCAGACAATAAGTGGAAGGAGCAAGTGCTATTTCCACAATCTCATCAAATAATCACAAAAAGTTGCCCTGAGGCTTTAGCCCTATTATCATAGGCATTTCTCCAGCCCAAGACCAAATGACCCCGCTATAGTTTCCATACCAAAGAGTCTTCTCAGAGCCCTCTTTATATCTTTATTTAACAGACTGTAGATGAAGGGGCTTACCATGGGTGTGACCAGAGTGTACATCACCGAGGCAGTTTTACTTGAGTGTGAGCTGGGGGTAGCAGCAGAGCTAAAGTACACTCCTGCTGCTGCTGCTAAGTCACTTCAGTCTTGTCCGACTCTGTGTGAACCCATGGACTGCAGCCCACCAGGCTCTCCCGTCCCTGGGATTCTCCAGGCAAGAACACTGGAGTGGGTGGCCATTTCCTTCTCCAATGAATGAAAATGAAAAGTGAAAGTGAAGTCGCTCAGTCGTGTCCGACCCTTAGCGACCCCATGGACTGCAGCCCACCAGACTTCTCTGCCCATGGGACTTCCCAGACAAGAGCACTGGAATGGGGTGCCATCGCCTTCGGCATGTACAATAAAATAAGGAAACGACTGAGAGGTGAGATGCACAGGTAGAAAATGCTTTTTACTTCCCCTGAGCTGATGAGATTCCTCTTATGGAGGAAACTGTCTTAGACCAAGAGTAAAGTATGCCAGCTGGAGCCCAGATGTCCAGCTCCCAAATACATCACCATGTTATTGAGAAAGGTATCAGAACAGGCAAGTTGGACCAGACATTTTATTTCACAAAAATAGTGAGGGATTTCCAAATCTATACACAAGGACAGTCTCAGCACCATTAAGCTGTGTAACAAGGAATGCATGGCACTCATTATCCAGGATATCAGAACCAGCAGTCCACAGAGCTGGGGGTTCAAGATGACTGTGTAGTGCAGGGAACGGCAGATGGCCAGAAAACGGTCGTAGGCCATCACACTGAGAAGAAAGACAACTAATCCTGCAAAAAAAATATGTAAAAATACATCTGGGTAATACATCCTTCATAGGTGATAATGTTGCTCTGGGTCTGGATGTTCCACAGCATCTTTGGGATAGTGGTGGAGATAAAGCAGATGTCTACAAAGGACAGGTTGGAGAGGAAGAAGTACATGGGGGTGTGGAGGTGGGGGTCTGAGCTGACAGCCACGATGACAAGCAGGTTTCCAAATACAGTGATCAGGTACCTGAAGAGGAAAATCCCAAATACGAGGGACTGCAGTTCTGGTTCCTCTGAGAGTACCAGAAGGAGAAATTTTGAAATTTGTGTATTGTTTGCTGTTTCCATGTGGTGGAGATGACTACTGGGAAAAAAAGAAAATGGTATTACTAAATACATTACTAATTTTCACTCACACAGATATAACTCACATAGCTGAAATACTGTAGTTTTTATTTTGCTGTAAAGGAATTGATGTTATACTGTAATTTTAATTTTCAGTTCAGTTCAGTCACTCAGTCGGGTCCATCTCTTTGAGACCCCATGGATTGCAGCACACCAGGCCTCCCTGTCCATCAAAAGCTCCCAGAGCTTATTCAAACTCATGTCCATAAAGCTGGTGATACCATCCAGCCATCTCATCCTCTATGTTCCCCTTCTCGTCCTGCCTTCAATCTTTCCCAGCATCCAGGTCTTTTCCAATGAGTCATCTATTTGCATCAGGTGGCCAAGGTATTGGAGTTTCAGCTTCAGCATCAGTCCTTTCAATGAATATTCAGGATTGATTTCCTTTTGGATTGACTGATTTGATTTCCTTGCAGTCCAAGAGACGCTCAAGAGTCTTCTCCAACACTACAGTTCAAAAGCATCGATTCTTCAGCACTCAGTTTACTTTATAGTCCAAATCTCACATCATACATGACTACGGGAAAAACCATAGCCTTGACAAGATGGACCTTTACTGGCAAAGCAATGTCTCTGCTTTTTAATATGCTGTCTAGGTTTGTCATAGCTTTTCTTCCAAGGAGCAAGTGTCTTTTAATTTCATGGCTGCAGTCACCATCTGCAGTGATTTTGGAGCCCAAGAAAATAAAACCTGTCACTGTTTTCCTATCAATTTGACATGAAATGATGGGACTGGATGCCATGATCTTCGTTTTTTTAATGTTGAGTTTTAAGCCAGCTTTTTCACTCTTTCATTTTCATCAAGAGGCTCTTTAGTTTTTCTTTGCTTTCTGCCATAAGGATCTGAGATTATTGATATTTCTCCTAGAAATCTTGATTCCAGCTTGTGCTTCATTTTTTATTTTGCTGTCAAGGAATTGATGTTAATATGTTGTGGATAGATATATTCTCCTTGAGGGTATACCCTATTTCACTTTTGATTAGAAGATTTTGCCCTATTCTCATCTTGGCTCCATAGAATTCATGCATTTAATGAGAACTTTCATGTATTTGAGAAATATATATATTGAGAGTCAGTCATGTCCCAAGCACAAATAGGAAATAAATCTGGAAAACAAATCTCCCACAATCCAAGGACAGTGAAAAATGATATTAAAATAAATATATCATATTATATAATATAATATGTCAGAAGTTGACAGATGTCTCAATTGTAAAGAATCTGCCTGAAATGCAGGAGATGCCCGATATGTGGGTTCGATCCTTCTTTTGGGAAAATCCTCTGGAGGATGAAATGAAACCCACTCCAGTATCCTTGCCTGGAAAATTCCATGGACAAAGGATCCTGGTGGGCTACAGCCCATGGGGTCACAAAGAATCAAATATGACAGCACACGTCAATGATTTAAATGAGTTACAGGTGTTATGAAGAAAACAAAGTAAGATCACTAGTTCAGGGTCAATGCATGTTATAGGATGCTCGGGGCTGGCATGCGGGGATGACCCAGAGGGAGGATGAAGGGAGGAGGGAGGTGGGAGGGGGTTCAGGAGGGGGAACTTATGTAAACCCGGGGCAAATTCATATCAATGTATGGCAAAACCAACCAATATAATATTGTAAAATAATTTGCCTCCAATAAAAAATAAATTAATTACATAAAAAAAAGAGAGAATAATAAGAGGTGTTATTTGTACTGAGTGTTCAGATAATGCCAGCAAACAAGGTGATCATTGAACAGATAAGTCAAGAAAGAGAGGGAAGGATCTTGTATATCAGAAGTGTGTGCCTGGCAGAGGGAATGGTTGCTGCAAAGTAACTAAGGATGATCCTAGTTCCACATGTTCAAATCCAAACAAGGAAATCAGTGGAGCAGGGGAGTGAGGTAGAGGGGTAGTGATTAGAGATGGTATCAGGGATGCTAAGGAACAAGTTGGCTTCCCTACTACAGGTGACACTTCATTCCACATAGAATCCCTCCTTCCATGTGGTTCCTTGTATGTGTGTGTGTGTGTTTGCTTAGTTGCTCAGTCGTGTCCAACTCTTTATGACCCCATGTACTATAGCCCACAAGACTCTTCTGTCCATGGGGATTCTCCAGGAAAGAATATGGAGTGGGTTGCATGCCCTCCTCCAGGAGATCTTCCAAGCCCAAGGATAGAAACCCACATTGCAAGCAGATTCTTTACTGTCTAAGCCACCAGAGAAGTCTGTGATTCCTTGTGCTTTATGTATTTAGTTGTAAAAACCACCCTGTGAATTAAAGGAGAATCCATCCTTAGTACCTTCTGCTCATTGAGTTCTGGCCTCTGTATTATAAGGCATCTTTACATATGAGTCCAGATGCCTCTGCTTTAAGAACTGGTCTCAGTCCATGAGGCACAGAAACTCATACACATGGCCTCCTGGACTGTGTTCCTACTATGCATTTCTCACCCAGAACCAGCATAAATCAGTATAACTCAAGCTGGTCAGATCAGATTCTTTTTCTCCTAAACAATGTATAAATGGTTTCCAGAAATCCCAGTTCATAAACTGGTCATGAACCAATACACTTGGGGTTCTTTCTTATGGTCACTTTCATCTATATATTTAAAGAAACATAAAACAAGCCTGTGTATATAAGAGAGAGAAGAGACTGGGGGTATGAAATAGACATTAGAGGGTAAAAGATTTAATAAGCTCTAATGGTTCCTGAGGGGGCTTCCCTGGTAGCTCAGCTGGTAAAGAATCCTCCTGCAATGCAAGAGACCCCAGTTCCATTCCTGGGTTGGGAAGATCCCCTGGAGAATGGATAGGCTACCCACCCCAGTATTCATGGGCTTTCCTGGTGGCTCAGACGGTAAAGAATCCGCCTGCCAATGCAAGAGACTTGGGTTCAATCCCTGGTCCAGGAAGATTCCACATGCCATGGAGCAACTAAACCTGTCCACCACAGCTATTGAGCTTATGCTTTAGAGTCTTGGAGTCAGAACTACTGAAGCCCTTGCTCACTAGAGCCTGTGCTCTGCAATAAGAGAAGCCACTGCAATGAGAAGCCCTGCACTGCAACCAGAGAGTAGCCTCCTCTTGCCATAACTAGAAAATAGCCCAAACAGCAGAGAAGATCCAGCACAGCAATAAATAAATAAACAAAATAACTCAATGCAACAAAACTGAATGACTATCTAGAGTTAAGTTTCGTAAAGACATGAAACAGTAATACTATAATGATACCGACACGGACCACTGATTCAATATTAAATTGCCAAAGATTTGGATATAAAAGAATATAAGAGAAGGTATCTTAAAATGCAAGGAGGAAGCGGTATTCAAGTTATAATTTTTATCTTAAATAAAGATACATGGATTCAAATGTGCTTATGGGAGACAAAGTTGACCTTTATTTAAATGAGAGAGAAGAATGCCTTTTAGATAATGACCACAGGTGACACAATTTTAGAATTACATTTAACCAAAAAAGACAAAAAGGAACAATAAGGAATCAGAGAGATGAGAATAAAGTTAGAAATATGTATAATTGTGATTATGTTATATATGTATATGTTAGTTAGAAATATGTATAATAGGTAACTAGCACTAAAAATATGCAGACCGTTCATTATCTTTTTTGTTTAAAACAAGAATTTTTCAAGTGAAGAATATCACAATGACACAATTAATTAGGTAAAAGAAAGAATAAAAAAAATAAAAAGCAAAATAGAGAACACATATGGACTGAATGCTAGATTTGGCCACACAAAATTTGTTTTGTATCAAACATTCTCACAAATATATCTATACATACATAAAATAACTAAATGACAATCATTTTGTGGAAAAAATAAAGCCAATTCTTTTAAAATAATGTGATCAAAGACAGAATGCAATTACTCCAATCACACCATACAAAGGACTCTCACAATTTCTGAATAAAAGAGTAAATTATTAACAAATAGATATGTAATACAGCCTCGTAAGTTATAAAATAATGCCAAAATAAAGTTCTGTCAGTTCAGTTCAGTCGCTCAGTCGTGTCCAACTCTTTGCGACCCCATGAATCTCAGCATGCCAGGCCTCCCTGTCCATCACCAACTCCTGGAGTTCACCCAAACTCATGTCCATCGAGTTGGTGATGCCATCCAGCCATCTCATTCTCTGTCGTCCCCATCTCCTCCCACCCCCAATCCCTCCCTAGTGTGCCCATTTTCACATATCAAATTTTTTATACTACTATCCAGGAAAGAAAAGTTACTATGTTTCAAGAAGCTTTATTGTAGGCATGTATTTGCAAGAATCCCTTGGTCCAGATTTCACTCACTAACACAGAAATAGTTAAACTTGCTTTATCTTATTTATGAAAATAAATACACTGACTTCACTCTATATGCCACCACATCTAATAATCTATTTCTTTTCTCTTGCTGTTTAGTATGTCATTAGACTTATGTTCAAATTTTTCTGGAAGGGCTTTATGCCTCCCACTCCCTCTTCTAATTGAACTTCCATTATTATCACTTAATTTGTAACACTGAGCCTCACATTACTGAGGTCAATGTCTTTTCTTTTTAGGTCATAACTAAACATACTTCTTTATAAATCAGACCAGCAAATAACAGGCTAATCTCTGATATCTGAGCTAGGCTAGATTGGTTCACAGCTAACTTGAGATATAAATTCTAGTTTGCCATTCTTTCCAAACCTCTGCCACAGCATCTACTGGGATCCCAGACTCTCCTGGATGGGAAATATGAGAGCAAGGTCTTTTGTGGAAGTTCAAATTTCTCCTGGATGGCTGATATTAGAGACTGAAGCTCTATCCCCACGTGACAGCTGAAGGGAATGAAGGACTGGTTTCCCAGCCAGACTTGGGTATCCAAAAGGAAACATGTCCTATGGCATCCAGATTTCTAAGACTGATAGGCCTGCAGCAGAGAAGATTTATAGCTCACTTTATCTCATTTGGGCTTCCCTAGTAACTCAGACAGTAAAGAATCTGCCTTCAATGCAGACGACCTGGCTTCTATCCCTGGGTCGGGGAGATCCCCTGGAGAAGGGAATGGCAACTCACTCCAGAATTCTTGCCTGGAGAATTCCGTGGATGGAGGAACCTGGTCATAAAGAGCTGGACACAACTGAACAACTAACACACACATCTTCTCATTAGGCATCTTTCTGCTATAATTCCCATATTCTGAACATGATTTCCCTAGGGGACATGAGTCTGGACAGAAAGGAAAATTTTCCTTTTCATTCTCTGTTCCTAAGAGACCATGTTACAATGCAAATGAATTCTGTTTTTATTACTCCTTCTCCTTAATTCTCCTATGCCCAAAGGTGTAAACCTCCCAGCACTTTATTGTAGCCAGAATTAAGTTTTCTCAAAGGCTAAGGCTAAGAATTCTCTCTTGATTATATCCCTTGGATCTTCCAAGCCTTGACTGGTGGTAAACACAGAGCTCCTGATATTTCTAAAAATTATTTTATGAGTATGAAAGCATTGACCTTTCATATGAAACCTTAGACACTATGTTCTTGGCTCCCCAACATTTTTTCCAACACATGCTTACATCAGAAGTTTTGAGCTGTCATTTGGTACTTCATTATCAATATTTGTAATTATAAGACAAATTTAGATATTGTCATACAGCATATATAATTTAGCACATCATAGGGATTGTCTGATATAATTTTTATAAAAGTTCATTCTGTGATGTAGTCCTCTTTCTACTTCATTCTCCATTATAGAAATGAGACTCAGGGGGTTTAATGTGATGCTCAAAGGTATAAATCAAGAAAGGGAAGGAGTCTTGATTTCGAGTCTTGATCATCAGAATGCTTTTAGTTCATAAACTCCAATGCAGTGATTCTCTATCAGAGATGATTTTGCAACTAGGTGTATTTTGCAATGTCTAAAGAGAGGCTGCATTGGGCTGAACACCTGTAATGCACAGAACAGTATCCAATACAAATAATTATACTGGCCCAAATACCATCAGTGAAAAGGTATAAAAATTTATTCTAGACTACCACTTCTCTAAATTCACTGCTCCTACAAATCACCAAGGATTATAGTACAAATGCAAATTATTATTCAACAGGTCTGATTCACACTATGTTTCTAACAATATCCTACCTGTTCTTGATGCTGCAGGTCCTGGTCTATGGATCACAGTTTGAGTAGCAAGGAAGTGGCTCTGTTTTATATCCAGGTACAAGTAGTTGTAAGTCTTTACCAAGTCTTCCATTATGTAATTTGAAAGAATCTTTTGCACTCACCTTATATACAGTAGTAAATTCTCTTTGATATTTTTTTTTGTATAAGGATTCTTGAGTGACATCAAATGATTTGTATCTGAAAAAAGACTCTTTTAGTAGAAAGAATAAAATCCTCCCAAAGATTTCTATGTCATAATCACAAGAACTTTTGAATATTCTAGTTTACACAGCAAGAGAAATTTCAACAGCAGATGGAATATGTTTGCTAATCAGTGATCTTGATATCAGATTAGCATGGATGCTCAAGTTGATCTAACATAATCACGGTGGTCCTCTTAGGGAGGAAGACAGAGAAAGAGGAACTGGAATCAGATAGACTTTTCAAAATGCTGGTGCACTTTGGTTTTAATATGGAGGAAAGACCATAAACCATGGAAGGCTGGCATTCACTAGAAGTAAAATAGGAAAGTTAATGCATGCAGCACTTAGAGGGATCGCTGTCCTGCAGACATCATAATTTGAGTCCAGTGAGAACTTTTTAGGCTTCTGACCTTATAGAACTTTTAGATATCTGTTATAACCTGCTGAAAGTGAAAGTCGCTCAGCCGTGTTCAACTCTTTGTGACCCCAATACAGTCCATGGAATTCTCTAGGCCAGAATGCTGGAATGGGTAGCCTTTCCCTTCTGCAGGGGATCTTACCAACCCAAGAATCGAACCCAGGTCTCCCGCTTTGGAGGCGAATTCTTTACCAGCTGAGCCATGAGGGAAGCCCATAGAAATGGCAGCTGTGGGATTCAAACCCCCGCCCCGGAAGAGACTGGAGCCTTAATCCATCCCAGGCCATGCTACCACACGTTGTAACCTGCAAATGCGGTAATTTTTAAGAGTATTGTTAGTTGCTCAGTCGTGTCCGACTTTGTGAACCGATGGACTGTAGCCCACAAGGCTCCTCTGTGCATGGCTTTTCCAGGCAAGAATATTGGAATCTAATACAGATATTTGTCCAATCAGATGTTGTTCCTAGAAGCTGAGTTTAAGACTTTCAACTCAGTCAGTGAGCTTCCTTTAGGTACAGCATTTTTGTGCTGAAATTCTACCTTAAACAAAAGGAGAAATTTGGGTCAGTTTGAAGATCTTTTGCCACATTAGCTAATAAAGAGAATTTCACTTTGCCTAAATGTAATTGTGGCCATGACTTTGAGGCCATTGAGAATTTAAGGTGGGAAGAGTAATCCATTATTATTAATAAAATTAAGGTCACACATTCTACTTTAAATTTTTCGGTCAGCATTTCTACATTCTGATTTATGTTAATTCATTAATTATTTTCACTGCTGTCCCTCTAACTTTCTCTCAAGTTTTGTTTCAACACAATGGATGAGATTCCAAATGAGAATGTGTTGCCCATGCATATATGTGTGAGTGTGTTTGTTTGAGAGAAAGGTGTAGACAGACGCAGGCATATATATACGTACGTGTATTCCTAACCTTGAACATGGTCTGTGGACTCAGCAAAGTACTTCTGTACTTTTCATTCACTGCTCAAAATATTCATATGAAGTTAAGATTTATTATCCCACATTTCCTTCTGACATAAGTAAAACTGAGGCTCAGGAAAATTACATTTTTAACAAAAACTTTACAAATAATTAAAACTTATTGTGCAATTATTCAAACTACACAAAAATGGAACCATGTAATATGTACTGTTAATTTTCATAATTCAGCAAATGGCATACATTTAAAATGTGTGATTTATTGTGTCTAATTATGCTCCAGTGGGGGCTTCCCTGGTGGCTCAGATGATAAAGAATCTGCCTTCTATGCAGGAGACCCAGGTTCAATCCCTGGGTTAGGAAGGTCCCCTGGAGAAGGGAATGGTAACCCACTCCAGTATTCTTGCCTGGAGAATTCCATGGACAGAGAAGCCTGGCAGGCTACAGTCCATGGAGTCACAACAAGTTGGACACAACTGAGCAACTAACACTCACTCACTCATACTCCAATGAGTTAGTTAAGAATTTGAAATCCTCTGGTGGGGCATGGCTCAGGGTACGATATAGAGAACATGCTTTGAGTCACACCTAAAATTGGTGAGAGAAAACTCTTCTAACTAGGTAGAAAGCAAAGTGTCACATATGGACATTGGAACAGAGAAATTTAAATAAAACAACAAAGATTTGATAATCCCAATTATTTCCTGAAAACTGAAGACATATTAAAAAGGAATAAGTTAACACAAAGTGATTCAAGAGACAGGAGCAACACAACATCATGTGCATCATGGATAAACCTTAAAAGCCACAGTATAGAGCCTAGCAGTTGATAAGAGATCCGAGAAGAGATAATCAGAACTCCAGTCAACTCCCTATCATATAATCCCATTTGACAGCAAATGCATTATGTTTAACGATTTACTTTTAGAATGACTTGTTATGAATAACAGCTAACTGTTGTGTGTGTTAGTCATTCAGTCATGTTGAACTCTTAGAAACCCCATGATCTGTAGCCTGCCAGACTCCTGTCCATGGGATTCTCCAGGCAAGAATACTGGAGTGGGTTGCCATTCCCGTCTCCAGAGGTCTTCCTAACCCAGGGATTGAACCCTGGTCTCCCACAATTGCAGGCAGATTTTTTACCATCTGAGCCACCAGGAAAGCCCTGTAACAGCTAACTGATACAATAATCAAAGAGACCAGAACTGAAGGAAATTATAACAACATGCTGCTCCTAATTCTGGTCGTTTGTTCTGGTATTTGAATAGCATTTCACTTCTCCACCTTCTGGTTAAGATCAAATATAGTATAGGGGCTTCCCAGGTGGCTCAGTATGTAAAACCCACTTGCCAGTGCCAGAGACACAGTAGGTGTGGGTTTGATCCCTGGGTTGCGAAGATCCTCTGGAGGAGGAGGAAATGGCAACCCACTCCAGTATTCTTGCCTGGGAAATTCCGTGACAGAGGAGCCTGGTGGGCTACAGTGTCAGTGTCCCTGCGATTGCAGAGTCAGACACAACTGAGAAAGTGATCACACACAATATTACTGTGATTCAAGTTTATTTTCTATACAATAATTACAAGTGATTCTACTGAGGCTCCTTCAAACCTAACAGTGAATAGTTGAAAAGATACACATTTACTATCACTACACTTTAACTGGTTACAGCAAAATTTAGAGTAGCAGGAGACACTCCATTTAGATTAATTGAAGGAATCATATTTGTAGGCTGCAGTGGAAGCTCTTAAGAAGCAGAAAGATAATTCAATAGAAAATGTAATCACAAGAAACAATATTCATCCCAACAATAAACCACTTCTCATGTGGTCACAGACCCTGTGTTCATCAATAAGTAAATGGAAATTTCCAAATATTTCTCTTCCATGTTTGGGACAAGCTTAGGGAAAATAAGAAACAGAAAAATGGAAGACTTTCTATATCATGAAGACTAAAAGCTTAATCAAGTGAGTTAACTAGATTTGTATACAGAAGTTGAAATTAAAGAAATAGATATACTTAGCAGTTCATATGGGGAAGGAAATGGCAACCCACTCCAGTGTTCTTGCCTGGAGAATCCCAGGGATGGGGGAGCCTGTTGGGCTGCCGTCTAGGGGGACGCACAGAGTCAGACACGACTGAAGTGACTTAGCAGCAGCAGCAGTTCATATAAGGAACAAATCCTACTTCACAATCTGAACAAATAATTGTTATTCCTGCCTCCAATATTTGAGTCCTGTACTCACAGGCATTTTTTAGCACCAGGACAATTTGTCCTTTTATAACTGACATTCCAAAGAAACTTTTTTAGAACGCTCTTTATGTCTTTATTCCTCATACTGTAGATGAAGGGGTTCAGCATGGGTGTGACCACTGTGTACATCACGGAAGCTGTTGCACTGGAGTATGAGCTGTGCTTAGTGGCAGAGCTAAGGTACACTCCAAAGCCTGTACAATAAAATAAGGAGACAACTGAGAGGTGAGATGCACAGGTGGAAAAGGCTTTATACTTCCCCTGAGCTGATGAGATTCTATGTATGGAAGACGCTATTTTAGAGTAGGAGTAAAGTATTCCACCAAGAGGAACACCACCAAATACGCCAACTCCAAAATACATCACAATATTATTAAGAAAGTTATCACAACTGGCATGTTGGATCATGTGTTTCAATTCACAGAAAAAGTGGGGGATTTCCAAGACTGTAGAGAAGGACAGCCTCAACACCATTAAGCTTTGTAACAAAGAGTTCAGAGCACCTATCACCCAAGATATGAGAACCAGCAGTCCACAGAGAATAGGGTTCATGATGACTGTGTAGCGCAGGGGGTGGCAGATGGCCACAAACCGGTCATAGGCCATCACTGTCAGGAGGAAGATGTCCAATTGTATAAATAGAAGGAAACAATATATCTGGGCTATGCAACCTTCGTAGGTAATGACTTTGCTTTGAGTTTGTATATTCACCAGCATCTTTGGGATGGTGGTGGAAGTGAAACAGATGTCCACAAAGGACAGGTTGAAGAGGAAGAAGTACATGGGGGTGTGAAGGACGGGATCTGAGCTGACGGCTAGGATGATGAGCAGGTTTCCAAACACGGTGATCAGGTACATGGAGAGGAAAAGCCCAAATATGAGGGGCTGTTGTTCTGGTTCATCTGATAATCCGAGAAGAAGAAATTTTGAAATTTGTGTGTCATTGCCTCGTACCATATGGTGGTGGTCACTACTAGGGAAAAAAAAATTACATCATTAATTCCTACACATGTGGACATTAACAGTGGAATGCATTATATGTATTTAAAAAGGATCTACTATGTCTGGGTCTCCATTGATACCCTGAGAGAGAACGGACTTGTGGACACAGTGGGGGAAGAAGAGGGTGGGGCAAATTGAGAGAGTAGCATTGAAGTACAGACATTACCAGCTGTAAAACAGACAGATAGTGGGAATTTGCTGTATGATGCAGGAAGTTCAAACCCAGTGCTCATGACAACCTAGAGGGATGGGATGAGGTGAGAAGTGGGAGGGAGGTTCAAGAGGGAGGGAACATATATATACTCATGGCTGATTCATGTCAATATATGGCAGAAACCAACACAGTATTGTAAAGCAATTCTCTTCCAATCAAAAATAAATATGTAAAAAAATTAAAAATAAAAGGATCTTTTGTGACACGTGTGATTATAACATCCTAAAATTCAGATTTCCTCCCAAGAGTTCACATGTGACTGCGTTTTAATGCAAAATTCTTTCATCCATCTGAAGAATTTACATTGAATACCATCTTCTAAGGTAAAAGTATAGACTGCCGAGAACAAAACTCCCTACAACACAATAATGAATAAAATATAAATTAGTTAATTAAGAAAGAAATTACCATGTCTTATTGTGATAAATGCTATAGAAAAAACATGCAGATATAAAATAGAGTGAATGGTGCTCCTACATTTTACTAGGAGTTCAAGACTTGCAAACAAGGAGAAATTTGAACAGAGGCTTGAAGAAAGACAATGCAGAGACATCAGGTTATCTGAGGGACAAATGTGCCCTGTTGGGGGAGGAGTCAGTCTAAAGGCTCAGAGTATGTTTCACCTGTACTTGTCTCAAATAGTCAAGATTCAAAGGGAAGCCAAAGTGTAGAGGGGAATGAAAAAGAAGAGATATGTTAGAGAATGCTGAGGAATGATGTGACCTTCCTGCTGCTGCTGCTGCTGCTGAACCTTCATTCACACATTGCTCCTTTTACATTTTTAATTTTTCTTCAGATGATTCCTATAATTAGAAATGTATCCCCTTTTTATCTCCAACTGACTGGTTAACGTTATTGTATCTTTTTTTTTTTTTTGGTTCCTGACTTCCCTCATGCACTACAATATTCTTTTTTTTTTTAATTGGGGTGTAATTTCTTTAAATGCTGTGTTAGTTTCTACTGTACAATAAAGTAAGTAAGCTACAAGGTCACCGTTTGGAGTACATAAACCTAAGTACCACTGCCAGAGAACTGCTCACACCCCACAACACACACACACACACACACACACACACACACATTTATACACAGAGACAAGGTACAGCATGTTATGACTTATTGGCCTTGTTACTTCCTGGATCTTCTCACTTCTAGCCACAATAACTTTGAAAAGATTGATGAAGGGAATTTATCAACATTATATGATCTTTGCCCTAGAAAATGTAGAAATAGTACCAATAATCTAGTTGGCAAGCCTCCCAAGAACACTTCATTTAATATGACCGTTTTGTATCTTTCATTAAAAGAAAAATTAGAAAGCATTTCTAAAAACAGAAAGAGAAGACAGAAATGGACATTTGGAGGAAAACACGATCTTCCTTAGGGTCTCACCTCTTGGTGGTTGCCTTATCCTAAATCTGAGGCAATGGGGGTCTGTAAACCTCAGTTTTGCAGGCATTTCAGCCTCTAGGACAAGTCTGATGACCTCAATGACCTACACCATGGTAATCCCCATGATGAACCCCTTCATCTATAAAATAATATCTAATAACCTCAGGTGTTCTCCAAGAGATTGTGATGAGGAAAAATCTTCCTTACTTGTGTCAGCATTCCTAGTTATATACCTTTGCTGCAGAATATCTAGTAATGCAGGCTGAAGCAATCTATCAAAGGAGAAAGGAATCATATCTTTAGGATGTCAAGACATCTTATTGATTGACCATCTCACTGGAAAAATGAACAAAGGGAATTAACCCACAATTTACATCAGAACACAGACAATGTGCAGCAATAGATGATTAAGAATTTTAAAACATAAACGGAAACAGAGTTTCTCAGTCAGTTCAGTCACGCAGTCGTGCCCAACTCATTGCAACCCCATGAATCACAGCACGCCAGGCCTCCCTGTCCATCACCAACTCCCAGAGTTCACTCAAACTCAAGTCCATCGAGTCGGTGATGCCATCCAGACATCTCATTCTCTGTCGTCCCCTTCTCTTTCTGCCCCCAATCCCTCCCAGCATCAGAATCTTTTCCAGTGAGTCAACTCTTCGCATGAGGTGGCCAAAGTACTGGAGTTCCAGCTTTAGCATCAGTCCTTCCAATGAACACCCAGGACTGATCTCTATAGAATGGACTGGTTGGATCTCCTTGCAGCCCAAGGGACTCTCAAGAGTCTTCTCCAACACCACAGTTCAAAACCATCAATTCTTCGGCGATCAGCTTTCTTCACAGTCCAACTCTCACATCCGTGCATGACCAAGGGAAAAACCATAGCCTTGACTAGACGGACCTTTGTTGGCAAAGAAATGTCTCTGCTTTTTAATATACTATCTAGGTTGGTCATAACTTTCCTTCCAAGGAGTAAGCGTCTTTTAATTTCATGGCTGCAATCAGCATCTGCAGTGATTTTGGAGCCCAAAAAAATAAAGTCTGACACTGTTTCCACTGTTTTTCCATCTATTTCCCATGAAGTGATGGGACCAGATGCCATGATCTTCGTTTTCTGAATGTTGAGCTTCAAGTCAACTTTTTCACTCTCCTTCTTCACTTTCATCAAGAGGCTCTTTAGCTCCTCTTCACTTTCTGCCATAAAGGTGGTGTCATCTGCATATCTGAGGTTATTGATATTTCTCCAGGAAATCTTGATTCCAGCTTGTGCTTCTTCCAGCCCAGCGTTCCTCATGATGTACTCTGCATAGAAGTTGGATAAACAGGGTGACAGTATACAACCTTGTCGTACTCCTTTTCCTTTTTGGAACCAGTCTGTTGTTCCATGTACAGTTCCAACTGTTGCGTCCTGACCTGCATACAGGTTTCTCAAGAGGCAGGTCAGGTGGTCTGGTATTCCCATCTCTTTCAGAATTTTCCACAGTTTGTTGTGATCCACACAGTCAAAGGCTTTGGCATAGTCAATGAAGCAGAAATAGATGTTTTTCTGGAACTCTCTTGCTTTTTCCATGATCCAGCGGATGTTGCAAATTTGACCTCTGGTTCCTCTACCTTTTCTAAAACCAGCTTGAACATCTGTAAGTTCACAGTTCACATATTGCTGAAGCCTGGCTTGGAGAATTTTGAGCATGACTTTACTAGGGTGTGAGATGAGTTCAATTGTGCGGTAGTTTGCACATTCTTTGGCATTGCCTTTCTTTGGGATTGGAACGAAGACGGACCTTTTCCAGTCCTGTGGCCACTGCTGTTCTAAGTGGTTTTAAATGCCAAACTTTTGAATCAGAAAACCACTATTTGAATCTCAGATTTGATGTTTGGACTTAGTGAGACTTCAGGTCCATTCTATATGTTAATGTCCTTACTCAAATAGTGGGGATAGTGGTATTTACCCTCCTAAGTTAGTAGACAAATTTAATCAATATATGTAAAGGATTGACATAGTTCTTTCAGTTTTACAAAGTGTATGATTATCACTGGTGATGAGATTTGGCTGATTTTTGTTGTTCTACCTCACAAATGTCTCCACTGCTTTCTCACCTCTTTCTAATGAAAACTTCTAAAGTAAAGCTTGTTAGCATATCCACTGGTGTATATTAAGCATAACTTTTTGATTTGAACGTCCAACATGAGAGAAGATCCTATGATGTGTGTGTCTCAAGAATGCTGTTGCAAAATAGTATCTATGCCCATGACTCTAGGTCTTTCTATAATAATAAATTCAGAAACTGCTCAAATACATCTTACCATAAAAATCTGAAAAATGCATTTATTTCACTGCACATGCCTAGAAAGCTAGTACTTTTTTTCCTCTTCCCCTTAACTGCCAAACTCTTGCTAATAAGTAATAATTAATTGGAGCCAATGTATGTTTCTAATTCCTCGGTTTCATCCTCTGAATTTCCGTGCCCATCTCTTAATTGTCATCAACAATCCTTGTGTTGCTGAGTCCAACATATACTTCTCTTTATAACATTAAATGAATCATAAGTTAATTAACCAGTGTAGCAAACAAATATAACAATTATCTTGGCTTTCAATACAGTTAAGTTCACAGGTGACTGACTTCAGGTAAAAGTTTTCCACTTTCAGTCTTGCTGAACCTCCCCTGAAGTACCTATTGAACGCTCAGACTCACCTGAATGGGGTCTATGAGAGGAAAACCCCTGGGTAGATATCTGAGTTCCTCCGTGGATGGTTGATATAAAGATTGAAGCTCTATTACCAGGCAGGCTTGGAACTCCAAAAGCAAAAATCATGTCTTGTCTTGCTGAAGGTTGTATAGGCTGAGGAAATATTTACAGCCTCCTGTGTCTGCTCTGTAGGCACTTTTCCCATTGTTAGTCCCACCACTGAACACATTACTTACCTATGGGACATTGACCTGGATAGACAGCAAATTTTTCCTACTGATTCTCTGTTCCCAGAAGACCAATTAGAAGTGAGGAGAATCTAGTTTTTGTTAACTTCTTCTCAAGAATTGTCCTTCCTTCTAGAGGTCTAACCTCTTTGCACTTTATCCTAACCTTGAGTTAATATTTTCTCCTAATCTGTAACAGAAGAAACTATCTTGACTTGATTCCATGGACCTCCAAAGTATTGTCTTGTTCCAGGGAACAACCTCTCCTTATCTCTAGAACATCGGTGACTGGTGACCCCATTCAATAGGAGAGAGGTATGTTGTTTACTACAAATCCATATATAGTCCTTGGTTTCATATGATTTTTGACAAATCATAAGACTTATACATGTAACTATAATTTAGAGCTGTCACTTACTCCTCTTTAAATAAGTTTGCTAATTATAAGTTATATTTATGCACCATGTGCAAAGATTAGAATTTTATTTGTAGTGTCTTATTTTATTTCTACAAAATTCCATTCTTTGTGGTCTGTACTATTACTAACTTCACTTTACATTTGCAAAATTAGAGCTCCAAAGTGTTAAGTGATCTGCCATAAGCTGTGAGCTGAGAAAGGGGTTTGATTTGATTGGAACTGTCTCAAGATATTTCTAATTCTCACGCTGTAGTCCAGTGAATCTCAACAAGGGTGATTTGCCTCCAGAGAACATCTGACATTGTCTAGAGAAAATTTTGGATGTCACAGTTATGGAGGTGCCACTTAGCAGTTTGAAGCAAGGATGCCCCTCAAAATCCTACAGTGCATAGGATGGCCCCCACCATAGAATTATCCATCACAAATGTCAACAGAAAGAAGAAAGACTCTTCTAGACTGGAACTTCTCCAACACTGACATGTGTAGGAGTCACTTGGGAATCTTGTTCAGAAACAATTCTGATTCATGGGTATAAGATGGGCCCAGAAATTCTGAGTTGATCTGTGCTCCACTCTTGAGTGCCAAAGCTATGGTCCAGTGTTAGATTCAGGTGCAGGTATTGTGACGTCACCAGGCATCCTCCTGCCCATATCAGGACTGACATTAGGTGGTAAAATGTTGGACTCAGTAGTTCCCTCCTGGATGTACCTTCCCCATCCCCTCCCCTGATGGTAACCACTAGTTTGTCTTCTGTATCTGTGAATTTGTTTCTATTTTTCATATATCCATTACTTTTTAATTTTTTTAGATTCCACATATAACTTATATATGGTATTTTTCTTTCTCTGTCTGATATATTAATATTTCATTAAGTATAATACCCTCTAATATCATCCATGGTGTTGTAAATGACAAAATTATTTTTATGGCAGAGTAGTATTTCATAATATATGTGTGTGTATATATATATACACAGATATATCTAACATATACACACAATTTATATGTGTGTGTGCTAAATCGCTTTAGTCATGTCCAACTCTTTTGCCATCCCATGAACTGTAGCCCACCAGGCTCCTCTGTCCATGGGATTTTCCAGGCGAGAATGTTGGAGTGGGTTGCCATTTCCTCCTGCAGGGGAACATCCTGACCCAGGGATGGAACCTCCTCTCTTATGTCTCTTGCACTGGCAGGCAAGTTCTTTACCACTAGTGCCACCTGGAAAACCCATACACAATATACACTGGATAAATAAAATGTGATTATTTATGCTATATATAATCACATTTTATGTATGATATTCATGGAATTCTCCAAGCATAAATACAAGAGTGGGTAGTCATTCCTTTCTGTATTGCAGGCAGATTCTTTACTGTCTGAGCCACAGGGACAATATATATATATATATATATATAAAACACCACAATTTCTTTATTAATTAATCTGTTGATAGACACTTAGCTTGTGTATGATTCTTGTGCTGTGTATTTAGTTGCTCAATTGTGTCTGACTCTTTGTGACCCCATGGACTGTAGTCCACCAGGCTTCTCTGTCCATGGGGATTCTCCAGGCAAGAATACTGGAGTAGGTTGCCATGCCCTCCTCCAGGTACATATCTTGATTATTATAAATAATGCTGCTATGAACGTTTGGATGCATATATCATTTAGAATTAAGATTTTCATTTTCTTCCATTATCTATATATGTATGCCCAGGAGTGGAATTGTTGGATCTTATGGTAGTTCTATTTTCAGTTTTTGAGGAAACTCCATACTATTTTCCACAGTGGATATATCCATTTACATTTCTACCAACAGTGTAGATATGGTCATTTTTCTCTAAATCTTTGCCAACATTTGACTTTTGTGGTCTTTTTCATGATAGCTATTCTGACAGGTGTGAAAGGATATCTCATTTGGTTTTGATTTGCACTTCTTTGATGATTAAGAATTGAACACCATTTCATGTGTCCATTTGCCATCTGTGTGTCTTCTTTGAAAAAATGTCTGTTTTTTTCAAAGATAAGAAGGGCTGGTGGAAACTATGATTCACCAAGGAATATGAGCTTTACACACATTGTTGTTCAGTTGCCTAGTTGTGTCCAACTCATTGTGATCCCATGGACGACAGCACACCAGGCCTCCCTCACCATCTCCTAAAGTTTGCCCAAGTTCATGTCCATTGCATCGGTGACGCCAAGCAGCCTTCTCATCCTCTGATGCCCTCTTCTCTTCTGCCCTCAATCTTTGCAAGCATCAGGGACTTTTCCAGTGGGTTAGCTATTTGAATCAGGTGACCAAAATACTGGAGCTTAGTTTCAGCATCAGTCCTTCCAGTGAGTATTCAAGGTTGATTTCCCTTAAGATTGACTGATTTGATCTCCTTGCTGTTCAAGCAACTCTCAAGAGTCTTCCCCAGCACCAGAGTTAGAAGGCATTAATTCTTTAGCATTCTGCTTTCCTTAAAGTCCAGCTCTCACAACTGTACATGATAGCTGGGGCAATCACAGCCTTGACACATATGAGCAGATTACAGAAGCAAAGTAAAAAAGCTTGAAAGAGTCTAATTTTTTTAACTGAACTGGTACAGAGTCAGCATGAGGGGCTCTGAGTTTATGTCCCCACATGGAACAAAGCATGTAATGGTGGCTCTTAAAACTCTCTGCTCACTTCATGGGACCCTGGGAGATCTTTAAGATGGTGACTCTGTCTCCTAGATCAGGTAATCCTGGACTCACTTCTTATCCCAGTAGATTTTCTGGAGTCCCAGTGATCTTAGCAAATGTGGAGCTCAGATATAGTTATTACAGCTGCTTGTTGATCTGTACCTGTTCTGTGCCAGGTAATTTCCTGTGAGTTTTACAATATTATCAACCTCTCAACTCCTTAGGCAGCATTTCCCCAGTTTATAGATAAGGAAACAAATGTCTGAAAAGTTTATTTCCTGTTAAGAGAGAAGTACTCAAGAAGCTCATGTAAAATTGTGTTTGCAGAAGTTGAATGATTGAGTCCACCATTTACATCAGACATGAGGTGGGGAGGAAAATTCTTGATGGAGAAGAGCTTAAACTACCTACACCTGACTCTTAACACTGGACCACAGTCTTGATACTCACAGAGTGGTCCACAGAACAGAAAATCTGGGAGATTATTATAAATGCAGAATTTCTGTGACACCCTAGTCCTGTCAAATCAAAATTTGTATTTAAATACTATGCCCTAGTGATTCATATACACATTGATGTTGGGGAACTGCTTGTTTAGTGTTTCTCACCCTCACCACTATTGACATTTGTGCTGGATAATTCCCTATAATGAGGGCTGCCCTGTGTTTTGCAGTTTGCTGGACTGCATCCCTGGTCTCATCACACCACATGCCAGTAGCACTTCCCCAGATGTAACAGTCAAAACTTTCTCCAGATATTGCCAAGGGACCTCTGGAAGCAAAGTCATCTCTGATTTAGAACCACTCACCTAAAGCAAGAGAACTAGAAATAGATTATGTAATAATCAAAGCACACACCGTATTCAGCTTCTAAACTTGGGCCTTTGAATTGTGGTGCTAGAGAAGACTCTTGAGAGTCCCTTGGACAGGAAGGAGATTAAATTTTGCTTTAAATCCTAAACTCTTAGGATTAAGTCAATCCTAAAGGAAATCAACACTGAATATTCATTGGAAGGACTGATGTTAAAGCTGAAGCTCCAATACCTTGGCCACCTGATGGGAAGAGCTGACTCATTGGAAAAGACCATGATGCTGGGACAGATTGAGGGCAGGAGGAGAAGGGGACAACAGAGGATGAGATGGTTGGATGGCATCATCGACTCAATTGGCATGAGTTTGAGCAAACTCTGGGAGATGGTAGAGGACAGAGAAGCCTGGCGTGCTACAGTCTGTGAGGTCGCAAAGAGTCAGACATGACTGAGTGACTGAACAACAATAGCAACAACTTTGGGCCAGTCACCTAATTCTGAAAATTGAGAAGGAAGGTCAGAATTGCACAGCCCTCATAGAATGGACCTTTGAAAAAAATAAATGAGACATATGTGTAAGATTCTAAGCCCAGCCCACCATATATTAAATGATCTAAACTTTTCTCTTATAATTTTTCATAAATGTTTCATATATAAGAGAAAATGCCAGCTTTTCATGTGTAATAAAATTGATGTATCAAAAGCATTATGAAATCAAAGATTATTTTTACCTATGGCTTTTATAGCAAAGGAACACAGTCCACTAATTTATTAAAGAAGTAATAGTAAATTTCTGGTGGTATCAGGAGCTGTGTTCCCACCACACGTCAATCCTTTTGAGCTGCAAGTGAATTAATCAGGCTCCTGAGTCTTAGATTTGGAGAAAACTTGATCTCAGGGTTGTATAAAGTTTAAATGTTAACTGGAAACCAGAAGTGTTGATGGAGTAGTATTGATAATAAGAATTAAATACACCTGATGTCTAAGCTCATCTCTTGGGAATTGCAAATCAGCAGGAAAAAATTCCTGTTTTATCCAGACCACTTTCCATGGGCAAATGTGCTCAGAGGTTGGAGTGACAGTGGAAAATGTGTTAATGAGCAGATGTGGTGAGCAGATAAAGAATATATAGGGCTGTAAATATCTCACTGTTGTAATGTCTGAGCAGTTCCACCTTGAGCTGAAGCAGTCACAGTTTTTGCATCTTGATTCCTAGGTCTGGCTCCATTTCACACCTTCCTGGTCTCTTGCTGAAGACAGAGCTTCAGTCTCCGTCATCAACCATCCAGTGAGGAATTTGAACTACCACACAGAGGTCAAACTCTGAGTTACCATCCAGGTGGCTACAAGACACACATGTACACCCATGGCTGATTCATGTCAATGTATGGCAAAAACCACCACAATACTGTGAAGTAACTAGCCTCCAATTAAAATAAATTAATTAGACCCCAATTAATTCTGCAGGAGAAAGAGAAACTGAAACCCAAGAATAAGTACCTGAGGTTACCTGAAAACCTAAACACCTGACTCAGAATGGAGACTTCTCCATGTTTGTTTACTTGATAGAATAATTAATTCAGAATCAATGTATTTAATAAGTTGAATAGAGAAGTGTCTATTGGATTCAGAAATTCAAGGACTATTGTCTACATTTAAGTTTGGGAATGAAAATTTAGTTGAATGAGACTCAAATGGGAAATGTAGTGTTGTCAGTAAAATTTGAACATTTCCGAGGAGATGAGCAATTAGGGAAGCAGAAAAATAATTAGGTGAGAAACATTTTTCAGTGATGATTATATTTTATTTGTATACTTTTGATTTTAAGATGGGATATATATGAGCAACAAATCAATGGACATAGCCGCTGCCTTGTAACTACAGTTCTTGAGATACATATTTCACAGAATCATCTCTAACACTGCATATTTACTTGAAAAATTGCATTTCATATGCAAGCAGGCATATGGTAGAGGGCTTAACTTTGCAATTATTTCATTATGTGAGACACCAAATATATTTTGGAGTTTATTAGCCATTTTTCAATACTTTACTACAAATTCTCTATGCACATTCTTTACTTTATATACTGCAATCTGAGTGTTTTTATTTATTTTCTTTTTTGTCCATATCATTTCCTTCATAGTTTATTTCATCTCCAGCTCTCAGAGAAAAAGCCAGGAACTTCACTCCAACATATGGAGGAAGGGGAGGATGAGATGTATTTTTAATGCTTTGACAAGATTTCTATGCTAAAACTAGAGAAATGTGCTCAGATGCTCAGTCATCTCCAACTTTTTGTGACCCCACAGACTGCAGCCCACCAGGCTCCTCTGTCCATAGGATTCTACCAACAAGGATACTAGAGTGGATTGCCATTTCCTCCTCAAGGGGATCTTCCTGATCCAAGGATCAAACTCATGTCTCTTACGTCTCCTGCATAGGCAGGTAGATTTTTACCACTAGTAAAGGGCTTCCCTGGTGGCTCAGAGGGTAAAGCATCTACCTGCAAGGTGGGAGAACTTGGTTCAATCCCTGGGTCGGGAAGATCCCTTGGAGAAGGAAATGGCAACCAACTCCAGTATTCTTGCCTGGAGAATCCCATGGATGGAGGAGTCTGGTATGCTGCAGCCCATGGGGTCGCAAAGAGTCAGACACGACTGAGTTACTTCATTTTCACTTTTCACGTGGGAAGCCCTAGAGAAATATGTCAGATATCATTTCTATGACACCATTTCACCCCAAACTTCTCTAAGCTGCAACCGTTTCCCCTTGTATCTCTGAATTCTATATCCCAATTTCTCTTTATTATTATTTTTATTGTATTCTTTCAAACAAAATATTACAATTTTTCAAAGGAATTTGCTATTTGGCATTTAATTTTTTTTTTCATTTTTTAGAAGTTTATTCTTTTTATTATTTTTTTAATTTATTTATTTTAATTGGAGGCTATGTGTGTAATTTTGTTTAATGTGTTTGTTGGAGTGTGTGAGAGCTTATGGATGTGGTCAGATCTAATATTTGGTTATATTTTGTTCTCCCTCCCACTGCATTTTAAACATAGAATGTTCTCCTCATCTTTAGCAGTAATAAATCACCTTTTAATATGAATTGATATCTTATTTCATATGTTTTAGCAGTAGTGCAAGCATTTGCCTTTAGTAGTTAGATCTATATTAAAGACTTCCATCATTTGTTGACATCTTGTGAAATACATGCTTTTGCTTTCAACTGAAGATAACTTGCATCTTCCTCATAATCATGTTTAAGCCCATATATGTTTCAGTTCAGTTCAGTTCAGTAACTCAGTCGTGTCCGACTCTCCGCAACCCCATGAATCACAGCACACCAGGCCTCCCTGTCCATCAGCAATTCCTGGAGTCCACCCAAACTCGTGTGCATCGAGTCCGTGATGCCATCCAGCCATCTCATCCTCTGCCATCCCCTTCTCCTCCTGCCACCAGTCCCTCCCGGCATCAGGGTCTTTTCCAATGAGTCAGCTCTTCACATGAGGTGGCCAAAGTATTGGAGTTTCAGCTTCAGCATCAGTCCTTCCAATGAACACCCAGGACTGGTCTCCTTTAGGATGGACTGGTTGGATGTCCTTGCAGTCCAAGGGACTCTCAACAGTCTTCTCCAACACCACAGTTCAAAAGCATCAATTCTTTGGCGACCAGCTTTCTTCACAGTCCAACTCTCACATCCATACATGACCACTGGAAAAACCATAGCCTTGACTAGACAGACCTTTGTGGGCAAAGTAATATCTCTGTTTTTTAATATGCTATCTAGGTTGGTCATAACTTTCCAACTATCTAGGTTTGGTCATAACAAGGAGTAAGCGTCTTTTAATTTCATGACTACAATCACCATCTGCAGTGATTTTGGAGCCCAAAAAAATAGTCTGACACTGTTTCCCCATCTATTTCTCATGAAGTGATGGGATCAGATGCCATGATCTTCGTTTTCTGAATGTTGAGCTTCAAGCCAACCTTTTCACTCTCCTCTTTCACTTTCATCAAGAGGCTTTTTAGTTCCTCTTCACTTTCTGCCATAAGGGTGGTGTCATCTTCATATCTGAGGTTATTGATATTCCTCCCGGCAATCTTGATTCCAGCTTGTGCTTCTTCCAGCCCAGCGTTCCTCATGATGTACGCTGCATATAAATTAAATAAGCAGGGTGACAATATACAACCTTGACGTACTCCTTTTCCTATTTGGAACCAGTCTGTTGTTCCCTGTCCAGTTCTAACTGTTGCTTCCTGACATGCATATAGGTTTCTCAAGAGGCATGTCAGGTGGTCTGGTATTCCCATCTCTTATTTAGGTTAAAATTAAAATGTTAGTTACTGTTTCCCACACAATTTTACAATCACATTTCATATTCTTTGTTACTTTTTTTCCTATTTAATTTATATTTAAAGCCTGTGTTAATGTGATTGTTGTTATTTTGTATTCTCCTTTCAGGTATTCATCTTGCTATTTCATTCAATTTTGTTTAGCCAAGTTGTTTTCAGTTGGGTGTATTTAACCTGGTTTTATCCCCCATGCTAGTCTTTTTATTTATAAATTCCATTTTCTAAAAATTTATTTCTATATTAAGGCCCATATTGATGAAACCACAGAGTGAATAAAGCAGATGGGGTTCCTGCCCATCTGGGTCTCGTATTTTAATGAAGAAAGAAGATATGGTCTCTTGAGTCTGAACACCTTGCTGCCTGTTCTCTCTGAAACCTGCCTCTTCTGCTGAACTCTTAATTCACATTGCTTTTCCCTCAGCAGGTACTGGTCTTTTTTGAAAACTATTCTTGCAATTACTGGAACTGATTAGAAAGATTTTGGACTGTGTCCCCTAGCAAAACATACCTTTTACCTGTGACTCGGAATGCATGCACAACAAAGCAAGCAATACATGTTTGCACATGTCAACATACACACATGTGCACACTCACACACACACACAAACACAGAGCTGAACAAAGAAAACCAAAATACCCTGACGTGATATGCTGCACTCTGGATTTATCACTGAACTGGTATGGGAAACAGCTAAGTGTGAAATAGGAAGTCCTATTCAGAGATGGCGTAAATGATCCCTTGACATGGAAATTTCATTGAAAAATATGGACACTGAGTTTTTGAGTGCAAAATATAAGTTGTAGAATTTCAGCTGTTTTTGCAATGCCAATTTTTGAGAAAACTATACTATTTTGTGTTTCCAGGCAGTCACATTCACCACATGAAACCAGGAAATGATATGCAAATAACAAAATTTCTTCTCCTGGGATTATAAAAGAAACCAGAGCTGCAGCCTCTCATATTTGGGCTTTTTCTCCACGTGTACCTGATCACTGTGTTGGGAAACCTGCTCTCATCATCCTGTCAGACTAGACTCCCATCTCCACACCCCCATGTACTTCTTCCTCTCCAACCTGTCCTTTTTAGACATCTGTTTCACCTCCACCTCCATGCCAAAGATGCTGAATAATATACAGACAAAGAACAAAATTATAAGCTACGAAGTCTACACCACCCAGGTAAACTTTTTCCTACTCTTTGTTGGACTGGACAATTTTCTCCTTGCTGTGATGGCCTAAGTGATGGCCTTTGTGGCCATCTGCCATGCCATGCACTACACAGTCATCATGAACCCCCGGGTCTGTGGGGGGTTTTTTAGACATGTTTCACCTCCACCTCCATGCCAAAGATGCTGAATAATATACAGACAAAGAACAAAATTGTAAGCTATGAAGTCTGCACCACCCAGATAAACTTTTTCCTACTCTTTGTTGGATTGGACAATTTTCTCCTTGCTGTGATGGCCTCAGTGATGGCTTTTGTGGCCATCTTCCATCCCATGCACTACACAGTCATAATGAACTCCCGGGTCTGTGGACTGCTGGCTCTGATGCCCTGAATGATGAGTGCCCTGAATTCCTTGTTACAAAGTTTAATGGTGTTGTGGCTGTCCTGTACAAACTTGGAAATCTACCACTTTTTCTGTGAAATTAGTCATGTGGCTCAATTTGCCTGTTAGGGCACATTTCTTAATGTTATGGAGATGTATTTTGCCACTGTGATGTTGGGTGGTGGTTCCTTCATTGGGATTCTTTATTCAAATTCAAAGATAGTTTCCTCCATAAGAGGACTCTCATCAGCTCAGGGGAAGTATAAAACATTTTCCACCTATGCATCTCACGTCTTGGTTGTCTCCTTATTTTAGTCTACATACCTAGGAGTGTACCTTGTCTCAGCAGCTACTCACAATTCACACTCAAGTGAAACAGCCTCAGTGATGTACACTGATCACACCCATGGTGAACCCCTTCCTTCATCTACAGTCTGAGGAACAAAGATATAAAGAGAGCTCTGAGGAGAATGGCATTGAGCATGTATATTGTCATATGTGAAACAAATCGACAGTCCAGGTTCGATGCATGATACAGGATGCTCGGGGCTGGTGCACTGGGATGACCCAGAGAGATGATATGGGGAGGGAAATGGGAGGGGTGTTCAAGATGGGGAACACACGTACACCCGGGGCAGATTTATGTCAATGTATGGCAAAACCAATACAATAATGTAAAGTAATTAGCCTCCAATTAAAATAAATAAACTAAAAAAAAATAAAATAAAATAAAGAATCAATGAGATGGCAGTTTTATAAAAGCCAGTTGTCCTGGGGCTGATGAAATACCCATGATTTAAGGGATCTAAGACTCAGAGCCAGAAATTTCTATTTTTTTTTTTTTTTTGTAATTCATTTATTTTTTATTGGAGGCAAATTATTTTACAATATTATATTGGTTGGTTTTGCCATACATTGACATGAATTCACCCCGGGTTTACATAAGTTCCCCCTCCTGAACCCTGCTCCCACCTCCCTCCTCCCTTTATTCTCCCTCTGGGTCATCCCCGCATGCCAGCCCCGAGCATCCTATAACATGCATTGACCCTGAACTAGTGATTCATTTCACATATGACAATCAGATTGTTAGATACAACTTGCTCTTTCTGCTTATTTCCTGGAATTTCCTTTTGTTGTACTCAAGTCCTCTACACAATTTGCCCCTCCCTTTGTTAAATGTATATATATATATAAACATAGTTTTGCCCTATGTCCATACAGATAATGCATTTAGATATTCTGCAAATTTTCCCATGCCTGGATTAAAAATATTTGAAAATTTTAATATCTTACCTGAGGAAACAGATTTCCTAAAACTTACTTCTTCTCAAATGACATATATCACATCAAATAATTTCCCTGAAAGAATAATCTTGTTTTACCCACATGCAGAAAGCAAACTATGCCTGGCAACTAAGGCCATTTGTATAATTTCATTGTAGAGGAAGGTATGAAGCTACAGATTTTACTTCAGACCATCATTTTTGTCATTGCTACCACATCTTCTATTCATCACAGTATAGACATTAACTTGTCCATTTAAGTCTCAGCCTATTAGTAGATATGCTTTTGGCTAACTGTGTCTGAAGCACTTAACTGGGCTGCATTATGTACTTCAAGACTACACAGCCATTTTCCTCCCAAGTCTATAATGTGGTTGGATAGGCCCTTGTGGTGTTTATTACTATTGTAGGATGACCCTCAGCAATATGAGTGCCAAAGAACTGATCCTTTTGAACTGTGGTACTGGAGAAGACTGTTGAGAGTCCCTTGGACTGCAAGGAGATCCAACCAGTCACTCCTAAAGGAAATCAACACTGAATATTCACTGGAAGGACTGATACTGAAGTTCCAATCCTTTGGCCACCTGATGAAAAAGCCAGCTCATTGGAAAAGACTCTAATGCTGGGAAAAGGACATGATTGAGAGACTAAGCCCAAGCACAAGAGAAGAAGGGGGAGACAGAGGATGAGACATGGTTGGATGGCATCACTGACTCCATAGACATGAGCTTGGCAAACTCTGGGATATAGTGAAGGACAGGTGAGACTGGTGTGCTGCAGTTCTCGGGGTTGCAAAGAGTTGGACTCAGCAACTGAACAAAACCTCAACAATATCTATTGGCAAACTGAAAAAAATATAGTAATAACAAATCCTGGAAGGTACACAGCATGACCAAGGTCTATGTATTTAAGTATTATGTAGAGAAACAAATGAAGAAAGAGAAAAATCCAACTGGGGGCTGTGCTTTAGTAAGTTCTGAGGGTAAGGTGGCTAGGATTCTGCTGGTTCATTATTTAATGATGAATACATAAGGTGAAATGATGGCATAACCAAGGAAAAGCAGACACTCTTGAGTTCAGTTATCCATTTACTCGGGGCTTTCTAAAGGGGCACCTCATGGGCGTGGGTCTTCTGGGTGTTTGTCTAGTAGCTGTTGTCATACAGCTGGCAACATGTTCATTTAATGTATTGTCTTTTAAAAGAATGCCTCATTGAATGTATAAATTACTTTGGGTAGTATACTCATTTTTACAATATTTATTCTTCCAATCCACGAACACGGTATATTTCTCCATCTATTCGTGTCCTCTTTGATTACTTTCACTAGTGTTTTATAGTTTTCTATGTACAAGTCTTTTGTTTCCTTAGGTAGATATATTCCTAAGTATTTAATTGTTTTCGTTGCAACAGTGAATGGAATAGTTTCCTTAATTTCTCTTTCTATTTTCTCATTATTAGTGTATAGGAATGCATCAAGCTACCAACAATATTTTTCACAGAACTAGAACAAATAATCTCACAATTTGTATGGAAATACAAAAAACCTCGAACTGGGGGAATTAACCTGCCGGACTTCAGGCTCTATTACAAAGCCACAGTCATCAAGACAGTATGGTACTGGCATAAAGACAGAAATATAGATCAATGGAACAAAATAGAAAGCCCAGAGATAAACCCACGCTCCTATGGACACCTTATCTTCGACAAAGGAGGCAAGAATATAAAATGGAGAAAAGACAGTCTCTTTAACAAGTGGTGCTGGGAAAACTGGTCAGCCACTTGTAAAAGAATGAAATTAGAACACTTCCTAACACCATACACCAAAATAAACTCAAAATGGATTAAAGATCTAAATGTAAGACCAGAAACTATAAAACTCCTAGAGGAGAACATAGGCAAAACACTCTCCGACATAAATCACAGCAGGATCCTCCAAGACCCACCTCCCAGGATATTGGAAATAAAAGCAAAAATAAACAAATGGGAACTAATTAAAATCAAAAGCTTCTGCACAGCAAAGGAAACTCTAAGCAAGGTGAAAAGACAGCCTTCAGAATGGGAGAAAATAATAGCAAATGAAGCAACTGATAAAGGATTAATCTCCAAATTATACAAGCAGCTCCTGCAGCTTAATTCCAGAAAACTAAGTGACCCAATCAAAAAATGGGCCAAAGAACTAAACAGACATTTCTCCAACGAAGACATAAAGATGGCTAACAAACACATGAAAAAATGCTCAACATCCCTCATCATCAGAGAAATGCAAATCAAAACCACAATGAGATACCATTTCACACCAGTCAGAATGGCTGCTATCCAAAAGTCTACATGCAATAAATGCTGGAGAGGGTGTGGAGAGAAGGGAACCCTCTTACACTGTTGGTGGGAATGCAAATTAGTACAGCCACTATGGAGAACAGTGTGGAGATTCCTCAGAAAACTGGAAATAGAACTGCCATATGATCCAGCAATCGCACTCCTGGGCATACACACCGAGGAAACCAGAATTGAAAGAGACACATGTACTCCAATGTTCATTGCAGCACTGTTTATAATAGCCAGGACATGGAAGCAACCTAGATGTCCATCTGCAGATGAATGGATAAGAAAGCTTTGGTACATATACACAATGGAGTATTTCTCAGCCATCAAAAAGAATGCATTTGAATCAGTTTTAATGAGGTGGATGAAATTGGAGCCAATTATACAGAGTGAAGTAAGCCAGAAAGAAGAACATCAATACTGTATATTAACGCATATATATGGAATTTAGAAAAATGGTAACCTGAACCCTGTATAAGAGACTGCAAAAGAGACATAGGCATTTAGAACAGTCCTTGGGACTCTGTGGGAGAGGGTGAAGGTGGAATGATTGGGGAGAATGGAATTGTAGCATGTATATTATAAGTGACCAGTCCAGGTTCGACGCATAAATTTTCCTCTGTTAAAAAAAAAAAAAAAAGAATACTAGAGACTGGAAATGAAAAGCAAAGGAAAATCCAAAGTTAACCAACAAAGACCTACTGTATAGCACAGGCAACTCTGCTTAATGTTATATGGTAGCCTGTTTGGGAGGGGAGTTTGGGCAAGAATGAGTACATGTATATGTATGACTGAGTCTCTTTTCTATTAACTTGAAACTGTCACAAAGTTGTTAATCAACTATTATAATACAAAATAAAAAGTTAAAAAAAAGAATACTAGAAGCTAAAAATAAAATAAAATAAAAGAATGCCTCAGAAATCGAAAGCTGAATTACTGGCTCTTACATTGTAGTTGAAACCTTAATGCCAGACAGATACTTAAACTGCAGACTTGCTAGTGTCTCATAACTGCACTTCTGGTTTCATTCAATTATTCATCTTGGTGATCACAAGTGTGCTCAGTCAGTCAGTCAATCATGTCTGACTATTTGTGACTCCAGGGACTGTAGCCTGCCAGGCTTCTCTGTCTATGGGGTTCTCCCAACAAGAATACTGGAGTGGGTAGTCATTCCTTTCTCCAGGGGATCTACCCCACCCAGGGATTGAACCAGCACACACACACACACACATATGTATATATATACCTCCCAGTGAAACCTACATGGAAAGACAAACTGGAATAAATTTACCTGATACTATCTTAGTGTCACAGATGACCATAAATGTGAGGAAAAAATGTTAAATCACACATTTCATTATGATGCAATATGTTTATTTTACATTCCACACATCTATAAATTAAGGCATGGAAGATAGGTGCCTACAAGTGAAGGGGTTTATTCATTGAAGTGGGGGATTGGTTACTGTATTTTATTACTAAATTATTATCCTCTTTCTGCTTGAAAACTTCTAATGCTACCTACTTAAATGACTCTTCTTATTGTTCTAAAACTAACTCCCATTTCCTAATATTTGTAATAAACACGAAAAGGGATAGCGATTGAACGATGTCAGTTCATCCATTTCCCATCTCCTTTATGTTCAGAAATCAGTCCATTCTTTGTGATCAGAGAATGATCCACACACAAGAGTTTGATATCCTGCCCGGACACTGATATCTTGCCCAGGTCACCAGTTTTTCTCCACAAACATGCAAGTCTATCTACCTCTCCTACTTATCTAGAGAGAACCTCAAGGTAGTCACTTGTCACTACACTGATCTGAAATATATTTGAATAACAGAATGATCATGGATTTTCTCCTCAAATATCTCCCAGAGATTGCTCGAATTCATATCCTTTGAGTTGGTGGTGATATTTAACAATCACATGCTCTGCTGTCCTCTACTCCTTTTGTTTTCCATCTTTCCCAGCATCAGGCTCTTTTCCAATGAGTTGGCTCTTCACATCAGGTGACCAAAATATTGGAACTTCAACTTCACCATCAGTTCCTTTCAATGAGTATTCAGGGTTGATTTCCTTTAGGATTGACTGGTTTGATCTCTTTGAAGTCCAAGGGACTCTCAAGAGTCATCTCCAGCACCAAAATTTGAAGCATCAATTCTTTGGTGCTCAGTTTTCTGGATGAGAATATACTTCATGTTTATATATGTGTGTGTAATTTGACAGTGATAACAGCTTTAAATGTTTTGTTATGTAGTTGCAAACAATTTAAGCTCTCTGAACTTCTTGTCTCCTTATTTCTGAAGGTAATGTGGGATAGTAAATGTAACTTCATATAGATGCTCTGAGAAATAAACAAAATGAATATAGAAATGCATGAATTTCTATAATCATTTTTTAGTCTAAAGAAAACACTCAAGTGCAAATGCTGTTTCTATGTATGTGTATTTGGCTACAATTTTCTTTCAAATAAGCACAATCCTATACATAAATGTAAGGGCTTCCCTGCTGGCTCAGTGATAAAGAATCTGCCTGCCAATACAGGAGTCATTACTTCAATCCCTCGGTTAGAAGATATCCTGGAGAAGGAAACGACAACCCAAGCCAGTATTTTTGCCTGGGAAATCCCATGGACAGAGGAGCCTGCTAGCTACAGTCCATGGGGTAGCCAAAGAGTTGGACATGATCTAGTGACTAAAACAACAACAAACAATACACATATGTACACACACAGATAAGATTAGGATTCCATCTTTTCTTTTTAAAGGATAGGAGATCCAACCAGTCCATTCTAGAGGAGATCAATCCTGAGTGTTCATTGGAAGGACTGATGCTAAAACTGAAACTCCAATACTTTGGCCACCTCATTCGACAAGTTGACTCACTGGAAAAGACTCTGATGCTAGGAGGGATTGGGGATGGGAGGAGATGGGGACGACAGAGAATGAGATGGCTGGATGGCATCACCGACTCGATGGACATGAGTTTGAGTGAACTCCGGGAGTTGGTGATGGACAGGGAGGCCTGGCGTGCTGTGATTCATGGGGTCGCAAAAAGTCGGACATGACTGAGCGACTGAACTGAACTGAACTGAGAGAGAAAAGTAGAGAGAATAGAAACAAAATGAATGGACATTTCAATTAATATAAAAGAAAAGAATGTAGAAATATAGACACAAAAATTTAAAATACAATGGGTGACCTCTATCTTCATAGTGGATTACATTTCTTTCATTAATGTCACAAGGCATCATAGTCAGACAACTTTTACAGTTATGTAATACATAGATCATTGTATAAGCTAATGGTATGAAATAACTTCATACTGATTTCAAAGTTTTTTCTACTTAATGTGGGTTTTCAACATAAAATGCTCTTATTAAAGTAACAATGAATGAGTTGAGAATGTTAAACTCAATTTTTGCCAACAAATTTTATTGAATGAGCATCTATATTAGGTTTCTGCTACTGTTGTAAAATATCCCCAAACTATTGGTTACAATAAGCAAATACGTGGGATCTCCCCTGGTGGCTCAGACAGTAAAGCATCTGCCTACAATGCGGGAGACTGGGTTAGATCCCTGGGTCGGGAAGATCCTCTGGAGAAGGAAATGACAAACCAGTCCAGTACTCTTGCTGGAAAAGCCCTGGGAAATCTCATGGACAGAGGAGCCTGGTAGGCTGTTACAGTTCTGGATATCAGAAGTATAAAATGAATGAGTCTCATTGGATTAATATCAAAGTTAGAAAGTGGCTCAAGTTGGCAGCATAGGAAGATCAGACACTGACCTCAACCCACAGGCACACCAAATATGCAGCTACATATGGATCAATATCTTCTGAAATTGTCTGGTTCTGAACCAGTACCATACTGTTTTGTTTACTGTAGCTTTGTATATATGTTGATATTAGAGACTGTTGCAACTCCAGCTTATTCTTCTTTCTCAAGATTGCTTTGGCCATTTTCAGTATATTGTTTTTATCCATACAAATTTTAGAATTATTTTTCCTAGTTCTGTAAAAAAGAAAGTGCCTTTGTTATTTTGATAGGGATTCCATTGAGTCTGGAGATTGCTTTGGGTGGTATGGTCATTTTAACTATTAATTATTTCATTGTATATCTTTCCGCTTTTTGTGTCATCTTCAGTATCTTTCATGAAAGTTTTACAGTTTTCAAAGTTCAAGTTTTTTGCCCCTTTATTAAATTACTCTTCAGTTATTTATTCTTTGATGCAACAGTAAATTATATTTTCCCATAACTTATCTTTCTTATCTTTCATTATTGACAAATAGAGACTTAACAGATTTCTGTATATTAATTTTGTACTATGCAACTTTACTGAAAAAAACGTGTTATTACTGGTGGTGTCTTTAGGATTTTCTATATACAGCATCAGGCTTCCATGGTGGCTCAGTGGTAAAGAATCTGCCTGCCAATGCAGGAGACATGAGTTTGATCCCTGGGTCAGGAAGATCCTAAGGAGAAAGAAATTGAAACCCACTGCAGCATTCATACCTGGGAAATCCCATGGATAGAGGAACCTAGTGAGCTACAGTCCATGGGGTTGCAAAAGAGTCAGATACGACTTAGTGACTGAGCATGTATGCATATATAGCATCATGTCAATTGCAAACAGTAACAATTCTTCCTTTCCAGTTAGATTATTTTCATATCTCTTTCTTATTTCTCTGTCTAGGACTTCTAATATTATGTTGAATAAAATTGTCAAAGTTGGGTATCTTTGCCTTGTTCCTGATTTTACGAGAAATACTGTTAACTTTCATCAGTGAGCATAATGTTGGCTATTGTTTTGTCATATATAGCGTTTTTTTATGTTGAGGTATTTTCCTTTATGTCCACTTTGTTGAGAGTTTTTATTATAAGTGCATATTGAATTTTGTCAAAAGGTTTTTTGTATATATTCAGATGATACTACAAATTTTATTCTTCATATGTTAATTAGAAGTATCACACTGATCAGTCTATTGGCATTTAACTATCTTTGCATCCCTGGGGTAAATCTCAATTGGCCTTGGTGTGTGACTCTTTTAACGCATTTCTGAGTTTGGTTTGTTAATATTTTGTTGAGTATTTTTGCATCTATATTTATTGGTGGAATCAACCTGTCATTATCTTTGTTGTGGTATGCCTGTCTTGTTGAAAATGAAGTTATGACAGCTTCTGGAATGAGTGAATACACTATTCATTCAAAATAACATGCAAGCATGAATTTTCATTCAGAATAGCTAAAACTACCTACACCTGAGTTGCATAGGCCCACAGCCTGGCTACTCAGAGTGGTCCAGTCTGAATATCTGGGCCCCAGGACCTGATGAATCCGAATCTGTATTACAATTACAACCATAGGTAATACCTATGCACACTGAAGTTGGGGAAATGATGGTCTAGAAGAGGTTTTCTCACCTTCTCATGCTGACAGTTGAACTAGGTAACTATTTGTATTGAGAATTGCTGGTGTTTAGCAGCATTCCTTCGGACATTGACAAATATTCCCAGGGGCAAAATAATCTTGGGCTGATCAGTCTACAGTTTGAAAGCCGGACGCATCCTGGCAGAATTCTGATTAAGGTCCTTTCTATACTCAGTTTGAACCTTTAAGCATATCGTTAAATTCCTTTAAACACATTTCTGAAATGTGGAATTGTGCTCATAGTAATACTACCTCATAATATAGTTTTCTAAAAGGTAATTCGGACAATGCCTAAGAGATGCCAACCTCAGGTGAACAGTACTAAAATATAGACACATAACATCTACAATTAACAAAATATTTTATAGTGAGGGGGTAAGTATCAGCTCTTAGCTTGTGATGAAATTTGAAATCCCTAATACTTGAACGAGTGTTTTAAGAAGCCAGAGACTGTGGTGCCCCAAATTGCATTTCAGTTCTCCCCTTTGCTGAAGAGAAGAATAACAATTTTCTGAGGACAACAAGGCTGTGTGCTGACTATAAAGCAACCTTTTAGGGATCAAATGTACCTAGTCCTGACAAGTTCCTTAATGTCAGACTTTGGAGAAAATATTAATTCAGGGTTGGGATAATGTGATTGAGGTTAGATCTCCAAAAATCAGGAAAGATTGAGGACAAGTATAATAAAAGATTGGATTCACTTGACTTCTAACCTGATCTCTAGGGAACAGAGAGGCATTAGGAGAAATTGCCTTTCTGTTTATTCTAGAGGCCCAGAGAGAAATCACGTACTTAGCGATTGGAATAACAGGAGGGAAATGTGCCTAATGAGCAGGTATAGAGAGCTATTAATATCTTCCCTGCTGAGGTCCCTTAGTGTTTGTATCCCTAAGCTGGACAGGGCATGACAGATGCTTTGGAGTCATAAGCCTGAATCAGGAGCCAATGTTTTACCACTACTCTGCTGTCTTGTCTGGTGACAGAGCTTCTGTTCTCATCATCAACAATTCAAAGAGTAATTCAGATTTCAACCAGAGAACTCCCTCTCTGAGATCCCATCTAGGTAAGTCTGAGAACCCAGCAGGTGCTCCAGGAAAGATTTGAAGAAAATGGAACCTGAGAACTTTTTTCTTAAATCACCTGAGAACCTAATCAGTCTAGCCCAGAAATGAGAGCTCACTGTGTTTGTATTCTTGATTAACTAGTGAAGTATAATTTATTTATTTACTATGTTAATAAGGATGTGTCTGTTTGAATCTGCAGTGCAAGCTGATAAGGAAGTGATAGGAATTGAGGTTCGGCATGAAGACATTGTAAAGTAAGTGAGGTAAAAATATGGTTCCAGTAAAATTAAAACATACGTGAGATTTGCTCTTCAGAGGAGTAGGAAAGTATAGTATTACATGTGGAGGACTATGTAGTAAATAAAGAGCATTTTTCAAATTTCTAAGTTGCAGTATATTTGAGCATGTTCTGCATTCCTCAAGAAGGTCCAGGTCAAAGGCAGTTTTGTTGTTGTTCAGTTGCTAAGTCATGTCCAGCTCTTTGCAACCCATGAACTACAGCATGCCAGGCTTCCCTGTCCTTCACCATCCCCCATAGTTTGCTCAAACTCAAGTCCATTCAGTCTGTGATAACTGTCTGATCCTCTGTCGCCCCTTCTCCTCCTGCCCTCAATCCTTCCCAGGACCAGGGTCTTCCCAGGTGGCTCAGACAGTAAAGAATCTGCCTGCAATGTGGAAGACTTGGGTTCAATCCCTGGGTCAGGAAGACCTTTGGAGAAGGAAGTGTCAACCCACTCCAGTATTCTTGTCTGGAGAATTCCATGGACAGAGGAGCCTGGCGGGCTACAGTCCATGATGGCAAAGAGTTGGACATGACTGATCAAGTGGCAGGTTTACATTCTCTATCAAATTGATTGTGAAAGTTATTTACACAGTTTATGTATAAGGCTCTAAATGGCTCAGTGGTAAAGAATCCGCCTGCCAATGCAGGAGATTTGGGAGACTCAGTTTTGATCCCTGGGTTGGAAAGATCTTCTGGAGGAGGAAATGGCAAACCATTACAGTATTCTTGCCTGGAAAATTTATTAAAAAGCAGAGACATTACTTTGCCGACCAAGGTCCGTCTAGTCAAGGCAATGGTTTTTCCCGTGGTCATGTATGGATGTGAGAGTTGGACTGTGAAGAAAGCTGATCGCCGAAGAATCGATGCTTTTGAACTGTGGTGTTGGAGAAGACTCTTGAGAGTCCCTTATACTGCAAGGAGATCCAACCAGTCCATTCTAGAGGAGATCAATCCTGGATGTTCATTGGAGGGACTGATGCTAAAGCTGAAACTCCAATACTTTGGCCACCTCATGCGACGAGTTGACTCATTGGAAAAGACTCTGATGCTGGGAAAGGTTGGAGGCGGGAGGAGAAGGGGACGACGGAGAATGAGATGGCTGGATGGCATCACCGACTCTGTGGACATGAGTTTGAGTGTACTCCGGGAGTTGGTGATGGACAGGGAGGCCTGGCGTGCTGTGATTCATGGGGTCGCGGAGAGTCGGACACGACTGAGCGACTGAACTGAACTGAACTGAGAGGATCCTGGAGGGTTATAGTCCATAGGTGGCCAAGAGTCAGACACAACTGAGCACCCACCCTTGAAAGTTTTTAAATACTTTTTTCATGTTTTCAGAAAAAAAGTGATTTTTTTCCCACTAAGTTCATTGTTTGACATCAATTATTTTAAATATATATTTAGATACATGTGGGGAGTGTGTGAAAGTGTACACATTTCACATTTCACATGTATGGTCAGTTCTATTAGTTAATCATGTCACACCCTTACATATAATTACATTTTATATGGAGAAAAATTTTATGCATCCCTGATAATAATAGCAGACTTTTATATGCATTGTGTTCTTATTTCACATCTGTACTTCCTTATTTGTACCTTTTTTGCCTTTTGTAGTTAGATTTGTTTTTAAGAATAATAATCATCTTCTCCCCTCTTATGGAAGACATTTTTGGCATTCAAATGGCTACTGTCATTTTTCATAAGCATATTGGAATCTGTTTATGTTTTTATTGATAAAAAGTTTAATTTAATATACTGTTTCTTTTTCTACTTTTCAAAAATATAAAAATCTTTATATTTCTTACATAATCTTTAATTAAGAGACCCATGTGGATCTGGTTAAATTTTTACTTTATGTTTTACTTTTTATGTTCTTATTTCATAAGTCAGTCTTAGATTTTTATTAAATATCATTTAATACAATTGTTTGAATCCACTAGTTTTCACATGGTTTTATTTTCCTTACCATATTTTTTATTTCATGAATTCTCATTTCTTTAATTTTTCTCTATATAAATGCACATATTTTGAAAACACAAAAGTGAACAAAATATGAAATCTCTGTTCCTTTGGACCTTAAATCATAATAGGAAAGGCCTATTACATAATATAAATGCATGAATATGATATACTGTCCTCAGAGATAAATCATGTTAAAAGATAAACTTTATAGCTTATATAGTATTTTATGGAATATGGTGTGGAGAAGCCTCTGATGTTAAGACTAGGAACAGAACCAGTTCTAGAGCATGCCCATCAGATGTGTCAAAAATGACCAAAAACCAAAGCTAAAAATGCCAAAATGACCAAACCCAAGCTAAATAATGACACAGAAAGTAATACTACAAAGAAAAATGAGATAAGAGCCAGCACATCCACAGCTGCATGATTCTTTTATAAAACTGCTGTCAAATAAACAAAGATAGGTATAAAAATCTCAGTAAGACCAGGGGCATGAGGTGGATTCCATGGTGAATCAAGTGGAGTATAAAGGTCCAGTCAGTCTTTGGTCCCTCGAGACTGAGGTGATGTCAGCACCCACACTGTTGCCTGTTCTACCTCCAACTTGGCTCCTCTGTTGGGCTCTTCATTTATGCTGCTTTCCCCTCATTACTAGAACATCTCTTCTTAAACTTTTCTTGCCTTTAAAGCATTGGATTCTAGCTGTTTTTGACTATGTATCAAAACCATGCCTTTATTTTGTGATCCTGCATGCTTGCTCACAAAAGATTTAAAAAATGAACATATACACATACACGCATACTCACCCAGAACAGGACAAAAAGAACCATGAAGCAATTTTGCAGGAATTATGAATGACACTCCCCAAGCAGTAGATTGTATGTTGTTTGGTCTGCAACACTAAGGGTCTCAATCTTAGAATATTGGAAACATTTTTCTGGCATATCCTACCCACTTATATTAGTTCATTTGGCTCTCTGAATTTGTGGGTTCCACATCTATGGATTCACCCAACAATAGATTAGAAATATTCCAGGAAATCCAAGAGAGTTCAAAAAAAGCAAGATATGAATTTGAAATTCACCAATGTTGGTAATTATATGTACCACATTTTCTTCACCCATTCTTCTGTGAATGGACATTTAGATGACTTCCATGACTTGACTATTTTAGATAATGCTTCAATAAAAATTGCAGTGCATGTGTCTTTTTGAATTAGGCTTTCTCTGGGTATATCCCCAGTAGTAGGATTGCTGGGTATTGCATGTGTACATATTCAGTTGCTTTAGTCTTGTCCAATTCTTTGTGATCCATGGAATGTAGCCTGCAAGTCTCCTCTGTCCATGGGATTCTCCAGGCAAGAATACTAGTATGTTGCCATGCGCTCCTGCAGGGGATCTTCCCAACCCAGGAAACCAATGAGCATCTCATTCATCTCCTGCACTGCAGGCAGATTGTTTACTGCTGAGCCGCCGAGGAAGTCCCTTGCTGGGTCATATGTAGTTCTACTTTTTATTTTTTAAGGAGCTTCCTACTGCTCTCATAGTGGCTATTTCAACTTACATTCCCACCAACAGTACAAGAAGTTTCCCTTTTCTTCACATCCTCTCCAGCATTTATTGTTTGTAGATTGTTTGATGATGTTCATTCTGACAGGTGTGGAGTGATAACTTATCAGCTTTGAGTGCTCTGTGGTGACAGAAATGGGAAGGAAATCCAAAAAACAAAAATACGTGTATAAATACAATTGATTCACTTTGAAGTACATTGGAAACTAGCACAACATTGTAAAGCAAATATGCTCCAATAAAAATTAATTAAAGATAAAAATCTCAGAATGCAACTAAATAAACTATAGACTCTATTCTGTACATTACATCCCAATGACAATTTATATAACTGGAAGTTTGCATATTTTTTATTATTTTACCCATTTTCCTCATCTTCTTTCTCTGGCAACCACCAATTTTTCTCTTTTCTCTGAGCTCATTTTTTGTTAGGGTTAGGGTTTTTTGTTGTTGTTATTTTAGAAACTGTCATGGTCCGTGTGTGTGTTGGTAAAGAATTTCCAGACCTGAGGCAGAATCCGAGGAGAATAAAGTTTATTAGAGTGAGAGATGTTAAAACAGTGAGCCAGCTCAAGAGAGAGATGATGTTGAACAGGGGTAGTTAGTCCATTTTTATACCAAGGATACAATGAGCAGGATAGGGGTCTTACGGGTCATTTGCTGATTGGATGAGATGGGGGAAGAGTAAGGCAAATGCCTTCTCTCTATGGGGTAGGAGGGGAGACAGGTTATACTGCTCAGGAGGACCTGAAATTCTTTAATAGTTACAACATGGGGGAGGGAGGGACAATAAGAGTCTGTTTTTTCCTGTTCCTTCATTCCAAGGCCCTCCTTGTTTTTCTTCTGTTCTTTTGTCCTTGGGACACCACAGAATCCACGTGTGAGATTATATAGTATTAGTATTTTTCCTAGTCCATTTAACATAAAACAGTCAAGATCCATCCACGCTATCACAAATAGCAATATTTTATTACTTTTTATGGCTAAATTAAAAAGACAGCTTATTTTTTCATTTATTCATTGATGGGAATTTCATTGAATCTATAGGTTTCTTTGGGTAGTATGGGTATCTTAACAACAGTAATTCTCATGGGAGAAGGCGAGGGTGGGATGAATTGAGAGAATAGCATTGAAATATGTATATTACCATATGTGAAATAGATCATCAGTCCAGGTTCAATGCATGAGACAGGGTGCTCAAAGCTGGTGCACTGGGGCAACCCTGGGGGGTGGGATGGGGAAGGAGGTGGGAGAGGGGTTCAGGATGGGGGACTCATGTACACCCGTGACTGATTCATGTCAATGTATGGCAAAAACCACCACAATATTGTAAAATAATTAGCCTCCAATTAAAATAAATAAATTTTTAAAAAAAGAATAAAACCGCATCTTAAAAATAAAATAAAAAAACTATTAATTCTCTCAATTATGAGTAGGATATATCTTTCTATATACTTGTGCCTTCAATTTCTTTCACCAATGTCTTATACTTTTCAGTGTACAGGTCTTACACCTGCTTGATTATTCCTAAGTATTTTATTCTTTTTGATACAGTTGGAAAATGTGCTATTTCTTAATTTCTGTTTTGATAGTTCATGGTTAATGTAGAGAAATGCAACAGATTTGCAACTGATACTCATAGCAGCATTGTTCACAAAAGCCAAGATATGGAAATGACCTAAGGTTCAATGGATGGATGAGTGGATAAAGAGGTTAAGGTGAATGTACACAATGAAATAACACTTAGCCATAAAAAATGACACACAGAGGAAATCCTCTGACTTGAATGAAACATGGAGGCATTATACTAACTGAAAGATGTAAAACAAACAAAAAAATCAAATACTATATGATCTCACTTATATGTTGAATTTTAAATAAACAAAAACAGAAAGCTCATAGGAAAAACAGACTTGTGTCTATCAGAAGCAGAGTATTGAGGCTTAAGAAAATAGAAAAAAAAAATATCAAGAGACAAAAGCTTCCAGATATAAGTACTAGATGTAGATGCAATGTAAAAAATGATAAGTATAGCTAATGTTGGGCTTCTGTGATGTGTCAGTGGTAAAGAATTCCACCTGCCAATGCTGGAGTCACGGATTTGCTCCCTGGGTCAGAAGATCCCCTGGAAGAGGAAATGGCAACCCATTCCAGTATTCTTGCCTGGCAAATCCCATAGACAGAGGAGTTTGGCAGGCTATAGTCCACGGGGTCACAAAAGAGTTGGACACAACTTAGCAACTAAACAACAACCAAACTAACACTGCTGTACAATATATAGGAAAATTGTTAGGAGAGTAAATATAAGAATTCTAATCACTAGGAGGGCCTTATCTCATGGCTCAGATGGTAAAGAATCTGCCTGCCAGTGCAGGAGACCCTGGTTCGTTCCTGAGGTGAAAAAATTTTTATTTTCTTTTTTATTTTATTTCTTAGTTTATTTTTATTGTATCTATATGAGAAGATGGATGTTAGCTTAACCCATTTTGGTAATCATTTCAAAATATATGCAAATTAAACCTTCATGCTGTATTCCAAGAACTTACACAGTGATGTATATCAATTATTTTTTAAATGAAACTGGAAAATAAACAGTTGACTTTTGTCTTGTTCCTATTCAAAGAGGAAAAGCTTTCAGCCTTTCTTCATTGAATATAATGTTAGCTCTGGGCTTGTAATACATGACCTTTATTATGTTGAGCTATGTTCCTGCTTTATCCAATTTGTTGAGAGTTTTTAATCATAAAGATAGGTTGGATTTTGTCAAGAGGTTTTTCTGCCTCTGTTGAAAAGATTATACAAGTTTTATCCTTCATTTTGTTAATGCAGTATATACATTGATTGATCACAGACATTGAACCATTCTTGCATGCCTGGAATAAGTCCACTTGATCAGGATACATGATCCTTTTTATGTATTATTTAGTTTTGCTAGTGTTTTGTTGAGAATGTTTGCAGTGGGGATACTGGTCTGTAATTTTCTTTGCTTGTAGAGTCCTTGTCTGATTTTGGTATAAGGGCAATGCTGCCTTCATAAAATGAGTTTGAAATAGTCTCTTCCCCTTCTAGTTTTCGAATACTTTCTGAAGATTGATATTAATTCCTTTTTGAACGTATGGTAGAATTCACCAGTGAAGGCATCTCATCCTAGACATCTGTTTGTTGGGAGGTTATTTATTATTTATTCAACCTTCTTACTAGTGACTTGCTTCTTCACTTTTTCTGTTTTATAATGATTTAGTCTTGGGAGGTTGTATTTTTCTAGAAATTTTTCCATGTTTTCTGGATTATCCAACTTGACATATGATTGCTCACAAAAGTCTGTCATCATCCTTTACATTTCTCTAGTATCAGTTGTAAAATCTCCTCTTTCATTTCTAAATTGATTTATTTGAGTTCTGAACATTCCCTCTGCCAGGCACACACTTCCACACATAGTCTTTCATTTCTCTCCTTCTCTTACACGAAGTCACTGCCCAAATGTCACCTTGTTTTCAGGTCTTGCCTAAATATCCATGACAAATTGAATGCACTATTACTGTCTCCTTTATAGCTGCCTTAGATTTATTTATACCACTTGCTGCCATCTGTAAGTATTACATATTTTTCTCCATTGTTGAACTGTAGACACTTTTGCTCTTCAGGACCTTACAAGTAATTGCCTAGATAGTAACTATTAACGAATCATGGTCAGACCTCAATTTACATTCCTGAAATCATGAAGAATTTTTCATTAAAACTGTAGAATACATGACTTCTTGGGGAGAAAGTTGATTGGAACAAAAATTCCAAGTCAGAGATGGCACAGGGATAAATCAGATCTGCACACAGAATGTTAAAATTAGTTTCTTGATGGCCAAATGTAAAGCCAATATGTTTCATTCAAGTTTCTGTGAATATTTGTAATATTTTTTCTTTCCTGGTAGTTACTTCAAATACATGGAACCAGGCAATGATACACAAATTTCAGAGTTTATTCTCCTGGGATTCTCAGAGGAACCAGAGCTATAGCCCGTCATATTTGGGCTTTTTCTCTCCATGTACCTGATCACCGTGTTTGGAAACCTGCTCATTATCCTGGTCGTGTGCTCAGACTCCCACCTCCACACCCCCATGTACTTCTTCCTCTCTAACCTGTCCTTTGTAGCCATCTGTTTCACCTCTACCACCATCCCAAAGATGTTGTGGAACATCCGGACCCAGAGCAAAGTTATAACCTATGAAGGCTGCATCACACAAATTTATTTTTTCCTCCTCTCTGCAGTGTTGGACATCTTCCTCCTGACTGTGATGGCCTATGATCACTTTGTGGCCATCTGTCATCCACTGCACTACACAATCATTATGAATCCCCGAATCTGTGGACTGCTGGTTCTGGTGTCTTGGATCATGTGTATTCTGAATTCCTTGTTACAAAGCTTAATGATGTTGCAGCTTTCCTTTTGCACTAATGTGGAAATACCCTACTTTTTTTGTGATCTCAGTCAGATGACCCAACTTGCCTGTTCTGACAACGTTCCTAATTACATGGTGATTTATTTCACAACTGTCCTACTAGGCGGCGGTGCCCTGACTGGTATCCTTTACTCTTACTCAAAGATTTTGTCCTCCATATGTAGAATCACATCAACTCAAGGGAAGTATAAAGCATTCTCCACCTGTGCATCTCACCTCTCAGTTGTCTCCTTATTTTTTTCTACAAGCCTAGGAGTGTACTTTAGCTCTGCTGCCACCCAGAGCTCACACTCAAGTGCAACAGCCTCAGTGATGTACACTGTGGTCGCACCCATGCTGAACCCCTTCATCTACAGTCTGAGAAATAAAGACATAAAGGGGGCTCTGAAAAGACTCTTTGTGATGGTAAGTCTAAAAAGGCAAATAATCCTGGGTCTGGAGAAATGCCCATCATTGCAGGGCACAATGCCTCAGAGTCTGTTGTTGTGATTCTTTAATCAGACTGTGGAAGTGAAAGTTTCTCTTTTATTTATTTCCTGAATTTTTATTTTTTCAACTATCTGGTACAATGGAATTACCTCATTTATTTTTCTTTTGGAATTACCTCATTTATTAATGAAGATATTCAGTGATTTTCTTCTCTTTTTTTTCTTCCTGTTTCCTTACTTTTTTTCTCAAACTTTGATATGAAAAAGTTGAAAAATCCTATGTATTGCAAGGAACTGCCTTAATTTACTAAGAATCAGTTCAGTTCAGTCTCTTTGGGACCCCATGGACTGCAGCACACCAGGCTTCCCTGGCCATCACCAACTCCCCGAGTTTGTTCAAATTCATGTTCATTGACTGGGTGATGCCATCCAACCATCTCATTCTCTTTTGCCCCTTCTCCTTCTGCCTTCAATCTTTCCCAGCATCAGGGTCTTTTCCAATGAGTCAGTTCTTTGCATCAAATGGCCAAAGAATTGGAGTTTCAGCATCAGTCTTTACAATGAGTATTCAGGACTGATTTCCTTTAGGATTGACTGAGCTGATTTCCTTGCAGTCCAAGTGACCCTCAAGAGTCTTCTCCAACACCAGAACCCAAAAGCCTCAATTCTTCAGTGCCCAGCTTTCTTTATGGTCCAACTCTCATATCCACACATAACTAGTAGAAAACCACAGCTCTGACTACACAGGCCTTTGTCTGCAAAGTAATGCCTCAGCTTTTTAATATGCTGTCTGGGTTGGTCATACCTTTTCTTCCAAGGAGCAAACATCTTTTAATTTCAAGGCTGCAGTCATCCTCTGCAGTGATTTTGGAGCCCAAGAAAATTAAGTCTCTCATGGTTTTCATTGTTTCCCCATCTATTTGCCATGAAGTGATGGGAACAGATGTCATGATTTTAGTTATTTGAATGTTGAGTTTTAAGCTGGATTTTTCACTCTCCTCTTTCACTTTCATCAAGAGGCTTTTTAGTTCCTCTTCACTTTCTGACATAAAGGTGGTGTCATCTGCATATCTGAGGTTACTGTTATTTTTCCCAGCAACTGTGATTCCAGCTTGTGCTTCATCCAGCTGGCATTTTGCATGATGTACTTTGCATATAAGTTAAATAAGCAGATGACAATATAAAGTCGTGATGTACTACTTTCCCAGTTTGGAACCAGTCTGTTGTTCCATGTCCAGATCTAACTGTTGCTTCCTGACCTGCATACAAATTTCTCAGGAGGCAGGTAAGGTCATCTGGTATTCCCATCTCTTTAAGAATTTTCCACAGTTTGTTGTGATCCACACAGTCAAAGGCTCTGGTGTAGTCAGTAAAGCAGAAGGAAATGTTTTTCTGGAACTCACTTTTTCAATGATCCAGCAGATGTTGGCAATTTGACCTCTGGTTCCTCTGGCATTTCTCAATCCAGCTTGAACATCTGGAAGTTCACGGTTCATGTACTGTTGAAGCCTGGCTTGGAGAATTTTGTGTATTGCTTTCCTAGCATGTGAGATGAGCTCAATTGTGTGGTTTGAGCATTCTTTGGCATTGCCTTTCTTTGGGATTGGAGTGAAAACTGACCTCTTCCAGACCCATGGCCACTGTTGAGTTTTCCAAATTTTCTGGCATATTGAGTGCATCACATTCACAGCATCATCTTTTAAGGTTTGAAATAGCTCACCTGGAATTCCATCACCTCCACTAGCTTTGTTAAGGCCCATTTGACTTCACATTCCAGGATGTCTGGCTCTAGGTGACAGATCACACCATCATGGTTATCTGGGTCATTAGGATTTATTTTTGTATAGTTCTTCTGTGTATTCTTGCCACCTCTTCTTAATATCTTCTGCTTCTTTTAGGTCCATACTGTTTCTGTCCTTTATTAAGAACCATTTCTTCTCAAATGACAAATATCACCCTAGTTTACTGTGTCACCATTTTTATTAAAAGAATCATCCACTGGAAAAAACTAAATATGGAAGCGAGGTCATGTTTATAATATTATAGAAGAGGAAAAACCTGAGAGTACAGTTTTTCACTTCTATGTCCATCATCCCTTTTTATACCATTGCTGAACTGGTGTTCTTGATGGTATAGACCTTTATATAATTATGTGTTTTATAACAGTCCGTTGGGCTTTATTCTCCGAATTAAGATTTTGTTCTCTTGTCCACATTGGCTACCAAAGTCACTGGCAAAACTGTTTATCAAATGCATATCTGCCCTTGTAGTCTATACAGAAGTAGTGAGTGAAATGAAAGTTGCTCAGTCTTGTCTGATTCTTTGCAACCCTGTGGACTATATAGTTCATGGAATTTTCCAGGCCAGAATACTGGAGTGGGTAGCCTTTCCCTTCTCCAGAGGATCTTCCCAACCCAGGGATCAAACTCAGGTATCCCACATTGCAGACAGATTCTTTACCAGCTAATCCACAAGGAATTTACTTAGTATGACCGTCGAGTCAGAGATGATATTGACTATAATAATGTAAACTTTATACTTTATAATATTATGCATGGCATTCATTTTCAGTCTGTACATATACCTGTTAAAGTAACAAATACCTCCTTACCCATAGGTAGAGACAGTAAGGAATAAAAGTATTAGCATAATATATAGGCGGTGCTGGTGGTAAAGAACCTGACTGCCAATGAAGGAGACAGAAGAGACCTGGGTTTGATCCCTGGATCAGGAAGATCCCCTGGAGGAGGGCATGACAACACACTCCAGTATTTTTTTTTTTTCTTTTTTTATTGGAGGCTAATTACTTTACAATATTATATTGGTTGGTTTTGCCATACATTGACATGAATCCTCCCCGAGTGTACATGAGTTGCCCTTCCTGAACCCCTCTCCCAACTCCCTCCTCCCTTTACCTCCCTCTGGGTCATCCCCGCACACTAGCCCCGAGCATCCTGTATCATGCATCAAACGTGGACTGGTGATCCGTTTCACATATGATAATATACATGTTTCAATGCCATTCTCCCAAATCGTCCCACCCTCACCCTCTAATAGCAAATGAAACAACTGACAAAGAATTAATCTCCAAAATATACAAGCAGCTCCTGCAGCTCAATTCCAGAAAAATAAACGACCCAATCAAAAAATGGGCCAAAGAACTAAACAGACATTTCTCCAAAGAAGACATACAGATGGCTAACAAACACATGAAAAAATGCTCAACATCCCTCATAATCAGAGAAATGCAAATCAAAACCACAATGAGATACAATTATACACCAGTCAGAATGGTTGCTATCCAAAAGTCTACATGCAATAAATCCTGGAGAGGGTGCGGAGAAAAGGGAACCCTCTTACACTGTTGGTGGGAATGCAAACTAGTACAACCACTATGGAGAACAGTGTGGAGATTCCTTAAAAAACTGGAAATAGAACTTCCATATGATCCAGCAATCGCACTCCTGGGCATACACACCGAGGAGACCAGAATTGAAAGAGACACATGTACTCCAATGTTCATCGCAGCACTGTTTATAATAGCGAGGACATGGAAGCAACCTAGATGTCCATCAGCAGATGAATGGATAAGAAAGCTTTGGTACATATACACAATAGAGTATTACTCAGCCATTAAAAAGAATGCATTTGAGTCAGTTCTAATGAGGTGGATGAAACTGGAGCCTATTATGCAGAGTGAAGTAAGCCAGAAAGAAAAACACCAATACAGTATACTAACGCATATATATGGAATTTAGAAAGATGGTAATGATAACCCTGTATATGAGACAGCAAAAAAGACACAGATGTATAGAACAGTCTTTTGGACTCTGTGGGAGAGGGCGAGGGTGGGATGATTTGGCAGAATGGCACTGAAACACGTATACTATCATATGTGAAATGAATCACCAATCCAAGTTCAATGCATAATACAGGATGCTCGTGGCTGGTGTACTGGGATGAGCCAGAGGGAGGATATGGGGAGGATGGAGGTGGGAGGGATGTTCAGGAGGGGAATACAAGTACACCCAGGGCGGATTCATGTCAATGTATGGCAAAACCAACCAATATAATATTGTAAAGTAATTCAGTTCAGTTCAATTCAGTTGCTCAGTCGTGTCCGACTCTTTGCGAACCCATGAATCACAGCATGCCAGGCCTCCCTGTCCATCACCAACTCCCGGAGTTCACTCAGACTCATGTCCATTGAGTCGGTGACGCCATCCGGCCATCTCATTCTCTGTCATCCCCTTCTCCTCCTGCCCCCAGTCCCTCCCAGCATCAGTCTTTTCCGATGAGTCAGTTCTTTGCATCAGGTGGCCAAAGTATTGGAGTTTCAGCTTTAGCATCAGTCCTTCCAATGAACACCCAGGACTGATCTCCTTTAGAATGGACTGGTTGGATCTCCTTGCAGTCCAAGGAACTCTCAAGAGCCTTCTCCAGCACCACAGTTCAAAAGCATCAATTCTTCAGCAATCAGCCTTCTTCACAGTTAGCCTCCAATAAAAAAAAAAAAAAAGACTCTACCAGAAAATTACTAGAGCTAATCAATGAATATAGTGAAGTTGCAGGATATAAAATCAAGACACATAAATCCTTGCATTCCTATACACTAAAAATGAGAAAATAGAGAAATTAAGGAAATAATTCCATTCACTGTTGCAACGAAAAGAACAATACACTTAGGAATATATCTACCTAAAGAAACAAAAGACCTATATATAGAAAATTATAAAACACTGGTGAAATAAATCAGAGAGGACACTAACAGATGGAGAAATATACCATGTTCATGGATTGGAAGAATAATTTTGTGAAACTGAGTATACTACCCAAAGTAATTTATAAATTCAATGCAATCCCTATCAAGCTACCAAAGGTGTTTTCACAGAGCTAGAACAAATAATTTCACAATTTGTATGGAAATACAAAAAACCTCGAAGAGCCAAAGCAATCTTGAGAAAGAAGAATGGAACTGGGGGCATCAACCTGCAGGACTTCAGGCTCTACTACAAAGCCACAGTCATCAAGACAGTATGGTACTGGCATAAAGACAGAAATATAGATCAATGGAATAAAACAGAAAGCCCAGAGATAAATCCATGCACCTATGGACACCTTATCTTTGACAAAGGAGGCAAGAATATTCAATAGAGAAAAGACAATCTCTTTAATAAGTGGTGCTGGGAAAACTGGTCAACCACTTGTAAAAGAATGAAACTAGAACACTCCCTAACACCATACACCAAAATAAACTCAAAATGGATTAAGATCTTAATGTAAGAGCAGAAACTATAAAACTCCTAGAGGATAACATAGGCAAAACACTCTCCGACATAAATCACAGCAGGGTCCTCCATGACCCACCTCCCAGAATATTGGAAATAAAAGCAAAAATAAACAAATGGGACCTAATTAAAATGAAAAGCTTCTGCACAGCAAAGGAAACTATAAGCAAGGTGAAAAGACAGCCTTCAGAATAGGAGAAAATAATAGCAAATGAAGCAACTGACAAAGAATTAATCTCAAAAATATACAAGCAACTCCTGCAGCTCAATTCCAGAAAAATAAACAACCCAATCAAAAAATGGGCCAAAGAACTAAACAGACATTTCTCCAAAGAAGACATATAGATGACTAACAAACACATGAAAAGATGTTCAACATCCCTCATAATCAGAGAAATGCAAATCAAAACCACAATAAGGTACCATCTCACGCCAGTCAGAATGGCTGCTATCCAAGCGTCTACAAGCAATAAATGCTGGAGAGGGTGTGGAGAAAAGGGAACCCTCTTACACTGTTGGTGGGAATGCAAACTAGTACAGCCACTATGGAGAACAGTGTGGAGATTCCTTAAAACCTGGAAATAGAACTGCCATATGACCCAGCAATCCCACTGCTGGGCATGCACACCAAGGAAACCAGAATTGAAAGAGACATATGTACTCCAATGTTCATTGCAGCACTGTTTATAATAGCCAGGACACGGAAGCAACCTAGATGTCCATCTGCAGAAGAATGGATAAGAAAGCCGTGGTACATTTCCACAGTGGAGGAATACTCAGCAATTAAAAAGAATACATTTGAATCAGTTCTAATGAGGTGGATGAAACTGGAGCCTATTATGCAGAGTGAAGTAAGCCAGAAAGAAAAACATCAATACAGTATACTAACACATATATATGGAATTTAGAAAGATGATAACGATAACCCTGTATACGAGACAGCAAAAGAGACAGAGATGTATAGAACAGTCTTTTGGACTCTGTGGGAGAGGGCAAGGGTGGGGTGATTTGGCAGAATGGCATTGAAACATGTATATTATCATATGTGAAATGAATCACCAGTCCAAGTTCGATGCATAATACAGGATGCTCGTGGCTGGTGTACTGGGATGAACCAGAGGGATGGGATGGGGAGGGAGGTGGAAGCGGAGTTCAAGATGGGGAATATATGTACACCCGTGGCAGATTCATGTCATTGTATGGCAAAACCAATACAAAAATGTAAAGTAATTACCCTCCAATTAAAATAAATAAATTTTAAAAAATAATAAATAAAAATAATAAAAAGCAGAGACATTACTTTGTCAACAAAGGTCCTTCTAGTCAATGCTATGGTTTTTCCGGTGGTCACGTATGGATGTGAGAGTTGGACTATGAAGAAAGCTGAGCATCAAAGAATTGATGCTTTTGAACTTGGTGTTGGAGAAGGCTCTTGAGAGTCCCTTGGACTCTGAGGAGATCCAACCAGTCCATCCAAGGAGATCAGGCCTGGATGTTCATTGGAAGGACTGATGTTGACACTGAAACTCCAATACTTTGGCCACCTGATGTGAAGAGCTGACTCATTTGAAAAGACCCTGATGCTGGGAAAGATTGAGGGCAGGAGGAGAAGGGGACGATAGAGGATGAGATGGTTGGATGGCATCACCGACTCAATGGGCATGGGTTTAGGTAGACTCCAGGAGTTGGTGATGGACAGGGAGGCCTGGCGTGCTGTGGTTCACAGGGTTGCAAAGTGTCGGACACAACTGAGGGACTGAACTGAACTGAGCTATCAGGGAAGCCCTTTGCTTCCTTGATGAGATTTATTCTGAAGTGTTTTTATTGAGATTTTAGATGAGATTTTTTTGTTTGCATTCCATTTCTGATATTTCATTGTTAATATAAAGAAATGAAACTGATTTCTGCATGTCAATCTTGTATCCTGTTACCTTGATGAATTTTTCTGTTCTACTAGTTTTTATGTGGGATCTTTAGGGTTTTCTGTATAGATAGAACCATGTTATCCATTTTAAAAACAATATTACCACTTCCTTACCAATTTGAATACTTATTAATTTCTTTTTCTTATCTGACTACTCTAGGTAAGACTTCCAATACTATATTAAAGAGAAGTGGTGAGATTGGGAATCCTTATCTTGTTGCAGATTTTAGCAGATTTAGTGCAGGTTTTCAGCTTTGCAATGTTGAATATTAGATCAACTGTGCATTTATCAAAAATAGTTTTATTATGTCCCGACATGTTCCTTCTATACCTACTTTCATAAGAATTTTTATCACAAAAGGATGCTGAATTTTATTAAACAACTTTTCATTATTTCTGCACTGATTTTTATTATAGCATTCCTTTTATTATTTTCTTCTTTCCTTCCAACATTGGGCTATTTGCTTTTCTTTTACTATCTCCTTTAGATATAAAGTTAAATTCTTTTTTAGAGATCTTTCTTGTTACTTGAGGTAGGCATTATCACTATAAACTTGCCCCTTATTACACTGTTGCTTTATCTCAGAGATTCAAATATGTCATACTTTCATTTTCATTTGTCTTCTGGGTTTTTTAGTCACTCCTTTGATTTCTTTGTTTTTTATTTTAAATTTGTTTACTTTTTCATTGAAGGATAATTACTTTACAGAACTGTGTTGGTTTCTGCCAAACATCAACATGAATCAGCCATAGGTTGACCCAATACAATTCAGTAACATGATGTCTGGCTTGCATATATATGTGGTTTTTCCACCTTTTTTCTTATAGTTGATTTGTAGTTTCATACCTTTATGATGGAAAATGCTTAATATAATTTCAGTATTCTAAACTTATTGAGACTTGTATTATGTCCTGACAAATGGTCTATTCCTGAAAATTTTACATGTGCACTTGAGAAGAATGCATATTTTACTGCATTTGTATAAAATGTTGCTATTCTAAATATGTTCCCCAGAATAAGACCTGTAAAATCAACTTTACCCAGGAGGCTTTTTGATTGTTTTTTGTTTTTGTTTTTGTTTTTTCAGAATCTCTGTGCCCACCAGAACCTGATAAAATCTTATCTGTATCAGAACTACAATCCTGCATGATTCCTACACACAGTGAAGCTGGGGAAATGCCAATCTGGAACAGGTTCTCACCTTCTCCAGTTGACAAATAAGGCTGGGTAATTAGTTGTATTGAGTACTGTAGGTGTGTAGCAGTATTGCTTCAGTTATTGACAAATATCTCAAGGGCAAAATTATCTCTGGTTGAGAACCAATGACTTACAGTTGAAACATGGAAGTATCCTGACAGAATTCTGATCAAAGCCCTTTCCTGCCTTAGTTTGAGCCTTTCAATAAATCATTTAACTGCTTCAGGCACATTTATTTCTGCAGTGGGAAATAGAGCACAACATATGCCATGAAGTGCCTAAAATCTATTAGTCTCAGGTCAAATAACATTAATAGCACTGGGATGAACCAGAGGGATGGGATGGGGAGGGAGGTGGGAGGGGGGGTCAAGATGGGGAACATATGTACACCCGGGGCAGATTCATGTCAATGTATGGCAAAACCAATACAATAATGTAAAGTAATTAGCCTCCAATTAAAATAAATTTTTAAAAATAAATAAATAAACATCTAATTTTTAGAAAACAATTAACAAATATTTTATGTGAGGGAATAAATGACAGTTCTTAACTTGCAATAAAGAAGGACACTCTTAAATTTTGGACAAATGTTACAAGTCAACAAGTGTGATTACATATCAAAGGAACACTTCTTTCTTGTTGAAGAAAAAAAGCAGTTTTATGAGAATTAAAGGACTTTGTGCTCACCACAAATTAATCTTTTAAGGATTAAAGGAACTTAGTCCTAACAGTTCCCTTAGTCTCAGGGTTTGGAAAAAAATTAATTTAGGATTAGGCTACAACTGTCCTGATTAGACCTCTGAAAAACAGACAAGATCAAGCACAAGGAGTAATAAAGACTGGATTTACTTGACTTTGAAGCTGATCTCTTGGGATCAGAGACTCATTAGGAAAGTATTTCTTTCATTTTATTACAGTGGCCCAGAGAGAAATCATATATGGAGAGGTAAAACTAACTGGGGGGAAATATGCCTAATGAATAGGTCTAGCTATTAATATCTCCCTTGCTGAGGTCCCTTAGTGTTTGCATCCATAAGCTGGACTGGACACAGAGTTGCTTTTAGAGTCAAAAGTCTGGATCAGGGGCCAATGCTTTACTACACTCTGCTGTCTTGTCTGATGATAGCTTCAGTCTTCATCATCAGCCACCCAGTGACTCAGATTCCACAAGAGACCTCCTTCTAAGAAACTTCATCTAGGTAAGTCTTAGAGCAGAGGAATTACTTCAGGAAAGATTCAGAGTATATGAAACCTGAGAACTTTCACCTGAATTCAGCTAAGAACCTAAACAGCCTAGCCCAGAGGTGAGAGAATACTGTGTTTATATTCTTGGTTAACTAACAATGTACAGTTTATTTATTTAATCTGCTAATAATAATGGGTTTTTTTGAATCTGCAATGCAAGTTGACAATTAAGTGATGGGAATGAAGGTCTAGTTCAATGACAATGTAAAATAAGTGAGATAACATATTTCCAGTAAAATTAAAATATATATGAGTTTTGCTGTTCAGCAGAATAAGAACAAACATAGTATTATATGTGGAGGCCTATGCAGCAATTTGAATATTTTTTAAATTTAAGCATATTCTGTATTCACTTAAAAAGCATCTAAGTCAAAGGAGGTAGATATTACCTGCAACATCAGTTTGTGAGACATCTATTTCACAATATCTTCTCTTATGCTATGTGCTCACATGAAAAAAAATGCATCTAATAAATCTGAAGAAGAATACTGAATACTTTGTCTTTGCAGTTATTTCATTACTGATGAGTCCATATATGTTGATTTGGGGGAGATTTTTACATATTTTTTCTATTATAAGTTGAATGTGAAAGTTTTTTTCACAGTTTATATACAGGCACCTGAGTTTTTAAATATTGTTTTTGTTCCATATTTTCAGCAAAAATTGATTTTTTGCACTAACTGCTCTTTGACATTAATTTATATATATATAAATTTATTAATTTTATATATTATATATATTATATATTATAATATAATGTAAAATATATTAATTTATATATATAAATCAACTTATATATATATATGTATATACATGTGTGTGTGTGTGTGTGTGTGTGTGCTAACATATGGTCTATACTATTTCCCAGCACAAAATTTTCTAAAACTTAAGTCACAGTGCCTATAAGATGTTAATCTCAGGTTAAATAGTATTAAAGTACCTAAATTTTTTAAAATAGTTGACAGATACTTTATATGAGAGCATAAATGACAGCTCTTAATTTTTTTTAATTTATTTATTTTAATTGGAGGCTAATTACTTTACATTATTGTATTGGTTTGCCATACATTGACATGACTCTGCCCTGGGTGTACATGTGTTCCCCATCTTGAACCCCCCTCCCACCTCCCTCCCCATCCCATCCCTCTGATTCATCCCAGTACACCAGCCCCGAGCATCCTGTATCATGCATCGAACCTGGACTGGCGATTAGTTTCACATATGATAATATGCATGTTTCAATAAAGGAAGACATTTCTAAATTTTTGAACAAATGTTTTAAGAAGCAAAAAAATGTGGTGCCCATGATTACATAATATGTATATGTTTTAGGAGGGGATCTGTGAAAATATATGCATTTTGAGTGGTTCAGTCAATCAGTTCAGTCACTAGTCATGTCTGACTCTTTGTGACCCCATGGACTACCCCACGCCAGGTTTCCTGTCCATCACCAACTCCCAGAGCTTGCTTTATTAAGTGGTTGGTTCTATTATTTAATCATGTCATGTCATCCCATGTTATATTTTACATATTTGGAAATTTTTTCTGTATCCTCGGTAGTAATAACAGTCCTTTATATGTAGCATGTTCTTATTTCACATCTGCATTTCCTTAATGGTAGTTTTTTTGCCTTTATGCTTAGATTTGTTTTTAAAAATAGAAGTCATTTTCTCCCCTCTTGTGGAAGGCTTTTTTTTTTCATTCAATTAACTACTGCTTCTTTTTCATAAGCATTTTGGAATATTTTTATTGTTATATTGATAGAAAGTAAAACTTTAGATACTATCTATTTTTTTGCTTTTCAAGTATTGTGTTTTTACATTTTCCATTAATAGGCCTTTGCCGTTTTGAACTATAATTAAAGACCCATAATAATACAATTAAAATTTTATATGTCTTATTTCATATCAATCTTATTAAATATCATTTAATACAATTAATTGAAACCACTAGTCTTCACATGGTTTTATTTTTCTTTGCATCATTTTTGTTTTGTGAATTGTCATTGCCTCAATATTTTTCTATATAAACGCACACACTTTAAAACACAAAACTGAAAAAAATATGAGGCTTCTGTTCATTTGAATATTAAATCATAATAGAAAAATTTGTTGTAATCGTATAAATTCATAAATGTGATATACTGTCCTCAGAGATAAATCATATGTTAAAAGGATATATTATCTTGGCCTCTGTAGGATTTTATGCAATATGACATGGAGAAGCCTCTTCATGTTGGACTAGCAACAGAATCAGGTCTAGACTGTGCCCATCACTATTGTAAATACTGCTGCTATGAACATTGGAGTACACTGTCTTTTTCAAATATGGTTTTCTCAGGGCATATGCCCAGTAGTGGGATTGCTGGGTCATCTGGTGATGTTATTCTTAGTTTTTAAGCAATCTTCATACTGTTTCCCATCACAATATTATAAAGCAATTATACTCCAATTAAAAAAACTTTAAAAAATAAAAATAAACAAAAATAGAGAAACTTCTCATACTGCCATAAATTTCAGATATTTTGACTATGTAGAGAAGAAGGCATGCCTTTTACATTGTTTTACATGCCTTTTACATTGCATATTGTAGTATATGCCAATACAGAAATAAACTCATATGTACATACACAGACTGATATACTAACATACATACAAGGGACTGAACAAAGAGAACCTTGATGTGATTTTGTCTGTATCCCTACTCTGGGGGATGCTCTTTGATAAGTTATTTTGTGTTGTATTTAATCTATTATATTTAATTCTAGCATTTCCCTGCCTCTGTTCATCCTTTCATCATCTTTCAGCCTTGGCAATTTTGTGGGACCATAATCTTTCAAGTTCAAGTAATATATATTTATTCATCTACCATTTCCAACTAAGTCTGGTGTGGGTGGGGTCAGAATGGCTGTGAGTAAGTGTAGCATCATTACATGTGTCAAGATATTCACAACATAGAAAAATAACAAGGCATTAGAAGTACACATTGATGCCTCATACAATTAAATTAAGTGTATGAGGAAATGTCATTTTCTTTTAGAATTATTAATTTAAAAAAAATGGTTCTTGAGAGAGCTTCCTCAAGCAATGTGAAAGCATAGATGGAGTTTTTGAAGACAAAGGAGGCATGAACATTTCCAAGTAAGAAAGTGAATGAGACTCAAAAAAAGGGAAGAAGTATTATAGTGACTCTGAGCATTAAAACTTTCACATCTGGTGAAACAGTCAAGTTCAATGTTTACTAGATCTATGTGGTCAAGAGCAGCGCAATGTGAATGTGAAGTTTATAGAAAGCACACAGGGTGAGCATCCTTTTAAGCTACAGAATTTTGGCTTCATTCTCCAGTGGTGATTCACTATTCTGAATTATGTGTTTATTCATTTTGCTCATTTTCCTATTTCATTCAGTAAACTATCTTTGCATCATAAGGACATCAGTCCTTTGTCTTTTGAATAAATTGATATTTTGCTGCTTTACGGGTTATTCTGGGCATCACGGGGCTTCTTTTGTGGCCTGATGGTAAGAAATCCTCCCGCAAAGCAGGAGATGCAGGAAACACTGGTTCAATCCGTGGGTGGGGCAGATCCCCAGAGAAGGAAATGGCAACCCACTCCAGTATTCTGGAAAATCCCATGGACGGGGCTATAACAGAAGTTGCAGTACTCCCCAAACTAAAGAAGCTTTCTCCTCATCTCCTTCTCTCAGAGACCACCTGAGTTTATTAGGCCATTTTTCTCCCTCATGTATATTTCTTTCCTACAACTATGCTTTTTGAACTTTTTTAAATGTTTCATCAAATAATGAGAGAAAATAGTCATATTAAAATGGAGAGCCATGTGTCACTGTCCATAGAAAACTTAATAACTGGAATTTGGGTACTACTTTCCCATAATTGAGGGTATAGATGATCTGGTTTTGACAGCTCACCTTGTATTATTTCTGTTCTAATTTTGCAACTGAAGTTGAGAAGATGCTGTGTGTGTTTGTGTGTGTGTGTGTGTTGTGAGGTATGAGAGTCCTTATGGCAAGAGTATCTGAACTCATATATGCAAATTATTCTCCTTAAAATACAGACACCAGAGAGTAACATGGAAACTTACGTTGCCATACGTAAAAGAGATAGCCAATGGAAATTTGCTATATGACTCAGAGAACTCAAACAAGGCCTCTGTAACAATCTAGAGGGGGAGGATGGTGAGGGAGATGGGAGGGAGGTTCAAGAAGGAGGGGACATATGTATACTAATGGCATCATGTTATTTGGCAGTTAACAACAAAATTCTGTAAAGCAATTACACTTCAATGAAAATAAATACAAAACAGAATGATGGAAATCATAAGATTAGAGCAAAAATATATTAAATAAAATCAACAAATTAAAATATATATATGCAGACACAAGAAAGTTACCATAATACTAAAATTAAGAGTGAAATTAATTCCTATGCTCAGAATTTCTTGGGAATAAAATTTATAAAGTGCAAGAACAACATGTGAATGATTACTCCCTGTATCTTCATTCCTTAGCACTCTGTCCTATTTCTCATCACTCTCCTTCTTGGTCATTCCCCTTGACACACAAACTTCCACTTGAGCCTTGACTATCAGAAACAATGGCCTTCCTCAGGGTCTTTGCACTGGCCATTTCTCCTGCCAGGCCCACATTTCCTGAGATAACCTTAACACCCCAGACCTTCTTCCTTGATATCTCTGTTCAAATGTTATATTGTTTGCCAGCCTAGCTGAACACCCAGTAAAAAATAACACCTCATCTACTACTTACTATATACCTTCTCTAACTTTTCTCCATTTGAAATTTTGTTCTAATTCTACTTGTCTACATTCTTTCTCCAGCATTGGACTATAGGGACTTGTGTCTCTTAGCACACCCTATTTATTCAGGAGATGGTGAGTACTCAATATATAGCCTCAATGCTTTGTCAGAATCCCTCATTCAAAGTTTACAATACATGACTACTTGGTGAAAAGACAGAGATGAACAGGAATTTGTAATCAGAGGATGCGCCAAAGGGGAAAAGTTTCACACCAAAACTGTAGGTGTTGATTTCTTGACTGCAAAATGTAAGTTGTACCATTTCAATTATTCAAGTAAGGTCCATTTTTGTTAAATCAGTCTTATTATTTTTATTGCTAGGTAGTGCCCTCCACTACATGGAATCAGGAAACGATACACAAATCTCAGAATTTCTTCTTCTGGGATTTTCAGAGGAACCAGAACTGCAGCCCCTCATATTTGGGCTTTTCCTCTCCATGTACCTGATCACTGTGTTTGGAAACCTGCTCATCTTCCTGGCTGTGAGCTCAGACCCCCAACTCCACACCCCCATGTACTTCTTCCTCTCTAACCTTTCCTCTGTAGACATCTGCTTCACCTCCGTCACCATTCCAAAGATGCTGTGGAACATCCAGAGGCAGAGCAAAGGTATAAGTTACGTGGGTTGTATTAGCCAGATACACTTTTTCCTACTCTTCGCAGGGTTGGATAACTTTCTCCTGACTGTGATGGCCTATGACCGCTACCTGGCCATATGTCACCCTCTGCACTATACAGTCATGATGAACCCCCGGCTCTGTGGACTGCTGGTTCTGGTGTCCTGGGCAATGAGTGCTCTGAATTCCCTGTTACAAAGTTTAATGATGCTGCGGTTGTCCTTCTGCACAGGCTTGGAAATCCCTCACTTTTTCTGTGAACTCAATCAGGTTGTCCGATGTGCCTGTTCTGACACCTTTCTTAATGACACAGTAATATATTTTGCAGCTGCAATCCTGGGTGGTGGTGCATTCACTGGAATCATTTATTCATACTCTAAAATAATCTCCTGCATACGAAGAATTTCATCAACTCAGGGGAAATATAAAGCATTTTCCACCTGTGCATCTCACCTCTCGGTTGTTGCTTTATTTTATTGTACAGTCCTCTCAGTGTACCTTAGCCCTGCTTCTACCCACAGCTCACAGTCAAATATAACAGCTTCAGTGATGTATACAGTGGTCACACCCATGCTGAACCCTTTCATCTACAGTCTACGGAATAAAGACATAAAGAGGGCTCTGAGAAGATTCATTGGGATGGCATCTCTAAAATGCCAACTTACCTCTGGTTGAAGAAGTGTAAATGATTGCCAGGCTAAAAAAACTGGAGCAAGAAATCATTATTTTTTGACCAGATTGTAGGTGTAGATTATGCTTTTTCTATTATTTCCTGGTTTTTCCTTTGCTTTGACTTCAACTATCTACATTTAAGAGATTCAATTTTTTAAGATTTCCACTCTAACATATAAAATATTTTTTCTGCTTTCACACAGAGAATAATAAATGATCATGATATCTGGCTATTAGTCATTTATTAATGATATATACAGGTGCAGATTAGCTGGCATTAATGGTGGAAGTTAGATTGGGGGAAAAAATAGATAAGGACTATTTTCCAAGCAGAGGAAGTGCCCAGGGATTTATAAAACTTAGAAATTCAAATCCACCACAAGTAGAAGAAAAACTAGTTCTTTCTTAATGAGAAAAGGAAACAAAATCTAGCAGACATGCAGGACCATACCTATGGAGAATAATGGTTGCCAACAAACTGAGTGCATCAACTAGGTAAGAATGGGCTAATTTGAAGTAATTGACAGGACAAGGAGTAGAATTGTGATGGATGCCTGATCAAAAGTGTGTGGTCTTGGTGGGAAAGAAATGAAACTGGGAGGTGACTAATGAATTGAGAATGAAAGGAAGACTTGAAAGCCCTGAATTTTTGCTGAGCAGATGGTTGGATGGCATCACCAACTCAATGTACGTACGTTTGAGCAAAATGACCTTCCTTTCAAAATCTTTCCATATACTAGGATTGTAATGCCTGCTTCCTGATTCCTTCCTTTCCTGATTTCTTTTCTTCCCACCATTCTCCTGTTTGTTTGGTTTTTTAACCCTGCAATGACTATTTCTTGTCTTCTGTATCTTCATACCTTAAACATCATCTTCCCCCATCCTTATGTAAACTGATACCCTTGACTCCTAACTCACTGAGAAATCGGAAGAACTTAGAAACAATTTTCCAAAGGGATGCACCTCCATAACAATCCACCCACCAACTCTATCACTAAAATCTGCCTTCCTACCTGTCACTTTAAACACTGCTGCTATGAAAGCCAGTATATATATATATATAATCTCATCAGCTCAAGGGAAGTATAAAGCATTTTCCACCAATGCATCTCACCTCTCAATTGTCTCCTTATTCTTTTGTACAAGCCTAGAAGTGTACCTTAGCTCTGCTGCTACCCGCAGCTCAAGTATACTGCCTTGGTGATGCACACTCTGGTCACACCCATGCAGAAACCTTTCATCTACAGTCTGAGAAACAAAGACATAAAGCGGGCTCTGAAAAGACTCTTTGTGATGTTGAGTCCAAAAAAGCCAATTATAAAGGATTTGGAGAGACGCCCATGACTACAGGGCTCAAAGTTTGAGAGTCAGTAGTTGTGATTCTTTAATCAGATTGTAGATGTAGAAGTTGCCTTTTTATTTGTTTCCTGGAATTTTTAGTTTTTTCAGCTGCTCTGTACAATGTAATTACCTCATTATTAATGAAAATATTCAAAGGCTTTCTCTTCTTTTTCTTTCCTCCTGTGTCCCTTCTTTTTCTTCAAACTTTGGTATGAAATGTTGAAAATTCCCATGTATCTCATAGAACTGCCTTAACTTATTAAGAATCATTTCTTCTTAAATGACAAATATCACCCAATATAATATGTCTTCAGTTTTACTAAAAAGACTGGTCATGAGTTACCCCTTTATTGGGAAAAAAACCTAAGCTTGGAAACTTGGTTGTGTTTATAGCACTACAGAGAGGAAAAACCTGAGACTACAGTTTTTTATGTCTATGTCCATTGTTCCTTTTAATATCACTTCCTGAATTGGTGTTCCTGATAATGAGGACTTTAACATGCCAGTGTCTTTTTTTATATATGAAAGGCCATTGAGTTTTATTCTCCTAAATAGTATTCTGTTCTCTTAGCAGGCTCTATATCCACATTGACTACCATAGTTACTGGAAAAAACTGATTATCAAATACATGTCTGACAGTTTCAGTCTACACAGAAACAGAAACCTCAATAAATAGATTGACTTAATATGACCTTCAGGTCAGAGAAGACATTGAAAATAATGAAACAAAGTTTAAATTATACTTTGTAATATCATGCATGTCATTCATTTTCAAACTATACATCTACTCAATAAATTAAGGAAAACCTCCTTACCCATAGGTAGAGACAGTAAGAAATAGAGGTATTAGCATAATACATAGGAAGCAGAGAATACTGAGAAGGGACAATACAAGAATTTCACAAACTAATAAACAGGCAATTCATCTCCTAGACTATATGCCGAGACATTCACAATATCCATAGTTTTATACATTTATGAATGAAATTTACATACTACAAATGAATGTATGTTTCAGGGTCTTTATTTCAGATTCAGTTGTAATTTGTTGTCTAGATAGTTCATTAAAGTTTAAAAGTATGTTTTTAAATTGTAAGAAAATTTTAAAAAATAGTATGGGATATCGGTGTCAATGCATAAGATGATTTCTTCATTGAGGTGAAGGACTGATGAAACTGTTTTATATTTTCTTATTGAATCATCTTATTCTTCCTGATTGAAAACTTGAAGTGATGCCTACAACCATTATTTCCCATTGTTCTACCCAAAAAACCTAATTCATTCTAAATACTGTCATAAAAAAAATGAGCAGTAAGTGATATTATCCACTTCATATCTCCCATATGATACAATAGAATTACTTCAGTTTTCATGATCAAGATTCATGAAAGAACTTAAATTTCTGCCTACTCAAATGGTTCAGGGTCAACAGTTTTTGTGTACAAATATGTATGTCCTTGCAAGCTCTCCTTGGTATCTGGAGAGGAATATCAATCAAGTCACTTTTTAATGCAGTTCTGTAGGCTATCAGGATGCTCAAGTGGTCTAAGGTATCAGACTCAAGCTAATGCAATTTTATGAAGAAAAAAAAAAAAAAAAACTTGAGTAACAAAGTAATCTGTAATCTCCAAATGTCAGAACATGGTCTAACCTGGGGACAATAATCCAAAAAAGAGGGGATATGTGTATGCATAACTGATTCACTTTGCTGCACACCTAAAACTAACACAATATTGTAAATTAACTATATTCCAATAAAACATTTTTTAAAAAGAAACAGTAGATTACTATTGCCCACTTCATTCACTTTATTACATTTTTTAGTGGGCTGCATTATCAGCCATCCTAAAATAAAATGGTAAAACGTAATGTGCGTGCATGCTAAGTCACTTCAGTCATGTCTGACTCTTTGCGACCCCATGGACTATAGCGCACCAGGCTCCTCTGTACATGGAATTCTCCAGGCAAGAATACTGGAGTGAGTTGCCATGTCCTCCTCCAGGGCATCTTCCTGGCCCAGGGATTGAACTGGTGTCTCTTATGTCTCCTGCATTTGCAGGCAAGTGCTTTACTACTAGCACCACCTGGGAAGCCCCAAAACATAATGTATTTGTTATTTAATGGGATAGGATGGTATGGAATTTTTCCAAGCTCTGTTAATTTCCTCATGAGCCTGTAATTAGCTGTCTATCTCTACATAGGGTTTCTTTTTTTTTTTTTTAGGATTTATTTATTTATTTGCATTACAATAGTTTAATATGAACAATCAGAACTAATTAACAGTATAACAATATTTTACAACTGAAATAATTAAAATAAACTATAAAATTACTATATAAAACAGGTCTGATCTAGCTTATTTACTTTCTATAATCTCTTCAGTGCTGCAAAACCATTTATTTCTTTTTTTTTTTTCATGTTTTAATAAACACTTCGTCTTTTTGTATTGCCTTCTTTTTCATCACAATAATAGAAATATAACACCATATATCACTGTAAAACACATTTCCACATAAATGCTGATAAGCACAAAATATTTTTCGTCATTTACATTTTAACTGTAATAATATATGGCAGGATTAAAGCTGCATCCATCATGTGTCTAACTAACCTTGCTGTAATGAATTTTTAAATGTAATGGTTTCTGTCGCAAAGTAAAATTGTACATAATGTCTAGTGACACAGTACGCTGGTGGATGGGTGGTTTTGGAAAATGGAAATGCAACTTCATTTTTAATTAAATTTATAAACTTCACCACCTCCACCTCCAGCCAGCTTCCCAACCCTCCCTCCCACCACCATTATTTATTTATTTATTATTTTTTTTTAAATGAGGCTTTTAATTAATGTTTGACAGAGCTGATTCAGGTTGAATAGACTAAATTTCTTTAAACAAACTTACTTATATTCCAGAGTCCTTTAAAAACTTAATAGCATTTATACATTGAAGGTATTTGATTTTCTTGTAACTAGCACTTCAAATGCAACAAGCATTTGAAGCAACAAGCATTTGACCCAACAAGTAAAACTTTCTACAGTTCATAACTTTTACAAATAAAATAAATTAAATGTACAGTGAATAAGTTCTCTGAAATATTTCAATATTTCTGCAGGTTTAGTAACATCATAAAATACATTCCAACTAAAATTCACAAATCTAAAAACCTGTTAGGCATTTTTAGGCGTTTTAAGTTGGAAATGAAGACCAATGTTACATCGTAATATGCCAATTACAAATAGTACTTCAAATAGCAAATACTACAGTTTGTCCCAAACTTTAAAAACTATTCATGAACTCAACACTGAACTATTGATGGCTATGAGAATTGTTTCCTAGCCTTTTTGAAAATTTCAACCCATTTACGTTTAAGGTAATTATTGATAAGTACGATCCCGTAGCCATTTCCTTTATTGCTTTGGGTTCAAGTTTATACACTCTTTCTGTGTTTCCTGTCTATAGAAGATCCTTTAGCATTTGTTGGAGAGCTGGTTTGGTGATGCTGAATTCCCTCAGCTTTTGCTTGTCTGTAAAGCTTTTGATTTCTCCTTCATATTTGAATGAGATCCTTGCTGGGTATAGTAATCTGGGCTGTAGGGTATTTTTTTTCATCACTTTAAGTAGGTCTTGCCACTCCCTTCTGGCCTGAAGAGTTTCTGTTGAAAGATCAGCTGTTATCCTTATGGGAATCCCCTTATGTGTTATTTGCTGCTTTTAATATTTGTTCTTTGTGTTTGATCTTTGTTAATTTGATTAATATGTGTCTTGGAGTATTTCGCCTTGGGTTTATCCTGTTGGGGACTCTCTGGGTTTCTTGGACTTGGGCGATTATTTCTTTCCCTATTTTAGGGAAGTTTTCAACTATTTTCTCCTCAAGTATTCTCTCATGGTCTTTCTTTTTGTCTTCTTCTTCTGGGACTCCTATGATTCGAATGTTGGAGCGTTTAACATTGTCCCAGAGGTCTCTAATATTGTCCTCATTTCTTTTAATTCATTTTTCTTTTTTCCTCTCTGTTTCATTTATTTCTACAATTCTATCTTCTAGTTCGCTAATCCTGTCTTCTGCCTCTGTTATTCTATTGTTTGTTCCCTCCAGAGTGTTTCTGATCTCATCTATTGCATTATTCATTGTATATTGACTCTTTTTTATTTCTTCTAAGTCCTTATTAAATCTTTCTTCCATCTTTTCAATCCTTTCCTCCAGGTTATTTATCTGTAACTCCATTTTGCTTTCAAGATTTTGAATCATTTTCACCATCAAAATTTGAAATTATTTATCAGGTAAATTCCCTATATCTTCTTCTTTTGTTTGTGTTGGTGGGCAATTATCTTGTTCCTTTACTTGCTGGGTATTTCTCTGCCTCTTCATCTTGCTTATATTGCTTTGCTTGGGGTGGCCTTTCCCTCTTCTTGCAGTTTGTGGAGTTCTCTTTATTATGTAGTTTCTTCGCTGTGTGTGGGGTTGGACGGGTGACTTGTCCGGGTTCCCTGGTTAGGGAAGCATGTGTTGGTGTTCTGGTGGGTGGAGCTGGATTTCTTCTCTCTCCTTTAGAAGACAATGGGCTGCTTTTCTGGGAGCCTGATGACCTCTGCCAGTATTCAGAAGTTGTTTTGTGGACTTTACTCCGCATTCAAATGTTCTTTTGATGAATTTGTGGGGGAGAAAGTGGTCTCGCCGTCTTATCCCTCCGCCATCTTGTTCCTTCCTCCCCAGAACACTGGATTCTTATATTCCACTTGGTCGTGGAGTATCTCTTCCCAGCTGCTCCAGCAAGGTGCAGCCGCTGTACCTTACCTTGGACGAGGGGTATCTCCTCAAGGCTGCCCCTCCTGCTTTGAATGTGGATCAGCTCCTCTCGGCCCTCCGGTGCCCAAGCAGCCACCGCCTCCTGGACGTGGTACAGCTCCTCTCGGCCACCGCCCTAACCCTGGGCACGGGGTAGCTCCTCTCAGCCACGATTCTGCACATGGTCGGTTGCGCCGGAGCCGGGCGTCTCTCACGTCTGCACCGCCGGAGCCGGGCGTCTCTCGCGTCTGGGCCGCCGGAGCCAGGCGTCTCTCGCGTCTGCGCCACCGGAGCCGGGCGTCTCTCCTACATAGGGTTTCTAAGGCTCATCTGGGCCTGGCTATAGTGCTCTTCCATCTTAAACTAAATTATAGTCAGTTCGTTCATTTCTATATCTAATTAATCTAGTTTACAGGAAAAAATGATTTTATCATATGTGCATTTTCTTAATTTATTCCACAGCTCCTATGGTCATACATAACACTTTGCTTTCTTCCAAGTTAGAAGACATATCATCCACACTTGTTCAGTGTGGCTCAGCTACCTGTATTCAATCTGACCCTGAGTCATGCATACTTAGATTTTTTCCCCTTTAACTGATTAGAGCATGCCATGCGATAAACTGAAGAAGGAAATGGCAAGCCACTCCAGTACTCTTGCCTGGAAAATCCCATGGACGGAGGAGCCTGGTAGGCTGCAGTCCAGGGGGTCATGAAGAGTCATACATGACTGAGCGACTTCACTTTCACTTTTCACTTTCATGCATTGGAGAAGAAAATGGCAACCCACTCCAGTGTTCTTGCCTGGAGAATCACAGGGACGGGGGAGCCTTGGTGGGCTGCCATCTATGGGGTTGCACAGAGTCGGACACGACTGAAGCGACTTAGCAGCAGCAGCAGCAGTAATAGAGGAAGTAGAGAGACTTTCCCAGGGTGACATCAAAACAAGATGGCAGTGTAGGAAATCCTATGCCTATCCCCTCCCAGGAGCATCAAATTGAAGAACTATTCATTCACCAGAACACTTTCATACAAGCAAAGCATTTCAGGTGAGGCATTACAGCACCTTGATAAAGGAAACTGCTTTTTTAAAGATGTATTGAATAGAATAGAAACCTACAAGTGGGGGAAAGACACGTAAAGGAAGTATTTGACTTCACTTCATACTTCAGTGCCATGTGTTTAATAGTGTCAGGCTAGAACCCACTCCAGTGTTCTTGCCTGGAGAATCCCAGGGACGGGGGAGCCTGGTGGGCTTCCGGCTATGGGGTCACACAGAGTCGGACACGACTGAAGTGACTTAGCAGCAGCAGCAGCAGCCCTTGTGGTCTAGACCTCAAGTCAGTTCCTGCAAACACAAGATCTGAACTTGCTGCAGCACCAGGCTATTCCTCATGCTTTCAGCATCCATGGAAGCTCCAGCAGACAGTCCATGCAGTCTCCTTTAGACACAGGCTTGTGGCTCATCTAAGCATCATGCTGGCCCCTGAGACCCAACATTCAGGCTTGACATGGAACCAATCCAGCATATGGGCCCCATTCTCTAGGAAATCTCATTCAAACTAAAGACCTCAATCTTCACCAGAATAAAACCAATCTCTACGGATTGAAATGTCAAGCCCATAGCAGGGGTCACTGGCACCTGGTTGGCAACTTTGGACCAAAATTTCATTACTGATCATAGAACTACATGTCATGCTCACCACCACAGACTCAAGCACCTTGTCTCCTCTGGTGATTTTAAGATCCAGCCCTTGCTTGTATGGTGTCAGACATTGGACAGACCACAGGGACCCGAGAATTAGGCAACTTGATTACTCAGACCCCAAACCTGCCCACCCAAGGACTCCAGAAACACTTCCACCTGTGGACATCATCAAGGAACTCACTCAGTATCTTTTGTAGGATGACTGCAGAAGGACTTGGGCTACTATCATGAAGAAATTTTTTAAAATCTGTTTTCAGATTTTACTGTTTTCTACAGTGGATGCACCAATTTACATTCCCACTAACAGTATAAAGAGGGTTCCCTTTCCTCCAGACCCTCTCCAGAATTTGTTATTAGCTGATTTTTAAAGATGACATTTCTGACCAGTTTGATGTTGTACCTCATTATTGTTTTGATTTGCATTTCTCTAATACTTAGAGATGATGAGCATCTTTTCATGGCCATCCACATGTGGAGACATGTGTAATTATGTCTTCTGTGCATTCCTCAATTTAGTTTTTTATTTAATTTGCATGTGTTTGAAATGAATCCCTTGTTGGTCACATCATTTGCAAATATTTTATCCTTGTCCATAGGCTATCTTTTCTATTTATTTATAATTGCCTTTGGAAGCAAAAGCTTATAAGTTTGATTAAGTCACATTGGATTATTTTTGCTTTTATATCTATTGTCTTGGAAGACTGACCTAAGAAAACATTAATACAATTTATGTTGGAAAATGTTTTGCCTGTGATCTCTTTTAGAAAGTTCGTGGTGTCTTCACTTATATTTAAGTCTCTAAGCCATTTTGAGTTTATTTTTGTGTATAGTGTGAAGCTATGCTCTTGCTTCATTGATTTACATGTGGTTGTTCCAGATATCTCAATCCCACTTGCCAAAGAGACTGTCTGTTTCCCACTGTTTCCTTTTTCAAAATTTAAGTGTCCATAGGTCTGTGGGTTTATTTCTGGGCTCTCTTTTGTGTTATACTGATCCATATGTCTAATTTTTGCCAATAGCACAGTTTTGATAACTATAGCTTTATAGTATTGTCTGAATGTGGGAGGGTTTTGCCTTCTGCTTTGTTCTTTTGTCCTCAGGATTACTTTGTCAACTGTGGGTCTTTCATGGTTCCATATATATTGTTGGATTATTTTTTCTAGTTCTATGAGAAATGTCATGGGTATTTTGATAGGGATTACCTTAAAATTGTAGATTGCTTTGGGTAGTATGGCCATTTAACAATATTAATTCTTCCATTCCAAGAGCATGAATAACTTTCAATTTCTTTGAACCATTTTTGTTGTTCAGTTACCTAGTCATGTTTGACTCTTCATGACCCAGGAACTGCAGCACTCCAGGTTTCCCTGTCCCTCACCATCTCTGGTTGTTTGCTCAAGTTCATGTCCATTAAATTAGTGATGCTGTCCAACCATCTCATTCTCTGTCACCCTCTTCTCCTCCTGCCTACAATCTTTGCCAACATCAGGGTCTTTTCCAATATTGAATCATTTTAAATTTGCTTTCTTAATGTTTTGGAGTTTTCAGTATATAAGTCTTTTGCCTCTTTGGTGAGGTATTTTCCTGAGTATTTTTTAGATTCAATTTTAAATGAAATTGCTTGTTTACATTCCTTTTCTGAGATTTCATTGTTAGTGTAAAGAAATGTGACTGATTTACGTATGCTAATTTTGTATCCTGCTACCTTGATGAATCTGTTCATCAGTTCTACTAGGTTTTGTATGGAATATTTAGAGTTTCCCATGTATATAGAGCATCATGTTATCTGTGTTTAATGACAACATTACCTCTTCCTTGAAAATCTGAATACATTTTACTTCTTTTTTTTTTTTTGTCTTCCAGTTCTACATTAAAGAGAAATGGTGAGAGTGTGAATCATAGTCTTAGTCTAGATTCTAGTGGAAAGTCATTCAGCTTTTCAATGTTGAGGATTATATTAGTTTTGCAATTATCATAAGTATTATCACTTGCACCTTTCTGAATGACATAGTGATGTATACTTCAGCTGGAGTACTAGGTGGGGGTCCCTTCATTGGAATATTTTGCTCTTACTCTAAAATAGTTTCCTCCATAAGAGGAGTCTCAACAGCTCAGGGGAGGGATAGAGCATTTTCGCCTGTGCATCTCACCTCTCAATTTTTGCCTAATTTTATGGTACGTCCTAGGAGTGTATCTTAGCCCTGCTGATACCCACTGCTTACAGTCAAGTTTAGCCGCCTCAGTGATGTACACTGCAGTCACACCCATGCTGAACCCCTTCATCTACAGTCTGTAAAATAAAGACATAAAGGGGTTTCTGAAAGATTCATTTGGATGGTTTCTACAAAAAGACCAACTATTCTTGGACTGAAGAAGAACCCGTGATTGCAGGGCTCAAATCAATGGAGCCTGAAACTACCTTTATTGAATCAAATTATGGAAGTAGAAATTTATCTTTCTATTGTGTCTTGAAATTTCCATTTCCGTGACTTCAAGTTTTCTCTACACTTAAGTAACTCAATTTATCAACTTTTCTGCTCTGATATCCATACAGTTTTTCCATTTGTCTATTCCTCTGCTTCCACAGAGCTTTCCCCAAACTTACACCAAATAGTTGCAAAGTTCTGGTTCTTGAGAATATGGATGTCTTTTTTTTTTTTTTTTTTGTAGTTTAATCTTAAGAATAATCTCCTCTCAGATGAAATATTATCCCAAGTTTTTTTTTTCTTTTGTTTCACTAAGAATTGGAGAAGGAAATAGCGACCCACTCCAGTGTTCTTGCCTGGAGAATCCCAGGGACTGGGGAGCCTGGTGGGCTGCTGTCTATGGGGTCGCACAGAGTTGGACACGACTGAAGCGACTTAGCAGCAGCAGCAGCAGCACTAAGAATAGTCATGAGTTGTATTACTCATATGGAATAACTCTACTTGGCACCTTCTCTGTGAAATGTATGTAACTCACCTTATTAGGCTTCTTTTTCTGTCTCATATATAGATAGTTTACCATTTATTTTCCTATTTTACAAAGTTTTCCCCAATCTTGTATCAGAAATACTTGGAACTTCCTGTTTTCTTCCCCCATAGGGCAGTGTGAATGTCTTACGAATAATTTCTTCTCAAATTATATTTATCATCCCAAGTTTTTTTTCCCTTTGTATACTGGAGTTATTAGTTGTATTTCTCATGTGAATAAAAACTACACTTGAAAACCCAGACAATGTATATTTTATAACAGAGGAAAATCTGAGACCACAGTTTGCCACATTTGCATACATCATTTATTTATATACAAAATTACCTTAACTGCTCTTCCTGATCATGTAGAGTTTGACTAATAATGTGCCTTATAGATGGGTTTCCCAGGTGGCACTAGTGGTAAAGAACCTGCCTGCCAATGCAGGAGCTGCCCCTTCAATCCCTGGGTCAGGAAGATATGTTGGAGAAGGGAATGGCAACCTACCCCATTATTCTTGCTTGATGAATCCCATGGACAGAGAAGCTTGGTGGGCTACAGTCCATAGGGTCTGAAAGAGTCAGACACTACTGAAGCGACTTAGCATGCATGTTCACGCATGCTTTATAGGTGGTGACTGAGTTTTATTCTCCTCCTTAACATCTTGGTTTTTTTTTTTATTCAGTCATGTCCACGTACCTACCATAGCGACTGGCAAAATGTTTATCAAATATACATCTCCTTGTGAAGTCTACACAGAAACACAAATTTGAATAGATAGGTTGACTTAATATGGTCTTTTAGTCAAGGAAGACCTTAACTACATATGATGAAGCAAAATTTTAAATTATACTTTATATTCAGTTCAGTTCAGTCGCTCAGTCGTGTCCGACTCTTTTCGACCCCATGAATCACAGCAGGCCAGATCTTCCTGTCCATCACCAACTCCCGGAGTTCACTCAAACTCATGTCCATCGAGTCGGTGATGCCATCCAGACATCTCATTCTCTGTTGTCCCATGAAGTGATGGGACCAGATGTCATGATCTTTGTTTTCTGAATGTTGAGCTTCAAGCCAACCCTTTCACTCTCCTCTTTCACTTTCATCAAGAGGCTTTTTAGTTCCTCTTCAGTTTCTGCCATAAGGGTGGTGTCATCTGCATATCTGAGGTTATTGATATTTTTCCCAGCAATCTTGATTCCAGCTTGTGCTTCTTCCAGCCCAGCGTTCCTCATGATGTACTCTGCATATAAGTTAAATAAGCAGGGTGACAATATACAACCTTGACGTACTCCTTTTCCTATTTGGAACCAGTCTGTAGTTCCATGTCCAGTTCTAACTGTTGCTTCCTGACCTGCATACAGGTTCTCAATACTTTATATTACTAAGCAATAAATTTCATTTTCATGCTGTATTGAAGTGTGGAAGACTGGTGCCCGGGCAAAAGGTTTTGTTGTTGTTGTTGTTGTTTCTTTTTTTGGTTTGTTCCATTTGGATGTAGAATTATTGGAAATATTTATTTTTATTATTGAATTAGCTTTTTTCTGCTTAAAAATGTACATTTCTCCCTACAAATGTGAATCGTCTACTGATCTTAATGAAATAACTCCTCCTTCATAAATTTTGTCATATTCGCTAAAAGAATATTTTTCTTGGTTAGTCTAGCTAAGGTTTTGTCAATTTTATCTTTTCAAAGAACCAGCTCACTTTTTAAAAAAATATTTGATATTGCTTTCCTTACCATCATTATATTTATCTCTGATTCAATCTTTGTTTCCTTTCTTCTTCTAGTTTTGGGCTCAGTTTCTTCTTCCTTTTCTAATACCTAGTCATAATTTTTCTTTTATTTTACTAACAGTAGTAATCAAAATAGCATAGTGCTGGCATAATAAGAGACATGTTAAGACCAGTCTACCACAGTGGAGAGCCTGGAAGTAAACCCATGCAGACATGATCTCTTAATATTTGACAAACCAGCCAGGAATACTCAGTGGAGAAAAGACTGTCTCTTTAATAAATTGTCCTGCGAAAACTGGGTATTCACACTTAGAAAGATGAAACTAGACTCTACTTATACCTCTCACAGTTCTACTGTCTCAGCAATTTCAATTATACAACACAGTATTTTCAACTATGTTAATCATGCTGTTTATGAGATCTTCAACCTTATTATCTCATATCTAAAAATTTGGACTCTCTTGCCAATCACTCCTCAATCCCCGGGCCCAGCACCTTACAACAGTCATTCTGCTTTTCTTCTATATGTTCATTTTTTATATTAAACACAAGCGATATCATATAATTTTTATCTTTTTCTGATTTACTTCATTTAGCATAATGCTTTCAAGGTCCATCCATATTGTTGCAAATGACAAGGTTTCCTTCTATTTAAAGTTAAAGTCCCTTGTCTATTTCTACCACATTTGGTCTATTTATCTGTCAACAGTTTGTCTCCATACAATGACTGTAGTGAATGAATGTAGGCATGCAGATAGGCCTTTAAGATAATGTTTTTCACTTCTTTTGAATATATCCTAGAAGTGGGATTGCTGTATTATATTGTAGTTCTATTTTAATATCTTGAAGAGCTTCCATAGTTTTGCAAGATGGCTGTACTAGTTTACTATCCCACCAACAGTACTAAAGTGTTTCCTTTTCTCCACATCTTCTCCAGTATTTATTAGCTCTTGAATTTTCAATAAAATACATTCTAACTGGTGTGAAATTATATCCCAGCATAGTTTTGATATACATTTACTTGAATAGTCATGGTAATTGGCCACCTTTTAATGTATTTGCTGGACAACTGTATATCTTTGTCCTTTGGAAAAATGGAAAAATGAAAAAAATGTCCAAAGGAAAAATGTTCTTTGCCCTTCTTTTTCTTCCAGTATTATTTAGATATAATTGACGTGTAGCACTGTGTAAACCGGGGGCTTAGGCTGTAAAGAATTTGCCTGCAATGCAGGAGACCCGGGTTCAATCCCTGGGCAGGGGAGATACTCTGGGGAAGGAGATGACAACCCACTCTGGTTTTCTTGCTTGGAAAATCACATGGATAGAGGAGTTTGGCAAGCTACAGTCCATGGGGTCACAAAGAGCTGGACATGACTGAGTGACTAACACTTTAATGCTGTACATATAAGGTAGTAGTCAGTCAGCTTTGCTTTATCATATTAGACAAATCCTGAAAGGTGTCTATGGCTCTGACCCGTGCTAGGCTGCATGCATATCTTCATTCTAGGAGTCATGCCAATGGATCAGCTCCTATGTGGGAGGTGCTCTTTCTTGTGATAGAGAGGGACAGTAATAGAAAGGGTGGACTTTCCCAAAGCTTCTTTGAGCTTCTCCTTTGGCACTAAGCACCCCATGTCTGGGGCTTCCCTGGTGGCTCAGAAGTTAAAGTATCTGCCTGCAATGCGGGAGACCTGGGTTAGATCCCTGGGTCAGGAAGATCCCCTGGAGAAGGAAATGGCAACCCACTCCAGTATTCTTGCCTGGAGAATCCCATGGACGGAGAAGCCTTGTGGGCTACAGTCCATGGGGTCGCAAAGAGTCAGACACGACTGAGCGACTTAACTAACCCCATGTCTTCCCTCATTCTATCCACCAAAGTATGCGACATTTCCAAGTCAAAGCCAGTCAGTGGGGACATACACTCCTCCCACCTGAGGCACATTCAAGACTCAAAGCAATGGGTCAGGACCTCCTAAGAGTATGAAGTAAGAGTAAACCAATACTTGTGAAGAATTTAAAAAGTCCACCTGGGGAAGAAACAACCACACAAAGAGTCTATACTTCTATAAGCAGCAAATGTGTATCAATTATATGCTATAGACTTGCAACAAATGAAGATAAGAAGAGTTGGGGAAAGGTATGATTTAAGAAAAAGCAGTTTTACACACATACTTAGTAAGGTATTTGTTGCTGTTTAGTCTCTAAATCCTGTCCAACTCTTTGTGATCACATGGACTGTAGCCCACCAGTCTCCTCTCTCCATGGGACTTCCCAGGTAAGAATACTGTAGTGGGTTGACATTTCCTACTGCTGGGGATCTTCCCAACCCAGGATGGAACTTGCGTCTTCTGCATTGCAGGTGGATTCTTTACTGCTGAAACACCAGGAAAGCCCTAGTCGATCATAGAAACATGGCAAAATCGATTGAGAGAGTAAAAATTCTCCCTGAGGCTATATAGAGCCAATATGAGGGTGTCACAGTTTATGTCCTGTGTAGAACAATTGTGATGTGTGTCCTCACAATCACTCTGCTTCCTGTGTGGGGCCCTCGGAGAAGATATGCCTTCAAGATCACATCTCACTGTCTCCCAAGAGCAGTCATCCTGGACTCATTTCTAATCAGTAAATTCTCTGGGAGTACAAATGATCTTAGTAATTTTGGAACTTGGACAAAATCATAACAGGTGCTACGGATTGAGCATCTGTTTGTGCCATGCAATTTCCTGTGACTCTAAAATATCATCAACTTCTCACACCAGCTCCTTAGGTGGAAATTCCCCAGTTTATAAATAAGGAAATAAAGGTTAAAAGTTTATTTCCTGTCAAGAGGGAAATATTCAAGAAGCACATGTAAACTTAGGTATGCAGATAGTAAATGACTGGATCCAACATCTGACCACATTTCATCAGACCTGAGGTGGGAAGGAAGAATCCTAATGGAGAAAATCTAAAATACCTACACCTGATGTAATACTGGTCTACAGTCTTGATACTCACCAGAGTGGTCCACAGAACAGGACCTGACCTGCAACATCAACAACATCTGGGAGCTTGTTAGAAATACTGAAACTCTAGAACACTCTAGTCTTGTCAAATCAGAGTCTGTATTTGAAAAATATTCCCTAGTTATTCACACACACATTTGATGTTGGGAGAAGTGCTTATTGAGTGAACAATGTTTCTCAGCCTCACCATATTGACATTGTGATAGGTAATTCTTTGTCTTAGGGGACGTCCTGTGCATTTTAGTTCTGCTAAACTGTATTCCTGGCCTCAGCACACTTTGTTTCAGTTGCGCTTCCCCAGATCTGACAATCAAATATTTCTCCAGATATTTCCAAGTGTTCTCTGGAGCCAAAATCATCTCTGATTGAGAACCACTGACCCAGAGCAAAAGAACTAGGAAATAGTCTGTGTTGTAAGCAAAGCACATGCCTTCAGTTCAGTTCAGTTCAGTCGCTCAGTCGTGTCCGACTCTTTGCGACCCCATGAATCACAGCACACCAGGCCTCCCTGTCACTCACAACTCCCGGAGTTCACTCAAACTCATGTCCATCGAGTCGGTGATGCCATCCAGACATCTCATTCTCTGTCGTCCCCTTCTCCTCCTGCCCCCAACCTTTCCCAGCATCAGAGTCTTTTCCAGTGAGTCAACTTGTCGCATGAGGTGGCTAAAGTATTGGAGTTTCAGCTTTAGCATAAGTCCTTCCAATGAACACCAAGGATTGATCTCCTTTAGAATGGACTGGTTGGATCTCCTTGCAGTCCAAGGGACTCTCAAGAGTCTTCTCCAGCACCACAGTTCAAAAGCATCAATTCTTCGGCAATCAGCTTTCTTCACAGTCCAACTCTCACATCCATACATGACCACTGGAAAAACCATAGCCTTGACTAGATGGACCTTTGTACTCAGTTCATAACGTTGAGCCAATCACCTCACAATTCTGAAAATTTAGAAGAAGTTTCAAAATTGTACAGTCCTCATAGGATGGCCTGTTGTAAAATTTAAATGAGATAATACATATATGATTCTAAGCTCTGCCTACAGTGTTTCAAAAAATCTAAGTGTATCTCTTATAATTACCAAACATTTTATAAGTAAAGGATGAAAAAACAGTTTAACACTTCTATTAAAAATATAAAATCCCTAATTGATGTGAGGAAAGCATTATGAATCCAAGGGTTATTTTACCCATGATTTTATAGCAAAGGGACATACTTCTCTCCCTTATTGAAGAAATAATGCTAATTTTCTGGATTTATCAAGAGCTGCCTTCTCACCATAAACCAGTGCCTTCAAGACCCAAGATACCAAGTCAAGACAGGTTCCTCAGGCTTAGACTTGGAGGAAATTATGACTGAAGTTTGTAAGAACATTTTAGTGTCAGACCTCTGGAAGCCAGGAGAGAATCTGGAGTAGTAATAAGAACTGAATACACTTAACTTCTAACCTGGTCCCTTGGGATCAGCAAATCGGGGGGGGGGGGGGGAGGCGGGGGAATTCATTCTGTCCAGACAAGTTCCCCTGAGGAAATCATGTGACCAAGGTTGGAGTAACAAGGGAAAATATGCTGAGCAGGTATAATGAGCAGGTTTCAGAAACTATAAGGAGCTACGACAGTCTCCACTGCTGCAATGTCTGAGCAGTTCCACCTTGAGACAGAGTGGGCATGGTTTTTGCATTTGCACCCCCAAGTCCTGTTCTGCTTCACTCCTTCCTGCTCTCTTGTTGGAAGACAGACCTTCAGTCTCCATCATCAAGCATCCAGGGAGGAATTTGGATTTCCACATAAAGACCTTCCTCTCAGCTATCCCAGCCGGGTGAGTAAAAGACTCCAGTGGGCACTGCAGGAGAAAGTTAGAGAGAGTGAAACCTGTGAAACCTATGAACATTTACCTGACGTCATTTGAAAAGACAAACAGCTGACCTGGAACATAGAGGTCTCCATGACTGTTTGTTTGATTGACTAATTTATAATAAATTTATTTAATATCTTAAAAAAACAAATGTCTATCAGATTCAGCAAGTCAAGGATTGATGTTGACAGTTATGGGATGGGAAAGAAAATCTAGTTGGATGAGACTCAAGAACAAATGGGGAGGGGGGGTTGTTCAGTTGCTCAGCAGTGTCCGACTCTGCAACCCCAGCATGCCAGGCTTCCTTGTCCTTCACTGTCTCCCGGAGTTTACACAAACTCATGTCCAACTCACGAATTGGTAATGCCATCTCAGCTGTCTAATCCTCTGTCATCCCCTTTCCCCCTGCCTTCAATCTTTCCCAGAAGTTTTGCTGTTTAAGGGAGTAGGAAAATAAACTATTAGATTAGGAATGGTTTGCAGTGAAATGAGGACATTTCATTTATTTGTTTTAATTTTTAAGATGGGGTATACTTGAGCAACTTCTATATTTATTAGGATCCCATGTGGCATAGTGGTAAAGGATCCACCTGCCAATGCAGGAGACAAGAGACACAGGTTTGATTCCTGGGTCAGGAAGATTCCCCTGGAGAATCTTCCCTTGGAAAATTCACTCTGGTATTCTTGCCTGGGAAATCCCATGGATAGAGGAGACTGGCGGCTTCAGTCCATTGGGTTACGAAGATTCAGTCATGACTGAGCATGCACTGAGCACACACAGATCAATGGAGTAGTTATTGCCTTGTAACCACAGTTGTTGAGATACACATTTCACAGAAGCTCCACTCACCCTGCATATTCACTTGATAAAGAAATTGCATTTAATATATAAACAGGCATATGTTAAAGGGATTAACTTTGCAATTAGTTCACTAGCTGAGAGATTGAACATAGTTTTAGGTTTATTAGCCATTTACTTTCTCTACTGCTAATCGTCTATGTAAGCTTCTTATTTTGTATACTGGTGTCTGAGTGATTTTACTCCTTTTTTTGTTGTTGTATTATTTCCTTTATAAATCATTTCATCACCAACTCAGAAAATGTCAGGAATGGCACTCCAACATGTGGAAGAAGGAGAGAATTAGACATATTTTTAGTACTTTGAAAATTCTTACTGCTGAAAATAGTGATACATGTAGTGTTTCTCTCCCCACTCTTCCCCTTCCCCACATAGGTGTGTTAGGTGTCTTTTTGTGACACCATTTCACCCAAAACTGGTCTAAGCTACAGCCAGTTCCCTTACTACAGATTCCCTATTCCTCTCTCCCTTTATTCTTGTTGTTGGTTTTTTTTTGCATTCTTTCAAACAAAAAATTATGATTTTTAAAAGAAATTTACTATTTACCTTTTAAATATTATATATATGTTTTCTATATATATAATTTCTCAAATATACCCCATCTTAAAGCATATATATAAATATATATATATATGCTTTCCAGGTGGTTCAGTGTGTAAAGAATCCACCTGCAATGCAGAAGATGTAGGCAGACACGAATTTGATCCCCAGGTTGGGACAATCCCCTGGAGGTAGGCATGGCAACTAACTCCAGTATTCTTGCCTGGGAAATCCTATGGTGAGAGGAGCCTGGTGGGCTACATTCCATGGGGTTGCAAAGAGTCAGACATGACTGAAGTGACTGAGCATGCAGGCATGAATGCACATGTATGTATGCATGATGTATTTGTTGGGTTGTGTGAGAGTTTATAAATTATGAGTTGTCCAGTCTATCAGTTGGTCATATTTTGTCCTCCCACCCATTGCTTTTTATTTTTTTTTTTAGGTAATTAATTTATTTTTTATTGGAGGCAAATTATTTTACAATATTATATTGGTTGGTTTTGCCATTTTTAAACATAGTAGTCATCCTTTGCTGCCATCTTGTGGAACACATGTGTTTGTATTCAGCTTAAGATTGCTTACATCTTTTTTAAAAGCATGTTTAAATCCATGTTTATATATTTGGAACTTGTAGTGCTAGATACTGCTTCCTTCACTGTTTTTTAAAAATTGTATTTCCAATCCTTTTCATAAGATTGCACCCATTTCATTTATATTTAACCTTATGTTAACTTGAGTGTTGTTATTTTGTATATTTTCTTTCAGATTCATCTTACTCTTTTACTACTATTCAACATTGTTTAGTAAAGTTGTTTTGAATCAGCTATATTTAATTTGTTTTTATTTCCTCTGATATTCTTTGTGTTTTATAAAATTTATTTCTACATAAATGCACATCTTTATGAAACCACAAGAGTGAACAGTGAACAAATCAGGTGAGGTCCCTGTCTGTTAGGGTCTCACATTCCAATGGAGAAAGAAGATTACAATAAAATAAATGCATGTGTGACAAAAATCCCTCAGGCATAAACCAAATGAAGAAAGGGGAAGATTTTTGTAGCATGTGGAAGGTTTTACAGCATATTGGAGGGGGAGGACTTTACCTTTGGGATAGGAATCAGAAACAAAAGTAGAATGTGACCAACAGGTTTGTCAAAAAGATATCAGAATACAAAGCCCAAGAGTAACAAAGAAAGATGCAACAGAAAAAAAAAAAAATGAGAAAAGGGCCAGCTTCATCTACTATTGGACCATATTAAAAATGGTGGTGTTTCAGTCCCTAAGTCGCATCTGACTTTTGTGACCTCATGGACTGTCGCCCATCAGACTCCTCTGCCCATGGGATTTCCCAGGCAAGAATACTGGAACTGGTTGCTATTTTCTTCCCCACGGGATCTTCCTGACTCAAGCGTATAATCTGGGTCTCCTGAATTGCAGGAGGATGCTTTACTGACTGAGCCACCTAGAAAGCTCATAATTTTAAAAAGTGATAAATGCACTCAAACATAGAAAAAACAGGAATAACTAATTCCCACACCTCAGGGGAATTAGATGGATACTGTAATAAGACAGTGGAGGAATAAACATGCAGTAAGTGTGTGGTTCCTTGGGTCTGAGGTCACTTTAGCACGTGCACTGCTTCATGTTCTCTCTGCAAACCAATTCTTTTGTTGAGCTCTTTATTTTTATTGTTTTTCTCTTAGCAGGAACTAGGCTTCTTTCAAAACTATTCTTGTGTTTACTGTGATGAATAAGAAATGTTTTTGATTGTGTCGTAGAGTAAAACAGGTGGCCCAAGTGGTAAAGAACCCACCTGCCAATGCAGGAGATGTAAGAGTTATGGGTTCAATCCCTGAGTCAGGAAGATCCCCTGGAGGAGGGCGTGGCTACCCACTCCAGTATTCTTGCTTAGAGAATCCCATGTACAGAGGAGAGTGGCAGGCTACAGTCCAAAGGACTGCAGAGTCAGACACAACTGAAGCGACTTCACACACTCTCAGGCAGAGTAAACAGGCAACTTACATATGATCTAGTATGTTTGCACAGACAAGAAATAAAGACACATGTATGCACCTATGCATACACACACAAACACACAAGGAAGCTAAACAAAGAAAACCAAAAACATTTACCACATATGACACATCCTTATATTTTCTTTTGTGTTTTACTGTATTCTCTTTTGGTCTTAAAAGCTGCATAGACTGTAACTGTAACAGGTCTGAGCCTCGAATAGAATGTAAAAAGCATTCCTCCAGCATGTCTTCCATATCTATGTTACTGTTTTCCAGCTTCATTTTGTTTTCTAATCATAGGCAATTTCTGTGAGAACATAGTCTTTCATTCCTTTATGCAAATATGTTTATTCAGCTACTGTTTGAAACTAAACTAAGTATGGGGTGTTAAGGATTATGTATGACATTGATACATGGCTCATGACACTCACAGTCTAGTAGAGAATATAAGATATGGAATTAAATCAAAATTACACACTGATGCTGAAGCTGAAACTGCAATACTTTGGCCACCTCATGCGACGAGTTGACTCACTGGAAAAGACTCTGATGCTGGGAAAGGTTGGGGGCGAGAGGAGAAGGGGACGACGGAGAATGAGATGGCTGGATGGCATCACCGACTCTGTGGACATGAGTTTGAGTGAACTCCAGGAGTTGGTGATGGACAGGGAGGCCTGGCGTGCTGTGATTCATGGGGTCGCGGAGAGTCAGACACGACTGAGCGACTGAACTGAACTGAACTGAAACTTATTGTGTAAATTATTGTAAGAGAGTATCTTTTTGTGGAAATGTTTAAAAAAAGAAGATTCATATAGATGATATCAGTTCAGTTCAGTTCAGTAGCTCAGTCCTGTCCGACTCTTTGCGACCCTATGCACTGCAGCACGCCAGGCTTCCCTGTCCATCACCAACTCCCGGAGTTCACTCAAACTCATGTCCATTGAGTCAGTGATGCCATCCAACCATCTCATCCTCTGCCGACCCTTCTGCTCCTGCCTTCAATCTTTCTCAGCATCAGGGTCTTTTCCAATGAGTCAGTTCTTCGCATCAGGTGGCCAAAGTATTGGAGTTTCAGCTTCAACATTAGTCCTTCCAATGAACACTCAGGACTGATATCCTTTAGGATTAACTGGTTGTATCTCCTTGCAGTACAAGGGACTCTCAAGAGTCTTCTCCAACATCACAGTTCAAAAGCATCAATTCTTCTGCACTCAGGTTTCTTTATAGTCCAACTCTCACATCCATACATGACTACTGGAAACACCATAGCTTTGACTAGAGGGACCTTTGTTGGCAAAATAATATCTCTGCTTTTTAATAGGCTGTCTAGATTGGTCATAGTTTTTCTTCCAAGGAGTAAGCGTCTTTTAATTTCAAGCTTGAAGTCACCATCTGCAGTGATTTTGGAGCCCCAGAAAATAAAGTCTGTCACTGTTTCCATTGTTTCCCCATCTATTTGGCATGAAGTGATGGGACTGGATGCCATGATCTTAGTTTTAAGCCAACTTTCTCACTCTCCTGTTTCACTCTCATCAAAAGGCTCTTTAGTTCTTCTTTGCTTTCTGCCATAAGTGTGATGTCATCTGCATATCTGAGGTTATTGATATTTCTCCAAACAATCTTAATTCCAGCTCGGGATTCATCCAAACCAGCATTTCTCATGACGTACTCTGCATACAAGTTAAATAATCAGGGTGACAACATACAGCGTTGACGTACTCCTTTCCCGATTTGGAACCAGTCTGTTGTTCCATGTCCAGTTCTAACTATTGCTTCCTGACCTGCACACAAATTTCTCAGGAGGCAGGTAAGGTCATCCGGTATTCCCATCTCTTGAAGACTTTTCCACAGTTTATTGTGATCCATACAGTCAAAGGTTTTGGTGTAGTCAATAAAGCAGAAGTAGATGTTTTTCTGGAACTCTCTTGCTTTTTTTATGATCCATCAGGTGTTGGCAGTTTGATATCTGGCTCCTCTGGCTTTTCTAAATCCAGCTTGAACATCTGGAAGTTCATGTTCATGTACTGTTGAAGCCTGGCTTGTAGAATTTTGAGCATTCCTTTGCTAGCATGGGAGATGAGTGCAACAGTGCAGTAGTTTAAGCATTCTTTGGCATTGCCTTTCTTTAGGATTGGAATGAAAACTGACCTTTTCCAGTCCCGTGGCCACTGCTGAGTTTTCCAAATTAGCTGGCATATTGAGTGCAACACTCTCACAGCATCATTCTTTAGGATGTGGAATAGCTCAACTGGTATTCCATCACCTCCACTAGCTTTGTTCATAGTGATGCTTCCTAAGGCCCACTTGACTTCACATTCCAGGATGATTGGCTCTAGGTGAGTGATCACACCATTGTAGTTATCTGGGTCATGAAGATCTTTTTTGTACAGTTCTTCTGTGTGTTCTTGCTACCTCTTCTTAATATCTTCTGCTTCTGTTAGGTCCATACCATTTCTGTCCTTTATTGTGCCCATCTTTGCATGAAAAGTTTCCTTGGCATCTCTAATTTTCTTGAAGAGATCCCTAGTCTTTCCCATTCTATTGTTTTCCTCAATTTCTTTGCATTGATCACTGAGGAAGGCTTTCTTATCTCTCCTTGCTATTCTTTGGAACTCTGCATTCAAATGGGTATATCTTTACTTTTCTCCTTTGCCTTTTACTTCTCTTCTTTTCATAGCTATTTGTAAGGCCTCCTCAGAGAACCATTAGGCCTTTTCTCATTTCTTTTCCTTGGGGATGGTCTTGATCACTGCCTCTTTTATGATGTCACGAACCTTCATCCATAGTTCTTCAGGCACTTTGTCTATCAGATCTAATCCCTTGAATCTATTCATCACTTCCACTGTATAATCGTAAGGGGTTTAAGTCATACATGAATGGTCTAGTGGTTTTCCCTACTTTCTTCAATTTAAGTCTGAATTTGGCAATAAGGAGTTCATGATCTGAGCCACAGTCAGCTTCCAGTCTTGTTTTTGCTGACTATATAGAGCTTCTCCGTCTTTGGCTGCAAAGAATATAATCAATCTGATTTCAGTATTGACCATCTGGTGATGTCCATGTGTAGAGTCTTCTCTTGTGTTGTTGGAAGAGGAGTTTGCTATGACCAGTGCGTTCTCTTGGCAAAACTCTATTAGCTTCATTCTGTACTCCAAGGCCAAACTTGCCTGTTACTCCTACTTTTTTACTTCGTACTTTTGCATTCCAGTCCCCTCAGTTCAGTTCAGTTCAGTCGCTCAGTCGTGTCCGACTCTCCGCGACCCCATGAATCACAGCACGCCAGGCCTCCCTGTCCATCACCAACTCCCGGAGTTCACTCAAACTCATGTCCATCGAGTCAGTCGTGCCATCCAGCCATCTCGTTCTCTGTCGTCCCCTTCTCCTCCCGCCCCCAACCTTTCCCAGCATCAGAGTCTTTTCCAGTGAGTCGACTCGTCGCATGAGGTGGCCAAAGTATTGCAGTTTCAGCTTCAGCATCAGTCCTTCCAATGAACACCCAGGATTGATCTCCTTTAGAATGGACTGGTTGGATCTCCTTGCAGTATAAGGGACTCTCAAGAGTCTTCTCCAACACCACAGTTCAAAAGCATCGATTCTTCGGCGATCAGCTTTCTTCACAGTCCAACTCTCACATCCATCCATGACCACGGGAAAAACCATAGCCTTGAATAGACGGACCTTGGTTGGCAAAGTAATGTCTCTGCTTTTTAATATACTATCTAGGCTGGTCATAACTTTCCTTCCAAGGAGTAAGCGTCTTTTAATTTCCTGGCTGCTATCAGCATCTGCAGTGATTTTGGAGCCCCAAAAAATAAAGTCTGACACTGTTTCCACTGTTTTTCCATCTATTTCCCATGAAGTGATGGGACCAGATGCCATGATCTTTGTTTTCTGAATGTTGAGCTTTTAATGTTTTAAAAGGACATCTTTTGGGGGGTGTTAGTTCTAGAAGGTCTTGTAGGTCTTATTAGAACCATTCAACTTCAACTTCTGCAGCATTACTGGTTGGGGCATAGTCTTGGATTACTGTGATATTGAATGGTTTGCCTTGGAAACGAGCAGAGATCATTCTGTCGTTTTTGAGATTGCACCCAAGTACTACATTTTGGACTCTTTTGTTGACTGTGATGGCTACTCCATTTCTTCTAAGGAATTATTTCTCACAGTAGTATATATAATGGTCATCAGAGTTAAATTCACCCATTCCATATGCAGTCTAAAAAAAGAAGATGGAGTCTTTTTTTTAATCAGAAGAAAATTGGTTTACGATGTTGTGTTGATTTCTGCCAGACAACATCGCAAATCAGCCATAACTATATAGGACGGGCTTCCCTGATAACAGTTGGTAAAGAATCTGCCTGCAATGCAGGAGACCCCAGTTTGATTCCTGGGTCGTGAAGAGCGACTGGAGAAGGGATAGGTTACCCACTCCAGTATTCTTGGGCTTCCCTTGTGGCTCAGCCGGTAAAGAATCTGCCTGCAGTGTGGAAGACCTGGGTTTGATCCCTGGGTTAGAAGGATCTTCTGGAGAAGGGAAAGGCTACCAATTCCAGTATTCTGGTATGGAGAGTTCCATGGACTGTATAGCCCATGGGGTCGCAAAGGGTCAGACACAACTGAGTGACTTTCACTTTCACTTTTCACTTTTATATACGTGTGTGTGTGTGTGTGTGTGTGTGTGTGTGTGTATCACCTTCCTCTTGAACCACCCTCCCCTACCCATAGCCCACTCCCACAGAAAGCCAGACTGAATACAAAATTGTCATATTTAAATAGAGCCCTGTTTTATGTGTCCAGGGTATTTAGGTACTATTGAAACTGAAGCTCCAATCCTTTGGCTATCTGATGCAAAGAGCTGACTCTGCAAAAATAGTACTGGACTTTAGGTACTATTGGTACACTTAGGAAAGAAAAATAATCTAATGTTGACAGCTGGACTTGTGACATTGTTTTCCTAATTGTGTGCCTGAGATTGAGAATAGCCTGGTCATTGCAAGGAGGCCTCTTAGTACCTCCAAATTTTCTGATACTATATCTCATCACTCTACCTCATGGACTTTCCCGTGGATACAAAAGCTTCCTTTCAAACTTGATTTTCTAAAACAAATACCTTTTCAGGTCCTTCCACCTTGGAGTTGTCTCTGTCCACCACACGCATTTCCTTCAGATAACCTCACATCTCCGGCCCTCAATTCCATGAGGTCTCTGTTCAGATGTTTGGCGGACTATCTGAACACTTCATAAAACATTGTTCTTGTTGTTCACTCAGACATGTCCAGCCCTTTGTAACCCCATGGACTGCAGCACACCAGGCTTCTCTGTACTTCACCATTTCCTGAAGTTTGCTCGAACTCATGTCCATTGAGTCGGGTGATGCCATCCAACCATCTCATCCTCTGTGGCCCTCTCCTCCTCCTGCCCTCAATCTTTCCCAGCATCAGGGTTTTTTGCAGAGTCATCTCTTTGCATCAGATAGGATTGGAGCTTCAGCTTCAGCATCAGTCCTTCCAATGAATATTCAGGGCTGACTTCCTTTAGAATTGACTGGTTTGATCTTGCAGTCCAAGGGACTCTCAATAGTCTTCTCCAACACTACAGTTCAAAAGCATCAATTCTTTGGCCTTCAGCCTTCTTTATGGTCCAACTCTCACATCTGTACATGACTACTGGAGAAACCATGGTTTTGACTATAAGGACCTTTGTCAACAAAGTGATGTCTCTGCTTTTTAATATGCTATCTAAGTTTGTCATAGTTTTTCTTTCAAGGAGCAAGCATCTTTTAATTCCATGGTGCAGTCACCATCCACAGTGATTTTGGAGCCCAAGAAAATAAAGCATAATACCCCCATTAACTTTTTCTTCATACTAGATCTCTTTCTTCATATCAACTATCTCTCAGTACAGTATGCTCTTTATCTAGAAGTAGGTCAGTCCTCAATTTATATTCCCCCAAAACATGGCAGAATTTCTCATCTAAACTCCCAAAAACATGACTATTTGGGGAGAAGGCTGGATATGGGCCAGGAGTTGGTACTCAGAGATGGCACAGGGGATTTCTTGAAGGAGAAATTTTCATACAAAAATTATGGATTTTAATTTTTGAATGCAAAATTTTAGAATTTCAACCTTGTTACAATGCCAATTTCAGATAAAATCAGTCATGTCATTTGTTTTGTTTCCAGGTAGTCACCTCTACTTCATGGAATTGGGGAATAATACACAAATTTCAGAATTTCTTCTTCTGGGATTCTCAGAGGAACCAGAACTACAGGCCCTCATATTTGGGCTTTTTCTTTCCATGTACCTGATCACTGTGTTTGGAAACCTGCTCATCATCCTGGCAGTCAGCTCAGACACCCACCTACACACTCCCATGTACTTCTTTCTCTCCAATCTGTCCTTTGTAGACATTTGTTTCACCTCTACCACTATCCCAAAGATGTTGTGGAACATCCAAACACAGAGCCAAGTTATCACCTATGAAGGTTGCATTGCACAAATTTATTTTTTCCTCCTCTCTGCATTATTGGACATCTTCCTCCTCACGGTGATGGCCTATGACCGCTTTGTGGCCATCTGTCACCCCCTGCACTACATGGTCATTATGAACCCTCGGCTCTGCTTTCTGCTGGTTCTGGTGTCCTGGACCATCAGTGTCCTGAATTCCTTGTTACAAAGTTTAATTTTGTTACAGCTTCCTTTTTGCACTATTGTGGAAATCCCTGACTTTTTTTGTGACCTCAGTCAGATAACCCAACTTGCCTGTTCTGACACCTTTCTTAATAATATGGTGATGTATCTTACAGTTGTGCTTCTGGGTGGTGGTCCGCTGGCTGGTATCCTTTATTCTTACTCAAAGATAGTTTCCTGTATATGCAGAATCTCATCAGCTCAGGGGAAGTATAAAGCATTTTCTACCTGTGCATCTCACCTCTCAGTTGTCTCCTTATTCTTTTGTACGAGCCTAGGAGTGTACCTTAGCTCTGCTGCTGCCCACAGCTCCCACTCAAGTGCAACAGCCTCGGTGATGTACACTGTGGTCACACCCATGCTGAACCCCTTTATCTACAGTCTGAGAAACAAAGACATAAAGGAGGCTCTGAAAAGATTCTTTGTGATGGCAAGTCTAAAAAGGTCAATTATTCTGGATTTGGAGAAGTGCCCAAGATTGCAGATCTCAAAGTCTTAGAGTCAGTAGTTGTGATTTTTTTATCAGACTTTGGAAGTACAAGTTACCCTGTTATTTATTTCCTGGAATTCTAATTTTTTTCAACTTCTCTACACAATTTAATTACTCATTTAATTACTCTTCTTTGTCAAATATCCATTTTTCTTTCCTTCTATTCTTTCTTCCTATTTTTCCTACTTCATCCCCAAGTTTTGATATCAAAAAGTTGGAAATTCTCATTTATCTCATGAAACTGCTTGGGTTTATTAAGAACAATTTCTTTTAAAATGACAAATACCATTAAAAAATAAATTAACAAAATAAAATGACAAATACCATCGCAGGTGATGCATTGATGCATCTTAGTTTTGCTAGAAGAATAGTCATGAGTTACCACTTCATCAGAAAAAAACTAAACTACAGAATTCATTTTTATAACATTCTGGGAAAGGAAAAACCTGAGACTACAATTTTTCACTTCTGGGTCCATCATTCCTTTTTATGGCCTGAACTGGTGTTCCTGATAATGTAGACCTTAACAAAACAGTCTGTTTTATAAAAGGTCATTGGGTTTTAGTCTCCTGAATAGGATTCTATTCTCTTATCAGACTCTATGTACACATTCCCTACCATAGTCATTAGCAAAGCTGATTATAAAATACAGATCTGCCCTTGTAGTCTACACAGAAACAGAAACTGAAGTAAATCAATTGACTTAATATGATCTTCAGCCATATTATGACTTAGTCAGAGTCATATGACAATATGAATCAGAGATGACATTGCATATATTTATACAAATTTTAAATGATACTTTGTATTATTATTCATGCCATTTATTTTTAAGCTGTATGTATATTCATTAAAGTATGGAATATCAGTGTAAATGTATAAGGTGATTGATGAACCTGTTTTTATTTTTTCTTATTGAATTATCTCACTCATCCTACTTAAAAATTTCAGATGATGCCTACAGCTGTTACTTTTTCCACTGTTCTAAATAAAACTTAACATCCATTCTAAATGTTGTCAGAAACAAAATGAGCAGTGAATGGGCAGTATCACCCACTATTTATCTCACATAGCAATTCCTTCAACTATCACGATCAAAACCGAATCATAAGAATGTGCTTTCTTGTATAGACATAAGACCCAGGGTCAGCCTGTTTTGCACAAAAATGCATGTTCTTGCAAGCTCTCCTGGCTATCAGGAAAGAAACATCAATGAAATCACTTTTTAATAGAGTTGTGTGGATGAGAGTAATCGGCAATGCCATTTGCAAATGTTAGAACACAGTGAAACATAACAAGCAGTAGATTATTATCTTTGCTCTTAAGATCGTTCCACTGATGATTATATTTGTTAGCAGGCTGAGTAACCATCCATCATAAAATAAAATATTAAAACATAATGTATTTATTATCAAATGAGATGGTATGGCTTGGAGTTGTTCCAAGTTATACTAGATTTCCTGTGAATCTATAATTAGCTGCCAGTCTCTGTAATTAGCTTTCAGTCTCTACACAGTTGGAGAAGGAAATGGCAACCTGCCGGGAGCCAGCGAGGGAAATCCTACCCATGGCAAAGGTCAATTGGGGAAGAGGCCTGGCAGGCAAAGGTTAATCAGGACTCCAGGAACCCCCTGGACTTACCTGAACATCTACCCCAAAGAAAACTGGAGTCTGACTGCCTTACTATCTTACGTCTCTTATCAAGTCCTCTAATACTTACGGGGGCTTCCCCCCAACCACCTTTCTCTGAAAACATTAATTCAGAGCTGTAGTTAAAAAGTTCTCCTTGGCTTAATAGGAGTGTTCCAATCCAAGCCCCTCTGATAGCTTTCTAACTTGCATGACAAGTTTGTCCGGGATCTTACAACTATGAATGTGACTGTTCATAGCCTCCCAGCCATGCAAGGACAGAAAGCCTAATACTCTAAAATACAGGAATTTGTTGAAGAAGTTAAAATTATTAGAATAGTACTAAAAAAGATTTCAGTGTTGAATCAATGCTTGCTGCAAAGTTTCCTCTATCTATTGTATCCTTGGAAATATATTAATCACATATAGAGAAAATAAGTAGTAGCCTTTGATTTAACCACATCAGATCTTAAGTTAATAAATTCCTTTCTTGTAGCTCACTACACCTTTGCCTTATAGGAATGTAACTTTGTCATGTGTCTAGCACCTGACTTTAGGAAAATCATCTTAAAAGAATATAAGATTTTTTCTAGCTAACTAACCTTTGTTAAGAGAGAGGGCCATAAACTGTTGGCAGGCCACCTGGCCAGAAGATGATGTAAACCAACTAAAACTTTTGTATATCACGAGACATACAAAAATGAGCCCTGATCCTGATAAGGGTCAAGATTGCTGACCCCGCATGATTTTGGCGTGACTCTATACCTCCCTTTCTCTATTTTTTATGTGCACAACTTAGGGTATAAAAGCAGCACTGGAAAATAAAGTTTGGGGCCTTGCTCACTGAAGCTTGGTCTCCCCATGTCGTTCTTTCTCTTTTTCCATCCTTTTCTCTGTTCTCCTTTTTCTGGTTGAGATCCTTGGAGCGCTGGGCCCTCTGAGTTTACTTATCTGCCTGGGCTTCTAAGACCCACTTGAGGGGGTGTCCTGGTGGGGTGCCTCCAGTGATTCGAGAGGGCGCCCGCGGCCTATGTAAACAGAGTAAACCCCGTGCTGGGGTTTTATTGGTTTCCAGCGTAAACCAAGGAATCATCAGCCCCTGTCTCTCTCTCTCTCTTTCTCTCTCTCTCTGACGCCGACGCCGTTCATCCCGAGGATACCCTGGGTCCATATCGAGACTGGTCCCCAATAGCAACCCACTCCATTAATCTTGCCTGGAGAATCCCAAGGACAGAGGAGCCTGGTGGGCTGCCATCTATGGGGTCGCATAGAGTCAGAAACGACTGAAGGAACTTAGTAACAGCAGCAGCAACAGCTCTATACAGTACTTCTAAGGCTCATCCATGATCCTGTGCCTGGTTGTAGTGCTTGTCTCTCTAAAACCAAACTGTGGACAGTTCACCCATTTCTATATCTAGGTTAACATAGTTTACAGGAAAAAAAAATGAGTTTGTCACAAGTAAGTTGTCTTAAATAAGACTGAGAGCCAAAGAATTGATGCTTTTGAACTGTGGTGCTGGAGAAGACTCTTGAGAGTCCCTTGGACTTCAAGGAGATCAAACTAGTGTATTCTAAAGAAAATCAACCCTGAATATTCATGGGAGGACTGATGCTGAAGGTCCAATAATTTGGTCACCTGATGTGAAGACCTGACTCATTGGAAAAGCCCCTGATGCTGGGAAAGACTGAGGGCAGGAGGAAAAGAGGGCAATACAGGATGAGGTGGTTGGATGACATCACTAACTCGGTGATGGGAGTCTATCGGGGACCTGCCTCGATATGGACCCAGGCTATCCTCGGGATGAACGGCGTCAGCGTCAGCGAGAGAGAGAGAGAAAGAGAGAGAGAGACAGGGGCTGAAAATTCCTTGGTTTACGCAGGAAACCAATAAAACCCCAGCACGGGGTTTACTCTGTTTACATAGGCCGCAGGCGCCCTCTCAAATCACTGGAGGCACCCCACCAGGGCACCCCCTCGAGTGGGTCTTAGAAGCCCAGGCAGATAAGTAAACTCAGAGGGCCCAGCACTCCAAGGATCTCAACCAGGAAAAGGAGAACAGAGAAAAGGATGGAAAAAGAGAAAGAACGACATGGGGAGACAAAGCTTCAGTGAGCAAGGCCCAAAACTTTATTTTCCAGTGCTGCTTTTATACCCTAAGTTGTGCACATAAAAAATAGAGAAAGGGAGGTATAGAGTCACGCCAGAATCACGCGGGGTCAGCAATCTTGACCCTTATCAGGATCAGGGCTTATTTTTGTATGTCTCGTGATATACAAAAGTTTTAGTTGGTTTACATCATCTTCTGGCCAGGAGGCCTGCTAACAGTTTATGGCCCTCTCTACTATCAAAGGTTTAGTTAGCTAGAAAAAGGCTTATATTCTTTCAAGGTGATTTTCCTAAAGTCAGGCGCTATTCTCCAAAGACACATGACAAGGTTACATTCCTATAAGGCAAGGGTGTAGTGAGCTACAAGAAAGGAATTTATTAACTTAAGATCTGATGTGGTTAAATCAAAGGCTACTACTTATTTTCTCTATATGTGATTAATATATTTCCAAGGATACAATAGAAAATATGGAAACTTTGCAGCAAGCATTGAAATGAAATCTTTTTTAGTACTATTCTAATAATTTTAACTTCTTCAACAAATTCCTGTATTTTAGAATATTAGGCTTTCTGTCCTTGCATGGCTGGGAGGCTGTAACAGTCACATTCGTAGTTGTAAGAGCACGGACAAAATTGTCAGGCAAGTTAGAAAGCTATCAGAGGGGCTTGGATTGGAACACTCCTATTAAGTCTAGGAGAACTTTTTAACTACAGCTCTGAATTAATGTTTTCAGAGAAAGGTGGTTGGGGGGAAGCCCCCGTAAGTATTAGAGGACTTGATAAGAGGCGTGAAATAGTAAGGCAGTCAGACTCCGGTTTTTTGGGGGGTAGATGCTCGGGTAAGTCCAGGGGTTCCTGGAGTCCTGATTAGCCTTTGCCTGCCAGGCCTCTTCCCCAATTGACCTTTGCCATGGGTAGGATTTCCCTCGCTGGCTCCCGGCAGGAGCCTGACTGTTTTGACACCCACGGATTGTAGCCTGCTAGGCTCCTCTGTCCATGGGATTCTCCAGGCAAGAATACTGGAGTGTGTTGCCATGACCTCCTCCAGGGGATCTTCCCGACCCAGGGATCGAACCTGGTGTCTCTTATGTCTCCTGCATTGACAGCGGGTTCTTTACCACAAGCGACATGTAGGAGTGAAAGTGAAAGTTGCTCAGTATGTCCAACTCTTTGAGACCCCGTGGACTGTAGCCAGCCAGGCTCCCCTGTCCATGGGAATTCTGTAGGTCAGAATACTGGACTGTGTAGACATTCCCCCCTCCAGGGGATCTTCCCAACCAGGGAGTGAATCCAGGTCTCCCGCATTGCAGGCGGATTCTTTACCTTTTTAACCACCAAGGAAACCAGTGCCACCTGGGAATCCCATTGAACAGGGTAAGGGAAGAAAATTTCATATGACTCCCATCTCCTCTACCCCAAGTCTGGAGATCCCAGTGAAAAGAGAGACACCTCAAAGTGGGGAAAGAAGAGTTAAGTGAACATCTGTACTTATAATTTGGAGTAACAAGAGGAATATGTGCCCAACGAACAGATATAGGGAGCAAAATTCTTCATAGTTGAAAATTCAGGGCTTAATGGGACACCATTGTTTCTTTTGGGTGTTCAAAGCCTGACTGAGAGACCGTTATTTCACTCCTTCCTGCCATCTTGCCAGGGGTAAGATTTCAATCTCTACCATCAACCATCCAGGGGGAATTTGTGATTCCTTCTGGAGACTGTCCTCTCAGAGATCACAATCCTTGAGTCTGAAAGCCCCGTAGATATTGTAGGAGTGAATCAGAGAGAAGGAAAACCAAGAATGCTTACCTGAGCCAATCCTCCCTAAACTATGACCCCCAATTCACTGTGATTGGTTGCTTGTTTGCTTTATTCATTCATTATCTTATTTATGATGCCTAAGAAAGAAGATGCATCTTCATGCAAAGATGGGCTCGATAAAGGACAGAAATGGTATGGACCTAACAGAAGCAGAAGATATTAAGATGAGGTGGCAAGAATACACAGAAGAACTGTACAAAAAAGATCTTCACGACGAAGATAATCACGATGGCGTGATCACTCACCTGGAACCAGACATCTTGGAATATGAAGTCAAGTGGGCCTTAGAGAGCATCACGACAAATAAAGCTAGTGGAGGTGATGGAATTCCAATTGAGCTATTTCAAATCCTGAAAGATGATGCTGTGAAAGTGCTGCACTCAATATGCCAGCAAATTTGGAAAACTCAGCAATGGCCACAAGACTGGAAAAGGTCAGTCTTCATTCCAATGCCAAAGAAAGGGAATGCCAAAGAACGCTCAAACTACCGCACATTTCCACTCATCTCACACGCTAGTAAAGTCATGCTCAAAATTCTCCAAGCTAGGCTTCAGCAATATGTGAATCGTGAACTTCCAGATGTTCAAGCAGGTTTTAGAAAAGGCAGAGGAACCAGAGATCAAATTGCCAACATCCGCTGGATCATGGAGAAAGCAAGAGAGTTCCAGAAAAACATCTATTTCTGCTTCATTGACTATGCAAAGCCTTTGACTGTGTGGATTGCAATAAACTGTGGAACATTCTGAAAGAGATGGGAATACCAGACCACCTGACCTGCCTCTTGAGAAACCTGTATGCAGGTCAGGAAGCAACAGTTAGAACTGGACATGGAACAACAGACTGGTTCCAAATAGGAAAAGGAGTACGTCAAGGTTGTATATTGTCACCCTACTTATTTAACCTATATGCAGAGTACATCATGAGGAACGCTGGGCTGGAAGAAGCAAAAGCTGGAATCAAGATTGCTGGGAGAAATATCAATAACCTCAGATATGCAGATGACACCACCCTTATGGCAGAAAGTGAAGAGGAACTCAAAGGCCTCTTGATGAAAGTGAAAGAGGAGAGTGAAAAGGTTGGCTTGAAGCTCAACATTCAGAAAACGAAGATCATGGCATCTGGTCCTATCACTTCATGCGAAATAGATGGGGAAACAGTGGAAACAGTGTCAGATTTTATTTTTGGGAGCTCCAAAATCACTGCAGATGCTGATTGCAGCCATGAAATTTAAAGACGCTTACTCCTTGGAAGGAAAGTTATGACCAGCCTAGATAGCATATTAAAAAGCAGAGACATTACTTTGCCAACAAAGGTCCGTCTAGTCAAGGCTATGGTTTTTCCCGTGGTCATGTATGGATGTGAGAGTTGGACTGTGAAGAAAGCTGATCGCCGAAGACTTGATGCTTTTGAACTGTGGTGCTGGAGAAGACTCTTGAGAGTCCCTTGTACTGCAAGGAGATCCAACCAGTCCATTCTAAAGGAGATCAATCCTGGGTGTTCATTGGAAGGACTGATGCTAAAGCTGAAACTCCAATACTTTGGCCACCTCATGGGACGAGTTGACTCACTGGAAAAGACTCTGATGCTGGGAGGGATTGGGGGTAGGAGGAGAAGGGGACGACAGAGAATGAGATGGCTGGATGGCATCACCGACTCTGTGGACATGAGTTTGAGTGAACTCCGGGAGTTGGTGATGGACAGGGAGGCCTGGTGTGCTGTGGTTCATGGGGTCGCAAAGAGTCAGACACGACTGAGCGACTGAACTGAACTGAACTGAAGAAAGAAGTGAATATTGTACTCAGAAAAGCAAAGGTCAATGTTGAAAATTAAATTGAAGTGCCATGTTATGTTTCTTCAGTCCTGTCTGACTCTTTTGACCCTGCAGAGTGTAGTCCGCCAGACTCCTCCAAGAGAACGCTAGAGTGGGTTGCCATGCCCTCCCCAGGGGATCTTCCTGACCCAGGTATTGAACCTGCATCTCTTACAACTCCTGCATTGTCAGGAGGGTTTTTTACCACTAGTGCCACCTTGGAAGCCCAATTAGAAGACAGAATGGGAGATGTAAAGTGTTTCTTGTAAAAGTGGAAAATAAGTCCAAGGATCTTTGTAATTAACTGGAGTATAGAAATATCCTTATTAGCAGAGGAGGGAAAACACAGTGAAGTGATGGCATTCTTTTTATTTTAAAAGATGGTGCATACTTGACTGTATATTAATGAGAAACACAGACCAAAGAATTCTTTTTTTTTCTTGAAAGTATTCTCTTGCAATAGCATTCATTAGATATATTTCTCATGGTATCCTCTCAGTGTGGGTATTCACATGAAAGAAAATTACAGCTAAAACACCATGACTACAGCCCTTCACTTCACTGAGGAATTGAAGAATATGAATGAAATGCAATCAAAATATGGGTTAAGTTTCACAAGGGGAAAGGGCCACGAACAACTATTGTGGCGTGTGACAGCCCTGAGCTCTGAAAAAACAAAGCTGCATTCCAGGTTCGGCACTGACTTTGGAAACAGCGGTTACACAGGCTTGGCATTAAAAATGAATCTCTGGAGAAGGAACAAGATGCCGGAGGAATAGGATGGTGAGACCACTCTCTCCCCCACAAATTCATCAAAAGAACATTTGAACGTGGAGTAAAGTCCACAAAACAACTTCGGAATGCTGGCAGAGGACATCAGGCACCCAGAAAAGCAGTCCATTGTCTTCAAAAGGAGGTAGGAAAAAACATAAAAGATAAAAAGGAAGACAAAAGAAGTAAGGATGGAGCTCCGTACTGGGAAGGGAGGCTTTAAAAAGAGAGAAGTTTCCAAACACCAGGAAACACTCTCACTGGCAAATCTGTGGAGAGCCTTGGAAGCTCAGAGGGCCACATAACCGGGAGGAAAAAGAAATAATTAAAACCCACAGATTACCTGCCAAACGGTAACTCCCAGTGGAGAAGCAGCACAGACGCCTGCATACTCCATTAGCAAGTGGGGGCTGGGCAGGGAGGAGCCGGCTGAACTGCTTAGAGAGAGGACTGGGCTTGAATGCCCCGAGGGCAATCTGAGAGAACTGGGGATAGCAAAGCAGACTGGGATAGCTTCGAAAGCTCTAACCTAAGACTCCACCAGCCCCGCTCACAGAACAAAGGGCTGAGCAGAGCGAGCCGGCTGCAGTCGGCCCATCCCCCATCCCCCGCCAAGACAGGCAGGGAGGGCAGCCAGAGCCAGAGGGGGCAACCGCGGCCCAGGAAAGGCGTCCGATACAAACTGCAGGCAGGCTTGTTGCTAATCGAGACTTCTTGGGCTCGGGCCAGTCGATATCCGCCTGAGAAGGTGCGCCAGTTATACACCCAGAAAACTGAATGGTAAGGAAAGTTATGACCAAACTTGATAGTATATTAAAAAGCAGAAACATTACTTTGCCAGCCAAGGTCCGCTAGTCAAGGCAATGGTTTTTCCAGTGGTCATGTATGGATGTGAGAGTTGGACTGTGAAGAAAGCTGATCGCCGAAGAATCGATGCTTTTGAACTGTGGTGTTGGAGAAGACTCTTGAGAGTCCCTTATACTGCAAGGAGATCCAACCAGTCCATTCTAAAGGAGATCAATCCTGGATGTTCATTGGAGGGACTGATGCTAAAGCTGAAACTGCAATACTTTGGCCACCTCATGCGACGAGTCGACTCACTGGAAAAGACTCTGATGCTGGGAAAGGTTGGGGGCTGGAGGACAAGGGGACGACAGAGAATAAGATGGCTGGATGGCATCACCGACTCTGTGGACATGAGTTTGAGTGAACTCTGGGAGTTGGTGATGGACAGGGAGGCCTGGTGTGCTGTGGTTCATGGGGTCTCGGAGAGTCGGACAAGACTGAGCGACTGAACTGAACTGAACTGAACTGAGGGACTGGGGAGGTGATAAGTCGCAGCAACTGCGCTCGCCAAACACCTGGTCACCTGAGCTGCTCAGACCGGTGAAGGCACAAAATGCAGGCCCAACCAAGTCTGCGCCTTTGTGGAGTATGCAAGAATCTGAACTTGAGCCGCCCAGACCTGGGAAGTGCATACAACCCAGCACTGGCCACGGACAGTTCCTGGCAGAGCAACCTAAAACCTGTGCAGTGTAGACTGGGACAGCACACGTGCTGTGAGCGGGGGCAATCCCAGTGTGGCTGAGACGCTGCGAGCACTCCCCACAGACGCCAGAGATATTTGTCAGCAGCGTTCCTCCCTTCTCAGAAAAGGACTGAAAAACTAAGCCTTAAAAAGTGTCCACACGCCCCCTAGTATCAGGGCAGAAATTAGACACTGAAGAGACCAGCAAACAGAAGCTAAAACAGAGGGAACCACCTTGGAAATGACAGATAGAGAAGTCTAGAGGCTACTCGAAGAATAAGACTAAAAACCAGAGGCAAGAGGCTTAAGCCCGAATCCCGAGAACACCAGAGAACTCCTGACTCCAGGGAACATTCATCGATAGGACCTCATCAAACGTCTCCATACCTACACTAAAACCAAGCATCACCCAAGGGTCAACAAGTTCCAGAGCAAGACATACCACGCAAATTCTCCAGCAACACAGGAAAATAACCCTGAGCTTCAATACACAGGCTGCCCAAAGTCACTCCAAACCCACTGAAATCTCATAACTCATTGCTGTACACTTCATTGCACTCCAGAGAAAAGAAATCCAGCTCCATCCACCAGAACACCGACACAAGCTTCCATAACCAGGGAACCTTGACAAGTCACCCATCCAACCCCAAACACAGCAAGGAAACTACATAATAAAGAGAATTCCACAAACGGCCAGAACAGGGAAAGGCCACCCCAAGCAAAACAATATAAGCAAGATGAATAGGCAGAGAAATACCCAGCAAGTAAAGGAACAAGATAAATGCCCAGCAACACAAACAAATGAGGAAGATATAGGGAATCTACCTGATAAAGAATTTTGAATTTTGATGGTGAAAATGATTCAAAAATCTTGAAAGCAAATGGAGTTACAGATAAATAAACTGGAGAAGAGGACTGAGAAGATGGAAGAAAGGTTTAATAAGGACTTAGAGGAAATAAAAAAGAGTCAATATACAATGAAAAATGCAATAGTTGAGATCAGACACTCTGGAGGGAACAAACAGTAGAATAACAGAGGCAGAAGACAGGATAAGCAAGCTAGAAGATAGAATTGTAGAAATAAGTGAAACAGAGAGGAAAAAAAAAACAAATTAAAAGAAATGAGAACAATATTAGAGACCTCTGGGACAATGTTAAATGCTCCAACATTCGAATCATAGGAGTCCCAGAAGAAGAAGACAAAAAGAAAGACCATGAGAGAATACTTGAGGAGATAATAGTTGAAAACTTCCCTAAAATAGGGAAAGAAATAATCACCCAAGTCCAAGAAACCCAGAGAGTCCCCAACAGGATAAACCCAAGGCGAAATCAAGACACATATTAATCAAATTAACAAAGATCAAACACAAAGAACAAATATTAAAAGCAGCAAGGGAAAAGCAGCAAATAACACACAAGGGGATCCCCATAAGGATAACAGCTGATCTTTCAACAGAAACTCTTCAGGCCAGGAGGGAATGGCAAGACATACTTAAAGTGATGAAAGAAAATAACCTACAGCCCAGATTACTGTACCCAGCAAGGATCTCATTCAAATATGCAGGAGAAATCAAAAGCTTTACAGACAAGCAAAAGCTGAGAGAATTCAGCATCACCAAACCAGCTCTCCAACAAATGCTAAAGGATCTTCTCAAGACAGGAAACACACAAAGGGTGTATAAACTCAAACCCAAAGCAATAAAGAAAATGGCAACGGGATCATACTTATGAATAATTACCTTAAACGTAAATGGCTTGAATGCCCCAACCAAAAGACAAAGGCTGGCTGAATGGATACAAAAACAAGACCCCCATATATGTTGTCTGCAAGAGACCCACCTCAAAACGAGGGACACATACAGACTGAAAGTGAAGGGCTGGAAAAAGATATTCCATGCAAATAGAGACCAAAAGAAAGCAAGAGTAGCAACACTCATATCAGATAAAATAGACTTTAAAACAAAGGCTGTGAAAAGAGACAAAGAAGGAAACTACATGATGATCAAAGGATCAATCCAAGAAGAAGATATAAAAATTATAAATATTTATGCACCCAACATAGGACCACCACAATATGTAAGACAATTTGTAACAAGTATGAAAGCGGAAATTAACAACAATGCAATAATAGTGGGAGATTTTAATACCCCACTTACATCTATGGATAGATCAACTAAACAGAAAATTAACAAGGAAACACAAACTTTAAAAGATACAATAGACAAGTTAGACCTAATAGATCTCTATAGGACATTTCACCCCAAAACAATGAATTTCACTTTTTTCTCAAGCGCAAAAGGAACCTTTCTAGGATAGATCACATCCTGGGCCATAAATCTAGCCTTGATAAATTCAAAAAAAATGAAATCATTCTAAGCATCTTTTCTGACCACGGTGCAGTAAGATTAGATCTCAATTACGGGAGAAAAACTATTAAAAATGCCAACATATGGAGGCTGAACAACACGCTGCTGAATAATGAACAAATCAGAGAAGAAATCAAAAGAGAAATCAAAATATGCATAGAAATGAATGAAAATGAAAACACAACAACCCAAAACCCCTGGGACACTGTAAAAGCAGTGCTAAGGGGGAAGTTAATAGCAATACAGGCACACCTCAAGAAACAAGAAAAAAGTCAACTAAATAACCTAACCCTACATCTAAAAAAATAAGAAAAGGAAGAAATGAAGAACCCCAGGGTCAGTAGAAGGAAAGAAACCGTAAAAATTAGGGCAGAGATAAATGCAAAAGAAACAAAAGAGACCATAGCAAATATCAACAAAGCCAAAAGCTGGTTCTTTGAGAAGGTAAATAAAATTGACAAACCACTAGCCAGACTCATCAGAAACAAAGGGAGAAGAACTAAATCAATAAAATTAGAAATGAAAATGGAGAGATCACAACCGACAACACAGAAATACAAAGGATAATTAGAGAATACTATCAGCAATTATATGGCAATAAAATTAATAACTTGGAAGAAATGGACAAATTCCTAGAAAAGTACAACTTTCCAAAACTGAACCAGGAAGAAATAGAAAATCTGAACAGACCCATCACAAGCATGGAACTAGAGGAAATAATCAGAAATCTTCCAGCAAACAAAAGCCCAGGTCCAGACGGCTTCACAGCTGAATTCTACCAAAAATTTAGAGAAGAGCTAACACCTATTCTACTCAAACTCTTCTAGAAAGTTGCTGAGGAAGGGAAACTTCCAAACTCATTCTATGAGGCCACCATCACCCTAATCCCAAAACCTGGTAAAGATCCCACAAAAAAAGAAAACTACAGGCCCATATCCCTGATGAACATAGATGCAAAAATCCTTAACAAAATTCTAGTAATCAGAATCCAACAACACATTAAGAAGATCATACATCATTACCAAGTGGGCTTTATCCCAGGAATGCAAGGATTCTTCAATATCCACAAATCAATCAACATAATACACCACATTAACAAACTGAAACATAAAAATCATATGATTATCTCAATAGATGCAGAGAAAGCCTTGGACAAAATTCAACATCCATTTATGATAAACACACTCCAGAAAGTGGGAATAGAAGGGACATACCTGGATTTTCATTGGAGGGACTGATGCTAAAGCTGAAACTGTAATACTTTGGTCACCTCATGCGACGAGTTGACTCACTGGAAAAGACTCTGATGCTGGGAAAGGTTGGGGGCGGGAGGAGAGGGGGAAGACCGAGAATGAGATAGCTAGATGGCATCACCGACTCTGTGGGCATGAGTTTGAGTGTACTCCGGGGGTTGGTGATGGACAGGGAGGCCTGGCGTGCTGTGATTCATGGGGTCGCGGGGAGTCGGACACGACTGAGCGACTGAACTGAACTGAACCTCAACATAATAAAAGCTATATATGACAAACCCACAGCAAACATTATCCTCAATAGTGAAAAACTGAAAGCATTTCCCCTAAAGTCAGGAACAAGACAAGGGTGCCCACTCTCACCACTACTATTCAACATAGTTCTGGAAGTTTTGGCTACAGCAATCAGAGCAGAAAAAGACATAAAAGGAATACAAATTGGAAAAGAAGAAGTAAAACTTTCACTGTTCGCTGATGACATGATCCTCTACACAGAAAACCCTAAAGACTCTACCAGAAAACTACTAGAGCTAATCAATCAATACAGTAAAGTTGCAGGATATAAAATCAACACACAGAAATCCCTGCATTCCTATACACTAATAATGAGAAAATAGAAAGAGAAATTAAGGAAACTATTCCATTCACTGTTGCAATGAAAAGAATTAAATACTTAGGAATATATCTACATAAGGAAACAAAATACTTGTACATAGAAAACTATAAAACACTTGTGAAAGTAATCAAAGAGGACACTAATAGATGGAGAAATATACTGTGTTCGTGGATTGGAAGAATAAATATTGTCAAAATGAGTATACTACCCAAAGTAATTTATACATTCAATGCAATCCCAATCAATCTACCAACGATATTTTTCACAGAACTAGAACAAATAATCTCACAATTTGTATGGAAAGACAAAAAAACCTCGAATAGCCAAAGCAATTCTGAGGAAGAAAAATGGAACTGGGGAAATCAACCTGCCAGACTTCAGGCTCTACTACAAAGCCACAGTCATCAAGACAGTATGGTACTGGCAGAAAGACAGAAATATAGACCAATGGAACAAAATAGAAAGCCCAGAGATAAATCCACGCACCTATGGACACCTTATCATTGACAAAGGAGGCAAGAATATAAAATGGAGAAAAGACAGTCTCTTCAGCAAGAGGTGCTGGGAAAACTGGTCAGTTCAGTTCATTTCAGTCACTCAGTCGTGTTCAACTCTTTGCGACCCCATGAATCACAGCATGCCAGGCCTCCCTGTCCATCACCAACTCCCGGAGTTCACTCAAACTCATGTCCATCGAGTCGGTGATGCCATCAAAACTGGTCAGCCACTTGTAAAAGAATTAAACTAGAACACTTCCTAACACCATACACCAAAATAAACTCAAAATGGATTAGAGAGCTAAATGTAAGACCAGGAACTATAAAACTCCTAGAGGAGAACGTAAGCAAAACACTCTCTGATATAAATCACAGCAGGATCCTCCAAGACCCACCTCCCAGAATATTGGAAATAAAATCAAAAATAACAAATGGGACCTAATTAAAATCAAAAGCTTCTGCACAGCAAAGGAAACTATAAGCAAGGTGAAAAGACAGCCTTCAGAATGGGAGGAAATAATAGCAAATGAAGCAACTGATAAAGGGTTAATCTCCAAAATATACAAGCAGCTCCTGAAGCTCAATTCCAGAAAAATAAATGACCCAATCAAAAACTGGGCCAAAGAACTAAACAGACATTTCTCCAAAGAAGACATAAAGATGGCTAACAAACACATGAAAAAATGCTCAACATCCCTCATCATCAGAGAAATGCAAATCAAAACCACAATGAGATACCATTTCACACCAGTCAGAATGGCTGCTATCCAAAAGTCTACATGTAATAAATGTTGGAGAGGGTGTGGAGAAAAGGGAACCCTCTTACACTGTTGGTGGGAATGCAAACTAGTACAGCCACTATGGAGAACAGAGTGGAGATTCCTCAAAAAACTGGAAATAGAACTGCCACATGATACAGCAATCGCACTCCTGGGCATACACACCGAGGAAACCAGAATTGAAAGAGACACATGTACTCCAATGTTCATTGCAGCACTGTTTATAATAGCCAGGACATGGAAACAACCTAGATGTCCATCTGCAGACGAATGAATAAGAAAGCTTTGGTACATATACACAATGGAGTATTACTCAGCCACTAAAAAGAATGCATTTGAATCAGTTCTAATTAGGTGGATGAAACTGGAGCCTATTACACAGAGTGAAGTAAGCCAGAAAGAAAAACACCAATACAGTATACTAACGCATATATATGGAATATAGAAAGATGCAAATGATAACTCTGTATACGAGACAGCAAAAGAGACACAGATGTATAGAACAGTCTTTGGGACTCTGTGGGAGAGGGTGAGGGTGGGATGATTCGGGAGAATGGCATTGAAACATGTATATTATCATATGTGAAACGAATCACCAGTTTAGCGTCTATGCATGTTACAGGATGCTCGGGGCTAGTGTGCGGGGATTACCCAGAGGGAGGATAAAGGGAGGAGGGAGGTGGGGGGGCGGGGTTCAGGAAGGGAAACTCATGTACACTCAGGGCGGATTCATGTCAGTGTATGGCAAAACCAACCAATATAATATTGTAAAATAATTCAGTTCAGTTCAGTCGCTCAGTCTTGTCTGACTCTTTGCGACCCCATGAATCACAGCACGCCAGGCCTCCCTGTCCATCACCAACTCCCGGAGTTCACTCAAACTCATGTCCACAGAGTCGGTAATGTCATCCAGCCATCTCATTCTCTGTCATCTCCTTCTCCTCCTGCCCCCAACCTTTCCTAGCATCAGAGTCTTTTCCAGTGAGTCAACTCGTCGCATGAGGTGGCCAAAGTATTTCAGTTTCAGCTTTAGCATCAGTCCTTCCAATGAACACCCAGGATTGATCTCCTTTAGAATGGACTGGTTGGATCTCCTTGCAGTACAAGGGACTCTCAAGAGTCTTCTCCATCACCACAGTTCAAAAGCATCAATTCTTCGGCGATCAGCTTTCTTCACAGTCCAACTCTCACATCCATACATGACCACGGGAAAAACCGTAGCCTTGACTAGATGGGCCTTTGTTGGCAAAGTAATGTCTCTGCTTTTTAATATGCTATCTAGGCTGGTCATAACTTTCCTTCCAAAGAGTAAGCGTCTTTTAATTTCATGGCTGCAATCAGCATCTGCAGTGATTTTGGAGCCCAAAAAAATAAAGTCTGACACTGTTTCCACTGTTTTTCCATCTATTTCGCATGAAGTGATGGGACCAAATGCTATGATCTGTGTTTTCTGAATGCTGAGCTTCAAGCCAACCTTTTCACTCTCCTCTTTCACTTTCATCAAGAGGCTTTTTAGTTCCTCTTCACTTATTGCCATAAGGGTAGTGTCATAGCCTCCAATAAAAAAAAAAGAAAAAAAAAGAAAATTACATAATATATCAAAGCCGACATGGTAATGACCTTTACTTTCAAATTATTTCATTATCCGTGAAGGTGAATATATTTGTGAGTTTGTTAGATGTGTACTTTCTCCATCATCTATGGGAGTCCTTTCCTTCTGTATAGTGATGTCATAGTATTTCTACTGCCATTTTTCTTCACATTCATTAAAAAAAGCAAAAAGGGCTTTTTTTTTTTAACCAACTAGCTGTTTTACATTTGGTTCATTTATGTATTTATAGATTTTATGTTGAAGAGGGGAATACTAATTTTCTAGAGTTATTGGAAAACATCCCCTCACAAGTCAATGCTTTGAAACTCCATGGGACCTAGTAAACACAGGTTAACATTCTCAGATTTGAAGAAAACGTTAGAGCAAGGTTCAGAATAGGTGTAATGAGGTGAGACTTTTGAAAGGCAGGAGAGTTCATGGAGAACTAAGAATAGACTGGATTCACCTGATTTCTAATAATCTGGTCTCTTGGGAACAGAGACTCAATAGGTATCATTTTCTTTGTGTTCAGATCAGCGTCCCACAGGGAAATTATGAGCTTAGAAGTTGGAGCAACAAAGGAAACAGTGCCTAAGGAGCAGCCTAGGGAGCTATAACTATATCCTCTGCTGTAATTCCTTAGTGTGTGCATTCCTGGTGCTGGAGAGGACTTGGTTGTTGCTTTTAGAGTCTTATCATAGTTCAGGAACCAATACCTTGTTCCTTCCTGTTGACTTGTCTGGAAACAGAGCTTCCAATCTCCATCACTGATCATCCAGACAGTAATTCAGACATCCATACAGAGATTTTTCTCTTAGAGACATTATCCAGGTACATCTAAGAACTCAATACATATGTGAGGAAAAACGGTTCAGAGAGAAATGAACCTGAAAATTTTACCTAAGCTCACCTAAGAGTCAGACCACTCTAGCCCTGAGACAAGAGATTGCTATGTGTCTATGCTAGATAGACTAATTAACCTATAATTAATTCACTTAATGTGGTAAAAAAAAAAAGAGAGAGAGAGAAGGGTCTTCTGAACTTAGAAATACAAGGAGCATTGTTGCAGCTAACTCATGGAATAGAAAGTTCAGCTTTCTATTTCTATGAGAATGAAGAAGGAATTCGAGGCACAGTGTAGTTCCGGTAAAATTAGAACATAGCTGAGGATATTTACAGTTAAGGGGAGTTGTATTATAGAATATTAGGTTCAGAGTCTTGTGCAGTGAACTAAAGGCATTTTTTAAATGCTTAAGATGGGATGTATTTGAGCATGTGTTTACTAGAAAGACTCATATTTTGACTAGATACTTTGTTTTTATGATATTGAGCCACACGAACTGTTATTAAATTTTGGAGACTAATCCTTTGTTGGTTTCATATTTTGTAAATATTTTCATGTTTTGAATCTTTTATTTTCATGTTTGTCCGTGTATCATGTTTAAGTTTGAGAATGTTTGTGTGTTGATTAGAAACAGACTAAGGGAGGTGGCTATTTGTTTGCATATATGTCCCTCATGTTGGATATCCATATGGATAACAAATTGTACCTAATATGAAAAAGAGTTATGCTGACAAGCTCTACTTTACAACCATTTCATTACTGAGAGGTGGGGAAGCAACAGTGACACTTGAAACGTAGGGAAAAAAATCAACTTCATCTCATTAGTAGTGATAACCATTCATTTGTTAACAGGAAGGAACTATTCTATTTACTTATTGAATAAATCTGTTGAGCACCTCCAGACAGTGTATAGTACTCTCTTACTATGTAAAAGAGAACATTAGCATCTATAAGGATTCCATTGGCTCCCCATGACAAAAAACTAATATGTGGTACATCCAAGATTCTGCCAAAACTCAGTTTTCAAGTGCCCAGAGTCTTTTCCTATGGCATCGTTTTTTAAAATATTTCACTATTTCAATTTTTAAAATGTACAACGGTTGTTTACCTTGCATATTTTCTGTTTTAAATTGAGAATTTATTTCCTATGATCATTACTCTAATGGAATGTTTAATCAGTAAAGGGTCATAACATTGTAAAATGTTGTTTGGTTCTCTGGAGACTAAATTGTGTGTATGTTTTTCCTGATTTATTAGGTATTTGGGGCATTGACGAGATATAACTGGGGTTCGAATATTGCCAGAACCAATAAAAATTTTTTTCCTCATTACAATTTCTCAGGAACCACGTGAGTATTCTAGATCTTTTCACCCACTGATGTGTAGGTCTCTCCTCTTTTTAAATTGACTTTTATGTTTTCTTAAATACAGGATACAAAATGGTCATATAAATATAGATCTCCATGTTTACATATCCGTGGGAGGCTTACCATCTGGAATTTGGGTATTACTTCTACATTCTTTTATTTACTGAGGTAACATTGCTTTAAAACTTTGCATAAGTTTCACGTGAATATTATATTTTGACTTCTACTACAATGTAAGAGTCTGCTGCTAGGAAGGATTGGGGGCGGGAGGAGACGGGGACGACAGAGATGGCTGAATGGCATCACCGACTCGATGGACATGAGTTTGAGTGAATTCCGGGAGTTGGTGATGGACAGGGAGGCCTGGCGTGCTGTGATTCATGGGGTCGCAAAGAGTCGGACACGACTGAGCGATTGAACTGAACTGAACTGAACTGAATGTTCCCTGCAACAACTACTGTGTTCTTTGTATCTAAGTGTTGTTAGAGTTATTTCCTTCCATCATACCTCCTAGTTTAGATGAACATTTGTCAAAAATGACAATACTGAGTAGTATTCCATGGTAAACACCTACCACATCTTCTTTATCCATTCTTCTATAAATGGCTGCTTCCATGTTTTAGTTGTTTTCAATAATACTGCAATGAACATTGGTGTGCATACCTCTTTTCAAATAGTGGGACGTTGAGGGGGGGGTGGCAAAATATTCAGAAGTGGAATTTTTGGATGATATGTCAGTTTTATTTTTAAATTTTGAGGGACTTCCATGCAGTTTTTCAACAGTGGCTCCACCAATTTACATTCCTACCAACAGTGCATAAGGATTACCTATGGTCTACACCCTCTTTAACGCATTATTTCTACACTTTTTGATAATAGTCATCCTAAAAGACTGTTCCATACATCTGTGTCTCTTTTGCAGTCTTTTGGACTCTGTGGGAGAAGGCGAGGGTGGGATGATTTGGAAGAATGGCATTGAAACGTATATTATCATATGTGAAACGAATCGCCAGTCCAGGTTCGATGCATGATACAGGATGCTTGGGGCTGGTGCACGGGGATGACCCAGAGGGATGATATGGGGAGGGAGGTAGGAGGGGGGTTCAAAATGGGGAACACGGGTACACCTGGGGTGGATTCATGTCAATGTATGGCAAAACCAATACAATGATGTAAAGTAATTAGCCTCCAATTAAAATAAGTAAATTTTTAAAAAAGATAGTCATCCTAATGGGCCAGAGGTGATATCTCATTTTAGTTTTGCTTTGCATTTCACTAATAATTAGTGAGGTTGGACATCTTTTCATGTGCCTGCTGGTCATTTGTATGTCTTCTTTGGAGAAAAAGTCTATTCAGCTCTTCTGCCCACTTTTGAATTAGGTTGTTTGTAGTTTGATTGCTCTTTTATATGAGTTCTTTATGAATATTGGATATGAACTCCTTATCTGGTACATTATTGGTGAAGAGGTTTCCCTTGCTGAGTAGATCTTTAATTAATCCCATTAGATTATTTTTGTTTTTTTCTGCCTTAAGAGAAGTATCTAGCAATGTATTGTAAAAGAACATATTGCCTTTGTCTTCTTCTAGAAGTTTTATGATTTCTCAGGTTTTGCATTCATTCAGCCCAGTTCAGTTCAGTCGCTCAGTCGTGTCCGACTCTTCGGGACCCCATGAATCACAGCACGCCAGGCTTCTCTGTCCATCACCAACTCTCGGAGTTCACTCAAACTCATGTCCATCGAGTCGGTGATGCCATCCAGCCATCTCATTCTCTGTTGTCCCCATCTCCTCCCCGCTCCCAATCCTTCCTAGCATCAGACCCATTTTGAGTTGAATTTTTTTGTTAGGAGTTAAATTTTTATTCTCCTGTTGCAATTGTAAATGGGTTTGTATTTGAGCTTTTTTTCCTGCTAGTTCATCATTATTGTTTATAAACATTGTAGTTTTTTATATTGACTTTATACCTGTAACTTCATAGTATTCATTTGTTATTTCTAATAGTATTTAGTGGGATCTTTAGAGTTTCCTACACAAAAATTTATGTCATCTGCAATTTATGATAGATTTACCTCCTTTCTATTTCCAAAAAATAAATGTCTTTTACTTATTTTCTCGCCTCATTACACTGGCTAGGACTCCAGCACTATACTGAATAAGAATAGGAAGAGTGGGTACCTTTGTCATGTTCCCAAAGCTGAAACTCCAATACTTTGGCCACCTCATGCGACGAGTTGACTCACTGGAAAAGAGTCTGATGCTAGGAGGGATTGGGGGTGGGAGGAGACGGGGAAGACAGAGAATGAGATGGCTGGATGGCATCACCGACTCGATGGACATGAGTTTGAGTGAACTCCGGGAGTTGGTGATGGACAGGGAGGCCTGGCGTGCTGTGATTCATGGGGTCCCAAAGAGTCGGACATGACTGAGCGACTGAACTAAACTGAACTGAACTGAATCTTAGAGAGATAGCATCTAGTTTTTCAACATTGATTATGCTGTTAGCAGTGGGTTTGTCACATATGGGTTTTATTACGTTGAGATAAATTCCCTCTATACCCACTTTATTGAGAATTTATATGGTTAAAATTTTTATGAATCTTTTGAACTCTCTTTCAACATCAGCATCTTTTTCTGGATCTACTGAACTGATCATATGATATGTAGTCTTCATTATGTTATTGCTGTTTTCCATGTTAATTTGCAGATGTTAAAACATCCTTGCATCCCAGAGACATAAACCACTTGACTACACTGTTTTATGGTGTGTGGTCCTTTTAAGGATTGTTGTATTCTTTGTTAATATTTTGTTGAGGCTTTTTGCTCTATGTTCTTCAGATCTATTGCACTATATTCTTTTCCTCTTGTTGATGTTCTAGTTTGTTTTGGGAATCAGGGTAAATTTGGTCTCATGAAATTATTAAGGATGGCTTTCTCTCTGTTAATTTTTGGAAAAGTTTGGGGAGGACAAGTAGTGTTTCAAAGAATTCACCCCTGAAGCTGTCTGGTCCAGAACTTTTGACTTGGGGGGAGCTTTTTGGTTACTGTTTTAATATCTGTACTAAATGATAGGTCTGTTCAAATGTTCTATCCTTTCATGATTCAGTCATGAAATGTCATATAATTCTAAGATTCTGTTTATGTTTTCTAGGTTGTCCAATTTGTTGACTTATAGTTGTTCATAATCTTTTGTGTTTCTCTGGTATTCATTATTATTTCTCCTTTTTCATTTCTGATTTTATTAACCAAAGACTTATGCCTCTCTATTTTTTTTTAGTGAATCTAGTAAAGATTTACTGATTTTGTTTTGTCTTTTCAAAGAATCAGCTGTTAGTATGACTGATCATTCTTATTTTTATAGTCTTTATTTCATTAATTTCTTCTCTGATTTTTATTATTTCATTCTTTCTACTGAATTTGAGCTGTGTCTTCTTCTTTCTCTACTTCCTTTAGCTATAAAGTTAGATTGTTTGTTGAGCACATTCTTGTATCTTGAGGTAGGTCTGTGTTCTTATAAATTTCCCTCATTCATTTGCTCATCTCAGAGATTTAGATATGCTGCATTTTCATTTGTATTTGTCTTCAGATATTTTTCTTAATGACTTCTTTGATTTCTCAGTTGACCAATAATTGTTCAGTAGCATGTTGTTTAGCCTGCATATATTTGTGGGTTTTTTTCAGTTTTCTTCTATAGTTGATTTGTAGTTTCACACCATTGTGATCAGAAAATGACTGATGAAATTTCAGTCTTCTGAATTCATTGAGACTTTACCCAATATATGGGAAACAATACTCTTGAGAAAGTTCCATGTGCACTTGAGAAGAATGTATATTCTGCTGCATTTGGATGGAATGTTCTGTACAAATCTATCATGTCCATCTGGCCTAAGGAAAGCGTAAGGCTGTTGTTTCTTGTTGATTTTCTGTCTCAGTGAACTATGCAATGATGTAAAAGGAGTGTCAGTCTCCTCCTCTATTATTGTGCTGCTGCCAATTTCTCCATTTAGGTCTCCTAATACTTGCTTTATATATGTTAGTTCCTGTATTTTAGATGGATATATCTTACCAACATTTAGTATAACTTTATCCTCACCATTTTTTGGTCTTTTTGAACTCTCAGTTTAAAAAAAAAAAAAGCACCCTCATCCACTGTTTTAACACTTTTTTACACTATTCATAGAGTCTGTCACCATGTGTCATGATATAAGATATTTATGTGCTTATATTCTTTATCATTATTTTTTTTGGCTTTTCTTTCTCAGAATTTTAAACCTAGAAAATGGCTAGAATTCAGCATATATTCCTCAAATGGATAAAAATATTTCTCATAAAAACTGTGTAATGCATGATCCCTTGAGAGAAAATTTGAAAGCTTTCTCCACATCATAATCTAACTGGGACTATCTTAACAATTTAGATCTGCTTTTTCCACTTAGGTCAGTATTATGCCTCTCTCTCTAACAAAATTCCTAGTCAGAGATGTCATAAAACATCCTTTAAATGTGAAGATTCATTAAAAATACAGATGAAAAGATGGATGAATAGATAGATAGAGAGGTAGAGATAGATATAGATGTAATTGTAGCTTTTTCAAATGAATAATGCCCATTTCGGTAAAAATGATGCACGAATTTTTTTTTTCATTCCTAGTCATCAACACCACAACATGGTACCAGGAAATGATACACAAGATTCAGAATTTCTTCTTCAGGGATTGTCAATGAAACCACAGCTACAACCCCTCATATTTGGGCTTTTCCTCTTAATGTACCTGATCACTGGGTTTGGAAACATGCTCATCATCCTGGCTGTCAGTTCAGATTCCCACCTCCACACCCCCATGTACTTCTTCCTCTCCAACCTGTCTTTTGTAGACATCTGTTTCACCACCACAACAATCCTAAAGATGTTAATAAATATACAGAGCCAGAGAAAATCTATATCCTATGAAGGCTGCATCAGTCAGATGTATTTTTACATGCTCTTTGCAGTGTTGGATGATTTTCTTCTGACTGTGATGGCCTATGACCGGTATGTGGCCATCTGCCACCCTCTGCACTACACAGTAATCATGAACCCTCAACTCTGTGGACTTTCGGTTCTGCTATCCTGGATCATTAGTACCCTGCTTTCCTTGTTAGAAACCTTACTTGTGTTACGGCTGTCTTTCTGTACAGATTTGGAAATCCCTCACTTTTTCTGTGAAATCAAGCAGATTGTCCAACTTGCCTGTGATGATACACTTCTTAATGATACCATTATGTATTTTACAGCAGTGCTGTTGGGTGGTGGTCCCCTGGCTGGTATCCTTTACTCTTACTGTAAGATAATGTTCTCCATACATTATCTCATGGAATCTCATCACCTCAGGGGAAATATAAAGCAGTCTCCATCTGTGCATCTCACCTCTCAGTTGTCTCCTTGTATTATTGTTCAAGCCTAGGAGTGTACCTTAGCTCTGCTACTGCTCCCCACAACTCTCATTCAAGTGCAACAGCCTCCGTGATGTACACTGTGGTCACACCCATGCTGAACCCCTTCATCTACAGTCTCAGAAACAAAGACATAAAAAGAGCTCTGAAAAGAGTCATTCACATGGCAGTTATAAAAAGGGAAATTGTTCTGGGTTTGAAGAAGCATCCTTGAAGAAGAGCTCAAGCTTTGGAACAAAAACTCCTATTCTTTGATTAGGGTTCTTGAACTTGCTTTTTCTATTCATTATATGGAATTACTGTTTCTTTTACTTTTACACTTTAAATAAATTGTGCACTCACTTTTTTTTCATTTATTTATTTTAATTGGAGGCTAATTACATTGTTGTATTGGTTTTGCCATACATTGACATGAATCCACCCCAGGTGTACATGTGTTCCCCATCTTGAACCCCCCTCTCACCTCCCTCCCCATACCATCCCTCTGGGTCATCCCCGTGCACCAGCCCCGAGCATCCTGTATCATGCATCGAACCTGGACTGGTGATTCGTTTCACATATGATAATATACATATTTCAATGTCATTCTCCCAAATCATCCCACCCTCGCCCTCTCCCACAGAGTCCAAAAGACTGTTCGATACATCTGTGTCTCTTTTGCTCTCTTGTATACAAGTTTATCGTTATCATCTTTCTAAATTCCATATATATGTGTTAGTATACTGTATTGGTGTTTTTCTTCTAGCTTACTTCACTCTGTATAATAGGCTCCAGTTTCATCCACCTCTTTAGAATTGATTCAAATGTATTCTTTTTAATTGCTGAGTAATACTCCATTGTGTAAAGGTACCACAGCTTTCTTATCCATTCGTCTGCAGATGGACATCTAGGTTGCTTCCGTGTCCTGGTTATTATAAACAGTGCTGCAATGAACATTGGAGTACATGTGACTCTTTCAATCCTGGTTTCCTCAGTGCGTATGCCCAGGAGTGTGCACTCACTTTTTGAAGCTTTCTCCTCTATCTGATGAAAAGACAGTTATCCCCATTATCCACTTTCCTATTTTCACAAAGTTTTTCCTAGCCTAAGAACAGAAAGACTTTGAAATTCTGGTTAATTTTGTGGTGCTATAATTTCATCTCAGGTGATATATGCACATGCATGCATGCTCAGTTGCTTCAGCTGTGTCCCACTCTTTGTGACCCCTTCGACCACAGCCATGGATTCTCCAGGTGAATATACTGGAGTGGGTCACCCTGCCCTCCACCAGGGGATCTTCCCAACCCAGCGATTGAACCCAGGTCTCCTGCATTGCAGGCAGCTCCTTTACTGCTGAGTCACTGGGGAAGTCCCAAATGACATATATATTATCCCAAATATTTTCAAAAGAATTACACATCCTGGAAAATGGATAACAAAGTGTCCATAAGCACATATTTATCACTAATATTTTAAATGCCAATGGGCTAAATGTTTCAATTAAAGACATAGGGTGGCTGATTGAGTTCACACACAAAAAAAGAGAAAATCTTCTATCTTCTATATGCTATTTATAAGAAACTCACTTCAGAGCTAAATTCACACAAAGAATGATAGTAAAAGGATAGAAAAGATATTTCATGCAAATGGAAATTAAAAGAAATAAGAGATATGGAGAACATTATCTCAGGGGAAAAAGACTAAAAGAAAGGCTACAACTTGGCGTATGTGCTGGGCTGAGAAGCCAATGGGGCGAAGCTACTGTCTCTGGGATTATAACTGAATGCCTCTAAGTCAGAATCCCGCCCAGGCTGAAGGATTCAGCAGCGCCATGGGAGCCCTGGATAGCCTGTACCCTGCCGTCCCCACCGGCGGGGCACCGTCCACGACCCTTGGGGCGTGGCATGGCATGCCCTGCCCGGCTACTGGACCAGGGTCTAGTGCAGAGAGCCCTTCATCCCGAGACACCGGGAGCGGAAAGGCGGCCGCCCCCTCACCTGTCACGCACTGAACATTCATGCGGAACCTGGTGTTAAACCATTCCTAGTCGACCTGTTTCTGGGTGGAAGTTTCTTTTGTAGCAGAGCAGCTCCTTCCCCGCGATCTATTTTTGACACAAGGGTTTGTAAGAAAAAATAAATTAGAATAAATTATCTTTTTTAAAAAGATAGAAGAAAAAAAAGCCAAAACTAAAGATAAGTACTTTATATAATAATAAAGTCATAAATACAAGAGTACATAATAGTTGCTAGCACAGGTGCTTAGTACGGGCTTGCCACATGGTGCTAGTGGTAAAGAACCTGACTGACAGTGCGGGAGATGTAAGAGACCTGGATTTGATCCCTGGGTTGGGAAAATTCCCTGGAGAAAGGCACAACTACCCATTCCAGTTTTCTTGCCTGGAGAGCCCCATGGACAGAAAAGCCTTGCAGACTACAGTCCGTATGGTTGCACAGTGTTGGACACTACTGAAGTGACCTAGCACAACACACACACACCCACGTAACATAATATAGGAACACCTGGGAAAGACCCCGATGATGGGAAAGATTGAGGGCAGGAAGAGAAGGGAGGGACAGAGGATGAGATGGTTGGATGGCATCACCAACTCAATGGACATGAGTTTGAGCAAACTCCAAGAGATAGTGGAGGACAGGGAAGTCTGACACGCATACTGCAGTCCATGGGGTGGCAAAGAGTTGGACACGACTGATTAAGTGAACAACAAGAGTAGGAAGTTGCTGTTTAGCACAGGGAGCTCAGCTAGGTGCTCTTTGAAGACTTATAGGAGAGAGGGTGAGAGGGAGACTCAAGAGGAAGGGACATATATATACTTATGGCTGATTTACTTGTTGCATGGCAGAAACTATACAATTTAGTTTCAATACAACAATACAATACAGAAACTAATTACACTGTAAAGTAATTATTTCCAATTACAATTTTGTTTAAAAAGACAATCATGGTCAGTCTTATTATATTTAGGTCAGCTGGTTAGTAACCTCCCTCTCTCTACCAACTCAATCCCCCTCCTTATATTAAATAATATATTCTAAGGTTCTACGGATTAAGATGTGGCCATTCTTTGGTGGCCCTTATTCTGATTATTAAAAAGTATCTTTCAGAAGTATAGTATTTGGAGTCACTTAAGTGCCCTTATATAAAAGAAACAAAACCAAAATTTATCATGGCCTCTGGAATGAGTAAATATCATTCTTTCAAAATTACATGCAAAGGCCTTTTTTGGGTGCAAAAATCTTAAAACTCTAGACTCTGACAAAGGATCACAGACTTACTACCCAAAGAATGGTCCACAGACCAAATCCTGAATGCATTATCATCACCCAGAAGCTTATTAGAAATTCCGAATCTCAGGGCCAACCAGAACCTACTGAGTCAGAATCTGCATTATAACTACAATCATAGGGGATTCTTATGTACAATGAGTTTGGAGAACCATTGGACTAGAATAGGTATTCTCTTCTTCTCCCTGCTAACCTTGGGGCATGATAATTATTTGTTTTCTGTTCTATCCCACACATTGTGGGTGTTTAGCAGCACTTTTTCAGATATCACCAAATATCCCCAGGGGCAAAATGATCTCTGGTTGGAAACCAGTCACCCACAGGGAACTGGGAATATCCTGACAGAATTCTAATCAATGTTTCCATCCCTCACTCAATTTATATCTTGGGCAAGTCACTAAATTTCTCCAAGTCCAGTTTCTTCAGTGGAGTACATACAGTACAACATTATAGAATGAACTTTCATAAAGATTAATTATAATCTGCAAATACAGGTTATATGGCTTAAAAAGAGATCTAAATGTATCTGTTAAAATTAAAAATCATTTTTTTAATGAGGGACTAAATGACAGCCCCTAATTTTACTTACTTAATTTGTGATACAAGTATAAAAATCCTACTTATTTAAGCAAAATTTTCATGAGGCCAAAAGATATAGTGTTCAAAGTTTCATATTAAAAGAATCCACTTCTTTGCTTTATTGAAAGGGTAACAGCAATTTTCTGGAGATATTAGGACTCTGCAGTCACCAAAAATTAATGCTTTGAAGATCCAAAGGACCTAATCAAGACAGGTTCCTCAGTCTTAGATTTTTGAGAAAATGTGGACTCATGGTGGATAAGGTACTAGGAGGTTATACCTCTAGATGGCACAAGAGTTCATGGAGAAGGATTAATATTAATAGTATTCACCTGATTTGTGAACTAGTCTCTTGGAAACAGAGAATCATTAAGAGGAACTTCTGTCTAGACCAGTGCACTGGGGGAAATCACATGCTTGAGGCTGGAGTAACAAGAGGGAAATGTCCCTAATGACCATATCTGCTGCTGCTGCTGCTGCTGCTGCTAAGTTGCTTCAGTCATGTCCGACTCTGTGCGACCCCATAGACGGCAGCCCACCAGGCTCCTCTGTCCCTAGGATTCTCCAGGCAAGAACACTGGAGTGGGTTGCCATTTCCTTCTCCAATGTGCGAAAGTGAAAAGTGAAAGTGAATTCGCTCAGTCGTGTCTGACTAGTAGCGACCCCATGGACTGCAGCCCATCAGGCTCCTCTGTCCATGCGATTTTCTAGGCAAGAGTACTGGAGTGGCTTGCCATTACCTTCTCCGAATGACCATATCTAGGCATCCATAAATATCTCCTGCAGTCCCTCAGCTTCTACATCCTTGAGTCGAAGGAGACATACTTGTTGTGTTGGAGTCCTGTGTCTGTAAAGGAACTGGCACTTCACTCTTTACTGCAGTCTTCTCTGAGAACATAGCTACAGACTTCGTCTTCAATCCCGCAGGGAGGAATTCAGACTTTCAGAGACCTTCCTATCAGAGTGTGTCTCCATGTGAGCCTGGAACACACCGCTCCTTTAGGAAAGATTCAGAGAGACTGCAAGCTGAGAAATTTTACCTGAAAGTCATAAGAGATTGTAATGAGCATAGCTCAGAGCCAAGACTTGGACATGTGTATTGGTCAACTAATTTGTAAGTACATTATAATTTGTTAAAAAGATAGGTGTCTTTTAGACAGCAATACAGAGATCATTCTTGACAGTTAAGTGATGAGACTGAAATTAAGTGGATAAAATTTGATCTGGAGGCATAAAGTGGTTCCAATAAAATTAGAACATATTCTGTTCAGTTGCTCAGTTGAGTCCAACTCTTTGTGACCCCATGGACTGCAGCATGCCAGGCCTCCCTGTCCATCACCAATTCCCGGAGTTTACTCAAATTCATGTCCATCGAATTGGTGATGCCATCCAACCATCTCATCCTCTGTCATCCCCTTCTCCTCCTACCTTCAATCCTGCCCAGCATCAGGGTCTTTTCCAGAGAGTCAGTTCTTTGAATCAAGTGGTCAAAGTATTGGAGTTTCAACATCAGTCCTTCCAATGAATATTCAGTACTGATTTCTTTTAGGATTGACAGGTTTGATCACCTTGCTGTCCAAGGGACTCTCAAGGGTCTTCTTCTACACCAAAGTCATAATAGCTGCAGTGAAATGAGCAATTGTTTTCTGCCAGGTGATTTTCTATAATCCCTGAAATATTAAAAACTTCTCGACCTACTCCTTAGGAGGATTTTCCCTAGTCATGTAAGAGGAAACTGGAGAAAGAAATGGCACAAAATCCCATGGACAGAGGAACATGATGGGCCATAGTCCATGGGGTCGCAAAAGAGTCAGACACAACTGAGTGACTAAACAACAGCAACAACATAAGAGAAGACAAGGCCTAAAAATTTTACCATCTGTCCAGAGGGAAATACTCAAGAGCTGTATGTAAGTTTGTTAAGGCAGGAGCAGAATGGCATTTGACCACCACATTTGATATTGGTCCTGCATTTGATCACCTTACATCAGACATGATGTGAGAAAAAAGAGTCTTGATGGAGAGGAACTAAAACACCTATGCGCATGTGCATGCATGTTGTGTCCCTTCAGTCATGTCCGACTGTTTGGGACCCCTGGACTGTAGCCTATTAAGCTCCTCTGTCTGTGGGATTCTGCAAGCAAGAATACTGGAGTGGGTTGTCATGCCCTCCTCCAGGGGATCTTCCTGAGCCAGGGATCAAATCCATGTCTCCTGTGTCTCCTGCACTGACAGGCGTGTTGTTTACCCTTGTACCACCTGGGAAAATACCTCCATCCGACTCTAACACTGGACCACAGTCCTAATACTCAAAGACTCCTCCAAAGAACAAGACCTGAAACACCAACATCTGGGAGATTGTTACAAATGCAGAATCTCTGGGCCACTCTGGTCCTGCCAAATCAGAATCTGTATTTAATGATAAGATTCCCTAGTGATTCATTTATACACTGATTCTGGGAGAAATGTCTTGTGAAGAACCATGTTTCTCAACCTCACCACTGTTGACACTGTGATGGCTACTTCCTTGGGGGCGGGAGGGGGGGCTATCCTGTACTTTTAGTTTGCTGACCTGCATCCTTGGATTCAACCCACTACATCCAGGAACACTTCCCCTTGTGGGAAAATCAACTATTTCTCCCCATACACCCAAAACTCTGGAGACAAAATCATCTCTGATTGAGACCACTGGCCTGGTGCAAGAGAATTAAGAAGTATTTTGTATTCTAAACTAAGTACATCCCTTACTCAGTTCATAACTTTGGAACAACCACTTAACACTTCTGAACCACAATTCTCCAAATATAGAATGAAGCTCATAACTGTTCCATTCCCATCGGTTGGACTTTTGCAAAAAATGAATGAGGCAATATATATATATAAGTTTCTAAGCTCACCTCATAGTGCATTAAAAAAATCTAACCGTGTCTTTTGTGATTATCAGTTTTTTTTAATAAATAGTGGACTTTATTTGCAATACAGAAAGTAAATGGCTAATAAACCCCAAAATATATCCAGTATCCCAGGCAATAAAATCATTGCAGAGGAAAACCTTTACCATCTGCCTGTTTGCTTAGTAAATGCAATTCAAATGCCAACTTTTCATTTATATTAAAAGCATTAAACTCTTGATTGATGTATCAAAAGCATCCATTTTTGTTTTTAAAATCCTTATAAAACAAGGATTATTTTAATGATGATTTTATAGCAAAGGAACACAGTTAATTTATTGAAGAATAAATAAAAATTTTCTGGAGATATCAGGAGCTGTGTTCCTACCACAAGTCAATACTTCAGACTCAAAGGACCTAGTCAAGACAGGCTTCTCTGGCTTAGTTTTGGAGAAATCTTTGACTCAAGATTGTAAATCAAGATTGCTTAAAAGGATCCATGTTTCACCCTTGGAAGCCATAAGAGTTCATGGAATAGCAATAAGCATTGGATAGACCTGACATCTAAACTAATCTCTTGGGAACAGCAAATCAGCACTGACAATTTCCACTCTGTCCAGACTTGCTACCATGGGGAAATGTGCTCAGGGTTGGAGTAATAATGAAAATGAGCAGATACAGTGACTATGCTGCTGCTGATAAGTCACTTCAGTCGTGTCCTATTCTGTTTGACCCCGTAGAAGGCAGCCCACCAGGCTCCTCTGTCCCTGGGATTCTCCAGGCAAGAACACTGGAGTGGGTTGCCATTTCCTTCTCCAATGCATGAAAGTGAAAAGTGAAAGTGAAGTCGCTCAGTCGTTTCCGACCCCATGGATTGCAGCCTACCAGGCTCCTCCATCCATGGGATTTTCCAGGCAAGAGTACTGGAGTGGGGTGCCATTGCCTTCTCCATACAGTGATTATACAGAGCTTTAAATCCCTCCACTGCTGCAATGAGTGAACAAGTTCAACCTTGAGCTGGAGGTAGCGTAGTTTTTGCATTTGGATTCCTAAATTAAACTCAGGTACTCCTTCCTTCTTTCTTGGTTTTTCAAGCATAGAAAGTTGTTCTACAGACATAGTTGTAATAAGCCACCTTTTAGAAGCATTGCCATCTCACTTCACATATCCTTTATTACTGTTACCTTTTGCCTTTAGTGATTAGATCTATTTTATAAATATCAATCATTTGAAGCCATCTTGTGGAACTCATTCTTTTGAATTCAATCAAAGATTTCATGGGGCTTCCCAGGTGGTTCAGTGGGAAAGAATCTGCCTGCCAATACAAGAGACATGGGTTCAATCCCTGGGCTGGGAAGATCCCCTGGAGAAGGAAATGGCAACCCGCTCCAGTATTCTTGCTTGGAAAGCCCCATGGACAGAAGAGCCTGGCAGGCTATAGTTCATAGTCACAAAGAGTCAGACATGACTGAAGTGACTTAGCAAGCATGCATGTATGATGCACTCTAATATTTTGTGTTTTATTTATTCAGTTCTACTTTATTCTTTTTTATTGAAGTATAGTTGATTTACAATATCATGTAGTTGCAGGCATACAGCACAGTCATTCAATTTTACACACATTTTACACATATATATATATGTGTGTGTATACAAACATGCACATTCTTTTTCAGATTCTTTTCCTAATAAGTTATTACAAAATATTGAGTATGGTTCTGCACTATACTGTAGGTCTTTTTTGTTATCTATTTTATATACAGTAGTGTGTATATGTTAATCCCAACCTCCTCTTTCCAGTTTGGTAATCATAAGTTTGTTTTCTGTATCTTTGACTCTATATCTGTTTTGTAAATACATTCATTTGTATTTTTTACAAGATTACATGTATGAATAATATCATGATATTTTTCCTTCTCTATCTGGTTTACTTCATTTATTATGATAATCTCTAGGTTCATCCATGTTGCTGCAAATGGTATTATTTATGGCTGAGTAATAGTCCATTGTAAGACCGTAGGTATTGTGAGAAGGCATCAGAGGGCAGACACACCGAAATCATAATCACTGAAAACTAGTTGATCTGATCTCATGGACCACAGCCTTGTCTAACTCAATGAAACTAAGCCATGCCATGTGGGGCCACCCAAGACAGGTGGGTCATGGAGAGGTATGACAGAATGTGGTCCACTGTAGAAGGGAGTGGCAAACCACTTCAGTATTCTTGCCTTGAGAAACCCAAGAATAGTATGAAAAGGCAAAATGATAGGACACTGAATGAGGAATTCCCCAGGTCGGTAGGTGCCCAATATGCTACTGGAGATAATGAAGAAATAAATCCAGAAAGAATGAAGGGATGGAGCCAAAGCAAAAACAATACCCAGTTGTGGATATGACTGGTGATAGAAGCAAGGTCCAATGCTGTAAAGAGCAATATTGCATAGGAACCTGGAATGTTAGGTCCATGAATCAAGGCAAATTGGAAGTGGTCAAACAGGAGATGGAAGAGTGAACATAGACATTCTAGGAATAAGTGAATTAAAATGGACTGGAATGGGTGAATTTAACTCAGATTACCATTATATCTACTACTGTGGACAGGAATCCCTTAGAAGAAATGGAGTAGCCATCATGGTCAACGAAAGAGTCCAGCAGTACTTGGATGCAATCTCAAAAATGACAGAATGATCTCTGTTCATTTCCAACGCAAACCATTCAATATTATAGTAATCCAAGCCTATGTCCCAACCAGTAATGCTGAAAAAACTGAAGTTGAACAGTTATATGAAGACCTACAAGACCTTTTCGAACTAACACCCAAAAAAGATGCATTTTTCATTATAGAGGACTGGAATGCAAAAGTAGGAAGTCAAGAAACACCTGGAGTAACAGGCAAATTTGGCCTTGGAGCACGGAATGAAGCAGGGCAAAGGCTGATAGAGTTTTGCCAAGAGAACTCACTGGTCATAGCAAACACCCTCTTTCAACAACACAAGAGAAGACTCTACACATGGACATCACCAGATGGTCAACACCGAAATGAGATTGATTATATTCTTTGCAACCAAAGATGAAGAATCTCTATACAGTTAGCAAAAACAAGACCAGGAGCTGACTGTGGCTCAGATCATGAACTCCTTATTGCCAAATTCAGACTTAAATTGAAGAGAGTAAGGAAAACCACTAGACCATTCAGATATGACCTAAATCAAATCCCTTATGATTATACATTGGAAGTGAGAAATAAATTTAAGGGACTAGATCTGATAGAGTGCCTGATGAACTATGGACTGAGGTTCGTGACATTGTACAGGAGACAGGGATCAGGACCATCCACATGGAAAAGAAATGCAAAAAAGCAAAATGGCTGTCTGAGGAGGCCTTACAGATAGCTGTGAAAGAGAAGCGAAAAGCAAAGGAAGAAAGGAAAGATATAAGCATCTGAATGCAGAGTTCCAAAGAATAGCAAGGAGAGATAAGAAAGCCTTCCTCAGCGATCAATGCAAAGAAATAGAGGGAAACAACAGAATAGGAAAGACTAGAGATCTCTTCAAGAAAATTAGAGATACCAAGGGAATATTTCATGCAAAGACGGGCTCGATAAAGGACAGAAATGGTATGGACCTAACAGAAGCAGAAGATATTAAGAAGAGGTGGCAAGAATACACAGAAAAACTGTACAAAAAAGATTTTCACGACCAAGATAATCACGATGGTGTGATCACTGACCTAGAGCCAGACATCTTGGAATGTGAAGTTAAGTGGGCCTTAGAAAGCATCACTATGAACAAAGCTAGTGGAGGTGATGGAATTCCAGTTGAGCTATTTCAAATCCTGAAAGATGCTGTGAAAGTGCTGCACTCAATATGCCAGCAAATTTGGAAAACTCAGCAGTGGCCACAGGACTGGAAAAGGTCAGTTTTCATTCCAATCCCAGAGAAAGACAATGCCAAAGAATGCTCAAACTACTGCACAATTGCACTCATCTCACACACTAGTAAAGTCATGCTCAAAATTCTCCAAGCTAGGCTTCAACAATACATGAACTGTGAACTTCCAAATGTTCAAGCTGGTTTGGGAAAAGGCAGAGGAACCAGAGATCAAATTTCCAACATCCGCTGGATCATGGAAAAAACAAGAGAGTTACAGAAAAACATCTATTTTTGCTTCATTGACTATGCCAAAGCCTTTGACTGTGTGGATCACAATAAACTGTGGAACATTCTGAAAGATATGGGAATCCCAGACCACCTGACCTGCCTCTTGAGAAACTTATATGCAGGTAAGGAGGCAACAGTTAGAACTGGCCATGGAACAACAGACTGGTTCCAAATTGGGAAAGGAGTACGTCAAGGCTGTATATTGTCACCCTGCTTACTTAACTTATATGCGGAGTACATCATGAGAAACGCTGGGCTGGAAGAAGCACAAGCTGGAATCAAGAATGCCAGGAGAAATATCAATAGCCTCAGATATGCAGAATGACACCACCCTTATGGCAGAAATTGAAGAGGAACTAAAGAGCCCCTTGATGAAAGTGAACGAGGAGAGTGAAAAGGTTGGCTTGAAGCTCAACCTTCAGAAAACTAAGATCATGGCATCTGGTCCTATCACTTCATGGGAAACAGATGGGGAAACAGTGGAAACAGTGTCAGACTTTATTTTTGGGGGCTCCAAAATCACTGCAGATGGTGATTTCAGCCATGAAATTAAAAGATGCTTACTCCTTGGAAGGAAAGTTATGACCAACCTAGATAGCATACTAAAAAGCAGAGACATTACTTTGCCAACAAAGGTCCATCAAGTCAAGGCTATGGTTTTTCCCGTGGTCATGTATGAATGTGAGAGTTGGACTGTGAAGAAAACTGATCGCCAAAGAATTGATGCTTTTGAACTGTGGTGCTGGAGAAGACTCTTGAGAGTCCCTTGGACTGCAAGGAGATCCAACCAGTCCATTCTAAAGGAGATCAGCCCTGGTGTTCATTGGAAGGACTTATGCTAAAGCTGAAACTCCAATACTTTGGCCACCTCATGGGAAGAGTTGACTCACTGGAAAATACTCTGATGCTGGAAGGGATTGGGGCAGGAGGAGAAGGGGATGACAGAGAATGAGATGGCTGGATGGCATCACCGACTCATGGATGGACATGAGTTTGAGTGAACTCCAGGAGTTGGTGATGGAGAGGGAGGCCTGGCGTGCTGTGAATCATGGGGTCTCAAAGAGTCGGACACGACTGAGAGACTGAAATGAGCTGAACTGAACTGAACTGATGTGTGGATTAGTCACTTGGTTGTGTCCAACTCTTGCAACACCATGGTTCCTCTATCTATAGGATTCTCAAAGCAAGAATACTGGAGTGGGTTGCTAGTTCCCTCCCCAAATAGTATAAGTAGCACTTTGGTATCTAAGTCTATTTGATTCCTGAGTTTGTGAAGGAAACAGAATAATTGGAACTCAGAAAATAAGGTATTCATGTAATTATTTTATTATCATTCCATAAATCAGTAGTTAAACCAGTGGGGACTGGATGAAAGTACTCAGGATTAAATTTTTAAATATTTGAAATGTTTCAAGCTATGGTTTTTCTTTTAGAGATTTTATTCCCATATGCACATCACATAGAGTACATACTTGAACAGGTCTGCACCATGTAGTATCCACTTAGTTGGTAGATAAATATAAATTATCATTAATCATCATGTCAAGGGGCATAGGGCTTTCCAGGTGGTGCTAGAGGTAAAGAGCCCACCAATTCAGCAGACACAAGAGATGCGGGTTCAATCCCTGGGACAGGAAGATCCCTTAGAGGCGAGCACGGAAACTCACTCTAGTATTCTTGTCTGGAGGATCCCATGGACAGAGGAACTTGGTGGGCTATGGTGGGTTGCAAAGAGTCAGACATGACTGAAGCAACTTAGTATGTATGCAAAGTAGTATAGTAGTCAATTTTGCTGTGGCAACAAGCAACTCCCTAAACATGGTGGCTTAAAATAACAATTGTTTACCTATTATCATATTAGATGCATGGTGCAAAGTGTCTATGGCCCTGGCCATATTGTGCTGGGCTACCTGCATGTCTGGGAGCCATACCAGTGGACCAGTTCCTAAGTGGTAAGTGCCCATTCTCATGATAGAGGGAAACAGTAATAGTAATAGAAAGGGTGGACTCTTCCAAAGCCTCTTACAGCTTTTCCTTAGGCTTTGAGCATGTTATGTCAAGATTCACAAGTGGGGACATGTATTCCTCCCACTTGCACCTTCAAGGCACAAAACAATGGGTGGGAGATACATTCCTCTTAAAAGAATAAGGGAATACTGCAGTAATTTTGAAAAATAAAAATTCTACTCAAGGCAGAAACAAACAAGTATTTCATACTACTACTGACATCAATTGCTTATGAATTCTATGCTACAGACTAGCAACAAAGGAAAATAAAAAGAGTTGGAAAGAAATTTCACCAAGAAATGGCAGCTTTGCATGTATTCTGAGTAGACCAGAGAAACAGTTAAATAGCTTGAGAGAGTCTAAAAATTCTTCCTGAGATAATATGGAGCCAGCATGAGGGGGGCTCAGAGTTTATATCCCTGTGTAGAACAAGGCATAGAACGGTGGGCTCTCAAACACTCTCCTCCCTGTGTGGAATTCTGGGAAGAGATATGCCTTTAAAATCAAAATTCAATCCATGATCAGAGTATTCCTGGACTATCTTCTTATTTTAAGAGATTCTCTGGAGTCCCAATGATTTTAGTTAATTCTGAATTCAGACATAGTCATAACAGCTGTGATGAATTGAGCATCTGTCTGTGCCAAGTAATTTCCTGTGATATCTAAAATATTATCAACTTAGACAATAACTGCTTAGGTGAAATTTACCCACTTACATAAAAGGATACACGGGTCAAAATTACGATTTCCTACCAAGAGTGAAATACCCAAGAGGCACATGTAAAATTGTATATGCAGTAGTAGAATGACTGAGTTCAACATTTGACCACAAGACCAAAAGTGGAAAGGAAGATTCTTAATAGAGAAGACCTAAAAGACCTACACCTCACTCTGGACCACAGTACTGACATTCAGAGTGTGGTCCACAGAGTAAGACTTACAACATCAACAACATCTGGGAATTTATTACAAATGCAGGATCTCTGGGCAGCCCTATTGTTGTTTTTCAGTTGCTAAGTCATGTCCTACTTTTTGCAGCCTCATGGACTGAAGCATGCCAGGCTCCTCTGTCCTCCACTATCTATGGGAGTTTTCTCAAATTCATGTCTATTGAGTCAATGGTGCTATCTAGCCATCCCATCCTCTGCTGCCCCTTCTCCAGTTGCCTTCAATCTTCCCCATCACCAGGGTCTTTTGCAATGAGTTGGCCCTTCACATCAAGGGACCAAAGTATTGGAGCTTCAGCAACAGTCCTTCCAATGAATACTCAGGGTTGATTTTCTTTAGGATCAACTGGTTTGATCTCCTTGCAGTCCAAAGGACTCTCAAGAATCTTCTCCAACACATCTTGAAAGCATCAATTCTTTGGTGCTCAGCTTTCTTTATGGTCCAACTCTCATATCCATACATGACTACTGGAAAGACAATAGCTTTGACTATATGGACCCTTGTTGGCAAAGTGATGTCTATGCTTTTTAATATGCTGTCCAGGTTTAGCATAGCTTTCCTTCCAAAGAGCAACCATCTTTTATTTTATGGCTGAAGTCACCACCCACAGTGATATTGGAACCCAAGAAAATAAAATCCATCACTTTTTCCACTTTTTCCCTTTTATTTGCCATGAAGTGATAGGACTGGATGCCATGATCTTAGTTTTTTGAACATTGAATTTCAAGCCAGCTTTTTCACTCTCCTTTCACCCTCATCAAGAGGGTTTTTAGTTTCTCTTCACTCTCTTCCATTAAAGTGATACCATCTGCATATCTGAGGTTGCTGATATTTCTCCCACCAATCTGGATTGCAGATTGTGCTCCATCCAGCCCGGCATTTCACATGATGTACTCTGCATAAAAGTTAAATAAACAGGGTGGCATTCTACAGCCTTGATGTACACCTTTTCCAATTTTGAACCAGTCAGTTGTTCCATGTCCAGTTCTGTTTACTTCTTGACCCACATTCAGGTTTCTCAGGAGACAGGTAAGGTGCTCTGGTACTCCCATCTCTTTAAGAATTTTCCACAGTTTCTTGCTATCCACACAGTCAAAGGTTTCATTGTAGTCAATGAAGCAGAATTAGATTTTTTCTGGAACTCTCTTGCTTTCTCCATGATCCAAAGAATGTTGACAGTTTGATCTCTGGTTCCTCTACTTCTTTGAAACCCAGCTTGCACATTTGGAAATTCTCAGATCAGGAACTGCTGAATCCTAGCTTGAGTGATTTTGAGCATAATCTTACTAGCATATGAAATGAGCACAACTGTATGGCAGTTAGAACTTGGCTTTGCCCTTCTTTGGGATTGTAATGAAAACTGACATTTTCCAGTCCTGTGGCCACTGCTGAGTTTTCCAAGCTTGCTGACATATTGAGTGTAGCACTTTAAAAGTCCTGCCAAATTTGAATCTTTATTTAAACAAGATACCCTAGTGATTCATATACACATCTATGTTGGAAGAAGTGCTTGCTCAGAATAGTGTTTCCGAACTTCACTACTGTTGACATTATGCTGGATAATTCTCTAGGGTGGGGGCAGTTTTTACTTTGCAGACTGTTGAACTGTATCCCTGACCTGAACCCACTATTTCTCCAGATATTGTCAAGTGTCTTCAGAAGATGAAATCATCTCTGATTGAGACGCCTTATCCTGGAGTGAGAGAACTAGAAATATCTCATGTTCTAATCAAAACACACACCTTACTCATTTCATAAGTTTTGGGCCAATCACCCAAATTGCAATCACTGCAAATTTAGAAGGAGGCTCATTATTGTACAATCCTCATAAGATGGACTATTGCAAAAAATAAATGAAATAATATGTAAGCTCAGCCCATGGTGTATTAAAAGATCTAAGCAGATATCTTATAATTATCAAATGTTTTATAGATAGAGGACAAAATATCAACTTTTCATATGCATTTAAAGCATGTAAATCCTATTGATGTGTTAAAGGCATTATGAAGCCTAGGATTATTTTACCTATGGTTTTATAAAAAAGGCACACACTTCTCTCACTTATCGAAGAAGAAGCAGTAATTTTCTGGAGATATCAGTTGTGTTCCCATCATAAGCCAGTGCTTCCGAGGGCCAAGTGACCTAGTCAAGACAGGTTCCTCAGACCTAGACATGGAAGGAAACTTTGACTGAGTGTTGTAAAAAGTTTCAATGTCAGACCTCTGGGAGAGAGGAGACTTCATGGAGTAACAATAAGAATCAGATACACCTGACTTCTAACCTGTTCACCTGGGAATGCAAATCAGCACGGAAAATTTCCATTCTGTCCAGACAAGTTTCCCTGAGGAAATGATGTGTTCAAGGGTTGGAGTAACAATGGAAAATGTGCTGAAAATAGTGAGGAGATACAGAAAACATAAGGAACTATAAATATTTCCTCTGCTGCAATGTCTGAGGAATTCTATCTTGAGCTGGAGAAGGCATGATTTTCCATTTAGATTCCCAAGTCTGGTTTTGCTTCACTGCTTCCTAATCATCTCTTGTTTAAAGACAGAAATTCAATCAACATCATCAACCATTCAGGGAAGAATTTGGACTTTCACACAAAGACCTTCCTCTCAGACTTCCCACCCAGGTGAGTTCAAGCAAGAAATAACCACTGAAGGAGAAAGTCGCAGAGAATGAAACTCAACACTATTTATATGGGGTCACCTGAAAACCTAAGCAACTGACCCAAAGCCAAGAGATCTCCATGTTTGCTTGTTTGCTTGATTAATTTATAGCAAATATATTTAACAACTTAAAAGGAAAGTACCTATGAATTCAGAAATACAAGAATTACAGTTGATAATTAAGTTATATGAACAAAAATCTAGTTGGAAAAGACTCAAGAAGAAATGGGAGGCATAGTGATCAGTAAAATGTGAACGTTTCCAAGGACTTTTGCAGTTGATGGGAGAAGAAATAAACTATTTGGTTAGAAGTGATTTGTAATGAAGTGACAACATTTTATTTACTTTTTAATTTTTAAGATGCAATATATTGGAGCATTCATAAGGAAGATCCAGATCAATGGCTGTAGTAACTACCTGGAAATACAGTTCTTGAGATACACATGTCACAGAGTCTCTACTCATATTTGAGTTTTCACTTGTTTAAAAATTGCATTTACTATGCAAACAGGCATATGGTAAAGGGGTTAACTTTGCAATTAGTTCACTACCTATGGGCTGAATATATTTTTGGACTTCTGTCCTGTCCGGTTCTGTCCCGTCGCTCAGTTGTGTCCGACTCTTTGCGACCCCGTGGACTGTAGCCTACCAGGCTTCTCCGTCCACGGGATTCTCCAGGCAAGAATACTGGAGTGGGTTACCGTTTCCTTCTCCAGGGGATCTTCCCGACCCAGGGATCGAACCCGGGTCTCCCTCATTGGAGGCAGACGCTTTAACCTCTGAGCCACCAGGGAAGCCCATTTTTGAACTTATTAGCTATTTATTTGGAGTGAGTTTCCTGGCCTTTTCTTAGCCAGAGGTGAAAGAAATTATAAAAGAAGGGGTGTAGAAAAAAAAAGAAGAAAAAGAATAGAACACTCAGAAGCCAGTATGTGAAACAATTTGCATGGACAGTTTACAGTAGGGAAAATAAATTTTTGGACTTATTAGCTATTTATTTTCCCTACTGTAAACTGTCCATGCAAATTGTTTCACATACTGGCTTCTGAGTGTTCTATTCTTTTTCTTCTTTTTTTTCTACACCCCTTCTTTTATAATTTCTTTCACCTCTGGCTAAGAAAAGGCCAGGAAACTCACTCCAACAGGTGGAAGAAAGGGAGCATGAAATGTATTTTAAATACCTTGACAAGTCGTGTTGCTGAAACTGGAGATACAGGCAGCTTCTCTGTCCCCACTCTTCCCCTCCCAACACAAGTGTGTCAGGCACCATTTTCGTGGCTCCATTTCACGGTTGCTCTAAACTGCAACCACTTCCCCTACTCCAGATTCCGTATATGAGTCTCTCTTTATTCTTATTTTTATTGCATTCTTTCAAACAAAGGGTTATCATTTTTAAAGGAAGTTTGCTATTAACCATTTAATTCTTGTATGTGTGTATACTGCATTTGTTGGGTTGTATGAGAGTGCATAAACTGGAAGTGGTCAAAACTATCAGTTGGTCATATTTTGGCCTCCCTCCCACTGCTTTTCAAACATAGAAATTCTTCTGCCTCCTTAGTAATACTAAACTGTCATTTATGTGAATTGCCATCTTATCCACATGTTTTTACTTAGTGCTACCTTTTGTCTTTTATGAGTAGATCTGTTTTTATTTTTTTATTTTATTTTTAATTTTAGTTGGAGGCTAATTACTTTACAATACTGTATTGGTTTTGCCATACATTGACATGAATCCACCCTGGGTGTACATGTGTTCCCCATCTTGAACCTCCCTCCCACATCCCTCCCCATATCATCCGTCTGGGTCATCCCAGTGAGATCTGTTTTTAAAATGGCAATAATTTGTTTCCCTTTTGTGGAACACATGCTTTTGCATTCAACTAATTTATTGCTTATTTCTTTTCACAAATGTGTTTAAATGTATTTAGGGCTTCCCTGGTGGCTCAGATGGTAAAGAATCTGCCTGCAATGTGGAAGACCTGTGTTTGATCTCTAGGTCAGGAAGATCCCCTGGAGAAGGGGATGGTTACCCAAGCACCAGTATTTTTGCCTCTAGAATTCCATGGACAGAGGAGCCTGACAGGCTACAGTACATGGGGTCGCCAAGAGTCAGACACGACTGAGCAACTTTCACTCACATATGTATTTAGATTGAATTTATATTTTTGCATACCACTTACTGTAATGATTTTTTAAATTATAATGCCTATTCCTTTTTTTAGGTTTTTGCTCATTTCATTTCACTTGTGTAAATTTGACTATTGTTATTTTATATATTATTTCTTTCAAAAATTCATCTTACTATCTTATTCAATTTTGTTTAGTTGTTTTGTATCCACTATATTTAGCACGCTATTCTATTTCTTTCATAAATTCCATTTTCTAAACATCTGTTTTATATAAATGCACACCCTTATGAAGCCACAAGAGCAAGGAAAGCAGGTGAGGTCCTTGCTTTTCGGATCTCCCTTTTTTTTCCCCATGGAGAAAGAAGTTCACAATAAAATAAATGTGTGTATTACAGAATGTCCATAGTCATAAACCAAATGACAGAAAGGGTAGATTGTGTGGTATGTATAGGATTTTACACTCTGAGACAGTTTCCTCATCTGGGACAAGAATCAGAAAGTGAAATAGAACCTGAAAAAGAATGGACATATGTCTCTGTTTGACTTAATCATTTTGTTGTATGCCTGAAACTACTACAGCATTGTAAATCAACTACACTCCATTATAATTTTTTTAATTTAAGTAAGTAAAAGAAAGGAAGTATAAAAAAGATAAGTAGAATGTGACCAATGGGTTTTTCCAAATGAAAAATAAAAAAACAAGAAGAAAAACAAAGCCCAAAATAAGAAAATGACATAAGAAAATTAACAGAAGGGTAAGCTTCATCCACTATTGAACCACATGTGCTTAGTTGCTCAGTAGTGTCTGATTCTTTGCGACCCCATGGACTGTAGCCCTCCAGGCTCCTCTGTCCATGGGGATTCTCCAGGCAAGAATACTGGAGTGGGTGGCCATGCTCTCCTCCATGGGATTTTCCCAACCCAGGTCTCCCACATTGCAGGTGGATTCCTTACCATCTGAGCCATGTGGGAAGCCCAAGAATACTGGAATGGGTAGCCGATCCCTTCTCCAGGGGATCTTCATGACTCAGGAATCGAACCAGGGTCTCCTGCCCTACAGGCAGATTCTTCACAAGCTGAGCTACCAGTGAAGCCCACTGAACCATATAGAAATAGATGTAGTCAAATACACAGGAACAAATATGAAATAAAAATTCAATCAGGGGCTTCATGTGGATACTGTGATGTTGTGAGAAGAGGAAAAGAAGTGTGGTCAGTGTGGTAACCATTGAGTCTGAGATCACTTCGGTGCCCATGTTGCTGCCTGTTCTCTCTGTAACCTGCCTCTTCTGTTGAGCTCTTCATTTGTATTGCTTTCCCTCAACAAGATTGCTTTCCTTATCCTTGCATTTTTCTCAGTGGATAAGGAACTTCTTTGAAGTGAATTTTTAATTTATTCCTCTTGTCAATTTTTCTAGTAGGATGTTCTACATTGATCATATAAATATATCATTCCTTTCTTTTTGGTAAAATGCTTTTTGCTTCTTTACTCTTCTGGGTATCCAGGATTGAAAGGTTTCCAGGACCAAGAAAGATTATCTTTATCACAAAAAATTAATACACCCCTTAAGTCTCTTTTTTATACCTGATTTTTTTAGCTTTACAGTGCCTGTCATTATCTGGTAATTTTTATAATTTCTTATTTGCTTCTATTCTTCCTCCATCATCGAACTGTATGAACTATTGTATATTAGCACTGTATACTCCTTATCCAGAAGTTAACCAGTCTTCAATTTATACTGCCAAATATGTGACATAATTTCTCTTCAAAGTTTAGAATAAATGATTTTATGGGGAGAAGATTGAATGTGGGATGAAGTATTCAGAGATTCAGCACATGGGATCACTTGAGGGAAATTTTTCATATAAAAATTATAGATACTAATATTAAATGCAAAATATGAATTGTAGAATTTCAACTATGTTTACAATGTTAATTTCTGAGAAAACTAGTCTTTTTTGTTTGTTTGTTTGTTTCTTGATAGTCACATTCACCACATGGAACCAGGGAATGATACAAAAATTTTGGAATTCCTTCTTCTGGGATTCTCAAAAGAACCAAAACTGCAGCCCCTCATATTTGGTCTGTTCCTCTCCATGTACCTGATCACTGTGTTTGGAAACCTGCTCATTATCCTGGCCGTGTGCTCAGACTCCCACCTCCACACCCCCATGTACTTCTTCCTCTCCAACCTGTCCTTTGTAGACATCTGCTTCACCTCCACAACCATCCCAAAGATGCTGCAGAACATAAGGACACAGAGAAAAGTACTAACTTATGAAGACTGCATCACCCAGATGTATTTTTTCATACTCTTTGCAGTATTAGACATGTTTCTCCTCACCATGATGGCCTATGACCGCTTTGTGGCCATCTGTCACCCCCTGCACTACACGGTCATCATGAATCCCCAGCTCTGTGGTCTGCTGCTTCTGGTGTCCTGGATGATAAGTGCCCTGAATTCCTTGTTACAAAGTGTAATGGTGTTGAGATTGTCCTTCTGTACAGACGGAAATCCCCCACTTTTTTTGTGAAATTAATCAGTTGATTCAACTTGCCTGTTCTGACATGTTTCTTAATGAGATAGTGATGTATTTTGCAGCTGCAATATTGGGTGGTGGTTCCCTCACTGGGATTCTTTATTCATATTCCAAGATCATTTCTTCAATACAAAGAATCTCATCAGCTCAGGGGAAGTATAAGACATTTTCCACCTGTGCATCTCACCTCTCAGTTGTCTCTTTATTTTATTGTACGTGTTTAGGAGTGTACCTTAGCTCTGCTGCTACCCACAGCTCACATTCAAGTGCAATTGCCTCAGTGATGTACACAGTGGTCACACCCATGATGAACCCCTTCATCTATAGTCTACGGAACAAAGACATAAAGAGGGCTCTGGAAAGAATCATTAGGAAGGCAGGTATAAAAGTGTTATCTATTCTGGGTCTGAAGAACTACCCATGATTGCAGGATTTAAATAAATGGAGCCAGGAATTGCTGTGAAGGCAATGGCAAGCCACTCCAGTACTATTGCCTAGAAAATCCCATGGATGGAGGAGCCTGGTAGGCTGCGGTCCGTGGGGTCGCTAAGGGTCGGACCCTACTGAGCGACTTCACTTTTCACTTTCACACATTGGAGAAGGAAATGGCAACCCACTCCAGTGTTCTTGCCTGGAGAATCCCAGGGACAGGGGAGCCTGGTGGGCTTCCGTCTATGGGGTCACACAGAGTCGGACACGAATGAAGTGACTTAGCAGCAGCAGCAGTAGCAGCAGCAGCAACCAGAATTTGGAAGGAGAACTTGTCCATTTATTTCTAGGAATTTCCTTTTATTTGAATTCAACTCATCCACAGGACTTAAGGAACTCAATTTATTGAGCTTTATTATGAATAAAGTTTTGGGAATTTTGATAGAGGGTGCATGAATCTATAGAATGCTTTGGGTAGTATAAGCATTTCAATAATATTAAGTCTTCCAAGCCATGGACACATTATATTTTTTCATCTATTTGTCTTCTTCAATTTTTCTTATCAATATCTTACAGGTTTTAGTGTAAGATGTTTAGTGTACAGATTTTAGTGTAAGATATTTTAGTCTTTCCCCTCACTGATTTTTGTATCTACATGATCTTTCTAACCCCTCTGAACAACAATTCTGAAAATTTAGAATGAGGGTTCTGATTATATAGTCCTCACTGGATGGATTTTTTTAAAGAATAAATGGGACAATCAGACTTAGCTTTGAAGAAGTCTTTGTCTCAGGGCTGTAAAAACCTTCAGCGTTATAACTTTGGAATCCAGAAGAGTTCATGGAGTAGTAATAAGCATTGGATACACTTGACATCTAACTGGTCTCTTGGGAACAAATTAGCCCAGAAAATTTCCATTCTGTCCAGATAAGTTCCCATGGGGGAAATGTGCTTGGGGTTGGAGTAACAGTGGAAAATGTGCTAATGAGAAAATACAGTGGATATGCAGAGCTGTAAATATCTCCACTGCTGCTAGGTCTAAGCCTGTTCCACTTTGAGCTGGAGAAATCATAATTTGTGAATTCAGATTCCTGAGTCTGGCTCAGGGACCCATACTTCACTTGTTACTTCTTTCTTGTCTGGGAACAGAGCTTCATTCTCCACCATCAACCCAGAGACCTCCATCTCAACCTTTCCATCCAGGTGAGTCTTAGAGGCCAGTAGACACTTCATGAGGAAGCCACAGAGATTGAAATCCAAGAGCATTTACCTGCAGTCACTTAGAAACCCAAATACCTGGCTCAGAGCCAACAGATCTTCCTGTTTATGTGCATGGTTAATTAACTGATTTATAATTAATTTATTTAATATGTTCTAAGAGAATCACCTATCAGATTCAGCAGTACAAGATTATTAGTGATAATTAAGTGATAGGAATGAAAATATACTCGGATGAAATTCAAGAAGAAATTGGAAGCACAATGGTCTCAGTAAAATTTGAACATTTCCAGGGAGATTTAGGGTAGGAAAATAAACTATTACATGAAGAAGAATTTGCAGTGAAATAATGACATTGTTTTAATTTAAAAAATTTTTAAGATGGGATATGAATTTGAGCAAATTCTGGGAGATAGTGAAAGTCAGGGAAGGCTGGTGTGCTGCAGTCTGTGGGGTCACAAAGATTCAAATCAACAGCATAACTACTATCTGGAAACTACAATTTTTGATACACATTTCACAAAATTTTCTCTTACTTTGAGCATTCACTTGAAAAAAAAATTAAATTTAATATGCAAACAGACCGATGATAAAGAGCTTATCTTTGCAACTGTTTATTACCTGGGAGACTGGATATATTTGAAGATTTATTAGCCATTTGCTTTATCACAAACTGTTTATTTATATTCTTTGCTTTCTACACTGAATTCAGATTGTTTTATTCTTTCCAGGTTTTTCTCTGTATCACTTCTTTTATAATCTATTTCATCTCCAGCTCTGAGAGAAAAGGCCTGAGTTATACTTCAACATGTGGATGAGGGGGAGAATGAGATGTGTTTTAAATACCTTGACAAGCCTTCTATGCTGAAATAGATACATGCAACTTCTCTCTCCCCACTCTTTCCCTCACATATAGGTGTCTCAAGTACCATTTCACCCCAAACTGCTCTAAGCTCCAACCACTTCCCCATTCTCCATTTATTCTTGGTTTTTTAATTGCATTTCTTTAAACAAAGATTTACAAATTCTTTTTTAAAAATTTTTGCTCTTTGCAATTTAAATCATGTATGTGTAAGTAGTACATCTGTTGTTGGGTTGCATGAGAGCTTATAAATTTGGGATGTTTAAATCTATTAATTGGTTGTATTTTATCCTCGTTCCCACTGATTTTTTAAACATCAAAAGTTCTTATGCATCCATCAGTTCAGTTCAATTTAGTTGCTCAGTCGTGTCCAACTCTTTGCAACCCCATGGACTGCAGCATGCCAGACTTCCCTGTCCATCACCAACTCCCAGAGCTTGCTCAAAATCACGTCCATCGAGTCAGTGAGGCTATTAACCATCTCATCCTCAGTCGTCCCCTTCTCCTCCTGCCTTCAATCTTTCCCAGCATCAGGGTCTTTTCCAGTGAGTCAGCTTTCCGCATCAGGTAGCCAAAGTATTGGAGCTTCAGCTTCAGCATCAGTCCTTCCAGCGAATATTCAGGACTGATTTCATTTATGATTGACTGGTTTGATTTTCTTGCAGTCCTTCTATGCATCCATGGAAGTGATAAACCACCTGTTATATGAATTTCCATATTATCTTACATGTTGTTTTATTTTCTGCACATTTTGCCTTTCATGAGTAGCCTATTTTTAAAAGAGCAATTATTTGCTGCCTTCTTGTGGAATATGTGCTTTTGCATACAATTAAAGATTGCTTATATGTTTTTCATAAGCATACTTTAATCCATTTATCTTTGTGTAAGTTGAAATTAAAATTTTAGATTCAACTTCCTGCACTATTTTTTAAATTGCATTTGCTATTCTCTTTTAAATTTTTACCCATATTATTATAATTAAAACCTGTGTTAATGTGACTATTGTTACTTTATATTTTTCTTTCAGAAGTTCATTTTATTATCTCATTCTATTTTGCTTAATATCTTTGTTTTGAATCCAATACACTTAATCTGGTTTTGTTTCCCTTGGTGTTCTTTTTATTTTGTAAATTTAATTTTCTAAAATATGTGTTTCTATATAAATGCACACCGTTATGAAACCGTTAGAGTGAACAAAGCAGGTGAGGTCTCTGCTTTGGATAGCATATTTTCATGGAGAAAGAAGAGTATAGTAAAAAATGCATGTATGACAAAAATGTCCTTAGGTATAAATCAAATGAGAAAGGAGTAAGTTTTGTAGCATGGGTAGGATTTTATAGAGTATATTGTGGGGAGGTCTTTGCATTTGGGACAAGAATCAGAAACAGAAGTGAAATGTGACCAATCGTTTTAGCAAAAAGAAATCTAAACTCAAAGTCCAAGAATGACAATGATACCACATAAGAAAACTGAGAGATGTGACATCCTCATCCATTGTCTTTTTACCCCATTCTTTGAAATGTATGAAAATATGTGTAGTCAAATACACAGGAATAAATACAGAACAAAATTTCAGTCAAGGTTCTAATGTGAATACCATAATGAGGCGAGTGGAGGAATAAAATTGCAGTTGGCATGTGGCCCCTGGAGTCTGACTTCCGCATCCACGGCGCTGCCTGTTCTCTCTGCAACCGAACTCTTCCCTTGAGCTCTATTCACATTGCTTCTCACCCTTTTAAGAAATAGCCTCTCTTGTAAGTGTTCTTGCATTAACTGCAGTGGGTAAGAAGCTTTTCAGAATGTGTCCCCGAGTAAAACACACCTTTTATGTGTGATCCAGCTTGTATGCACAGGCAACCAAGGAATACACCTGTGCATGTGGCTTCCCAGGCGGCGCTAGTGGTAAAGAACATACCTACCAATGCAGGCGACATAAGAGATGTGTGTTTGATCCCTGAGTCGGAAAGACCCCTGGAGGAGGGCATGGAAACCCACTCCAGTATTCTTGCCTGGAGAATTCCATGGACAGAGGAGCCTGGGGGCTACAGTCCATAGGTTCACAAAGAGTCAAACACAACTAAAGTGACTTAGCACACATGCACCTGTGTGTTTGCACATACACACACAAGAACAGCTGAACAAAAAGAAAACTGCTTACATGTATTAATATAATGCACTCTATTCTTCTGTGTTTGTTATATCCTATGTTATTTTTGCAAACTATAGTCTGATACTCTAATAAATCTGAACCTCAGAATATGGAAAACACTCCTCCAGCTTGCCTCCCATTCCTATGTTAGCATTTACCTGCTTCTTTTTCTTCCCTAATCATCCACCGTTTCTAAGAGGACACATTCTTTTATCACTTTATGCAATATATAATTTATTTATTCAGCTATTTTGGGGGGTTGAGGAATATGTCTGATATTGATACATGCCTCAAGGCACTCACAGTCTAGATGAAAATATTGAATTAATAAAACTCACACAATGATAAGCTTTTATCTAAAGTGTCACTAGATAAACTGTCCTTTTCCTGTGGGAATAATTTTAAAGTTCATGTAGGAGATGTCCAAAACTCCATCTCTAAAACAGGAGATGGAGTTTTCAATACAGGGATAAGTGAAAAAAATTCCAGATAGACCAGTGATTGACTCCCCACGCAGAAGAAACAGGTGCATATATGCTCTGAGACTCGAGCCTGTGGCATCAAGAGAATCTGTGGCTCAAGCTCAATATTTATGAGATGAAGGTGAGTAAGGGCAGCATGAGTGTAAAGTTGGTGGTCCGTTCAGGGAGAGTCAAGGCTGGGGTTTGAAGTTATGGAATTTGGGGTCCATTCCTTATTGGGGAGTCACTGGGGAGAGTTAAGTCAGGGAGTCGGACAGTCAGCTTTGTAATATAGAAAGACTTCTTTAGCTTAATGTGAATATTGAATACAGGGCCCTGTACCAGCCTGTGATAGATGGGAAAGATGACCGGAAACTGAAATAAGGCTGGGGATTAGGGACTAAGATGTGGGAAAGCAATGGAAACATTTGAGAGGAAAAAGAGAAAAATCAGCCAAATCTCATCACCAGAGATGATGTAAATCACTCATTTACTACCAGGAAGGAACTATTTTAAACTTTTTGCATATATTGACTAAATCTGTCAACTATATTATTGTGAGTATTGCTATCCCAATAATTTGAGTAATAATATTAACATTTAGAAGGTTCCAGTGGCTCTCCATGTTCAAACAGCAAATGTGTGCAGATCCAAAATGTAAATCTAGAATTTAAAACTACAAAAGTTTTACAGCTGATATCACTTAGGAATTCTTTTACCAAATCATTCTTTAAATCCTCCACTTTTGTTGAACTTTATTTCACTTTGTGAACTGTGGGTTCATTCCCTTTGTTCATTTTCCTAGTGGGAAATCTGTCAGATATTCGATAACATAAATACATCTCTTCTTTCTTTTTTAGATAAAATGCTTTTTGCTGCTTTGCTATTCTGGGTAACATGGGGATAGAACAGGGCTGAAATGTCACCAAAACTAAGGAAGCTTTATACTCACCACAAGCTCTATGGATTACCTAAGTTTATTAGAACTTTTTTCCCCTTACATGTCCTTTTCACCCCCTCTGTATTTTAAAGTGGTATTTTATTTTTCTTTGAATACTGGACATAAAATGGTCACGTTAAAAAGGAGGCCCACTCATGTTTACAGATTCACGGGAGACTTAGCGACTGGAATTTAGGTACTATCGCTACAATTTTGCAAGAGAGATAATCATTGACATTGACAAAACATTGACAGCTTGCATTGTGTCGTTTTCCTAATTATTGTGGCTGAGAGTGTACTGATAGTAGCATCACTCCAGTAGGGGTGTGTGTGAGTGCACAAGCGTGCATGTTGTGGAGCATGAACTGTTCCCAAGGCAGAAAAGGGGCACCTGAGCCCATGTATGCATACACGAGTACTAGGCCACTTCAGTCATGTTCTACTCTTTGCGACCCTATGAACTGTAGCCTGCCATGATCCTCTGTCCATGGGATTCTCCAGGTAAGAATATTGGTGTGGGTTGCCATTCCCTTCTCCGGGGGATCTTCCTGATCCAGGGATTGAACCCGTGTCTCTTATGTCTCCTGCATTGACAAGTGGATTATTTACCACTGGCGCCACTTGGGAAGCCTGAGTCCACGTATAAGGGTCTTCGGTATGAGGTCCTTATAATATAAACCAATATATTAAAATAAATTACAAAAAAAATAAAATAATAAGGAAGGGATTCTTTTCTAATCACTGGATCTCTTGGAAACAAAATTAATAAAATGCAGGCAAAAATATGGTGAACTAAGTTCCCTGTGACTTGAAGTCTCAGCGGTAGCAGGAAGGACACCTCGTTCCTCCAAATTCTCTGACGACACTAGCATCACTGTCCATCTTGCACATTCCCCTGGACACAGTGGCTTACTTTTTAACCTTGACTTTCTGAAACAACTGCTTTTCAGGTCCTTCACCCTGGCTTTTCACTCTGACCATCACACACTTCAACCAGATAACCTCATGTCTCCCACCCTCTTTTCCATGAGGTCGCCAATCAAATATTTTCCATTCTAACTCAATGACTGAGTAAAAATTAATATACCTTTAACCATTTTGTTATATCTGATTTCTTTTTGTTCATTTCATCTGTCACCATCTGAAAATTTGTATGATTTTTTTCTTTATATTTTTTCTCCATTATTGAAGAACAGTAGAAACTATTGTACTTTTTTGCCTAGATATTGGTCAGACCTCAACTGACATTCCTCAAATGTGTCACGTTAACTTATTCAAAGTGCAGAATACCTGACCACCAGGACAAAAGGCTGGATGCACAATAAGAAGGCACAAGAGCATGCCTTGAAGGAGAAAGTTCCATACCAAATTATGGATACTGACTTCTAATGCAAAGTATATATTGTAGAATTCAATTAGGTTTCCAATCGCAATTTTTGAGAAACTTAGTCATGTTAATTTTTTTCCTGGTAGCCATCTCCACCACATGGAACCAGTGAATGATACACAAATTTTAGAATTTCTTCTTCTGGGATTATCAAATGAACCAGAACTGCAGCCTCTCATATTTGGGCTTTTCCTCTCCACGTACCTGACCACTGTGTTTGGAAACCTGCTCATCATCCTGGCCGTCAGTTCAGACCCTCATCTCCACACACCCATGTACTTCTTCCTCTCTAACCTGTCCTCTGTAGACATCTGTTTGATCTCCACCACCGTCCCAAAGATGCTGGTGAATATACAGACGCAGAGCAAAGTTATAACTTATGAAGGTTGCATCACCCAGATATACTTCTTCCTATTCTTTGCTGCACTGGAAAGCTTCCTCCTGACCATGATGGCTTCGTGGCCATCTGTCACCCCCTGCACTACACGGTCACCATGAGCCCCCGGCTCTGTGCGCTGCTGGTGCTGGTGTCCTGGGCGATGAGTGCCTTCAATTCCTTAAGCCAAAGCTTAATGATGCTTTGGCTGTCCTTCTGTACAGACGTGGAAATCCCCCATTTTTTCTGTGAAATTAATCAAGTGGTTCGACTTGCCTGTTCTGACACATTTCTGAATGACATGGTGATGTATTTTGCAGCTGGGATATTGAGTGGTGTTTCCCTTACTGGTATTCTTTACTCATACTCTAAGATAGTTTCCTCCATACGAGGAATCTCATCAGCCCATGGGAAGTATAAAGCGTTTTCTACCTGTACTTCTCACCTCTCAATTGTTTCCTTATTTTATTGTACTATCTTAGGAGTGTACCTTAGCTCCACAGGTACCCACAGCTCACACTCCAGTGCAATCGCCTCACTGATGTACACAGTGGTCACACCCATGCTGAACCCCTTCATCTACAGTCTCAGAAATAAAGACATAAAGAGGGCTCTGAAAAGAATCACTGGAATGTCCGTTATATAAGGTCCAATTGTCCTGGGGCTGAAGAAATACTCATGATTGTAGGGCTCAAAACCTCAGAAGCAGAAGGTGTTATTCTTCCTTTTTTTTAATTTATTTGAGTGAAGTTGATTTACAACGTTGTATCATTTTCTACTGTACAGCAAAGTGATTGTTTTATATATATATACACACATTATTTTTCATATTCTTTTGCATCATGGTTTTGTCACAGGTTATTGAATATATATATATATATATATATATATATATTCCTTGTCTTGGCTATTGTAAATAGTGCTGCAATGACTATTGGGATGCATATATCTTTTCAAATTACAGTATTCCTTGGATATATGCCTAAAGAGGAAAGGAGATCAATCCTGGGTGTTCATTGGAAGGACTGATACTAAAGCTGAAACTGCAATACTTTGGCCACCTCATGCGATGAGTTGACTCACTGGAAAAGACTCTGATGCTGGGAAAGATTAGGGGCGGGAGGAGAAGGGGACGTCAGAGAATGAGATGGCTGGATGGCATCACCGACTCTGTGGACATGAGTTTGAGTGAACTCCGGGAGTTGGTGATGCACAGGGAGGCCTGGCGTGCTATGATTCATGGGGTCTCGGAGAGTCGGACACGACTGAGCGACTGAACTGAACTGAACTGATGCCAATTCTATTTGTATTGTTTTGAGGTTCCTCCATACTGTTTTCCATAGTGACTGCAATAATTTACATGCCCATCAACAGTGCAGGAGGGTTCCCTTTTGTCCACACCCTCTCCAGTATTTTTTATTGGTAGACTTTTTAATAATGTCCATTCTGACAGTGTGAAGTGGTACCTCACTGTTTTAAGTGTTGAAGCAGAACTTTCTCCTTCTATTTATTTACTTGAATGCCCATTTCTTGAATTCAACTCCTCTACACAATTTGTCATTCACTTTATTAAGCTTCTACTCTATATGTTATATAGATATTTTCCACTTTGACCATATTCACACATGCCCAAAGTTTCTCCCAAGTTTAAATCAGAAATGTTTCAAAAATTTCCATTATCTTACACAGGACAACTTTGATTTCTTAAAAATAATTTATTCTCAAAGACCTGTTTCAGTGGACTTGTGGACACAGTGCAAGAGGGAGGGAGTGGGAAGAATCGAGAAAGCAGCATCAACATATATACACTATTGTGTGTAAAATGGGTAGTTGATGAGACATTGCTATATAAGACAGGGAGTCCAGCCTGGCACTCTGTGATGACCTAGAGGGGTGGGATTGGTGGGGAGGGAGGGAGACTGCAGAGAGATAGGACCCAATAACTGCAGATTTAAAGTGCACAATTGATGAATTATAAGAGTTATAAAAAACTAAGAGAATGTACTGCATATTTCCATTTGTGCATAATAATACAGTGCACATATATTTAAGTGCTTTACATGTACTTGTGAAAAATTTAAGCTCCCTGAGGCTCAATTTCTGAAGTTAATGTGGAATACTAAATATAACTTCATACAGTGCTGTAAGAAATAAATGAAATGTGTGGAAGTTCATATTTTGTGCAAATAAAATATTTTTGTGTTTATATGAGTGTGTTTCATACAGTTTTCTTTGAAACTGGCATAATTGTACACATAGATATACACATACAAACACAATTAGGATTCCATCTTTTATGGTAATAGGAAACTAGACAGAATGTTGGAAAGGATAGATATGAAAATAATGAATATGTGAATTACCAAGAGCATAAAGATCTAGAAATATAGGCACAAAAATTTAAAGTCAAATGGGTAACTTCATTTTCATAATAGATTACTTATCCTATATTAAAGTTATAAAGACATCATAGGCAAAATTAATATTTATTCAATTAAGAATTCACTAATAGCACAGAATATCTTTAATTTGATTTCAACTTTTTTTCTACTTAATGTGGATTTTCAACATAAAATGCCCTTACCCAAGGTAAGCCAATGAAGAGGCTTAAAGTTAATTCTAACAAGCAAATTTTATTGAAAAAAAATGTCTATATTATGAGAAAGAAGATTGAAGCTGTAGGAATCAAGCTTCCTGACTTCAGGTTTTTCTACAAAGCTATAGTCATGAAGACAGTATGGTACTGGGAGAGGGCGAGGGTGGGATGATTTGGGAGAATGGCATTGAAACATGTATATTATCATACGTGAAATGAATTGCCAATCCAGGTTCAATGAATGACACAGGATGCTCGGGGCTGGTGTACTGGGATGAATCAGAGCGATAGGATGGGAGGGAGGAGGGAGGGGGGTTCAAGATGGGAACACATGTACACCTGGGGCAGATCCATGTCAGTGTATGGCAGAACCAATACAATAATGTAAAGTATTCAGCCTCCAAGTAAAATAAATAAATTTTTTAAAAATTCAAATGAAAACTACAATGAAATATCACCTCACACTGGTCAGAATGGCCTTCATCAAAAAGTCTACAAACAATAAATGCTGGGGAGGGTGTGGAAAAAAGGGAACCCCCTTACACTGTTGGTGGGAATGTAAATTGATACAGCCACAATGGAAGACAGTATGGAGATTCCTTTCAAAACTAGGAATAAAACCACCATATAACCCAGCAATTCCACTCCTAGACATATACCCTGAGGAAACCAAAATTGAAAGAGACATGTGTATCCCATTGTTCACTGCAGCACTATTTACAATAGCTAGAACATGGAAGCAATCTAGATGTCCATCAACAGATGATTGGATGAAGAAGTTGTGGTATATATACACAATGGAATATTACTCACCGATTAAAAGGAATGCATTTGAGTCAGTTTTAATGAGCTGGATGAACCTAGAACCTATTATTCTGAAGTGAGTCGGAAAGAGAAAGATAAATACTGTATTCTAACACAAATATACGGAATCTAGAAAAATGTCACTGAAGAATTTATTTACATGACAGCAATGGAGAAACGGACATAGAGAATAGACTTATGGAAATGGGGAGAGGGGAGCAAAGGGTGAGATGTATGGAAACAGTAATAAGGAAACCATTTTTAAAAAAGTCTATATTATGATCCTACTGCTATTATAAAGTACTCCAACTTTAGTTGCTTAAAGTAAACAAATACATACTCTTACAATTCTAAATGTCAGATGCTTGAAATGAGTCTTATTGGGCTAGTAGTAAATGTTTGGGGAGGCGGTTCAAGATGGTAGCATAGGAAGATTCTAAACTCACCAAGACCCATGAACACAGCAAATCCACAGCTGTGTGTGGATCAATTTCTTCTGAAAAAAACCCAAAACCTAGGTGAATATTTCCTCCATAGCAAAGACATAAGGTCACATAAAAATGGCAGGAGAAGCAGAGATGCGGTCTCTTCAAATACCCCACCCCTGGTGTTGGTGACCCAACAGTGGGTAGGATCTCACATGTTCACTAAGGAAAATGGGTTTGTACCTTACATCACGCACACAAGCCCTTGGGATCTACCCCAGAGAGATAAGTCTCCAAAGTGCATGGATGTAAACACCAATGGGGCTGTTGTCCAGAAGACCCTAAAGTCGGTAGGGAAGGGAAAGTCTGCTCTGAAAGAGCTTCTGCACATTCACTCACCCCAGGACCCAGCACAAAAGCAACAGTTTGAAAAGCACCTGCTGCGTGCATGCTAAGTCACTTCAGTGGCATCCAATTATTTGCTAACCTATGGACTGTGGTCCGCCAGACTCCTTTGTCCATGGAATTCTTCAGGCAACGATACTGGAGTGGGTTGCCATGCCCTCCTCCAGGGGATCTTCCTGAACTGGAGATTGAATCTCTTTTGTCTCCTGCACTGGCAGGTGGGTTCTTTACTAGCACCACCTCAAAAGCACCTAGAAGGTGTATAAAGGAGATTCATTAGTTAAAGCATCTGCTGAGGGTGTGGGGCTTGAAATAGTCTTTGGGAACAGAGGCACTGGCAGGCATCACGTGTGTGCTCTCAATCCACCATGCTAGCTCATCACTGGCAGGTGCCACTATTGCACTCCCTCTAACTTGCTAGCTAGTGCCCATGGGAATGCCCTATCTTCATGTTTTTCCTTCACCTTATGAAGCCAGCAGGTTTTCCTGGAATTTGCACTTTCTTTGCCACAGTAAAACTGGAGAGCTTGTCCCTGCACTCTCCCATGCCCATTCTATGGTCAGTGGGTTTGCCCTACCCATGTGTCTCCCACAGCCACACTGCCCTCGGAGGGCTCATTCACCCATGGATGCCCACACACCTTAACCTAGCTTCAGGCCTGCTGAAGCCAGAAGGCTTGCCCTGCACCATGATCTTCCTAGGCCCTGATGTAGGTAAGGCTTCCCCTGGTCCAGGCTCCTTTGAGAGCCTCACTGAAGCCAGAGTTTGCCCCACTAATGTGCTCATCCATGACCCTGCTTCGGGTGAACTTGCCCTATGCTCCTGCCCCTCCACCTACAGCTGGTGAGTTTCTGCCAGACCTAGACACCCATGTAGTCCAACTGCACACTGCTGGCACACACAGTACACATAGGCGGTGCCATTTGAACACCTGGCATTGTGAACAGGTGGCCTGTGTTTAGAGGCCCTAAATCCCCACTCAACTATGTCCTACTCTTTGCTACCCCAGGGACCATAGCCTGCCAGGCTGCTCTGTCCATGGGATTCTCCAGGCAAGAATACTGGAGTGGGTATCCATTCCCTTCTCCAGTGGATCTTCCTAACCCAGGGATCGAATCCAGGTCTCCTGTATTGGCAGGAAGATTCTTTACCTTCTGAGCCACCAGAGAAGCTCAATCACATCTAAATTTTATCTTAACAGTTTAGCAGCCCTGATAAATCTGAAATATGAATCTTCCCTTGTGACAAAAAAAAATAATATTTAAAGTTAATTGGGATTGAGATGTGGAAATATTTTGGAGGTCCTTATTCTGCCTACTACAAAGTCTTTTTCAAAAGTGTATCAGTTTGTGTCATTCAAGAACCCTTATAGCTCTCATGGTTCCAGTGGGGAGAGAAGGAGGCAGCAGGGAGCGGGGCGGTTGGCGGCGGGGGGCGGGGGGGGGGGACCCACCGCGGCTTCTGCCACCGCTGCCACCACAATCTCTGTGCTCGTGGCGTGGGAAAGGAGGTGTGAATCCCGGGCGCGAGCCGGCGGCGGCGCCACTGTGGGAAGGTCGGCGGTGGGAAGGCGATGGCGGATATAGATAAACTCAATATCTACAGCATCATCCAACGGCTGCTGGAAGTGAGAGGGTCCAAGCCTGGTAAGAATGTCCAGCTACAGGAGAATGAAATCAGAGGACTGTGCTTAAAGTCCCGAGAGATCTTTTTCAGTCAGCCTATCCTGCTAGAACTTGAAGCACCATTCAAGATATGTGGTGATATCCATGGGCAATACTATGATTTGCTTCGACATTTTGAGTATGGTGGTTTCCCACCAGAAAGCAATTACCTGTTTCTTGGGGACTATGTGGACAGGGGAAAACAATCACTGGAGACTATCTGCCTCTTGTTGGCTTACAAAATCAAATATCCCGAGAATTTTTTTCTTCTCAGAGGAAACCACGAATGTGCCAGCATCAATAGAATTTACGGATTTTATGATGAATGTAAAAGAAGATATAACATTAAACTATGGAAAACTTTCACAGACTGCTTTAACTGTTTACCGATAGCAGCCATCGTCGATGAGAAAATATTCTGCTGTCATGGAGGTTTATCACCAGATCTTCAATCTATGGAGCAGATTCGGGGAATTATGCGACCAACTGATGTACCAGATCAAGGTCTTCTTTGTGATCTTTTGTGGTCTGACCCCGATAAAGATGTCTTAGGCTGGGGTGAAAATGACAGAGGAGTGTCCTTCACATTTGGTGCAGAAGTGGTTGCAAAATTTCTCCATAAGCATGATTTGGATCTTATATGTAGAGCCCATCAGGTGGTTGAAGACGGATATGAATTTTTTGCAAAGAGGCAGTTGGTCACTCTGTTTTCTGCACCCAATTATTGTGGAGAGTTTGACAATGCAGGTGCCATGATGAGTGTGGACAAAACACTAATGTGTTCTTTTCAGATTTTAAAGCCTGCAGAGAAAAAGAAGCCGAATGCCACAAGACCCGTCACACCTCCAAGGGTTACATCAGGCCTGAACCCATCCATTCAGAAAGCTTCAAATTATAGAAACAATACTGTTCTATACGAGTGACCAATTATGCATTCTTTGGCCTACATTCTTTATTCTGCAATGAAGTTGAGGTTTATAAGTCAAAACAAAGCAACTAACTTACTACCCACCAGTTTATACACAACTCACAGTATCTATGACTTTTTTAAACTAAGATCTGTTAAAAAGAAATCTGTTTCAACAGATGACCGTGTATAATACCATGTGGTGAAAATTAATTCAGACTTATTAAATGATGAACTTGTTAAATCCTCTCAGTGTCAATTTATCAGCACAATACACACAGGAGAACTGTTGATGGCATATTGAATAGATTTTAATGAATAAATTGCTCTGGAAACCAAAAAAAAAAAAAAAGAACCCTTATATAAAAGAAACCAACAGAATTTACCACAGCCTCTGGAATGAGTGAATGTTATTCCTTCAAAATTACATGCAAAGTCAACTTTTGGTGCAGAAGAACTAAAACTGTCTACAATTGACTGTATCACAGGCTGACAGTCTTTCTACTCAAAGAGTGATCCACAGACCACAACCACAGCATCAAAATCATCCAGGAGCTTGCTAGATATTCAGAGTCTCTGGACACACCAGGACCTGCTGAATCAGATTCTGCATTTGTAGTGGGATTGTTGTTGATTCCCAGACAGATTGAAGTTAGAGACAAGTTTGCGTGGAGTAAATTTTTCAACCCTTTACTGTTGACATTTGGGGCAGGATGATGCTATTCTGGGGTTTCCTTCCCATGGATTTTAGATATGTAGCAGCAGCATTTCAGACATCATTGTACTTCCTAGGGGGAAAATCCTTTCTGGTTGAGAACTACTATCCTAGAATTTGAAAGATAGAAGCATCCTGACATGTTTACAGTCAAGACACATTACATACTCAGATATTAACTTTGGCCAGATCACTAAACCCCTCCAAGCCTCCTTTCTGCAGTTGATAATGGAATTCTTAATGTATTTCCTCATAGATAAAACATTTATAAATATTAAATCAAAAAATCTATATAACATGCTAAGTTACTGCTAAGTCACTTCAGTCGTGTCCGACTCTGTGTGACCCCATGACGGAAGCCCACCAGGCTCCCCCGTCCCTGGATTCTCCAGGCAAGAACACTGGAGTGGGTTGCCATTTCCTTCTCCATGCTAAGTTATCCGTCCGTTCCATCGCTCAATCGTGTCCGACTCTATGCCACCCCGTGGACTGTAGCCTACCAGGCTTCTCCATCCATGGGATTCTCCAGGCAAGAATACTGAAGTGGGTTACCGTTTCCTTCTCCAGGGGATCTTCCCGACCCAGGGATCGAACCCGGGTCTCCCGCATTGGAGGCAGACGCTTTAACCTCTGAGCCACCAGGGAAGCCCAAAATGAAATCGCTCAGACGTGTCTGACTCTTTGCGACCCCCGTGGACCATAGCACACCAGGCTCCTCCGTCCGTGGGATTCTCCAGGCAAGAATACTGGAGTGGGTTGCCATTTCCTTCTCCAGGGGATCTTCCCGACCCAGGGATTGAACCCACGTCTCCTGCATTGCAGACAGATACTTTAACCTCTGAGCCACCAGGGAAGCCCATGCTAAGTTAAGGCCTTAGTAAAAAAAAAAAAAAAAGAAGAAAGATCTTAATATATTTCAGGTCAATAGTAAGTATTTTATAAAAATGAAAATGTTAGTCACAATCTTAATATATTTCAGATCAATAGCAAGTATTTTATGAAAATGAAAATGTTAGTCACTCAGTCATGTCCAACTCTATGTGACTCCATGGACTGTAGCCCACGAGGCTCTCCTCTCCATGGAATTCTTCAGGCAAGAATACTGGACTGGGTTGCCATTCCCTTCTGCAGAGGATCTTCCCAACCCAGAGACCGAACCGGGGTCTCCCATATTGCAGGTGGATTCTTTACCATCTGAGCCACCAAATATTTTATAATGTAGGACTAAATGATAGCTCAAAACTAGAGATGTAAATATGAAATTCCTAATTGATACAACAAAAGTGTTAGGAAGACAATGCATGCAGAGCCCATGTTTTATTATCAAAAGAACTCAGTATCTCCCCCTGTACACAAACACACACGCAACCCTTGTTGAAAGTGTAGAAATTCTCTGGAGATTCAGGATGTAAGTCCCCACCACAAGTCAATGCTTTGAAGATACAAGAGACCTAATCCAGATGGGTTCCTCAGTTTTACACTTGGAGAAAACTTGAGACAAGGAACTGGGAGATTTAAAGATCTCAAAAGGAGGCAATTTCATGGAGGAGTGGAAAAAGGAAAACAAAATTGGATTCTCATGACTTCTACCCTGGTCTCTTGTGAATCATTAAGAAAAATTTCCTTCCTTCCAGAACAGTTTTCCACAAGGGAAATATGTGTTTAAAGGTTAAAATAACTAGAGAGAAATGAGCAGATATAGGGCATAATAAATATCTCTACTCTGTAGCCTCTCGGTGTTTATAAACTTGGACTGGAAGGGACCTTTCTTTTCCTTTGTTTGGAGTCTTAACTCTGGCTGGGGGGCTGTAGCTTCACTCCTTCCTACTGTCTTGTCTGGGGAGAGAGCCTTAGTCTTCATCATCTACCATCCAGGGAAAAATTCAGACTCCCTGTTGGAGAATGACCTCTCAGAGTTAACGTCCAGGTGGGTCCAACAACTCCGGTTACAGTGCATGAGAAGGTCAGAGACAAAGGAAGCCCATTCAACTCAGCCCAGAGAAAAGCAAAAAGCTGGGTCTCTTTGCTTGATTAATTAATTAATGTATCTATTTTGGTTGTTACATAATATTTCACAATGTGACTGTGCTACTTATACTTTTGATGTCTTTCATATTCTTTACCATTAAATTGCTACTATGTCAATGCTAGAAAAAATATGTTGAGATTGTTAAATTTGAAACGTTGTTCCTATAAAAGACAATCCCTCCACCCCAGTCAGGGCACACACTGAGCAATCTCCAGGGACATTTTTGTCATGCTGGAGAGAGGTGGGTGGACACCATGGGTACTGCAGACATCCTTCAATGCACAGGACAGAGCACTTAGAAGAGAATGATCTGCCCTAGAAAATTCACAGTGCTGAGACTGAGAATCCCTGGGATAAGAATATCTGTATTTGAAATATTTATTGCTGTCTTCAGGTTGTTTTTCAATCTTGTAATCCTTTGTGTTTCTGCCAGCAAAACTAGAGTACTGCTTTTGCTCCCAGTTGAAAAGTTCCAATCTCAATCACCATGACAGTTCTTTTTACCAGGCTGATGCATGTAAGATATTTCTTGTTTTCTTAAACTACTGCACAGTTTCAGCAAAATTTGCATATATTGAATATCATTATTGTTTGCTTATTATTACTATGTGCCCATATATTACTTGCCCATTTTTCTATTACTTTCAGCATTCCAAATGATCTCTACTGATCATTCTTGCTCACTGGAATTTTGGAAGGAGTATACCTCTTCATTTTTTTATTTTATTTTTGATGATGTCTGAGATAGGGGACCAATTCCATATTCTTCCAGATAGATAGCCATTTACTCCAGGTTTTATTTAATAACCCAACTTTTTTCTACTAAAATGAAATATAATCTGGCCAAATGGTAAACGTCCATATACAATGAGGTCTAATTTTGTAAGGTCAGTTCTATCAATCACATTATGTTGTCCCCTACTATTTTTTATACTTGAAAGATTTCTGCATCCTTATTAGGAGTCCTTTTATATTTTATTAGGAATCCTTTTATATTTATTGTGTTCTTCTCAAAACATTTGCTTTTCTTTACCACTACATTTTAGCCTTTTGTGGTGAGATCTATTTTCTAAAATAGCAATCACCTCATCCCCTCTTGTGGGAGACATTCTTTTGCATTCAGCCAACTACTGCCTCTTTCTCATTGGAATTCATTTATGTTTATATAGGTGAAAAGTATAACATTAAATACTGTTCCTTCAGTTTTTCAAGAAGTATATTTTTATAATTTTCATTCTTAGATCTTTGCCATTTTACTCTTTAATGAGAGAATCATGTTGATGTGATTAAAATTTTACTCTTCAATGTATTATTTCAGAAATCAGTCATAAATTTTTATTAAATGTCATTAAGTATAATTATTTTAATCCAATAGATTTGCTTTTATTGTCCTTATTATATTTTATTTTATGAATTTTCTTTTCTCTACTTTTTTCTATACAAATGCACACATTTTTGAATCAACAAAAATGAAGAAACTATTGGGTCTCTTTTCTGGATTGTAAACCATAATGGAAAGGCCTAATACCATAAAATAAATGCATGAATCATAAATAAAACATTTAAATATATGAATTTTCACAACCTGGAGGGATTCATGGAATATGACTTGGTAGGACTTTATGGAATATGACCTGGGAGGACTTTGCATGCTGAACAAGGAGAGTGGTGGGAACTGCCTTTTATAGGAACCACAGTTTAAATTTAGCAATCTCAATATATTTTTTTCTATCATTGACCTAGTAGCAATTTAATCATAAAGAATATGAAAGACAGTCAGATTTGTAGGTAGCACAGCCACACTGTGAAATATTATGTAACAACCAAAATAGATACATTAATTAATTACTCAAGCAAAGAAACATAGGTTTAGAGTATATCCATTGGACGTGTCAAAAAAAGAGATCAAAAACCAAAGCTCAATAATAGCAGAAAACAATGTCACAAAGAAAAATGAGAGAAGGACCAACACACCCACTATTACACTATATTAAACAATTGTGGTCAAATGAGTATGGATATGTACAGGAATAACAGATCAGGAGGATACAGTAGATATCACTGTGAGGCAAGTGAAGCAATAAAGGCTCAGTCAGTGTGTGGTCCCTAAAGTCTGAGGTCACTTCAGAGTCCACACTGCTGCTTATTCTTTCTGCAACCTTACTCTTCTGTTGGGCTCCTCATTCATGTTGTTTACCTCTCATTACTGGGATTTTCCTTTTTAAACTAGTCTTGCCTTTACTGAGGTAGATTCTTGAGATTTAGACTATATGTCAAATCATGCCTTTATTTTGTGGTCCAGCATGCTTGCACATAGAAACAAAGAAATACAAGCATATGCACACACTTGCATGACTGAACAAAGAGACCTATTAAACAACCTTGCATGTTACCCTTACTATGTATCTGTGATGGTCTCTGAGTTCTTCTTCTGTAACTTATTGGTACTTCTCTATTTAATTCTTAATATCATAGTCTGAAACCCTAATGGGTTCCAGTCTCAGAATATGAACATTTCTCTGACATATCCTCCATACTTGTGTTAGTACAATTGACCTTCTATATCTGCAGCTTCCACATCTGTTGGTTTGCCCATTTGCAAATCAAAACTATCCAGAAAATTTCAACAAGTTCCCAAAAGCAAACTTTGAATATACTATGCACCAGCGACTATTTACAGGACATTTGCACTGTTATTAGGTATTATAGGCAATCTAGAGATGATTTAAAATACAGTACTCTGAGGATATGTGCAGGCTATGTGCAAGACTACACTGCACCATTTTATATGAGACTTGCTCATCCTTAGATTTTGGTATACACAGGAAGCCAATGCTCCATGGATACACAGGGACACACTTCTGTGCTTTCTTTCACCAGTAACAATTTTTCTGAAAATAACTTCTCTCACTCTTTCTTGCAATATATGTATTTATTCAGTTACCTTTCCAAGCAAACTAAATCTGATATGGAAGAGTGATGAGTAAGTATAGCATTGCTATGTGCCTCTGGACCCTCAGTCTGGTGATGGATAAAAGACATGACTATAGATAAAATTTTCAAAATGACAGCCCTTCTATCCAAATTAAGTGCACAAAGTATCTTTTTTTCTGTGAAAATATTAAGAAGAAAATAAAGCTTCATAAAATAGGTAAGTCTTGGCAGTCAAAGTGTAGATGAAGGCTTGGATATGAAAAGGAGGTAAAAATTCCCAAATAGACCTGTGGTGACACTCCAAGAAGAGAGAAACAGGTATGTAAAGGCACTGAGCATCAAAGCTGCAGGGTCAGGTGAAGCAGTCCGTCAGGTTCAGTGTTTGTGAGATCTATGTGGATGAGGGCAGGACAGTTTGAAGGTGAAGCTGGCAGACAGGTCTCAGAGATTCAGGCTTCATATTAGAGGCTAAGGGATTTTGTCTTCATTCTCCATTGAAACGTCACAAAGGGAAGAGGAAGTTTGAGGATCATCTTTGCAATATAGAAAATTTATCTGGATCAAAGTGAATATAGGGCTAGAGGGGTGCTAGTCAGTGACGGATGGAAGAGACAACAATGAAAAGGAACAAAAAATAAATAAAATGAGGACCAAGAAGTGAAGAACAGAGACATTGGAGGAGTAGAAAAAATCTGCCTCACTTTAGCCTAAGTGTTAACCATTCATTTACCAACAGGAAATATTAAATCTGTCAACTACCTTAGGATGATTGATACTGCTCTCCCCACTATTTGAATGATGATATTAACATTTTGAAAGTTTAGGTTGGCTCTCCAGGTTTAAAAAGCTAAGGCATGGTAGATCTGAAACTCAAGTCTAGATTTCCTGATTCAAAAGTTTTGCATTTTATATCATTAAGAAAAGTCTGCTCTTATGACCCTTGGTATGTCAGCAGTATCAGTTGTAATTTCTCCTTTTTCATTTTTAATATTATTGTTTTGAGTCCTCTCCCTTTTTTCTTGAGGAGTTCGGTAAAATGTTTATCAACTTTATTTATTGTCTCAAAGAACTAACTTTTAGTTTTATTGATCTTTGCTACTGCTTGCATCAATTCTATTTTGTATTTTCTCCTCTGATCTTTATGGTTTCATTCCTTCTACCTAAGGGTTTTGTTTGTTCTTCATTCTTTAGTTGCTTTAGGTGTAAGTTTAGATTGTATATTTAAAACTTTTCTTGTTCCTTGAGGTGTGATTGAATTACTATAAACTTCCCTTCTTAGAATTGCTTTTGCTGCATCTTATAGGCTTTGGGTCATTGTGTTTTTGTTGTCATTTGAATCTATGTATTTATTTTATTTCCTCTTTGATTTCTACAGGTTATTCAGTAGCATGTTCTTTATGCACCATGCATTTTATTACAGTTCTTTTTCCTCTGATTGATATCTAACCTCATAGAGTTGTGGTTGGAAAAAGTGTTTGATACAATTTTAATTTTCTTAAATTTTCCAGAGCTTGATAGATAGATGTCATCTACCTTGGAGAATATTTCATGTGCACTTGAGAAGAAAGTGTATTCTGCTGCTTTGGAGTGGAAATCTCTAGATTTCTAATTTGTTGCCTTTAATTGTTCACAATAGTCTTTCATGATCCTTTGTATTTCTCTGGTATCAGTTGTAACAACACTTCTTTCATTTCTGATTTTTATTTACATGTGCTGGCCATTCTTCTGCTGGCATACACTTCCACACACAACCTTGTGCGTCTGTCCTATTCTTACTTGAAGTCACTGTTCAAATGTCAACTTGTTTGCCAGTCTTGCCTAAACACTCGTGGAAAATAGAATGCTCTATTCACCCTCACGTTTAGATTTGTTTTCCATTTTGTCATATCATTCGTCCCCATCTGAAGTTATATAGAATTTTATTATTTCCTTATATACTTTTTTGGAGAAGGAAATGGCAACCCACTCCAGTGTTCTTGCCTGGAGAATCCCAGGGACGGCGGAGCCTGGTCAGCTGCTGTCTATGGGGTCGCACAAAGTCGGACACGACTGAAGCGACTTAGCAGTAGCAGCAGCAGAATATACTTTTTCTCCATCAGTGAATTTTGGGGATTTTTGTCCTTCAGCATCCATTACTCATAGTCTAGTTAGTGCCTAAAATGTGGCCAGACTTGGCTGTACATTCCTTACATACAAGAAGAATTTCTCATTAAAAGTTTAAAATTCCTGTCCTGTTAGAGAAAAAGCTGATTGGGACAGAAATTCCATATCATAAGTGACACAGAATATCCCAAACCAGGGCTGTGTAACAACCTAGAGTTGTGGGATGGGGAGGGAGGTGGAAGAGAGATTCAAGAGGGAGAGGACATAGGTACACCATGTTGATGCTTGCAGAAATCAACACAATATTGTAAAGCAATTATCATTCAATCAAAAATAAATAAATTTAATTATAAAAAAGAAAACCAGATCCATACGACAAATATCAAAATTAATGTATTGACTGAAAAGTATATGCAGTAGCATTTAGAATATGTGACTAATGTAAGTTCATGTGAATATTAATCATATTATTTGCTTCTCTCATCAGAGTCACAGCCAGCATATGGAATCAAGAAATAAAACAAGAATTTCAGAATTTTTACTTCTGGGATTTTCAGGGGAACCAGAAATACAACCCCTCATATTTGGACTTTTCCTCTCCATGTACCTGATCACTGTGTTTGGAAACCTGCTCATCATCCTGGTTGTCAGCTTAGACCCCCACCTCCACACCCCCATGTACTTCTTCCTCTCCAATCTGTCCTTTGTAGACATCTGCTTTATCTCCACCACCATCCCAAAGATGCTGTGGAACATCCAGACACAGAACAAAGCCATAACCTATGAAGATTGCATTATCCAGATGTATTTTTTCATACTCTTTGTATGTTTGGATGACTTCCTCCTGACTGCAATGGCCTATGACCGCTTCGTGGCCATCTGCCGTCCCCTGCACTACACAGTCATCATGAACTCCCGGCTCTGTGGACTTCTCGTGCTGGTGTCCTGGGTGATGAGTGCTCTGAATTCCTTGTTACAAAGTTTAATGGTATTTCAGCTGTCCTTCTGTACAGACTTGGAAATTCCCCACTTTTTCTGTGAAATTAATCAGATGGTCCAACTTGCCTGTTCTGACACATTTTTTAATGACATGTTATTTTATTTTGCAGCTGGGATGTTTGGTTTTATAACCCTCACTGGAATTCTTTACTCATATTCTAAGATAGTTTCCTCCATAGGAGGAATCTCATCAGCTCAAGGGAAGTATAAAGCATTTTCCACCTGTGCATCTCATCTTTCAATGGTCTGCTTATTTTATTGTACAACCCTAGGAGTGTACCTTAGCTCTGCTGCTACGCAAATCTCACACTCAAGTGCAACAGCCTCAGTGATGTACACGGTGGTCACACCCATGCTGAACCCCTTCATCTACAGTCTGAGGAACAAAGATATAAAGAGAGCTCTGGAAAGAATCATTGAAATGGCAGCTACAAAGGTCCAAATGTTTTGGGGCTGAAGTAGTACTGTGATTTCAGAACTGAAAAAAAGGGAAACAGAAATTGATATTTTTATCAGATTGTAGAATGAGAACTTCCTCCTTTTCTGTTTCCTGAAATTTCCATTTGTATGAATTCAACTCCTCTACACAATTTATGTAACTCACTTTATTGAGCTTTATAGTGAATAATGCCTTTAATTTTGATAGGGATTGCAATGGATCTGTAGACTGCTTCGGGTAGTATGAATATTTTAATAATATTAAGTCTTCTAAACCATGGACACTTGATAAACTTTTCATTTATTTGTCTTCTTCGATTTCTCTCATCAGTTTCTAACAGTTTTTAGTGTATATGCCTTTCAACTCCTTGATAAAAAGTATTCCTAAATATATATTTATTTTGAATGTTATTAGATAGGTCCTGGGAGCTTATCTGGTAGCTGTGTCATACAGCAGCTAGCAATATGCTTATTTGACATGATTGCCTTTGAAATGAATGACTCAAAAATCAAAACCTTAACTTTAAGCACTTTTATTACAATCAAAAAAGGTTAATGGTAATGCACTTACATTGCAAATATGCTACTCTCACTTATAAATGTTATGTCTAAAATGTTGTTGCTGTTGTTCAATTGCCAAGTCGTGTCCAATTCTGCAACCCCATGGACTGCAGCATGCCAGGCTTACCTGTCCTTCACTATCTCCTGGAGTTTGCTCAAACTCATGTCCATTGAGTCAGTGATGCTATCTAACCACTTCATCCTCTGTCATCCCCTTCTCCTCTGGCCATTATCAGGGTCTTTTCCAATGAGTCAGCTCTTCACGTCAGGTGGCCAAAGTATTGGAGCTTTAACTTCAGCACAAGTCCTTCCAAAGAATATTCAAGGTTGATTTCCTTTAGGATTGACTGGTTTGATCTTCCTGCTATAAAAGGAACTCTAAAGAGTCTTCTCCAGCACCATAGTTTGAAAGCATCAATTCTTCAGCATCTAGACTTCTTTATGGTCCAACTCTCACATCTGTACATGACTACTGGAAAAACCATAGCTTTGACTATACCAACATAGTCACATAAGAAAGCTGTGGTACATATACACAATGGAGTATTACTCAGCAGTTAAAAAGAATACATTTGAATCAGTTCTAATGAGGTGGATGAAATTGGAGCCTATTATACAGAGTGAAGTAAGCCAGAAAGAAAAACACCAATACAGTATGTTGCTGCTAAGTCACTTCAGTCTTGTCCTACTCTGTGTGACCCCATAGATGGCAGCCCACCAGGCTCCCCCGTCCCTGGGATTCTCCAGGCAAGAACACTGGAGTGGGTTGCCATTTCCTTCTCCAATACAGTATACTAATGCGTATATACGGAATTTAGAAAGATGATAACAATAACTCTGTATACGAGACAGCAAAAGAGACATGGATGTATAGAACAGTCTTTTGGACTCTGTGGGAGAGGGCAAGCATGGGATGATTTGGGAGAACGGCACTGAAACATGTATATTATCATATGTGAAATGAATCACCAGTCCAGGTTCGATGCATGATACAGGATGCTCGGGACTAGTGTACTGGGATGAACCAGAGGGATGGGATGGGGAGGGAAGTTGGAGGGGGGTTCAAGATGGGGAACACATGTACACCCAGGGCAGATTCATGTCAATATATGGCAAAACCAATACAATAATGTAAAGTAGCCTCCAATTAAAATAAATAAATTTTTTAAAAATTATCAAATATATATCTCCCAGTTGTGACTACATGGAAAGATAAGTGGGATTAAATTGACCTAATAATGAAAGGTTGCTGTTACCAGACATGAACAATGCCACAATTTGTGGCTTCCAGAGGAGATGAATTCAATCTGGGGCCAGAGACAAGGTTTAATTATTCAGAGTTTTTTGTGTAATAAAGGTTTATTAAAGTATAAAAGAGATAGAGAAAGTTTCTGACATAGACATCAGAAGGGGACAGAAAGAGTGCCCCGTTTCCAGTTTTTAGCAAGGAGTTATATGATATACCTATAAGCAAACTGCTAACTAGAGGGGAAAAAAAGCCCCAAAACTGAGAGAGTTGCACCAGGCCCCTCATTTACAACATGCATTTTGAGGTAGCACTCGCACAAGGTGAGTCATCCTGGGCTCACCCAGAATTTTTATTTTATTTTATTCATGTCAATGAAACAATTGATATGAATCTTGAAGAAAGGCAGATTTCCAAGCAAATACTTAGTTCATTAACATAGTTTAAGAAATACATTTCCATGAGAAAAACACATTGGTCAGCTCAAGGTTTGAGAAAAAGTTAAGTTCTGGTGGAACCAGGTGTCTCCATGGCAACACAGGATTAGAAGAGAAAAGAAAAAAAAAAAAAAAGTCTTCCATTTGCAGTTTATTTCCTGTTGCAGCTTGGGGATCTAGGACCTCCCTCCTGAGACTACTCTCAATAAAAGCTTAGTATCAGAGAAAACCATAAATATGAGGAACTTAAATGTCAAACCAAGTATTTTGTTAATATGCATAATATTTCTTTATCATGCTCTACATCTATTTATTAAAGCATGAAAGACTGATGACCATAGATTGAGACACATTTATTGAGATGAAGGACTGGTTTCTGTATTTTATGTTTTATTACTGAATTATATTCCTGTTTCTGCTTGAACTGTTAATGCTACCTACAAATATAATAATATCTCCTATTGTTCTACAAAAATCTCCCATTTCCTGAGATTTGTCATAAATACAAAAGGGATGGTGGATGAACAATATCAGTTCATCCATTTCCCATCTTCTTCATGCTCAGGAGTCTCTTCATTCTTCATGATCAGAGGATGATCTGCAAGACAGCTTGATATCCTGCCCAGTTATGTGATTCAGGGCCACCAGTGTTTCTGCACAAACACGCATATCTGTCCACCTCTCCTTGTGACCTAGAAGGTAACCTCAATGTAGTCACTTGTTACTACAGTTATCTGAAATAAATTGAATGACAGAATGACCATGGATGTTCTCTTCAAATATCAGAACATACACCAAAAATTAAAAGCTTCAAGTTATTATAATTACCCTCAGCTCTGTTTATTTGAATTATTTTATCAATTAATAATCCTGCATAACAAGCTATTTCATGTCAAATTGGATACCTTATTACCTTTACTGCTGGATGAATTTATTTGCTAGGGAGTTGTACTGACTTATTTGTGCGCCTTATGATGGTGTAGTCTGTTGTCAGTCTCTACATTGCGTTTCTAAGCCTCATCCATGATGTTAGTAAGGCTGTGATGCTTTTCTGTCTTGAATCAATATATGATGAGCCTTCTGTGTTTCTGTATCTAGGATAAACTTCTATTTGCAAAAAAAAAAAAAAAAAGAGTTTATCATGTGAATTACTTAAATTTCATAACTGTTTCTACATCCCTAAATGAGGCTTGGCTTTCTTCCCAGTTAGAAGACGTTTCTTCCTCCCTGTTAAGGGAGAAACTACTGCCTATATTCTAGACTCAGCCACTAGCCATGGACGACTAGAGTTTTTTCCATTTAATTAAATTATCAGAATATAATTACACACAATAAAATGTGTAGAAGCCTATTATACAGAGTAAAGTAAGCCAGAAAGAAAAACACCAATACAGTATACTAACGCATATATATGGAATTTAGAAAGATGATAATGATAACCCTGTATACGAGACAGCAAAAGAGACACAGATGTATAGAACAGTCTTTTGGACTCTGTGGGAGAGGGCGAGGGTGGGGTGATTTAGGAGAATGACATTGAAACATGTATATTATCATATGTGAAATGAATCGCCAGTCCAGGTTCCATGCATGAGACAGGGTGCTCGGGGCCAGTGTACTGGGATGAACCAGAGGGATGATATGGGGAGGGAGGTGGAAGTGGGGTTCAAGATGGGGAACACATGTATACATGGGGCAGTTTCATGTCAGTGTATGGCAAAACCAATACAAAATGTAAAGTAAAATAAATAAATAAAAAATAAATTAAACTCAAAAATCAAAAAAAATAAAGTGTACAATATGGTGAATTAAAGGCTATGGTTTTTCCCGTGGTCATGTATGGATGTGAGAGTTGGACTGTGAAGAAAGCTGAGCACCGAAGGATTGATGCTTTTGAACTGTGGTGCTGGAGAAGACTCTTGAGAGTCCCTTGGACTGCAAGAAGATCCAACCAGTCCATTCTAAAGGAGATCAATCCTGGGTGTTCATTGGAAGGACTGATGCTAAAGCTGAAACTCCAATACTTTGGCCACCTCATGCGACGAGTTGACTCACTGGAAAATACTCTGATGCCGGGAGGGATTGGGGGTGGGAGGAGACGGGGACGACAAAGAATGAGATGGCTGGATGGCATCACCGACTCGATGGACATGAGTTTGTGTGAACTCTGGGAGTTGGTGATGGACAGGGAGCCCTGGAGTGCTGTGATTCATGGGGTCGCAAAGAGTCGGACACGACTGAGCGACTAAACTGAACTGAACTGATACAAAAACTAAGAGAACACATCGCATATTTCCATTTATGTGTAATTCGACAGTGCACATAGCTTTAAATGCTTTGTTATATAATTGTGAAAATTTTAAGCTTCCTGAGGCTCAATTCCTTACTTATAAACTCAATTTGGAATATTTAATATAACTTCACATGGATGCTCTGAGAAATAAATGAAACATGTGGAAATTCATTTTTATGCAAAGAAAATGTTCAAAGGTAATGTTACTGTGTTTGCATACATCTTTCTTTAAAATAAGCACAATCATACAAATACATATAGAAACAAAAATACAATTATGATTCCATCTTTTATGTTGAAAAAAATTTGAGGGAAAGTTGGAGAGAACAGAAATGAAAGTAATAGCTATTTAAATTAACAAGGTTAAAAATATTGATATATAGACAAAAAATTTAAAGTACAATAGGTGACTCCATTTTCATAATGGATTACTTTTCCAGAAGTTCACATGTCATCATAAACATCATTTAAATTTATGCAATGAGGAATTCACTAATGGGACAGAATATCTTCATATTGATTAAAATTTCGTTTCTCCTTGGTGTGAGTTTTTATCATAAAATGCTCTTATTACTTACAGTGGGCCAAGTAATGAATACAAAGTCGATGGGGAACACATGTACGCCCATGGCTGGTTCATGTGAATGTATGGCAAAAATCACCACAATATTGTAAAGTAATTAGCCTCCAATTAAAACATTTTTTTTTAATTTAGAGTCTTCCCAAGTGGCCCTAGTGGAAAAGAATCTGCCTGTCAATGTAGGAGGTACAAGAGACTTGAGTTTGATCTCTGGGTTGGGAAGATATTCTGGAGGAGGAAATGGCAATCCACTCCAGTATTCTTGCCTGGAGAATTCCATGGACAGAACAGCCTGGCAGGTTACAATCCATGGATTGCAGAGCTGGACACAACTGAGCATACATACATTGCAACTACATTATATGGAACAAATGTCTATAACAGTTTCTTATTGCTATTATAAAAAAAAATCCAAAAAGAGGGAACAAGATGGCGGAGGAATAGGATGGCGAGATCACTCTCTCCCCTACAAATTCATCAAAAGAACATTTGAACATGGAGTAGACTCCACAAAACAATTTCTGAATGCTGGCAGAGGACATCAGGCACCCAGAAAAGTAGCCCATTGTCTTCAAAAGGAGGTAGGAAAAAACATAAAAGATAAAAAGAGAGACAAAAGAAGTAGTGACGGAGCTCTGTCCTGGGAAGGGAGGCTTAAAAAAGAGAGAAGTTTCCAAACACCAGGAAACACTCTCACTGGCAAGTCTGTGGTGAGCCTTGAGAGGGCCACATAACTGGAAGGAAAAAGAAAGAAATAAAACTCACAGATTACGCGCCCAAGTGTAATTCCCAGTGGAGAAGCAGCGCAGATGCCAGCATCCGCCATTAGCAAGTGGGGGCTGGGCAGGGAGGAGCCGGCTGAACTGCTTAGAGTGAGGACCAGGCCTGAATACAATGAGGGCAATCTGAGACAGCTAAGGGAGATAGCAAAGCAGACAGTGGGATAACTACCCCGCGAAAAGGCGAAAAGCCCTTACCTCAGACACCGCCAGACCCGCTCACAGAACAAAGAGCTGAGCAGAGCTAGACAGCTGCAAACGGCCCATCCCCCGCCGAGACAGGCAGGGGAGGGCAGCCAGAACCAGAAGGGGGCAATCGTGGCCCCAGAGAGGCATCCGATACCAAACTGCAGGAAGGCTTCATTGCTAACCAAAACTTCTTGGGTTTGGGGCCGGTCGACATCCAGCTGAGAAGGTGCACCAGTTGTACACCGAGAAAAACGAGTGGCAGGGACAGGGGAGGTGATAAGTCACAGCAACCGCGCTCGCCAAACACCTGGTCACCTGAGCTGCTCAGACCAGGGAAGGGCACAAAACGCAGGCCCAAACAAGTCTGCGCCTTTGTGGACTACCTGAGTACCTGAACCTGAGTGGCTTACACCTGGGATGTGCATGCAACCAAGTGCCAGCCTCAGACAGTTGCCAGCAGAGCAACCTACAGCCTGTGCAGTGTAGACTGGGACAGCAAACATGCCGTGAGCGGGGCAAACCCAGTGTGGCCGAGACACGGCAACCACACCCACAGATGCCAGATATATTTGTCTGCAGCATTCCTCCCTTTCCAGAACAGGACTGAACAAGTGAGCATTAAAAAGTGTCCAAAACTGGCCCCCTAGTGTCAGGGCAGAAATTAGACACTGGAGAGACCAGCAAACAGGAGCTAAAACAGAGGGAACCACCTTGGAGGTGACAGATAGAGAAGTCTAGAGACTACTTCAAGATTCAGACTGAAAACCAGAGGCAGGAGGCTTAAGTCTGAATCCTGAGAACACCAGAGAACTCCTGACAGCAGGGAACATTAATCGATAGGAGCTCATCAAATGCCTCCATACCCACACTGAAACCAAGCACCACCCAACGGTCAGCAAGGTCCAGAGCAAGATATACCACACAAATTCTCCAGCATCACAAGAAAATAGCCCTGAATTTCAATATACAGGCTGCCCAAAGTCACTCCAAACCCATTGACATCTCATAACTCATTACTGGACACTTCATTGCACTCCAGAGAGAAGAAATCCAGCTCCACCCACCAGAACACCGCCACAAGCTTCCCTAACCAGGGAACCTTGACAACCCACTGGTCCAACCTCACCCACAGCGAGGAAACTCCACAATAAAGAGAACTCCACAAACTGCCAGAAGACGGAAAAACCACCCCAAACACAGCAATATAAGCAAGATGAAGAGGCAGAGAAATACCTAGCAAATAAAGGAACAGGATAAATGCCTACCAACCCAAACAAAAGAGGAAGAGATAGAGAACATACCTGATAAAGAATTCCGAACAATGATAGTGAAATTGATCCAAAATCTTGAAAGCAAATTGGAGTTACAGATAAATAATCTGGAGATGAGGATTGAGAATATGCAAGAAAAGTTTAACAAGGATCTAGAAGAAATAAAAAAGAATCAATATACAATGAATAATGCAATAGATGAGATCAAAAACACTCTGGAGGGAACCAACAGCAGAATAACGGAGACAGAAGATAGAATAAGTGAGTTAGAAGATAGAAAGGTAGAAATAAATGAAACAGAGACGAAAAAAGAAAAACAAATTAAAAGAAATGAGGACAATCTCGGAGACCTCTGGTACAATGTTAAATGCCCCAACATCCGAATCATAGCAGTCCCAGAAGAAGAAGACAAAAAGAAAGACCATGAGAAAATATTTGAGGAGATAATAGTTGAAAATTTCCCTAAAATGGGGAAGGAAATAATCACCCAAGTCCAAGAAACTCAGAGAGTCCCCAACAGGATAAACCCAAGGTGAAATACCCCAAGACACATAGTAATCAAATTAACAAGGATCAAACACAAAGAACAAATATTAAAAGCAGCAAGGGAAAAACAACAAATAACACACAAGGGGATTCCCATAAGGATAGCAGCTGATCTTTCAATAGAAACTCTTCAGGCCAGGAGGCAATGGTAGGGCATACTTAAAGTGCCGAAAGAAAATAACCTACAGCCCAGATTACTGTATCCAGCAAGGATCTCATTCAAATATGAAGGAGAAATCAAAAGCTTTACAGACAAGCAAAAGTTGAGAGAATTCAGCATCACCAAAACAGCTCTCCAACAAATGCTAAAGGAACTTCTCTAGACAGGAAACACAGAAAGAGTGGATAAACTCGAACCCAAAACAATAAAGTAAATGCCAAAGGGATCATACTTATAAATAATTACCTTAAATGTAAATGGGCTGAATGCCCCAACCAAAAGACAAAGACTGGCTGAATGGATACAAAAACAAGACCCCCATATATGTTGTCTACAAGAGACCCACCTCAAAGCAAGGGACACATACAGACTGAAAGTGAAGGGCTGGAAAAAGATATTCCATGCAAATAGAGACCAAAAGAAAGCAGGAGTAGCAATACTCATTTCAGATAAAATAGACTTTAAGACAAGGCTGTGAAAAGAGACAAAGAAGGACACTACATAATGATCAAAGGATCAATCCAAGAAGAAGATATAAAAATTATAAATATATATGCACCCAACATAGGAGCACCACAAGATGCTAACAAGTATGAAAGGGGAAATTAACAATAACACAATAATAGTGGGAGACTTTAATACCCCACTCACACCTATGGATAGATCAACTAAACAGAAAATTAGCAAGGAAACACAAATGTTAAATGATACAATAGACCGGTTAGACCTAATTGATATCTATAGGACATTTCACCCCAAAACAATGAATTTCACATTCTTCTCAAGCACACACAGAACCTTCTCCAGGTTAGATCACATCCTGGGCCATAAATCTAGCTTTGGTAAATTCAAAAAAATTGAAATCATTCCAAACATCTTTTCTGACCACAATGCAGTAAGACTAGATCAGGAGAAAAACTATTAAAAATTCCAACATACGGAGGCTGAACAACATATTGCTAAATAACCAGCAAATCATAGAAGAAATCAAAATATGCATAGAAATGAATGAAAATGAAAACACAACAACCCAAAACCCGTGGGACACTGTAAAAGCAGTGCTAAGTGGAAGGTTCATAGCAATACAGGCATACCTCAAGAAACAAGAAAAAAGTCAACTAAAAAACCTAATGCTACACATAAAGCAACTAGAAAAGGAAGAAATGAAGAACCCCAGGGTTAGTAGAAGGAAAGAAATCTTAAAAACTAGGGCAGAGATAAATGCCAAAGAAACAAAAGAGACCATAGCAAAAATCAACAAAGTCAAAAGCTGATTCTTTGAGAGGATAAATAAAATTCACAAACCACTAGCCAGACTCATCAAGAAACAAAGAGAGAAAAACCAAATCAATAAAATTAGAAATGAAAGTGGAGAGATCACAACAGACAACATAGAAATACAAAGGATCATAAGAGACTACTATCAACACCTATATGCCAATAAAATGCACAACTTGGAAGAAATGGACAAATTCTTAGAAAAGTACAACTTTCCAAAACTGAACCAGGAAGAAATAGAAAATCTTAATAGACCCATCACAAGCACGGAAATTGAAACTGTAATCAGAAATCTTCCAACAAACAAAAGCCCAGGTCCAGACGGCTTCACAGCTGAAATCTACCAAAAATTTAGAGAAGAGCTATCACCTATTCTACTCAAACTCTTCCAGAAAATTGCAGAGGAATGTAAACTTCCAAACTTATTATATGAGGACACCATCACCCTAATACGAAACCCTTACAAAGATGCCACAAAAAAAGAAAACTACAGGCCAATCTCACTGATGAACATAGATGCAAAAATCCTTAACAAAATTCTAGCAATCAGAATCCAACAACACATTAAAAAGATCATACATCATGACCAAGTGGGTTTTATCCCAGGAATGCAAGGATTCTTCAATACCCTTAAGTCAATCAATGTAATACACCACATGAACAAAATGAAAAATAAAAACCATATGATTATCTCAATAGATGCAGAGAAAGCCTTTCACAAAATTCAACATCCATATACGATAAAAACCATCCAGAAGGCAGAAATAGAATGAACATTCCTCAGCATAATAAAATCTATATATGACATACCAACAGCAAACATTATCCTCAATGGTGAAAAACTGAAAGCATTTCCCCTAAAGCCAGGAACAAGACAAGGGTGCCCACTCTCACCACTACTATTCAACATACCTTTGGAAGTTTTGACCGCAGCAATCAGAGCAGAAAAAGACATAAAAGGAATCCAAATCGGAAAAGAAGTAAAACTCTCACTGTTTGCAAATGACATGATCCTCTACACAGAAAACCCTAAAGACTCTACCAGAAAACTACTAGAGCTAATCAATGAATATAGTAAAGTTGCAAGATATAAAATCAACACATAGAAATCCCTTGCATTCCTATACACTAATAATGAGAAAACAGAAAGAGAAATTCGGGAAACAATTCCATTCACCGTTGCAACGAAAAGAATAAAATACTTAGGAATACATCTACCTAAAGAAACAAAAGACCTATATATAGAAAACTATGAAACACTGGTGAAAGAAATCAGAGAGGTACTAATAGATGGAGAAATATACCGTGTTCATGGATTGGAAGAATAAATATTGTGGAAATGAATATATTACCCAAAGTAACTTATAGGTTCAATGCAATCCTTATCAAGCTACGAACGGTATTTTTCACAGAGCTAGAACAAATAATTTCACAATTTGTATGGAAATACAAAAAACCTTGAATAGCCAAAGCAATCTTGAGAAAGAAGAATGGAACTGGAGGAATCAACCTGCCGGACTTCAGGCTCTGCTACAAAGCCACAGTCATCAAGACAGTATGGTACTGGCATAAAGACAGAAATATAGATCAATGGAACAAAATAGAAAGCAGAGATAAATCCATGCACCTATGGACACCTTATCTTTGACAAAGGAGGCAAGAATATTCAATGAAGAAAAGACAATCTCTTCAACAAGTGGTGCTGGGAAAACTGGTCAACCACTTGTAAAAGAATGAAACTAGAACACTCCCTAACACCATGCACAAAAAGAAACTCAAAATGGATTAAAGATCTAAATGTAAGACCAGAAACTATAAAACTCCTAGAGGAGAACATAGGCAAAACACTCTCCGACATAAATCACAGCAGGATCCTCCATGACCCACCTCCAAGAATATTGGACATAAAAGCAAAAATAAACAAATGGGACCTAATTAAATTTAAAATCTTCTGCACAGCAAAGGAAACGATAAGCAAGGCGAAAAGACAGCCTTCAGAATGGGAGAAAATAATAGCAAATGAAGCAACTGACAAAGAATTAATCTCAAAAATATACAAGCAACTCCTGCAGCTCAATTCCAGAAAAATAAACGACCCAATCAAAACATGGGCCAAAGAACTAAACAGACATTTCTCCAAAGAAGACATAAAGATGGCTAACAAACACATTAAAAGATGCCCAACATCACTCATAATCAGAGAAATGCAAACCAAAACCACAATGAGGTACCATTTCACGCCAGTCAGAATGGCTGCTATCCAAAAGTCTACAAGCAATAAATGCTGGAGAGCGTGTGGAGAAAAGGGAACCCTCTTACACTGTTGGTGGGAATGCAAACTAGTACAACCACTATGGAGAACAGTGTGGAAATTCCTTAAAAACTTGGAAATAGAACTGCCATAGGACACAGCAATCCCACTGCTGGACATACACACAGAGGAAACCAGAAATGAAAGAGATGCATGTACTCCAATGTTCATCACAGCACTATTTAGAATAGCCAGGATGTGGAAGCAACCTAGATGTCCATCTGCAGATGAATGGATAAGAAAGCTGTGGTACATATATACAATGGAGTATTACTCAGCAATTAAAAAGAATACATTTGAATCAGTTCTAATGAGGTGGATGAAACTGGAGTCTATTATACAAAGTGAAGTCAGCCAGAAAGAAAAACACCAATAGAGTATACTAACGCATATATATGGAATTTAGAAAGATGATAATGATAACCCTGTATACGAGACAGCAAAAGAGACACAGATGTATAGAACAGTTTTTTGGACTCTGTGGGAGAGGGCGAGGGTGGGATGACTTGGGAGAATGGCATTGAAACATGTATATTATCATATGTGAGATGAATCGCCAGTCCAGGTTCGATGCATGAGACGGGATGCTCAGGGCTGGTGCACTGGGATGACCCAGAGGGATGTTATGGGGGGGGGGGCGGAGATTGGAGGGGGGTTCAAGATGGGGAACACATGTACACCCAGGGCAGATTCACGTCAATGTATGGCAAAACCAATACAATAATGTAAAGTAATTAGACTCCAATTAAAATAAATAAATTTAAAAAATTATTTAAAAAAAATTTTAATAGTTAAAAATAGAACTTCTAGGGAGAACAAGATGGCAGAGGAGTAGGTGGATGTTTAGTACATCTCTCTCCATGGATATATCAGGAATACACCTTCAGACACAGAAGTGCATGCATAAGACCAGTTGAGAGTGGACGGGAGTACATGACCAGTGGAAAAGAATATATAAAACCAAACGAAACTAGGTAGGATGAAGGAACTAGGGGGAAAAATAGGAGTGTTAGTGGGACTGGATCTGCCCTTGGTGAATTGGGGAACTGAAGCAGGGATCCGATCCCCAAATCAGGACAGTTGTCTGAGTCAGAGGAGAAACATTTAAGGCTGCAAGTGAAATAGCTGATCTTTTGCAGCCTAAATGTAATGAGAATCAGATAGTTCCTGCCACAGCCATGCATATCCCGGAGAGGGATGCAGGTCCCCTGGAAGGCACAGAGGCTGGGAGCTAGAGTTTAGGTGTTGTGGAGCAATCCTAGGGCAAGGGCTGCTATTGACAGCAGAGAGATGGATCAAGCGGATGTGAGGGAGGAGATTGTGGTGGGAAATGCCTGTGGAGGAAAGCCAGGCAGCCATGAAAGCAAGGTGATACTGCTAGCCAAGCACAGAGGGTGGAGCCATCACCATAGCCTCTCTCTCCCCACATGCCAGCATCAGAGCTGAACAACAGAGAGCCTGGCCCATCAAAAGCTTGACCCACTGAACTACAGCCAGGGTGCTCTTTTAAGTGACTGATGCACAGAACTACAGAGTAGCACCCCACCCAAGGTGGCCCTTTAAGTGCCTGACGTGCCGATCTACAGAGTGGGACCCCAGCCAGGGGAGCTCTGTAACTGCTTGAAGGGGTGACGCTATGAAGAAAGACTGGCCAAAGAGGCCTTCTGGTTGCCAGCTACAAGAGGCTCAAAAAGACTCTGATAGGGCCTTGGCTCCTGCAGTGGAGGCAGTCCATGTCCCTCCACACTTGGTGCTGCCAGGTTTCCCGCAAACCAAGCAGCTGTGCTACCTTCATGCTCAACACTTACTGGGGCAGAGATGCCACAGTCAAAAACAATTTTCTGTGTACAAATTCAGGGTGGTTTTGATCATGTCCAACACTTTGTGACCCTATGGACTGTGACCTGCCAGGCTTCTCTGTTGGGGAGGTCTCAAGGCAAGAACACTGGAGTGTATTAGCTAATACCAGTTGCCATACCCTTCTAGAGCACTATATATTTCCTGCTTCCCTAGCCACCAACTCCCCTGAGTACCTGGTGCTGCCAGAACCCCTGCTACACAAGCAGCTGCACCACCTCCACTCCTGGCTCTCACTGAGGTACACCCAAGTCCTCCAGGGTAGCCTCAGGAGCAAACCCCAGTGGATTACCCACATGCAGAGGTGGAAATAAAACCATAATTGAAACCCAGGGGCAGTGTGGCTAAGGAAGAAGACCCAAAACCTTCCCACCAGCTGCACAAGCTGAAGATTAAATTGACATGACAACTAAGCAGATTCTGTGTCTAGGAAATATATAAAAGGACCTTGAGAGCTCCCAGAAAAGAAAATGCACCAGTTCTGATAGCTGTGGACATTGGAGGCAAGAACACACAGGAATAGAACCAGATTAGAATCTGAGCTGTCAGGAGACCACAAACAAGATGGCGGAGGAATAGGACAGCGAGACCACTCTCTCCCCCACAAATTCATCAAAAGAACATTTGAACATGGAGTAAAGTCCACAAAACAACTTCTGAATGCTGGCAGAGGATATCAGGCACCCAGAAAAGCAGCCCATTGTCTTCGAAAGGAGGTAGGAAAAAACACAAAAGATAAAAAGAGAGACAAAAGAGGTAAGGACAGAGCTCCGTCCAGGGAAGGGAGGCTTTAAAAAGAGAGAAGTTTCCAAACACCAGGAAACACTCTCAATGGCTAGACTGTGGCGAGCCTTGGAAGGTCAGAGGGCCACATAACTGGGAGAAAAAAGACATAAATAATTAAAACCCACAGATTACCCGCCAAATGGTAACTCCCAGCGGAGAAGCAGCGCAGACGCCTGCATACGCCATTAGCAAGTGGGGCTGCACAGGGAGGAGCTGGCTGAACAGCTTAGAGAGAGGACTGGGCTTGAATGCAGCGAGAACAATCTGAGAGAATTAACTGGTGATAGCAAAGCAGACTGGGATAGCTTCCCCATGAAAAGGCGGAAAGCTCTAACCTAAGACTCCGCCAGCCCCGCTCACAGAACAAAGGGCTGAGCAGAACGAGCTGGCTGTGCTCAGCCCATTCCCCATCCCCCGCCGAGACGGGCAGGGAGGACAGCGAGAGCCGGAGAGGGCAACGGCGGCCCCAGAAAGGCATCCGATACAAACTTCAGGCAGGCTTGTTGCTAATCAAGACTTCTTGGGCTCAGGCCGATCAATATCCGCCTGATAAGGTGCACCGGTTGTACACCCAGAAAACCGAGTGGCAGGGATGGGGGAGACAGTAAGTTCCAGTGACCACGCTCGCCAAACACCTGGTCACCTGAGCTGCTCGGACCGGCGAAGGCACAAAACGCAGACCCAGCAAGTCTGCACCTTTGTGAAGTACCCGAGAAACTGAACTTGAGCCGCTCAGACCTGGGAAGTGCATACAACCCAGCGCCAGCCTCCAACAGTTCCCGGCAGAGCAATCTACAGCCTGTGCAGTGTAGACTGGGACAACACACACGCTGTGAATGGGGACGAACCCAGACTGGCCGAGACGCTGCGAGCATTCCCCACAGACATCAGAGATATTTGTCTGCAGCGTTCCTCCCTTCCCAGAACAGGACTGAACAACTGAGCCTTAAAAAGTGTCCACACGCCCCCTAGTATCAGGGCGGAAAGTAGACACTGAAGAGACCAGAAAACAGAAGCTAAAACACAGGGAACCACCTTGGAAATGACTAATAGAGAAGTCTAGAGGCTACTGCACGAATAAGACCAAAAACCAGAGGCAAGAGGCTTAAGTCCGAATCTTGAGAACACCAGAGAACTCCTGACTCCAGGGAACATTAATTCATAGGGGCTCATCACACGCCTCCATACCTACACTGAAACCAAGCACCACCCAAGGGTCAACAAGTTCCAGAGCAAGACATACCACGCAAATTCTCCAGCAACACAGGAAAATAGCCCTGAGTTTCAATATACAGGCTACCCAAAATCACTCCTAACCCACTGACATCTCATAACTCATTACTGGACACTTCATTGCACTCCAGAGAGAAGAAATCCAGCTCCACCCACCAGAACACCGACACAAGCTTCCCTAACCAGGGAACCTTGACAAGTCACCTGTCCAACCCCACACACAGTGAGGAAACTACATAATAAAGAGAACTCCAAAAATGGCCAGAAGAGGGAAAGGCCACCCCAAGCAAAACAATACAAGCAAGATGAAGAGGCAGAGAAATACCCAGCAAGTAAAGGAACAAGATAGATGCCCAACAAGACAAACAAAAGAGGAAGATATAGGGAATCGACCTGATAAAGAATTTCGAATTTTGATGGTGAAAATGATTCAAAATCTTGAAAGCAAAATGGAGTTACAGATAAATAACCTGGAGAAAAGGATTGAGAAGATGGAAGAAAGGTTTAATAAGGACTTAGAGGAAATAAAAAAGAGTCAATATACAATGAAAAATGCAATAGATGAGATCAGAAACACTCTGGAGGGAACAAACAGTAGAATAACAGAGGCAGAAGACAGGATAAGCGAGCTAGAAGATAGAATTGTAGAAGTAAATGAAACAGAGAGGAAAAAAGAAAAACGAATTAAAAGAAATGAGGACAATATTAGAGACCTCTGAGACAATGTTAAACCCTCCAACATTCGAATCATAGGAGTCCCAGAAGAAGAAGACAAAAAGAAAGATCATCAGCGAATACTTGAGGAGATAATAGTTGAAAATTACCTAAAATGGGGAAAGAAATAATCACCCAAGTCCAAGAAACCCAGAGAGTCCCCAACAGGATAAACCCAAGGCGAAATACTCTAAGACACATATTAATCAAATTAACAAATATCAAACACAAAGTACAAATATTAAAAGCAGCAAGGGAAAAGCAGCAAATAACACACAAGGGGATCCCCATAAGGATAACAGCTGATCTTTCAACAGAAACTCTTCAGGCCAGGAGGGAATGGCAAGACATACTTAAAGTGATGAAAAAAATAACCTACAGCCCAGATTACTGTACCCAGCAAGGATCTCATTCAAATATGAAAGAGACATCAAAAGCTTTACAGAAAAGCAAAAGCTGAGAGAATTCAGCCTCACAAAACCAGCTCTCTAACAAATGCTAAAGGATCTTCTCTAGACAGGAAACACACAAAGGATGTATAAACTCGAACCCAAAGCAATAAAGAAAATGGCAACGGGATCATACTTATCAATAATTACCTTAAACGTAAATGGCTTGAATGCCCCAACCAAAAGTCAAAGGCTGGCTGAAAGGATACAAAAACAAGACCCCCATATATGTTGTCTACAAGAGACCCACCTCAAAACGAGGGACACATACAGACTGAAAGTGAAGGGCTGGAAAAAGATATTCCATGCAAATAGAGACCAAAAGAAAGCAGGGGTAGCAATACTCATTTCAGATAAAATAGACTTTAAAACAAAGGCTGTGAAAAGAGACAAAGAAGGACACTACATAATGATCAAAGGATCAATCCAAGAAGAAGATATAACAATTATAAATATTTATGCACCCAACATAGGAGCACCACAATATGTAAAACAATTACTAACAAGTATGAAAGGGGAAATTAACAACAATTCTATAATAGTGGAAGATTTTAATACCCCACTTACATCTATGGATAGATCAACAAAACAGAAAATTAACAAGGAAACACAAACTTTAAATGATACAATAGACCAGCTAGACCTAATAGATATCTATAGGACACTTCACCCCAAAGCAATGAATTTCACCTTTTTCTCAAGCGCACACAAAATGTTTTCCAGGATAGATCACATCCTGGGCCATAAATCTAGCCTTGGAAAATTCAAAAAAATTGAAATCATTCCAAGCATCTTTTCTGACCATGATGCTAATCTAACTAGATTAGATCTCAATTACGGAAGAAAAACTATTAAAAATGCCAACATATGGAGGCTGAACAACACGCTGCTGAATAATGAACAAATCATAGGAGAAATCAAAAGAGAAATCAAAATATGCATAGAAATAAATGAAAATGAAAACACAACAACGCAAAACCTCTGGGACACTGTAAAAGCAGTGCTAAGGGGGAAGTTCATAGCAATACAGGCACACCTCAAGAAACAAGAAAAAAGTCAACTAAATAACCTAACTCTACATCTAAAGCAACTAGAAAAGGAAGAAATGAAGAACCCCAGGGTCAGTAGAAGGAAAGAAATCGTAAAAATTAGGGCAGAGATAAATGCAAAAGAAACAAAAGAGACCATAGCAAAAATCAACAAAGCCAAAAGCTGGTTCTTTGAGACGGTAAATAAAACTGACAAACCACTAGCCAGACTCATCAAGAAACAAAGGGAGAAGAGCCAAATCAATAAAATTAGAATGAAAATGGAGACATCACAACCGACAACACAGAAATACAAAGGATTATTAGGGAATACTATCAGCTATTATATGGCAATAAAATGAATAACCTGGAAGAAATGGACAAATTCCTAGAAAAGTACAACTTTCCAAAACTGAACCAGGAAGAAATAGAAAATCTGAATAGACCCATCACAAGCACGGAACTAGAGGCTGTAATCAGAAATCTTCCAGCAAACAAAAGCCCAGGTCCAGACGGCTTCACAGCTGAATTCTACCAAAAATTTAGAGAAGAGCTAAACCTATTCTACTCAAACTCTTCCAGAAAAATTGCTGAGGAAGGGAAACTCCCAAACTCATTCTATGAGGCCACCATCACCCTAATCCCAAAACCTGGTAAAGACCCCACAAAAAAAGAAAACTACAGGCCAATATCACTGATGAACATAGATGCAAAAATCCTTAACAAAATTCTAGCAATCAGAATCCAACAACACATTAAGAAGATCATACATCATGACCAAGTGGGCTTTATCCCAGGAATGCAAGGATTCTTCAATATCCGCAAATCAATCAACGTAATACACCACATTAACAAACTGAAACATAAAAATCGTATGATTATCTCAATAGATGCAGAGAAAGCCTTTGACAAAATTCAACATCCATTTCTGATGAAAACCCTCCAGAAAGAGTGAATAGAAGGGATATATCTCAGCATAATAAAAGCTGCATATGACAAACCCACAGCAAACATTATCCTCAATGGTGAAAAACTGAAAGCATTTCCCCTAAAGTCAGGAACAAGACAAGGGTGCCCACTCTCATCACTACTATTCAACATAGTCCTGGAGGTTTTGGCAACAGCAATCAGAGCAGAAAAAGACATAAAAGGAATACAAATTGAAAAAGAAGAAGTAAAACTTTCACTGTTCGCTGATGACATGATCCTCTACAGAGAAAATCCTAAAGACTCTACCAGAAAACTACTAGAGCTAATCAATGAATATAGTAAAGTTTCAGGATATAAAATCAACACAGAGAAATCCCTTGCATTCCTACACACTAATAATGAGAAAATAGAAAGAGAAATTAAGGAAACTATTTCATTCACTGTTGCAACGAAAAGAATTAAGTACTTAGGAATATATCTATCTAAGGAAACAAAAGACTTGTACATAGAAAACTAAAAAACACTAGTGAAAGTAATCAAAGAGGACACTAAAAGATGGAGAAATATACCGTGTTTGTGGATTGGAAGAATAAATATTGTAAAAATGAGTATACTACCCAAAGTAATTTATACATTCAATGCAATGCCTATCAAGCTACCAACAATATATTTCACAGAGCTAGAGCAAATAATCTCACAATTTGTATGGAAAAACAAAAAACCTCGAATAGCCAAAGCCATCCTGAGGAAGAAGAATGGAACTGGGGGAATCAACCTGCCGGACTTCAGGCTCTACTACAAAGCCACAGTCATCAAGACAGTCTGGTACTGGCATAAAGAAAGAAATATAGATCAACGGAACAAAATAGAAAGCCCAGAGATAAATCCACGCACCTATGGACACCTTATCTTTGACAAAGGAGGCAAGAATATAAAATGGAGAAAAGTCAGTCTCTTTAACAAGTGGTGCTAGGAAAACTGGTCAACCACTTGTAAAAGAATGAAACTAGAGCACTTCCTAACACCATACACCAAAATAAACTTAAAATGGATTAGAGAGCTAAATGTAAGACCAGATTCTATAAAACTCCTAAAGGAGAATGTAGGCAAAACACTCTCCGACATAAATCACAGCAGGATCCTCCACGACCCACCTCCCAGAATATTGGAAATAAAAGCAAAAATAAACAAATGGGACCTAATTAAAATCAAAAGCTTCTGCACAGCAAAGGAAACTACAAGCAAGGTGAAAAGACAGCTTTCAGAATGGGAGAAAATAATAGCAAATGAAGCAACTGATAAAGTATTAATCTCCAAAATATACAAGCAGCTCCTGCAGCTCAATTCCAGAAAAATAAATGACCCAATCAAAAAATGGGCCAAAGAACTAAACAGACATTTCTCCAAAGAAGACATAAAGATGGCTAACAAACACATGAAAAAATGCTCAACATCCCTCATTATCAGAGAAATGCAAATCAAAACCACAATGAGATACCATTACACACCAGTCAGAATGGCTGCTATCCAAAAGTCTACATGTAATAAATGCTGGAGAAGGTGTGGAGAAAAGGGAACCCTATTTACTGTTGGTGGGACTGCAAACTAGTACAGCCACTATGGAGAACAGTGTGGAGATTCCTCAGAAAACTGGAAATAGAACTTCCATATGATCCAGCAATCGCACTCCTGGGCATACACACCGAGGAAACCAGAATTGAAAGAGACACATGTACTCCAATGTTCATCGCAGCACTGTTTATAATAGCGAGGACATGGAAACAACCTAGATGTCCATCTGCAGACGAATGGATAAGAAAGCTTTGGTACATATACACAATGGAGTATTCAGTTCAGTTCAGTTCAGTTCAGTCGCTCAGTCTTGTCCGACTCTCCGCGACCCCATGAATCACAGCACGCCAGGCCTCCCTGTCCATCACCAACTCCCAGAGTTCACTCAAACTCATGTCCACAGAGTCGGTAATGCCATCCAGCCATCTCACTCTCCGTCGTCCCCTTCTCCTCCAGCCCCCAACCTTTCCCAGCATCAGAGTCTTTTCCAGTGAGTCAACTCGTCGCATGAGGTGGCCAAAGTATTGCAGTTTCAGCTTTAGCATCAGTCCTTCCAATGAACACCCAGGATTGATCTCCTTTAGAATGGACTGGTTGGATCTCCTTGCAGTATAAGGGACTCTCAAGAGTCTTCTCCAACACCACAGTTCAAAAGCATCGATTCTTCGGCGATCAGCTTTCTTCACAGTCCAACTCTCACATCCATACATGACCACGGGAAAAACCATTGCCTTGACTAGAAGGACCTTGGTTGGCATTACTCAGCCATTAATAAGAATGCATTTGAATCAGTTCTAATGAGGTGGATGAAACTGGAGCCTATTATACAGAGTGAAGTAAGCCAGAAAGAAAAATACCAATACAGTATACTAACGCATATATATGGAATTTAGAAAGATGCAAATGATAACCCTGAATACCAGACAGCAAAAGAGACACAGATGTATAGAACAGTCTTTGGGACTCTGTGGGAGAGGGTGAGGGTGGGATGATTTGGGAGAATGCCATTGAAACATGTATGTTGTCATATGTGAAATGAATCACCAGTTCAGGGTCGATGCATGTTACAGGATGCTCGGGGCTGGTGTGTGGGGATGACCCAGAGGGAGGATAAAGGGAGGAGGGTGGTGGGAGTGGGGCTCAGGAAGGGGAACTCATGTACACCCGGGGTGGATTCATGTCAATGTATGGCAAAAACCAACCAATATAATATTGTAAAATAATTAGCCTCCAATAAAAAAATAAATAAAAGTCTAATCACTTTTTAAAATTTATACTCCTGGATGGCATCACCGACTCTGTGGACATGAGTTTGAGTGTACTCTGGGAGTTGGTGATGGACAGGGAGGCCTGGCGTGCTGTGATTCATGGGGTCGCGGAGAGTCGGACACGACTGAGCGACTGAACTGAACTGAACTGAACTGAACTCCATCTAAGCTGTGGAAACTTTCTAAACATATTTTTATCATATGATCCAGTGATCACACTCCTTGCTATTCACTCAAAGGAGTTGAAAATGTGTCCCCACACAAAAACCTGCCCATGGATGTTTATAGAAGCTTTATTTATAACCACTCAAACGTGGGAGCAACCAAGATGCCCATCCTATGATGTAGGTACTAATATTCCTCCCATTTTATAGATTAGAATACTGAGGCTTAAAGAGGCTTTTATCAGGAAAAAAAATTAAATTAAATTAAAATTAAAATGGTATCTTTTTTTGCAAGGTAACAGTAGGTTGTAAAAGTGAAAATTAAAGGAATAATAAAGAACCTAAATTTTAAAACAAATTAAAAAGTGATGACAGTAAAAGTATATTTAGGAATTTCTCTGGAGCTGTTGTGGGCAGTGTGGAGTCAGTTCAGTTTCAGATAGTTCCTTGTTCCAGCTTGCACTTGTTGTCAAGGTCTACAGGCCCCCTCCAATGCTTAGTCAATGTTAACTACAGGGTTTTAATCTGTTGCACCTGTCATTTCCGGTGGTTCCCTCTTCTCTGTTCATTTTGGCTTCCCTGTTTGCAAGTCTCTTTGATGTCTAATTTCTGCCCTGACACAAGGGGGTGAAGGTGGTCACTTATTTAGGCTCACTTGTTCAGTTGTGTTCTGGGGAGGGAGGAACACTGCAAACAAATATCGCTGGCATGTGTGTGGAGTGCTAACATTGTATGGACCACACTGAGTTTGTCCCAGCTCACAGCAGCACGTGCTTTCCCAGTCTACACTGCTCCGGCTCCAGGGTGCTCTGCAGGGCACTCTCCAAAGCCGGCCCTGCATTTCGTGCTCTTCCCAGGTCTAAACCTCTCAGGTTCAGGTTCTCAGGTACTCCACAAGGGCATAAACTCTATTGGGCATGTGTTTTGTGCCTTTCCCAGGTCCGAGCAGTTCAGGCAACCAGGTGCTTGGCAAGCACACTGTCCTAGATGTGCTGTGCATCTTAATCACCTCCCAGTCCCGACTTGGTTTCCCGGGTGCAGCATGAAAGCACTGTCTCATGTGTGCTCTGTGTCTCCTTTGGGGAGCTGATTTCAGGCTGTGACCTTCCTGGAAGATGTCAACCATCCAAGATCCCAGGAAGACGTGGTTAGAAACTGGGAGCCTGCTCATAGTTTGGTGGAGGATGCTGGTCTCTGGGGCTGAGATTGGAGCAGCCCCTTGCCTTCCAGCTCTGACTGTCACATGCCTACCTCTCTGCCTCTAGCAGGGTGGCCTGTATACAGCCAGGGTGGTGGATCTGAGCTTCTAGGCTACTTCTCCGCTGGCAGTTGTGGTTAGACACCTACTCTGTGGGGTTTTTTTCTTCCCTCCTGGTTATGTTGCCCTCTGAGCTTCCAAATCTCTCCACAGACCTGCCTGTGAGAGGGTTTCCTACTGTTTGGAAACTTCTTCTCCTTCACAACTCCCTCCCCATGATGGGTCTCTGTCTCTAACTCTTTTGTCTCTCTTTTTTTCGTTTACATTTTGTCTTACCTCCTTTTGAAGAGAATGGACTGCATTTCTGTGCCTGGTGTCCTCTGCCAGCATTCAGAAGTTGTTTTGTGGAAGTTGCTCAGTATTCAAAGGATCTTTAGATGAATTTGTGGGGGAGAAAATTATCTCCCCATCCTATTCCTCTGCCATCTTGGGACCATCCCCCAGAAGTTTTAATTTTTGAAGAAATCCAATTTCTCTATTTTTTGTTCGCTTGGTCTTTGGGAGTCTTATCTTAAAACAATGGCCTACCACAATGTCACAAAAATTTCCTTGAATGTTTCTTCCAAGACGTTTTAGTAATTGCATATAGGTATCATCTATAGTAATTGTATATAGGTTGTTTCCCAGGTGGCGCTAGTGGTAAACAAACTACCTGCAATGCAGGAGACCCAGGTTCAATCCCTGGGTCAGGAAGATCCCCCAGAGGAGGAAATGGCAACCAACTCCAGAATTCTTGCCTGGGGAATACCATGGACAGCGGAGCCTGACAACCTACAGACGATGGAATCGCAAAGAACTAAACAAGACTGAGCAACTAACACTTTCACTTTCATCCGTTCCGTTCAGTCACTCAGTCATGTCCTACTCTTTGCAACCCCGTGGACTGTAGCCTACCAGGCTTCTCCGTCCATGGGATTCTCCAGGCAAGAATACTGGAGTGGGTTACCATTTCCTTCTCCAGGGGATCTTCATGACCCAGGGATCGAACCCAGGTCTCCCGCATTGGAGGCAGATGCTTTAACCTCTGAGCCACCAGGGAAGCATTTTAATGGTATGAATTTTATGCTTTTCTTGTGAGCTTCACATTCTTTAGCATGTGGATATGCAGTTGTCCCAGCATCATTTGTTAAAAAGGTTATTCTTTCCCCACAGTGAACTGTGCTGAAAACATTGTCAAAATTAGTCACCCTAAATATAAGTGTTCATGTCTGTACTCTAGGCTCTTTCATTCATATATCTTGACTCCAGTATTTTGTGGTAAATTTTACTTTGGAGAATTGACTCTATCAATAAGTTTTCCTCAAGACTTTTTAACTATTTGGAACCCCATAGTCCCATGTAAATTGTAAGAGTTGCTTGTCAGTTTTTGAGAAAAGTTAGCTGAGATGTTGATAAGGATTGTGTTGAGTCTATAGATCAATTTGGGGGAATGTTGCCATATTAACTATATTGCCTTCTGACCCATGATCATGGAAAGTTTATTTCTTTGGATCTTCTTTGACTTTTTTTTACTATCTTTTATAGTTTTTGGTGTCAAAGTCTAGCACTTTCTAACAAAGTATTATTTTTCACATTTTTCTTCTCAGGATAATTGAATCAGTCAGTAAACCAGATTATCTGGTATTCTGGACAATGATGAAAATTCTGAACTGTCATCTCTGTGAGGGGAAAAAAAACTTTTTCGTGTTCATTACAAGTAACTCTTCATGGAAACATTGTGGAAGAAAGCATGAAGGGAACACCTGATATACGATTGCTGGAGAATTTGGGTTTTCTGTTCCATATGGGATGCTTACTTCACTCACAGCATAATCAAGGAGCTATGACTCAATTCCCCAGTTCCCTTGGATTAAATCATGTGCTTCAACCTTTTTTTCTATAAAGTTCCTCTAATTGAAGACATATAACAAGGAAAATGAGCTTCAGAAGTCAAACTTAAAAGACAGTAAGAGAGGAAATAAGGTCAAACCCTAAATAGAGGGTAAACAACTAATATGGTTTCCCAAGATTTTTCTGGATTGTGTCCTAAAAAACATTTGCATTACAGGCAACCTAGGACAGATGGTCTCCATACATACATGCTTCAACTTCTTCACTCTCCGTTTCTAAAGATTGCTAACCTATTCATTAGAAAAACATATATTAGTACTCACCATGCTGCTGCTAAGTCGCTTCAGTCGTGTCTGACTCTGTGCGACCCCACAGACGACAGCCCACCAGGCTCCCCTGTCCCTGGGATTCTCCAGGCAAGAATACTGGAGTGGGTTGCCATTTCCTTCTCCGTATTAGTACTCACCATATGCTCCACTAAATTAAGAGATTTTCAGCTTCTAATTTCACTTACATGATAAATAAAGTGCTTTGTCAGAGTAAAATCAGAACCCTGTGAATAAAATCTCTTAATTCATATATCTTGTAAACTGAGCTGGGCAAAAAAAAAAAAAAAGTGTATATTGTTACTACATAGTTTTGTTTTGTTTACATATATAACAAATTATTTCTTTCTCAGAATGTGACCTATGCAAGATCTAAACCAGAGGATTACATCTACAATAAATGTCCTGCAAACACCCACTAATCTCTTTGTATCACTTTAAACAAAATGGAAAATGACTGTTCAGTTCAGTCGCCCAGTAGTGTCCGACTCTTTGCAACCCCATGAATCACAGCACGCCAGGCCTCCCTGTCCATCACCAACTCCCAGAGTTCACTCAAACTCATGTCCATCGAGTCAGTGATGCCATCCAGCCATCTCATTCTCTGTCGTCCCCTTCTCCTCCTTCCCCCAATCCCTCCCACATCAGAGTCTTTTCCAGTGAGTCAACTCTTTGCATGAGGTGGCCAAAGTATTGGAGTTTCAGCTTTAGCATCAGTCCTTCGAATGAACACCCAGGACTGATCTCCTTTAGAATGGACTGGTTGGATCTCCTTGCAGTCCAAGGGACTGTAAGTTATCATAATATAAAAAATTTAAAGTATCCATGAGTTGTTGTTGTTGTTGTTTACTCACTGAGTAATGTCTGACTCTTTTGAAACCCTATGGAATGAAGCCCACCAGGTTCCTCTGTCCATGGGATTTCCCAGGCAATAATACTGGAGTGGATTGCCGTTTCCTTCTCCAGGTAATCCTCCCATCACAGGGGTCAAACCTGCATCTCCTGCATTGGCAGGTGGATTATTTTCCACTGAGCCACCTGGGAAGCCCCATCAATGAGTTCATGTTGTTCTTCAATCAATAAGACATGTCCGACTCTGCATCCCCATGGACTGCAGCACACCAGACTTCCCTGTCCCTCATCATCTCCCAGAGTTTGCTCAACTTCTTGTCCATTGAATCAATGATGCCATCCAACCATCTCATCCTGTCTTCCTCTTCTCCTTCTGCCTTCAGTTTTTCCCAGCATCAGGGTCTTTTCCAATAAGTCAGCTGTTTGTATCAAGTGGCCAAGTATTGGAGTTTCATTTTCAGCATCATTTCCAAGGGACTCCCAACAGTCTTCTCCAGCACCACAGTTCAAAAGCATCAATTCTTAAATGCTCTGACTTCTTTATTGTCCAGGCTCACATCCTTAGATGACTACTGAAAAGACCATAGCCTTGACTATACAGACCTTTGTCAGCAAAGTGATGTCTTTGCTTTTTAATACACTGTCTAGGTTTGTCATAGCTTTCCTGCCAAGAAACAATTGTCTTCTAATTTCGTGGCTGTAGTCACTATCAGCAGTGATTTTAGAGCCTAAGAAAAGGAAATATGTCACTGCTTCCACCTTTTCCCCTTTTATTTGACTTGAAGTAATGAGACCAGATACCACGATCTTAGTTTTTTAATATTAAGTTTTAAGCTGACATTTTCCCTCTCCCCCTTCACCCTCATCAAGAGGTTCTTTAGTTCCTCTTCGCTTTCTGCCATTAGAGTGGTATCATGCACATATCTGAGGTCCTGGTAATCTTAATTCCAGCTTGTAACTCATCCAGCCCGGCTGACATATAGCATGAAGTGCTCTGTGTATAAGTTAAATAAACAGGGTGACAATAAACAGCCTCATAGTTCTCCTTTCTCAATTCTGAACCAGTCAGTTGTCCATACAGGGTTTCAACTGTTGCTTCTTGGCCCACATACAGGATTCTCAGGAGACAGTTAAGATGGTTTGGTATTCACAACTCTTTAAGTTTTCCCAATTTGTTATGATTCACACAGTCAAAGGCTTTAGCATAGTCAATGAAACAGAAGTAGAAGTTTTGGGGGGAATTCCCTAGCTTTCTCTGCTGCTACTGCTGCTAAGTCACTTCAGTCGTGTCTGACTCTGTGTGACCCCATAGACGGAAGCCCACCAGGCTCCCCCGTCCCTGGGATTCTCCAGGCAAGAACACTGGAGTGGGTTGCCATTTCCTTCTCCAATGTGTGAAAGTGAAAAGTGAAAGTGAAGTCGCTCAGTCGTGTCCGACCCTTAGCGACCCCACGGACTGCAGCCTACCAGGCTCCTCCATCCATGGGATTTTCTAGGCAAGAGTACTGGAGTGGCTTGCCATTGCCTTCCCCCTAGCTTTCTCTATGATCCGGTGAATGTTGGTAATTTTATCTCTATTTACTCTTCATTTTCTAAACCCAACTTGAACATCTGGAAGTTCCCAGTTCACGTAATGCTGAAGCCTAGCTTGAGGATGATGATAAGAAAAGTATCAGCCAATAAATATGGAAGATATGACATAATCTATGACATAAATAGATCATGATAACTTTATAGTATTTAGTAAGTCGCCACTAAAAGCACAAGGGAAAATCTTGTTGAAAGACAAGACTATCCCACAGAATTTCCTAAGAGATAACTGATTAATTACAAGGAACAAAGTATTATTTTACACTGTTAGATTAGACAACCACCAGATGAATTAATAATCTCAACATCAAAAGTATGTCTGACATTCTATATTTCATGATAAAACATGAGTTTACAACATCTCACTTGTGAAATAAAAGACTGTGGCAAAGCAGTCTAACCTAAATCCAATCCAGGCTCTAGGTATTTGAGAAGACTCGAGAGTCCCTTGGGCAGCAAGGAGTTCAAACCAGTCAATTGTAAAGGAAATCAGTCCTGACTATCCATTGAAAGGACTGATGCCATGGCTGCTTTCAAGCTACAATATCAAGTTAAGTGCTTGTGAAAGAGAATGCAAGACCACAAAGCCAAAAATACTTACCTTCTGGTCAGTTCTAGAAAAAGCTTACAGGTACCTGTTCTTTGTGACCAGACTTTCAGTACACATGAAATACAGGAGAAAGACACAAAAGTTAAATGACATCATGGGGAAACAATTAGGCAAATGCAGACTCGTCTAATGTCAGTATCCTTAAAAAAAAGTGCATAAGGCTATCCTAGATCAAAGTGACAAAAGTGACACGACACTCAAGTTTGATGTCAATTTTAGTAGGCCTCTGGTTGGATATATATTATAAAAATATTTTGGAGAAAATTGGGATAATTTTACTTTGAAATTATTTATTTTCTTGGGTGAAATACTAGTATTGTAATTATATAGAGCATATTCTGTAAATTCTTCAATATTTGATGAAGACATTTTAAAGAATAAAGTTTTATAATGTCTCCACTGAAAATCAAGTATTAGCAGCAAAATAAACATGTGTGTATACACATTATGAAAGATTTTATAATGTGGTGCTGTGTTAATAATTGTGGTCTCAGGGTGTATTCTATATAAGATTTTAGTGTGTCATTGGACCAAATTCTCTCTATGTTTAAAATTATACATAAAGTCTACCATAAAAGTAAATAAATGTATAATCAGTTATCAATTCCTTTAAAACATATATACTCATAAATTTTTAGGTATACAAAGATATCTTATTTTATATAAAACTAACTTTGTAAATTTATATAAATATATGAATTTGTTTAGCTCTATGCTGATGATCCAAAGTGTAAAACTTTTAATTAAAATTAAAGCAAAAATTTTAAAATATTGAAGAAAATAGAGGGTATTCACACATCTGGCTAAGAAATAGAAAATGGAAAAAGATAATACCAAACTATTAATGAGAAATAGTCTTAGAAATTACAAAGTCATACATTTCCTTGGACCCAGAGAGAGCTGATATACAATAAAGTAACCTAAACTCTAAGAAAAAAACATCCGCAGCTATACTATCAGGAACACTGGTTGACATATGCAGTGCACACACACACAAAATGATGTGACTATTACAGAAATGGTAAAGAGAAATTTATCTAAATTTTTTAATTAAGGAAAATGCTTTCAGCTTTCCACTGTTGAGTATGATGCTAACTGTGGGTTGGTTTTATGTGTCTTTTTTCACAAAACTAAAACAAAAAGTTCAATTTGTATGGAATAGCAAAGCAATTTTGAGAAAGATAAACAGAACTAGACAAATCAGAGTCCCTGAAATCAGACTGTACGAAAACTCTGCAGTTATTAAACAATATGGTACTGGCACAAAAATAGAAATCTACATCAATGGAACAGGATAAAAAGTAGAGATAAACCCACATGCACCTGTGGTTACGTACTCTGACAAAGAAGGCAAAAATATACAGTGGAGAAGAGATAGTCTCTTCAATAAATGATGCTGAGAAAACTGGACAGCTACATGCAAAAAAATAATTATAATAATACTCCATAACACCGCACAGAAAAATAAACTCAAAATGGTTTCAACACCCAAATGTCAGGCCAAATATTCTAAGACTCTTAGAGGAAAACATAGGCAGAACACTCCTTGACAATGTAGCAATATCTTTTTAATCCCTTGTGGTCCAGTGGGTAAGAATCCACCTTGCAATGCTGGAGATGTGAGTCTGATCCCTGGTCAGGGAACTGTGATTACACATGCCTGGGGAGACTGAGCCCACATGCAACTATTGAGCCCACACTGCAACAAAATATCCCACACGATGCAATGAAGACCCCACATTCCACAACTATTAATAATATCTGTCATAGCCAAATAAACAGATATGTAAAATTTCTTTCTAAATGACAACTTCAGAATAGGAGAAAATATTTTCCAAAGCAGCAACCAACAAGGCATGAATCTCAAAAATTTTCAAACAGTTCATGCAGGTTAATATCAACATAAAATAAATGCAAAAGTGGCAGAAGATCTATATAGACATTTCTCCAAAGAAGAGATTTGTGGGTGTGTGAGTCATGTCTGACTCTTTGTAATCCCATGAACTGTAGCCTACCAGTCTCCTCTATCCATGGAATTCTCCAGGCAAGAAAAGTGGAGAACTATGGCTGATTCATGTTGAGGTTTGACAGAAAACAGTGAAATTCTGTAAAGCAATTATCCTTCAATAAGAAATAAATTAATTTTTTTTAAAAAAAAAGAATACTGGAGTGGGTTGCCATGCCCTCCTTCAGGGGATCTTCCCAACCCAGGTATCAATCCTGCATCTCATGCATTGCAGGTATATTCTTACACCTGCATTGCAGGTATATAACCCATTGGGCCACCTGGGAAGCCTATGGAGCTACATAGAGATGGCCATAAAGGACATGAATGATGCTCAAGATCACTAATTATTAGAGACATCCAAATCAAAACTATAAAGAAGTATCACCTCACGCTGGTCAGGATGGCCATCACCAAAAATTCTACAAACAGCAAGTGCTGGAGAGGATGTGGAGAAAAGGGACCTCTCCTACATGTTGGTGGGAATGTAAACTGCTACAGCCACAATGGACAACAAGTATGGAGATTTTTGGAGTGTCAGTGACACTAAGGAGCAGCACAGAAGAACTTCATCAGGGGAGTGGAGACCAAGGGAAGAGGAAAGGGAATAGGACATCGGTGTTGTCATGTCTAAGAGATGTAGCACGAAGAGCTTCACCTTTAGAACTAGAGGACACCAGTGATCACTGTCTTTCCACATAGAAGAGAAGGGTCATATGAGGACACAGTGAGAACAGGGCCAGGTACAAGCCCAGAGAGAGCTCTCATCAGAAACCAACACTTCCAGCACTTGATCTTGGACATCCAACCCCAGAACTGTGAGAAAATAAATTTCTGCTGTTTAAGCCAATCAGTCTATGTTTTATTGTGGCAGCACTAGCAAACCTAATAAACATGGCCACACAGAAAAAAATAAAGTTAAAAACTGCAAACAAAGAAAATTATCACAATTCCATCACATAGACTACTGGAAAATTTGAGGGGTATGCTTTTCTCATCTTTAAAAGCATATCAGGAATACTTTCTTTTATCAACAAATATGAATCTCAGACTATGTTGGGTCTTGTTGAAGAATAAAATCCTTATTTTTAAACCTGCCAAGGTTTAGCGATGCTGCAGTGGCATGGGGAAGATCTTTGTGGTGATAGAATACTGATGTGTCTTGATTGCAGTGACAGTTACAGGAATCTACACACGTGATAAAATGGCATGGAATTATATACACATTGTACCAATGTCAATTTCTTGATTTAGATATTGGACCCTTTGTTGTTGTTGAGTCACCCAGTCTGTGTCCAACTCTTCACAACCTGATGTACTATAGCCTTCTAGGCTCCTATATCCATGGGATTTTCCAGGCAAAAATACTGGAGTGGGCTGCCATTTCCTTCTCCAGGGTATATTCCCAACCCAGGGATCAAACCCATTTCTTCTCCATTGCAAATGGATTCTTTACCACTGAGCCACCTAGGAAACCCAGATATTGGACTATCATTACATAAAAACACAACCTTTGCGGGAAAATGAGTAAAGATTACACAGGATCTTTGGTAGTGTTTTGCAACTTCCTCTGAATCTATATTTCAAAATAAACTTTAAAAAATTTTTAATTGTTAATAAGTAATAAACAGATATTTCTATTCACTCTGAACAAAAGTCCTTACAGGAGCAAAGACCAATATAATGATTCTTCATGTCATAGATCATCCTATATCAGAAAGATATAAAAACCGCCCTTTAGGAGGCTTGCAGTGCAAACAGTAGTAATGCAATACAAATACTCTGAAATTTCAGAAATGTAATGAGGGGAAAGAAATCACCCAGACCTGCAGTTTCCTGTCAGGTCATGAAAAGCACAAGTCATACTGAAAATACCAAGATAAAAGGTCCTCTATGGCTGGGCTTGGTTTTCTCCACAGATTGAGAAATGGATATCTAAGTATGCTGCCAGGTAAGTAGAAATATGGGCTTCCCAGGTGGCACTAGTTGGAGAAGGCAATGGCAAGCCACTCCAGTACTCTTGCCTGGAAAACCCCCTAGCAACCCCATTGCCTGGAAAGCCACTCCTCCTCCTCCTGGTGGGAGGAGGAGCCTGGTGGGCTTCAGTCCATGGGAGGAGGAGCCTGGTGGGCTTCAGTCCATGGGGTTGCTAGGGGTCGGACACGACTGAGCGACTTCACTTTCACTTTTCACTTTCACACATTGGAGAAGGAAATGGCAACCCACTCCAGTGTTCTTGCCTGGAGAATCCCAGGCACAGGGGAGCCTGGTGGGCTTCCGTCTATGGGGTCACACAGAGTCGCACACGACTGAAGTGACTTAGCAGGTGGCACTAATGGTAAAGAACCTGCCTGCCAATGCAGAAGACATAAGAGACATGGGTTTGATCCCTGGGTTGGGAAAATCCCCTGAATGAAGGCATGGCAACTCACTCCAGTATTCTTGTCTGGAGAATCCCATGGACAGAGGAGCCTGACTGGCTACAGTCCATAGGATCACAAAGATTTGCAAATGACTGACATGACTTAAGGCTAACAAGTAGAACCATAACAGTGGAGAAGACAACTAAAGTTGCCTGGGACTATTTATCCAATTTGAGAATGTCCTCTCTTCTTTGATTTACATCCAGCTTTTGCTTTATTTCTAGCTTTCCCACTATTTATATAAGGGAGAGGAGGGAAGGAATTTTAAGAAGGGGATTAACTCAATTATATTAAGTTCTCAAAGAAGGAATCTGGTGAAACTTATTCCTAGGGAAGTGTGGGGACCTAACAGATTTCTTATTTTACCACTTGTGTTAGTCCAGGTTCTCAAGAGAAACAAAACCAATAGGATGAATCCATAGAAGAGAGAAAGAATTTTATTAAAGGAGCTGCTTCTTCAGATTGTGGAATCATGAGGAAAGGGGTTGAAGTTGAAGCTCCATTTTCCTATCTTTCTCATCTCTGCCTTACTACCCCAGGACTCCTGGTGCTGCTGCTGTTGCCAGTGGTACCTGCAACTCTAAATATTGGAGGTGAGCATTGGGAAGACAGACAGTACATGCAGGGTCTGGGTTCTCTCACCAACAAAAGAGAGAAGGAGGCATATTTTTCAAATGAAGTTCAGCAATGGTTCTCTATACAGTCAACAAAAACAAGACCAGGAGCTGACTGTGGCTCAGATCATGAACTCCTTATTGCCGAATTCAGACTTAAATTGAAGAAAGTAGGGAAAACCACTAGAATATTCAGGTATGACCTAAATCAAATCCCTTATGACTATACAGTGGAAGTGAGAAATAGATTTAAGGGACTAGATCTGATAGATAGAGTGCCTGATGAACTATGGATGGAGGTTCGTGACATTGTACAGGAGACAGTGACCAAGACCATCCCCATGGAAAAGAAACGCAAAAAAAGCAAAATGGCTGTCTGAGGAGCCTTACAAATAGCTGTGAAAAGAAGAGAAGCAAAAAGCAAAGGAGAAAAGGAAAGATATAAGCATCTGAATGTAGAGATCCAAAGACTAGCAAGGAGAGATAAGAAAGCCTTCCTCGGTGATCAATGCAAAGAAATAGAGGAAAACAACAGAATAGGAAAGACAAGAAAATGCTTCAAGAAAATTAGAGATACCAAAGGAACATTTCATGCAAAGATGGGCTCGATAAAGGACAGAAATTGTGTGGACCTAACAGAGGCAGAAGATATTAAGAAGAGGTGGCAAGAATACACAGAAGAATTGTACAAAAAAGATCTTCACGACCAAGATAATCACTATGGTGTGATCACTGACCTAGAGCCGGACATCTTGGAATGTGAAGTCAAGTGGGCCTTAGAAAGCATCACTGTGAACAAAGTTAGTGGAGGTGATGGAATTCCAGTTGAGCTATTTCAAATCCTGAAAGATGATGCTGTGAAAGTGCTGCACTCAATATGTTAGCAAATCTGGAAAACTCAGCAGTGGCCACAGGACAGGAAAATGTCAATCTTCATTCGAATCCCAAAGAAAGGCAATGCCAAAGAATGCTCAAACTACAACACAATTACACTCATCTCACACGCTAGTAGTCATGCTCAAAATTCTCCAAGCCAGGCTTCAGCAATACGTGAACCGTGAACTTCCAGATACTCAAGCTGGTTTTAGAAAAGGTAGAGGAACCAGAGATCAAATTACCAACATCCGCTGGATCATGGAAAAAGCAAGAGAGTTCCAGAAAAACATACATTTCTGCTTCACTGACTATGCCAAAGCCTTTGACTGTGTGGATCACAATAAACTGTGGAACATTCTGAATGAGATGGGAATACCAGACCACCTGTCCTGCCTCTTGAGAAACCTGTATGCAGGTCAGGAAGCAACAGTTAGATCTGGCCATGGAACAACAGACTGGTTTCAAATAGGAAAAGGAGTACGTCAAGGTTGTATATTGTCACCCTGCTTATTTAACTTATATGCAGAGTACATCATGAGGAACGCTGGGCTGGAAGAAGCACAGGCTGGAATCAAGATTGCCAGGAGAAATATCAATAACCTCAGATATGCAGATGACACCACCCTTATGGCAGAAAGTGAAGAGGAATTAAAAAGCCTCTTGATGAAAGTGAAAGAGGAGAATGAAAAAGTTGGCTTGAAGCTCAACATTCAGAAAACTAAGATCATGGCATCTGCTCCCATCACTTCATGGGAAATAGATGGGGAAACATGGAAACAGTGGCTGACTTTATTTTCAGTTCAGTCGCTCAGTCGTGTCCGACTCTCTGCGACCCCATGAATCACAGCACACCAGGCCTCCCTGTCCATCACCAACTCCCGGAGTTCACTCAAACTCATGTCCACAGAGTCGGTGATGCCATCCAGCCATCTCATTCTCTGTCGTCCCCTTCTCCTCCCGCCCCCAACCTTTCCCAGCATCAGAGTCTTTTCCAGTGAGTCAACTCACAGATGCTGATTGCAGCCATTAAATTAAATGACACTTACTCCTTGGAAGGAAAGTTATGACCAACCTAGATAGCATATTAAAAAGCAGAGACATTACTTTGAAAACCAAGGTCCGTCTAGTCAAGGCTATGGTTTTTCCCGTGGTCATGTATGGATGTGAGAGTTGGACTGTGAAGAAAGCTGACCGCCGAAGAATTGATGCTTTTGAACTGTGGAGTAGGAAAAGACTCTTGAGAGTCCCTTGGACTGCAAGGAGATCCAACCAGACCATTCTAAAGATCACTATTATTGTGTTGTTGTTAATTTCCCCTTTCATACTTGTTAGTAATTGTCTTACATATTGCTGTGCTCCAATGTTGGGTGAATAAATATTTATAATTGTTATATCTTCTTCTTTGATTGAGCCGTTGATCATTATGTAATTTCCTTCTTTGTCTCTTTTCACAGCCTTTGTTTTAAAGTCTATTTTATCTGATATGAGTATTGCTACTCCTGCTTTCTTTTGGTCTCTGTTTACGTGGAATATCTTTTTCCAGCCCTTCACTTTCAGTCGGTATGTGTCTCTCGTTTTGAGGTGGGTCTCTTGTAGACAACATATATGGAGGTCTTGTTTTTGTATCCATTCAGCCAGCCTTTGTCTTTTGGTTGGGGCATTCAATCCATTTACATTTAAGGTGATTATTGATAAGTATGATCCCGTTGCCATTTTCTTTATTGCTTTGGGTTCGAGTTAATACACCCTTTCTGTGTTTCCTGTCTAGAGAAGGTCCTTTAGTATTTGTTGGAGAGCTGGTTTGATGATGCTGAATTCTCTCAGCTTTTGCTTGTCTGTAAAGCTTTTGATTTCTCCTGCATATTTGAATGAGATCCTTGCTGGGTATCGTAATCTGGGCTGTAGGTTACTTTCTTTCATCACTTTAAGCATGTCTTGCCATTCCCTCCTGGCCTGAAGAGTTTCTGTTGAGAGATCAGCTGTTATCCTTATGGGCATCCTCTTGTGTGTTATTTGTTGCTTTTCCCTTGGTGCTTTTAATATTTGTTCTTTGTGTTTGATCTTTGTTAATTTGATTAATATGTGTCTTGGAGTATTTCACCTTGTGTTTATCCTGTTAGGGACTCTCTGGGTTTCTTGGACTTGGGTGATTATTTCCTTCCCCATTTTAGGGAAGTTTTCAACTATTATCTTCTCAAGTATTCTCTCATGGTCTTTCTTTTTGTCTTCTTCTTCTGGGACTCCTATAATTCGAATGTTGGGGCATTTAACATTGTCCAAAATATACAAGCAGCTCCTGCAACTCAATTCCAGAAAAATAAATGACCCAATCAAAAAATGGGCCAAAGAACTAAACAGACATTTCTCCAAAGAAGACATAAAGATGGCTAACAATCACATGAAAAAATGCTCAACATCCCTCATAATCAGAGAAATGCAAATCAAAACCACAATGAGATACCATTACACACCAGTCAGAATGGCTGCTATCCAAAAGTCTACATGCAATAAATGCTGGAAAGGGTGTGGAGAAAAGGGAACCCTATTACACTGTTGGTGGGAATGCAAACTAGTACAGCCACTGTGGAGAACATTGTGGAGATTCCTTAAAAAACTGGAAATAGAACTTCCATACAACCCAGCAATTGCACTCCTGGGCATACATACTGAAGAAACCAGAATCGAAAGAAACACATGTACTCCAATGTTCATTGCAGCACTGTTTATAATAGTGAGGACATGGAAGCAACCTAGATGTCCATCTGCAGACGAATGGATAAGAAAGCTTTGGTACATATACAAAATGGAGTATTATTCAGCCATTAAAAAGAATACTTTTGAATCAGTTCTAATGAGGTGGATGAAACTGGAGCCTATTATACAGAGTGAAGTAAGCCAGAAAGAAAAACATCAATACAATATACTAACGCATATATATGGAATTTAGAAAGATGATAACAATAACCCTGTATACGAGACAGCAAAAGAGACACAGATGTATAGAACAGTCTTTTGGACTCTGTGGGAGAGGGCGAGGGTGGGATGATTTGGGAGAATAGCATTGAAACATGTATATTATCATATGTGAAATGAATCGCCAATCCAGGTTCAATGCATGAGACAGGATGCTCGGGGCTGGTGCACTGGGATGACCCAGAGGGATGGGATGGGGAGGGAGGTGGGAGGGGGGTTCAAGATGGGGAACACATGTACACACGGGGCGGATGTATGTCAATGTATGGCAAAACCAACCAATATAATATTGTAAAGTAATTAGCCTTCAATTTAAAAAAAAGTGAATAAAATAAAATAAAATTTTTTAAAAAAAAATAAAGATCAGTCCTGGGTGTTCATTGGAAGGACTGATGCTAAAGCTGAAGCCCCAATACTTTGGCCACCTCATGCGAAGAGTTGACTCACTGGAAAAGACTCTGATGCTAGGAGGGATTGGGGGCAGGAGGAGAAGGGGACGACAGAGAATGAGATGGCTGGATGGCATCACCGGCTTGATGGACATGAGTTTGAGTGAACTCCGGGAGTTGGTGATGGACAGGGAGGCCTGGCGTGCTGTGATTCATGGGGTTACAAAGAGTCAGACACGACTGAGCAACTGATCTGAACTGAGTGGTTCTCTGGGAATAAAAGGAGTTTTTTTTTTCCTGCCCAGAGTGTTCTGAGCTCTTTCTCTTTTGATGGCGTCATGTCTCTCCCTTCTTCCCTCCCTCCCCTCTCCCTCCCTTTCCCCCATTCATCCTTCCCTCCTTCGGCCCTTGGACCACTAGCTGATAGCTGGTTTCCTTCATTCCTTGGGCCTCTGACAAAAGTCTCCATCCCCACAGCCTGTGCTCCATGGTGCCCTCCAAACTCCTCATGCGTCAATGACACCGTCTGCCGCTGTGCTCCAGGATTCATTTCTTCATCTGGGAAGATCTTCACCAACCCTTTGGAGAGTTGTGATGGTACAGAGGCTTGGGGTGGTGGAGGGACATGCAGAGATTGTGGGGTATACCCCAGTGCTTGTGGAAGACATGAGTGTTGGTTGGGGGCCCCAGTCTTCCTCCTCAGAACTGTCATCAAGGACTGAAAAAAAAGGAAAGAAGTGAGTAAACTTGGCTTCCTGGGGAGGAGAGTGTCTCCAGGACTCTAGAGTCTGTGCCTCAGTGTATCCTTTCAGGGGCATGCAGAGTTTCCACCCACTCCCCACATCAGTACTTTCCACTGTGTCCCATCTGGGGTGCCAGCCAGAGAACCAAGAAAAGCAGAGCTGAGCTGCACAAGCTTCAGGAATGGTTTGCTCCTGCTGCAGCCTAGACTCAGCAGTATTGCCCAAGAGTCTGATTCTTTCCAAAAAGACGTGGAGTAAGCATCAGGCCCAGAGCTGGGGAGTCAGATACAGGGTGGGGATCTCAGCCTTGAGGGATCACAGACTTTAGGGAAGTGATGATTTTTCTTGCTGTGTTCAGACATCAATTAGTGTGGACACTTGACAGTGTCCTGTGGGAAATTAGCAGACTGCTGGAACATGGCAGGGGGCTTCTACTACATGTTCAGCCTAGGATAAGAGCTTATTTCTGGGGCAACAATGTTCAGGAATGAGAGTGGGAACACATGTCGACGTAAGAATGACCCTGTGTCCTCCACCTCTCCATCCATGAGGTATGGGGTCAACCAAATGCTGAGTCATTCCTGCAGCATCCAGGGGCAGGGCCTGGTTACAGGTGCAGTACTCAGATCTGAGTTGGGACAAGTGCAACTGTTCCTGTCTCACCTGCACAGAGAGGCAGGGTGGCATAATGAGCCAGGGACCCAAATCCTGGCTTTGCTACCTGATAGCTGTGAGTTTGACAGTGGCCAGGATACTGATTCAGAAATCTTTCTTAACTTTTGAGATGTGATAATATTATTGTGATTTAATGTTTTCTTTTTTAAGAGTCCCTATCTATTACAGAGAAAATCAAAAGCAACTTTTCCTTTTGTTAACTGTGTAATCTTGGACAAATTACTTCACCTCTCTGTGCCCCAGCTTACCTAACTATAAAATGGGGATGCACAGTGAGGGAGTTACCATGGTGCTTACTGCATAGAATTGCTGGGAAGGTGTATGAGATCACAAAGCACAAAACAGTGATGGCTATTGGGCTTTTAAATTATGTTCATGATGATCTAACACACCCTTGCCTGGATGATCATCCCTGGGGGCTGTGTCCAGGGTGGGTGTTCAAGAGCAGCTGTGTTTGCCCAGCCCCTCACCATAGACACAGGAGGAGCCTGGCCTCCACATATCAGCATGCTTTGTCCCCTTTCCATGGGGAACAGGCAGGGGAAGGGGCAGAGAAGCCCAGAAGTTGGGCAGACAGGACTCCAAGAGGTGTCCATGAAGAGGGTTAGACTTGAATACTGAGGATAGGGAAGGGAGGAAAGTGAAGGTAGGAGATGAGGAAGTGGCTAAGCCCAGAATCCAGAGGACTCTGAAAAGGGTCCTCTGACCCACCGTGATGCAGAGAGAAGAGCCCACAACGTTGGTCTCAGCCCCTTCACTCCTTCCCTGAAGATGGAGGGTGGCATAGTCTCCCTGGTGGGAAAAATGAGGGGACCTGCATCTGGGTGAAGGCTCTGCTTGTTCACATGGTCCTCTGTGGGTGGATGTTGTGCTTTAAACATGTGACCAGGGCAGAATTCAAAGCTGTCATGTGAATTAAACAAAGGTCCTTCATCTCCAGATGAATGTTGCATGTTTGGGGAATGTAGATTGAGTTGGTTTTCCTCTTCCCATTTGACTCCGTCGCTGGAAACCATTGTACAGTGAACAACCTGCATAATTGCACATGGTGGTCATGGATTCCATTTGGTGTTTCTGGACTGTGAGTGTCTCCCACCCACTGTTGCCAACCCCTACAGAGACATGGACGAACAAGACTGAGGTGGGATGGGACCCTAGCAGACCTCAAGCTGGTTCACTGAGAGAGCAACCTGTGGCTTTGGAACAAAGCCTGTCACTTGAAGACTTAGCCCTGTGACAGGCTCAGCTGGACTGTCTGTGCACCACCACTTCAGCATTCCAGCCTTTGCTGCACCTAAGGATGTGTCTACCCATGTCCTGGTGTGGGGTCTGCTATAGGCAGGAAAACTGGGCTGCTCTTTGGGCTTCTTGTCCCACTTTCTTCAGGCATTAGAGGACCATCCTGTGTACCTACATGGTCTCCCAACCCTCTCTGAACCCTAAGGCTCAGAACCTCTGCAGAGAGTACCTTCTGGATGTTCAGAACATCCCCCCACCACCTGGTATCTTATTTGTGTAAAAAAAGGAGGGCATGACATTCAAGATACTCAATGAGGTCACAGCATCATGGGTTCCAGAACAATATTTGTCCTCTTCACCATCGATAGTGACTGCTGGGAGGACACCTGCCCTCACTGGGGCCTTCTCAGAACCCCTGGGTCATGGTGGACTCGGTTGACATGTTCAGAAATGTGGGAGCAGAAAGTATCAAGGAAAGGCCCACTATTTCCAGTTGGCCCTCTCCCCGGTGAAAAACCCACCCGGCAAAGACAACTACTATCATCCTAACCCACATATCAGTTGCTCAGCCTTCATCTATTTCCTGCCCAAGGATCCACCCTGACCCTCCCCAGTAATTTTAGTTCATGGACCTGAGGCAGCTCTGATGACTGGGGCCTGGGAGGATGTTGTATCAGGGTAACATCAATGCCCAACCCACTGGAAGAATCAGGTAAATGAAGAGGCTTCCATCTGGACAAGATGACAAGAGAGGTCATCAAGGACCACTGCCCTTTGCCTGACCCCCTACTGAAGAGATCAACTCAGATCCCATGATGGACCAGACCACAAGGAGACAGAAGGAAGAGGCTGAGTCCCACTCAGCAGGGTGCACAGGTCTACGTCCCTGGTGGGAGGCCAACTGCCAGATGGCTGAAACACCTGCCACCCTTCACACAAGGGCATCTGCTCCCTGCTCCAGCCACCCAGTCCTTATCCATTGCAAGCCTTGATCAGCTGTGGATTCTCACCACTTTCTGCCAGCCTGGGGGAAGCCTTCATGGGAATCAGAAAAAGGCACTTTCACAGCCCCAAGCCTGTGTGATCAGACATCAGCTCCAGTGTCCAGCACAGCCTGGTACCCACTGCCCAGCTGGCCATGGCCTTTTTACCATCATGCTCATTTTCTGTGCCACTGCCCACAAGCCTCATTCTTGATAATCCCAGCTCAGGGGTGGGTCTTGGTCCATCTCCATGGAACTGGAGTATCAGAGTTAGCATGGATGGGAGAGTGCTGTCCTGCCAGGGTCAGCAGGATCCAGGGAGAACTCAGTTGGAAGCACTTGCCCTGGGGAAGTCAGACAAAGTCCATCACCGGGAGCCAATATGGGCCTGTTCAGGGACCACAGCATTTTCTCTGCACTCAGTTCCCAGGAAGGCCCACTCAGGCCTTTGTCCAAATCCTTAGCCTGTGACACATGCAGCTGTGATGTCCCCACCCCAGCTGGGAGCTTCCCAGAGAGGCTGAGGGAGCTAGAACTGGCAGATGGGGTGGACCTGGGTCACTTCTGGCCACATTGGGACAACAGAACATCTGGGCCACCATACACACCATAGGAAGCCTCCATGTGAGTGAGAAAAGTCCCCCACAAACTGGAGAAGAGAGAGCAGGCCCTTCTGGATGCTTCTATACCAGGAAACTTGGCCAACCCCCAGCCCAGAAGGCTGTCCACAGCCGGAGGTATCCATCACACTCTCCTTACCCTTGCAGATGTGGACGAATGTCTGCACAGACCCAGAGTCCGTAAAGGCCACAGTGTCTGCATCAACACCCAGGGCAGCTATACCCGCCAGTGGCCAAAACTTCTTTAACGTGCTCATGTGATATTTTCTCAGTCTCGGGTCAAATGAGAATGAAATCATCTTCATTAAAAAAAAAGAAAAAGGAATTCCCAGGCACCATTTCTACATTACTTAGAGGAAACACTACTGATCTTGCTAGCTTGAGCTGTATCCACTCCTACTCTGCTCAGTGTACCTGGAGACGACAAAGGCATGATAATAACACAGCCTAGGAGATACCAAGGTTCTGTCCACACCACAAGTCAAAGCTTTGAAGATCCGAAGAGACTAATCAAGATACCATCCTAAGTCTGCCTTGGATGAAACTTTAAATTAGGGTTGGGATAAGGTGATGGGAGTTCTGAGCTCTAGAAGGCAGGAGAGTTCATGGAGATGGAGAAATTTAAAAACTGAATTACCTAGCCTATTAGATAGCCTCCTACTGTTGTACCCAGCCTATTGGTAGTGATGCTATCAGCTAGGAGTGCCTCAGGCACTCACCTGTTTCATATTATTTATAGCAAGCCCCCAAAACATTTTCTTCACTGGGGTCAAGGTTGTGGCTGGATCAGCCCATGTGGTTCTAAATAAGATCACAGAACTCATTTCAGAAAAAACCATAAGGGAGATTTTGAGAAACAAGATTTAATACTGACATGTTCTAGAGTTTACACAGCATGCTCAAAACCACACAACAAGATTTGTAATCGATTTTACATTTCTACTTTTATATACCCTAGAGCATGAGCATGACCAAAAATTTTGTTTTATTCATCATCATACTGTTGATCTCGTTTATTCATTTCTCATTTTACCCAACTCCTTTCCCTCTTGCAATCACTATTCTGTTCCATGTATCCACATGTTTTTTTCTTTGGTTTGGATTGTTCATTTATTTTGCTCATTTGGTTTTTTTTTTTTCCATACCGGAATTCCAGGGTTTTTTATTTATTTATTTATTTTAATTGGAGGCTAATTATTTTACATTATTGTATTGGTTTTGCCATACATTTGTTTTTTATATTACACATATGAGTTATTTCCCTTTACATAATATCTTCAAGGCTAATCTCTGTTGTCACAAATGTTAAGATATCATCTTTATAAGGCTTAGCAGTATTCCACTGTGTGTCTATATATATACATATATATATGTATGTGTGTATATATATATAAATATATATCATATCTTCTTTACCTATCAAATCACTGATGGGTAGTTAGGTATTTCCATGTTTTGGCTATTGTAAATAATGTCAAGATTAATATAGGGAAGCATATATCTATCTTTCTGGTAAAGTATTTTAATATTCTTTGGATAGTGTTAGTGTTAGTTGCTCAGTCGTGCCCTACTCTTTGCAACCCCATGGACTGTAGCCCACCAGTCTCCTCCATTCATGGGATTTTCCAGATAAGAATACTGGAGTGAATTGCCATTTCCTTCTTTGGATAAATACCCCCAAATCAGATAGGTGGATCATATGATAACTTTATTCTTAATTTTTAAGGACTCTCCATTCTGTTCCCCATAGTGGCTGCACTAAAGTGTGTGAGGTTTCTCTTTTCTCCAAATCCAATCCAACACTCATTATTTCTTGTTATTTTGATAATAGTGATCCTATTGGGCATGATGAGATTGCTTACTGAGTTTTTGATTTGCATTTCCCTAATAGTCCAGTGGGCTTTAGGAAGCAATGCTATGAACACAACTAGTGGAGGTGATGGTATTTCAACTGAGCTATTTAAATTCTAAAAGTTAATGCTGTTAAAGTGCTGCAGTCAATAAGTCAGCAAATATGGAAAACTCAGCAATGGCCACAGGACTGGAAAAGATCAGTTTTCATTCCAATACTAAAGAAGAGCACTGCCAAAGAATGTTCAAGCTACTGTACAATTGTGCTCATTTCACATGCTAGTAAGGTTATGCTCAAAATCCTTCAGTTTAGGCTTCAGCTGTTTGTGAACTGAGAGTTTTCAGATGCACAAGCTGGGTTTCGCAGAGGCAGAGGAACCAGAGATCAATTTGCCAAAATTTGTTGGATCATAGAGAAAGCAAGGGAGTTCCAGAAAAACATCAACTTCTGCTTCATTGGCTACACTAGAGCTTTTGTGTGGATCACAACAAATGTGGAAAATTCTTAAAGAGTTAGGAGTAGCAGACCACCTTACCTGTCTCCCGAGAAACCTGTATGTGGGTCAAGAAGCAAGTTAGAACCAAACATGTAAAAACTGTTTCAGAATTGGGAAAGGAATATATCAAGGCTGTATATTGTCATCCTGCTCATTAAGCTTATATGCAGAGTACATTATGCAAAATGCCGGTTTGGATGAATCACAAGCTGGAATCAAGATTGCCAGGAGAAATATCAACAACCTCAGATATGCAGATACCACTCTAATGGCAGAAGGTGAAGAGGAACTAAAGAGCCTCTTGATGAAGGTGAAAGAGGAGCATGATAAAGCTGGCTTAAAACTCAACATTAAAATCTAAGATCTTGGCATCCAGTCCCATCAGTTCACAGCAAATAGAAGGGGAAGTGGAAACACTAACAGATTTTCTTTTCTTGAGTTCTAAATTCACTGCAGACATGAAGTGAAGGACAAGGAGGCCCGGATGCTTCAGCTCATGGTGTCTCAAAGAGCTGAGCACAACTTAGCGACTGAACAACAATACAAATGAATTGTCTTTTAATTGCTCCTTTGTCATAAGTTAATTAATTTGCTCCTTTGTCATAAACTAATACACACACATATCATACATATACATATATGTCACCAATTAATTATGTGTGTATCCATCTATCTGGAGAAGGAAATGGCAACCCTCTTCAGTATTCTTGCCTGAAGGATCCCCGTGGACAGAGAAGCCTGGCAGACTACAGTCCATGGGGTCACAAGAGTCAGACATGACTTAGCAACTAAACCACCACCATCACCATATTCATCTATGCATTCTCAATCATGTCAGACTCTTTTTCAATCCCATGGAATGTAGCCTGCCAGGCTTCTCTGCCCTTAGAATTTTCCAGGCAAGAATACTAGAGTGGGTTGCTGTTTCTTACTCCAGGGGATCTTCCCAACCCAGGGATCAAACCTATGTCTCCTGGATTGGCAGGCAGATTCTTTACCACTAGCACCACCAGGGAAGCCCAGGACATATGCCACTTATTGACTTCAAAGTGTATCACAAGGCTCTAGTAATCAAGATAACATGATATTTTCATAAAAATTGATACACATATCAATGGAAGAAAATAGAAAGCTCAGATGGGTTTTCCCAGGATTGCTTTAGCTATTAGAGGTCTTTTGTGCTTCCATATAAAGTTTAGAATTTTTTGTTCTATTTCCGTGGGAAAAAAAATCCTTGGGATTTTGATGGAAATTGCTTTGAATCTGTAGATTGCTTTACAAAACATGGACATTTTAACAATGGTAATTCTTCCAATCATGAGCACATGATATATTTCCATTTTTGTATGACAAGTTTTTTTAACAATGCCTTATCGGTTTCAATATACAGGTCTTTCACATTCTAGGTTTAATTTATTTCCAAGTACTTTATTCTTTTTTAGCAGTTGAAATGGAATTGTTTTCTTAATTACTCTTTCTGCTAGCTTATTGTTAGTGTATAGATATGCAACAGATTTTTGTATGTTGATTTTGTGTCCTGCAACTTTACTTTTTTTTTTTCTAATAAAATGTTGGTGGTGTCTTCAGGGTTTTCTATATGTACAGAATCATATCATTCACAGTGACAGTTTTAGTTCTTTTCCAGTTTGGATGGCTTTTTAAATTTTCTTGCCTAATTCCTCTGGCAAGAGTTTCAAGCTATGTTGTATAAGATGTTGAAACAGGGCATTCTTGTCTTGTTCCTGATATTAGAGGGATATCTTTCAGTTTTTCACCACTGAGTATGATGTCAGCTCTGGATTTGTCATATATAGCCTTTATTATGTTGAAATATGCCCCTTCTATACCCACTTGACTAAGAATTTTTTTTATCGTAAATGGGCACTGGTTCTTATCAAATGCTTTTTTGCATCTATTTAGATTATCATTCTTTATCCTTCATTTTATTAATGTAGTGCACCACATTGATCGATTTTCAGATATAAGAAAAATTCTTGCATCTCCAAATTAAATCCTACTTCATCCTGGCATATGATTCCCTTGTTGGAATTCTGTATTTAGCTTTCTACTATTTTGTTCATGATTTTTGGATGTATGTTCACGAGAGATATTGGTCTTTTGTTTAATTTTTGTGTGATGCTCTTTCTGGTTTTGGTATCAAGGTAATGTTGGCCTCATAAACTGACTTAGAAAGTTTTTCCTCCACTTCGATTTATTGGAGAAGATTGAATAGGTATTAAATCACTGAATGTTTGGGAGAATTAACCAGTGATGCCAAGTGGTCCTGGGCTTTTGTTTGGGAACAGAATTTTGATAATGGTTTTCTGTGGTGGTGGTTTTAGTTGCTAAGTCATGTCCAACTCTTATGACCTCATGGACTGTAGCCTACAAGGCTCCTCTGTCCATGGGATTTCCCAGGCAAGCACACTGGAGTGGGTTGCCATTTCCTTCTCTAGCGGATCTTCCCAACCCAGAAATCAAGGCCAGGTCTCCTGCATTGCAGGCAGATTCTTTACCAACTGAGCTACAAGGGAATCCCTTGCAATCTCTGTGCAAGTAATAAATCTCTTCAGCTTTTCTATTGTTTCATGATTCAGTCTTGGAAGTTTGCATGATTCTAAAATTTCATCCATTTCCTCCAGAAATATTCCTCCAAAACTTTGTCCAACTTGGTATTTAGCTGTTCATAATATTCACTGATGATCCTTTGTATTTATGTGGTATCTATTATTAGTGCTCCTTTTACACCTTTAATTTTATTTTTCAGAGCTTTCTGTCTCTTTATATAGTTAAAGGTTTTCATTTCCAAGACCAGCTCTTAGTTCACTGATCTTTTCTATTGTCTTTTTAGTCTCTGTTTCATTTATTTCTGCTCTGTTCTTCATTGCTCCCTTCTTTATACAGACCTTGGTCTGTGTATTCTTCTTTTTTAGCTCATTTAAGTGTAAACTTAGATTATTTCTTTGAGTTATTTTGTTTCTTTGTTAGGCCTTTATTGCTATAAGTGTGGTTTTTAGTACCATTTCTGCTGTACCCCCAAAGATTTGAGTGCATTGTATTTTCATTTTCATTTGCTTTTAGTTAATTTTTGATTCCCCGCTGATTTCTTTGTTCAGTGGGCATGTTGTTCACTCTCCACATATTTGCAATTTTCCAGCTTTCTTCCCATAGTTGACTTCTAGTTTTTTATCATTGTAATCAGGAAGATGCTTGATATGCTTTAAATCTTATTAAATTTATTCAGATTTGCTTTGTGTCCCAGCATATGCTTAATCCCTGAAAAAGTTTCATGTGCACTTGAACAGAATGTATATTGTGCTGCATTTGAATGGAATGTTCTGTATAAATCTTTCATGTTCGTCCTGCCTAATGCTCCATTTAAGGCCACTGTTTCCTTGTTGACTTTCTATCTGGATAATCTATCCATTAATGAAAGTAGGGTGTTAAAATTTCTTACTACTGTTGTGTTGCTGTCAATTCTCCCTTTGGGTCTCTTAATAATTGTTTTATATATTTTAATGCTCTTATATTAGGTGCATGAATATTAATATCTATGTCTTCTTGATGAATTGTCCTTTTTATCATTATGTACTGTCCACATGTGTCTCTTATTAATTTTTTGGCTTGAAGTATATTTTGTCTGATATAAGTATGGCTACACCCACATTTTCTTGGCTGTCATTGACTTTAAGTATCATCTTCTATGTCTTCAGTTTGAGCCTATGTTGCCCTTTAGAGCTGAGGTGAGTCTCTTGCAGGAGCATATAGCTAGGTCTTGTCTTTAACCCATCTAGCCACTCTGTTTTCTGGGTGAATTCAATCCATTTACATTTAGGAAGATTACTGGTAAATGAAGACTTAATAGTGCCACTTTATCTTTCACTTTCTGGTTGTTCTATACGTGCATTGTCCTTTTTTCCTCATATTTCTATCTGCCATTTTTGGTTTGTTGGTTCTCTTAGATATTCTTCTCAGTTTTCTCTATTTTATGTTTTGTTCCTCCATTTTAGATTTATGTTTTGTGATTATTATATAATTTGTGTATCTCACAGAAAATAGTTTATTCTGTTGATAACACTTTATCTACAATTACCTATGTGAATTTCATCTTTTTCATTTTGTGTTCTTGTCTTCAATTATCTGTGTGTTATCTGGTGAGTTCATTACTTAAATGTGGTGCTCATAGATATTTTTCTGCTTTATTTCCCCCTTTCACCTTTATGTTACAATAAATTTTTAGAAGCCTATTATAATATAGGGTTGCAATTCCCCAATCCTGTTTATATTTATCATCTTGCTCAATTTACAATGCTTTTTAGTGCATTCTTCATCTTGTTTATCGAATTCCTAAGGTCCAAAATTTCTGTTTGATTCTTTTTTAGAGACTCGATCTTTTTCTAAGTATTTTTTCTGTTCACTAATTTTATTCCTGAACAGATTAAACTACCTCTGAGTTTTCTTGTAGCTAGTTGAGTTTCTTCTTGACAAGGGTTTGAATTCTCTATCAGTTAGATCACTGTATTCTGTGACTTTAAGTTTGGTTTCTGAAGAATTGTCATTTTCTTTCTGTGATAGTGTTATTCTGGTTCTTCATGATGTGTTGTACTTCTGTACAGTTCAGGCATGAACCACCTTTCTGCTTGATTCTAATAATTCAACAGATTAGAAATTAGAGGACTTTCTTTTATTTTCAACTAAGTGGAGATACCGCATTTTGTTTGTTTGTTTCTCTTACCTGAGCTCTCTGTGGTTATATTTGAAAAAACGGCACTTTTTACCCTACCCTGCTTGTCAGGTGTGGCTCTGTGCCTTCATTATCACTTCTTGTGTCTCTGAGGTTGTTGGTGCCTTGTTGTTGGCATCAACAGACATTGCTGTCTGGAGCACCAGGATGGTGGGTTCCTCCCTTGCATTCAGGATGGCATGATTTACAGGTACCACTGCCCTGGGGGAGTTGGGTTCATGCAGGTGTCTCTCCTATGTTCTGTTGTAAGATTCACAGGCCCTACTACTGCAAGGATCAGATGCAGATTCGCAGTCATAGGCACCTCAGAAGTTGGAGGAACAGTGTCCCAGGCCCTATTACTAAAGTTACCCAGTTGCCAGTAGCCACTGGTGTCTCTGTGATTGGGAGGCCAGAGTCTTCCACCTCCCCTAACCCCGCCAGGTTCTCTGGGTCTGAAGGCTCAGCTATCACAGGCAGATTCTTGAATTGCAAACACTGCCTCCATTGTTCTCTCAGTTTCATCTCTTCAATGCATTTCAGTTTTCCCACTTTTAGATGTACAAATTTGTGAATTATCTACCATCTTTATGTGATGGACAGAGACACTTGTGTTGCACTGGGTATGTTTTACTGGTTGTAGATTGACAAGGAGAGCAAAGGCAGCTTTGCACTCCACCATGTTGCTGACATCACTCTCCATCTTATCTATTTTCTGAATTAGCACAGTACATATGAGAATCAATACCTTGGCATCACAAAGTACTTGATAGTAGAGCTAATTTCTGAAATCCTTCCAGTAACAGAGCACTCCTTTAAGGGATTTCTGCTTTCTGTTTCCTTGCCTGGAAATTGAACTGGGAATTAAAGCAGTTCAAGTACTGAGTTCAATATTTCCTTCTCCAAGTTCTCCTGTGCCCTTAGAAGTAACCCACCAAAACATTATACTTCTGTATAAAGTTGTAAGGTATCAAATACTTCAGTACTGAGAATTTGCTTTCTAAAGGCGTGTAGCTATAGTTATCTAAAAGTAATAATTTAAGTTTAATTTAATTGTAGATTTGCCACAGCATGCTGTGAAATATTGCTGTCTCTTTTAGCTACTACCCCCACACATGCACAATGAGTCATTAATGCCTTTAATCAGAACACAGAACAAATTTCAGGTGTCCAGCTCTAGGGTTCTATTCCTTTGAAACCACCTCTGAAACCAGTAATTGCAGAAGTGAGCATTCAGTCATAGAACCAGGACTACTATGATTTAAGGATTATGAATTTATTATAGAAATTAGACCTTACACATTGAGAGAACAGCTTGGAGTGGAAAATTTGAAAGGGGTTGTGGTTTTCAAAATAACCACCAACCAGTTATTCAAAGAATAGCTAACTGCCAAAGATAGACTTCAAAGTTTGAGTTTGTGATGAAGTTTTTGCAGATCGGTCATATCTCTGGCTCTGCAGCCAAATGTCTGCTGATACACTTGAGGTCACTTTTGATCATCAGGAACATTAGTTGGGAAGAAGTGCTGACCAGAGCAGAATATAGTGAAGTCAAGCTAAAATTCATCACACATTTGCATCTATCTGTCAACTCATCGAATGTCAAGACCTTAAGAGAGCAATTATTGTTATTTCACTTCCACCTGTTAAATCACATACAATTTCTCTTTTGACAAGAGGTACAGTGATTCTAGAAATCTTTTTAATCAAGTTGATACAGAACAACTCAGCACAAACATGTAGCTGGTAGTAACCAAGAGGATTGCATTCCAAACCTGACCCACAACTTTTTTCTACCAGTCAGGTTTTATTTGAATAAAACCATGCTCCTTTGTTTTCATGTTTTCTATTTCTGCTTTGTTGGCTGACTTCCGTTACAATGGCAGAATTGAGTGGTTGTCATAGATGCTATGTGACTTGAGAGCCAAAAATGTTTACACACTCTCTTCTTCTTTACAGAAGTTAGAGACTCCTTGTCTAAATTAATAGACAATTAGCATAAAGATAGGTATATTGAAAGAAAAAGTTGATGCAATGAGATGTCATCATTGTAATCAATGGTACAATTCTAAATGAAAAATCAGGTTCAATCTCTTATATATCTATAGAAATTTTAACATTCATTACTAATCTGACAAGTAAAATGAAACATCAACTATATATTTTAAATTAATGAATATTTTAAATATAGGTTACTCAAAAAATAAAATTCACTTAATTAAAATGATTACAACTAAATTCCTTTGTTTCTAAAATTGGGGATGAAATCCAGGAAAAGAAAACAAGAAAATGATGAAAAGAGTTTAGAGATATCTAGGTCATTATCCAAAAAAATACATGAAATGATGTTTCAAAAATTTGTAAATTTCATGAACAAACAGAAACAGTCATGAAGCATCTGGATTTCTGGATTTTAATATATATTTTTAAATTTTATGTTATTCATGGGCACTTCTCCAGCCCTAAGACAAACATCTCTGTTGCTCTTTGAAAGTGATAGAAGTGGCAAGATTTATCAAAGGGCATTTTATGTCCTTATTTCTCAGACTATAGATAAAAGGGTTAAGCAGGGTGTAACCACTGTATACATAACTGAAGCTATTTTACTGACCTTGGTACTTAGGGTTATTCCAGAACTTATCTACATCTCAAGTCTTGTACCATAGAACAAGGAAATTATAGAAATGTGAGATCCACAGGTGGAAAATGCCTTATACTTGCCCCTAACTGATGAAATTCTCAGAATAGAGAAAAGAATCTTAGATTAAGAGAAAAGGATACTAGTGAACGAAATAAAACTCACCAGACCAGATGCAAAATACAGCATTGCTGCTGCTGCTGCTGCTAAGTCATTTCAGTCGTGTCCGACTCTGTGTGACACCATAGACGGAAGCCCACCAGGCTCCTCCGTCCCTGGGATTCTCCAGGCAAGAACACTGGAGTGGGTTGCCATTTCCTTCTCCAATGTGTGAAAGTGAAAAGTGAAAGTGAAGTCACTCAGTCGTGTCCGACCCTTAGCGACTCCACAGACTGCAGCCTACCAGGCTCCTCCATCCATGGGATTTTCTAGGCGATTTTAAAAATTGTCAGAACAGGTATGTTGAAGCACCTGGTTGCTTTCTCTGAAAAAGTGGGGGATTACCATGTCAGCATAGAAGGAGAGCTGCAACACAAGTAACCATTTAACGAAGAGTCCAGAACACTTAATAACCAGCATACCAGAAGCAGGAGGCCACAGAGCTGGGGGATCATGATGACTGTGTAATCCAAGGGCTGACAGATGGCTAAAAACCAGTCATGGGTCATTGCATTCAGGAGAAAGTAATCCAAAGCTATAAAGAGCACAAAAATGTGTAACTGGCAGAGGCAGCCTTCATAGGTTTGGTTTTGCTCTTTATCTGGACGTTCCGCAGCATCTTTGGGATGGATGTGGAGATGAAACAGATGTCTCCAAAGAATAGTTTGGAGAGGAAGAAATACATGGTTGTGTGGAGGTGAGAGTCAGCGACAATGGTCAGGATAATGAGAAGGTTCCCAAAGAATGTGATCAGGTACAAGAACAGGAACAGCCCAAAAAGGAGAGGCTGCAGCTCTGTCTCTTCTGAGAATCCAAGCAGAAAAAAATTCTGCAACCTGCGTGTGGTTTCCTGGTTCCATGTTGCTCATGAGATTTCCAGTGACTCAGATGGTAAAGAATCTGCCTGTGATGCGGGACACCTGGGTTTAATCCCTGGATAGGGAAGATCCCCTGGAGATGGTAATGGCTACCCAGTATTCTTTCCTGGAGAATCCTATGGACAGAGGAGCCTGGCCGGGCTATAGTCCATGGATTGCAAAAAGTAGGACATGACTGAGCAATCAACATACATGTTCAGAAGAATGTAACTAACCCACCTTCTCCTGGGTACAGCCAATTGTGTGTCAGCATTGTACCTAATTTTATCCTTTTCCCTAAACTGTCTTTCCTCCAAAAATTCTTTCCTCCAAAAAATCAAGAATCTGTCTTAGAAAGTCTCTTGATCATTAAACTTTTCTTATATTGTTTTCCCCACCAATTCCCCTAAAATTCACAAATATAAATAACCCATTGTGCTCTTCCATATCCCCCAGCACCTATAAAGATGTGGTGGCTCACCCAAATAATGTCATGGAAACATCTGCCTTCTCCCATCCAATTACTTCCTTGAATGGAGGACAAAATTGGAAGCTGCCCCTAAAAGAGCAAGGAGATGGAACCACTCATGAAGCCTCTGCGAGATGATTGTGTTTTCTCATTCCCTTTGATGAGACAGACTTGAATATATCAAGGAAAAACATTTGTAACTTTTTGTAACTTATGAAAGTGAATTCCCATAGGGTCTCATTGAATGAAATATTCTTTGGTTTTTTTCCTTTGATGGATGTGATTCTTACTTGCTAAGATATTAAAAGAAGGCAAATGCTTGTGCCAGATTTTCCCCTTTAGGGTGTACATGGGAGCTCAAGTCATGTCTCCTATCTCACTGGACTTCTCAGAGTAGCTTCCAAGATGCAGGATATCATTAAAAGTTGATTTATGTGGCTATGACATGCAATTTCTTCTTCTAAGAATTGAAGGATACAATTGAACACCTTGAGTTGACACTATAGGAGCCTCACCCAAACATATGAGAAAAGTCCTTGATCTCACCTGATCCAAGAGAGAATTACTGGGTGTATTTATCATGAGGACCCTTTTAACTAACTGACAATGCACACTAGTAAAAGGAAACACCATCCACTTAGTAGGCCCATGGTGTAACAGTCATTGGATGTTTGCCATGGAAAGTCTCATGGGGTCATCACAGGTAAATCTGGTAATTTCAGTAAGATGAGAGCAAGTGAACATTAGCAATCTATTATGCCACCAAGAAAGATTGAAAGCGGGAGGAGAAGGGGACAACAGAGGATGAGATGGTTAGATGACAACACCTACTCAACAGACATGAGTTTTAGTAAACTCCAGGAGTTGGTGATAGACAGGGAGGCCTGGCATGCTGCAGTCCATGAGGTCACAAAAAGTCGGACAAGACTGAGTGACTGAACTGAACTGATGCCAGAGTCATCCATGAGGCTCACAGTTAATCATATGACTTTCAAGGAATTATAGTAGTATTTTTAATAATAATAACATAAAAATCTAAGTCAATGACAAAGTCCAAGTTCGAAGTCAATCAAAGGTGTTCATTTGGTAGAATACTGCCAACAACCCCCACCCACCCACCCAAATCACTGTGCTGTTTTTCTACACTATGGTGGAAAATAAGTGATCAGTGCAAAAACATATCACAGAGGGATGGAATTCAGTTGGGGATAACAAAAGAGGAGGAAAAACCTTTCTAAGGAGGGATGGTTTATGATATATTAGAGAACAAAAGTGATAATATAGGGTGATAGCTAGTTGAAAGGGAAGAGGGAAGATGTGCACATTGGGAAGAAGCTCTGCTGGATCCTTTTTCTGTTTCTTCTCCTATTTTCTTCAGCACAGCTAAAAATGACAAGGTAGAAACTTGTCAGTCTGACATACTTGATTACAAAATTCCCTTGATGCAAAAGGGAAGAATCCAAAATGTTTGGATAGAGATAAGTGACTGTGATTGATCTATAGTATTAAAAGCCATTCCCTAACCCAGGCTGGGATTCCCAGGTGGCTCAGTGGTAAAGAATCCACCTGCCAATACCGGAGACACAGGTTCAATCTGTGGGTTTGGAAGGTCCACTGGAGAAGAAAATGGCAACCTATTCCAGTATTCTTGCCCAGGAAATCCCATGGACACAGGAGTCTTGCAGGCTATAGTCCATGGGGTCAGAAAAGAGTCTAACACAGTTTAGCAACTAAACAACGAAAACCCAGTCTACCTTGATAAAGAACTGATTATTTCCTTTCCTTTTTATGTTAATAAAAGTCAAGGTATATTGTAAAGATTCTAAATCAGAGTGATCTGGTGTCTATGAACTTTTAAGTGAGGGAAATAGATTGTTATCTGAGAGTCAAATGGTATAATCAATAATTATAGTGTGATTATTGTAAATTCTATATACCCTCACTCAACCAAAAGTGCACAGCTTTTATTCCTCCATTCCTAACACAGTGCCTGTCACACTTGAGATATGTTCTACAGACTGAATTGTGTCCCCTCAAAACTCAAGTGTTCAAATTAAAGTCCCCAATGTGACGTATATTTGGAGATAGAGCTTCTAAATTAAAATAGAGGAAGTCTTATTCAGGCTTCAGAATCAGGAGAGCAGGTCTCTAACCTTGCTTCTGACCTCCTTGGACACTGCTCGGATTCCATGTCTGCCCACAAGCACAGGTGGTCAGTCAGCACTTTAGATAAGAAAGAGAGTGGGATGTAAAATTTTTGAGTTCCTGGAGGTCATATCAAATATTCAGGGTTTAATGAAATCTTATGACTCACAAGAAAACAAAATTTCAAAATGGTTAAAGTAAAACCAGAGCTGCATTTTGTGCACAAATTGATGATAGTGTCAGTTTTCATCCTGGGATTATAAATAAGAACTTTCAAAACTACAATCATAATACTCATGATGGAGTGGACCAACCACCCAGGACCCTTTCCCCACTGGGGCTCCAGATTTCTTTTAATGAGGGGCTTTTCTTTACCAGCTGAGCCACAAGGGAAGCCCAAGGGACTTTTCAGCACCATTTAGTTCTGGACATCAGTTAGCCCAATTTGGAGATGTATATGCTGTTACTTCGGAGAAGTCAATGGCAACCCACTCCAGTACTCTTGCCTGGAAAATCCCATGGATGGAGGAGCCTGGTAGGCTGCAGTCCATGGGGTCACAAAGAGTTGGACACAACTGAGAGACTTCATTTTCACTCTCAGTTTTATGCATTGGAAAAGGAACTGGCAGCCCACTCCAGTGTTCTTGCCTGGAGAATCCCAGAGACAGGGGAGCCTGGTGGGCTGTCATCTATGGGGTCACACGAAGTCGGACACGACTGAAGCAACTCAGCAGCAGCAGCAGCAGCACCATGCTGTTACTTATCTCTAATGTTTCTATTTCTTTTCTTTAAATGACTGCATATTGAAATCAAATGATCTTCTTTAAAAATTGAAATTGCTTGTGTGTAATGAGTGGTTTATTTTGCTATCAAACCCTTTGAACCTAAAACAAAAGTAAAACTTTCAGCAAAACAACAGTCTAAATGAAGTCACAACTGTGATGTCATAATTTAATACACTTGGTAGCCTTATAAGAACAGAAAGAGCTTCCTCTTTCTCTTTGCTTCTCTCTCTCTCCCTCTCTCTCTCTCTCTCTCTGTTTCCACTCTCATGAAAAGGCCATTTGAAGACACGGTGAAAAAGTAACCACGTGAAAGCCAGAAAGAGTGCTCTCACCAAAACCCAACTGTTTTGGCACCTGATCTCAGGCTTCCATCCTCCAGAAATGTGAGAAAGAAACTTCTGTTATTTAAGCTGCCCAATCTCTTGTATTTCCCTTGTTACAGCATTGTATTGAATGTTACAGCATCCCAGTGTGTAGCACCCACTTGACGAATGACTGAGCAACATCCCTTAGACAAATTCCCCAGGTGTTCTTCAATTCCTGAGCAATGTATATTTCCATATTAGTTTCTGCCCTTAGATGAGAAGATCATATATTATATAAGGCAATAATATCCTGTGTGCCCTGATTCTGGTTCTGACCCTGGGAGAAGTTTCTTTGTTTTCTCAGAGTTATGCTTCAGGAAGAATTGTCTCCTATAGTAGAATGTCATCCAAGTAAATCAAGTCTCCCCAGCCAGTCAGGGGAGCTGAAGGCATGTGTACAGAGTTGGTTTTACCTAGAGTCCAAGTTTACGCTTCCTCCAGACTTTAAGCCAATCCTTAACAGATTTGATGTCTTCCATTATGTGCTAGAAATTGATATCAAGAGGAAACAAAAGCTACTCTAGTGAAAATGGTTTAAGACACAGGTAGACTGGCCACTCAGAGAAGACCTTTCAGGATGTCCATTGTTTTCACTTGTCCCCCTTCAAACATAGTCTTTCAAAACTATTTTTAAAGCAATGTCCTCACAAATATCTGCATAAAAGATGTACGATATCTCTATCTCCTCTGAAAAGTCCCTCATGCTTCATATTCAATATATCCTAAGTCCCTTCTTTGGCATAGGCACCACTGATCTAATTCGAATCACCTTAGCATTGGTTTTGACTATGGTATAAAAAGCATAGAAATTGCTTCTATTATGGGAAATTTCTGGCATTATTCATTCATAATAGATTTTTGGAATTCATTTAAATTGTCATTTGTATTTGTAGTTGGTTTCTTTTTATTGCTTAGTAGATTTCATTCTATGAATATACTACAACTTTTTTATAACTATGTATCAGAGGATATTTCAGTTTTTCCTCCATTTTGTCTACTATGAATAAACTTGATATAAATGTTTGCGACTAAGTCTTTGTGTGGACATATACTTTCATTTTCTTCAAAAAAGCCAAGGAGCAGAATTGCTTAGTCCTACTGTAAATATGTTGGCTTCCCGGGTGGCTCAGTGGTAAAGAATTCACCTGCCACTGGTTGAGATGAAGCAGACTTGAATCCAATCCCTAGGTCAAGAAGATTCCCTGGAGAAGAAAATGGCAACCTGCTCCAGTATTCTTGCCTGGAAAATTCCATGGAAAGGAGAGCATGGAGGACTAACATCCTTGGGGTTACGATGAGTGAGATATAGCTGAATGACTAAGCAGGCACACATACCCTGTAAATATGTATACTTTTACAAGAGATAATCAAGTTTTTTCAAAGTGTTGGGTCATTTTGTCATCCTATGTAAATATATAAGAATTATACTAGTTTTCAATATAATATTGTAAAGTAATTAGCCTCCAATTAAAATTTTAAAATACCAGAGGGATGAGATGGGAGGGAGGTGGGAGGGGGCTTCAAGATGGGGAACACACATACACCCGGGGCAGATTCATGTCAATGTATGGCAAAACCAATACAATAATGTAAAGTAATTAGCCTCCAATTAAAATAAATAAATTAAAAAATAATAATAAATACCAAAAAGTAAATAAATAAAAAGAAAAAAAGACACCTGTATTACTTATCCATATTTTTGTGTAATATATTCTGCCACAAAACTTAGAGAATATACACATATCAATTATCTTAAAGTTTCTGTGATTCAGGACTCTGGGTATGACTAAGCTGGGTTCTCTGAGGCCTGGTCTCTCACAAGGGTACAATCTACCTGTCAGTCATTGTAGGAGAGCAGATGCAAATTATTGTAAACTACATCAGTTTGTGACTCCAGTTGCTTCTCCTATTGTGGATGTGATCTAGTTACAAACTGGATTAACCCAAACCCTAGCCATTAGTGTACAGACTCCAATATGTCAAATGATATGTCAACAGAAGATCATATGAAGTACAGTTACTTTCACCTGGTAGAGAAAGCATTACACAATTTCTTCAGTAATCCTGTATTATTTTAAGCATTATGTTTCCTGTATTACATATTATATTTCTGAAAACTTATGCAGTAGGTTCTATTTCCCATGCTAAACACAGAAAATATATTAAGAGATCAAAATTTAAAAAAAAATACGGGAAGAAACCATTGCTTATAAAATATGGGAAATGAAAGAAACTGAACTCTGTAGATAACTTAAATTTCAAATTGTCTTTCTGGTTACTGATAATATTAATCATGATTAGGATCTTTTAGGGTTTTGAGAACTATTACTCATGAAAAAGTCTCTATCTTCAGACAAATATTTCCCTTATGTCAAGAATGTTTCTCTGCTGAAGAGTGTTTTAAGGGCTTGCTTTATGTCTTTGTTTTTAAGACTGTAGATAAAAGGATTCAGCATCGGTGTGACCACAGTGTACATCACTGAGGCTTTTGCAGTTGCCCTGGAGTTTTGTGTGCTAGCAGAGCTAAGATACACCCCAAGGCTTGTACCATAGAACAAGAGGACAGCTGAGAGGTGAGACACACATGTGGAAAATGCTTTATACTTGCCCCTTGTAGATGAAATTTTCAAAATGGAGGATACAATCTTAGAGTAAGAGAAAAGGATACCAGTGAGTGGAACAATAACCAGAACTCCACTTGCAAAATATATCATCAGGTCATTGAGAAAAGTATCAGAACAAGCAAGCTGAACCACCTCATAAAGTTCGCAAAAAAAATGGTGAATTTCCAATTTTGTGCAAAAGGAGAGTCGCAAAATCATTAAGCCATGTAACAAAGAGTCGAGGACACTCACTAACCAGGATGTCAGAAGCAGGAGGTCACAAAACTTAGGGTTCATGATGATCATGTACTGCAATGGATGACAGATGGCTGCAAACCGGTCATAAGCCATCACAGTCAAGAGGATGTTGTCTAATATCCCAAAAAGCATGAAAAAATACATCTGTATGATGCAACCTTCATAGGTGATAACTTGACTCTGAGTCTGGATGTTCCACAGCATCTTTGGGATGGTGGTAGAGGTGAAACAGATGTCTGAAAAAGATAGGTTGAAGAGAAAGAAATACATGGGTGTGTGGAGGTGGAAGTCAGTGATAATGGCCAGGATGATGAGGAAGTTCCCAATGAAGGTGACCAGGTACATGAACAGGAAGAGCCAAAAGAGGAGAGGCTGCAATAATACCTCTTCTGAGAGTCCCAGGAGGATAAACTCTGAAATACGGGTTTGGTTTCCTGGTTCCATTCAGTCAGTGAAACTGCAGAAATAGAAACAGGAACAGTGAAAATTTAGCTAAAAGAAGACACCAAGAAATTAACAGAGAAAGAAGCAAAATGTTCTTCAGTAGGTGAATGGATAAGTAAACTTAGGCACATCTAAACAATGCACTGTGGTGTCACTGAGTCCTCCTGCATCTGAAGCAGAGTTGATAGGGCCAGCGGAAGTCTTCCGTAGGATAAATCTATTAGTTTGCTTTCCTCTGAGAATTCCGGTTTTTAGTTCAAGTATCCTAGTGGGGTAGCCGTGTCTACTGGGATCTCAAGAATGAGCCAGACGTGAAGCAGGGAACTTTACAAGTCTTCTTCTATGTATCTGAAAAGAGATAGAAAATACAGAGAAGGAGAGAGAAATGAAATAGACAAAAAGGGAGGAAAAGAAGCAAACGACTGTATTCCACTGAAAGAAGAAGCTATGGGGAATAACCTTCTTTGGGTGATAGCAGTATTATACATCTATCTTATAGCTCCCTGAATGCCCCCAATAATAATAATATGAATACCCAACTAGATAAATATTTTCAATCTTTATGACCTAAAATGATTCATAGCCTCACACTACCATTTATCCACACATTACTATTTATCTCTTTAAATAAAGGTCAATAAATAATTTTAAATACATATAGTAAAATTGACAGAATTAAAGCAAAACTAAATAAAGCTTTTTTTTTTTCAAAATCTATGGACCTGGGAAAATGTTTTGATAGGTGAAACAGTTATTTTTAAAATATTGCTGAAATGATAGTGAATTCTAGTGATAATTTCAGAAAGAAATTGCTTCAATTCCCCACAATGTTTCCAGAAAGTAGAAGCAGTTAGGATACTTCCTAATTCATTCTGTAAAGTCAGCCTTAACTAACAGAAAACTAGGTAGACATATTACAGGAAAAGAAAACTGCAGATCATATAACTCACAAATATAGGTACAAAAGTCCTCAACAAAATATTAGCAAATCAAAACAAACAATAGAGGGAATTTTATAACAAAACCAAGGAGAATTTATTCCAGGTATGCAGGATAGGTTCAAATTTTGTTTTGTTTTGTTTTAATTTTTCAGAAACTTTATTTGGTCATTTTCTCAAAAATATTTTCTAAATTAAAAACAGAAAAGCATAGAATAAGCTTCATATAAAGTCTATTATTCAAAAATAGCACAGTAGTACTGAAAAGATCATAGATGTAGGACTCAAGTCCAAAAATAAATGTAATCTATTCCTTCCTTCAGTTAACAAAAGTATATTACTTTAAATTTTGTTAATAACCTCACGTTAATTTTTAAAATACTAAAAAGAAAATTAATTTAATCTACTATGTCAACAAGCTAATGAAAAGAAATCATATCAATTGATGTAGAAAGAGCAGTTGACAAAACCCAAAATACGTTCGTAATAATAATAAACCTGCAGTAGAGGTAAAGGATCTGCCTGCCAATGCAGGAGACCTGGGTTTAACCCCTGGGTCAGGAAAGTACCCTGGAGGAGGGCATGGCGACCTGCTCCAGTATTCTTGCCTGAAGAATCCCATGGAAAAGAAACCAGGCAGGCTACAGTCCATGCGGACCCAGAGTTGGACACAACTGAATGACTAACTATATATGCATGCACACAGATTAGTATACACACACGTGTTGTTGTTGTTGCTTAGTCACTAAGTTATGTCCAAATCTTTTGTGACTCCATGGACTATAGCCCACCAGGCTCCTCTGGTCATAGGATTCTCCAGGAAAGAATACAGGAGTGGGTTGCCATTTCCTTTTCCAGGGGATCTTCTCTGCCTAGGGATCAAACTTGCATTACCTACATTGCAGGCAGATTCTTTACCACTGAGCCACCAGGGAAGCCAAACATACATACATTTATCTCCTTATCAGCTGAGAGGGCTAAGGACTCTTGTACAGACAACTGGAATCCAGATCTTGTTTTGTTTGTGTTTTGCCCATGTTGTGTAAGATGTGGGATCTTAGTTCCCTAACCAGAGTCTTAGCTCCTCAACCAATGATCAAACCTGTGCCCTCTGCATAGGAAGCTCAGAGTCTCAACCACTAAACCACCAGGGACAACCCAGATATTGATTTCTAATACCATTTTCCAATAGAAGGAACCAGGGCTCCTTGGAGGAGTAACTATTTCTAGACCTGGAGGTGGAAAGACGAGATGAGCCAGGAGCATCTGATGGTTCCATAAAGTAAGGGAGTATTTAAAAAAAAAAAAACTCTACTATAATGGGTATATATTATGTCAAAGGGACAAAGATGCCATCTGAAAGAACTCCCAATACCCAAAGCTAGAAATGAGCAACAAGCTAAATAAAGTGGTATTGGATTATAATTAAACATTTAAAATAAATATCCTTAAGTTCACCCTGATAAAGTAAATAAATAATATTAATAGAGACAAATCCCTAATGCAAAAGAAATCCAATAAATTATGTAGACACTGTACTGTCAAAGAGGTGGAATATAAATTGTCATTCTTGAAATGGAAGGTATATGCAATAACCCTCTTACAAAGAATACAGTTTGAGAGGAGGAAAAAGAGTAAATTTACAGCGAAGAAACCTGACAGTCAGCCAGGTAGTCAATGTCACGGTGAACAGTAATTACTTGTGCTGATATTATATATACCCTTGATATGGTATGATGAATAAAGCATTTCACTTATGTAGTCTTCCTCTTCATAACCATAAACCACTCCAAACATGAGAAAACACCAGACTACTTCCACTCAAGGAATGTTTTATAAAATACCTGATCAGTTCAGTTCAGTTCAGTCGCTCAGTCGTGACCGACTCTTTGCGACCCCATGAATCACAGCACGCCAGGCCTCCCTGTCCATCATCAACTCCTGGAGTTTACCCAAACTCACGTCCATCAAGTCAGTGATGCCATCCAGCCATCTCATCCTCTGTCCCCTTCTACTCCTGTCCTCAATCCCTCCCAGCATCAGGGTCTTTTCCAATGAGTCAACTTTTCGCATGAGGTGGCCAAAGTATTGGAGTTTCAGCTTCAGCATCAGTCCTTCCAATGAACACCCAATACCTGATCAGTACTCCTCAAAATGTAAGTTCATTGAAAACAAGGGAAATCTGAGAAACTGTCACTGCCAAGAAGAATCAAGAAGAAAGAAATGTCTAAATGTAATGCGGTATACTAGACAGAGGCTATAAATAAGGGAAATTGGGTAAGGAGTTTATGAAAACTCTGTGCACTGTCTTTACAATTTTTTTAAGTCTAAAGCTGTTTAACAAACAATGTTTATTTTAAAATTTAAATTTTAGTGAAATGTAAGCACCTTGGAAACAGCAGGCTCTGAATTCAACTCCAGAGTCTAATACCAAGCAATATCACTGCAGTGAGTCTCACATTCTTTACCCATAAAATTGGAACAATGACATCCAATTGTATAATGTTATTGCAATAAAAGGACTTCCCGGGTGGTTCAGCGGGTAAAGAATTTGCCTGCCAATGCAGGAGATGCAGGAAACACGGGTTCCATCCCTTGGTCAAGAAGACTCTCTAGAGGAGGGCATGGCAACCCACTCCAGTATGCTTGCCTAGAGAATACCATGAATATAGAAACCCGATGGGCTACAGTCCATAGAGCTGCAAAGAGTTGGACACGACTGAAGTAACTGAGCACTGCAAGATATAAATAAAACAACTAATATAAATGCCTTTGTATGACTACTATCAGTCAGTGAATTTTCAGACATACTGTTTCAATCACTCACAGATCTGTGTCCCACTTCACAATCCTACCTCCATTTTTCTATTTCCACTCATCATCCATATATGACTTTGACAGCTTCAATACTCTGTTGCTCACATTGACCTGAGTGATCTTTACACAGAGTGAGCTGATCATGAGCACCATCCACTATAAATGAATCTTCCCCTGACTCCCCTAACTTCAGAATTATCAGGACTGGCTTCCCAGGTGACTCTAGTGGTAAAGAACCCACCTACAAATGCAGGAGACATTAAGAGATATAGGTTCAATCTCTGAGTCAGGAAGATTCCCCTGGAGAAGGGCATGACAACGCACTCCAGTATTCTTGCTGAGAAATCACATGGACAGAGAAAGCTGACAAAGTGTCAGACATGATTAAAGCAACTTAGCATGCCCTGGTGATCCAGTAGTTAAGATTCTGGGCTTCCACTGCAGGGGCATGGGGTTCCATTCCTGGCCAGGGACCTAAGATCTCACATGCCATCCAGTCAAAAAAAATATTTTTTTAATTAAAAAAAGAATTAAGTATCGATTCAATAATGAAAATATAAGGTCTCTATTATCAGTCTTCTGCTTTGCTGGCCCAACTCATGCTTTCAGCTTTCATCCCCGGCCCTCATTATTGGTCCAATATTAAGAACTAAGAAGGTTCCTAAAACACTTTGCAATTTAATTAATCTCCACATTTTTCCCCTGCTACCTCACACCCTTTCCCCACTGGAAGAATTCAAGTCCTACTTTAAAGTTCAATAAAATTATGTGCTTGCTTGTGAAGCCTTCACTAATCTCCTCAGAAAAAGTCAAACACTTCCACATCCACTTCACCAGGATTGCACACTGGCTTAGGGCATAACTTTCCTTTTCATGTCTCTTACCCGTGTTTAAGCTGTAAGCTCCTTAAGAGAAGAAACAGTGTTTTCATTGTTTCCTTCAACTCTAGAATACAACTTGGTGCCTAATATAGAGTAATTACTAAATAAAACTTTGTTGAACATCTGAAAGGACAAGTAGTGGAATGAGATTAGATGTATATTTCCATCAGTGAGGGAGAAGAAGAAGCAGTGAAGCCAGAGGAAATGCTCTCAGGGAAAGCCAGCAACCTGAGGAGACAGATTGAAGACAAAAGTTATTTTAGTGCATATGGAATCTCTATCCAGAGTCAGGGCCAGTAGCGCCACAGGGCTTTGTATCATCAAGGTTTTACTTGTCTCTGTGGATTACCCCCGAGGTTACTACCAAGAAAAGGAGTCCCTTGTGCTATGCCACACCCCCAACACCTGTGAAAATTCTGTACCTCATCCAGAAATTATCAGGTAAAAGCCTGAATTCAGTGATCCAGTTTCTCTCTTGGATGATGGCTGGGGTTGGTGGCTCTACACTCAGCAAGGGCAGCAAGATGGACCCACTCATAAGCTCCTGGAAGACACTGTTGAGTTTTCTCACCATCTGATACTAGTAGAGTAGTCCTAAGGGAATGTAGCAGAAATATTTAGTTTCTGTAGCTTTAGGGGATGAATTCTCAAGAGTTTCCATAATGAGGTGTTATTTTTTATTTTTTTTTTATCTTCTACTCCCTGAGAGACCTGGTTCTCTGGAGGAAATAACTATAGAATACATACTAGTGACAGTTTTGAACCTTGGTATTTATCTTTGGAACTCATGTGCATTTCTTATCCCATTGGACTTTTCCTTCCCAGGAGGAATTTACTTTCTTTAGGTGTGATCTCCAATATGCAGAGTACTCCATGATTGCCCAGTCCATCTCTGAGGTGCAGTTCCTTCTCCAAAGATCTAAACAATAATGTTGAACATCTGAATGTTGTGGAAAATATCCACTGACAAAAGAATGTCCATCCAAATGTCTAGCCAAATATCTACCAGCTAATACATCATTAAAGAAAATTTGGTATATCCATATGATGAAATATTATCAACAGTAAAAAATAAAGTGCTTATAACATTCTGTTCTTCAGTTGCTAAGTTGTGTCTGACTCTGTGACCTCATGGACTGCAGCATGTCAGGCTTCCCTGTCCTTCATTATCTCCTGGAGTTTTAGTCACATTCATGTCCATTAAATTAATGATGCTATCTAACCATCTCATCCTCTGACATCCCCTTCTGTTTTTGCTTCCAATCTTTCCCAGCACCAGAGTCTTTTCCAGTGAGTCGCCTCTTCACATCAGGTGGCCAAAGTATTGGAGCTTCAGCTTCCGCATCAGTCCTTGCAATGAATATTCACCGTTTATTTCCTTTACCATTGACTGCTTTGATCTCCTTGCTGTCCAAGGGACTCGTAAGAGTCTTTTCCAGCATCAGAGTCTGAAAGCATCAATTCTTCTGTGCTCAGGCTTCTTTATGGTCCAACTCTCACATCCATACGTGACTATTGGAAAAACCATATGTGCCACAACATGGGCCAATCTCAAATACATCATGTTAAGTGAAAAAAGCCAGAAATGAACATAATATTGTGTGATTATACTTATATGAAATACCCCAAAGAGGCAAACCATAGTAACAAAAAGAAAATTAGTTTTCTTCAGAGACTGGGAGAATGTGAAAATGAAAAAGGAAAGCTAGTGTGTACTGAGTTTTCTTGAGGGTGAAAAAAATGTTTTGGAATTAGATAGACATGAGGTTGAACACTATGAATGTACTGTCACTGGATTGTATACTTTTAAATGCTTAATTTTATGTTTTGTGAAATAAATGGCATCACTCTGTATATATGATTCAGAAAATTGTTTTGCTTTTCACTCACTTTCAAGATGAATCTATATTTTTAGAGTTAACTGTAGATCATAGGTTGGAACACTGCAGTCCATGGGTCAAACTGAGCCCACTGCCACCCCCCACCTCCCACCCCCCACATTTGGTAACATTCTCTAAAAGAACATTGATGGATTATTGGAATCAGACTCTCTAAGTGGGCTTTTGGTTGTTTAAAAATTAGAACAGAACATAGAGGTCAAGTGATTTAGTGATTTACATCTTGTGTGGAAAACGCTATTTAATTGCCACTAAAATAAGACGTCATTTTTAGCAGAATCAGAATTATTTAAATGTACCTCCAGTAGATTGAGGTTTTCATTTTCTTTTTAATCTGAAGACACTGGACTACTAGAAAGAAGCAAAGAGGTGATGAAACTTGGCTGTCTTAACTTTATCTTTAAGGAAGTATTAAAGAAAAAATTCCACCATAATGGGGATTTATCAAAGAGACGTAGGAGCAGTCTTAACTTTAACTTAACTTTATCTTTAAAGTTGACAAGAGTTACTCACTGGTAGAATAAAGTCCAAAAATATAGTGTAGCCAAGCCTAGGGGTAATAATTTCATCAGAGTTAGAATAGCAGGATCTGCAGTTAGACTGTTTTTATTGTTGTTTAGTTACTAAGTCCTCTGACTCTTTGTGACCCCACTGACTACAATCCCTTAGGCTCCTCTGTTCATGAGATTTTCCAGGCAAGAATACTGGAGTGGGTTGCCACTTCCTCCACCCATGGATCAAACCCTAGTCTCCTGCGTCTCCTGCATTGGCAGGCAAATTCTTTACCACCGAGCCACCAGGGAACTGTTTTCTCTGGAAAGGCCAAATTAGCAAAGGATGTGGCTTCTCAAATGACACATTGGTAAAGAATCCACCCACAAAGCAGGGGATGCAGGAGACCCAGATTCGAACCCTCAGTCAGTAAGATCCCCTGGAGGAGGAAATGACAACCCCTCCAGTTTTCTTGCCTGAAAAATCCCACGGACAGAGGAGCTTGCTTGGCTACAGTCCGTGGGTTCACAAAGAGTCAGGCACGACTGAGCAATTAAGCAGGAACACATAGGCAAAGTAAAGAAGTGGATGCTCCCTCAGAAACAGTTAGAATCATATTTGTATTCTTTCTGTTGCTCTTTCTTCCTTTTCGATGTTCCAGGATCCCTCCATTTCAAAATCAAAATGCTATTATTTTTATTCCTTCTTACTGAATAACTTCCCTTTCAAAAAATCCACCAACAATTCGTTGACATATAAGTCATGATACATAAAGACACATACTTGAATGCCTGTGTTGGGTGTGTGTGTGTGTGTGTGTGTGTGTGTGTGTACACAAATGCTTGGAAGCATTTCAGCAATATCCTGAAACTTCAGTTAATGATGTTCAATTATTTTCTTTAATTCTTTGTAAAAGGAGATGCATCCCAGAAATGGATATGACAGTTCATCACAGATACTTTGCACTTTAGAGATCATATCTAAAAAGAGATGGGCTCTTCGTGGGATAAAAAAGAGTCCAATGAGATAGAGGAAATATATGGAAATTCATAACTTCTCCCCAAGAGTCAAAATTGGCAAAAACAATTTACGCATTTTTTTTCTCTCTTAGTCTCTATGGAACCAACTGTCTCATGATTTCAGGAGAAATCATTTCTCCACAGTGGCTATACTAGTTTGCATTCCCACCAACCGTGTAAGAGGGTTCCTTTTCTCCACACCCTCTTCAACATTTATTGCTTGGAGACTTTTGGATAGTAGCCATTCTGACTGGTGTGAAATGGTACCTCATTGTGGTTTTGATTTGCATTTCTCTGATAATGAGTGATGTTGAGCATCTTTTCATGTGTTTGTTAGCCATCTGTATGCCTTCTTTGGAGAAATATCTGTTTACTTCTTTGGCCCATTTTTTTTTATTGGGTCATTTACTTTTCTGGAATTGAGCTGCAGAAGTTGCTTGTATGTTTTTGAGATTAATTCTTTGTCAGTTGCTTCATTTGCTCCTATTTTCTCCCATTCTGAAGACTGTCTTTTCACCTTGCTTATAGTTCCCTTTGTTGTGCAACAGCTTTTAAGTTTAATTAGGTCCAATTTGTTTATTTTTCCTTTTATTTCCAATACTCTGGGAGGTGGGTCATAGAGGATCCTGCTGTGATTTATGTCGGAGAGTGTTTTGCCTTTGTTTTCCTCTAGGAGTTTTATAGTTTCTGGTCTTATACGTTTAGGTCTTTAATCCATTTTGAGTTTATTTTTTTGTATTGTGTTAGAAAGTATTCTAGTTTCATTCTTTTACCAGTGGCTGACCAGTTTCCCAGCACCACTTGTTACAGAGATTGTCGTTTCTCCATTGTATAATCTTGCCTCCTTTGTCAAAGATAAGATGTCCATAGGTGCATGGATTTATCTCTGGGATTTCTATTTTGTTCCATTGATCTATATTTCTGTCTTTGTGCCAGTACCATACTGTCTTGATGACTGTGGCTTTGTAGTAGAGCCTGAATTCAGGCAGGTTGATTCCTCCAGTTCCATTCTTCTTTCTCAAAATTGCTTTGGCTATTCGAGATTTTTTGTATTTCCATACAAATTGCGAAATTATTTGTTCTAGTTCTGTGAAAAATACCTTTGGTAGCTTGATAGGGATTGCACTGAATCTAAAGATTGCTTTGGATAGTATACTCATTTTCATTATATTGATTCTTCCGATCCATGAACATGATATATTTCTCCATCTGTTTGTGTCATCTTTGATTTCTTTCATCAGTGTTTGATAGTTTTCTATATATAGGTCTTTTGCTTCTTTAGGTAGATTTATTCCTAAGCATATTATTCTTTTCATTGCAATGGTGAATGGAATTTTTTCCTTAATTTCTCTATTTTCTCATTCTTAGTGTATAGGAATGCAAGGGATTTCTGTGTATTAATTCTATGTCCTGCAACTTTTCTATATTCATTGATTAGCTCTAGTAATTTTCTGGTAGAGTCTTCAGGGTTTTCTGTGTAGAAGATCATGTCATCTGCAAACAGTGAGAGTTTTATTTCTTCTTTTCCAATCTAGATTCTTTTTATTTCTTTTTCTTATCTGATTGCTGTAGCTAAAACAATGTTGAATAGTAGTGGTGAGAGTGGGCACCCTTGTCTTGTTCCTGACTTTAGGAGAAATGCTTTCAATTTTCCACCATTGAGGATAATGTTTGCTGTGGGTTTGTCATATATAGCTTTTATTATGTTGAGATATGTTCTTTCTATTCCTGCTTTCTGGAGGGTTTTTATCATAAAGCGATGTTGAATTTTGTCAAAGGCTTTCTCTGCATCTATTGAGATAATCATATGGTATTTATCTCTCAATTTGTTAATGTGGTGTATCACATTGATTTGCGGGTATTAAAATATCCTTGCATCTCTGATAAAGCCCACTGGGTCATGATGTATGATCTCTTTAATATGTTGTTGGATACTGTTTGCTAGAATTGTGTTAAAGATTTTTGTATCTATGTTCATCAATGACATTGGGGCTGTAGTTTTCTTTTTTGTAGCATCTTTGTCAGGTTTTGGTATTAGGGTGATGATGGCCTCATAAAATGAGTTTGGAAGTTTACCTTCCTCTGCAATTATCTGGAAGAGTTTGAGTAGGAGAGATAGGTGTTGGCTCTTCTCTAAATTTTTGGTAGAATTCAGCTGTGAAGCCATCTGGACTTTTGTTTGCTGGAAGATTTCTGATTACAGTTTCTATTTCCGTGCTTGTGATGGGTCTGTTAAGATTTTCTATTTCTTCCTGGTTCAGTTTTAGAAAGTTACACTTTCCTAAGAATTTGTCCATTTCTTCCAAATTGTCCATTTTATTGGAATATCGTTGCCGATAGTAGTCTCTTAGGATCCTTTGTATTTTTCTGTTGTCTTTTGTGATTTCTCCATTTTCATTTCTAATTTTGTTGATTTGATTCTTCTCCTTTTTTTCTTGATGAGTCTGGCTAATGGTATGTCTACTTTACTTATCTTCTCAAAGAACCAGCTTTTAGCTTTGTTGATTTTTCCTATGGTCTCCTTTATTTCTTTTTCATTTATTTCTGCCCTAATTTTTGTGATTTCTTTCTTTCTACTAACCCTGGCATTCTTCATTTCTTCATTTTCTAGTTGCTTTAGGTGTAGAGTTAGGTTATTCATTTGACTTTTCTCTTTTTTCTTGAGGTAAGCTTGTATTGCTATGAACCTTCCCCTTAACACTGCTTTTACTGAGTCCCATAGGTTTTGAGTTGTGTTTTCATTTTCATTTGTTTCTATTCGTATTTTGATTTCTTTTTTATTTCTTCTGTGATTTGTTGGTTATTCAGAAGTGTGCTTTTTAGCTTTCATATGTTTGTATTTTTAATAGTTTTTTTTCCTGTAGTTGACATCTCATCTTACCGCATTGTGGTCAGAAAAGATGCTTGGAATGATTTCAACTTTTTTTAATTTACTAAAGCCAGATTTATGGCCCAGGATGTGTTCTATCCTGAAGAAGGTTCCATGCACACAGAGAAAGAGGTGAAATTCATTGTTTTGGGGTGAAATGTCCTATAGATATCAATTAGGTCTAACTGGTCCATTGTATCATTTAAAGTTTGTGTTTCCTCGCTAGTTTTCTATTTATTTGATCTCTCCACAAGTGTGAGTGGGGTATTAAAGTCTGCCATTATTATTGTATTACTGTTAATTTCCCCTTTCATACTTGTTAGCTTTTGTCTTACATATTGTAGTGCTCCTATGTTGGGTGCATATATATTTATAATTGTTATATCTTTTTCTTGGACTGACCCTTTGATCATTATGTAGTATCCTTCTTTGTCTTTTTTCATAGCCTTTATTTTATTTATTTTTTATTTATTTATTTTATTTGGAGGCTAATTACTTTACATTATTGTATTGGTTTTGCCACACATTGACATGAATCTGCCTCGGGTGTACATATGTCCCCATCTTGAACCCCCCTCCCACCTCCCTCCCCATCCCATCCCTCTGGTTCATCCCAGTACACCAGCCCCGAGCATCCTGTATCATGCATCGAACTTGGACTGGCAATTCGTTTCACAGATGATAATGTACATGTTTCAATGTCAGTCTCCCATATCATCCCACCCTCTCCCTCTCCCACAGAGTCCAAAAGACTGTTCTATACATCTGTGTCTCTTTTGCTGTCTCATATACAGGGAACCCTCTTACATTGTTGGTGGGAATGCAAACTAGTACAACCACTATGGAGAACAGTGTGGAGATTCCTTTAAAAACTGGAAATAGAACTGCCATACGACCCAGCAACCGCACACCTGGGCATAAACACTGAGGAAACCAGAATTGAAAGAGACACATGTACTCCAATGTTCATCGCAGAACTGTTTATAATAGCCAGGACATGGAAGCAACCTAGATGTCCATCTGCAGACGAATGGATAAGAAAGCCGTGGTATATTTACACAATGGAGTATTACTCAGCAATTAAAAAGAACATATTTGAATCAGTTCTAATGAGGTGGATGAAACTGGAGCCTATTATACAGAGTGAAGTCAGCCAGAAAGAAAAACACCAATACAGTATACTAATGCATATATATGGAATTTAGAAAGGTGATAACATGGCCTTTATTTTAAAGCCTATTTTATCTGATATGAATATTGCTACTCCTGCTTTCTTTTGGTCTCCATGCCCATGAAATATCTTTTTCCAGCCCTTGACTTTCAGTATGTGTGTGTCCCTCGTTTTGAGGTGGGTCTCTTGTAGACAACATATATAGGGGTCTTGGTTTTGTATCCATTCAGCCAGTCTTTGCCTTTTGGTTGGGGCATTCAACCCATTTACATTTAAGGTAATTATTGATAAGTATGATCCCATTGCCATTTCCTTTATTGTTTTGGGTTCGAGTTTATCCACTCTTTCTGTGTTTCCTGTCTAGAGAAGGTCCTTTAGCATTTGTTGGAGAGCTCGTTTGGTGGTACTGAATTCTCTCAGCTTTTGCTTGTCTGTAAAGCTTTTGATTTCTCCTTCATATTTGAATGAGATCCTTGCTGGGTACAGTAATCTGGGTTGTAGGTTTTTCTGTTTCATCACTTTAAGCATGTCCTGCCATTCCCTTCTGGCCTGAAGAGTTTCCATGGAAAGATCAGCTGTTATCCTTATAGGAATCCCTTGTATATTATTTATTGTTTTTCCCTTGCTGCTTTTAATATTTCTTCTCTGTGTTTGATCTTTGTTAATTTGATTAGTATGTGTCTTGGGGTGTTTTGCCTTGGGTTTATCCTGTTTGGGACTCTCTGGGTTTCTTGGACTTGGGTGACTATTTCCTTCCCCATTTTAGGGAGGTTTTCAACTATTATCTCCTCAAGTATTTTCTCATGGCCTTTATTTTTGTCTACTTCTTATGGGACACCTATGATTTGAATGTTGGGGCATTTAACATTGTCCCAGAGGTCTCTGAGGTTGTCCTCATTTCTTTTAATTTTTTTATCTTTTTTTCCTCTCTGCTTCATTTATTTCCACCATTCTATCTTCCACCTCACTTATCCTATCTTCTGCCTCCATTATTCTACTGTTGGTTCCCTCCAGAGTGTTTTTTATCTCAGTTATTGCTTTAATCATTATTGATTGACTCTTTTTTATTTCTTTAATATTTATTGCATCTTCTCAATCTTTGTCCCAGGACTATTTATCTGTAACTCCATTTTGTTTTCAAGATTTTGGATCAGTTTTACTATCATTATTCTGAATTCTTTTTCAGGTAGACTCCCTATCTCCTTTTTATTTGGTTTGGTGGGCACGTTTCTTAACCTGTTGAATATTTCTCTGCCTTTTCATCTTGTTTAGATCACTGTGTTTGGGGTAACCTTTCTGTATTCTGGAAGTTTGTGGTTCCTCTTTATTGTGGAGCCTGCTCCCTGTGGGTGGGGTTGGACGAGTGGCTTGTCAAGGTTTCCTGGTTAGCGAAGCTTGAGTCAGTGTTCTGGTGGGTGGAGTTGAATCTCCTCTCTCTGGAGTGAGATGAAGTGTCCATTAGTGAGTTTTGAGGTGTCTGTGGGTGTGGTGTGACTTTGGGCACCCTGTATATCAATACTCAGGGTTATGTTCCTGTGTTGCTAGACTGTTAACATGGTGTGTCTTGCTCTGGAACTTGTTGGCTCTAGGGTGGAGCTTGGTTTCAGTGTAGGTATAGAGGCTTTTGGATGAGCTCTTTTCAATTAATGTTTCCTGGAGTCAGGAGTTTTCTGGTGTTCTCAAGTTTTGGATTTAGGCCTCCTGCCTTTGGTTTTCTGTCTTATTCGTATTGTACCCTCAAGGCTTCTCCATCCATACCACACCAATGATAAAACATCTAGGTTAATGGAGAAAAGATTCTCCACACTGAGGGACACCCAGAGAGGTTTGCAGAGTTACATGTAGAAGAGAAGAGGGAGGAAGGAGATAGAAGTGACCTGGGGGAGAAAAGGGAGAGTCCAAAGGGGGAAAGGGCAATCAAGCCAGTAATCACACTCCTAAGTAAAAATGGGTACTGAAGATTGGAATCTTAAAGGTACAAAATGGATAACAAATACCAAAAAGTAAAAATTAAAAATCTGGAGTACAGCTTAGACTCTCAACAATACAGTGTTTAAAAAAAATCACAAAAAATTTTTAAATACATATGAAATTTGCTTTAAAAATAGGGTCATTTTTTTTGCAAGGTAATAGTAGGTTATAAAAATAAAAATTAAAGGAGTAATAAAGGATTTAAATTTTTTTTTAATTTAAAAAATGATAATAGTAAAATATATCTAGGAATTTCTCTGGAGCCTTTCCAGGCTGTGTGGGGTCAGTTCAGTTTCAAATAGTTCCTTGTTCTAGCTTATACTTCTTCTCAAGATCTATAGGCCCCTTCCAATGTAGTCAGTGCTAACTTCAGTGTTTTAATCTGTTGCACCTGTCACTTCCAAAGTGGTTACCTCTGTTTATTTTGGCTTGTTTGCAAGTCTCTTCAGTGTCTAACTTCCACCCTGACACAAGGGGGCAGAGGTGGTCACTTATTTAGGCTCACTTTTTCAGTTGTGCTGTGGATTGGGAGGAACACAGAAAACAAATATCACTGGCATGTGTGTGGAGTGGTCGCAGTGTCTGGGCCACTCTGTGTTTGCTCCCACTCACAACATGTGTGCTTTCCCGGTCTACACTGCTCAGACTCCAGGTTGTTCTGCAGGGAAACTCTCTAAAGCGGCCCCGGGTTGCATGCATTTCCCAGGTCGAAGCTGCTCAGGTTCAGGTTCTCGGGTACTCCACAAAGGCATAGACTCAGTTGGGCCTGTGTTTTGTGTCCTTCTCAGGTCCGAGCAGCTCGGGAGACCAGGTGCTTGGTAAGCGCACTCTCCCCAGATGGGACGGTGTGTCTTATCACCTCCCCAGTTCCAGCCCCTCGGTTTCCTGGGTGCACAGCGGGAGTGCCATCTCAGGTGTGCAGTGTGTCTCCTCTGGGGAGGTGATCTCTGGCTGTGACCCTCCTGGTGGATGTCAACCACCTGTCAACCATCCATGTTCCCAGGAAGACTTGGTTAGCAACTAGGGGCCTACTCACATTTTGGTGGAGGATACCATCTCTGAAGCCGAGATTGCCCCCTCCCTCCAGCTCTGGCTGTTTCCCGCCTGCCTTTCTGCCTCAGGTGGGGAGGGGCCAGTCCACAGCCAGCTAGCTCTCCTCTGGTATTCGCTCAGTCCTTTGTTCTGTGAGCAGCCTTGAAGTGCCTTAGGTTAGAGCTTTTCACAGGAAAGTTTTCTCTTTCTCTCTCTTTTTTTTTTTTCTCTCTGGCTATCCCACAGTTTGGGTTGCTATTTCACATTAGCTCCCTCAGATTGTCCTCGGGGCACTCAGGCCTGGTCCTTACCCTAAGCACTGCAGCCTGCTCTTCCCTGTTCAGCCCCGCTTGCTGGTGGCAGACGCAAGCATCTGGGCTATGTGGTCAGGTGTGTAATCTGTGCATTTTATTTATTTATTTTTCCTCCCGGTTATGTTGCCCTCTGGGATCCCAAAACTCCCCACAGACCCACCCGTGAGAGGGTTTCCTGGTGTTTGGAAACTTCTCCTTCACGACTCCCTGACCCGGGATGGGTCTCCATCCCTAACTCTTTTGTCTCTCTTTTTATCTTTTATATTTTGTCCTACCCACTTTCAAAGACAATGGGTTGCCTTTCTGGGTGCTTGGTGTCCTCTGCCAGAGTTCAGAAGTTGTCTGGTGGAATTTTCTCAGTGTTCAAATGATCTTTCAATGAATTTGTGGGGGAGAAAATGGTCTCTACATCCTATTCCTCCACCATCTTAGGACCCTCTGCTGGTCAGGTTTTATAAGACTGTTATGAAATACAAGACCTTCTTACCTGCTGATTTAGGTGTTGGATGAGCCATGAGGAAAAATTAATAGATGTGAATGGCCTTATGATGTTTCTGCAGATTAATATAGTTTTCTTCCTGATAACATTCTGGGTTGTGCAAAAGAAGGTCTCCTCACTCAACAGAGATGTGTGCACTCTCCAGAACATTAGGTGAGACGGATCAGAGGTACACATCTCCTGTTCCCCCACCATTAAAAGCATGGTCCAGGAGCAAGGCCATACTTGCTTCCTCACAGGATTTTAAGGGGACTTGAGAGGAGAAGTTCAGCCACCCTTCTTGGCAGCTCAAATACTGTGTTGTACTGCTGACACTGTTGCTATGATAGTTTCATTCTTGGGTCAAAATCATTCCATTCATCTATAACCCAAGAATGAAACTATCATAGCCACAGAGACAACTGATTTTGTTCTGATAAACAGGGATTACCACCGTGACCCTATGAGAAAGGTCCTGATAACATTATATCCTTATAAACTACTTAGGAAATTACATACCTGACCCAGGTCTCAGCATGCCCTTTCATGCCCACATCTTTATTCATGTTCCTCCCACTACCTTCATCTGCACTGCTCTACCTGGTAAAACCAAGTTGATTATCCACATATCACACCTTCTAAGAGGCTAGGTGTGTCCTTTGCTTTCTTTTCATTTACATAGAGTGAATCATCTGAACAAAGAATGGTCCAGGTCAATTCATGGAGAGGAAAAGTATAGGGACATCATTGAAGGGGCAAGGGCAGAGGGACCTCCCATTTAACAAATATAATTGGCCATTGTCAGATATAATTAACAAATATAAAACACCTTTGTATTTGTCTTCCCACTAGATGGCAAGGTTTGTGAAATCAGAAATCTTGCCTTTGTTGTTAACGCACAGGGCCAGCACAAAACATCTACAGTAATATCAGTTGATTGAAACAGAATATTCATACAGCATCATATTACTGAAACTCATTATGAAGTGTCACTATCAACTTCAGTCCAAGATAGATGCCATTCTGAACCCAAAAAAACATTTCTTTTAGAGAATCGTTCACAGTAAAGATCAGAGTGTCCACAACCGAGTCAGAGACATCCAGCAGTAGAGAAGAAAAGGCCTTGATTGTGTTGCTCAGGGTGCATTGTGAGCCTCTTTTCTCCTCCTATGGACGCTGACATTTAAAGTTACAGTTGAGTTTTCATCTTGGGATGCACGTGGTGGCTGGAAATCCTGCAGGTGGGACTGGTTGCCCACGTCATGGCCTACCTCTTCACCATCATCAGTGGTCTGCAGGGTGTCTTCATCTTCCTGATGCACTGCCTCTTCAGCCAGCAGGTACCACTATCTGACTCCACCCCAGGACTCGTCCAATCCTCACTCCTCTCTGTGAGCTGATCCAGAGCATGCTTTGCCTCTACAGGTGCAAGAGCAATACAAGATATGGTTCAAAGGGATCAAGAAAACCAAAGCTGAATCTGAGAAGTACACACTCTCCAGCAGGGCTACATTGGAACCCTCTAAACACAGTGAGGTAAGATCATGCATTGTCCCCCAGAGCACTTCACTCACTGATCCATTGAGTAGCACATGCCTATCACACTAGACATTTGGGTATAAAGAAGGCTATACTCACACTGGTTTATATCTAGGCTCACTCAGGACATTTCTCTGTCATGGAAGAAGGTCTTCCTCTATTTCTGCACATTGTGTTTCTATGCTCATCTTAACTCTTATACATAACCATCTTCTTATTCTCCACCTGGGTTGAGCACCCATTTTCTGTAACATGCTACATGGACTTTTTCATGCACAAAATGTGTAAAAAAACAGAGAATGGTCCTATGTTAGGCTCAACTTAAACAGTAACTCTTGATCAGAAGCAGAGATGCACAAGCAATCCAGAGGCACTCATGTTAACCACGGTACCCCTCTATATGTATGTGTACCTGCCAAATCCCTTCAGTTGTGTCTGACTCTGCAACCCTATGGACCATAACCCATCAGGCTTCTCTTTCCATGGGATTCTCCAGTCATGTATACTGGAGTGGGTTGCCATGTCCTCCTCCAGGGAATCTTCCTGACCCAGATACCAAATGCTTGTCTCTGGCATCTGCCTGCATTGGTAGGTGGGTTCTTTACCGCTAACACCACTTCTTTATAGAAAACAGTAAACACGTGGTTTATATAGTCATAAAAGTAAGGTGACATAAGCATTACGTTAGACTGGAGAATTTCCTTCAAATTATGTAGTCATTCCTGGGATTTGCAACACACACAAACAGTGCAAAACAGGATGATAATCACAGGGTGCATAGGAGAGATCCTGGTAAGGTGAATCTTACCAAGCAATTTTATTTTTGTGTTTACAAAACCAGTTGTCATTTTTTTGTTTATATATTCTTCATATCACCACTTGAAGGTAAGGTAAGTATTATTATGTTTCCCTTTGGTAGGTGAAAAAACTGAGACCATGGGGTCTATATAAATTGTGCAAGGACTTTAGCCCATCCTTCTTCCCAATATTGTTACTCCCTTGATGGTGTCCATTGATGCACAGGAGTTTTAATTTTTAAGAAGTCCAATTTCTCCACTTTTTGTTCACTTCTCCTTTGGCTGTCTTATCTTAAAAACAATGACCACAAAAATTTACACTTATGTTTCTTCCAAGACTTTAGTAGTTTTAGTAACTGCATATAGGTATATCCATTTGGAATTAACTTTTTAATGGTATGAGTTTCATAAATTTTTGTGAATTCCGCCTTTGGCATATGGATATACAGTTGTCCCTTCATCACTTATTGAAAAGATTATTCTTTCCCCAGGGACTTGTACTGACATCCTTGTTAAAATAAGTTACCATCAATAAGTTTTTATGCCTGCATTCTTGGCTCTTCCACTCATCTATCTTGATTCATGTTGTTTTGTAGTAAATTTGACTTTGGAGAATTGACTCTACCAATCTGTTCTTGTCAAGATTTTTTCAGCTATTTTGGATCCCATGAAGTCCCATGTAAATTCAAAGATATGCCTGTCAATTTCTGAGAAAAAATAACTGAGATATTGATAAGGACTGTATTGAATCTACAGGTTAATTTGGTGGAATGCTGCCATATTAACTGTATTATCTTCTGATCCATGAACTTGGGATATTTATCTATTGCTTTGAGTCTTCCCTGACTTCTTCTGATGATCTTTCATAGTTTTTAGTGTAAAAGTCTACTACTTTCTAACAAGGTATTATTTTTCACACATTCCTTCTCAGAATTGGATTAACCAGTAAACCACATAATTTGCTGTCTTGAATGATGAGGAAAATTCCGACCTGTCATCTTTGTGGGGAAAAAAAGACACTTTTTCATGTTTTTTACAAGTAACTCTTCATGGAACCATTGTGAAAAAAAAAACATGAAGGGAATGTCTGATATTCAGATTATTGGAGAATTTTAGTTTCTGCTCCACATGGTATGCTCACTTCACTCCCAGCATAGTCAAGGAGTCATGACCCAATTCCCCAGTTTCCTTGGATTAATCACCTGCTTCAATATTTTTTCCTATAAAGTTCCTCTAATTGAAGATATATGACAAGGAAATTGAGCTTCAGAAGTCAATCTTAAATTGCAGCAAGAGGGGAAATAAGGTCAAACCATACATGGAGGGTAAACAACTAGTATGGTTTCCCAAGATTTTTCTGGATTATGTCCTTAAAAAAAAAAAACTTGAGTCACAGGCAACCTAGAGCAGTTGGTCTCCATACATGCATGCTTCAACTTCACTTTCCATTTCTAAAGATTACTAACATTTCATTATAAAAATATATTTTACTACTCACCATGCGCTGCACTAAATTAAGAGAGATTAAGATTCTAATTTCACAGAATTTAAATGATAAATGAAATGCTTTATCAGAGTAAAATTGGAACCCTGTGATTCTTACATCTTATAAGCTGAACTGTATAAAAAATATATATTGTTACTGCACAGTTTTGTTTTTTTACGTATATATTATTACATATATAACAAATTATTTCTTTCTCAGAATGTTACCTAAGCAAGATCTAAACCAAAAGATTTCACCTACAATAAATGTCCTACAAACACCCACTGACCCCTTTGTATCTCTTTAAACCAAATGGAAAATGACTAGAAATGATCATAATATACTAAATTTTTTTAATATTTTTTAATTTATTTATTTTAATTGGAGGCTAATTACTTTACATTATTGCGTTGGTTTTGCCATACATTGACATGAATCTGCCCCAGGTGCACATGTGTTCCCCATCTTGAACCCCCATCCACCTCCCTCCCCATCCCATCCCTCTGGTTCATCCCAGTGCACCAGCCCCAAGCATGATTTGGGAGAATGGCATTGAAACATGTATATTATCATAATATACTAAATTTAAAATGCCCTTCAGTTGCTATTGTTTGTCACTAAGTCATGTTCAACTCTGTGGACTGCAGCCCACCAGGTTCTTCTGTCCATGGGATTTCCCAAGCAAGAATACTGGAGTGGGTTGCCATTTTGTTCTCTGGGGGATCTTCCCATCCCATATCTCTTGCACTGGCAGGCAGATTCTTTAACACTGAGTTATCTGGGAAGCCTCATCAATGGGTATATGTTGTTCAGTTGATATGTCATGTCTGACTATTTACGACCATTGACTGCAGCACACCACACCATCTCCTGGAGTCAGAAGATGTCCCTCACCATCCTGTCCCTCACCATCTCCTGGAGTTTGCCCAAGTTCATATCCATTGAATCAGTGATGCCATCCAACCATCTCATCCTCTGTCTTCCTCTGCTTTGTCTGCCATCAATATTTCCCAGCATCAGGATCTTTTCCAATGAGTCAGCTCTTCACATCAGGTGACCAAAGTGTTGGAGCTTCAGCTTCAGCATCAGTCCCTTCACCATCAGCATTCAGGGTTGATTTCCTTTAGGACTGACTGGTTTGATCTCCTTGCTTTCCAAGAGACTATCAAGAGTCTCTTCCAGCACTATGGTTTGAAAGCATCAATTCTTTGGCACTCTACCTTCTTTGTTGTCCAGTTCTCACATCGGTAAATGTTTCTGGAAAGACAATAGCCTTGATTATACACGCCTTTGATGGCAAAGTGATGTCTTTGCTTTCAACACATTGTCTAGGTTTGTCATAGATTTCCTGCCAAGTAGCAGTCGTCTTCTAATTTCATGGCTACAGTCACTATCCACAGTGATTTTAGAGCCTAAAAAGAGGAAATATGTCACTGCTTCCACCTTTTCCCCTTACATTTGCCATGAAGGGATGGGACCAGATGCCATGATCTTAGTTTTTTAGTATTAAATTTTAAGCCAGCTTTTTCACTCTCCTCATTCAACCTCATCAAGAAACTCTTTAGTTCCTCTTTCCTTTCTGTCATTAGAGTGGGTAACATCCACCTATCTGAGGCTGTTGCTATTTCTCCCCAAGAACTTAATTCTAGCTTTTAACTTATCCAGCCTGGCATATAGCATTATGTGCTCTGTATATAAGTTAAGTAAACAGAGTGACAATAAGCAGCCTTATAAAGTGTTGCAATCCTTTCTCAATCCGGAACCAATCAATTGTTCCATACAGGGTTCTAACAGTTGCTTCTTGATCTGTATTCAGGTTTCTCAGGAGACAGGTAAGGTGGTCCGGTATTCTCACCTCTTGAAGTGTTTTCCAGTTTGTTACAATCCACACAGTCAGAGGCATAGTCAATGAAATAGAGGTAGATGTTTTTCAGGAATTTCCTTGCTTTCTCTATGATCCAGCAAATGTTGGTAATTTGATCTCTGGTCACTCTGACTTTTCTAAATCCAACTCGAACATATGGAAATTCTCGGTTCATGTAATGCTCAAGCCTAGCTTGGAGGATAGATATTAGTAAAATACCAGCCAATAAGTATAGAAGATGTGACAGAAATAGATCATGATAACTTTTCAGTATTTATTAAATAGCCACTAAATGCACTGGGGGAAATTTTGTTGAAAGACAGGTCAATCCCACAAAATGCCCCAAGAGATTACTGATTAATTACAAGGAACAAGGTGGTTTTTTTAAAATAATGTTAGATCAGACAGCCACCAAATGAACTAATGATCAATCTCAACATTAAAAGTATCAGTGTGACACTGAATATTTCCTGATAAGACATGAATTTAAAGCATCTCATTTGTCATAAATAAAGGATTGTGACAAATACATCTGTCCTAAAGCTAATCCAGCCTTTACCCCAAGGTTTGGCAAACTACAACTTTAAGGAAAAATCTGGGAAGCTGCCTGTTTTTGTAAATAAACCCTTATTGGATCCTAACCACACCATTCACTGGTTCATTGCCCATAGCTGCTTTCAGGTTACAATATCAAGTTGAGTGCTTGTGAAAGAGAATGTAAGACCACAAAGCCAAAAATATTTACCTTCTGGCCCATTCTAGAAAAAGCTTATAGGAACCTGTTCTTTGAGACCAGGTTTTCAGTACACTTGAAATACAGGGGTAAAGCACACAAGTTAAATGACATCATGAGGAAACAATCAGGCAATTACAGAACATAGAAAACTCTTCTAATGTCAGTATCCTTGTAAAAAGTTCATAAGGCTATTCTAGATCAAAGTGACAAAAGTGACATGACAATCAAATTCAATGTCAATTTTAGTAGGACTCTGGTTTGGATATATGCTATAAAAATATTTCGGAGACAGTTGGGATAATTTGAGTATGCATCAGATATTCAAAGTTACTTATGAAACTATTTATTTTCTTGGGTTAAATAATAGTATTTTAATTATGTAGAGCATATTCTATAAATTCTTCAATATTTGATGAAGATGTATTAAAGAATAAACTGTTGCAATGTCTCCACTGAAAATCAAGTATCTCAGGAAAATATACATATTTGTATAGGTATTGTGAAATATTTTATAATGTGGCACTATGTTAAAAACTGTGGTTTCAAGGTATAGCCTATACAAGATTTTAGTGTGTCACTGTACCAAATTCTCTCTGTTTAAAATTATAAATAAGATCAATCATAAAAATAAACAAATTTATAATCAGTTATTAATTCCTTAAAATCATACATACTCATGAATTTTTAGATAGACAAAAAATGTCTTTTTTAATAGAAAACTAACTTCAGTTCAGTTCAGTTCAGTCGCTCAGTCGTGTCCGACTCTCCGCGACCCCATGAATCACAGCACGCCAGGCCTCCCTGTCCATCACCAACTCCCGGAGTACACTCAAACTCATGTCCACAGAGTCGGTGATGCCATCCAGCCATCTCATTCTCCGTCGTCCCCTTCTCCTCCCTCCCCCAACCTTTCCCAGCATCATAGTCTTTTCCAGGGAGTCAACTCATCGCATGAGGTGGCCAAAGTATTGCAGTTTCAGCTTTAGCATCAGTCCTTCCAATGAACATCCAGGATTGATCTCCTTTAGAATGGACTGGTTGGATCTCCTCGCAGTCCAAGGGACTCTCAAGAGTCTTCTCCAACACCACAGTTCAAAAGCATCGATTCTTCGGCGATCAGCCTTCTTCACAGTCCAACTCTCACATCCATACATGACCACGGGAAAAACCATAGCCTTGACTAGACGGACCTTGGTTGGCAAAGTAATGTCTCTGCTTTTTAATATACTATCAAGGTTGGTCATAACTTTCCTTCCAAGGAGCAAGCGTCTTTTAATTTCATGGCTGCAATCAGCATCTGCAATGATTTTGGAGCCCAAAAAAACAAAGTCTGACACTGTTTCCACTGTTTTTCCATCTATTTCCCATGAAGTGATGGGACCAGATGCCATGATCTTTGTTTTCTGAATGTTGAGCTTCAAGCCAACCTTTTCACTCTCCTCTTTCACTTTCATCAAGAGGCTTTTGAGTTCCTCTTCACTTTCTGCCATAAGGGTAGTGTCATCTGCATATCTGAGGTTATTGATATTTCTCCCAGCAATCTTGATTCCAGCTTGTGCTTCTTCCAGCCCAGTGTTCCTCATGATGTACTCTGCATATAAGTTACTTAGTAAATAGTAAATAGATACCCTATAAATATATGAATTGGTATGGCTATGTGCTGATGATTTAAAGTTTAAAACTTAGAAATAAAACAAAATTATTAAAATATAGAAGAAAATAGAGAATACTTAGATTTCTGGCTAGAAAACAGAAAATGGAAACAGGTAATACCAAACTAGTAATGAGAAATAGTCATAGAAACTACAAAGTCATGCCTTTCCTTGGACCCAGAGAGAGCTGATATACAACAAAGAAACCTAAACTCTAAGAAAAGATCATCCACAAAGATCCCATCAGGAACACTGGTTCACACATACAGTGCACACATACACAAACACACACAAATGATATGACTGTTACAGAAATGATTAAGAGGATTCATCAAATTTTTCTTAATTAAAGAAAGTGCTCTCAGCTTTTCACTGTTGAGTATGATGCTAACTGTGGGTTTGTCTTATATGGCCTTTTTCACAAAACTAAAACAGAAAAAATTTAATTTGTATGAAATAGCAAAAGCAATCTTGAGAAAGAAAACAGAACTAGAGGGATGATGGTCCCTGAAATCAGACTATACTAAAAATCTACAGTTATTAAAAGCAGTATGCTACTAACCAACTGAACTGAACTGAACTAACACAAAAACAGAAATATACACCAATGCAACAGGATATAAAGTCCAGAGATAAATACACACACATGTGGTTGCGTACTCTATGACAAAGGAGGCAAAAATATTTGTATATTTTTATATGGAGAAGAGGCAGTCTCTTCAGTAAGTTGTGCTGAGAAACTGGACAGCCACATGAAAAAAACACCATGTGGAAAAATAAACTCAAATGGTTTAAACACCTAAGTGTAAGGCCAAATAGTGTAAGACTCTTAGAGAAAAATATACACAGAACACTCCTTGACATAAATTGCAGCAATATCTTTTTTGATCCCTGGTGGTCCAGTGGTTAATGCTGGAGAAGTGGGTTCAATCCCTGGTCGGGGAACTATGATATCACATGCTGGGAACAACTGAGCCCAGGTGCAACTACTGAGCCCATGTTGCAATGAAATATCCCACATGATGCAATAAAGATCCCACATCCAACCACAATTTATAGGATCTCACATAGCCAAATAAACAGACAAATAAATATTTTTCAAAAGAAAGACCATTTCAGAAAAGGAGACAATATTTTCCAAAGAAGCTATCAACAAAGCATTAATCTCCAAAATATTCAAACAGCTCATGCAGCTCAATACTAAAATAAAAGAAAAACAAAAATGGGCAGAAGATCTACATAGATAGTTCTCCAAAGAAGATATGTGTAGGTGTGTGCTCAGCACTTCAGTCATGTGGGACTTTTTGCACCCCCATGGACTGCAGCCCACCATGCTCTCCTCTATCCATGGAATTCTCCAGGCAAGAATACTGGAATGGAATGCCCTCCTCCAGGGAATCTTCCCAAATCAGGGAGTGAACGTGGGTCTCCTGCATTGCAGGTGCATTTTTTACCCACTGAGCCACCTGGGAAGCCTACCCCACATACCCCACATAGAGATGGCCAAAAAGGACATGAATGATGCTCAACATCACTAATTATTCAGTTCAGTCACTCAGTCGTGTCCGACTCTCCGCGACCTCATGAATCACAGCATGCCAGGCCTCCCTGTCCATCACCAACTCCCGGAGTTCACTCAAACTCATGTCCACAGAGTCAGTGATGCCATCCAGCCATCTCATTCTCTGTCATCCCCTTCTCCTCCCGCCCCCAACCTTTCCTAGCATCAGAGTCTTTTCCAGTGAGTCAACAAATTATTAGAGACATGCAAATCAAAACTATAAAGAAGTATCACTTCACACTGGTCAGGATTTCCATCACCAAAAATTCTACAAACAGAAAGTGCTGGAGAGGACGTGGAGAAAAGGGAACCCTCCTACATGTTGGTGGGAATGTAAACTGGTACAGCCACTATGGAAAACAGTATGAAGATTTTGGGGTGTCAGTGGCACTAAGGAGCAGCACAGAAGCACTTCATCAGGGGAATGGAGGCCAAGGGAATAGGACACTGGTGTTGTCATGTCCAAGAGATGGATGAATAGCTTCACCTTTAGAACTAGAGGACACCAGTGATCACTTTCTTTCCACATAGAGGGGAAGGGTCATATGAGGACACAGTGAGAATGGGGCCAGGTACAAGCCCAGAGAGGGCTTCCATCAGAAACCAACCCTGCCAGCACTTGATCTTGGACATCCAGCCCCAGAACTGTGAGAAAATAAATTTCAGCTCTTTGAGACACTCAGTCTATATTTTGTTGTGGCAGCTCTAGCAGAACTGATAATCATGGCCACATAGAAAACTGTAAAAGTTAAAAACTGCAAGCAAAGGAAATTATCATAATTCCATCACACAGACTTCCAGAAATTTCGAGGGATATATTTTTCTTATCTTTAAAAACATATCAGGAGTATTTTCTTTCATCATCAAATATGAATCTCAGACTATGTCGAGCTTTGTTGAAGAACAAAATCCTTAGTTTTAGACCTGCTAAGGATTAGGGATGCTGGGGTGGCATGAGGGAAATCTTTGTGGTGATGGAGTGTTGATGTATCTTGATTGCAATGACAGTTGCAGGAATCGACATATGTGATGAAACAACATGGAATTACACACACACATCGTGCCAATGTCAGTTTCTTCATTTAAATATTGAGCCATCATTATATAAAAATGTAATCTTTGTGGGAAAATGACTGAAGATTACACAGGACTGCTTGGTACTGTTTTGCAACTTCCTCTTAATCTATATTTCAAAATAAAACTTAAAAATAAAAAAGTCTGAGTTCTCTGAGCTTGAAATACCTCTCTCCTCCTCTGGGAGGATACTTGGCTTTTTATTTTCCCAGCATGGCCCCCAAACACCAGTCTTCACTTCCACCCCAAGCGAAGAAACCAAAGAAGGCGCCGACTCCTGCCTCCAGGCTGACTCCTGCCTCCAGGCTTCTTCAAATTTGCTGAAGGAAGAAAAAGAACAGCAAGAAACAATTTAACATATTGATGAAGTGCAAAATGAGATATACTTAATGAACAAGCCAGTGAGGAGATTTTGAAAGTAGAATAGAAATATAACCAACTCCACCAACCATTTTTAGGGAAGAGGTCAGAATTGATGGCAAAAATCCCAAACTTTGGGGTAACAGCATTTGATAACCATCCACAAGTGTCTGCACTGCTTGGGGAGGAAGATGAAGAGTCCCTACATTATTTCACAAGAGTCGAAGTGACAGAATTTGAAAACATTAAATCAGGTTACAGAATAGATTTTTACTTTGATGAAAACCCTTACTTTGAAAATAAAATTTTTCTCCAAAGAATTTCATCTGAATGAGAGATCTTTAAAGTCCACTGAAATCGAATGGAAATCTGAACAGGATTTGATGAAACGATCAGGTCAAACACAGAATAAAGCCAGCAGGAAGAGACAGCATCAGGAACCAGAAAGCTTCTTCACCTGGTTTACTCATCATTCTGATGCAGGTGCAGATAAGTTAGGAGAGGTCATCAAAGATGATATTTGCCAAATCCATTACAGTACTACTTGGTTCCTGACATGGATGATGAGGAAAGGGAAGGAGAAGAAGACAATGATGAAAAGGAAGAAGGATTGGAAGATACTGATGAAGAAGGGGATGAGGAAGAAGGTGAAGAAGATGAGGAGGAGGAAGGAGAGGAAGATGGAGAAGAAGATAGATGACTAATGAAAGGAATGATGATGGAGTCCAACCTTTTTCGACTTTCTCCAGTCCCTGGGAGCAAGCAGCAGTCTTTTTTTTTTTTTTTTTTTCTCCTCTTGAGCTCAGTCGCCCTGTTTTTGAAGTCTCTTTTCTCTTTATACCATGGTTCACAACTTATTTGGAGGGGGGGAATACCTTAAGCAGAATTCAGTGATACTAAAAGAATACTAAATTTTTCAGTAAAGGATCTCTACTCATTTCTGTTCCAAATTCATTTTTATCCTTTCCTGTCTCAACAAAAACTTTATGGAATAAATATCACCATGCTCTGTGGAAAAAAAGAAAAACTTTCTGATCCCTCAGCGCTACTGGAAACTGGAGGGTGCTAGGACCCTGTGTAGTTGTGCATAGAATTCTAGCTTTTTTCCTCCCTTGTCTGTGGACATGAGTTTGAGTGAACTCCGGGAGTTGGTGATGGACAGGGAGGACTGGCGTGCTGTGATTCATGGGTTCGCGGAGAGTCGGACACGACTGAGCGACTGAACTGAACTGAACTGAACTGTATATTGGGCTCAGAGATTACACTGTGCCTCTGTATGAATATGGACAGTTAGCATTTACCAACAAGTATCTGTCTACTTTCTCTTGTTTAAAAAAAGAAAAAGTACTTTTAAAATGGGGTTTATAGAAAGTTAGCAAAGGGTGGGTTTCAGATGTTTGGGTGGGTTAAGTGGGCATTTTGACAACATGGTTTCTCCTTTGGTATGTTTAATTGTGATGTTTAATGGAAATCCTTGCAGTTTAAGATGACACTTTTAAAATAAAATTCTCTCCTAATGATAACTTGAACCCTGCCACTTGATGGGAGAATCAGCAGAACCTGTAGGATCTTATTTGCAATCGAAATTCTCTATTGTAATTTCGCTCCTGTTTATTCTTAAACTTTTCTTTTTGTTTCACTGGAAAGAAAAGATGATGTTCAGTTTTAAACGTTAAAAATGTACAAGTTGCTTGGTTACAATAAAACTAAATGTGCACACACAAAAAAAATTTTATCTGTTAATATAAAGCAAATAAATAATTCTATTCACTCTGAACCAAGGTCCTCATACATGCAAACAGACCAATAAAATGAGTCTTCATGTTTGTTATAGGAGGTCTTCACATATCAAAACGATATAAAAACCACTTTTGGAGAGTCTTGCGGTACAAATTTCAGAGAAGTAAACATCAGGCAAAACAGGAAGAAGAAACATCCAGACCAGTGATTTCCTGTTAGGTAATAAAAAGCAACATGCGTATGTGCCAAGTCGCTTCAGTCATGTCTGACTCTTTGTGACCCTATGGGCCACAGCCCGCCAGGCTCCTCTGTCCACAGGATTCTCCAGGCAAGAATACTGGAGTGGATCGCCATGCCCTCCTCCAGGGGATCTTCCCAACACAGCTATCGACCCCGTGTCTCTTCAGTCTCCTGCATTGGCAGGTAGGTTCTTTACCACTAGTGCAACCCAGAGGGCCCTATGAAAAGCAGAAGTCATACTGAAAGCCAGAAGTCCCTCCCACACACACAGAGGAAGATAAAACATCTTCTGTGGCTGGGCTTTCTGGTCTTTGCACCATGAGAAACAGATATCTAAGTTTTCTTCCAGGTAAGTAGAATTATAACAATGGAGTTAGACAACTAAAGCTGTCTGAGACTCTTTATCCAGTTTGAGAATCTTCTTTGTTCTTTACTTTTAAAAGCTTTTGCTTTATTCCTGGTTTTCCCACTATCTTTACAAAGGAAAGCAGGGAAGGAAATTTAAGAAGGGTATTAACTCAATTACGTTAAGTTCTCAAAGGAGAAAGTTGGTGTAACTTTTAGTTAATTAATTTATATTTTCAGTTGTGCTGAGTCCTTGCTGTTGTATGTGGGCTTCCTCTGTTTGCCATGCATGAGGGCTCCTCTTGGTTGCACAGAACGGGCTTCTCATTTTTGTGACAACTCTCCCTTTTATTTTTTTAATATAAATTTATCTTTTTTTATATTCAAAATACTTTGCTGAAAATGACTGGCAGGTGCTCTTGTTCCCTGCCCTCCTATTTTTTTTTTTTTGGCTTTATTTTTTTCTTTTCAATTTTTTTTTCTTTTTTGAACTTGGACTGGCGATTCATTTCACATGTGATAGTATACATGTTTCAATGCCATTCTCCCAAATCATCCCACCCTTGTCCTCTCCCACAGAGTCCAAAAGACTGTTCTATACCTCTGTGTCTCTTTTGCTGTCTCATATACAGGGTTATCGTTATCATCTTTCTATATTCCATATATATGCGTTAATATACTGTATTGGTGTTTTCCTTTCTGGCTTACTTCACTCTGTATAATAGGCTCCAGTTTCATCCACCTCATTAGAACTGATTCAAATGTATTCTTTTTAATTGCTGAGTAATACTCCGTTGTGTAAATGTACCACAGCTTTCTTATCCATTCATCTGCAGATGGACATCTAGGTTGCTTCCATGTCCTGGCTATTGTAAACAGTGCTGCAATGAACATTCGAATACATGTGTCTCTTTCAATTCTGGTTTCCTTGGTGTGTATGCCCAGGAATGTGATTGCTGGATCATATGGGAGTTCTACTCCCAGGTTTTTAAGGAATCTCCACACTGTTCTCCATAGTGGTTGTACTAGTTTGCATTCCCACCAACAGTGTAAGAGGGTTCCCTTTTCTCCACACTCTCTCCAGCATTTATTGCTTGTAGACGTTTGGATAGTAGCCATTCTGAATGGCGTGAAATGGTACCTCATTGTGGTTTTGATTTGCATTTCTCTGATGATGAGTGATGTTGAGCATCTTTTCATGTGTTTGTTAGCCATCTGTATGTCTTCTTTGGAGAAATGTCTGTTTAGTTCTTTGGCCCATTTTTTGATTGGGTAGTTTATCTTTCTGGAATTGAGCAGGAGTTGCTTGTATATTTTTGAGATTAATTCTTTGTCAGTTGCTTCATTTTCTATTATTTTCTCCCATTCTGAAGGCTGTATTTTCACCTTGCTTACCGTTTCCTTTGCTATGCAGAAGCTTTTAATTTTAATTAGGTCCCATTTGTTTATTTTTGCTTTTATTTCCAATATTCTGGGAGATGGGTCATGGAGGATCCTGCTGTGATTGATATTGGAGAGTGTTTTGCCTATGTTCTCCTCTAGGAGTTTTATAGTTTCTGGTCTTACATTTAGATCTTTAATCCATTTTGAGTTTATTTTTGTGTATGGTGTTAGGGAGTGTTCTAGCTTCATTCTTTTACAAGTGTCTGACCAGTTTTCCCAGCACCACTTGTTAAAGAGATTGTTTTTTCTCCATTGAATATTCTTCCCTCCCTTGTCCAAGATAAGGTGTCCATAGGTGCGTGGATTTATCTCTGGGCTTTCTATTTTGGTCCATTGATCTATATTTCTGTCTTTATGCCAGTACCATACTGTCTTGATGACTGTGGCTTTGTAGTAGAGCCTGAAGTACGGCAGGTTGATTCCCCCAGTTCCATTCTTCTTTCTCAAGATTGCTTTGGCTATTCGAGGTTTTTTGTATTTCCATACACATTGTGAAATTATTTGTTCTAGCTCTGTGAAAAACACCATTGGTAGCTTGATAGAGATTGCATTGAACTTATGAATTACTTTGGGTAATATATTCATTTTCACAATATTTATTCTTCCAATCCATGAAAACGGTATATTTCTCCATCTATTAGTGTCCTCTCTGATTTCTTTCACCAGTGTTTTATAGTTTTCTATATATAGATCTTTTGTTTCTTTAGGTAGATACATTCCTAAGTATTATATTCTTTATGTTGCAACAGTGAATGGGATTGTTTCCTTAATTTCTCTATTTTCTCATTATTAGTGTATACAAATGCACTGGATTTCTGTGTGTTGATTTTATATCCTGCCACTTTACTATATTCATTGATTAGCTCTAGTAATTTTCTTGTAAAGTCTTTAGGGCTTTCTGTATAGAGGATCATGTCGTCGGCAAACAGTGAGAGTTTTATTTCTTCTTTTCTGATTTGGATTCCTTTTATGTCTTTTTCTGCTCTGATTGCTGTGGCCAAAACTTCCAAAACTATGTTGAATAGTAGTGGTGAGAGTGGACACCCTTGTCTTGTTCCTGCCTTTAGGGGAAACGCTTTCAATTTTTCACCATTGAGGATAATGTTTGCTGTAGGTTTGTCATATACAGCTTTTATTATGTTGAGGAATGTTCCTTTTATTCCTGCTTTTTTGAGGGTTTTTTGTCATAAATGGATGTTGAATTTTGTCAAAGGCTTTCTCTGCATCTGTTGAGATAATCATATGGTTTTTATCTTTCAATTTGTTAATGTGGTGTACAACGTTGGTTGATTTGTGGATATTGAAGAATCCTTGCATCCCTGGGATGAAACCCACTAGGTCATGATGTATGATCTTTTTCATATGCTGTTGGATTCTGTTTGCTAGAATTATGTTGAGGATTTTGCATCTATGTTCATCAGTGATATTGGCCTGTAGTTTTCTTTTTTTGTGGCATCTTTGTCACGTTTTGGCATTAGGGTGATTGTGGCCTCATAGAATGAGTTTGGAAGTTTACCTTCCTCAGCAATTTTCTGGAAGAGTTTGAGCAGGATAGATATGTGTTGGCTCTTCTCTAAATTTTTGGTAGAATTCAGCTGTGAAGCCTTCTGGTCTTGGGCTTTTGTTTGCTGGAAGATTTCTGATTACAGTTTCAATTTCCGTGCTTGTGATGAGCCTGTTGAGATTTTCTATTTCTTCCTGGTTCAGTTTTGTAAAGTTGTACTTTTCTAAGAATTTGTCCATTTCTTCCAAGTTGTCCATTTTATTGGCATATAGTTGCTGATAGTATTCTCTTATGATCCTTTGTATTTCTGTGTTGTCTGCTGTAATCTCTCCATTTTCATTTCTAATTTTGTTGATTTGATTCTTCTCCCTTTGTTTCGTGATGAGTCTGGCTAATGGTTTGTCAATTTTATTTATTATCTTAAAGAACCAACTTTTGATTGTTGATTTTTGCTATGGTTTCTTTAGTTTGTTTTGCATTTATTTCTGCCCTAATTTTTAAGACTTCTTTCCTTCCACTAACCCTGGGGTTCTTCATGTCTTCCTTTTCTAGTTGCTTTAGGTGTAGAGTTGGGTTATTTAGTTGACTTTTTTCTTGTTTCTTGAGGTATGCCTGTATTGCTATGAACCTTCCCCTTAGCAGTGCTTTTACAGTGTCCCATAGGTTTTGGGTTGTTGTATTTTCAGTTTCATTAGTTTCTATGCATATTTTGATTTCTTCTGTGATTTGTTCATTATTCACCAGCGTGTTGTTCAGCCTCCAGATGTTGGCATTTTTAATAGTTTTTCTCCCGTAATTGAGATCTAATCTTTTCTGACCACCGCATTGTGGTCAGAAAAGATGCTTGGAATGCTTTCAATTGTTTTGAATTTACCAAGGCTAGATTTGTGGCCCAGGATGTCATCTATCCTGGAGAAGGTTCCATGTGCACTTGAGAAAAATATGAAATTCATTGTTTTGAGGTGAAATGTCCTATAGATATCAATTAGGTCTAACTGGTCTATTGTATCGTTTAACGTTTGTGTTTCCTTGCTAATTTTCTGTTTAGCTGATCTATCCATAGGTGTGAGTGGGGTATTAAAGTCTCCCACCATTATTGTGTTATTGTTAATTTCCCCTTTCATACTTGTTAGCACTTGCCTTACATATTGCGATGCTCCTATGTTGGGTGTATATATAATTGTTATATCTTCTTCTTGGACTGAGCCTTTGATCATTATGTAGTGTCCTTCTTTGTCTCTTTTCATGGCCTTTATTTTAAAGTCTACTTTATCTGATATGAGTATTGCTACTCCTGCTTTCTTTTGGTCTCTATTTGTGTGAAATATCTTTTTCCAGCCCTTCACTTTCAGTCTGTATGTGTCCCTTGTTTTGAGCTGGGTCTCTTGTAGGCAACATATATAGGGGTCTTATTTATATATCCATAGCCAGTCTTTGTCTTTTGGTTGGAGCACTCAACACATTTTCATTTAAGATAATTATTGATAAGTATGATCCCATTGCCATTTACTTTATTGTTTTGGGTTCAAGTTTATCCACTCTTTCTGTGTTTCCTGTCTAGAGAAGATCCTTTAGCATTTGTTGAAGAGCTGGTTTGGTGGTGCTGAATTCTTCGGTGGTGCTTTGGCTTGTCTGTAAAGCTTTTGATTTATCCTTCATATTTGAATGAGATCCTTGCTAGGTACAGTAATCTGGGCTGTATGTTTTTTTCTTTCATCACTTTAAGTTTGTCCTGTCATTCCCTTCTGGCCTAAAGAGTTTCTATTGAAAGATCAGCTGTTATCCTTATGGGAATCCCCTTGTGTGTAATTTGTTGTTTTTCCCTTACTGATTTTAATATTTGCTCTTTGTGTTTAATCTTTGTTAATTTGATTAATATGTGTCTTGGGGTGTTTTACCTTGAATTTATCCTGTTTGAGACTCTCTGGGTTTCTTGGACTTCGGTGGCTATTTCCTTCCCCATTTTAGGGAAGTTTACAACTATTATACCCTCAAGTATTTTCTCATGGTCTTTCTTTTTATCCTTTTCTTCTGGGACTACTATGATTCGAATGTTAGGGTGTTTAACATTGTCCCAGAAGTCTCTGAGGTTGTCCTCAATTCTTTTAATTCTTTTTTCTTTTTTCCTTCTGCTTCATTTATTTCTACCATTCTATCTTCTATCTCACTTATCCTATCTTCTGCCTCCATTATTCTACTGTTGGTTCCATCCCGAGTGTTTTTTATCTAATTTATTGCATTATTCATTATATATTGACTCTTTTTTATTTCTTCTAGGCCCTTATTAAACATTTCTTGCATCTTCTCAAGCCTTGTCTCCAGGCTGTTTATCCGTAATTCCATTTTTTTTTTCAAGATTTTGCATCATTTTCACTATCATTATTCTGAATTCTTTATCAGGTAGATTCCCTATCTCTTCCTTTTTTGTTTGGCTTGGTGGGCATTTATCATGTTCCTTTGCCTGCTGAGTATTTCTCTGCCTTTTCGTTTTGTTTAGATTGCTGTGTTTGGGGTGGCCTTCATGTATTCTGGCAGTCTGTGGTTCCTCTTTATTGTGGAGGTTCCTCACTGTGGGTGGGGTTGGACGGGTGGCTTGTCATGGTTTCTTGGTTAGGAAAGCTTGTATCGGTGTTCTGGTGTGTGTAGCTGGATTTCTTCTCTCTGGAGTGCAATGAAGTGTCCAGAAATGAGTTTTGAGATGTCAGTGGGTTTGGTGTGACTTTTGTCAGCCTGTATATTGAAGTTCAAGGCCATGTTCCTGTGTTGCTGGAGAATTTGTGTGGTATGTCTTTCTCTGGAACTTGTTGCCTATTGTGTGGTGTTTGGTTTCAGTGTACGTATGGAGGCTTTTGATGAGCTCTTATCTATTAATGTTCCCTGGATTCAGGAGTTCTCTGGTGTTCTCAGGTTTTGGACTTAAGCTTCCTGCCTCTGGTTTTCTGTCTGATTCTTACAGTAGCCTCAAGACTTGTCCATCCATACAACACCGATGATAAAGCATCTAGATTAATGATGAAAAGTTTCTCCACAGTGAGGGACACCCAGAGAGGTACACAGAGTTACATGGAGAAGAGAAGAGGGAGAAGGGAGATAGAGGTGGCCAGAAGGAGAAGAGGGAGAATCAAAAGAGAAGAGAGCAAGCTAGCCAGTAATCAGTTCCTTTGAGCTCTCCACAGTTTGGACCCCTCAGAGATGTTCACGGAGTTACACAGAGAAGAGAAGAGGGAGAAGGGAGACAGAGGTGACTAGGAGGAAAAGAGGGGGAACCAGAAGGAGAGAGACAGATCCAGCCAGTAATCAGTTCCCTATGTGTTCTCCACAGCCTGGAACACACAGAGAGATTCACAGAGAAGGGGGAGGGAGGAGATAGAGGCGACCTGGTGGAGAAAAAGGAGAGTCCAAAGGGGGAGAGAGCAGTCAAGCCAGTAATCTCGCTCCCAAGTAAAAATGGGTACTGAATATTGGGTTCTTAAAGGTACAAAATTGATAACAAATACAAAAAAGCAAAGATTAAAAATCTAGGGTAGAGGTTAGATTCTCAAAAATACGATATTAAAAAAACAGAACAAAGTCACAAAAGTTATAAAATATATGTATGAAGTTTGCTTTAAAAATAGGGTGTTTTTTTTGGCAAGGTAATAGTAGGCTATAAAAATGAAAATTAAAGGAGTAATAGAGGACTTAAATTTTTCTTAATTTTTTTAATTTAAAAAAGTGATAATAGTAAAAATATATCTAGGAATTTCTCTGGAGCTGTTACAGACAGTGTGGGGTCAGTTCATTTCAGATAGTTCCTTGATCTGGCTTATACTTCTCAAGATCTATAGGCCCCTTCCTATGTAGTCGGTGCTAACTCAGGGTTTTAATCTGTTGCACCTGTCACTTCCAAAGCGGTTCCCTCTGTTTCTTTTAGCTTCTTCTGTCTGCTGGTCTCTTCAGTGTCTAATTTCCACGCTGACACAAGGTGAGGTGGTGGTCACTTTTTTAGGCTCACTTGATCAGTAGTGCTGTGGGAAGGGAGGAACACTGCAAATATCACTGGTGTGTGTGGGGAGTGCTCGCAGTGTCTCGGCCACACTGGGTTTGCCCCGCTCACAGCGTGTGTGCTTTCATTTTCTACACTTCTCAAGCTCTAGGTTGCTCTGCTGGGAACTGTCTGAGGTGGGCAGTGGGTTGTATGCACTTCCCAGGCCTATGTCGCTCAGTTTCAGGTTCTCGGGTACTCCACAAACGTGCAAACTCGGTTAGGTCTGTATTTGGTGCCCTTCCCAGGTCCAAGCAGCTCAGGTGACCAGGTGCTTGGCGAGCACAGTCACCCCCAGGTAGAGGGGTGTGTCTTATCACCTCCCCTGTCCCAGCCACTCGGTTTTCTGGGTGTACAATGGGCGCATCTTTTCAGGTGTGCCGTGTGTCTCCTCTGGGGAGCTGATCTTTGGCTGCGACCCTCCCGGCGGATGTCAACTGTCCAAAATCCCAAGAAGTCTCAGTTAGCAACGAAGCCTGCTTGCAGTTTGGTAGAGGATGCCTCTCTGGAGCCACGATTGCCCCCTTCCAGCTCTGGCTGCCCCCGCCTGCCTGTCTCCAGATTTGGGATGGGCCGGCCCGCAGCTAGCTCTGCTCAGTCCTTTGTTCTGTGAGAGTGCCTGGCAGTGTCTTAGGTTAGGGATTTTCACGGGATAGTTCTATCTCTATCTCTCTCTCAATCTCTCTCTCTCTCTGTTGCTATCCCCCAGTCTGGGTTGCTATCTCACGTTAGTTCCCTCAGATTGCCCTTAGGGCATTCAGGCTCGATCATTACCCTAAGCAATGAAGCCCGCACCTCCTTGTTCAGCCCCCGCTTGCTGGTGGCAGATGCAAGCGTCTGTGCTGCTTCTCCACTGGGAGTTGCCCTTAGGCACATAATCTGTGGGGTTTAATTATTTATTTATTTATTTTTCCTCCCAGTTTTGTTGCCCTCTGAGATTCCAAGACTTGCCACAGACCCTCCAGTGAGAGTGTTTCCTGGTGTTTGGAAACCTCTTTTTTTTTAAGACTCCCTTCCCAGACAGATCTCTGTCCCTACCTCTTTTGTCTCTCTTTTTATCTTTTATATTTGGTCCTACCTCCTTTCAAAGACGGTGGGCTGCCTTTCTGGGCTCCTGATGTCCTCTACCAGCATTCAGAAGTTGTTTTGTGGAATTTGCTCAGCATTCAAGTGTTCTTTCCATGAATTTGTGGGGAAGAAAGTGATCTCTCCATCCTATTCCTCTGCCATCTTAGGACCGCCCCCAACTCTCTCTTTTAAAAAACTTTGTATTTCATATTGGCATATAGCTGATTAAGTGATAGGCTAGCCACTCCAGTATTCTTGGGCTTCCACGGTGGTTCATTTGATAAAGAATTGCAAGCAATGTGGGAGATCTAGGTTTGATCCCTGGGTTGGGAAGATTCCCCGGAGAAGGGAAAGGCTTCCCACTCTACTATTCTGGCCTGGAGAATTCCATGGACTACATAGTCCATGGAGTCCAAAGAGTCGGACACAACTGAGTGACTTTCACTTTTACTTTTCATAGCCGATTAACAATGTTATGATAGTTTCAGGTGGGCAGCAAAGGGACTCAGCCATACATCTATACGAGCACACCAGGCTCCTCTGTCTCTGGGATTCTCCAGGCAAGAACACTGGAATGGGTTGCCATTTCCTTCTCCAATGCATGAAAGTGAGCAGTGAAAGTGAAGTCGTTCAGTCATGTCCGACTCTTAGTGACCTCATGGACTGCAGCCTACCAGGCTCCTCTATCCATGGGATTTTCCAGGCAAGAGTACTGGAGTGGGGTGCCATTGCCTTCTCCGACCAAACAATGCTAGTTCATGTAAAACCTTCACAGCAATATCTAGACTAGTGTGGGACCAAATATGTGGGTACAGCGGCCCAGCCACATTGCTACATAAAATTAACCATAGTATCAACTAAACCTTATTAGTCTTCAGTCACCTACAACTGATATAAAGTTCGTGCTTTTATGCTATTACTACTATTGCACTCAATTGTTCAAACCAGTCAATTCTAAAGAAAATCAACTCTGAATATTCATTGAAAGAACTGATGCTGAAGCTGAAGCTCTAATATTTAGGCTACCTGACGCACTGGAAAAAACTCTGATGCTGGGGAAAATTGAGGGCATGAAGAGAAGGGGGCAATAGAAGAGGATAGCATCATCGACTCAATGGACATGAGTTTGAGCAAACACTGGGATTAGTGGAGGATAGAGGAGCCTGATGTGCTGCAGTCTATGGGGCCACAAAGAGTTGGACACGACTTAGCAACTGAAGAACAACAACACATTTTGCATTGGGGAAATTGTGCTTCAAAGACGGGTGGCATTTCCAAAGACACGTGGCCACCAAGTGAAAGTTTATATGCAGACTTGGGCCTTAAAATCCATTCTCCACCAGGATCCTCTGTCACTTAACAGTGTTGAAATGGCAGTACAGTCTGGAAGAGGAGTTCTTTTTTATCTTTGCCTAAGAAGAAAGATCATGTAAGGCACACAGCTCTGAAAAGATTTTCTTAGGGTTCATCTGCTCACTTGGATGGGATGACAGACTAGGTACTGACTGTAGGGTAGACTTCATCCCTTTACACCCACAATGGTTTCATATCACAAAGCCTACTTCTGTCAGTGATTCATTTCTGGGCTGGACTGAGATCAAGGAGAGGAGCTGTGACCTCAGTGCACTATAGAAAGGCCAGGAGCTCATCTGCAGGGAACCATAGCAGCCACGGCTGCTGAACCTAGAGAGGCCATTTATCCAGGGCAGACTGGATCTACCTGCAGATACCTTAGTCCTCACCCTCTCCTGATTCCAGGGTTCCCTGTCCTGCTGACATCATCGTGAGGTAGGGCTTGGATTGTCTAACTGCAAACTTGGGCTGTCTAACTGCAATATCCATGCTCTTCCTATGTGTCCTGAAACATGTAACTTCAACAGGAGAAACCATCCTGGGGAGAAATCAGAGAGATCTCGGCCATTGCCAGAGGACAAAGAACCTGAGTATGAGCAAAGGCACCCCAATCTGAGGACTTTCTTCCTCCTTCAAATATGCCCCCTCATTTGGGAGAGGTTGGAGATTCTAAGATGTGTCCTTATCATCAGCTTTCTGTGTATACTCTGTCCCTTTAGATCTAGCATCTTAGGTTCCATGAGGGCTGTGCCTGTCAGTAACTGATTCCTTGGGGAGTCCCAGGAGATGCAGGGGAAAGGCAGAGTCCTCGGTTCTGTGCAAAGCACAGGAACCTTGAGGAGGCTGCTGGAAAGTGGTGGGCAGCAAGGACACCACCATCTCCCCAGAAGGCAACGGCCACATGGAAAGTGTTGAAATTGAAGCTCCATTTTCCTATCTTTGTCACCTCTGTCTTTCTGCCCCAGGACTCCTGGTTCTGCTGCTGTTTCCAATGGGACCTACAGCCCAAAACAGTAAAGGTGAGTCTGGCGGAAGGTGGAGAATGCATGCCAGGGTCTGGGTTCTCTCACCAACAAGGGGAAAGGAGACTTATTTTTCAAGTGAGGTTCAGAAATGGTTCTCTGGGAAAAAGAGAAGTTGTTTCTTCTCCCTAAGTGCCCAGAGTTTTCTGGGCTCTTCCCCTTTGGATAGCATCATCTCTCCCACTTCCTCCCTCCCTTCCCCCAATTCAAGCTTCCTTCCCTTTTTCTGCCCATGGACCCCCAGATGATAGCTTTCTTTCATTCTCTGGAACTTCTGATGATGGTCTCCATCCCCACTTCTGCCCCCCACAGCCTGTGCTCTGTGGTGCCCTCCGCACTCCTCATGTGTCAATGGCACCGCCTGCCGCTGTGCTCCAGGATTCATTTCTTTTTCTGGGGAGATCTTCACGGACCCCTTGGAGAGCTGTGACGGTACGGAGACTTGGGGTGGTGGCAGGACATGCAGAGAATGTGGGGTACAGCCCAGTACCCATGGGAGACATGGGTATTCGATGGGTGCCTCAGGCTTTGTCCTCAGAACTGTCAAGCACAGAAAAAAGAAAAACAAAAAGATACAAAGGTGGAGAGATGAGACATGAATAATCCTGGCTTCCTGGAGAGGAGCTAGGTTTTCAGGAGTCTGGAGTCCGAGCCTCAGTTTGTCCTTTCAGGACTGAGGAGGGAGATGCAGAACTTCTACCCACTCCCCACTTCAGCACTGCCCGCTGTGTCCCAATCTGGGGTGCCAATCAGAGGGCTAGGAAGATCAGAGCTGACTGCACAAGCTTCAGGGATGGCTTGTTCCAGCTGCATCCTAGACTCAGCAGTATTGACCAAGAATTTAAATCATTCCAAAAAGACATGGATTACATATCAGGCCCAGTACTGCAGAGTCAGGTAGGGGACAGAGTCTTGAGGGGACACACATCTTCAGGAGGTGACCCTTTGCCTTGTTGTGTTCCAGACATCAATGAGTGTGGACCACCCTCACTAGTGGACTGTGGAGAAGCTGCAGACTGCCAGAACACAGAAGGGGGCTACCACTGCACATGCAGCCCAGGATATGAGCCTCTTTCTGGGACAGGGATCTTCCAGAATGAGAGTGAGAACACATGTCGAGGTAAGAGTGGTGCTGAATTTTCCTCCTCTCATTCTTGAGGTTTCAGGGCCGAAATGCTGAGTCATTTCTGAAGCATCCAGGGGACAGGACCTTGGCTACAGGTGTAGCACCCAGGTCTGAGTTGGGACAGTTTACAGGTACCTGTCCCACCTGCACAGAGAGGTAGATAGTACGAGCCGGGGACCCAGGTCCTGGCTTTGCCACCGGAGAGCTGCATGTGTGACACCACTGGCCAAAATACTTAAACAGAAATCACTACTCACATGGGAGATGTGATACTATTGTGATTTTCTTTTTCCTTTTTTAAGTACCCCCATCTTTTTTTAATTTATTTATTTTAATTGGAGGCTAATTACTTTACAATGTTGTATTGGTTTTGCCATACATTGACATGAATCCATCGCGGGTGTACATGTGTGTCCCATCTTGAACCCCCCTCCCACCTCCCTCCCCATCCCATCCCTCTGGTTCATCCCAGTGCACCAGCCCCAAGCATCCTGTATCATGCGTAGAACCTGGACTGGCGATTCATTTCACATATGATATACATGTTTCAGTGCCATTCTCCCAAATCATCCCACCCTCGCCCTCTCCCACAGAGTCCAAAAGACTGTTCTATACATCTGTGTCTCTTTTGCTGTCTCGTATACAGGGTTATCGTTACCATCTTTCTAAATTCGATATATGTGCGTTAATGTACTGTATTGGTATTTTTCTTTCAGGCTTACTTCACTCTCTATAATAGGGTCCAGTTTCATCCACCTCATTAGAACTGATTCAAATGCATTCTTTAAATGGCTGAGTGATACTCCATTGTGTATATGTACCACAGCTTTCTTATCCATTCATCTGCTGATGGACATCTAGGTTGCTTCCATGTCCTGGCTATTATAAACAGTGCTGCGATGAACACTGGAGTACATGTGTCTCTTTCAATTCTGGTTTCCTCGGTGTGTATGCCCAGGAGTGGGATTGCTGGGTCGTATGACAGTTCTATTTCCAGGTTTTTAAGGACTCTCCACACAGTATCAAAGGGCAAAATGATAGGATACTGAATGAGGAAATTACCCAGGTCGGTAGGTGCCCAGTATGCTACTGGAGATCAGTGGAGAAATAACTCTAGAAGGAATAAAGTGATGGAGCAAAAGCAAAACCAATACCCAGTTGTGGGTGTGACTGGTGATAGAAGCAATGTCCGGTGCTGTAAAGAGCAATATTGCATAGGAACCTGGAATGTTAGGTCCATGAATCAAGGCAAATTGAAAGTGGTCAAACAGGAGATGGCAAGAGTGAACATAGACATTCTAGGAATCAGTGAATTTAAATGGACTGGAATGGGTGAATTTAACTCAGATGACCAGTATATCTACTACTGTGGGCAGGAATCCCTTAGAAGAAATGGAGTAGCCATCATGGTCAACAAAAGAGTCCAAAATGCAGTACTTGGATGCAATCTTAAAAATGACAGAATGATTTCTGTTCATTTCCAAGGCAAACCATTCAATATTACAATAATCCAGGCCTATGGCCCAACCAGCAATGCTGAAGAAGCCGAAGTTTAACAGTTCTATGAAGACCTACAAGACCTTTTAGAACTAACACCCCAAAAAGATGTCCTTTTCATTATAGGGGACTGGAATGCAAAAGTAGGAAGTCAAGAAACACCTGGAGTAACAGGCAAATTTGGCCTTGGAGCATGGAATGAAGCAGGGCAAAGGTTAACAGAGTTTTGTCAAGAGAACGCACTGGTCATAGCAAACACCCTCTTCCAACAACACAAGAAAAGACTCTACACATGGACATCGCCAGACGGTCAACACCGAAATCAGATTGATTATATTCTTTGCAGCCAAAGGTGGAGAAGCTCTATACAGTTAGCAAAAACAAGACCAGGAGCTGACTGTGGCTCAGATCATGAACTCCTTATTGCCAAATTCAGACTTAAATTGAAGAAAGTAGGGAAAACCACTAGACCATTCAGATATGACCTAAATCAAATCCCTTATGATTATACAGTGGAAGTGAGAAATAGATTTAAGGGACTAGATCTGATAGACAGAGTGCCTGAAGAACTCTGGACAGAGGTTCATGACATTGTACAGGAGACAGGGACCATGACCATCCCCATGGAAAAGAAATGCAAAAAAGCAAAATGTCTGCCTGAGGAGGCCTTACAAATAGCTGTGAAAAGAAGAAAAGCGAAAAGCAAAGGAGAAAAAGAAAGATATAAGCATCTGAATGCAGCGTTCCAAAGAATTTCAAGGAGAGATAAGAAAGCCTTCCTCAGTGATCAAGCAAAGAAATAGAGGAAAACAACAGAATAGGAAAGACAAGAAAATGCTTCAAGAAAATTAGAGATACCAAAGGAACATTTCATGCAAAGATGGGCTCAATAAAGGACAGAAATGGTATGGACCTAACAGAAGCAGAAGATATTAAGAAGAGGTGGCAAGAATACACAAAAGAACTGTACAAAAAAAGATCTTCACGATCAAGATAGTCACAATAACGTGATCACTGACCTATAGCCACACATCTTGGAATGTGAACTCAAGCAGGCCTTAGAAAGCATCACTACAAACAAAGCTAGTGGAGGTGATGGAATTCCAGTTGAGCTATTTCAAATCTTGAAAGATGATGCTGTGAAAGTGCTGCACTCAATATGCCAGCAAATTTGGAAAACTCAGCAGTGGCCACAGGACTGGAAAAGGTCAGTCATCATTCCAATCCCAAAGAAAGGCAATGCCAAAGAATGCTCAAACTACTGCACAATTGCACTCATCTCACACGCTAGTAAAGTCATGCTCAAAATTCTCCAAGCCAGGCTTCAGCAATATGTGAGCCATGAACTCCCAGATGTTCAAGCAGGTTTTAGAAAAGGCAGAGGCACCAGAGATCAAATTGCCAACATCCGCTGGATCATGGAGAAAGCAAGAGAGTTCCAGGAAAACATCTATTTCTGCTTCATTGACTATGCCAAAGCCTTTGACTGTGTGGATCACAATAAACTGTGGAACATTCTGAAAGAGATGGGAATACCAGACCACCTGACCTGCCTCTTGAGAAACCTGTATGCAGGTCAGGAAGCAACAGTTAGAACTGGACATGGAACAACAGACTGGTTCCAAATAGGAAAAGGAGTACGCCAAGGCTGTATATTGTCACCTTGCTTATTTAACTTATATGCAGAGTACATCATGAGGAACACTGCGCTGGAAGAAGCACAAGCTGGAATCAAGATTGCTGGGAGAAATATCAATAACCTCAGATATGCAGATGACACTACCCTTATGGCAGAAAGTGAAGAGGAACTCAAAAGCCTCTTGATGAAAGTGAAAGAGGAAAGCAAAAAGGTTGGCTTGAAGTTCAACATTCAGAAAACAAAGATCATGGTATCTGGTCCCATCACTTCATGGGAAACAGATGGAAAAACAGTGGAAACAGTGTCAGACTTTATTTTTTGGGGCTCCAAAATCACTGCAGATGCTGATTGCAGCCATGAAATTAAAAGACGCTTACTCCTTGGAAGGAAAGTTATGACCAATCTTGATAGTATATTAAAAAGCAGAGACATTACTTTGCCAACCAAGGTCCGTCTAGTCAAGGCTATGGTTTTTCCCGTGGTCATGGATGGATGTGAGAGTTGGACTGTGAAGGAAGCTGATCACCAAAGAATTGATACTTTTGAACTGTGGTGCTGGAGAAGACTCTTGAGAGTCCCTTGGACTGCAGGGAGATCCAACCAGTCCATTCTAAAGGAGATCAATCCTGGGTGTTCATTGAAAGGACTTATGCTAAAGCTGAAACTCCAATACTTTGGCCACCTCATGCGACGAGCTGACTCACTGGAAAAGACTCTGATGCTGGGAAAGGTTGGGGGTGGGAGGAGAAGGGGACGACAGAGAATGAGATGGCTGGATGGCATCACCGACTCTGTGGACATGAGTTTGAGTGAACTCCGGGAGTTGGTGATGGACAGGGAGGCCTGGCGTGCTGTGATTCATGGGGTCGCGGAGAGTCAGACACGACTGAGTAACTGAACTGAACTGACATTGTTCTCCATAGTGGCTGTACTAGTTTACATTCCCACCAACAGTATAAGAGGGTTCCCTTTTCTCCGCATCCTCTCCAGCATTTATTGCTTGTAGACTTTTGGATAGCAGCCATTCTGACTGGTGTGAAATGGTACCTCATTGTGGTTTTGATTTGCATTTCTCTGATTATGAGTGATGTTGAGCACATTTTCATGTGTTTGTTAGCCATCTATATGTCTTCTTTGGGGAAATGTCTGATTAGTTCTTTGGTCCAGTTTTTGATTGGGTCGTTTATTTTTCTGGAATTGAGCTGCAGGAGTTGCTTGTATACTTTTTAGAACAATTATTTGTCAGTTCCTTGGTTTGCTATTATTTTCTCTCATTCTGAAGGCTGTCTTTTCACCCTGCTTATAGTTTCCTTTGATGTGCAGAAGCTTTTAATTTTAATTAGGTCCCATCTGTTTATTTTTGCTTTTATTTCCAATATTCTGGGAGATGGGTCATGGAGGATCCTGCTGTGCTTTATGTCTGAGAGTGTTTTGCCTATGTTCTCCTCTAGGAGTTTTATAGTTTCTGGTCTCACATTTAGATCTTTAATCCATTTTGAGTTTATTTTTGTGTATGGTGTTAGGGAGTGTTCTAGTTTCATTCTTTTAAAAGTGGTTGACCAGTTTTCCCAGCACCACTTGTTAAAGAGACTGTCTTTTCTCCATTGAATATTCTTGCCTCCTTTGTCAAAGATAAGGTGTCCATAGGGGTGTTGACTTATCTCTGGGCTTTCTATTTTGGTCCATTGATCTATATTTCTGTCTTTATGCCAGTACCATACTGTCTTGATGACTGTGGCTTTGTAGTAGAGCTTAAAGTCCAGCAGATTGATTCCCCCAGTTCCATTCTTCTTTCTCAAGATTGCTTTGGCTATTCGAGGTTTTTTGTATTTCCATATAAATTGTGAAACTACTTCTTCTAGCTCTGTGAAAAATACCGTTCGTAGCTTGAAAAGGATTGCATTGAACCTATAAATTACTTTGGGTAGTATACTCATTTTCACAATATTTATTCTTCCAATCCACGAACACGGTATATTTCTCCATCTATTAGTTTCCTCTCTGATTTCTTTCATCAGCGTTTTATAGTTTTCTATATACAGGTCTTTTGTTTCTTTAGGTAGACATATTCCTAAGTATTTTATTCTTTTCGTTGCAACAGTGAATGGAATTTTTTCCCTAGTTTCTCTTTCTATTTTCTCATTGTTAGTGTGTAGGAATGCAAGAGATTTCTGCATGCTGATTTTATATCCTGCAACTTTACTATATTCATTGATTAGCTCTAGTAATTTTCTGGTAGAGTCTTTAGGGTTTTCTGTGTGGAGGATCATGTCATCTGCAAACAGTGAGAGTTTTACTTCTTCTTTTCTGATTTGAATTACTTTTATGTCTTTTTCTGCTCTGAATGTGTGGCCAAAACTTCCAAAACTATGTTGAATAGTAGTGGTGAGAGTGGACACCCTTGTCTTGTTCCTGACTTTAGGGGAAACGCTTTCAATTTTTCACCATTGAGGATAATGTTTGCTGTGGGTTTGTCATATATAGATTTTATTATGTTGAGGAATGTTCCTTCTTTTCCCGCCTTCTGGAGGGTTTTTATCATAAATTGATGTTGAATTTTGTCAAAGGCTTTCTCTGCATCTGTTGAGATAATCATATGGTTTTTATCTTTCAATTTGTTAATATAGTGTATTACATTGAATGATTTGCAGATATTGAAGAATCCTCGCATCCCTGGGATAAAGCCCACTTGGTCATGATGTATGATCTCTTTAATGTGTTGTTGGATTCTGATTGCTAGAATTTTGTTAAGGATTTTTGCATCTATGTTCATCAGTGAGATTGGCCTGTAGTTTTTGTGTGTGTGTGTGTGGCATCTTTGTCAGGTTTTGGTATTAGCGTGATGCTAGCCTCATAGAATGAGTTTGGAAGTTTCCCTTCCTCAGCAATTTTCTGGAAGAGTTTGAATATAATAGGTGTTAGTTCTTCTCTAAATTTTTGGTAGAATTCAGCTGTGAAGCCGTCTGGACCTGGGCTTTTGTTTGCTGGACGATTTCTGATTACAGCTTCAATTTCCGTGCTTGTGATGGGTCTATTAAGATTTTCTATTTCTTCCTGGTTCACTTTTGGAAAGTTGTACTTGTCTAAGAATTTGTCCATTTCCTCCAAGTTGTCCATTTTATTGGCATATAATTGCTGATAGTAGTCTTTTATGATCCTTTGTATTTCTGTGTTGTCGGTTGTGATCTCTCCATTTTCATTTCTAATTTTATTGATTTGGTTTTTCTCCCTTTGTTTCTTGATGAGTCTGGCTAGTGGTTTGTCCATTTTATTTACCCTCTCAAAGAACCAGCTTTTGGCTTTGTTGATTTTTGCCATGGTCTCGTTTGTTTCTTTGTCATTTACTTCTGCCCTAATTTTTAAGATTTCTTTTCTTTTACTAACCCTGGGGTTCATTTCTTCCTTTTCTACCTGCTTTACGTGTAGAGTTAGGTTATTTAGTTGACTTTTTTCTTGTTTCTTGAGGTATGCCTGTATTGCTATGAACCTTCCCCTTAGCACTGCTTTTACAGTATCCAAAGGTTTTGGGTTGTTGTGTTTTCTTTTTCATTCGCTTCTATGCATATTTTGATTTCTTCTTTGATGTCTTCTATGATTTGTTCGTTATTCAGCAGCGTGTTGTTCAGCCTCCATGTGTTGGAGTTTTTAATAGTTTTTCTCCTGTAACTGAGATCTAGTCTTACTGCATTGTGGTCAGAAAAGATGCTTGGAATGATTTCAATTTTTTTGGATTTACCAAGGCTAGATTTATGGCCCGGGATGTGATCTATCCTGAAGAAGGTTCCTTGTTCACTTGAGAAGAAGGTGAAATTCATTGTTTTAGGGTGAAATGTCTTACAGATATCACTTAGGTCTAACTGGTCTATTGTATCATTTAACGTTTGTGTTTCCTTGTTAATTTTCTGTTTAGTTGATCTATCCATAGGTGTGAGTGGGGTATTAAAGTCTCCCACTATTATTGTGTTATTGTTAATTTTCCATTTCATACTTGTTAACATTTGTCTTACATATTGCAGTGCTCCTATGTTGGGTGCATATACATTTATAATTGCTATATCTTCTTCTTGGATTGATCCTTTGATCATTATGTAGTGTCCTTCTTTGTCTCTTTTCACAGCCTTTGTTTTAAAGTCTATTTTATCTGATATGAGTATTGCTACTCCTGCTTTCTTTTGGTCTCTATTTGCGTGGAATATCTTTTTCCAGCCCTTCACTTTTAATCTGTATGTGTCCCTTGTTTTGAGGTGGGTCTCTTGTAGATAACATATATAAGGGTCTTGTTTTTGTATCCATTCATCCAATCTTTGTGTTTTGGTTGGGGCATTCAACCCATTTACATTTAAGGTAATTATTGATAAGTATGATCCTGTTGCCATTTACTTTATTGTTTGGGGTTCAAGTTTATACACTCTTTCTATGTTTCCTGTCTAGAGAAGGTCCTTAGCATTTGTTGGAGAATTGGTTTGGTGGTGCTGAATTCTTTGGTGGTGCTTTGGCTTGTCTGTAAAGCTTTTGATTTCTCCTTCATATTTGAATGAGATCCTTGCTGGGTACGGTAATCTGTGCTGTAGGTTATTTTCTTTCAACACTTTAAGTATGCCCTGCCATTCCCGCCTGACCTGAAGAGTTTCTATTGAAAGATCAGCTGTTATCCTTATGGGGATCCCCTTGTGTGTTATTTGTTGCTTTTCCCTTGCTGCTTTTAATATTTGTTCTTTGTGTCTGATCTTTGTTAATTTGATCAATATGTTTCTTGGGGTATTTCCCCTTGTTTTTTTCTTGTTTGGGACTCTCTGAGATTCTTGTACTTGGGTGATTATTTCCTTCCCCATTTTAGGGAAGTTTTCAACTATTATCTCAAGTATTTTCTCATGGTCTTTCTTTTGTCTTCTTCTTCTGGGACTCCTATGACTCGAATGTTGGGTTGTTTAACATTGTCCCAGAGGTCTCTGAGATTGTCTTCATTTTTTTTTTTGTTTTACTTTTTTCCTCTCTGTTTCATTTATTTCTACCATTCTATCTTCTAACTCACTTATTCTATCTTCTGCCTCCATTATTCTACTGTTGGTTCCCTCCAGAGTGTTTTTTATCTCATCTATTGCATTGTTAATTGTATATTGACTCTTTTTTATTTTTTCTAGATCCTTGTTAAATCTTTCTTGCATCTTCTCGATCCTTGTCTCCAGGCTATTTATCTGTAACTCCAATTGTTTTCAAGATTTTGGATCATTTTCACTATCATTATTTGGAATTCTTAATCGGGTAGGTTCCCTATCTCTTCCTCTTTTGTTTGGGTTGGTGGGCATTTATCCTGTTCCATTATTTGCTGGGTATTTCTCTGCCTCTTCATCTTGCTTATATTACTGCGTTTGGGGTGGCCTTTCCGTCTTCTGGCAGTTTGTGGAGTTCTCTTTATTGTGGAGTTCTCTTTATTGTGGAGTTTCCTCGCTGTGGGTGAGATTGGACGGGTGGCTTGTCAAGGTTCCCTGGTTTGGGAAGCTTGTGTCGGTGTTCTGGTGGGTGGAGCTGGATTTCTTCTCTCTGGAGTGCAATGAAGTGTCCAATAATGAGTTATGAGATGTCAGTGGGTTTGGAGTGACTTTTGGCAGCCTGTATATTGAAGCTCAGGGCTATTTTCCTGTATTTCTGGAGAATTTGAGTGGTATGTCTTGCTCTGGAACTTGTTGACCCTTGGGTGGTGCTTGGTTTCAGTGTAGGTATGGAGGCATTTGATGAGCTCCTATCGATTAATGTTCCCTGGAGTCAGGAGTTCTCTGGTGTTCTCAGGATTTGGGCTTAAGCCTCCTGCTTCAGGTTTTCAGTCTTATTCTTGCAGTAGCCTCAAGATTTCTCCATCTGTCACTTCTAAGGTGGTTCCCTGTGTTTTAGCTTCTTCTGTTTGCTGGTCTCTTCAGTGTCTAATTTCCACCCTGACATTAGGGGGCGGTGGTGGACAATTTTTAAGACTCATTTGTTCAGTCGTGCTGTGGGGAGGGAGGAACGCTGCAGACAAATATCACTGGTGTCTGTGGGAAGTGCTCGCAGTGTCTCGGCCACACTGGGTTTGCCCCCACTCACGGTGTGTGTGCTATCCAAGTCTACCCTGCACAGGCTCTAGGTTGCTCTGCCAGGAACTGTCTGAGGCTGGCGCTGAGTTGCATGCACATCCCCTGTCTAAGCCGCTCAGGTTCAGGTACTTGGGTATTCCACAAAGCCACAGACTTGGTTGGGCCTGCGTTTTGTACCCTTCCCCAGTTGGAGCAGCTCAGGTGACCAGGTGTTTGGCGAGCACTGTCGCTGTGACTTATCACCTCCCTGGTCCCTGCCACTCGGTTTTCTGGATGTACAACCAGTGCACCTTCTCAGGCAGATGTCGACAGGCCAGAATCCCAAGAAGTCTTTGTTAGCAAGGAAGCCTATTTGCAGTTTGGTGGAGGATACCTCTCTGGCGCAGCGATTGCCCCCTTTTGGCTCTGGCAGCCCTCCCCTGCCTGTCTCTGCAGGGGATAGGGGATGGGCCATCCACAGCCGGGAGTTCTAGACAGTCCTTTCTTCTGTGAGCGCATCTGGCAGCATCTTAGGTTAGGGCTTTTCGCCTTTTCATGGGGTAGGTTTCCCACAGTCTACTTTGCTATCTCAAGTTAGCTCCCTCAGATTGCTTTTGGGGCATTCAGGCCCAGTCCTCATTCTAAGCAATGCAGCCCAAGCCTTCCTGCCCAGTCCCCGCTTGCTAGTGGCAGATGTGGGCGTCTGCGCTGCTTCTCCGCTGGGAGTTACCGTTGGGCACGTAATCTGTGGGATTTAATTATTTATTTATTTTTCCTCCCAGTTATGTTGCCCTCTGAGGCTTGCCACAGACTCGCCAGTGAGAGTGTTTCCTGGTGTTTGGAAACTTCTCTCTTTTTTAAGCCTCCCTTCCCGAGACGGATCTCCATCCCTTCCTCTTTTGCCTCTCTTTTTATCTTTTATATTATTTCCTACCTCCTTTCGAAGACAATGGGCTGCTTTTCTGAGTGCCTGATGTCCTCTGCCAGCATTCAGAAGTTGTTTTGTGGCATTTGCTCAGCGTTCAAATGTTCTTTTGGTGAATTTGTGGGGGAGAAAGTGGTCTCCCCACCCTATTCCTCCACCATCTTCCTCCCTCCCTAAGTACCCCTATCTTGCACAAATAAAAACAAAAGCAACCTTGCCAAGATCTACATGAGCTTGGACAAGTTACCTCACCTTTCTCTGTGCCCCAGCTTCAGTTCAGTTCAGTTCAGTCACTCAGTCGTGTCCAACTCTCCGCGACCCCATGAATCACAGCACGCCAGGCCTCCCTGTCTATCACCAACTCCCAGAGTTCACTCAAACTCATGTCCACAGAGTCGGTCATGCCATCCAGCCATCTCATTCTCTGTCGTCCCCTTCTCCTCCCGCCCCCAACCTTTCCCAACATCAGAGTCTTTTCCAGTGAGTCAGCTTACTTAACTATAAAAAGCGGGGGTGGATTATGGTATTTACCTCATAGAATTGCTGGAAAGGTATATGAGGTCACAAAGCACAAAACACTGATGGCTGTTGGGTTTTTAAAATATGGTCATCATGATCTAACGTACCCTCTCCAGCATGGGCATCCCTGGGGGCTCTGCCCAGGGTGGGTGCTCAGGAGCAGCTCTCCTGGTCCATCCCCTCTCTCACCAGGATCAGGAGGAGCATGGCCTCCACACATCACCAGGCTTTGTACCACTTCCAGGGGGAGCAGGCAGGTAGGGAAAGGGGCAGGGGGTCAGAAGCAGGCCAGACAAGACTCCAGAGAGGGGTCCATGAAGAGGGATAGACCTGAATACTGAGGATGGGGAGGGGAGGAGAGTGAAGGTGGGAGGTGAGAAGGATGCTGAGCTCAGGGTTCAGAGGACTCTGAAGAGGGTTCTTTGACCCACCCCACTGCAGAAAGCCAGTAACCTTGGGCCCAGTCCCTTCCCTCCTGCCTTGAAGACAGAGGGCAGCAGAGCCTCCCTGGTGGGAGGGAAGAGGGAACGTGCATCTGTGTGGAGTCTCTGCCAGCCCATAGCAGCCTCGGTGGGTGGCTGTTGTGCTTGAACTTGTGACCTGGTCAGAAGACAGAGCCTTTGGTAAATTAGTAAAGGTCATCATCTCCAGGCCTACTGTGTGTTTGGAGAATGGAGATTGAGTTGACTTTCCTCCCCCAATTTGCCTCATTGGCCAGATACTCTTGTGCAGTGAGCAACCTGCACCGCTGTACGTGGTGATCATTGATTCCGCTCAGTGTTTCTGCACTAAGCAGGCTGCTCACCCATTGTTGTGAGACCCTCCAGAGACATAGATGTAGAAGACTGAAGTGGGAGGGGACCTCAACAGACCTCAAGGTGGATGACAGGTAGAGAGCCACCTGCTGGTTTGGATCAAAACCTTCTGCCTGAAGACCTAGATCTGTGACAGGTTCAGCTGGATTGTATTACACTCCCCACCTCAGCATTCCAGCCCTCGCTGCACCCAAGTACATGTCCATCCATGTCCAGGCCATGAGGTCTGCTATGAGAAGAAAACCTGGGCTGGGTCCCTGGGCTCCTTGTTCAACTTTTCCAGGCATTAGACGGCTGTCCTGTGTGCCTATCTAGTCTCCCAACCCTCTCTGAACCCCAAGACTCAGAACCTCTGCAGAGGGCCTCTTCTGGATGTTCAGAACATCCCACTGTCACATGGCATCTTATCTTCTTAAAACAAAAGAGGAAGTAACATTCAAGATACTCAGTGTGGTCACAGAACCGTGTGTTCCAGAACACTCTCTGTCCTCATTGCCATTGTTGGTGCTATCTGGGAGAAGACCTGCCCCCACTGGGGCCTCTGAGACCCTGGGTTGTGGTGGACTCTGGGGCCCCATCCAGAAATGTGAGAAGAGGAAGACTCAAGGAATGCTCCACTGTCCCCAGCCATCACTGACCCTGCCAGCAAACTGCCTAGAGAAGATGCCTCCTGGCACCCTGACGCAACATCTCAACTGCTCAGCTTCCATTTATTTCCCCACCCAAGGCTCCATCTGACCCTCTCCCATAATATCAGTTCATGGACCTGAGGTATCTCTGATGACTGGGGCCTGGGAGGATGTTGTGTCAGAGGTGTGGCGAGGTGACATCAACCCCCAACCCACTGGAAGTATCAGGTAAGTGAAGAGGTTTCCATCTGGTCTCAATGATAAGTTGTCACCAGGGACCATTTCCTCTGGTCTGACCCTCTACTTAAGAGGTCAACACAGGCTGCATAGTGACCCAGACCATGTGAGGATGGAAGGTGGAGGCTGAGCCCCACCCAGCAGTTTGCACATGTCCACATCTCTAGTGGGAGGCCAATGTCAAAATGGCAGAAACATCTGCCACCCTTCACCCATAAGCACCTGCTCCCTGCTCCAGCCACCCCGCCCTTGCCCATCATGAGCCTTGCTCAGCTGTGGATTCTCATCACTTCCTGCCAGTCTGGTGGATGCCTTCATGGGAATCAGATAAAGGCACCTTCACAGCCCTTAAGCTGACTAGCCAGACATCAAACCCACTGTCCAGCATAGCCTGGTGCCCACTGCTTGGGTGGCCCTGGCCTTTTTATCATCATCCTCATTTTCTGTGCAACTGCCCACAAGCCTCATCCTTGAGCTGCATGACTCAGGGGCAGGTCTTCATCCATGTCCACGGAGCTGGAGTCTCAGAGTTAGCATGGACAGAAGAGTGCTGTCCAGCCAGGGTCAGCAGGATCCAAGGAGAACTCAGCTGGCAGCATTCACCCTGGGGAAGTCAGGACAAAGTGCATCACTGGGAGCCAAGATGGGCCCTGCTCAAGGAACACAGCTGTACTCGGTTACCAAGAAGACCCACCCAGGCCTTTGTCCAAATCTTTAGCCTGGAACACAGGCAGCTGTGATGCCCTCATCCCAGCTGGGAGCTTCCCAGGGAGGCTCACAGAGTCAGAGATGGCAGACTGGGTAACTTGGGCCACTTCTGGACAACAGAACTTCTGGGTCATCATGCTCATCCATAGGATAACTCCATATGAATGAGGAGAGGCCCCCACTCACCAAGGAAGAGAGAGCGGGCCCTTCTAGATGCTTCTATGCTGAGAAACATGGCTGACACCCAGGCTGGAATGTTGTCCACAGCCGCAGGCATCCACGGGGCTCTCCTTTCCCTTGCAGACATGGACAAATGTCAGCACAGACCAGAGGTTGTAAAGGCTGCAGCGTCTGAATCAACACTCAGGGCAGCTACACCTGCCAGTGCCCACCCAGCTTGGAGTTCAACCCAAAGGACCCAAGGCATAGCACAGGTAGACCCTCGGAAGACAGTGTGAGGTGGGCCTGAAGTTGGGGAAAGAGCTGAGATGGTTCAGGGACCCCAAGAAGGAGGGAGACAAGACTCAGGTTCCTGTGACATCAAGGGCTTGCCTGCCCAAGGATCACCTCGTTGAATGGTCCCACCACAGGCAAGAGAGACAGCAGAAACTTCTGAGCCTGGGGTTTCTTTGTGAAGTTCCCCACCCCCATGAACATCCCCAGACCTCATCCCTTCCTCATCTGTCACAAAGGATCAGAGGGAGATATCACCTCTGGCTTTCAGAGGGGGAACCTCAGTCCAGGGCTAAAGAGAATGTGAGTAAAAGCCTTGATGGGGGAGTCGAGCTTTCATGACTCAGTTTCTATCTTTGCCTCATTTTTCTTCTTAAAAATAGGGACAATGTCCCAGCTGGAGTCATCTTAAGGGAAGCTGCCGTGACAAGCTTTGGCAATGAAGAGGCAGCAGTATTATGAGGAGAGGTGTGTTCTCAGTGAAGACAGTGAGGAGCTGCGAGACCTGGGCTGGACAAGACTGATCCTCTGAGTTCTGTTCTAATAAAGGCAGGGATACAGCTCCAGATGGCAGTGGTGCCTCCCCCTCACCCCCCCACATCACACGTGGGTCATGATCAGTGCTACAGCCTCCCTGGTTAGAAGTGCATCACAGGTGCCCCCACAGAGTCTCCTGCACCAGACGTGAAGGGATTCAGCTTGGTCTGGGATTTCATCTGCACACACAAAGTTGTCCCTGTCCACCCTGCAGGGAGGATCTGAGATTATGGAACTTTTACATTAGAAAATGCTATCACACATTTGTAACCCAGCAGGCCAGGTAACTTGCAGAGAGAGGGTGTCCTCAGAGCACAACACTAAGAAATCTGAGAAGGGGCTTGAAGAATGGGTGCAGTGAGTGAAGCGGTGTAGTTCTGATCTTCTGGCTTTTTCCTCAGATGTGAATGAATGCACCTCTGGGAGAAACCCATGCCACAGCTCCGCCCACTGCCTCAACTTCATGGGCAGCTTTGAGTGCTGCTGTCGCACTGGCTGGAAGCCTATCCCTGGGTCCCCCAGTGACCCAAACAGCACAGTCTGTAAAGGCCTGGAGCTCAGATGCTATACTCTTGGAGACCCACACACAAAACATCTAATCACATACTCATTGGTACCCACACAAACCAAACAGAAAGATCCCTGGGGGTCCCTTGCTGTGTAAGGTGTTAAGTATTTTGAGTCTAAATGTGAAAAGATCTTGGAGGGGTCGGGGGGATCCTAGAGAAGGAGCTGGAGTGCCAAGCAGAAGGCTCCCAGGGACCCCAGGCAACGGCTAATTACCAACAGGAAAGAGGATATTTCAGTATTTTCACAAGCTGTTCTTGTCTCATCTGCTGTCTGTCAGAACTCTACACACTTCCTATATATATTCACAGCATCCACTACTCAAGGATGTGCTGTCCTTGATTCTAGGAGGTGGCATTACCTCCTGGAGAACTTAAATGGGAAATAAAAGAGGGGCACAGGGAGGACAGGGGCCTCACAGGGCTGAGGCAGAGCCTGACCTCCTCCGTCTTGTCCCCAGATGTGGATGAGTGCAGCTCCGGGCGGCATCGGTGTCACAACTCCACCGTCTGTGTCAACACTGTGGGTTCATACACGTGCCACTGCCGCCAAGGCTGGGTGCCCAAGGCCGGATCCCAGGATAAGCAGATGACCACCATCTGCGAAGGTACCTGTGCTGCCCTGATCTAAGACCTGCCCACAGCAAACACAGACACTGCCTCACCTAATGAGTCGCTCACCTGTCCCCTGCAGAGATCTCCTTCCCCACCTGGACTGCTCCCCCTGGAATCAAGAGCCAGGTGAGTGGCCCCAAAGGGACAGGCAGCAGGAAATCTCTCTGCAAAGCCCGTTCATTTCCCCCAAGCTCCCACACTCACATGAGGCTCTCTGACCACCTTGTCTTCTCCCCCAGGCGCTCTCTCACTTCTTTAACAGAATCCAGGATCTGGACAGAAACTTCAGGTCGGCCTCTGTCCTGAACACTGTTCAGGTAAGGGCAGGACCCAAGGGAGGCAGGTGGAAGCATCCCATAGAAGCCTTGGGAAACTTTGGTCTGGAAGGGGAGACCCCAATAACAAAGGCGAGCTTTCCAAGGCTCTGCCTCTCCCACAGGGTAGGTGGGAATAGTGGACACGTGTAGTGACTATTGAACACCACGGCGCACCTACAAATGCCCTTTCCTTTCCCTGTTTCTGGATATTGGGTTTACATCATCCTTGACACTAATGAAAAAGCTTGACCTCTGAGTGGCTGGATTGCAGGGGCAAAAATCACCCAGGGAATCCCAACCAGTACCACCTGTATCACCCAGACAGTCTCTTTAGTCTGTTCTCTGTGACTGGTTCATACCTTCATACAGCCTCTCAGATACAAGGGCTACTGGCTTTGTGTCCCCATTCCCCCAGGGCCTCATACAGGAGATGGGTGATCTGCTCAAGACCCCCGGGGACCTGAAAACCCTGCCCTTCTCAGAGCAGCGCTTTGTGGTCACTGACCTACTCTTTGGCCTGGAAAATGTCCTGAGAGTGGTGAGCAAGGCACTGCCTAAAGGGCCATTGACCTTCAATTCATCCACAGGCATAGGTAAGTCAGTACCTGAGTCTGACCGCAGGTTCCTGCTTTGCTTGTTCCCTGCCTCCTTGCTCTTCCAATCCCACTAGAGCAAAGTGACCATGCTTATATCTCCCAGTTAATCTCATAAACAAATTAAAATAAAAGGTTAAGGGCAAAATAGTTGAGAGGGATTAATAGGTACAAACGTGTAGTTGTAAAATAAATAAGAGCATGTAAGGTATAGAATCTGGAGAAGGAAATGGCAACCCACCCCAGTATTCTTGTGTGGGAAATTCTGTGGACAGAGGAGCCTGGAGGGCTACAGTCCAGGGGATCGCAAGAGTCAGACACAACGTAGTGACTAAACCACCACCAACAATGTTCAGCATAGGGAATGTAGTCAATATATGGAAATGAATGGTAACTAGAGTTAGTGTGGTGATCATTTTGTAATGTATGATAATATTAAATCATTGTATTGTACACCTGAAACTATTATAATATTCTAGTTTAATTGTACTTCAGTGAAAAACAGAGAGAAAAAAATGTTAAAAACAAATGAAAAACTAAACTTTCATTGTAAAATGAAGTATCAGAAAAGGAAATAATTATACTGAAGAATTTATGATAAAATATAAATGGCTTCAAAACAAGACCGCCATTTTCCATTGTCAACAGCAATGTACAAGGGTTCCAGTCTCTTTATTGTCAGTGACACCTGTTGCTTCCTTTTTTTTTTTCTTTCATTATAGCCATTCTAGTAGCTGTCAGGAGAGATTGCATCTTGGTTTAATCTGCATTTCTCTAGTACCTAAGGATGTTTAATAATTTTTTATGTCATTGTTGAGTATTTTTGTATCTTTCTTGGAAATATGTCTATCTACTAAGTCCTTTTGCCTATTTTTTTTTCTTTTGGCCATGGCATGCAGCATGCAGGATCTTAATTCCCTGACCAGAGATTGAACCCAGGTTACCACAGTGAAAGCACAAGTTCTAACCACTAAGCAGCCAAGAATCTCCATCATTTACCTATTTTTAAATTTAGTTATTTGGCGTTTGACTATTGAGCTGTAAGAGTTCTTTATATATATGTGTGTGTGTGTGTGTGTGTGTGTGTGTGTGTGTGTGTGTGTAAGAGTTCTTTATATATATAATATATTTCATATATTCTACTAGTAGGCTCTGTGAGATGTGTGAATTGCAAATATGATCTCCCAATCTGTAGATCATCTTTTCACTTTCTTCATAATCTTTTCACTTTGATGGACATATGCTTAAATATGCTTTAAATTCTGATAGAGTCCACTTTATTTATTGTTTCTGTTGTTGCTTGTGCATTGTTGTCATATGTAATAATCCATTTCCAAATCAAAGATCAAGCAGATTTACCCTTATGTTTTCTTCCATTCTAGTTTTAGCTTTTAAATATACATTTTGACCCATTTTGAACTCATTTCTGTGTATTGTGTGAGGTAGGGGTCCAATAATAGCCTTTTTTTCTTGGTATATAGCCAGATATTATGGAAGAGACTGTTCTTTCTCCCACTGAATGGCTTTGGCACCCACTGTTGAAAATCAGTTAACCATAGACATATGTGTTTATTCCTGGACTCTCAATTCTATTGTGGTGGTCTATATGTCTATCTTTATGACATATCATACTGTTTTGAATACTGTAGGTTAGTAGTCAGTTTTGATATCAGGAAGATGAATACTACAACTTTGCTTTTCATTTTCAAGATTGTTTGAGTAATTGTGTTTCTTCAATACCAGACAAATTTGGGGAGAAATTTTCCATTTCTGCAAAAACTAATTAAATGCTGTTATAGCATTATTAGCATTTCATTGAGTCTGCAGATCACTTTGGGGAATATTTCAATCTTCAAATATTATCTTCCCATCCATAAACACTGGATGTCTTTCCACTTATCGTGGGCTTTCAATTTCTTTAAACAATCATTTGTAGTTTTCTGTATACAAGTTTTGAACCTCCTTGAGTAAATTTGTTCTTAATATTTTGTTAAAGATTTTTGCATTTATGTTCATAAGAGATACTGATCTATAGTTTTATGCTCTTGTGATGTCTTTATCTGGTTTTGTTTTCTGGGTAATGGTGGTCTCATGGGATTATTTCAGTTGTGTTTTTTCCTCTTGTATTTTTTGTAAGAGTTTACAAAAATTCATGTTAAGTCTTCCTTAAATGGTTGGCAGAATACTAATCTGGGCTTCGCATTTGGAGATGTTTTGATTTCTTATTCAGTCTCCTTACTAGTTGTAGGTCTGTTCAGATTTTCTGCTTCTTCAGTTACTCTTTAGCTTGTGTGACTGTCAGTCAGTCAGTCAGTTCAGTCACTCAGTCGTGTCCGACTCTTTGCAACCCCATGAATCACAGTATACCAGGCCTCCCTGTCCATCACCAACTCCTGGAGGTCACTCAAACTCATGTCCATCGAGTCGGTGATGCCATCCAGCCATCTCATTCTCTGTCGTCCCCTTCTCTTCCCGCCCCCAACCTTTCCCAACATCAGAGTCTTTTCCAGTGAGTCAACTCTTCACATGAGGTGGCCAAAGTATTGGAGTTTCAGCTTTAGAATCAGTCCTTCCAATGTAGGAATGTCCATTTCATCTAGATTGTTACTTGTGCTGGTCTCACCCTATTCATAATCACTGTTGTGGTTGGACTGGTCCTCGTGGTTCTGTTACCTAACCAGACTTGAGTCCCCTCCCCCTCTTGCAGTAAAGCCAACCTACTGAAACTGGATTGTGGTGAAGGAAAATGCAGTGTTTATTTTAGGGTACCATACAAGGAGTCCAGGGCAGCTAATACTCAAAGCACCTAAATGGCATAGCATGCTTGAAGCCACACAGTGAAATTACAAGGGGGAGACAGAGGGGGGCCTGGAGTTATGTTTTTATTGCCATGGAGGGTGGAGGGTGGGGGCCTAGGATTTGGGCGTGATCACTTCTTTTTGGTGAATTTAAAACAGAAGACCCAGAATTTAAAGTATGGGAAGAGAAGAGCAAGCAACATAAGTGGTCAGTTATTGAAATCAATGAAGATTGCTAAAACAAAGGAGCCTCAGAAAGGGGAGGTGGCCTCTTTTTCTAGTCCCCTTCTCCCCTGACCAGCAATGTGTTAATTGTATTTGAAGTGGGTGCCTCTTTGAAATGAAAGCTTGGACAATTAAAGCTTAAGTCAGGCACTGAAAGTGACAGTGGCTCAGTCATGTCCGACTCTTTGCTTCCCCTGGACAATTCAGTCCGTCGAATTCTCTAGGCCAGAACACTGGAGTGGGTAGCCTTTCCCTTCTCCAGGGGATCTTCCGAATCCAGGTCTCCCGCATTGCAGGCCAATTCTTTGCCAGCTGAATCACAAGGGAAGCCCAAGTCAGGCACTAGCATTATATATATATGTCAGAGATTATACTACAGTTAAGTAATTTGCTCATAGTTTCTAATAATCCTCTAAATGCAGATGGTGTACATGTTACCAAACTCAAGTTCTGTGTTCACTGCTCAAAAACCAATACTCCAGAGGCAACTGCTTATAGAAAGGAATTTAATCAGATTGGCAATCTTGGGAGAAGATGTGTCCTTGCATCCCCACAACCTGCTTCCAAGATTCTGTTCAGCCATGACAGTTTGTTTCTTTTATTAGTTTGTTTAATTACCTTTTTATTTTATATTGGACTATAGCCACTTAACAGACTTCCCTGGTGGCTCAGATGGTAAAGAATATGCCTGTAAAGTAGGAGACCTTGGTTCAATCCCTGGATCAGGAAGATACCCCGGAGAAGGAAATGGCAACCCACTCTAGTATTCTTGTGTACAGAATTCCATGGAAAGAGGAGCATGGCAGGCTACAGTCCATGTGGTCACAAAGAATCGGACATGACTGAGCGACTAACACACAGAGACATAGCCAGCTAACAGTCTTGTAAAAGTTTTGAGTGAACAACAAAGAAACTCAGCCATACGTATACATGTCCATTCTCCCCGACCCCTCTCCCATCCAGGCTGCCACATAACATTGAGCAGAGTTCCCTGTGCTACACAGTGGGTCCTTGTTGGTTACCTATTTAAAACATAGCAGTGTGCACAAGTCCATCCCAAACTCCCTAACTATCCTTTCCCCTCATCCTTCCCCTCTAGCAATCATAAATTAATTTTCTAAGGCTATGAGTCTGTATATGATTTGTAAATAAGTTCATTTGTATCATTTTTTTTAGATTCCACATATAAGAGATGTCATATTTCTCCTTCTCCTTCAGACTTACTTCACTCAGTATGACAATCTTTAGATCCATCCTGGATGCTGCAAATGGCATTGTATCATTTTTTTTTTAATGTCAGCCTTGGTATTTTTTTTATGCAGGGTCTGTAGCAGTTGGTAAAGAATCTGCCTGCAATGCAGGAGACCCAGGTTCAATCCCTGGATCAGAAAGATCCCCTGGAGAAGGAAATGACAACCCACTCCAGTATTCTCGCCTGGAAAATCCTATGGACAGAGGAGCCTAGCATGCTACAGTCCACAGGGTCACAAGAGTTGGACACAGCTTAGCAACTTAAACCAATGGTAGTTTTTAAAGGACAAAAAGGAAAAGAATCTCAGTGAATCATCAAGGCAGGAAGTTAAGCTCTGCATCATTTTCCATTACATGCAAGCTGGCTGACTCCTCATGATCTTTCTTCAGATGGTATTAAATATCTCATCCATGTGGTCTGCTTGGAGAATTGTTCAGGGCATTCCTGGGGGTAGAGAGCTAATCATACTTTAACCTAATTCTTCATTCCTACTTCTTTTAATCTGAGGAAAGAATCAAAATGGGTTAGGCAAGGTATTGTGTGTATTCACTAAAGCACAAGTCAGGAGTTAGTTCAGTGTTACATAATGAATCTCATTGTGTAATTTCATAAGGATTACTTTATGTAACCTCATAAAGTCAGTTTTAAAGCGAATAGAAACTGGCAGAGAGGAAAGGGCTAAAGAGCTGCTTACTAATTTCTATCGTTAGACATCATTCCATTTCTATGGGACAAGAGGTGAAGGTTAATCTTCTGCAATTGTTTCATGCTGACATAGGGACATGTTTGACCAGAATATGTCAGCGGGGGTCTGTAGCATCACTTTGAAGATAAATCTAGTTGCTCACTTACAAACATGAGCAGAGAAAGCTACAATTATTTTGAGGCCCCCAAAAATGTAGACTATGAAGAGCAATACTGTTAATCCTATTCTCTTGAGGTCAGTTCTTGGAATATTACTAGCCATAGATGGAACAGCTTATGTCATAGCTACAGTCTGGTCATCATGCAGTTAGCATTTTCCCTCTGGTAGCAGTTATAGTATTTGCAAAACAGCTCAGGAATATGCATCAGACACAGAAAGATTCTGTGACTCTATTGTTCTAATCATTAACTGCTTCAGTCTGATCATCTATATCTCAGAGAGGCTTGGGAAACTTCAGCTTTCCTACAAGAGGCAGGGAAAATGGAAGAATCACTGTTCTTGGGGGGCAGGGTTTGGGGTTCTGCTTGCTTTCATATCTATATGTACCATTATCATGCATGTATGTGCGTGGGAAGTTGCTTTTGTCTTCTCTGACTCTTTGTGACCCCGTGGACTGTAGCCCTCCAGGCTCCTCTATTCATGAGATTCTCCAGGCAAAAATATTGCAGTGAGTTTCCATGGCTTCCTCCAGGGGATCTTCCTGACCCAAGGATCAAACCCACATCTCCTGCATCTCCTGCATTACAAGCCATTTTTTTTTACCACTGAGCCAACAGGGAAGCTCCATTATAATGTATAACAAATATTATGTGTAGTGTTATACTTCAGTTCAGTTCAGTCGCTCAGTTATGTCCAACTCTTTGCAACCCTGTGGACTGCAGCACACCAGGCTTCCCCGTCCATCACCAACTCCTGGAGCTAGCTCAAATTCATGTCCATTGAGTTGGTGATGTCATTCAACCATCTCATCCCTTGTCATCTCCTTCTCCTCCTGTCTTCAGTCTTTCCCAGCATCAGGGTCTTTTCCAATGAATTAGTTCTTCACATCAGGTGGCCAAAGTATTGGAGTTTCAGCTTCAGCATCAGTCTTTCCAATGAATATTCAGGATTGATTTCCTTTAGGATTTACAGGTTGGATCTCCTTGCAGTCCAAGGGACTCTCAAGAGTCTTCTCCAACACCACAGTTCAAAAACATCAATTCTTCAGTGCTCAGCTTTCTTTATAGTTCAACTCTCACATTCATACATGACTACTAGAAAAACTATAGTTTTGACTAGAGGGACCTTTGTAGGCAAAGTAATGGCTCTGCTTTATAATATGCTATCCAGGTTGGGCATAGATGTTCTTCCAAGGAGCAAGCATCTTTTAATTTCTCATCTGTTACGTTATGTAATGTTATGTCATATAAAATAATACCACTATTTGGTACACATAATAACATTTCACATAATGTATATCTGATATATACTATATATAATATGGTATGCTGCTGCTGCTGCTAAGTCACTTCAGTCGTGTCCGACTCTGTGCGACCCCATAGACAGAAGCCCACCAGGCTTCCCCCGTCCCTGGGATTCTCCAGGCAAGAACACTGTAGTGGGTTGCCATTTCCTTCTCCAATGTGTGAAAGTGAAAAGTGAAAGTGAAGTCGCTCAGTCGTGTCCGACCCTTAGCGACCCCACGGACTGCAGCCTACCAGGCTCCTCCATCCATGGGATTTTCTAGGCAAGAGTACTGGAGTGGCTTGCCATTGCCTTCTCTGATAATATGGTATAGAGTATATATAATAAAGCCTAATATATAGTTATCTTATGTAAGCCTTACCAGCAGTTACAGAAACATTAACCACTGTGAACCACCTATCTTTGTAGCCACTTTTAATAGACTTTTATTTTCACTCTTGCTAAATAAGCTTGTAAAATTGAGATTGTACCAACTTTAGCTGTTGTTATGCCATCATTTTAAATTACCTGAATGAAATTATTGAGGTAGACATTGCAATAACTGTTGTTCAGCCACTCGGTCATTTCCAATTCTTTGTGACCCCATGGACTACAGCATGCTGGGCTAGCTTGTCCTCCACTATCTCCAGGAATCTGCCCAAACTCATGTCCAATAATGATCACAATATAATGTCTGAAAAAATGCACAGCCTGAAAGTTGAGTATTTTGCTTTATTCAGTGGACTTTCTGAGGACTTCAAGCCTCAGAGACAGAGGATGGGCCAGGATCTATAGAAGTTTCACAACAAAAACCAGATAGTTGGAACATCTAAGAATTACCATTAATTAAAGAAAAGCAGATGTCTCAAGTTAGTGAATTTAACACTTTTTCTACAGATGGCAAGGTGCAAGCATTGGGACTTATTGAAATCACTCCTTTTCCATGCACCTTAGGTCCCCAGGGCCGGTAGCTTCTCCTTCCCATCCTGAGTCCCCTCAGGTGCACTTTTGTGCGTGGCTGCAGTGTGAGGGCTTGGCTGTGGATGGCTGATTAGCTCCCTCCTGAGCTCCCTCAGTCTCACAATCAGGAGTGTTGGTAATGGTTGATGGCTTGATTACCCTAGAATCCTTTGTTTGCTGATATAGCAGTCAACATTTTTCATCCATAATAATTAGACAGATATACTATATAAATGTATGTATACTATACATACATTTATATAGTATATCTGTGTCTCATTGAAAAAGACCCTGTTGCTGGGATAGATTGAAAGCAAAAGGAGAAAGAGGCAGCAGAGTATGAGATGGTTAGATAGAAATCACTGACTTAATGGACATGAATTTGATCAAACTCCATGGGTTAGTGAAGCACTGGGAAGCCTGACATGAAACAGTCCATGGGGTTGCAAAGAGTTGGACACAACTGAACAGCATGGTGTTAAAGCCATTGAAACAATCACAATTACTAGTCTAACTCCCACAATTCATAGAACTGTCACTGGAGGTGCAGGCGCCAAGCTACAGGAATATCACCTTGATTCAGAATCGGACACAGATGATGCTGACCTGTGATACAGTGCATGATTCTGGTGACTCAGGTAATGGCTGAGACAGTGGGTAAGTCTTCACTGTGTGTCAAAATGCCCAAGGATATGACAAATGGGATATGAAGTTTAAAAGGAATTGTGGGGTATGGTGGGTCAAAAGGAAACAGTCCATCTGTAGAAGAAGAGATCCTTTTGGGCACTGCAAAATGTCAACCTTAGCCTTGTCCTGCAGGTCCTGCTGTGGTGGGCCTCCTGTCCATTCCAGGGATGGACAGATTCCTGGCTGAGGCTCCTCTGGTCCTGGATGCTGAGGAATCAACAACTCTACATGAGACACACAGAGGTTTGCTGCAGGAAACCTCCCACATCCTGCTGTCAGATGTCATATCTGCCTTTATCACCAACAAGGACACTGAGAACCTCAGGTCCCCAGTCACCTTTGTCTTCCAACATGTGAGTCCAGGTGGGATGGAGTGGTGGGTGTGGAACAGGCCTGAGTCCTGGGCCCAGCCTTGGGCTTCGGGGGCTCCGCCATTGGTGCATAAGCTGTTTAGGAAAGCTCTTCACAAGCCAGCTTTGGATCAGCATTTCTGAGCAACAGAACCCTGAACTCACACCTACTTCCTCTTCCTGTTAACACAGTCAGTGACCCCTGGGCCAAGAGAGAAGGTGCACTGTGTTTATTGGGAGCATGGCCAGAATGGAAGTGGTCATTGGGACACCAGAGGCTGCTGGGTGACCAGCACCAGAGACAACAGCGCCACCTGCCACTGCACCCACCTCAGCATCTTTGCCGTCCTCATGGCCCACGACAGTGTTCAGGTGAGAACCCTCAGAGAAGCAGCATTCAAGGGCTACTGCTGTGTAACAAATTCCCCCACACACAGCAGCTTTAGAAACATAAATTTATTATTATCTCATAGTTTCTTCAAGTTAGCAGAGTCATGGTTCAGATGAGCTTTCTGTTGAGGTTCCTACAAGTCTTATAAACCTTTCACCAGTAAATTGGAGTTGTCCCCCAACTCCCTGATTTCTGGCAGATTTCAGTTTCTGGTGTCAGTAGGACTGAGGTAGTGTTTTATTTTTCTCTGGCAGCAGAGAACCAGGTTCAGTTCCAATGGTTGCCTGCATTCCTTCTCATCTGTTTGTGTTGTTCAGTTGCTAAGTCATGTCTCATACCTTGCAACCCTATATACTATAGCATGACAGGCTCCCCTGTCCTTCAGTATCTCCCAGATTTTGCTCAGATTCATATCCACTGAGGCAATTATGCCACCCAACCATCTCATCCTCTGCTGTCCCATTCTCCTTTTGCCTTCATTCTTTCCCAGCATCAGGGTCTTCTCCAATGAGTGGACTCTGCGCATCAGGAGCCAAAGTATTGGAACTTCAGCTCAGTCCTTCCAATGAATATTCAGGGTTGATTTCCTTTAGGACTGACTGGCTTGATCTCTTTGCTGTCCAAGGGACTCTCAGAGGTCTTCTACAGCACCACAATTCAAAAGCATCAATTCTTCAGCGTTCAGCCTTCTTTCTGGTCCTAATTCTCCTCTGGGACCTCTCACAGTGCACCAGTGAATCTGTCTGGAGATCAGCAGGAGAAACTCCCTCGTGTTAGAACTCTCTCGAACTCTGAACTATTTTCTCCAAGAAGACCCTACCTCTTTTGAGGGCTCTTCTGGTTACACAGGTCCAACCAGGATAAACTCTCTAAGTCAGTTGATGGAGGACTTGAATTTCACCTGCAACACTCTCTTCACAGCAGCACCTGGGTTGGCTCTTGACTGAACATCTGGCAGAAGATGGAGATGAGGGTGTGGTTTCCAAATTAAAATTCTGTGTACCCCAGGGGTCTTCACAACAGGGTGCTCATGGGCTGCAGAAAATAAGAATTTTATGCTACCACCATTGCCAAAGTACAGTAGATTTCCTCCATCAAGGGTTCAGTTCTAATCTGTAGTCATTAGTTCCCTTCCAAGAATGGATATTTCAGGGATGGGTGAGTTGCATCCAAGGCAGGTGGTTAATACCTGGACAGAGAGCCTCAGGTACAGACTCTGTCACACACCACCATATGATGGGGGTGGAGGGTGGTGCTCAGCGTGAAGTTTCATGCCCCTGTGTACCTATTGTGGTAACTGGGAGGCTGAGTCATGCTCAGGAGTCTACAGGAAAATAAACCCTTGTGAGTTCCAGAGTTTGTTCTTGACTAAAGATTCTGCTGTTCCTCTGTCCTTCCAGGGACTGAATTAATCATTCAGATCCCACAAAATTATAACATTCAGAAACTGGAGGAAGCTATCCATAAATATACCAACTTTATCTGGGTCTTCTATTGCTGATTTTTCTATGTCTGAAAATAAAAATGGTGGAAGGGTTATTACCCAGAGCAGGAAAGCATGACTGTGGTCCCCTCTCTGCTGGGTCCCAGGAGGAGGATCCCGCACTGACTGTGATCACCTATGTGGGGCTGATCCTCTCTCTGCTGTGCCTCCTCCTGGCGGCCCTCACTTTCCTGCTGTGCAAAGCCATCCAGAACATCAGCACCTCGCTCCACCTGCAGCTCTCACTCTGCCTCTTCCTGGCCCATCTGCTCTTCCTCACAGCCTTTGACAGAACTGAGAACAAGGTACGTATACTTTTCCAAAATACTCCTGCCCCTGGGGATTCTGAGTTCATGGAGCCACACTGCTTTGGACACTTTAATAAAATGACTTGGTACCAGGTAAGGTTAAATTGGTAAATAACCTGTTTCACATTGACTGCCACAACTAGAAGAAAAACACTCTGTTGACAACTCCTTCATATACATCAAAATTCTCCCTAGTGGCAAGTTATAGAAGTACTGGGGCATGCTCCACCCTGACCAACCCTCCTGGTAACATTTGATAAGCCACCTTCCTCTCCCCCAGGTGCTGTGCGCCATCATTGCGGGTGCCTTGCACTATCTCTACCTAGCCTCCTTCACCTGGATGCTGCTGGAGGGCCTGCACCTCTTCCTCTCTGCACGCAACTTGGCAGTGGTCAACTACTCCAGTGTCAACAAGTTCATGAAGAAGGCCATGTTCCCTGTTGGCTACGGAGTCCCAGCTGTGATTGTGGCCATTTCTGCAGCATCCAGGCCTCATCTTTATGGGACACCCACCAGGTAAAATAAATTTCAACTGTTCTTATCTCTCCAGCACAATCATGTGTTGCAGAACAAATGTAGTATTTGATTATGACAGGTCATAATATATAGACACTAAGTAATAATCCCAGGTCATCTTTGGTGGAGGATGATAATAATTAAGGAGAATGCCTTCAACCTCTGTTAGTGAAATAACAAAGAGGAAATCAAAGGAAGTGTTTAGGGCATCAATTAGAAAAATATAACCTGCTTTTTTATCCTAATTCTATAGGATGTTTCAATCTTTCATTTGTAATAGTAGAGCTGGTGTAAATAATTAAAATAATAGACTGTACCATAATTTAGCATTTACAAGGTGCTTACTTTGTGTCAATGCATTTTTCTAACCATTTTAATGTATGTTAATTCAATTAATCCTCATATCAATACTATGAGGTAGACACTGTAATTCACCCCACTCTACAGATAAGAAAACTGAGGCACAAAGAGTTTAAACGTGCACAGCTTAATTCATTTTACTAGGTAGCTAAGCTTAATTCAAATTCAGAGTCAAGCTTCTTAGTTTACACTTTTATTTTCAGCTTTTAATACTAGACAATGTTTTTGCGTTTTTACTGACATATACTGCATATACTGTAGGGCTTCCCTTGTGGCTCAGCTGGTAAAGAATCTGCCTGAGATGTGGGAGACGTGGGTTTGATCCCTGGTTTGGAAAGAAACCCTGGAGAAGGCAAAGGCTTCTGGCCAGGAGAATTACATGTATTCAATAATCCAGAGGGTCACAAAGAGTCAGACATGACTGAGCAACTTTCACTCATTCACTGCAAAATTCACCCTTTAAAAGTGTACAAGTCAGTGGTTTTTAGACTAGTCACAGAGTAGTGCAGCTGTCATCACAGTCTAATTTTACAACATTTTTCAACTCCCCAAAGAAACCTCGTACACAATAAAATTCACTTCTCATTCCTTCTACCCACTCCTCTGCCCCAACCCCTGACAAATGCTTATCTACTTTCTGTCTCTATTGGATATTTCACATAAATGCAATTATGCATGTGATCTTTTGTGGATGTTTTTACTTAGCCTGAAGTTTTCCAGGTTCATTCATATCGTAGTGTATATCATGACCTCACTTTTTGTTGTTGTTTTTGTTGCTATCATTTTGCAAATAATATTCCATTATATGGATATGCCACATTTTGTTTATCTATCCATCAGCTGATAGACATTTAGATTATTTACATTTTTGTAATGCTATTATGAATGAGATCACTACAAACATATATGTACAAGTTTCATTTTTCCTGGTTATATATCTACTCTACAAGTAGAATCCTGGGGTCAAATGGAAGATCTGGTTAGCCTTCTGACAGACCACCACTTGTTTTCCAAAGCTTCTGGACCATTTTACATTCCAACTAACAATATATGAGGGTTTCAGTTTCTCCATGTCATTATCAATAGTTATAGTCTATGTTTAAAAATTTAACTATCCTAATGGGAATGGAGTCAAATTTCATTGTGGTTTCAATTTGCGATTTCTCCAATGACTATTGATGTTGCGCATCTTTTCACCTGCTTGTTGACCATTTGCATGTTTTCTTTAGAGAAACACATATTCAAATATTTTACCTTTTTTTGAAACTTTTTATTTTATTAATATTGGCATTGAAAATACCAGGTAATGCCTTTTCAGAAAAAATGGTGTTGAATTATCATAAAGTCATGACATGAATCCAACTCTCAAGGAAGAAATGTCTCTAGGGTCAAGATGATACTACAAAGTAGGATGTTATTGCAGTCAACAGGCAAAAAGTTAGTAACCTCTAGAATCCACTCCCTGGGTTCCTTAGAACTATGTACATATTTCTACACATATTTGAAGAAGATATCCACAAATCCATCTACAACAGCAATATACGTTTAGTTTCTACTTATGAGATGCAGTCATCCATCTTCAATGAAAATTATTTTCACTCTTCTCAGAATAAAAAGTCACATCCCCCCAAAGGGTATTATATTAATTACTGGCCTATATCAAGTATTTCATAATTTCTTTGGCTTATTTTTAAACTGAAATATAGTTGATTTACAATGTCGTGTTAATTTCTTCTGTGTAACAGACTGATTCAATTATATATGAACATATGCATATATATTCTTTTTAATATTCTTTTCAATTATGCATTTTTTAAAATTGGAGGATAACTGCTTTACAGTGTTGTGTTGGTTTACGCCGTACCACAGTTGTGAATCAGCCATAATTACATACATATATACCACCCAGCTTGAGTCTCCCTCCCTTTCCCCCATCCCACCCCTCTGGGTCATCACAGAGCACCAGGCTGGGCTCCCTGTGTTATACAACAACTTCTCATCAGCTATTTGTTGTACACATGGTGGTGTATATATGTCAATGCAATTTTCTCAGTTCATCCTACCTTGTTCTTCCCTCACTGTATCCACAATTCCATTCTCCACGTCTGCATCTCCATTCCTTCTCTGCAAATAGCTCCATCAGTACTATTTTTCTAGATTTCATATAATCGCATTACTATATGATACTGGTTTTCTCTTTTTTAGTTACTTCACTCTGGGTAACAGTCTCTAGGTTCATCCACCTCACTACAACTAACTCATTCTCTTTTACAGCTGAGTAAGATTCTATTGTGTATATATACCACAACTTCTCTATCTATTCATCTGTCAGTGGATATCTAGGTTGCTTCCATGTCCTGGCTATTGTAAATAGCACTGCAGTGAACATTGGAGTACATGTGTCTTTTTAAATTATGGTTTTCTCAGGGTAACTGCACAGTAGTGAGATTGCTGGGTCATATGTTTGTTTTAATCCTAGATTTTTAAGGAATCTCCATACCATTCTCCATAGTGTCTGTATCAGTTTACATTCCCACCAACAGTGCAAGAAGGTTCTCTTTTCCCCACACCCTCTCCAGCATTTATTTTTTGTAGATTTTTTGATGATGGCTATTCTGGCCAGTGTGAATTGATATCTCATTGTACTTTTGATTTGCATTTCTCTAATAATGAGTGATGTTGAGCATTTTTTCATGTGTTTATCAGCCATCTGCTTTATTCAATAGGATACTGAACAGAGTTCTCTGTGCTACGCAACAGGGCCTTGCTGTCTATCCATTCCACATGTAATCACTTACATCTGCTAACCTGGACTTCCCACTGCATCCCTCTCCCAAACCCCTCCCCCTTGGCAACCACAAGTCTGGCCACTACGTCCACGAGTCTGTATCCGTTTCATAGGTAGGTTCATTTGTGTCATACTTCAGATTCCATAGATAAGTGAATCATATGGTATTTATCTTTCTCTGTCTGACTTCTCTAGTGTGATAATTGCTAGTTGTAGTCATGTTGCTGCAAATGGCACAGTTTCATTATATTTGTAGCAGAATATTATTCCATTGTGTATATGTACCACATCCTCTTTATCTTTGCCTCTCAGAGACACTTCCCCTTTTTTATCCCCCTCTGTATGTAGCATATTTTCCTATTTCTTTGTATGTTGCTTAGAAGTAAGTCTCAGTCGTGTCCATCTCTTTGCAACCTCGTGGACTATAGAATCCGTGGAATTCTCCATGCCAGAATACTGGGGTGGGTAGCGGTTCACTTCTCCAGGGGATCTCCCCAACCCAGGGATCGAACCCAGGTTTCCTGCATTGCAGGCAGATTCTTTACCAACTGAGCCACCAGGGATATTATAATTGTTGTTTAAAACTGATGTTTTAGATAATACATTGTAACACTCCAATTATCAGATTCCTCTGCCTTCCAAGGTTTCTTGCTTTTTAGTTTGCTGCTGTTTCTTTAATAGTTTAATGACATTCCTAGACTAATTCTATGTATTGAAAATTGCCTGCAGTGTATGGCCTTTGAGTTCTAGTTTAGGTCCTTGTTTTTATTTTTTAGTTCTAGGTGCCTAGGAGCTCATATCTGGTTCAGTATAATCTAGTGGCCAACCAGTGTTTGGCCATAAGATTTCCTTAAATGCCTTGCCTATATGTTTTGCACACTTCCACAAAGGCATCTGAGTGAAAAGCCACACCTTCAGACTTCAGGAAGATTACTTAATAGTCTGGGCTTTCACTTCCTGACTGCACAAGCCTCAAGATCAGCCAGAGACAAGAGACTGGTGTCTTCTTTCTCAGGTCTTCACTGAGAATGGGCCTATCCTTGTGCATCCATGGACTTATGGGAACATTTTAGAGCTTTTCAAAATTCCTCATGTCCCTGATTTTCTCCAGTACTTCCTTTTAAATTCACAATCTAGTTGACTTCACCTGAGATCATATCTTTGGGAAGCTGGAGATGTGACAGTAATTTGTATTATTTTGGTACTGTCCTAGAGGTGGGCTTTTGTTATGTCTCTCACTAAGATAAGCTGTCACCCAAATCAAAAAACCACCAAATTTGGAGACCAAAGAATTCCCAGGGAGCCAAAGTTGAAAAAAATACAGGTACCCCAATGTTCATCGCAGCACTATTTACAATAGCTAGAATATGGAAGCAATCTAGATATCCATTGACAGATGAATGGATAAAGAAGCTGTGGTACATATACACAGTGAAATATTACTCAGTCATGATAACGAATGTATTTGAGTCAGTGCTAGTGAGGTGGATGAACCTAGAACCTAGTATACAGAGTGAAGTAAGTCAGAAAGAGAAAACAAAAATCATATAGTAACACAAATACATGGAATCTAGAAATATGGTGCCGATGAACCTATTTGCAGGGCACCAATGGCTTCCCTGGTGGCTCAGAAGGTAAAGCATCTTCCTGTGATGCAGGAGACCCAGGTTCGATCCCTGGGTCGGGAAGATCCTCTGGAGAAGGAAATGGCAATCCACTCCAGCATTCTTGCCTGGAGAATCCCATGGACAGAGGAGACTGGTGGGCTACAGTCCACAGGGTCGCAAAGAGTCAGACACAACTGAGCGACTACACACACACACAATGGCTTCCCAGAATCCTCCTACCAGTGAAGGAGACACGGGTTCTATCCCTGAGTCAGGAAGATCCCCCAGAGAAGGAAACTGCAACCCTCTCCAGTATTCTTGCCTTCTAAATCGCATGCACAGAGGAGCCTGGCAGGCAACAGTCCAGGGCATCACAAGCAGTCAGGCATGACTGAGTGACTAAACAGCAATGGGGACACAGATGCAGAGAACAGACTTATGGATGGGGTTGGGGGGAAGGAGGCGAGGGTGGAATGTATGGAGAGTGCAACATGGAAACAAATATATTACCACATGTAAAATAAATACTCAGTGGGAATTGGCTGTGTGACTCAGGGATCTCAAATCGGGGCTCTGTAACAACCTAGAGGGGTGTGTTGGGATGGGAGAGAGGTTCAAGAGGGAAGGGTCATAGGTATACCTGTGGCTGTGTCAACTACAAATTGGCACTTACCAAGAGCATTCAGTTCAGTTCAGTTCAGTCACTCAGTCGTGTCCGACTCTCCGCGACCCCATGAATCACAGCACGCCAGGCCTCCCTGTCCATTACCAACTCCCGGAGCTCACTCAAACTCATGTCCACAGAGTCGGTGATGCCATCCGCTAATGACTAAACAACAAAGGCATTTGCCATCTGCCTCCATGGAGATGGAACCCCATGCTGCTCTAGCTGTTGACATTCAACAATCCCTGAGGGAGTTTAGGGTGGAGTGAGGCACTCTGTGCTCCAGGGAATCTGGTGGGACAGGTTTTTAGATAGTTGGATGTTTTTAGGAACAGATTTTATGATCTCAATCCTTGCATCTCCTCATTTAGTGCTTCTCATATAGAGAAGCCCTGGAGAAGGAAATGGCAACCCACTCCAGTATTCTTGCCTGGAGAATCCCATGGACGGAGGAGCCTGGTAGGCTACAGTCCATGGGTCACAAGAGTCGGACTCGACTTAGCGGCTTAACTACTACTACAACTACAACTACATCTAAAGAAGCACTAAATCCCTTCATGGTGACATCCTCATGACTAACAAAAGCTTTTTGTAAAATGAGTGCTTCATGGCATTGAACTCCCCCTTCACCAAAACCTTATATATTGTCTTTCCCCCACTGCCGCTTTGGAGCAGTCTCTCAGAGCTATCTGAGATGCTGTCGCCCTGCCCGGGCTACAGTCCTCATTTTGCCCCAAATAAAACTAAACTCGCAACTCTCAAGTTAAACTTCTTTTTTTCTAGTCGACAGCTGATTCAGGTTGATATATGACAAAAACTAAAACAATATTGTAAAGCAGTTATCCTTCAATTAAAAATAAATTTAGTTATTTAAAAAAAGAGTTCCCAGGGAGCTAAAGGGTCAGAAAAAGATATTGACTGTGCTCTGGGTATAATGATGATGCTTTTATTGAAGCTCCAAAAGCAGTCACACATCTTTCCTGCCTGCAATGCTATTAGCTTTTGGCTGCTGCACCATTTAGCTGGGGAGAGATGGAATGGAAATAGTTCAAGGGGAAATATTACAGACTTTTTTCCACCATCTTATTGAGGTTCCACAGTTTCTCTTGGATCAACGATTTTCAGTTTGTTCTGTGGCCTTGGATAACTACCAGAGTTTTGAAATGGTTCGTTTTAGTTGTTTTGCTTGTATTTTGGTTGTTTCAGGAGGAATTCAAGTTTACCAAGGTCGTCAGTCTCCTGTTCAGGAAGTCATTCTCCCAGAACGTGCATGTTTAACCATACCATGCTGCTAAAGTTGATGTTTATCTGTGTCAACTGAGCTCTCTCCCAGAATCCTTGAACACTTCAGTTTTTTCATGCTTAATGCAATGATGTGTACTTCATTCTTCTCAGTGGCTACTATATTTTCCTGAAATGTCCCACCATGCTCTCTGTTGTTCTAGAATGTCTCACTCTCTAGTTTACCGCAATGTAACACCAAGAGTGATTTCTATCTGTAAAACCTTGAGAAATAGACTTAAGTTCTCTATGCTTCAGTTTCTAATCAGTTACTCGATAAGAGAACTTCTGCTTTTCACTGTTGTTAAATTGAATAACTCAACAAGAAAAGACAAATAACTCAATTTAACAATGGACACAGCCTTTGCGAGTTGGGAGAGGAGAAAGTCCTAGGACCTCATAAGAACTTCCCCTGCCAAGTCGTGACTCTCCACACAAACTATCCCAGAATGGGTTCACTCTCCAGGCTCATAGTTGGAATAGCCTCTCACTTCAGACTTGACAGTACTGGAACCTGAGACAAACTAACCCATCAGTCTCTGTGGACATGCTCATTTTTTAAAACTTATTTATTTCAAATGAAACAAAGATTAATATTTTTAATGATAAAAGCTACAATTCACAAAGACAGTAGGCATCATAAACCATTAAACACATTATCGACAAAGAAAGACACATAAAGCAAAAATCAAAAGAAATATAAGGAAAAAGAAAAAATATATAATTATAGTGAGACATTAATATTTATCTGAGAATATTTAATCAATTGCAGAAAAAAATAATAGAGGAGCATCTTGAATGATGTCTTAATAATTTAAATAGTTCAGTTCAGTTCAGTCGCTCAGTCATGTCCGACTCTTTGCAACCCCTTGAACCGCAGCACACCAGGCCTCCCTGTCCATCACCAACTCCCGGAGTCCAACCAAACCCATGTCCATCGAGTCGATGATGCCATCCAACCATTTCATCCTCTGTCATCCCCTTCTCCTCCTGCCTTCAGTCTTTCCCAGCATCAGAGTCTTTTCCAGTGAGTCAACTCATCGCATGAGGTGGCCAAAGTATTGGAGTTTCAGTTTCAACATCAGTCCTTCCAATGAACACCCAGGACTGATCTCCTTTAGGATGGACTGGTTGGATCTCCTTGCAGTCCAAGGGGCTCTCAAGAGTCTTCTCCAACACCACAGTTCAAAACCATCAATTCTTCGGCACTCAGCTTTCTTTATAGTCCAACTCTCGCATCCATGCATGACCACTGGAAAAACCATAGCCTTGACTAGACGGACCTTGGTTGGCAAAGTAATGTCTCTGCTTTTTAATATACTATCAAGGTTGGTCATAACTTTCCTTCCAAGGAGTAAGCTTGTCTTTTAATTTCATGGCTGCAATCAGCATCTGCAGTGATTTTGGATCCCAAAAAAATAAAGTCTGACACTGCTTCCACTGTTTCCCCATCTATCTGCCATGAAGTGATGGGACCGGATGCCATGATCTTAGTTTTCTGAATGTTGAGCTTTAAGCCAGCATTTTCACTCTCCTCTTTCACTTTCATCAAGAGGCTCTTTAGTTCTTCTTCACTTTCTGCCATAAGGGTGGTCATCTGCATATTTGAGATTATTGATATTTCTCCCAGAAATCTTGATTCCAGTTTGTGCTTCTTCCAGCCCAGCGTTTCTCATGTTGTACACTGCATATAAGTTAAATAAGCAGGGTGACAATATACAGCCTTGATGTACTCCTTTTCCTATTTGGAACCAGTCTGTTGTTCCATGTCCAGTACTAACTGTTGCTTCTTGACCTGCATACAGTTTTCTCAAGAAGCAGGTCAGGTGGTCTGGTATCCCATCTCTTTCAGAATTTTCCATAGTTTCCTGTGATCCATACAGTCAAAGACTTTGGTGTAGCCAATAAAGCAGAAATAAATGTTTTTCTGTAACTCTCTTGAGTTCCATCGAATGTTCCATCGAATGTTGGCAATTTGATCTCTGGTTCCTCTGCACTTTCTAAAACCAGCTTGAACATCTGAAAGTTCATGGTTCATGTATTGCTGAAGCCTGGTTTGGAGAATTTTGAGCATGACTTTACTAGTGTGTGAGATGAGTGCAATTGTGCAGTAGTTTGAGCATTCTTTGGCATTGCCTTTCTTTGGGATTGGAATGAAGATTGACAATTTCCAGTCCTGTGGCCACTGCTGAGTTTTCCATATTTGCTGGCATATTGAGTGCAGCACTTTCACAGCATCATCTTTCAGGATTTGAATTAGCTCAACTGGAGCTAATTCCATCACCTCCACTAGCTTTGTTCATAGTGATGCTTTCTAAGGCCCACTTGACTTCACATTCCAAGATGTCTGGCTCTAGGTGAGTGATCATGCCATCATGATTATCTTGGTCCTGAAGATCTTTTTTGTACAGTTCTTCTGTGTATTCTTGCCACCTCTTCTTAATATCTTCTGCTTCTGTTAGGTCCCGACCACTTCTGTCCTTTATTGAGCCCATCTTTGCATGAAATGTTCCCTTGGTGTCTCTAATTTTCTTGAAGAGATCTCTAGTCTTTCCCATTCTATTGTTTTCCTCGATTTCTTTGCTTTGATCACTGAGGAAGGCTTTCTTATCTCTCCTTGCTATTCTTTGGAACTCTGTATTCAAATGGGTATCTTTCCTTTTCTCCTTTGCTCTTTGCTTCCCTTCTTTTCACAGCTATTTGTAAGGCCTCCTCAGGCTGACATTTTGCTTTTTTGCATTTCTTTTTCTTGGGGATGGCCTTGATTCCTGTCTCCTGTACAATGTCACGAATCTCCTTCCATAGTTCATCAGGCACTCTATCTATCAGATCTAGTCCCTTAAATCTATTTCTCACTTCCACTGTATAGTCATAAGGGATTTGATTTAGGTCATACCTGAATGGTCTAGTGGCTTTCTCCACTTTCTTCAATTTCAGTCTGAATTTGGCAATAAGGAGTTCATGATCCAAGCCACAGTCTGTTCCCAGTCTCATTTTTGCTGACTGTATAGACCTTCTCTATCTTTGGTTGCAAAGAATATAATCAATCTGATTTCGGTGTCAACCTTCATATTTAATTCATTTATATAAATTATATGTTACACACATATATTTAAAAGTTTGAATCTTATACGTTGTTCTTAGATGTCCATAGAAAAACTGGCAAAAAGATAGACATTACTAAATTTCAAAAGTAGAATTCTTTTATGTTTGTGTGATTCAGTTATACATGTACACATATAATATTTTTGAAATTATTTTCCATTATAGGTCATTATACAAGATAATGACTACAGTTCCCTGTGCTATGCAGTAAACCTTTGTTGCTTGTTGCATATCCAATTTTTTAAATTAGAAATTTAGCATTCTATTCATACTAAGTCAAGTAAGTGGAATCAAAATGTCATAAATGTTTTAATTAGGCAAAAATTAATATTTTTGAAAATATATATTACACATGTTATTTTTATGTATGTATACAAAAGGTTTTGTACTTACACTTGATAAAAGCTAGAGAAAGAATGTCAAAAAAAAGAAGAGGTGAAGAAATTGGAAAACATAAACTAAATGAAATGGGAGCTGTGAATATGAAATAGAAAAAGTGAAACAAACTAGATAAAAGTAAAAGGTCCAGTTGTTTTTAAATGTGGCTGCTCATTAGAAACATATCTGGAGCTCTGGCAAAAATAAATAAATAAATAAATGCAATACCTGGGTATTTGTATTTTCCAAATATTCCAAGATAATTCTGATATATATATATGGCCTTTAAAAAGTGATTACAGATTTTCTAATAAATGATAGTTTTGGTGATATAGAATTCTATAATTTTTCTGTTGACCAGTCATGATACAATAATACTGAGTAACAGTTCAGTTCAGTTCAGTCGTTCAGTCATGACTGACTCTGTGACTCCATGGACTGCACAACTCCAGGCTTCCTGTCCATCATCAACTCCTGGAGCTTGCTCAAACTCATGTCCATTGAGTCAGTGATGCCATTCAACTGTTTCATTCCTTCCCCTCCTGCCTTCAATCTTTCCCAGTATCAGGGTCTTTTCCAGTGAGTCAGTTCTTTGCATTAGGTGGCCAAAGTATTGGAGTTTCAGCTTCAGCATCAGTCCTTCCAATGAATATTCAGAACTGATTTCCTTTAGGATGGACTGGTTGGATCTCCTTGCTGTCCAAGGGACTCTCAAGAGTCTTCTCCAACACCATAGTACAAAAGCATCAGTTCTTTGGTGCTCAGCTTTCTTTATGGTCCAACTCTCACATCTATACACGACTACTGGAAAAAGCATAGCTTTGACTAGATGGACCTATGTTGGCAAAGTAATGTCTCTGCTTTTTAATATGCTGTCTAGGTTGGTCATAGCTTTTCTTCCAAGGAGCAAGTGTCTTTTAATTTCATGGGTGCAGTAACATTCGGCAGTGATTTTGGAGCCCAAAAGTTAAAGTCTAACACTATTTCCACTGTTTCTCCATCTATTTTCCATGAATTGATGGGACCAGATGCCATGATCTTAGTTTTTGAATGTTGAGTTTTAAGTCAGCTTTTCTCTCTCTTCTTTCACTTTCATCAAGAGGCTTTTTAGCTCCCCCTTGCCTTCTGCCCTAAGGGTGGTGTCACCTGCATATCTGAGGTTATTGATAATTTTCCCTGCAGTCTTAAATCCAGCTTGTGCTTCATCCTTTCTGGTATTTCACTAGATGTACTCTGCATATAAGTTAAATAAGCAAGGTGACAATGCTGTTGCTGCTGCTGCTAAGTCGCTTCAGTCGTGTCCAACTCTGTGAGACCCCATAGACGGCAGTCCACCAGGCTCCCCCGTTCCTGGGATTCTCCAGGCAGAAACACTGGAGTGGGTTGCCATTTCCTTCTCCAATGCGTGAAAGTGAAGTAGCTCAGTCGTGTCCAACTAGTAGCGACCCCATGGACTGTAGCCCACCAGGCTCCTCTGTCCATGGGATTTTCTAGACAAGAGTACTGGAGTGGCTTAAGGTGACAATACACAGCCTTAAAATACTCCTTTCCCAACTTGGAGTCAGTCAGTTGTACCATGTCTTGTTCTAACTGTTGCTTCTTGACCTGCATAAAGATTTTTCAGGAAGCAGGTAAGGTGGTCTGATATTCCCCTCCCTTTAAGAATTTTCCACAGTTTGTGTTGATCCACATAGTCAAAGGCTTTAGCGTAGTTAATGAAACAGAAGTAGATGTTTCTCTGGAATTCTCTTCCTTTTTCTATGATCCAACAGGTGTTGACAATTTAATAGTTACAGAATCACAGAAGTAATAGATGCTCGTCAATTTTCACAATTGATAGCCGGACAAAAATATAAGATGATTACAATTGCAAACCATAATGGAAACATGGTTAATCTAAAGATATAAAATAATTACATACAATTTGGGGGGGTCTAGCAGAGTGATGTGGTAAGTGGAAGTATATACTTGGACATGTTTTCATCTGCTCAGCCAGTCTATGTCTTTTGGTTGGTGCACTTAATCCATTTACACTTGAGATAATTATCAATATATATGATCCTATTACCATTTTCATAATTGTTTTGGGTGCACTTTCTCTAGATAGGGCTTTCCCTTTTCTGTTTCCTGCCTAGAGAAGTTTCTCTACCATTTGTTGTATAGCTGGTTTGGTGGTGCTGAATTCTCTTAACTTTGGTTGTCTGGAAAGCATTTGACTTCATCAAATCTGAAGGAGAGTCCTGCTGGGTAGAGTATTCTTTGTTATAGATTCTTCTCTTTCATCACTCTAAATACATCATACCATTTCCTTCTGGCTTGTAGAGTTTCTGTTGAGAAATCAGCTGACAACCTGATGGGAGTTCCCTTGTATGTTATTTTCTATTTTTCCCTTGTTGCTTTTCATATTTTATCTCTGTCTTTAATTTTGGCCAATTTGATTACCACGTGTCTCAGTGTGTTCCTCCTTGGGTTTATCCTGCCTGGGATTCAATGTTCTTCTTGGACTTGGTTGACTATTTTATTTCCCATGTTAGGAAAGTTTTCAGCTATTATCTTTTCAAATATTTTCTCAGGTCATTTGTCTCTCTCTTCTCCTTCTGGGACCCCTATAATGAGAATGTTCATGCATTTAATGTCCCAGAGGTCTCTTAGGCTGCCTGCCTTTCTTTTCATTCTTTCTTCTGTATTCTGTTCTGTGGCAGTGATTCCTACCGTTCTGTCCTCCGGGTCATTTGTCCGTGCTTCTGCCTCGGCTATTCTCTTATAGATTCCTTCTGAGGCGTTATTCATCTCTGCTTCTTTGTTCTTCAGTTCTTGTAGGTCTTTGGTAAACACTTCTTGTATCTTCTCAGTCTTTGCCTCCATTCTTTTCCTGAGATCTTGAATCATATTCACTATCATTATTCTGAACACTTTTTGTGGAATGTTGCCTACATCCGTATCATTTAGCTGGTTTTCTGGGGTTTCATCGTGTCCCTTCATCTGGGATGTAACTTTCTGCTTTTTCATGCTGATTAGCTTTCTGTAGTGTGGCTTTGTTTTGGTTGCTGTGGGATTGTAGTTCTTCTTGTTTCTTCTGTCTGTCCCCTGATGGAGGAGGCTAAGAGGCTTGTGTAAGCTTCCTAATGGTGGTGGAAAAACCTGGGTCATGCTCTGGTGGGCAGGGCCTTACTCAACAAAGCTTTAATCTAATTATCTGCTGATGGGTGGGGTTGCACTTCCTCTCTGGTAGTTTTTTTGGCTAAAGTGACCCAACCCTCAGGTCTATGGGCTCTATGGTTAGGTTAATCTCCAAGAGGGTTTACACCAAAGGAGACATTCCCAGAAAGCTGCTGCTAGTCCCCTCTGTCCCTGTGATGAGCCCCTGCTGACCCACACCTCCACAGGATACCCTCAAACACTAGCAGGTAGCTTTGGTTCAGTTTCCTTGGAGTCACTGCTCTTTTCCTTTGAGTCTTGGTGCATGCAAGGTTTTGTTTGTGCCTCCAAGAGTAGAGTCTCTGTTTCCCCCAGTTCTGTGGAAGTCTTGTAATCAAATCCCACTAGCCTTCCCAGGCATATTCCCTGAGGATTCCCAGTTCCTTTGTTGGGACCCCAGGCTAGAAGCCTGATGTGCAGTCCCAAGCCATCACAACAGTGGGACAACTTCTTTTGTATTATTGTTTTCCAGTTTGTGGGTTAAACCCCCCCCCCGGTGGGTATGGGATTTGATTTTATCATGATTGTGCCCCTCTTACCATCTCCTGCCATTTCTTCTTTGTCTTTGGCATGGAGTATCTTTCTTTGGTAGGTTCCAGCTTCCTCCTGTCTATGGTTGTTCAACAGCTAGTTGTGATTTTGGTGCTTTTGAAGGAGGAGATGAGCAGAATCCTTCTACTTCTCCATCTTGAACAAGAAGCCCTGGACATGCTCCCTTTCACTTGTAGGTTTCTCCTTGGTTGTGACTCAGAAATGCCAAGTCCTCTTTCGGTTTGACTCTAGGTCTATCTCTTCAATTTTTCGCCTGTTTGCTAGTTATGACCCTCTCCTCAATATGGTTAAGTATTCATGTCAAGTATTGTTCTGAAAACAGAATTTTTGTCTCTAATACCAAGTTCAACAGTGATTCCTTGCCTGCTTGCTTAGTCATTAAGATGTATCCAATTCTTTGCAGCCCCATGGACTATAGCCTTCCAAGCTCCTCTGTCCATGGATTTCCCAGGCAAGAATACTGGAATGGGTTGGCATACCCACGGAATCTGCCTGACCCTGGGTCAAACCTGAGTCTCTTGCATCTTCTGCATTGGAAAGCAGATTCTTTACCACTCACCACCATTCCCCAAAAAAGGACACTAATTTTGAATAAAGATTTCTCCAAAGATAAGTAAATGACAATAAGTACATGAAAATATGTTCAACATCATTAGTCATTAGGAAAATACAAATCAAAACCCACAAAAGGACACGTCACTTCATACTCATTCACTTAAATGATTAAAGGAAATAAAGACTGACAATTTAAAAAAATGAAAAGTTATGGAAAAATTAGAACCCTCATACATTGCTTGTTGAAATGAAATTAGTGCAACCGCTTGTAGAAAACAGTTTCTCAAAAGTTTTGATATGTAGGTACCACATGACCCAGCAATTCCAGTCTTAGGTATATATCCAAAACATGTGAAAATCCACACAAAAAATTATATCAATGTTCATTGCAGCATTATTCAGAATACCCAAAGCCTGAGAACAATGTAAATGTCCATCAGCTGATGAAGGTATACCAAAATGTAGCATAGCCACGTAATAGAATATTATTCAGCTATGAATAAAGACTAAAAATGAGTTTTCAGCCATAAAACCATGTTGCAACATGAATGAACCTTGAAAACATTAAATGAAAGAATCTAGTCACAGAAGACCACATACTGTATGATTCCATTTATGTGATTTTCCTGAACAGGCAGATCCATAGTGACAGAAAGTTGATTAATGGTACCCTGGGGCTAGGATCAGGGTTGGGATGCATGGAAGTGGGAATGAGGATTTCCTCATGCTAATGTGAATGCAGTTTCTTTTTGAGGAGCTTAAAGTGTCCTGAAGTTAGACTGTGGTGATGGTTACACAACTCTGTGACTATCCAGAGATCACTGAACTGCACAGTTTTAATGGGTAAATTTCATTGGATGTGAAATCATATCTCAATAAAACCATATTTTAAAAAAAACAGTGGATGAGTTTTACAGCAGACAAAAAATTAAATTGAATAATGCAAGAAAGGCTCTTAAAACTATGTTAGGTTCAGAGGACTCTCAAAACCTAACACATTTACAAACTTCCCTGCTTCAACCCTGTTTATCTCAGGAACATCTACTCATTGGTCTTGTTTCTACTAAAACATGATTTCTTTTGGAATCCTCCTTAACCATTCTATTTCCTTAGACCCAAAACTGAGCATTACATTCAAAGATACATTGTCATAACCTCCCTTTTTTTAATCATTAAATTGTGTATCTCCTGCCAATATGGGATTTACATGTATAGTCTCTTCACCACTGTATTGTCAGAGACAATCACAGAACCTGTCAAAAAAGAGACACTCAACACTTCTTGAGTAATGAGAGAATTATATAAATATTATAGATCCCTAAGGATAAAGCTTTAGCATCAGTCCTTCCAATGAATACCCAGGATTGATCTCCTTTAGAATGGACTGGTTGGATCTCCCTGCAGTCCCAGGGACTCTCAAGAGTCTTCTCCAGCACCACAGTTCAAAAGCATCAATTCTTCGGTGATCAGCTTTCTTCACAGTCCAACTCTCACATCCATGCATGACCACGGAAAAAAACCATAGCCTTGACTAGGCGGACCTTGGTTGGCAATATGTTATCTAGGTTGGTCATAACTTTCCTTCCAAGGAGTAAGCGTCTTTTAATTTCATGGCTGCAATCAGCATCTGCAGTAATTTTGGAGCCCAAAAAAATAAAGTCTGAAACTTTTTCCACTGTTTCCCCATCTATTTCCCATGAAGTGATGGGACCAGATGCCATGATCTTTGTTTTCTGAATGTTGAGCTTCAAGCCAAACTTTGACGCACTGGAAAAGAGTCTGATGATAGGAGGGATTGGGGGTGGGAGGAGACGGGGAAGACAGAGAATGAGATGGCTGGATGGCATCACCGACTCTGTGGACATGAGTTTGAGTGAACTTCGGGAGTTGGTGATGGACAGGGAGGCCTGGCGTGCTGTGACTCATGGGGTCGCAAAGAGTCGGACACGACTGAGCGACTGAACTGAACTGAACTGAACTGAAGGATAAAGCTATGGTTTTTCCAGTGGTCATGTATGGATGTGAGAGTTGGACTGTGAAGAAAGCTGATCACCAAAGAATTGATGCTTTTCAACTGTGGTGCTGGAGAAGACTCTTGAGAGTCCCTTGGACTGCAGGGAGATCCAACCAGTCCATTCTAGAGGAGATCAATCCTGGATGTTCATTGGAAGGACTGATGCTAAAGCTGAAACTCCAATACTTTGGCCACCTCATGTGACAAGTTGACTTACTGGAAAAGACTGACACTAGGAGGGATTGGGGGCTGGAGGAGACGGGGACGACAGAGAATGAGATGGATGGATGGCATCACCGACTCGATGGATATGAGTTTGAGTGAACTCCGGGAGTTGGTGATGGACAGGGAGGCCTTGGGGTGCTGTGATTCATGGGGTCACAAAGAGTGGGACATGACTGAGCAACTGAACTGAACTGAACTGAAGGATAAATGCATTTTTTAAGGGAGTCACTTTTTAAGTACCTGTTTTTAATTGGAGGATAATTGCCTTGCAGTGTCCTGTTTGTTTCTGCCATACAACAATGTGAATCATCTGTAAATATGCATAAATTTCCCCCTCTTGTTACTCCCTCCACCCACCCCCATCCCATACCTCTAGGTTGTCACAGGGCATTTGGTTGAGCTCGCTGTGTTATGCAACTACTTCCCACTATTTTACACATGGTAATGTATATGTCTCAATGCTGCTCTCTCAATTCATCCCACATTCTCCCCTCATTGTGTCCACAAATCTGTTCTCTATATCTCTGTCTCTATTCCTGATCTATAAAAAAGTTCACCAGTACCAGTTTTCTAGATTCCATATATATGCACTAATATGCAATGCAAATTCATTTTAAAATTAATTTTCATTGGAATATAGTTGATCTACAATATTGTGTTAGTTTTTGCTTTACAACAAAGTAAATCAATTATCCATGTATATACATATATATATATATGTATATTCAGTCCCTTTTCAGATTCTTTTCTCATATAGGTCATACTATACACAAAGCATTGAGTACAGTACCCTGAGCTCTATCAGTTCAGTTCAGTTCAGTCGCTCAGTCGTGACCGACTCTTTACAACCCCATGAATCACAGCACACCAGGCCTCCCTGTCCATCACCAACTCCCGGAGTTCACTCAAACTCATGTCCATCCAGTCGGTGATGCCATCCAGCCATCTCATTCTCTGTCATCCCCTTCTCCTCCTGCCCCCAATCCTTCCCAGCATCAGAGTCTTTTCCAGTGAGTCAACTCTTCGCATGAGGTGGCCAAAGTATTGGAGTTTCAGCTTTAGCATCAGTCCTTCCAATGAACACCCAGGATTGATCTCCTTTAGAATGGACTGGTTGGATCTCCCTGCAGTCCAAGGGACTCTCAAGAGTCTTTTCCAGCACCACAGTTCAAAAGCATCCATTCTTTGGTGATCAGCTTTCTTCACAGTCCAACTCTTACATCCATACATGACCACGGGAAAAACCATAGCCTTGACTAGGCGGACCTTGGTTGGCAAAGTAATGTCTCTGCTTTTTAATATGCTATCTAGGTTGGTCATAACTTTCCTTCCAAGGAGTAAGCGTCTTTTAATTTCATGGCTGCAGTCAGCATCCGCAGTGATTTTGGAGCCCAAAAAAATAAAGTCTGACACTGTTTCCACTGTTTTTCCATCTATTTCCCATGAAGTGATGGGCCCAGATGCCATGATCTTTGTTTTCTGAATGTTGAGCTTCAAGCCAACCTTTTCACTCTCCTCTTTCACTTTCATCAAGAGGCTTTTTAGTTCCTCTTCACTTTATGCCATAAGGGTGGTGTCATCTGCATATCTGAGGTTATTGATATTTCTCCCGGCAATCTTGATTCTAGCTTGTGCTTCTTCCAGCCCAGCGTTCCTTATGATGTACTCTGCATATAACTTAAATAAGCAGGGTGACAATATACAACCTTGACATACTCCTTTTCCTATTTGGAACCTGAGCTCTATCAGTTCAATTCAGTTCAGTCGCTCAGTCATGTCCGACTCTTTGCGACCCCATGAATCACAGCACACCAGGCTTCCCTGTCCATCAGCAACTCCCGGAGTTCACTCAAACTCATGTTCATCGAGTTGGTGATGCCATCCATCCATCTCATTCTCTGTCGTCCCCATCTCCTCCAGCCCCCAATCCCTCCTAGCATCAGAGTCTTTTCCAGTGAGTCAAAGATCATGGCATCTGGTACCATCACTTCAGGGAAAATAGATGGGGAAACAGTGGAAGCAGTATCAGACTTTATTTTTTGGGGATCCAAAATCACTGCAGATGCTGATTGCAGCCATGAAATTAAAAGACGCTTGCTCCTTGGAAGGAAAGTTATGACCAACCTAGATAGCATATTAAAAAGCAGAGACATTACTTTGCCAACCAAGGTCCGTCTAGTCAAGGCTATGGTTTTTCCCGTGGTCATGTATGGATGTAAGAGTTGGACTGTGAAGAAAGCTGATTGCCGAACAATTGATGCTTTTGAACTGTGGTGCTGGAGAAGACTCTTGAGAGTCCCTTGGACTGCAAGGAGATCCAACCAGTCCATTCTAGGGGAGATCAATCCTGGGTGTTCATTGGAAGGACTGACGCTAAAACTGAGCTCTATAGTAGGTCCTTATTAGTTACCTGTTTTAAATATAGTAGTGTGTATATGTCAATCTCAGTCACCCAATTTATTCCCCCCTTTCACCCTTAGTAACTATAAGCTTGTTTTCTACATCTGTGATTTTATTTCTGTTTTGTAAATAAGCTCATTTATATACTTTTTTTAGATACTGCATATAAGCAATGTCATAAGATATTTGTCTTTCTCTATCTGACTCACTTCACTCAGTATGACAATCTCTAGGTCCATCCATGTCACTGCAGATGGCATTATTTTGTTCTTTCTGACTGAGTAATATTCCATTGTAAATATGTACCACATCTTTTTGATCACAAATGCATTTTTTATTCTCTTCCTTCTCAGCTGCTGGCTCCACTCAGAAAAGGGATTTAAATGGGGTTTCCTTGGACCAGTCTGTGCAATCTTCTCTGTGAGTGATGACATCAAAGCATCATTAATACTGAGCTAAGTGTCATTTAAAGAGGAGAACTAAAAGTGGAGGGCGTGGGTTGGTGACAGAGGTGACAACAGCAGGAGTGTTCCTGGGTTATCATGTGTTTGGTTGCATTTTCTAAGACCATTCTTAAAACTTAACACATTAATACAGTTAAAAATAGAAGCTACCTAAGTGCGGAAATGATGTTGGACAGGCTGGACAATGGACTGAAATTTTACTCAGTAAATCTTTTCTGGTTTCCTGAAGGTGAATTTAGCTTTCTTTCTGACGACCCTTTGGATTTTGAAAAGCAAACTCTGTTCGCTCAACAGTGAGGTGTCCACCCTCCAGAACATGAGGTAGGATGGAGAAAAGACTGACAGCCCTGCAGATGTGCGGTCGCAAGAGTGAAGGCATGTGCCTGAACAGCTCCTTGTGTCCCTCCTCAGGTTTTCTAAAGAAACCAGAGTAAAATGGAGGAGGTGTGCTAAGGCAGCAAGTTCAGGCCCAGTGGTATTCTCTGTCCATCTCTAATTCCAGTTTGTGACCTTGTGACTCCCTCAGCAACATTCTCTGGGCTTCGTCAGCAGTCCTATGACAAATGTGTAGAAAACAATTATGTTCCCATGAAGCACTTAGAGGAATCTGTGGCCACTTCCACAGTCTAGTGCACTTTCACACCCCACATTTCAAGCTCATTCTCACCTCTCTCCCACTCCTCTTCCTGGTAAAAATCCCACTGAACATTAAATCTTCTAGGAGGTTTAGTCAGTCCTTTCTTCCAGGAAATCTTGTGCCTATCTGATGCTCTTTCTTTTGCATTTCTACTATTATCTTTTCCAAATTATGCATTTTAATGTTTTGTTGTATTAGTCATTTGAGTAGATCATGAGCTTTATGAAGATAGAAATCTCACCTTTGTGATATTTAATGCCCAGAACCCAACACAGAGCGTGATGCATGGTACTTCCTCAGGAACGTTGGTTGAATGAAATTAGGCATCTCCACGGAGGATCATAAAGCTTTTGCAACTTGTGAAGTGTTGCTTCCATTTCCATCCAAATCAAAATGTCATTCTAGACCTCAGTGGCATTTCTATTGTGGAGCATCATTGACAGCAAAGAATAAAACTAATCACAACCCAGTCTGAGAAGTCATTACCAACAGGGAAAGGAAGGAGCATCCATGGGTGAAGATGAGAATGGTTCTGGTTGTATCAGGAACTTGCTGTCTCCTTTTACCCAGGATGCTGACATTTAAAGCCACAGCTCAGCTCTTCATCTTGGGATGCACGTGGTGTCTAGGAATCCTGCAGGTGGGACCGGCTGCCCACGTCATGGCCTACCTCTTCACCATCATCAACAGCCTGCAGGGTGTCTTCATCTTCCTGGTGTACTGCCTCCTCAGCCAACAGGTACCACTGTCTGACTCCCTCTCATGACTCGTCCCATCCTCACTCCTCTCAGGTGAGTTGACTCAAAGCATGCTTTGCAGGTCCGTGAGCAATACAGGAAGTGGTTGAAAAGGATCAAGAAAACCAAAGCCAAATCTGAGAAGTACACACTTTCCAGCAGGACCATGTCTGATGGCTGCAAACACAGTGAGGTAAGATCATGCACTGCCCCCAGAGCACTTCACTAACCAATTCATTGCCTACACACTGGACCACTGCGTATGAGTTTTTGATGTCTTAGGATGGCTTACCCTTAGTTTACTGTTTGACTCATTCTCAAGTGGCATTGGCGGTAAAGAATCCGCCTGTCAATGCGGAGATGCCAGATACCTGGATTCGAACCCTGGGTCAGGAAGATCCCCTAGGTAGAAAATGACAATGAACTCCAGTATTCTTGCCTGGAAAATTCCATGGACAAAGGAGCCTGGCAGGTACAGACCATTGGGTTGGACTCAATCGGACACCACTGAGCATGCACGCATACACACACACACACACAAACACACACACACACACACTAACCATTAGCAGTGCTCTCAGTTTGTTTACAAAATGTATTTCACGTGTATTCCTTAGGGAACTGTGTCCATCTTGACTCATATCAGTATTCTTATTGAACACTTACTATGTGCCATGCATGGTTAACTAAATAAGCAACTATCAAAGATCTGAAATGGTGAGGAGCATTATTTTCAGTCACATTATCCTACCATTTTGCTGTACACCTGTCTTTATGTAACACTCAGCAGCACCCCTCAAAAATGCAGAAAACGGGGGAGATTGTGTACTTATCTGTGCACCAAAGAGAAAGGTGTTAGCTGGAATTTTAGACTTTCTTAACAAGACTGTCTGATATTTTGGGCACTTGCTGTGCTGTGCTGTGCTGTGCTTTGCTGTGCTCAGTTGCTTCAGTTGTGTCTGACTCCGTGCTATCCTATGGACCGGAGCATGCCAGGATCCTCTGTCCATGGGATTTTCCAGCAAGAATACTGGAGTAGGTTCCCATGCACTCCTCCAGGGGATCTTCCCAACCCAGGGATTGAATGCAGGTCTCCTGCACTGCAGGTAGACTCTTTACTGCTGAGACACTGGGGAATCCCCTTGGTACTCTTTACCCACCACAAAACCAAAAAAGATAAGCAGTAGTGACCCTGGATAATTCATGGCAGTGATGACCAAGAAGTAACACTTACTGGTTTAGACTTACACACTTATTTTCCTTATATTTTCTGACCTCTTCCATCTTCTATTTGATGCCTTCAATCCTCCATCTCACTGAAAGGAAACTACTATATGTCTGGAAGCCCTTCTGCATTTCTCACATTACCTGTCCCCCCAACTTCCATAAGCACTGATTCCACCATTGAATCTTCTACCACTTCGTCCTTTCTCAACAAAAGTTCTCAGCACTTATTTCACAAAGAAAATCAACATCGTCGTGATGATACTTTGCAAACTCTATGCCATACCAAATATCAGCATGCATCCTCTTGTATCATTGAGACAATGTTCCTTCTCCTCTCTGAAGACAGTGATTCCACCTATGCTTTGAATCCCATTAATGCTTATCAATTTTCCTTACATTCTTGTTCACACATATTCTCTCATTCTCTCTTCCCCTTACCCTACCTCCCTCACTCTTCCCTCTCATTTTCAACAGTATTTTCCCCATAGCCATGGATACATGTTTGGTTTTCTTCTGTCTTACAAACATGTACTACTTGGCCATCTTCTAGCTACCAGCCAAGAGTTGACATTTCTGTCTTTATTTCCTTGCCTTAAACTCATGCCTTCAGCCCATGCAAATTATAGTTTCTTTCCCCTATATTTCACCAAAACAAATATCATTTACAATGATCTCCATCTCCCAGAAAGTCTTTCAGAATTTCTGATCATTCTCCACTGTTTTCTCATAAAACATTCATCCTTATCCTCGCTAGATTTTACTTATACATTCCTTTGTCTTTCTTCTGTTCTCTCTTGCTATTCTCTGTCTCCTTTGCAGTTCCATACAAGGGACTGGTTCCAGAACAACTTTAGTTCCTGTTTTATTCTTTTCTCCCAGACAACAATGTTTATTCCTTAGATTCCATCACAATAACTGCAAATGATGACCAGTAGTTTCTTTATCTCTGACTTCTCCTCTGAAATCTAAAGGAGTTTGGAGTATTTGACATTTTTGGTATCTCAAAGTCATCATCAACTCAGTTTTCCAATTTAAGGCTTGCAATCTTTACCCTAATCCAGTTCTTTCACATAGTGTCCTTCTAAATCTTCATGATACCACATTCATCCTGTGGCACAAGTTTCGATCCTGAAAGTTACTCTCAACAGTTATCTTATTACCATCACAACCTACCACCTTTGATCTTTTTGTTCTTATCTTTTCAATATGTCCACAATCTCTCCTGCTATCTCAGCTTCCATCACCTCCTTCTTAGCCAGGCTGCCAGCTTGCCTAAACACCTGCTATGCTCACCTAACTGACTATTCTTTCCATCCTTGTCATCTCCCAATACATCATTTACCCAGAAATCAGAAAGATCTTTTCAAAATACAAATAAAATCATTGCACTCTTTGGTAAAAACATTACATATAGGATCAAAACTAAGAGCCATACATCAGTGAGAATTTGTTTGATTCATCTGCTTTCCTCTCCAGCTTCATATACCGTGTACTCACCATTATTCCAATCACATCAAATTTCTTTCAGTTTTGAAAATTCGATGTGCCTCTTTGGGACAAAGGCTTTGTACATATTCCTTCTCTTTAAAACACTCTTTTTTATTCCTTGACTCAAAACTATATATGCCTTCAGACATGTCTCTATACGTCAATTCCTCCATGAAGCCTGTACCTGCTCAGATTAGATCAGATTCTTCCATGTTTCTCTCCAATAGCCCCTAGAGAGTTTTGTCAGAGTCACTTTGCTCTTGGTTTTCTCTATTTGATTAATATCTGTTTCCTTCTAGATTTAGCGTCTGCAGGCACCATTTTGCTTTTCCTGTCTGTTACATCTTCAACATTTCACACAGTGCCAGACTTGTAGGAATACTCGACACATAATTGCTACATGATTGGTTAACTTAATGAGTGAATAATCTGCACCTGAAAGAAGGGGCAGAAACTGTCTTATTCATCAATCTCTCTCTCCAGTGTTTAACATTTTCCAAATGATCAACAATTATTTACTAAATAAAGATGAATGAATGAATGAACTCCCTGATCATTAAGGAGGTAAAATATCAGAAAAAATTATTGATTAGTTTATGGTGCCTCTTTCCTTTGGAAATATCAAGATAACTCTCTGCCCTACTATATTTTTTTTATTATTAACCATCCTGTCTACCAATTAACACCCAAGTATTTCCTTATGATCCCAGAGTATTGTGTAGATCTTAGTTCCCAGGCTGAAACAAATATGGAATGAAATATTAGCTCAACCAAGCGTTTGCTGTGTGAGCTTGGTCAAATTGCTTTTCAAGGTGCGAAACATTTTAAACCCTCAGTTGCCTCATTTGTCTCCTCCCTCCAAATTAAGACCATTTTCTTATATTAACTGAATCAGGACTAACCACGTGCTTCCCTTTGCAGAATCTAAGTGGGTCAAGTCTTGGTGGGAGGGGCTGAACATTCTCCTCACACTAAATTCTGATTCAGCCAAGGTTGCAGAGTGTAACCTAGCTGGAGTTAATGTGGCTTCCCTCATACAATTGATGCTGTCCACATAGGGAGGACCCCACAGATCTGAGAGTTTCAATGCCTTGCTCTACCACAGCCCTGTCTCACTCATGGATTACACTCATTCAGAGAGAACAGAACAAATAACTCATGAGTGTCTGCTTAAGGGAAAGCTAACGATGTGTGACTCCATGTTCTTGAGTCAACTCAGCCTCAGCAAGGGCATAACCCTGTCCCTGGGAGACCCAGAACAGGATCTGAGCTCCCCTCACTTCAGAATCCAAGAAAACGTGCACTTCCATAGTTCACTATCGTTGCCTTAACAGGTTACCACACACTTGCTGCTAAAAACAAACAAAGTTATCCTACAGATCTAGAAGTCAAAAGTTCAAAATGGATCTTATGGGACTAAAATCAAAATGTCTGTATCCCTTCTGAAGACTTTAGGGAAATACGCATTTCTTCACCTTTTTTTAACTTCTTGGTGCTGCCTGCATTCCATGGTTAGTGGCCTCGTGATTCACTCAGTCTTCAGTCTGTTTAGCATTTCAGATCAATCAGCTCACCTCTATCTTCCTCCTTCTTCTTCCCCTTCTTCTTCTCCTCCTTCATCTCTCTCTTCCTCACCTCTATCATTATATCTTTCCCCGCCTCTTACTCTCTTACTTCCCTCTCTCCTTTATGAAGACCCAGATCATTACATTGGTTCATCAGCGTAATCCAGGATAAATTTTCCATCTCAAGATCATAAAAATTAATTTTTCCATGTAAGCTAATATATTTGCAAATTCCAGAGTTAAGATGATGACATCTTTGTGGGATCATCATTCTGCTAGCACATCTATTGTACATGGGTTTCATTTACAGTTCAGTTCAGTTCAATCCAGTTGCTCAGTCGTGTCCAACTCTTTGCAACCCCATGGACTGCAGCATGCCAGGCCACCCTGTCCATCACCAACTCCTGGAGTTTACTCAAACTCATCTCCATTGAGTCGGTGACGCCATCCAACCAACTCATCCTTTGTCATCCCCTTCTCCTCCTGCCTTCAATATTTCCCAGCATCAGGGTCTTTTCCAATGAGACATCTCTTTGCATCAAGTGGCCAAAGTATTGGAGTTTCAGCTTCAACATCAGTCCCTCCAATGAACACTCAGGACCGATTTCCTTTAGGATGGACTGGTTGGATCTCCTTGCGGTCCAAGGGACTCTCAAGAGTCTTCTCCAACACCACAGTACAAAAGCATCAATTCTTTGGTGCTCAGCTTTCTTTATAGTCCAACTCTCACATCCATACATGACTACTACAAAAACCATAGTTTTGACTAGACAGACCTTTGTTGGCAAAGTAATGTCTCTTCTTTTTCATATGCTGTCTAGGTTGGTCATAATTTTTCTCCCAAGGAGTAAGCATCTTTTAATTTCATGATTTATAGTAGAAACACTGAAATCTTCTTCATATTATATATACTTAAAAAAATATTTGCCACTGTCCCCTACTTCCTTCAGAGATGATATACATGGTGAAGAAATGAAATATACTTTCTCTATAGAGAAACACAGTAATGGCATCAGATAGCCATTGAAGGATTCTAAACTTCAAGTAATCTGGTCAGCTATTTCTATTATCTATGGGCAAAGGGCCAAACAAATCCATGGCTTAATGTAATTACCTCTTCTACTGTCTCCTAAAATTTGGTGTCTCTTGTGCTTAAAAGTTAGGGATGTATTTCTTTCATCCTGGAATCTCTTATATGGCTTCCTATCATCTTGTTCAAGAAAAAGAAAGTAATGTATCTGTGTTCCATTGTGTATAATTTCCTGGAGCACAATGTTTGAAACCTTCTTGAGTAGAGATAGTCATGTGAAGTTGCCCATCCCAAACACCAGAATTTTCCCTGAGTTTTATATAGACCTAGGAATAAATAACTCATATTGGGGGTGGTAAGAATTGGCTCAGAGGTTAAAGCGTCTGCCTCCAATGCGGGAGACCTGGGTTCGATCCCTGGGTCGGGAAGATCCCCTGGAGAAGGAAACGGTAACCCACTCCAGTATTCTTGCCTGGAGAATCCCATGGACGGAGAAGCCTGGTAGGCTACAGTCCACGGGGTCGCAAAGAGTCGGACACAACTGAGCAACAGAACGGAACGGAAGAATTGTCCAAAAGGACTTCAGGGGTTTTTTTTTTACATCTCAGGTGATTAACAACAGATAACATTTCTAGACTTTTATCAATTTTCAAACTGCACTATTTTATGACTCCATGAAGAAAACATTTCCCAAACTCTGAGCAGAGGAATCAAGACATACATTTAGAAACAGATAGATTGGGTTTTTGTTTTGTTTTGTTTTGTTTTTTGTAGGACATTTAACTGTTATTATATTCAATAACTTCAGGGTTAGGAAACGTAGGGAGATAGGACTTCTGAGAAAGATCAGGCTCAACCAAATTTCATCCTGTCTAATAGGCATTTTGATCTTATCCTGACAAGTCCATCTGACAAGGAGATTTTTTTTACTAAAGGCTTCTTAAATTTCTTTTCTTTTTTTCAAAGGAAATATTTATGTTTCTAAGGTCTCATGTATCATTTCTAAAATATTACCTTTTCAAGTTACTTTAAAAGATCTTTTATTTTTCACAGAACTAGGACAAATAATTTCACAATTTTTATGGAAACATAAAAAACCTCAAGTAGCCAAAATAATCTTGAGAAAGAAGAATGGAACTGGAGGAATCAACCTGCCTGACTTCAGACTATACTACAAAGCCACAGTCATCAAGACAGTATGGTACTGGCACAAAGACATACATATAGATCAATGGAATAAAATAGAAAGCCCAGAGATAAATCCATTCACCTATGGACACCTTATCTTTGACAAAGGAGACAAAAATATATAATGGAGAAAAGACAATCTCTTTAAAAAGTGGTGCTGGGAAAACTGGCTGACCACCTGTAAAAGAATGAAACTAGAGCACTTTCTAACACTGTACACAATAATAAACTCAAAATGAATTAAATATCTAAACACAAGACCAGAAACTATAAAACTCTTAGAGAAAAACATAGGCAGAACAATCTCTGACATAAATCACAGCAGGATCCTCTATGACCCACCTCCCAGAGTAAAGGAAATAAAAACAAAATAAACAAATTGGGCCTAATTAAACTTAAAAGCTTTCGCACGATGTAGGAAACTATAAACAAGGTGAAAAGGCAGCCTTTAGAATGGGAGAAAATAAAGCAAACAAAGCAACTGACAACAAAGAATTAAACTCCAAAATATACAAACAGCTCATGCAGCTCAATACCAGAAAAACAAATGACCCAATTCAAAAATGGGCCAAAGAACTAAACAGACATTTCTCCAAAGAAGACCTATAGATGGTTATCAAGCACATGAAAAGATGCTCAACATCGCTCATTATCAGAAAATGCTAATCAAAACCACTGTGAGGTACCATCTCACACCTTTCAGCATGGCTGCCATCAAAAAGTCTACAAACAATAAATGCTGGAGAGGGTGTGGAGAAAAGGGGACCCTCTTATACTGTTGGTGGGAATGCAAACTAGTACAGCCACTATGGAGAACAGTGTGGAGATTCCTTAAAAACCTGGAAATAGAACTGCCATATGACCCAGCAATCCCACTGCAGGGCATACACACCAAAGAAACCAGAATTGAAAGAGACATGTGTACTCCAATGTTCATTGCAGCTCTGTTTATAATAGCCAGGACATGAAAGCAACCTAGATGTCCATTGGCAGATGAATTGATAAGGAAGTTGTGGTACATATACAGAGTGGGACATTCAGTTCAGTTCAGTTCAGTTCAGTCGCTCAGTCGTGTCCGACTCTCCGCGACCCCATGAATCACAGCACACCAGGCCTCCCTGTCCATCACCAACTCCCGGAGTACACTCAAACTCATGTCCACAGAGTCGGTGATGCCATCCAGCCATCTCATTCTCCGTCGTCCCCTTCTCCTCCAGCCCCCAACCTTTCCCAGCATGAGAGTCTTTTCCAGTGAGTCAACTAGTCGAATGAGGTGGCCAAAGTATTGCAGTTTCAGCTTTAGCATCAGTCCCTCCAATGAACATCCAGGATTGATCTCCTCTAGAATGGACTGGTTGGATCTCCTTGCAGTATAAGGGACTCTCAAGAGTTTTCTCCAACACCACAGTTCAAAAGCATCGATTCTTCGGCGATCAGCCTTCTTCACAGTCCAACTCTCACATCCATACATGACCACAGTGGGACATTACTCAGCTATAAAAAAAAAAAGAATGCATTTGTGTCAGTTCTAATGAAGTGAGTGAAGCTGGAGCCTACTATATAGAGTGAAGTAAGTCAGAAAGAGAAACACCAATACAGTATTTTAATGCATATATATAGAATGTAGAAAGATGGTAATTATGACCCTATAGGCAAGACAGCTAAAGAGAGGTAGATGTAAAGAATAGACTTTTGGACTATGTGGGAGAAGGTGAAGGTGGGACGATTTGAGAGAATAGCATTGAAACATGTATATTACCATATGTAAAATAGATGACCAGTGCAAGTTTGATGCATGAAACAGGGCACTCAGAACTAGTGCTCTGGGACAACCCAGAGGGATGGAGAAGGGAGGGAGATGGGAGGGGGGTTCAGGATGGGAGGACCCATGTACACCCATGGCTAATTCATGTTGATGTATGGCAAAAGATACCTCAATACTGTAAAGTAATTAGCCTCCAATTAAAATGAATTAATTTTAAAAAGATCTTTGGAGGGATTCCCTGGCAGTCCAGTGATTAAGACAACACTTTCACTACTCTGTGTCCAGCTTCAGTCACTGCTCAAGAAACTAAGATCCCTCAAACTGCACAAAGTGGCAGAAGAAAAATCATTGAACTGTATCTTCTTATCCCATGGAAAACCTGAAGTGTTACTCTTTGAGCCATTAAGTGAGGACAAAAGATACTTAGTTGTGTGTGTTTCAAGAAATTCATCATGTCATCAGTGTGAAAGAAGTCATGGTGGTGGACTTACTGGTTACTCAATTCCTGCAAATCTGGAATTTTACTGTGTCCCAAGGATTGACGTTGAAGCTGAAATTCCAATACTTTGGCCACCTGATGCGAAGGGCTGACTCATTTGAAAAGTCCCTGATGCTGGGAAAGATTGCAGGTGGGAGAAGAAGGGGACAACAGAGGATAAGATGTTTGGATGGCATCATCGACTCAATGGACATGGGTTTGGGTGGATTCTGGGAGTTGGTGATGGACAAGGAGGCCTGGCGTGCTGCAGTCCATGGGGTCGCAAAAAGTCATACACAACTGAGCAACTGAACTGAACTGAACAGTGCATTCAAAAAACTTTAAACACCTAAGATAAATCATAATGGAAAATAATATAAAAAGAATGTATATATGTGCATAACTGAGTCACTTTGCTGTATCTGATAATTAGAGAAACCTTGCCCCACTCAGAGCAGCCTCTTGTGGCCACTAACCAAGAAACAAAATTAAAGTTTAAATGGAATTCCGGGTTATGATGGGGCTACAAAGAAAGAGTCCATCTAAAAGAGGAGTCATGTTGGGCACTCCCAGATGTCAACTTCGTCCTTGTCATGCAGGTCCTATAGTGGTAGGGCTTATCTCCACACCTGGGATGGGAAAGTTGCTGGATAAAGTCCCCCTGGTCCTGGATACTGAGGAACAGGCAATTGCACATGAGACACACGGGGGGTTGCTGTGGGAAGTCTCCCCCATCCTGATGTCAGATGGCATAGTCACCTTTATCAGCGACAATAACACCCAGAACCTCAGCTCCCCTGTCACCTTGGTCTTCCAACATGTGAGTCTTTCTGGGATGGAGCTGTGGATGTGGAAGGGTCCTGAGTCCTGGGCAGAGCCTTAGGCTTCAGAGGGCTCCCCCACGAGTGCATCATATCCCCAGGAAAACCCAGCATAAGCTAGCTTTGGGTCAGCCTTTCTGAGCAATAGACCCACCAGTTCACACTTACTTCCTGTGCCTATAGTCAGTGATTCTTGGGCCAACGAAGAATGTATTGCATCTTCTGGGAGCGTGGCCAGAATGTAAGTGGCCACCGGGCCACCAGAGGCTGCAAGATGGTGGGAACCACAGACATCAGCACCACCTCAGGAGCTTTGCTGTCCTCGTGGCCCACTATGATGTGCAGAGGAGAACCCTCAGAGTGGCTACAGTCAATGTGTGCTTCCGGGTAACAAATTCCCACCCATGCAAAACCAGAAAAAATTAAATCTTGCATGATATAGCTGGAATGGCTGCTCAGATTTTTACAATGCTGAAATCATTCTGAGGCTTGGAGTCCTCATCCAACCCTCTGACTTCTGACAAAGTTCAGTACCTTGTGGTTGTCTGACAGGTCTCGTTGTCTTCCTATCTGTCAGCAAGGGAGCTGGTATAGCTCTCAGGGCCTATATGTGTCCCTTCTCAGGTGGCCTCTCCTGGACTCTCTCACAGTGTCTCTACCTGGAGGCCACCAGGAGAAGCTCCCTTACATGAAAACTCTCTAAACTTTGAAACTTTTCTCCAAAAAAAAAAAAAAGCTCAGTTTGTGTTTTTGCTTTTTTTTTATAGAAGTTTTTTTTGTTTGTTTGTTTGTTTGTTTCTCAAACTGGAGGATAATTGCTTTACAATGTTGTGTTGGTTTCAGTGATAAAACAATGTGAATTAGCCAAGGTGGTTTAGTCTCTAAGTTATCTCCAACTCTTGCAACCCAATAGGTTGTAGCCCCCCAGATTCCTTTTCCATGGACTTTCCCAGGCAAGAATACTGGAGTGGGTAGCCATTCTCTTCTCCATGGGATCTTCCCAACCCAGGGATGAAACCTGTGTCTCTTATGTCTCCTGCATCCTTTATCGCCACCTGGGAAGCCCACCGAGATTTGCATTTGTCTTCAAACCTGGAAGTGGTTATGTATACTGCAGGGGACAGTGATATGGTTGTCAATAGAATTCTCAATACCATGAGAGCCTTCTGGAATGGAGGGCACATGGGCTGTAGAAAGAAAGATTTAATAATGGCAGAGGTCAGAGGGAACCAGAGGAACCAGTGAGTACAGGTGAGTGGGAGAAATCTTTGCCTCTTCACCTGATCAAGTGAGCTGCTTACTTTCTCTGGTTCATCAAAACCAAGACTCTCTGGCAACCTGAAGCAATGGGGAATTTACTGAAATAAAAGTGGCACTCACATGAAAGTAAGCATGAAATGACTGTAGCATAAAATGCTTAAGAATCACAGGAGCCCCCAGAAGTTTGAACAATTCAAGGCCATGTTTCCTACAGCCATGTGACTAGATGTCAAAATGTCCATACTTTATACACCATTTTACATTTATTGAAGAGTTAAAATATTTGGGCTTTGAATGCCAAGAGAATAAGAAAGGAACCATCTCCATCTCACTTTGAACCCCAGACACTGAGTTCCTCTTGGTCCAAAAAACAAAGCTGGTTTCTCCTGCATGTGTCAATAGATATTTTACACAGTAAATATAATCTATGTATTTCTTATTTGTTCCTTCTTTTTTCACACATCTGATAGATTATCCTCTTGAGTCTACAAAGATATTCTCCATTATTTTTTGACCATGTGGCCTTCTGTTGGATAAATACATATCAAGGCTCTTATAGTGAGTGTTTTTGTTAGATCATTTGCTAATACAAATAATGTTGCAACTGTTTACACTTACTTCATTGATCTCATTTTTGATTATGCAGTAAGGTTAGATGCTGCGTCAAATTCACAACTGCATGTTTGTAGATACTTCCATATTTCAGCATCTTGAGGTTACTCCATCGACCCTGCCACCAGGGTATGTGTGGTTGTGTGTGCTCAGTTTTGGTGAACTCTGTTGCAACTCCATGTACTGTAGGCTGCAAGCTCCTCTATCCATGGGATTTTCTGGGCAAGAATACTAGAGTGGGTTGCCATTTCCTCTTCCAGGATCTTGCCAACCTAGGGGTCAAACTCACATCTCTTGCATTTCTTGCATTGGCAGGAAGATTTTTTTATCCTGAGCCACATATTTCCCTACAGCCTCACCACAAAGGTTCTTATCAAGTTTTGTACTTTTACCCATCTGAGAGGTAAATAGCATATCTAGGGAAAGATTTGTATCTTTGTATCCTTTTTACTATTAGTGGAAGGGAACATCTTTCTTTATGAGTCAGTAATATTTCAATCTCAGGAAACAATTTGTTCATATCCTTGGTATATTTTTCTATTAGCTTGTAGTACTTTTCTTATGGATTAGGGGACACTCTTTAGATATTCTATTGGTGAAACTAAAGACTCTCAAGTTTTACAGTGCATCAAAAATCATCTGGAGGGCTTGTTATTTATTTGACATTTTACTGATAAATGTCATACCTGACCCAGGACCCAGCATACCAATTCATGCCCATATCTTTATTCATGCACTTCCCGCTACCCTCATCCACACTACTGTACCTGGTGAAATCAGGTTCATTATCCACTTATCACATCTTCTAAGAGGCCAGGGAGGTTCATTGCTTTCTTTTCATTTTCACAGAGAGAATCATCTGGACAGAGAATGCTCTAGGTCATTTCATGGACAGGAAAAAGATAAGGACATCATTGGAGGGACCAAGGCAAAGGGACCTCCAATTTCACAAATATAATTGACCATTTGTATTTATTTTCCCAGGAGATGGTAAGGTTTGTGAAATCAGAAATCTTGCCTGTGTTATTTTTAATGCACAGGGTCAGCACAAAGCCATGTGCACAAAACATCCACAGTAATATCAACTGATTGAAACTAGGGATATTTATTCAACATCATAAGGTTACTGAGAGTTGATAAGGATTGCATTGAATCCATAGGTCAATTTTGTGGAATGCTACCATATTAACAATATTGTCTTCCGATTCATGAATGTGGGATGTTTATCCATTTCTTTGGGTCTTCTGTGACTTTTTTGACAATCGTTTTTAGTTTTCAGTGTAAAAGTTTTGCACCTTCTAACAAAGTGTCATTTCTACATATTTCTTCTCAGGAGACTTAAATTAACCACTAAATCAGATGATCTTGTATCCTGGTTGGCAAGGAAAATTCTGAACTGTCATCTTTGGGCAAAACTTTTAAAATATGTTTTCATGTTTGTTACAGGAACTCTTCACAGAACTATTGTGTAAGGAAGTATGATGGGAATTCTTGATATTTAGATTACTGGGAGAATTTTACTTTTCTACTCCATATGGTATGCTCACCTCACTCTGGGCATAGTCAAAGGGCTCTGATGCAATTCCTCAGTTGCCTTAGATTAAACCACCTGCTTCAACCTTTTTCTACAAAGTTCCTGAAGTCTGTAGGTATATGAAGATATTTGAAGGTATATGATAGGGAAAATGAGCTTCAGAAAACTGTCTTAAAATACCATAAGACAGGAAAGTAAGGTTCAAATACCTACATAGAGGGTAAACAATTGCTATGATATCCCAAATTTTTCCTGGATTATGTCATAAAAACACTTGAGTTACAAGCAACCAGGACAGTTGGTTTCAATACATACATGCTTCAACTTCTTCACCCTCCATCTAAAGATTACTAACTTATGCATTAGAAAAATATATTTTCAGTTCAGTCGCTCAGTCGTGTCTGACTCTCTGCGACCCCATGAATCACAGCACGCCAGGCCTCCCTGTCCATCACCAACTCCCGGAGTTCACTCAAACTCATGTCCACAGAGTCGGTGATGCCATCCAGCCATCTCATTCTCTGTCGTCCCCTTCTCCTCCCGCCCCCAACCTTTCCTAGCATCAGAGTCTTTTCCAGTGAGTCAACTCGTCGCATGAGGTGGCCAAAGTATTGCAGTTTCAGCTTTAGCATCAGTCCTTCCAATGAACACCCAGGATTGATCTCCTTTAGAATGGACTGGTTGGATCTTCTTGCAGTACAAGGGACTCTCAAGAGTCTTCTCCAACACCACAGTTCAAAAGCATCAATTCTTCGGGAATCAGCTTTCTTCACAGTCCAACTCTCACATCCATACATGACCACGGGAAAAACCATAGCCTTGACTAGACGGCACTCTGTGGACATGAGTTTGAGTGAACTCCGGGAGTTGGTGATGGACAGATGGACAGGGAGGCCTGGTGTGCTGTGATTCATGGGGTCGCAAAGAGTCAGACACGACTGAGCGACTGAACTGAACTGACTAGACGGACCTTTGTTGGCAAACTAATGTCTCTGCTTTTTAATATACTATCAATGTTGGTCATAACTTTCCTTCCAAGGAGTAAGCATCTTTTAATTTCATGGCTTTACTCACCAAATGTGTAGGTGTTTGTAAGTCACTCAGTAGTGTCCGACTCTTTGTGACCCCATAGTACATAACCCACCAGTCATTTCTGTCCATGGAATTCTTCAGGCAAGAATACTGGAGTGGATAGCTATTCCTTTCTTCAAGGGATCTTCCTGACCCACGGGTTGAAGTCATGTGTCCTTCATTGCAGGCAAATTCTTTACCATCTGAGCCAGCATGGAAGCTCAGTACACACCATATACTGCACTAAATTAAGAGATCTAGTTTCTAATTTCACAGAGCTTACATGTTAAAGAAAAGGCTTTGTTGAGAGTAAAATCAGAACCCTGTAAATAAATAAAATCTCTACATCCTTACAATTGTAAGATGTGCTGGGTTAGAAAGAGTATATTGCTACTGCACATTTTTAATCTTTTACTTACATGTATAACAAACTATTTCATTCTCAGAATGTGATCTTGGCAAGATCCAAGTCCAGAGGGATATAGAAATGTCCCATGAACATCCACTGACTAGATTTGTATCAATTTAAACCAAATGGAAAATGGCTTCAAATGATCATAACCTGTTAAATGTAAAATATCCATGAGTACATAATGATACTTAACATATTTGAAAATAAGTGTAGAAGATATGACAGAAGTAGATAATGACAATTTTTTAGTATCCAGTAAATCACCACTAAAAGCACAGGGGGAAATCTTGTTGAAAGACTGGCCATTCTCACAATGCTAAAGAATTCTCTTAAGTGATTATTGATTTATTACAAGGACCAAAGTGTATTTTTATAATGTTAGATCAGATAGGCACCAAATGGACTTGATGATCAATCTTAACATCAATAATATCAGTCTGATGTTATATATTTCCTGATAAGACATGAACTGAAAACATCCCATTTGTGCTAAATAAAGGTTTGTGTCCATATCATAAGTGTGTGCATGCATGTGTGTGTGCTGTCGCTTCAGTTATGTCCAGCCCTCCAGGCTCCTCTGCCCATGGCATTCTCCAGGCAAGAATACAAGAGTGGGTTGCCTCTAGTATTGATCTCTTACAGGGCATATTTCTGATTGACAGGTCAAACCTTCATCTGCCTGTGTCTCCTGCATTGCAGGCAGAGTCTTTACCCACTAAGCCATCGGGGAAGCCCAATCAATTTAACCTAAATCTAATCTAACTTTTAGGCCAAAGCTTAGCAAAGTATAACCTGCAGGCAAATCCAGGAAGCTGCCTGTTTTTGCAAATGAACTCTTACTTGTTCATAACCACACTATTCACTGGTTTATTGACCATAGTTGCTTTCAGGCTACAATGTGAAGTTGAGTGCTTGTGAAACAGTCTGCAAGACCACAAAACCAAAAACTTTTACCATCTGCCCCTTTCTAGAAAAATCCTTCTGGTGCCTGTTCTTTGCAACCAGACTTTCAGTACACATGAAACACAGGGGAAAGGCACACAAGTTAAATAACCGTGATGAAGCAGTCAGGCAAATACAGAACATAGGAAATTTTTCTAATGTCAGTATCATTGTAAAAGGTGCATAAGGCCATCTAGATAAAAGTGACAAAAGTGACATGGCAATCATATTCACTGTCAACTCTAGTAGTGAGAGGGTAACTGCAAGAAGGCCAGGTGTCTCCAAATGGAGGAAATAGATTGCAAGTGTCAGACATTTTTTATCTCTTTCAAGAGATAAAAGTGCTCTGGAAACAAGTGCTAGATTTTTTTCCCCTTCTCTATACAAATTTTAAAAAGAGCTTTTTCTTAAAATTCTGTGTTGCCATGATGACACCTGGCTCCACCTGAACCTAACTTTTCTCAAACCTTGAGTTAACCAATGCATTTTTCTTATGGAAATGTTTGTCTTAAGCTATGTTAATGAACTATGTTTTTACCCTAGACTCTGTCTTTCTTCAAGTTGGTTCACTTAAGACTCAGAACCAATGAGGGCTCAACAAACCTGTATGTTTTACTCATACATTGTTCTCCTAATCTATATTAATGAATCTATATATTTGCTTGAAAACCTGCCTTTCTTCACGATTCATGTCAATCGTTTTATGGCCTGGGATGATTCATCTGGTGCTAATGTTATCTCAAAATGCATGCTGTGGGTGAGGGGCCTGGTGCCACTCTGAGTTTTGAGACACGTCCTTTCTCTAATTAACAGCTTGCTGATAGGTATGTAGCATACAGCTAAAGGCTAGCAGGGGGCACTCTTTCTGCCCCCTTCTGATGTCTATGCCAGAAACTTTCTCTATCTCTTTTATACTTTAATAAAACTTCATTGCACAATAGCTCTGAGCGATCAAGCCTTGTCACTGGCCCCAGTTGAATTCCTCTCCTCTGGAGGCCAAGAATCATGGCGTCTTTCATGGCTCAGCAACAGCCTTTCAGTAGGATTCTGATTTGGATATATGCTATAAAAATATTTTGGAAACAATTGGGATAAATTGAATATGCATGAGATATTCAAAGTTATCATGAAATTACTTTCTTGGATATAATAGTATTATAATTATGTAGAGCATATTCTATAAATCCTTCAATATTTGATGAACATATATTAAAGAAAAAAGTGTTACAGTATGTTCCCTGAAAATCATGTATTAGCAGGAAAATATATGTATGTGTAAATACATTGTGAAAGATTTTTAATATGGCATTATGTGAATAACTGTGGTCTCAAAGTAGAGTATATATAAGATTTTATTGTGTCATTACACAAAATTCTGTTTAAACTTATAAATAAAATCATCATAAAAATAAATGCTTGATTATTAATTCCTAAAATATATATACTAATGAATTTCTTTTTTTTTTAATTTTATTTATTTATTTTTTTGCATTACAATAGTTTAATATGAACAATCAGAACTAATTAACAGTATAACAATATTTTACAACTGAAATAATTAAAATAAACTATAAAATTACTACATAAAACAGGTCTGATCTAGCTTATTTACTTTCTATAATCTCTTCAGTGCTGCAAAACCATTTATTTCTTTTTTTTTTTCATGTTTTAATAAACACTTCGTCTTTTTGTATTGCTTTTTTTTTTCATCACAATAATAGAAATATAACATCATATATCACTGTAAAACACATTTTCACATAAATGCTGATAAGCACAAAATATTTTTCATCATTTACATTTTAACTGTAATAATATATGGCAGAATTAAAGCTGCATCCATCATGTGTCTAACTCACCTTGCTGTAATGAATTTTTAAATGTAATGGTTTCTGTCGCAAAGTAAAATCGTACATAATGTCTAGTGACACAGTATGCTGATGGATGGGTGGATTTGGAAAATGGAAATGCAACTTCATTTTTAATTAGATTTATAAACTTCACCACCTCCACCTCCAGCCAGCTTCCCAACCCTCCCTCCCACCACCATTATTTATTTATTTATTTATTTTTTTTTTTTTTTTTTTTTAGGAAAAAATAGGATTTTATTAAACACCTTCTGCATCTAGCTTTTTTTTTTTCTTGTTAAGTCATGATTTTTTTTTTTGATTTTTTTTTTTATAATTTTAATTTATTTTATTGGAGGCAAATTACCCTTCATTAATATATTGGTTGGTTTTGCGATTCATTGACATGAATCCGCCCCGGGTGTACATGTGCTCTCCCTCCCGAACCCCCCTCCCACCTCCCTCCTCCCCATATCCTCCCCCCATGTCATTCCCCTGCACCAGCCCCAGGCATCCTGCATCATGCGTCGAACCTGGACTGGTCACATATGCCAATATACATGCTACAATGCCATTCTCCCCAATCATCCCACCTTCACCCTCTCCCACAGAGTCCCAAAGACTGTTCTATATGTCTATGTCTCTTTTGCAGTCTCGTACACAGGTTTCAGGTTTCCATCTTTCTAAATTCCATATATATGCGTCAGTATACTATATTGATGTTTTTCTTTCTGGCTTACTTCACTCTGTATAATTGGCTCCAATTTCATCCACCTCATTAAAACTGATTCAAATGCATTTTTCTTGATGGCTGAAAAATACTCCATTGTGTATATGTACCAAAGCTTTCTTATCCATTCATCTGCAGATGGACATCTAGGTTGCTTCCATGCCCTGGCTATTATAAACAGTGCTGCAATGAACATTGGCGTACATGTGTCTCTTTCAATTCTGGTTTCCTCGGTGTGTATGCCCAGGAGTGCAATTGCTGGATCATATGGCAGTTCTATTTCCAGTTTTTTGAGGAATCTCCACACTGTTCTCCAAAGTGGCTGTACTAGTTTGCATTCCCACCAACAGTGTAAGAGGGTTCCTTTCTCTCCACACCCTCTCCAGCATTTATTGCATGTAGACTTTTGGATAGCAGCCATTCTGACTGGTGTGAAATGGTATCTCATTGTGGTTTTGATTTGCATTTCTCTGATGATGAGGGATGTTGAGCATTTTTTCATGTGTTTGTTAGCCATCTTAATGTCTTCTTTGGAGAAATGTCTGTTTATTTCTTTGGCCCATTTTTTGATTGGGTCACTTAGTTTTCTGGAATTGAGCTGCAGGAGCTGCTTGTATATTTTGGAGATTAATCCTTTATCAGTTGCTTCATTTGCTATTATTTTCTCCCATTCTGAAGGCTGTCTTTTCACCTTGCTTAGAGTTTCTTTTGCTGTGCAGAAGCTTTTGATTTTAATTAGGTCCCATTTGTTTATTTTTGCTTTTATTTCCAATATTCTGGGAGGTGGGTCTTGGAGGATCCTGCTGTGATTTATGTCAGAGAGTGTTTTGCCTACGTTCTCCTCTAGGAGTTTTATAGTATCTGGCCTTACATTTAGCTCTCTAATCCATTTTGAGTTTATTTTTGTGTATGGTGTTAGGAAGTGTTCTAATTTCATTCTTTTACAAGTGGCTGACCAGTTTTCCCAGCACCACTTGTTAAAGAGACTGTCTTTTGTCCATTTTATATTCTTGCCTCCTTTGTCAAAGATAAGGTGTCCATAGGTGCGTGGGTTTATCTCTGGGCTTTCTATTTTGTTCCATTGATCTATATTTCTGTCTTTATGCCAGTACCATACTGTCTTGATGACTGTGGCTTTGTAGTAGAGCCTGAAGTCTGGCAGGTTAATTCCTCCAGTTCCATTTTTCTTCTTCAAGATTGCTTTGGCTATTCGAGGTTTTTTGTATTTCCATACAAACTGTGAGATTATTTGTTCTAATTCTGTGAAAAATATCGTTGGTAGCTTGATAGGGATTGCATTGAATGTATAAATTACTTTGGGTAGTATACTCATTTTCACAATATTTATTCTTCCAATCCACGAACACGGTATATTTCTCCATCTATTAGTGTCCTCTTTGATTACTTTCACTAGTGTTTTGTAGTTTTCTATGTACAAGTCTTTTGTTTCCTTAGGTAGATATATTCCTAAGTATTTAATTCTTTTCGTTGCAACAGTGAATGGAATAGTTTCTTTAATGTCTCTTTCTATTTTCTCATTATTAGTGTATAGGAATGCAGGGATTTCTGTGTGTTGATTTTATATCCTGCAACTTTACTGTATTCATTGATTAGCTCTAGTAGTTTTCTGGTAGAGTCTTTAGGGTTTTCTGTGTAGAGGATCATGTCATCAGCGAACAGTGAAAGTTTTACTTCTTCTTTTCCAATTTGTATTCCTTTTATGTCTTTTTCTGCTCTGATTGCTGTAGCCAAAACTTCCAGAACTATGTTGAATAGTAGTGGTGAGAGTGGGCACCCTTGTCTTGTTCCTGACTTTAGGGGAAATGCTTTCAGTTTTTCACCATTGAGGATAATGTTTGCTATGGGTTTGTCGTATATAGCTTTTATTATGTTGAGATATGTCCCTTCTATTCCCACTTTCTGGAGAGTTTTTATCATAAATGGATGTTGTATTTTGTCAAAGGCTTTCTCTGCATCTATTGAGATAATCATATGATTTTTATTTTTCAGTTTGTTAATGTGGTGTATTACGTTGATTGATTTGCGGATTTATTTATTTATTTTTTAAAATGAGGCTTTTAATTAATGTTTGACAGAGCTGATTCAGGATGAATAGACTAAATTTCTTTAAACAAACTGACTTATACTCCAGAGTCCTTTAAAAACTTAATAGCATTTATACATTGAAGGTATTTGATTTTCTTGTAACTAGCACTTCAAATGCAACAAGCATTTGAAGCAACAAGCATTTGACCCAACAAGTAAAACTTTCTACAGTTCATAACTTTTATAAATAAAATAAATTAAATGTACAGTGAATAAGTTCTCTGAAATATTTCAATATTTCTGCAGGTTTAGTAACATCGTAAAATACATTTCAACTAAAATTCACAAATCTAAAAATCTGTTAGGCATTTTTAGGCGTTTTAAGTTGGAAATGAAGACCAATGTTACATCGTAATATGCCAATTACAAATAGCACTTCAAATAGCAAATACTACAGTTTGTCCCAAACTTTAAAAACTATTCATGAACTCAACACTGAACTATTGATGGCTATGAGAATTGTTTCCTAGCCTTTTTGAAAATTTCAACCCATTTACGTTTAAGGTAATTATTGATAAGTACGATCCCGTAGCCATTTTCTTTATTACTTTGGGTTCAAGTTTATACACTCTTTCTGTGTATCCTGTCTAGAGAAGATCCTTTAGTATTTGTTGGAGAGCTGGTTTGGTGATGCTGAATTCCCTCAGCTTTTGCTTGTCTGTAAAGCTTTTGATTTCTCCTTCATATTTGAATGAGATCCTTGCTGGGTATAGTAATCTGGGCTGTAGGGTATTTTCTTTCATCACTTTAAGTATGTCTTGCCACTCCCTTCTGGCCTGAAGAGTTTCTGTTGAAAGATCAGCTGTCATCCTTATGGGAATCCCCTTATGTGTTATTAGCTGCTTTTCCCTTGCTGCTTTTAATATTTGTTCTTTGTGTTTGATCTTTGTTAATTTGATTAATATGTGTCTTGGAGTATTTCGTCTTGGGTTTATCCTGTTGGGGACTCTCTGGGTTTCTTGGACTTGGGTGATTATTTCTTTCCCTATTTTAGGGAAGTTTTCAACTATTATCTCCTCAAGTATTCTCTCATGGTCTTTCTTTTTGTCTTCTTCTTCTGGGACTCCTATGATTCGAATGTTAGAGCGTTTAACATTGTCCCAGAGGTCTCTAATATTGTCCTCATTTCTTTTAATTCGTTTTTCTTTTTTCCTCTCTGTTTCATTTATTTCTACAATTTTATCTTCTAGTTCGCTAATCCTGTCTTCTGCCTCTGTTATTCTATTGTTTGTTCCCTCCAGAGTGTTTCTGATCTCATCTATTGCATTATTCATTGTATATTGACTCTTTTTTATTTCTTCTAAGTCCTTATTAAATCTTTCTTCCATCTTCTCAATCCTTTTCTCCAGGTTATTTATCTGTAACTCCATTTTGCTTTCAAGATTTTGAATCATTTTCACCATCAAAATTTGAAATTCTTTATCAGGTAGATTCCCTATATCTTCTTCTTTTGTTTGTGTTGGTGGGCAATTATCTTGTTCCTTTACTTGCTGGGTATTTCTCTGCCTCTTCATCTTGCTTATATTGCTTTGCTTGGGGTGGCCTTTCCCTCTTCTTGCAGTTTGTGGAGTTCTCTTTATTATGTAGTTTCTTCGCTGTGTGTGGGGTTGGAGGGGTGACTTGTCCGGGTTCCCTGGTTAGGGAGGCATGTGTCAGTGTTCTGGTGGGTGGAGCTTGATTTCTTCTCTTTCCTTTAGAAGACAATGGCTGCTTTTCTGGGAGCCTGATGTCCTCTGCCAGTATTCAGAAGTTGTTTTGTGGACTTTACTCCGCATTCAAATGTTCTTTTGATGAATTTGTAGGGAAGAAAGTGGTCTCGCCGTCTTATCCCTCCGCCATCTTGTTCCTTCCTCCCCAGAACACTGGATTCTTATATTCCACTTGATCGTGGAGTACCTCTTCCCAGCTGCTCCAGCAAGGCGCAGCCGCTGTACCTTACCTCGGACGAGGGGTATCTCCTCAAGGCTGCCCCTCCTGCTTTGAATGTGGATCAGCTCCTCTCGGCCCTCCGGTGCCCAAGCAGCCACCGCCTCCTGGACGTGGTACAGCTCCTCTCGGCCACCGCCCTAACCCTGGGTGCGGGGCAGCTCCTCTCAGCCACGATTCTGCACGTGGTCGGTTGCGCCGGGAGCTGGGCGTCTCTCGCGTCTGCGCCGCCGGGAGCCGGGCGTCTCTCGCGTCTGCGCCGCCGGGAGCCGGGCGTCTCTCGCGTCTGCGCCGCCGGGAGCCGGGCGTCTCTCGCGTCTGCGCCGCCGGGAGCCGGGCGTCTCTCGCGTCTGCGCCGCCGGGAGCCGGGCGTCTCTCGCCCTCTCCGTTTCTATGGTGGAGTTTAGTCGGTTCTGGTTTCAGGGCATACTAATGAATTTCTAGGTTTACAGAGCTAACTTTGTAAATAGATATCTTATAAATATATGGATTTTTATTGCTATATGGTGATGATATAAAATCTAAAAATTAAAAATAACATTACTATAATACAGAAGGAATAGAGGGTATTTCCACTTCTGCTTAGGAAATAGAAAATGGCAACCAGTAACAGCAAACTCATAAGAAATATCCAGATAAACTACAAAGTCATTCATTTTCTTGAACTCAAAGAGAGCTGACATACAGCAAAGTAACCTAAACTCTAAGAAAAGACAGTATCATCCATGGAGAGACCATCAGGAAGGAACACTGATACACATATGCAAAGCCCAAAAAACAATGATCTAGCTGTCACAGATGATTAGGAGGAATTCATTTAAATTTTTAATCGGAGAAAATGCTTTCAGCTTTTCACTTTTCAGTGTGATGTTAATTGTAGGGTTTTTTTATATGGTCTTTTCCACAAAACTAGAACAAAAAAATTTAAATGTGTATGGCATTCCAAAAGCAACCTTGAAAAAGAAAAACAGAGCTAAAGGAATCAAGCTCTCTAATTTCAGACTACACTACAAACTATAATTATCAAAACTGCATGGTACTGACACACACAAAAAAAAAACAGATATACGAACAATGGAATAGGATAGAAATTCCAGAGATAAATTCATGCACCTATGGTCACCTAATCTATGACAAAAGAAGGAAAAATATACAATGGAGAAAAGACACTGTCTTCAATAAGTGGTGCTAGGAGAGCTGGACAGCTACGTATAAAAGACTGACATTAGAACACTTTTAAACACCATACGAAAAAAAGAAAATCAAAATGGATTAAAGACCTAAATGTAAGACTAGATACTATAAAACTCTTACAGGAAAACAAAGGCACAACACCCTTTGACAGAAATCACAGCGGTATCCTTTGGGGTTCATCTCCTAGAGTAATGGAAATAAAAATAAACAAATGAGACCTAATTAAAATCAAAAGTTTTTGCACAGCAAAGGAAACTATAAATGAAACGAAGACAACATACAGAGTGGGAGAAGATATTTGCAAATGATGCAACAAACAAGGAGTTAATTTTCAAAATAAAAAACAGTTCATAGAACTCAATATAAAAAAAGAATAAAAACCAACTGTGTGGATACAGTTGGAGAAGGAGAGGGTGGGGCAAATTGGGAGGGTAGCATTGAAACGTAAACTTTGCATGTGTGCATACTAAGTCGCTTCAGTTACGTTTGACTCTGTGTGACCATATGGACTGTAGACCCCCCAGGCTCCTCTGTCCATGGGGATTCTCCAGGCAAGAATACTGGAGTAGGTTATGATGCCCTCCTACAGGGGACCTTCCCAACCCAGGAATCGAAACCACATCTCTTTTGTCTCCTGTGTTGGTGGGTAGGTTCTTTACCATTAGTGCCACCTGTGAAGCCCCAAAACATATACTTTACAATATGTAAAATAGATAGCCCGTGGGAACTTGCTGTGTAATGCAGGGAAATGGAACCCAGTGCTCTGTGACAACCTAGGGATGTTGCATGGGGTGCGAGGTGGGAGAAAGGTTCAAGATGGAGGAGCTGTATGTATACCTATGGCTGATTCATGTTGATGTACGGCAGAATCTAACACAATACTGTAAGGCAATTATCCTCCAATTAAAAAATAAAATTAAAAAGAGACTAGTTGAAGCAACTAGACACCAATAAAATGGACTACCTAGGAGAAATTAACAAATACTTAGAAAGGAATAACCTTCTAAGACTGAGCCAGGAAGAAATAAAAAATATGAGTAGACTAATCACAAGTATTGAACTTTAAACTGTGATTTAAAATATTCCAGCAAACAAAAGTCCAGGACCAGATGACTTCACAGGAAAATTCTATCAAATATTTGGAGAAGAGTTAAAACCTATCTTTCTCGAGGGGAGACTGGGCTAAGATGGTGGAGGAATAGGACAGGGAGACCACTTTCTCCCCCACAAATTCATCAAAAGAACATTGGAACGCTGAGTAAACTCCACAAAACAACTTCTGAATACTGGCAGAGGACATGAGGCACACAGAAAAGCAGGCCATTGTCTTCAAAAGTAGGTAGGAAAAAATATAGAAGATAAAAAGAGAGACAAAAGAGGTAAGGACAGAGATCCGTCCCAAGAAGGGAGTCTTAAAAAAGAGATAAGTTTCCAAACACCAAAAAGCACTCTCACTGGCGAGTCTGTGGCAGGCCTTGGAACCTCAGAGGGCAACATAACTGGGAGGATAAATAATTTAAACCCACAGATTACGTGCCCAACGGTAACTCCCAGTGGAGAAGCAGCGCAGACGCCCGCATCCACCACTAGCAAGCAGGGGCTGGGCAGGTAGGCACGGGCTGCATTGCTTAGAGTAAGGACAGGGTCTGAATGCCCCAGAGCAATCTGAGGGAGCTAACTTGAGATAGCAAACCAGACTGTGGGATAGCTACCCCGCAAAAAGGCGAAAAGCCCTAACATAAGACACTGCCAGGCCTTCTCACAAAACAAAGGACTGACTAGAGCTACGCGAAAAGCCCTAATCTTAGACACCACCAGGCCCGTTCATATAACAAAGGACTGAGCAGAGCTAGCCAGCTGCGAATGGCACATTTCCTGCCGAGACAGGCAGGGGAGGGCAGCCAGAACCAGAAGGGGGCAATCACGGCCCCAGAGAGGCATCATCTACCAAACTGCAAGCAGGCTTCGTTTCTAACCAAGACATCTTGGGTTTATGGACAGTCAACATCTGCCTGAGAAGGTGCGCCGGTTGTACACCCAGAAAACCGAGCAGCAGGGACAGGGGAGGCAATAAGTCGCAGCTTCCGCGCTTGCCAAACACCTGGATACCTGAGCTGCTCAGACCTGGGACGGGAACAAAATGCAGGCCCAACAAAGTCTGCACGTTTGTGCAGTACCCGAGAACCTGAACGTAGGCGCCTTTGATCTGGGATGTGCATACAACCCAGGGCCCACCTCAGACAGTTCCCAGCAGAGTAACCTAGAGCATGAGCAGTGTAGACAGGAAAAGCACACACGATGTGAGCGGGGACAAATCCGGTGTGGCTGAGACACTGTGAGCACTCCCCACAGACACCAGTGATATCTGTTTGCAGTGTTCCTCCCTCCCCACAGCACGACTGAACAAGTGAGCCTAAAAAAGTGTCCATCACCGCCCCCTAGTGTCAGGGCGGAAATTAGACCCTGAAGAGACCAGCAAACGGAAGAAGCTAAAACAGAGGGAACCACCTTGGAAGTGACAGATGGAGAAGTCTTGAGGCTATTTCATGAATAAGACCGAAAACCAGAGCAGGAGACTTAAGTCCAAATCCTGAGAACACCAGAGAACTCCTGATTCCAGGGAACATTAATCGATAGGAGTTCATCAAACACCTCCATACCTACACTAAAACCAAGCACCACCCAAGGGCCAACAAGTTCCAGAGCAAGACATACCACAGAAATTCTCCAGCAACATAAGAAAATAACCCTGAACTTCAATATACAGGCTACCCAAAATCACTCCTAACCCACTGACATCTCATAACTCATTACTGGACACTTCATTGTACTCCAGAGAGAAAAAAATCCAGTTCCACCCACCAAAACACCGACACAAGCTTCCCTAACCAGGAAAACTTGACAAGACATCCATCCTACCCCACCCACAGTGAGGAAACTCCACAATAAAGAGAACTCCACAAATTGCCAGAAGAAGGAAAGGCAAACCCAAACACAGCAATATACGCAAGATGAAGAGGCAGAGAAATACCCAGCAGGTAAAGGAACAGGATAAATATTCACCAACCCAACCAAAAGAGGAAGAGATAGGGAATCTACCTGATAAAGAATTTTGAATAATGATAGTGAAAATGATCCAAAATCTTGAAAACAAAATGGAGTTACAAATAAATAGCCTGGATACAAGGATTGAGAAGATGCAAGAAAGGTTTAACAAGGACTTAGAAGAAATAAAAAAGAGTCAATATATGATGAATAATGCAATAAATGAGGTCCAAAGCATTCTGGAGGGAACCAAGAGTATAATAATGGAGGCAGAAGATAGGATAAGTGAGTTAGAAGATAGAATGGTAGAAATAAATTAAACAGAGAGGAAAAAAGAAAAATGAATTAAAAGAAATGAGGACAATCTCAGAGACCTCTGGGAAAATGTTAAACGCCCCAACATCCGAATCATAGGAGTCCCAGAAGAAGAAGACAAAAGGAAAGACCATGAGAAAATACTTGAGGAGATAATAGTTGAAAACTTCCCTAAAATGGGGAAGGAAATAATCGCCCAAGTCCAAGAAACCCAGAGAGTCCCAAACAGGATAAACCCAAGGCAAAATACTCCAAGACACATATTAATCAAATTAACAAAGATCAAACACAAAAAACAAATATGAAAAGCAGAAAGGGAAAAAAAAACAAACAGCACACAAGGGGATTCCCATAAGGATAACAGCTGATCTTTCAATAGAAACTTTTCAGGCCAGGAGGGAATGGCAGGGTATACTTAAAGTGATGAAAGAAAATAACCTACAGCCCAGATTACTGTACCCAGCAAGGATCTCATTCAAATATGAAGGAGAAATCAAAAGTGTTACAGATAAGCAAAAGCTGAGAGAATTCAGCATCACCAAACCAGCTCTCCAACAAATGCTAAAGGACCTTCTCTAGACAGGAAACACAGAAAGGGTGTATAAACTCGAACCCAAAACAACAAAGTAAATGGCAACGGGATCATACTTATCAATAATTACCTTAAATGTAAATGGGTTGAATGCCCCAACCAAAAGATAAAGATTGGCTTGAATGGATACAAAAACAAGACCCCTATATATGTTGTCTACAAGAGACCCACCTCAAAACAAGGGACACATACAGATTGAAAGTAAAGGGCTGGAAAAAGATATTCCATGCAAATAGAGACCAAAAGAAAGCAGGATTAGCAATACTCATATCAGATAAAATAGACTTTAAAACAAAGGCTGTGAAAAGAGACAAGGAAACTACATAATGGTCAAAGGATCAATCCAAGAAGATATAACAATTATAAATACATATGCACACAACATAGGAGCACAGCAATATGTAAGACAAATGCTAACAAGTATGAAAGGGGAAATTAACAATAATACAATAATAGTGGGAGACTTTAATTGCCCACTCACACCTATGGATTGATCAACTAAACAGAAAATTAACAAGGAAACACAAACGTTAAACGATACAATAGACCAGTTAGACCTAATAGATATCTATAGGACATTTCACCCCAAAACAATGAATTTCACCTTCTTCTCAAGCGCACACGGAACCTTCTCCAGGATAGATCACATCCTGGGCCATATATCTAGCCTTAGTAAATTCAAAAAAATTGAAATCATTCCAAGCATCTTTTCTGACCACAATGCAGTAAGATTAGATCTCAATTACAGGAGAAAAACTATTAAAAAGTACAGTATATGGAGGCTGAACAACCGCTGCTGAATAACCAACAAATCATAGAAGACATCAAAAAAGAAATCAAAATAGTCATAGAAACGAATGAAAATGCAAACACAACAACCCAAAACCTGTGGGACACTGTAAAAGCAGTGCTAAGGGGAAGGTTCATAGTAATACAGGCATACCTCAAGAAACAAGAAAAAAGTCAACTAAATAACCTAACTCTACACCTAAAGCAACTAGAAAAGGAAGAAATAAAGAACCCCGGGGTTAGTAGAAGGAAAGAAATCATAAAAATTAGGGCGGAAATAAATGTAAAAGAAACAAAAGAGACCATAGCAAAAATCAGCAAAACCAAAAGCTGGTTCTTTGAGAGGGTAAATAAAACTGACAAACCACTAACCAGATTCATCAAGAAACAAAGGGAGAAAAAAACAAATCAATAAAATTAGAAATGAAAATGGAGAGATCACAACAGGCAACACAGAAATACAAAGGATCACTAGAGAATACTATCAGCAATTATATGGCAATAAAATGGACAACTTGGAAGAAATGGACGAATTCTTAGAAAAGTACAACTTTTCAAAACTGAACCAGGAAGAAATAGAAAATCTTCATAGACCCATCACAAGCATGGAAATTGAAGCTGTAATCAGAAATCTTCCAGCAAACAATCTTCCAGACGGCTTCACAGCTGAACTCTACCAAAAATTTAGAGAAGAGCTAACACCTATCCTACTCAAACTCTTCCAGAAAATTGAAGAGGAAGGTAAACTTCCAAACTCATTCTATGAGGCCACCATCACCCTAACACCAAAACCTGACAAAGATGCCACAAAAAAAAGAGAACTACAGGCCAATATCACTGATGAACATAGATGCAAAAATCCTTGACAAAATTCTAGCAATAAGAATCCAACAGCACATTAAAAAGATCATATATCATGACCAAGTGGGCTTTATCCCACGGATGCAAGGATTCTTCAATATCTGCAAATCAAACAATGTAATACACCACATTAACAAAATGAAAAATAAAAACCATATGATTATCTCAATAGATGCAGAGAAAGCCTTTGACAAAATTCAACCTCAATTTATGACACAAAACCCTCCAGAAGGAGGAATAGAAGGAACATTCCTCAACATAATAAAAGTTATATATAACAAACCCACAGCAAACATTATCCTCAGTGGTGAAAAATTGAAAGAATTTCCCCTAAAGTCAGGAACAAGACAAGGGTGCCCACTCTCACCACTACTATTCAACATAGTTTTGGAAGTTTTGACCACAGCAATCAGAGCAGAAAAAGACATAAAAGGAATCCAAATTGGAAAAGAAGAAGTAAAACTCTCACTGTTTGCAATGACATGATCCTCTACACAGAAAATCTTAAAGACTCTACCAGAAAATTACTAGAGTTAATCAATGAATATAGTAAAGTTGCAGGATATAAAATCAACACACAGAAATCCCTTGCATTCCTATACACTAATAATGAGAAAATAGAAAGAGAAATTAAGGAAACAATTCCATTCACCGTTGCAACGAAAAGAATAAAATACTTAGGAATATATCTACCTAAAGAAACAAAAGACCTATATAAAGAAAACTATAAAACACTGGTGAAAGAAATCAGAGAGGACACTAATAGATGGAGAAATATACCGGGTTCATGGATTGGAAGAATAAAATTGTGAAAATGAGTATACTACCCAAAGTAATTTATAGGTTCAATGCAATCCCTATCAAGCTACCAACAGTATTTTTCACAGAGCTAGAACAAATAATTTCACAATTTGTATGGAAATACAAAAAACCTCGAATAACCAAAGCAATCTTGAGAAAAAAGAATGGAACTGGTGGAATCAACCTGCCTGACTTCAGGCTCTATTACAAAGCTACAGTCATCAACACAGTATGGCAGTGGCACAAAGACAGAATTATACATCAGTGGACCAAAATAGAAAGCCCAGAGATAAATCCTCACACCTATGGACAACTTATCTTTGACAAAGGAGGCAAGAATATTCAATGGAGAAAAGACAATCTCTTTAACAAGTAGTGCTGGGGAAACTGGTCAACCATTTGCAAAAGAATGAAACTAGAACACTCCCTAACACCATACACAAAAATAAACTCAAAATGGATTAAAGATCTAAACCTAAGACCAGAAACTATAAAACTCCTAGAGGAGAACGTAGGCAAAACACTCTCTGACATATATCACAGCAGGATCCTCCATGACCCACCTCCCAGAATATTGGAAATAAAAGTAAAAATAAACAAATGGGACTTAATTAAAATTGAAAGCTTCTGCACAGCAAAGGAAACTATCAGTTCAGTTCAGTTCAGTCGCTCAGTCGTGTCCGACTCTCCGCCACCCCATGAATCACAGCACGCCAGGCCTTCCTGTCCATCACCAAATCCCGGAGTTCACTCAAACTCATGTCCACAGAGTCGGTGATGCCATCCAGCCATCTCATTCTCGGTCGTCCCCTTCTCCTCCCGCCCCCAACCTTTCCCAGCATCAGAGTCTTTTCCAGTGAGTCAACTCGTCGCATGAGGTGGCCAAAGTATTGCAGTTTCAGCTTTAGCATCAGTCCTTCCAATGAACACCCAGGATCGATCTCCCTCAGAATGGACTAGTTGGATCTCCCTGCAGTCCAAGGGACTCTCAAGAGTCTTCTCCAACACCACAGTTCAAAAGCATCAATTCTTCGGCGATCAGCTTTCTTCACAGTCCAACTCTCACATCCATACATGACCACGGGTGAAAAGACAGCCTTCAGAATGGGAGAAAATAATAGCAAATGAAGCAACTGACAAAGGATTAATCTCAAAAATATACAAGCAACTCCTGCAGCTCAATTCTAGAAAAATAAACGACCCAATCAAAACATGAGCCAAAGAACTAAAGAGACATTTCTCCAAAGAAGACATTAAGATGGCTAACAAACACATGAAAAGATGCTCAACATAACTCATTATCAGAGAAATGCAAATCAAAACCACAATGAGACACCATTTCACACCAGTCAGAATGGCTGCTATCCAAAAGTCTACAAGCAATAAATGCTGGAGCGGGTGTGGAGAAAAGGGAACCTTCTTATACTGTTGGTGGGAATGCAAACTAGTACAGCCACTATGGAGAACAGTGTGGAGATTCCTTAAAAACCTGGAAATAGAACTGTCATATGACCCAGCAATCCCACTCCTGGGCATACACACCAAGAAAACCAGAATTGAAAGAGACACATGTACTCCAATGTTCATCACAGCACTGTTTATAATAGCCAGGACATGGAAGCAACCTAGATGTCCATCAGCAGATGAATGGATAAGAAAGCTGTGGTACATATACACAATGGAGTATTACTCAGCCATTAAAAAGAATGCATTTGAATCAGTTCTAATGAGGTGGATGAAACTGGAGCCTATTATACAGAGTGAAGTAAGCCAGAGAGAAAAACACCAATACAGTATACTAACGCATATATATGAAATTTAGAAAGATGGTAACAATAACCCTGTATGCAAGAGAGCAAAACAGACACAGATGTATCGAACAGTCTTTCGGACTCTGTGGGAGAGGGCGAGGGTGGGATGATTTGGGAGAATGGCATTGAAACATGTATATTATCATATATGAAATAGATCGCCAGTCCAGGTTCCATGAATGAGACAGGGTGCTCGAGGCTGGTGCACTGGGATGACCCAGAGCGATGGCATGAGGAGGGAAGTGGGAGGGGGATTCAAGATGGGGAACACATGTACATACACCCGGGGCAGATTCATGTCAATGTATGGCAAAAACCACTACAATATTGTAAAGTAATAAGCCTCTAATTAAAATAAATAAATAACTTTTTAAAGAAATAAAAATCAAAATTGGAAAAAAGAAAAGAACCTGAACTTAAACTAGGTCTATGATCTCAGTTGGAAGACCATGGGTTTTAGCTGAGTTTGGATCCCAGCCACGTGGGTTAGAGTCCCTAACAGCGTTTTGGCTGGGTTTGAGTCCCAACACATGGTTTCAAGCCCCAATCTGAGGTCAATTGTTTCACTCTCACCATTTATTATTTTTTCCTGTTCTTAAACATTCCCAAGTAGTTTGAAATGGACCATACATGTGATTATAATCCTACGATTCTTTACCAGCTGAGCTAGCAGGGAGGCCCAACCTTCCTGGGAGAAATGGTAAATAGCCACTCTTTAGGGTGCACGGGCTTTCAAGCTCAGCTGTGGAGAACATTCTGCTTTTGATTTTAAGTGAAAAAAAATACTTATTAAAATAAATCACATGAGAATTTATATGTATGTGTTCCGTAGATGAACTGACAGGAAATATCTAGCATACGTGCTTTCTTCCTCATGGTTTATTTTGAGACCCACAGTTCTGCTTTTTTTATTCCTGGTATTACCAGTAAAAGTACAGCCTGCCTACCTGGTGGTGGTTCAAGTTTCCTACTAATAAGGGAGCAAAGGACGCAACTGCCCCCCAGCTCACCTGCAAAAGAAAGTTTTGTGAATATCTCACTAAAGGATTCCCTCAACTCTAAAACTGGCATCAATCTACTGATCATTCAATGAGGATGGGTCTGATACCACAAAACTAGTGACTGGCAGGGCCAAGAATCAGATTCTGTTTAAAGGCAAAGCTTGTGCTCTTTCTACTAAATTGCTCTCTTGTCTAACTAACATAACTGGAGTGGATGCAAAGAAAAACAGAAAATTAAAAAGAAAATGGCTGGGATAGAGAACCTAGCCTGGTGCCTGGCAATGCACAGGAATGGTCATCACATGTGAGCTTTATGGCATCATTTGTAAATGAGGCCTGAGGGATGGATAGGAAGTAGGCACTGCAGGCTGAGGGATAAGAGCATGGAGCATCTCAGGGGTGGATTGTTCTCCAGATGAGTAACTGGGATCATGGAACTACGATTCTTCAGGGCAAGGCTAGGAAATGTGAACTTCTTTCTGAGAGCAGTAGAGAGTCATGAAAGAACCTTAGGGGAAAGATGTTTGCAAGTCCAGAATCTGTGGGAAGCAGTGGGGAGGGCAGTCAGTTGGAATCAGCACAAGCACCAGAGTGCTCTAGGATGAGGTTCACGAGTCTAGCTGGCATCCACCCTAAACTAGGAAACGCCCTAGGCAAGTGTATCCCTACACAGAAACCAAACAGGCACCCAAATGCCAAAAAAGGGGATTCTTTGTTAAGCTACCAACACTGGGGTGGTCATGAGAGCATCATTTGCATCTCTCCAGTTACTAGGTACAATTGTCAAGCAGCAAGTTGATGTAGGAGAAACACACTCTCTACTTGCCCCCTTCCAAGGCGTCATGGCATTGCACGTACATCCTCCATTTAGGAGCATTTGTCTATGTGAATTCATGTAAACATAATGAGGATGTTTATTTTCTGTCAGGCACAGTGCTAGACTTAAAGGAAGTGACATTGAACAGGCTCCATGTGATCTCTAATCTCAGGGACCTTACAGAAAAGAGGAAGATAAAGTCCAGTAAACAATTTCCAAAAGCAGTGTGATTTAGGAAGTAAAGAACCCTGTTTCTGGCTTCCATCGTGGATATAGAAAACTGGTACACTTTGTTGCTACCACAGCAACAAGAAAAGCCTGAATAATTGGCAGAAACATAAATTTATTGGAGGGAAGTGCTCGTTAGGGAGTTTGGGATGGACTTGTACACATTGCTATATTTTAAATGGATAGGACTTCCGTGGTGGCCCATGGGTTAGGAATCTGTCTGCCAATGTAGGGGACACGGGTTCAATCTCTGGTCCGGGAAGAGTCCACATGTCGCGGGGCAACTAAGACCACGAGCCGCAACCACTGAGCCTGCGCGCTCTAAAGCCAGCGCTCTGCAACAAGAGAAGCAACTACAGTGAGACGTCTGAGCCCTGCTCATTGCAATGAGAGAAAGCCCGCATGCAGCAGCAAAGGACTGCCTCAGCCAAAAATAAATAAAAATTTTATTAGAATAAATAAAAAATCAAATGGATAACCAAGGACCTACTGTATAGCACAGGGAACTCTGCTCAATGTTATGTGACAGCCTGGACGGGAGGGGAGTTAGAGGGAGAATGGATAAACGTATATGTATGGCTGAGTCCCTTCCCTGTTCACCTGAAACTATCACAACATTGTTCATTGGCTGTACCCCAATATAAAATAAAAAGTTTAAATAAAATTTAAAAAGAAACAATTGCTAAGTCACTTCAGTCGTGTCCTACTCTGTGTGACCCCATAGACGGAAGCCCACCAGGCTCCTCTGTCTCTGGGAGTCTCCAGGCAAGAACACTGGAGTGGGTTGTCATTTCCTTCTCCAATGCTTGAAAGTGAAAAGTGAAAGTGAAGTCGCTCAGTCATGTCCGACTCTTCGCAACCCCATGGACTGCAGCCTACCAGGCTCCTCCATCCATGGGATTTTCCAGGCAAGAGTACTGGAGTGGGTTGCCATTGCCTTCTCCAAAAAAGAAACAAACACATACACAAAAAAAAAAAAAAACCCACATAACTTTCTTGAACCCAGAAGGTGTAACCAACTAACCTGAAATCTAGGGGAAGAGATATGGACATGAGCACTGGCTCACCCATAGCACAGGATGAAGACTAGAGAGTCAGATGCCTGCTAAAATTTGTAACCAAGTGCTAAATGCCAGATGTGTGTATGATAATCTGGAAGCCTCACACACAAGGCAAGTTCTAACCCACTCAAGATTCTTCTTGTACCACCAGGCACTCATAAGGAAGATTATGGAGAGGACCAGAGATGGGGAGAAAGTCTCCCTCCTCAGCCAGATCCACAACATCACTAAGGACATGTTCTAAGTTACTGCAGACAACATTACCGCCAGTGGTTTCCCTACCACATAACCACAAAGCCTTTTCCTAACCTCTAGTGGTAGTTTTCTCACCATCTTTCCAGCCATTAAGTTTCCTCACCCTTCTCATCTGCTTTCTTGCTGCAAAGTTCTAACGTCAATGCCACACTTAAAGCTTTAGTTTCAGCCACATCCTATTTCTGATACAAATGTCTGTGTCAGTTACATATTGCTGCCTAACCAGCTTATATGCTCACAGTTCTTTGAGTCAGCATTTGAGATGAACTCAGCTGGGCAGTTCCGATACCCAGGGTCATTCACGAGACTTCAGTCACCTGATGGCTTGCTGGAGTCAGATGGTCTCAGAAGGCCTCACTCACCTGTCTGAGGATTGTTGCTGACCATCAGCAAATCCTCTCTCCACGTGGTGTCTAATCCTAGAGGAGGCTGGCTCAGGCTTCATCACGCTGCCAAGAATCTAATCTTGAGCTAAAAGATGGCAAAGGCTAATGTGTTTCTCTTCTTTTTTTAATTATTTACTTTTGGCTGCACTGGGTCTTCGTTGCTTACTCTCACTGCAGTAAGCAGGGGCTCCTCTCTAGTGCAGAGCACAGGCTCTAGGGTGGGCAGTTTTCAGTTAACTGCAGCTCCCCGACTCTAGAGCAGACTCAATAGTTGTAACTCACAGAGTGAGTTGCCCCATCCATGGCTTGTGGGATCTTCCTGGACCAGGGATCAAACCAGTGTCCCCTACACTGGCAGGTGGATTCTTAATCATTGGACCACCAGGGGAAGTCCCCCAATGTGTTTTTCTAGCTTCTATTTCTATCATGTTTGATAATGTTTCACTGACCAAAGAAAGTCATGTGATCAAGTTCATCTTCAAAGGGTAGAGAAATAAACTCCACCTCTTGATAAGAGGAGCATCAAAGTCACACTGAAGAGAGGTGTACATAAGAGAATGCATGAAATTACCATGCAGCGATCTACACCACTATTCACACACACAAAATAAAGCAAGATAAAACATAAGAAACCACTCACCCACTAATACAGCGATAAATAAATTGACAGTAGCGTGTGCTGCCAAGCGTATGAAGCAAATGAAACTTTAATCTACTGATCTGGTGGCTGGTTGTTTAGTCGCTGAGTCATGTCCAACACTTTCTCAACCCCACAGACTAGCCTGCCAGACTCCTCTGTCTGTGGGATTTCCCAGGCAAGAATACTGGAGTGAGTTGCCATTCCCTTCACCAGGGGATCTTCCCAGCCCAGGAAATGAACTGGCATACCCTCCATTGCAGGTGGTCTGCTCTTTTACCACTGAGTCACCAGGGATTCCCAATTGATGAAGGCAGTATGAACTGTTTCAACCACTCTGGAAAACTGTTTAGCAATATCTACTGAAGCTAAAAATATGCCTATGCAGTGACCCAGAAATCCCACATCTAGGTTTTATACCCAAGAGAAATAAGAAGATATGTTCACAATAAGATGTACACAAGAATATTCATAGCAGCTTTATTCATAACAGCGTTTGGAAAGAACCCAGATGTCCATAAACAGAATGAAATGTTTTAACTGTAGTGTAATCATACAATTGAATATTACACAGCAATTTCAAAAGAGATCTACTGATAATGTGACAAAGATAAAGTTCATAGGCACTATATTAAGTGAAAACATCAGACACAAGAAGGCGTACTGTGTGGTTCTATTTTTCTGAACAGGAAAAACAAATCTATGGTGATAGAAGTCAGAATACTGGTTAACTCTGGAGATGGGGTTTATTGACCTGGGTCAGGCCCAAGAGAACCTTCTGGGAAGATAGAATATTTTCTTTTTGATGTGGGTGGTATGAAAGTGTCACTCAGTCGTGTTCAACTTTGTGACCCTATGAACTGTAGCCCACCAGGCTCTCTGTCCATGGACTTCTCCAGGCAAGAATACTGCAGTGGGTAGCCATTCCCTTCTCTAGAGTGGTATATATATATATAAAATTCACTGAGGTGAACACTGAGACTTACAGACTTTTATGTAAGTTACGGCTCAAAGAACTTTAGGGGAATTCCCTGGCAGTCCAGTGGTTAGGACTCTGCACTTTCATTGCCAAGGGTGTGGGTTCAATCCTTTGTCAGAGAACTGAGGTCCCACAAAGCCTTTCAGTGTAGGGCGAGGGGACTTTAAAACACAAAAACAGAACTCTTGAGTACAGGGAAAAATGGAGAACAGCTCCCTGCAGTGAAGTTCTGTAGAGAGAGCCAGACTGTCACTTACCACCTGCAGGACCTCAGTTAACTTATCAGGCCTCAGTTTCCTCATCTGTGAATTGGGGATAATAACAGTACCTTCCTCAAAGTGTCATTGTAAGGACTAAATAACTTAAAAGATACAAAGTTTAGGGTAGTAGCTATAATACTATCTAGCAATAATAAGCACTAAATAATCATTTGCTATTATTATGATGAATGGCTGAATATTCATTGCTAGGGAGAAAGATGCCCACTATAAGAATAAAAGGAACAATTAACTGAAAGCTTACAAGATGTCAAAAATCTTTTAATTCCATTGCTTCAAAATATATGAAATTTAAAACTAACAGAATTAAAAGACTCATTCAGCAATTCATATGTATGGTGAGAGAGTTTAATGTAACTTTCTCAGTACATGATAGACTGGAAACTGCTAAGGACTGAATGTTGGTGCTCCCTGGAGTTTCCATGCTGAAGCCTAACTCCCAAGGGGATGGTGTTAAGGAGGTGAGGCCCTTGGGAGGTGATTAGGTCATAGGGATGGAGCCCTCATGAATGTGATCAGTGCCCTTACAAAAGAGACCCCAGGGAGCTCTCTTGCTTTCCTTCTGCCATGTGAGGCATGGCAAGAAGATGGCCATTTATGAACTAGGAAGTGGGGCCTCCCCAGACATCACATCTGCCAGCCGTGATCTTGGACTTCCTACCTCTAGGAACTGTGAGAAATAAATTTCTGTTGTTTGTAAGCCACCCAGTATTTTTGTTATAGCAGCCTGAGCTAAGACAGAAACCAGTATTTTAAAATGTGTAAAAGACTTTTATACACAAAGAGCATGCTCCATCTAGTGGACATTTGTAGGATACAATACACTGATTTCCACCATCCAAGAAGCATTTATAAAAAATGAACCATATATTAAGTGCATCAGTTAGAGACTGCATTCAGCCACAATAAACCCATCCCTGCCCTCCCCCAGACTGCCCTCCCCCAAAAAAAGACAACGTCATGTACCAGTAAGAAGTGCATCTTTTTCGTGTAAACAAGATGTCCAGAAACAAACAACCCAAGGCTGGGTATCCACACAAGGATACCAACCGGGGAACCAGGATGGTTGTAGCTCTGGCCACAATCTATTATTTTTTAATCTATTATTTTTATATGTTTAATTTGGCAGCACCATACAGCTGTGGGATCTTAGGTCCCTGACCAGGGATCAAACCCTCAGCCCTGTATTGGAAGCTCAAAGTCCTAACCACTGGACCACTAGGGAAGTCCCCCACACTCTAGACTGTTGCTTTCGCCCTTGTGGTCACAGGATGCCTCCTCTAGCACCAGATATGGTGCCCGCTTGTACAAAAGGCAAGGAGAGAAAGTGAAAGTGTTAGTCGCTCAGTCGTGTCTGAAGACTCTTTGTGACCCCATGGACTGTAGTCCGCCAGACTCCTCTGTTCATGGAATTCTCCAGGCAAGAATACTGGAGTAGGTAGCCATTCCCTTCTCCAGGGGATCTTCCTGACCCAGGGATTGAAGCTGGGTCTCCCGCATTGTGGGCAGATTTTTCACCGTCCGAGCCACCAGGGAAGGAGAGGGATCTGGCTAAATGAAAACATTCCTTTGTGACATCTGCCCCAGGACTCACATTCAGTGATGTCTCTAGGTGGCCAGGACTGGAGAACGTGGCCTTCCCTGCCAGCAAGAAGGACAGGGAGGTGGAAGCATTTTAATCACGCACATTCCCTGATGGTGTAGTGGTTTGAATGCGGCCCCCACCACCACCATCACCAAAAGACATGTCCACCCAGAAATTCCGGTTGTGAACTCAGCTGGAAAAGGGTCTTTGTGGATGTCATTAAAGATCTTGAGATGAGGCCATCCTGGATATCGGGGTAGACCCTAAATCCAATGATGTGTCCTTATAAGAGACACTTAGAAGACACAGGAGAGGACAGACACACAGAGGAGAAGGCCATGTGAAGATGGAGGCAGCAATGGGGATGCTGCTGCCACAAGGCAAGGCACACCTGGGGCCCCCAAAAGTGGGAAGAGGCAAAGAAGCCTCCTCTCTAGAGACTAGAGGGAACGTGGCCCTGCAGACACCTTGATTTCAACTTCTGCCCTCCAGAAGTGTGAGAGAATAAAAGTCTCTTGCTTTAAGCCACAAAAAATATATATATACATTGCATAGTCCCAATCTGAACCAAAAAAAAACCTAGGTGCTTTTGCAAGTAAGAAAGGGCAGTTTTGGTAGGAAACTACCAAGACATGCCATTTTCCAGGCAAGAATACTGGAGTGGGTTGCTGTTTCCTTCTCCAGGGGATCTTCCCAACCCAGGGATCGAACCCAGGTCTCCCGCATTGCAGGCAGACGCTTTACCGCCTGAGCCATCAGGGAAGCCCTAGCCCTAAAAGCAAACCTCCACAAATACTTAACATTCAACAACATAAAGATCACACACTCTTGTGGTGTGTTATGTGTGTGTGTACACGCGCTCAGTCGTCTCTGAGTCTTTTTGACCCCAGGGATTGCAGCCCACCAGGATCCATGGGATTTCCCAGGAAAGAATACTGGAGTGGGTTGCCAGTTCCTTCTCCAGGGGATCTTCCCAACCCAGGGATAGAACCCTCCTCTCCTTCACTGGCAGGCGATTCTTCACCACTGAGCCACCATATAGGATGTCGCTAAAGGAGTACTATGAGAGATGATTACAGCCCCAGATGTTTAGTCTGTAGAAACAGGAAGTTAATCAGCAAGGGGCCCTTCCACGGGAAGAGGCACAGATAAGGGCAAGTCGCCAGTCCTGACGTTTTCTCCCCTGGCGTGAACCCTCTTGTGCACGCTGAGTGAAGAGCTGTGTCGGAAGGCTTTGTCACACTGAGTGCACTCGTAGGGTCTCCCCGTGGTGTGGGTTCTCACGTGGACGATGAGATGCGAGGACTGGCCGAAGGCTCGCCCGCACTGCGGGCACACGTAGGGCTTCTTGCCGGTGTGGGTCCTCGCGTGTTTCCTGAGGGATGAGGGCTCCCCGAAGGCTCGCCCGCACTCCGGGCACGGGTAGGGCTTCTCTCCAGTGTGGATCCGCATGTGACTCTTGAGGGTGGACAGCCGACTCAGGACCTGCCCGCAGGTGGCGCACTCGTACAGCTTCTCACCAGTGTGGATCCTCTTGTGCACGTTCAGGTTGGTGCTCGTGCGGAAGGGCTTCCCGCAGTGGTTGCACTGGTAGGGCTTCTCTCGGGTGTGGGTGCGCACGTGCGTCTTCAGCGACGAGTGCTCCCGGAAGGTCTTCCCACAGTGGCCGCATTCGAAGGGCTTCTCTCCGGTGTGGGTCCTCATGTGGCTCCTCAGGGAGGATGGCTGCGTGAAAGCCTTCCCACAGTCCTTGCATGAGTAGGGCTTCTCGCCCATGTGGTTCCTCTGGTGCAGGATCAGGTTGAAGTTCCTCGTGAAGGTCTTCCCACATTGGCTGCACTCGAAGGGCTTCTCACCGCCGTGGGTCTTCAGGTGGCGCCGCAAGTTGGAGAAGTACTTGAAGGCCTGCCGGCACTCCTGACACTCGAAGCATTTCTCCGCGGTGTGCGTCTTCTCATGACGGATGAGCTCGGAGCTGTACCTGAAGGATCTTGCACATTTGTCACACGTGTAGGTTTTATCCCCGCTGGGGACTTTCTCAGGCACGATGAGGCGGGTGGTTCGGAGGAAGGATTTTCGGCTTTCTCGGCCTTCAAAGGGGTTTCCTTCAGTAGGAAATCGCGGGTACTGAAAAAGTGGTTTGATGCTGTCAAAGGGCTTCCCAAGTCCATCATATTTATAGAGGTCTTCTCCAACCTGAGGTGGCTCCTGTCAAATGAGGAAAATGGGAAGACCAGAGGCTTTACCGCAGTCACAGGTATTCTCCCACAAGCAAACTGTATGTAGGAGAGAGGCGGTCCTATAGCTCAAACTTTACCATCCTAGTGTATCTCTGCCATTTCTACCCTGAGTTCCTTCAAGAGGATACTCTGCCATAAAGAGCTATCATTTTCATTACCTTCATGGGACTTCTTAGAAGAAGATTTTTTTTTTAATTGTTAAAGGCTAAATTAAGTCTTGAATGTTCTACATCTATGTCAGATTTACAAAAATGGTAAACTCTGCACTGTTTAAAACAGCCAAGACATGGAAGCAACCTAAATGTCCATCAACAGAGGAATGGATAAAGAAGATAAAGTAACGGAATACTACTCTGCCATTAAAAAGAATGAAATAATGCCATTTGCGGCAACATGGATGGACCTAGAGATTCTCACATGGAGTGAAGTAAGTCAGAGAAGGAGAACTATTGTATGACGTCCCTTATACATGGAATCTAAAAAGAAATAATATAAATAACCTCACTTGCAAAACAGAAACAGACTCACAGACTTAACAGTACAAACTTATGGTTGCTGACTGGGGGGCGGGGGGGACAGGAAGGGACAGTTAGGGAGTTTGGTTTGGGACGGACATGTACACTCTGCTATATTTAAAATGGATAACAACAAGGACCTACAGTATAGCACAGGAAACTCTGCTCAATGTCATGTGGCAGCCTGGATGGGAGGGGAGTTTGGGGGAGAATGGAGACATGTGTATGTATGGCTGAGTCCCTTCACTGTTCACCTGAAACTGAACATTCACCTGAAACACAACATTGTTAATCAGCTATACCCCAATACAAAATAAAAAAGTTTTAAAAACGATTAGCTTTGGGGACTCTGTGAAGATACATCTTGATCTACATTTAGAGTTTTTTTCCCCAATTCATGATATTCACAGACTCTCCCAACAAATTGCTTTCTCCTAGGTGAGTACCACTTGCCTTGAATCTCTCTCTGAGATTCTTGAGTTTCTAGCCTACACCAAACCCAGGCTTTTCCTACTGTAGAAGACCAAGAATAATCCCTTTATGCCTTACCCTTTTCATGTCAATGGATGGAATCGCCACCAAAATATCTTGATTAGGAATTGAGTCTTGGTGTTGAAGGTGAGAACCTGGAATGAATTAAGGGGGAGGAAATATCAAGTGCACAGGGAAGGAAACTCTGGGATCAAAAGGACCAGTAAGCTAGATACATGCAGGTTTTTTTAATATTGATCCTAAATATGGGAAGAAACTGAATAAGAGAAACATATCAGGACTTCCCTGGTCCAGTGGTTAAGACACCACACTTCCAATGCAGGGGGTCCAGGTTCGATTTCTGGTTGGGGAACTAAGATCTCACATGCCACATGATGTAGCCAAAAAATAAATTTTTTTTTAAAAAAAGGAACATATAAAGGAGCAAAAAAAATTTTTAAGGTGTTTGGCTATGTGAAGAGTTAAGTAATCACAGGAACAAGGAGTGGAAATAGTAGATAACTTTTTAAGAAAAGATTCCATGAAGACTGAGCCTGATATTGAGAGAAAGTATTAGTTAAAAACAGTGTGGGGAGGAACTGGATGAAATATACACATGAAAGTGCTAAATGTAAAAAGGAGGTAGGATAATTTACTCTACGCTCTATGAAGCCAGAGTGAACTATCAGAGGTAAAAAGGCAAGGGAAAGAGGAAAGAAAGTGAAATTTACTGAGGAAGCTCAACCCAATAGCCTTCCCCATCCAGGATACAGAAAGTGCTCTAACACTGCGACCAGAGCTGGTGCTCCCCTCACCCGCCTGGTGCTCACCTAAGTGGCCTCCTGGGAAGATCCCTCTCTCAGTGACACACAGCTCTTCTCTTTGCTCCAAACAGGAAGACGTCCCGGTTCTGCAGAGCTGATCACCTGCTCATAGGAAAAGATGCAGGGTGTGAGCAGACTGCCTGCCATACAACAGGGGCTGATACTCTGAAGTCTTCAGGGTCACGGGAGATGGGAACAGCAAAAAGGGCATGCCTATGTTCTGATGTAGGCTTCCTTCACAAAAGAACTAAAGTACGAGCTCCCTCAATGGGTCCCAAAGAACAGTAGGACTCTCTAATCCCCACAACCCAGGGCCTGGCTCAAGAAGGCACTTAAGAAGCCCAGGAAGAGCAGACAGGCCTTCATTTCAATGAGGAAGCCACAAGACTATAATAAGCACCATAACGGCAGGACCTGTCTGTCTCTTCACCTCTGGATTCCCCAGAAAAACACAGTGGGAACCCACAGTGGCGGCAAGAATATGTGCATGAAGCAGCAAGGCTGGCCTTACCCACAGAGGCCAGGTTCCTGTAGTTCTCCAGCATCACGTCTCTGTATAGGCTTTTCTGAGCAGAGTCTAGAAACAGCCATTCTTCTGGTGTGAACAGCACGGCCACATCCGCGAAGGTGACTGGCTCCTAAAATGCACATCCAGGGGCTCAGCCAGAGACCAACCACCCCAGGACTTGAGAGGACAGTGAGGGGCTTGCAGGCCTGGGGAAGGGAGACTCCCGTGCACAGGATGTTCAGATATGGGTCTAAGGTCCCTCAGCTCAGGCCTCAGAACTGAAACTTTTCTCCATCTATTCTTCCCTCCAAAAATGAGAGCATCCCAAAGTGTGGCAGCCAAGGACCTCAACTTCATGACAGGACTTAGCTACTAACAACTAGCCAGGGCTTCCCTGGTGGCACAGTGGGTAAGAATCTGCCTACCAATGCAGGGGACACAGGTTCGATTCCTGGTCCGGGAAGATCCCACATGTCACAGGGTGACTAAGCCCATGTGCCACAACTACTGAGCTCAAGTGCCACAACTACTGAAGCCCGTGCACCCAGAGCCCATGTGCCCCAAGAAGAGAAGCCACTGCAATGAGAAGCCCGTGCACTGCAACGAAGAGTGGACCTTGCTCGCTGAAACAAGAGAAAGCCTGAGCGCAGTTACAAAGACCCAGTGCAGCCAAAAATAAATAAATGATTTAAAATAAAACAACAACTAGCGTGGAAATCCTTGCCCCTAACCCCAGGGTCCAGCAGGTGAGGTCACTGCTCACCCACCACTAGAGGCCCAGTGCCTGGAAGCCTAGAGACCAGCCCTGTTGGGTTGAGAAGCTCCCAGACAGAGGGAGGGGACAAGGAGGCAAAGCAGGAAGAACAGCAAGGACTTCTTGCTTACCTGTGGACAGGTGGTCAGTCCCCCAGAAGTCATGGCTTCTTCTTCTGTGCTCCCCTTCTGCAGCCAGGCAGGGCCCTGAGCGGACAGAGCTGCAGGAAAACAGGAGAGCCGTGAGGGTCTCAGCGGCAGGGCTGAGGCTGCCCACCTTGACTATGAGTGACCACAGGTGCACACACTCCCTTGAACACACACACACGTACTGTACACTGAGACATGCACGCACATATGCTTGCACACACCCACAGCTACCTGGGCACGTGGGCACACCCACCCACACCAGTACACACACATGCACACACTACGTGCAAAGACACAGACACAGGCACACACACAAACACACAGAAATATACAGAAACACACACAGCTCTTTCATCTCAGCCGCCAATATGCCATCCAGACTAAGGAAGACCCGAAAACTTAGGGGCCACATGAGCCACGGCCACATCACAGGAAACACCCAGGAAGCTGAGCTAACACTGGTGGCCTGCTTCACCACAGGATCAACTTGGATGAGTATCACGCAGGAGACTTTGGGAAAGTCAGTACAAGGCATTACCACTTAAAGAGGAACTAGAGCCTCTGTCCAACTGTCAAACTTGATAAACTGTTAACCTTGGTCGGTGAGAAGATCCAGATAAGTGCTGTTGAGAACAAGACTAAAGCTGTCCCTATCACTGATGTGGTGTGATCAAAAAGATCTGGGGAACAAATAGCTCCCAAAGCAACCTGTCATCATGAAGGCCAAATTCTACATCAGAAGAGCTGAGAAGAAGACTAAGGGTGTGGAAAGGGCTTGCAGAGAAGGAAATGGCAACCCACTTCAGTATTCTTGCCTGGGAAATCCCAGGGACAGAGGAGCCTGGAGGGCTACAGTCCATGAAGTCAAAGGGGTTGGACACGCCTTAGCAACTGAACACCACCACACCAGCTTGAAGCCACATAGTGGGAAATTCATTAAATGTCATCAAGTGCTTCTGCATGGAACTCTGCCATCTGGCAGCCCAGATGGGAGGAGAGTATGGGGAAGAACAGATACATGTATACATATTGCTGAGTCCTATATATATATATGACTCAGCTTCACTGTTCACCTGAAACTATCACAACATCATTAACTGTCTATACCCCAATAAAAATGAAAACGTTTTTATTTTTAATGTTAACAAGTGCTTTAAAAAGAAAAAAAAGAAAAGAAACACACACACATTTCCTCCATTCCAAATCTCTGGAGCCACAGTCTCGATTCACCAACAGACTCGGAGGTTTCTACAGCGCTCCTTTCTCCCCCTTGACTCAGCCCTAGGTCAGCTGTTCCTCCCTGACTGCAGGGCCCCCTCCTCTGCCCCAACTCTGCAGGGTTGGTACCGCCCAGGACTTACTACAAGCCAAGCACAGAGAAACCACTTCTCTGGGAGCCTGCCTGAGAAGGAAGCGTCCTTCCTTTCCTGTCTTCAGATCGATAACATTGCTCCCCCACAACAGGCTCCTCACTCTGACCTGTTACAGAGGAGAAGTGATGCCCGCCATCCCATCTCCCTGTACCCCCACTTCCTCTCTCAGTGGGACCTTTCCCTCGGTCATTAAATCTGAACCATGTCCAAGCCTGATCCCATGTTATTAGTTTCCCAGGGCAGCTATTAAAAAAAAAATACCACAACTGGGTGGCTTAAAACAACAGAATTGCATTCTCTCAGAGTTCTGGCAGCCAGAAGTCCAGGATCAAGCCGTCGGCAGGGCCACACTCCCTCTGAAACTCCGGCTGAGTCATTCCTTGCCTTTTCTTGGCTTATGGTTGTTGCTGTTATTCAGTCCTTAAGTTGTATCTGACTCTTTGTAACCCATGGACTGCACACCAAGTTCCCCTGTCCTTCACTACCTTCCGGAGTTTGCTCAGATTCATGTCCATTGAGTCGGAGATGCCATCAAACCATCTGTCACCCCCTTCTCCTCCTGCCCTCAATCTTTCCCAGCATCAGGGTCTTTTCCAGTTAGTCAGCTCTTCGCATCAGGTGGCCAAAGTATTGGAGCATTAGCTTCAGCATCAGTCCTTCCAATGAATATTCAGGACTGATTTCCTTTAGGGTTGACTGGTTTGATTTCCGTGCAGTTGAAGGGACTCTCAAGAGTCTCCTCCAGCACCACAATTCAAAAGCATCAATTCTTTGGCACTCAGCCTTCCTTATGGTCCAACTCTCACACCCATACATGACCACTGGAAAAACCTTGGCTTCTGGTGGTGAAGGTCAATCCTGGGCTTGTAACTGCATCCCTCAAATCGCTGCCTCTGTTGTCATGTGACCTCCCCCACGTGTCCCTGTCTTCACAAGGCATCTTCTTAAAATGGCACCATTCATATGGGATTAGGGTCCACTGTCATGACCTCATATTAACCTGATGTCATCTGCGAAGACCCTATTTCCAAACAAGGTCATGCTCACAGGTACCAAAGGTTAGAACTTCAATATAGTTTGGTGGGAGGGGGGCCCACAATATAGCTATAATACTCCACCTTTCCCTCTGGCTACTGTTTTATCTCTTTGTTCCCCATCATGGGCAATCTCTGTATTCATTTCTTCACCTCGTATTCAGTTCCAAAACACTACCATTCAACAACCAGCACCTCACTAGGGTCCCCTGTGACTTCCATCTACAGGGAGGATCTAGTAGAAATGTTCAGTCATCCAATCCCTCTATCTTAAAACCCACCCACCCTGGGCTTCGGAGGGCTTCCCTGGTGGCTCAGTTGGTAAAGAATATGCCTGGAATGCAGGAGACCTGGAAGATCCCCCTGGAGAAGAGAATGGCAACCCACTCTAGTATTCTTGCCTGGAAAACCCCATAGACAGAGGAGCCTGGCAGGCTACAGTCCCTGGGGTCACAAAGAGTCAGACATGAATGAGTGACTAAACGCTTCCACTTTGCTGGGCTTCGGCACCCAACCCCCAGCCTCCTTCTGCACTCCTGTGCAAGTTCCTGCCCCGTCACTTGCTGGTGTCCATAGGAATGCCAGCCTGCTTCTCCAGCATTGGCAGGTTCTTTCATGTTGAGCCACCAGGGAAGCCCCCAGTCCCCCTCCCATAAGTGCCCCCAATTGTCTGGTAAATGAATGTATACATGACCCACCGAACTATCTCAACCTGACCTCCTGAATACATTTTACATAGCTCCATGCTTCCCTGCTGTGCAGACAAAAGTTAACACAGCCCTCCTGACTGCTCTCCTTAGCAAGACCAGCTGGCAAGGCTGGCCCTTAGCTGGCCTCTGGGAACTTAGATTTCTTTTTGCTTTTCTTTTTAAGCCTTCTATTTTCTTCTTTTTTTTTTTTTGCCACACCGCACAGCATGTAGGATCTTAGTTCCCCGACCAGGGATTGAACCCATGCCCCCTACATTGGAAGCGTGGGGCCTTAACCACTGGACCGTCAGGGAAGTCCCAGAACTTGGATTTCGAGACAGTTCCCCAGACCCTAACTGATAAGAGGGCTCACTCTGCTTAAACTGTCTGTACAAACAATGTGGTCCATATTGGATGCCTGCTTTCTTTCCAGAAGCCTGGAGTTTAGGTATGTGATGGGCAGATGGTGCCTACATGACCAGCCCCCAGGGAAAACCCTGGGCTCTGAGTCTATAATGAACCTCCCTGTAAACTTCACCGTGCATATGTTATCACAGCTTGCTGCTGAAGGAATTAAGCATGTCCTGTGTGACTCCACTGGGAGAGGACTCCGAGAGCTTGTGTCTGGGTTCCTCCAGGCATCACCCCAAAAGCCTTTTCCCTTTGCTGATTTTGCTTTGCATTCCTTCACTGGACTCAATCAGAGCCATGAGTACAACTGTAAGCTGAGTTTTGGGCGTGGCCTTAGGGACCCCTGACACGCCTACTCCATACTCACTCCCCAGTCAGACTGTGAGCTCCCTAGGGGCGGGTGTCAGGGGTTTGTCTGCAATTGTTTCCCAGTGCCCTTCTCACCACGGGATGACAGTCTAGAGCACGTCCAGGGTACTTTAAGAGCAGAGAGTACTCCAAGTACTCCATGAGTACTTTATAGCACAGACGGCCAAAAAGCACATGAAAAGATGCTCAACATTGCTAGTCATTCAGTTCAGTTAAGTTCAGTCGCTCAGTTGTGTCCGACTCTCCGCGACCCCATGAATCACAGCACGCCAGGCCTCCCTGTCCTTCACCAACTCCCAGAGTTCACTACTGCTGCTGCTGCTGCTGCTGTCGCTCCAGTCGTGTCCGACTCTGTGTGACCCCATAGACGGAAGCCCACCAGGCTCCCCCGTCCCTGGGATTCTCCAGGCAAGAACACTGGAGTGGGTTGCCTTTCCTTCTCCAATGCATGAAAGTGAAAAGTGAAAGTGAAGTCGCTTAGTCGTGTCCGACTCTTAGCGACCCCATGGATTTCAGCCTACCAGGCTCCTCCATCCCGGAGTTCACTAGAGACGTGCAAATCAAAACTACAGTGAAGTATCACCTCACACCTGCCAGAATGGCCATCATCAAAAAATCTACCAACAATAAATGCTGGAGAGGGTGTGGAGAAAAGGGAACCCTCCTCCACTGTTGGTGGGAATGTAAACTGATACAGTCACCATGGAGAACAGTTTGGAGGTGCCTTAAGAAACTAAAAACAGAACTACCATATGACACAGCAATCCCTCTCCTGGACATATACACGGAGAAAATCATAATTCAAAAAGGCATATGCACTCCAGTGTTCACTGCAGCACTATTTACAATAGCCAGAATACCGAACCAACCTAAATGCCCACTGAGAGAGAAACGGATAAAGACGACACAGGACATACATACAATGGACTATTGAAAGTGCTACATTTTCAGTTGTGTCCAAGTTTTGCCACTCCATAGCCTGTGGCATGCCAGGCTCCTCTGTCCACGGGATTCTCTAGGCAAGAATACTGGAGCGGGTATGCCCGCCTCCGAGGGATCTTCCCAATCCAGGAATCAAACCCACATCTCTTTTGTTTCCTGCACTGGCAGGCAGGTTCTTTACCACGAGTGCCACCTGAGGAGCCCATAAATAATGAGATGACTTTATATATTCTCTCCCTAAGACAACGACTGCAGTCAGAAGAAAGGAAGGTGGATACAAGTTCCCAGACACAACAGAACAAAAACAGCAGGGCCCTCGGGCTATAGTTGCACCAGGCGCTCACTCACCAGCACCCCCAGCCCTCCACAGTCTGGGGAGGCCCAGCGCAGGCTCCGGCGTGGCCACCCTCTGCATCTGCACAGCCACCTTCAGCCCCTGGACAGAGTGACAGGAACAGATTACAGAGTCACAGCGTGGGTGGGATCCGCTCACACCTGCTCACCCAGACTGAACTGGTACGACTGGCCCTGCTTTGGGAAACATGCTAAGAGGAGGGACGAGGCTCGTTCACCAGGTCCAGGTTTACAGCTCCTCAACACAAAGCTAATCAGTGTCATGTAATTTCAAGTCCAAGATGGGACAGAGAGAGGGGGCTCAGGTAGGGAAGGCCTCATCTAAGCAGTCTCTGGGGGGTGGGGCGACATCCTGGGGCACGGAGGAGCAGTGGATAGTAGACTGAGGGGTGAGGGAGGAGGCATGTGTGGAGCCCTGCAAATGAGGGGGTGTTGGTAAACTATTCCCAAGGGGAAAATCCCTGCTGTGGGAGAAGGGACGGGAACCCTCCTACACCAACGGCCACTCCCTCGGGAAAGGTGTTTGAACCAACCCGTATTTTTTTTTTTAATTTCTATTTACATTTGGCTGTACTGGGTCTTCGTTGCTGTGCCTGGGCTTTCTCTAGTTGTGGTGGGCACTACTCTCTAGTTGCGGTGAGGGGATTCTCACTACAGGGGCTTCACTTTTTGCAGAAAACAGGCTCAACAGCTGCGGCTCTCAGGCTCTAGAGCTCGGGCTCAATAGTTGCGGTACATGGTCTTGGCTGCCCCATGGCACATGGCATCTTCCTGGACCAGGGATCAAACCTGTGCGCCCTGCATTGGCAGGTGGATTCTTAAACCACCAGACCACCAGGAAAGCCCCTGACTTGCTTTCTATAGGATGTCTCTGGCCTCCATGTCCAGCAGGAGGCTCGTCCAGAAGAACTAACAGTGGCTCTGGGCAAGGTGGTGGCACCAGGGCCAGAAGGAGCAGCCAGAGGCAGGTTTATATTTTGGAGGAAAAGATGGCAGGACTTGGTGGAGGATGGGAAGCAAATGTGGCTGGTCCCTCAAGGCAGGTGATGGGAGGGAGACAGGGGAGAATAGGCCCCTTCTCCTCAGGGCAGGGCTCCAAGCACACCTTAAAGTGTCCTTCTCTGTAACTCTCTCCACCTCAGAACCAAAACATAAGGCCTCGAACCAAGAGCATGGTTACCAGCCTGGACACTCTTCACACAGCCCTTGGGTCACAGGACCTGCTCATTCCTGCAGGTTTCCTGGCCATGGAAAGGATGGAAGGATTGAAGAAGGAAATCTGGACCCAGAGAGGCAAGACCTGGACCCTGGGTACCACCCCCTCCCCTAGGACTGCCCTGGGCCTGATATCACACAGGGGATATTTACACTCAATGAAGAAACACCAAGGCCTGTTCAGTAGTTCTCACCAGGAGCTAAGCCTGGGCCTCCACATGGTCCCAACTTCCGATCTTGTTGGCCTTCCATTCCTCCCTCCCTCCTGCCTCCCCACTTACAGACATATCCTGAACCTTGGGCCTTCTTGGCACGGGCTGGGGCCCTCCTGGCAGACCACCTCCCAGGCTTACTGCATATTCAGAAGACTGCTGGAGAGCTGACCAGTCCTCTGGAGCTGGAGGCATCACCTCCTCTTCCATCTCAGACTTGATCTCTATCTTCAGGTCCAGCTCTGGCCCCTGGGAAAAAAAGTGGAGGGTGGGTGCTAAGCAGGAAGAGGTAATATGGAGGCTGTCCTCACCCTAAAAGACCCAAAGTTTGGGGGTGGTGCCATCAGAATTTGGGGTCCATGGGACTTCCCTGGTGGTCCAGTGGCTAAGACTCTGCACTCCCAATGCAGCAGGCCTGGGTTCTATCCCTGATCAGGAAACTAGATACCACTTGTCACAACTAAAGTGTTAATTGCTCAGTCATGTCTGACTCTTTGCGACCCCATGGACTGTGGTCCGCCAGGTTCCTCTACCAGTGATTCTTTAGGCAAGAATATTGGAGTGGGTTGCCATTCTCTTCTCCAGGGGGATCTTCCAGATTCAGGGATTGAACCTGGGTCGGTCCCATATTGCAAGCAGATTCTTTACTGTCTGAGCCACCAGGGAAGCCCAACCAAGACCCAGACAAATTAATTAATTAAGAAAATAATTTGGGCAACGTGGGTCTTGCAGTTTCAGACCTGGCAACTCCCCTACTTCACTCTGGGCACCAGCCATCGAGGGTCTCTGAGGACCGACTGCACCAGAGACTTGGTCGGACACACCTGACACTTTTCTGGTTCTGGAGGGCCGCGGCTGGAGAGTAGACCACCAACCCTCAGAGGCACTGCAAGATATTTTACTAGAAAGGTTTTTGCTTTATTTCGGGCAGCACTGCACACAGCTTGTGAGATCTTAGTTCGCCGACCAGGGGTTAAACTTGAGACCCTGGCAGTGAAACCGCAGAGTCCTAACCACTAGACTGCTAGGGGAGTCCCTAAAAAGGTTTTTACAGAAAAGTTGGGAGTACTTAGTTCTGAATATGAACACTGTTCTGTTTTCCTAGGTTCTGTATCTGGCATCTGTCAATCACAGGGCCACAGTTAGTTATCCACATCTCCCGTGACCCACAGCCCACACACTGAACTGCCTCCTTTATGGGGTTCTCACACACCAAGCCAATATTCCCCCCACCCTAAATCACCCAAGATAGGCGCTCCCTCCAGATACTTCATGTCCTGGAGGAAACACCTTGGCTCAAGCGTCTGCCTGGCCCTGGTGTGCGCATCCAACTCAGCTACTCCTCACCTTCTCCTATGAAAGAGAATGAAGAATTGTCCCCCATGAATCTTACCATTTGCAAATCATAGGATGAGTTTTCCTCTGAAATATCCTGCAGAGGAGTAGGCTCTTTGGGTGTAAATTGAGATTCCCAGTCTAAAATGAATGGGGGAAAAAAAATTACCTTATTTCAGAAAGAAGTCATGGTATGAAACTGACACACATCTTTATTTTTTTAATATTGATCCTAAACTTGGGACAATACTGAAAGGTAGAAGGTATCAATGAGCAAACTTGTGTTGTGCTGTGTGCTCAGTCATGTTCAACTCTTTGAGACCCCACGGACTGTAGCCCGCCAGGCTTCTCTGTCCATGGGATTCTTCAGGCAAGAATACTGGAGTGGGTTGCCATTTCCTCCTCCAGGGGTCTTCCCGATCCTGGGGAGAGTCTCTTGTGTCTCCTGCATTGGCAGGCAGATTCTTTACCGCTGCAGTGAGCAAAGGGAGATTCTAAAGAGTAGGGCTGTATGCAGAGCTGGGCAGTGATGGGATGAGGCGGAAACCAGAGGCTTTTCCTGGTAAAAGAATTCATGGAGACTTTTTAATCTTTATTTATTTCTGGCTGTGCTGGGTCTTCACTGCGGCCCGTGGGACCCCCACTGCAGCATGCAGGATCTTCACTGCGGCCTGTGGGACCTCCACTGTGGCATGCAGGATCTTCACTGCAGCCCATGGGACCTCCACTGTGGCCCGTGGGACCTCCACTGTGGCATGCGGGATCTTCACTGTGGCCCGTGGGATCTTCACTGCGGCATGCGGGATCTTTCGCTGCAGTGTGTGCGCCTGTCTCTAGTTGTGGTCCACAGGCACATGGGCTCTGTAGTTGCAGCGCAAGGGCTCTCCTGCTGTGGCGCTGGGGCTTAGCTGTCCCTCGGTATGCGGGATCTCAGTTCCCTGACCATGGATGGAGCCCGCATCCCATGGAAGGTGGATTCCCAACCACTGGACTACCAGGGAAGTCCCCTCCATGGAGATTTAGACTGATATTGCCAGAAAGTGTGTTATCAGAGAAACAAGACACAGCCAAACAAGAAACATATATAGAAACGTTCAATATAAAGATGAACCTGGTTATACTCCAATACAAAGTTTGAAAAAAAATTTTAAAAAAGAAAGACAAACTTATGACTTCCCTGGTGGTCCAGTGGTTAAGGCTCCACACTCCCAATGCAAGGGACCTGGGTTCGATCCCGGGTCAGGGAACTAAGATCCCATAAGCCACTGCAAGTAAAGACCCTTTGTGCTGCAACTAAGACCTGCCACAACCAAATAAATAAGTAAATATTTTCAAATTAAAAATAAAAGTAAACAAAAAGTGTGTGTATGACATGGAGAAATCAGAATCCTCATCCACCACTGGGGGAAAGGTAAACTAGTGTCCTTAATCTCAAAAGAGGGCAACAGAGGATCAGACGGTTGGATGGCATCACCAAAACAACAGACATGCACTTGGGCAAACTCAGGGAGATGGTGAAGGACAGGGAAGCCTGCTGGGCAAACTCAGGGATATCATGAATGGCAGGGAAGCCTGGCATGCTACAGTCCATGGGGTCACAAAGAGTTGGACATGACTTGGCTACTGAACAAGAACAACAACAAATCTCAAAAGCAGTTTGACTGAAATTGAAGCTGTGATCAAAAATCTCCCAAAAAACAAAAGCCCATGACCAGATGGCTTCACAGGAGAACTCTATCAAACATTTAGAGAAGAGATAATGCCTGTCCTTCTAAAACTCTCAAAAAACTGCAGAAGAAGGAGCATTTCCAAACATTTCACGAGGCCACCACCAACCTGACACCAACACCAAAGACACACACACACAAACACACTACAGGCCAGTGTCACTGATGAACATGGATGCAAAAACCCTCAACACAAGTTTAGCAAACAGAATTCAGCAACACATCCAAAAGACAAATTGTGACTTCCCTGGTCAAGTTGGGTTTATTCCAGGAAAGCAAGAATTCTTCAATATATGCAAATCAATCAATGTGATACACCATATTAACAAACTGAAAGATAAATCCATATGATCATCTCAATAAATGCAGAAAAAGCCTTTCACAAAATTCAGCTCCCATTTATGATTGAAACTCTTCAAAAAAGGGGCATAGAAGGAACCTACCTCAACACAGTAAAGGCCATATATGATAAGCCTACAGCAAACATTATTCTCAATGGTGAAAAACTGAAAGCATTCCCCGTAAGATCAGGAATAAGACAAGGGCGTCCACTTTGACCACTATTATTCAACAAAGTTCTGGACATCCTAGTTACAGCAATCAGAGAAGAAAAAGAAATAAGAGGAATCCAGATCAGAAAAGAAGTAAAGCTCTCACTGTTGGCAGATGACATGATACTGTACATAGAAAACCCTAAAGATAGTGTCAGAAAATTACTAGAGCTAATCAGTGAATTCAGCAAAGTTGGAGGATACAAAATCAATGTACAGAAATCACTTGCATTTCTATATACTAACAATGAAAAATCAGAAAGAGAAATTAAGGGATCAATCCCATTCACCACTGCAACAAAAAGAATTAAATATCTAGGAATAAACTTACCTCAGGAGACAAAAGAACTATACACAGAAAATTTTAAGACACTGATGAAAGAAATCAAAGACGACAAAAACAGATGGTGAGATATTCCATACTCCTGGGTAGGAAGAATCAATATTGTGAAAATGACTATACTACCAAATGCAATCTACAGATTCAATATAATCCCTATCAAACTACCAATGGCTTTTTTCACAGAACTAAACAAAAAATTTCACAATTCACATGGAAACCCCAAATAGCCAAAGACCCCAAATAGCCAAAGACCCCAAATAGCCAAAGCAGTCTTGAGAAAGAAGAATGGAGCTGGAGAAATCAACTTTCCTGACTTCAGATTATACTACAAAGCTACAGTCATCAAGACAGTATGGTCCTGGCACAAAAACAGAAATACAGACCAATAGAACAAGATAGAAAGCCCAGAAATAAACCCGTGCACCTATGGGTACCTTATTTTTTATAAAGGAGGCAAGAATATACAATGGGGCAAAGACAGCCTCTTCAATAAATGGTGCTGGGAAAACTGGAAGCTACATGTAATAGAATGAAATTAGAACACTTCCTAACACCATACACAAAGATAAACTCAAAATGGATTAAAGACCTAAGTAAGACCAGAAATTATAAAACTCTTAGAGGAAAACATAGGCAGAACACTCTCTGACATAAAGCAAGATCTTCTATGACCCACCTCCGAGAGTAACGGAAATAAAAACAAGAGTAAACAAGTGGGACCTGATTAAACTTAAAAGCTTTTGCACAGCAAAGGAAGCTATAAGCAAGGTGAAAAGACAACCCTCAGAATGGGGAAAATAATAGCAAATGAAACAACTGACAAAGGGTTAATTTCCAAAATATACAAGCAGCTCATACAATTCAATGCCAGAAAAACAAACAATCCAATCAAAAAGTGGGAAAAAGACCTAAACAGACATTTCTCCAAAGAAGACATACAGATGGCTAGCAAACACATGAAAAGATGCTCAACATAGCTCATTATTAGAGAAATACAAATCAAAACTACAATGAGATATCACCTCACAACGGTCAGAACGGCCATCATCAAAAAGTCTACAAACAATAAATGCTAGAGAGGGTGTGGAGAAAAGGGAAAGTTCTTGCACTGCTGGTGGGAATGTAAACTGATACAGCCACTATGGAAGACAGTATGGAGATTTCTTAAAAAACTAGGACTAAAACCACCACATGACCCAGCAATCCCACTCTCAGGCATATACCCTGAGGAAACCAAAATCAAAAAAGACACATGCATCCCATTGTTCATTACAGCACTATTTACAATAGTTAGAACATGAAGCAACCTAGATGTCCATTGACAAATGAATGGAAAAAGAAGTTGTGGTACATATACACAATGGACTATTCAGTTCAGTTCAGTCACTCAGTCGTGTCTGACTCTCTGCGACCCCATGAATCACAGCATGCCAGGCCTCCCTGTCCATCACCAACTCCTGGAGTTCACTCAAACTCATGTCCATCAAGTCGGTGATGCCATCCAGCCATCTCATTCTCTGTTGTCATTACTCAGCCATAAAAAGGAACTCATTTGAGTCAGTTCTAATGAGATGGATGCACCTAGAACCTATTACACAGAGTGAAGTGAGTCAGAAAGAGAAAGATAAGTATCACATTCTAACGCGCATATACGGAATCTAGAAAAATGGTCCTGAAGAATTTATTAACAGGGCAGCAGTGGAGAAGCAGACATAGAGCATAGACTTGCGGACACGGGGAGAGGGGAGGAGAGGGTGAGATGTATGGAAAGAGTAACATGGAAGCTTACATTACCATATGCAAAATAGACAGCCAACAGGAATTTGCTGTATGGCTCAGGAAACTCAAACAGGGGCTCTGTATCAACCTCGAGGGGTGGGATGGGGAGGGACATGGGAGGGAGGTTCAAAAGGGAGGAGATACATGTATACCTACGTCTCATTCATGTTGAGGTTTGACAGAAAACAACAAAATTCTGTAAAGCAATTACCCTTCAATAAAAAATAAAAAGAAAAAAAACATTTTTTAAGCAATTCGGCAGTTCTTCAGAAAGTTTAACAAAATGACCCAGCAATTCCACACCTAAGTGAAATTCTCACACTCAAGAGAAGCGAAAACACATCCACAAAACTTCTTGCACACAAATGTTCAGAGCAGCACTACTCACAGTCACCAAAAGTGAAAACACACATCCACCACCTGATGAACGGATCAACAGAATGTGGTCCTTCCACAAGGACTGCCATTCGGCCTTAAAAAGCAATGAAGCCTCTCATGCTATGACATGAAGGAGCCTCAAAAACACGATGCTGAAAGAAGACAGATACGGATGTGTGAGTCCACCGTATGAAATGTCCAGGACGGGCAAATCCGCAGAGACAGAAGCTGGATGAGCGGGAGGAGGGATGGGAAGTGACCACTAATCAGTGCAGGGTTTCTTTTTGAGGTGATGGAAGTGTTCCAGAGCTGGATAGTGGTGATGGTTGCACAACTTGGTGAATATACTAAAAACCTGTGAACTGTACACTTTAAAAGGGTGAAGTTTACAGTGTGTGAATATCTCAATTAAAAAAAAAAAAAGGCAAGTTGATCTGCAGGGCAGGAATAGAGACACAGAATAGAGAACAGACTTGTGTGCTCAGTGAGGGAAGGAAAGGGTGGGACGCACTGAGAGAGTAGCACTGAAACATATACACTACCGTATGCAAAACAGATAGCTGGTGGGAAGCTGCTGTATGACACACGGAGCTCAGCCAGTGCTCTGTGACAACCGAGAGGGGTGGGGTGGGGTCGGGGGAAGGGGGGAGGTTCAAGAGAGAGCGGGGGTGTGTATACTTGTGGCTGATTCGCACTGTGGAATAGCAGAAGCCAACACAACACTAAAACAATTATTCTCCAGTTTCTAAAAAAGTATACACTTGAAAAAAAAACTTTAAAAAACAGAAAGTAAAACAACTCTTTTTGCTTTTTTTAATGTATTTATTTTTAATTGGAGGATAACTGTTTTATAATGTTCTACTGGTTTCTGCCACACATCAACATGAATCTGAAACCAACAATTAGAGGAGAGTTAGAAAGTGAAAAAAAGAACAGTTAAAGGAACTCACCCCAAACAGTCTTATTTCCCCTCAGAACAAAGAATCTTACAAATACTCTCAAACTGACACTTCCCAGAAGCACCCACCCCTCAACCCGTCTGGGTGGGTCACGACATCTTATGCCCCCAGTTACTTACCCACACCCGTGGCACAGAGAACACTGTGCTCTGCTGCTTTCAGCTCTTCTCTTGGCTCCACCTGGGAGACGAGACTGGCTTTGCACGGTGGAGTCCCTGCTGCTAGAGAAGGACATATGGGCTGAGGGAGGAAGGACTTGCAGAGGAAAATAAATGCTTCCCCAGCCTGCCCACTCTCCACCTGGGCCTTAGCTCCTGAAGCCAAGCAAGTAGGCAGGGACCTAAGCGACCACATTCAATTTTTTTTTAATGAATTCAATGAAGTCCCTTTACAAGGGCCCAAACCACAAACACTATCCTCTCTGCCCTTCTGAACTGAGGTTCAATAAGTTCCAAGGTCAAACTCAAGGAGACCTATGCAGGTCCTGACCATAGAAAAAGTATCAGTCACTCTGTCATGTCCAGCTCTTTGCAACCCCCATGAACTGTAGCCCACTAGGCTCCTCTGTCCATGGAATTCTCCAGGCAAGAATACTTGAGTGGGTAGCCATTCCCTCCTCCAGAGGATCTTCCTGACTCAGTGACTGACCCTGAGTCTCCCACAATGCAAGCAGACTCTTTACCGTCTGAGCCACCAGGAAAGCCCTGACGATAGAGAGAATGGAGTCCACTCAATGCATGCAGCTATTATCCTATGAAAGCCCATGAATGACAAACCTTATGAAACCCACACCGCATCACTGTAGCCATGTGGCAGGCTCTTAAAGGACATTCGCAGGGCTTCCCCACCTACCAACACAGGAGACTTGGTGGGTTCAATCTCCGGTCCAGGAAGATCGCTCATGCTATGGGGCCACTAACCCCAAGCACCACAACTACTGAGCCAGAGCTCTAGAGCCAGGGAGCCCCAACTACTGAAGCCTGCGCATCCCAGAGCTTGTACTCCACAATAAGAGAACTCGCTGCAGTGAAAAACCCACAGACCACAACCAGAGAGTAGGTTCCCCTCGCCCCAAGTAGAGAAAGACCCAGCACAGCCATAAATAAATAAATAATTTTTTTTAAATAAAAGAGCATCTGCATACAGGAAGAACCAGAGTAGCGAAAGCCTTACCCCTGGGCGCCGGGGTCCTGCAGCTGTCCTGCAGCACATGTCTGCACAGGTTCCTCCCAGCATCGTCCAGCAACGTCCACTCCTGGATGAGCTCCATCGCCACATCCTCTAAGGTGACTGATTCCTAAGGCAGCGCATGTATTGCGGCTCAGCAAGGACCACCCCCACTATTCTGCAGAATGAGGGTTTATCCCTTGGGGAAGGCAGACCCAGTGCAAGAATATTCAGTGTTCTCTGCAATGCTGGGCTCAGCAAATCTGGCCTGCCTCCTGTTTGTCTAAATAAAGTTTTATTGGCACATGGCCACACCCATCTGTTCATCTCTGTGGTTGTCACTGTGCTACTCGGGCAGAACTGAAGAGTTGCTGGGACAGAGCTCATATGGCGTACCCAACCAAAAATAAATTACTTTCTTTTCACATTTGGACAAATCTGAAAGTATAAGCATTGGCTATCTGCTGCTCCACTATCCAGTGATGACAGAGTCTGTTCTTCTCGGATTTACTGAGTTTTTCCTGAACTCCTTATTCAAGGCATCAGAAGTTTGAGCTTGCTCTTTTCATTTTCATGAAGTCCCTAGGATGAGTCATTGTTTTATGCCTGTTAAAACTGAACTTTCGTTGCATCTGAGAAACGTGATGGCCTTTTAATCTCGGAATTCTCTAGAACAGCACTGACTGGTAAAGCTCTGTGTCATGAATGGAATGTTCTATGCCTGCACTTTCCAAAAAAAGGCAGCCACCAGCACATGTGGCTCCTGAGCACTTGAGAAATGTTTGGCAACTGAGAAGCTGAGGTCTAAATTCTGTTGGATTTTAATTAACCTTAATTTTTAGAGCCACGTGTGTTTTCGGTAGGTCTCACAAGCGATGGCTGTGGAGGAGTTCTGCAGCTGCAGGCTCAATCTGAGCCCCCTCACTGCCATTAGACTCCAGAATTAGGTACCAAACCCCAGGGTCGCTTTGGGAACCCTCCACCCAAGCCAGTTCCCTCCAGAACTACAGGTCATGCACTGAAAGAGGCTAAAAAGTCCCGGGGACAGGGCTAAAGGTGCTCCACACTTCCCTCCCCTTTCTGAGAGAGCAGACAGGGCCCCGAGTACAAGACTATCCCACCCCCACAACCATCCAGACTCAATCTTCCCCCTCACCATGATACCAGCGCCAGGGTTTAAAGTTTCAGGGTGTGTCCTTCCTGCAATAAGAAAGACGGAGGTAAAAGGAGAAATGAGAGTGGAAGCAGAACACCAAGCAGGGGTTTGGCCCGGGTGATTAATTCCATTTCTGTGGACCATGAGCAGGGCGGCCAAGCCAAACAGCCTTACTCGGAAATTTACTTCAGTATGCAACATATTGGGCCCCTCATCATCTTCCACACCACAGGCCCTGACCATTTCTACTGACTCCTGTCATGTAAAAAAGGACCACCTCTGTTGTTGTTGTCGTGCGGTCACTAAGTTGTGTCCGACTGTTCGCAACACCATGGACTGTAGCCCACCAGGCTCCTCTTGTCCATGGGATTTCCCAGGCAAGACTACCGGAGTGGGTTACCATTTCCTTCTCCAGGGGATCTTCCTGGACCAGGGATGGAACTTGAGTCTCCTGCATTAGCAGGCAGATTCTTTACCACTGAGCCACCTAGGAAGCTCCCTTAAAACACCTCAAGGGACTTCCCTGGCAGTCTAGTAATTAAGACTTTGCCTTTTAATCCAGGGGGCTTGGGTTCTATCCCTGGTCAGGCAGCTAAGATCTCATATGCCCCATGGCCAAGAAACCAAAACACAACAGAAACATCATTGTAACAGATTAAATGATTATAGAAAGTCCACATCAACAACAACAAAAAAATTTTTTAAACAAAAAAACCTCTAACACTACTTTTCCTCCACTACCTTTATCAAGTTGGAATTTTTATATGTATTTGTTTTGGTGAGTTTGCCTCTCTCTCTCCAACCATGACATAAACCCTTCAAGTACAGAACTATGTCCCTAAAATTAAAAGACGTTTGCTCCTTGAAAGAAAAGCTGTTACAAATCTAGACAGTGACTTAAAAAGCAGAGACATCACTTTGCTGACAAAGGCCAGTGCAGTCAAAGCTATGGTTTTTCAAGTAGTCATGTACGGATGTGAGAGCTGGACTATAAAGAAGGCTAAGTGCCAAAGAACTGATGCTTTCGAGCTGTGGTGTTGGAGAAGACTCTTTGAGAGTCCCTTGGACAGCAAAGAGATCAAATAAGTCAATCCTAAAAAAAATCAACTCTGAATATTCATTGGAAGGACTGACACTGAAGCTGATGCTCTAACACTTTGGCCACCTGATGTAAAGAGCTGACTCACTGGTGAAGACCCTGATCCTGGGAAAGACTGAGGGCAGGAGGAGAAGGGGGCGACAGGGAATGAGATGACTGGATGGCATCACAGACTCAATGGACATGAGTTTGAGCAAACTCCAGGATATGGTGAAGGACAGGGAAGCCTAGGGTGCTGTAGTCCATGGGGTCACAAAGAGTCGGGCACGACTTAGTGACTGAACAACAACAACCACTTTCTTCAGGACTCCAAATCCTGCCACCAGCATGGCACTTGATGCATACTTTATGTATTAGAGGTTCTGGCATCTGGTCCCATCACTTCATGGGAAATAGATGGAAAAACAGTGGAAACAGTGTCAGACTTTATTTTTTTGGGCTCCAAAATCACTGCAGATGCTGACTGCAGCCATGAAATTAAAAGAGGCTTACTCCTTGGAAGGAAAGTTATGACCAACCTTGACAATATATTAAAAAGCAGAGACGTTACTTTGCCAACAAAGGTCCCTCTAGTCAAGGCTATGGTTTTTCCCGTGGTCATGTATGGATGTGAGAGTTGGACTGTGAAGAAAGCTGATCGCCGAAGAATTGATGCTTTTGAACTGTGGTGTTGGAGAAGACTCTTGAGAGTCCCTTGTACCGCAAGGAGATCCAACCAGTCCATTCTAAGGGAGATCGATCCTGGGTGTTCACTGGAAGGACTGATGCTAAAGCTGAAACTGCAATACTTTGGCCACCTCATGCAACGAGTTGACTCACTGAAAAAGACTCTGATGCTGGGAAAGGTTGGGGGCGGGAGGAGAAGGGGACGACCGAGAATGAGATGGCTGGATGGCATCACCGACTCTGTGGACATGGGTTTGAGTGAACTCCGGGAGTTGGTGATGGACAGGGAGGCCTGGCATGCTGTGATTCATGGGGTCGCAGAGAGTCGGACACGACTGAGCGACTGAAGTGAACTGAACTGAAACTTTCTCTATAGATGGTTAGATAGTAAATAGCTTAGGATTTGTGGGCCACAGGACTTCCCTGGTGGTCCAGTGGCGAAGACTCCACACTCCCAATGCAGGGGGACCAGGTTTGATCCCTGGTCAGGGAACTATATCCCACGTGCTGCAACTAAGAGTTCACATGGTGGGCTTCCCTGGTGGCTCATGGTAAAGAATACACCTGCCAATGCAGGAGACACAGGTTCGATCCCTGATCAGGGAAGACCCCACTTGGCTCAGAGCAACTAAGCCTGTGCATCACAACTACTGAGCCCATGCTCTAAAGCCTGGGAACCGCAACTACTAAGCCCACCTGCTACAACTCTGAAGCTCACACAACAAGAGAAGCCACCACCATGACGTGAAGCCCGGGCACCACAACTCGAGAGTACAAAGACCCAGCACAGTCAAAAATAATAAATAAATAATGAAATCAGGAATTAAGGGGGAAAAAAGTCTGTGAGCCACAGGTATGGCAACTATTTAATTGTGATTGTAGCACTGAAACAGCCATAGGAAGCATGCAAACACATGTGTTCCAATGAGTGAATGAGAAAGTCACTCAGTCGTGTCCGACTCTTTGTGACCGCATGTACTGTAGCCTGTCAGGCTCCTCTGTCCATGGAATTCTCCAGGCAAGGATATTGTGTTTTGTCATGTTCAAATAAAACTTTATTAATAGAAACTAGCACTGGAGCAGTTTTGGCCCACAGGCCACAGTTTGCCAACCCCTACTCTATATCATAGGCTTCCCTGGTGGTTGAGATGGTAAAGAATCTGCCCACAATGCGGAAGACCCAGGTTCGAACCCTGAGTTGGCAAGATCCCCTGGAGAAGGGCATGGCAACCCACTCCAGTATTCTTGCCTGGAGAATTCCATGGACAGGAATTCCATGGACAGGGCATGGCAACCCACTCCAGTATTCTTGCCTGGAGAATTCCTGGCAGGCCCCAGTCCATGGGGTCACAAAGAGTCAGACACGACCTGAGCGACTAACTTATACACTGACTCTATATCATATGGTAGAGAGAATACAACAAAACCAAATTCTCTAATTCTACCTCCTCCACATCTTAAACATTCAAGCTTTTCCAATTTCACCATCATCACCAAACCCCAACTTTTTCAGCTCCAAAATCATCTGAGTTCTGAACTTAACCAGGCTTCTACATGTGTGGACTCTGCATTCATTCTTATCCATCCTAAACTCCATGCTGAATCCAGAAGCTAATGTTTTGTTTAAATCAACAAAATCGTATTACTCCCTACTTAAAACTCTGATTCAGTGGCTTCCAAATATCCTTAGAACAGGGTCCACAGCTTACCATGATCTTCCAGGCCCTCCCTCCTCTCCACCCAACTCTCTCACTCCACACTTGCCTTTCTGTTTTAACTTTCTCCATCTTTTCTCAGCTCCTGGAACACACCAGGCTTTGTACTGCCTGAGAGATTATGCCTCTACGGTTCTTTCAAATCTCCTCCCTACTCCGATTCCACAGCCTGACTTTGTCTAGCTATATACAACGCATCTTTCAGGTTCAAACGTGTGTCCCTTTTAAGATGCTTTTCCTGACTTTCTTAAGTTCTCCTGCTCTGTATTTTCTATTGGTTTGGCCAAAAAGTTCAAATGGAATTTTGTATAACATCTTACGGATGTGTAAACTACAACTGGCACTTGTCAAGGGCATCAGCCATCTGCCTCTCCTGGGACTGTATCCCGTGATGATGATGCTGCTGCTACTGACCTTTGATATGCCCTGAAGGGAGTTCAGGGTGGAGAATATGAATGAGGCAATGTGCCTCAGGAAAACTGGTGGAACAGGTCTTCAGATAGATATTTTTAGGAACTGGTTTTATGAACCCAATCTTTTCATCTCCTCATATCTAGAAAAGCACTAACTCCCTTCGTGGTGACATCAGTTTCTCATGACTAGCAGAAAATCTTCTGTAAAGTAAGCATCTGGTTGCATTGAACTCCCCCTTCACCAAAATCTTACATATTGACCTTCCTCCCCACCTCTTGGGAGCAGTTTCTCAGAACTATCTGAGGTGATATCTCCTGGACTGAAGTCCTCATTTTGCCCCAAATAAAACAACACACATCTCACAAGTTGTGCAATTTTTCACATTGTGCAATATTTTTAAGTCGCCACATACATCACCCTTATTGTTAATTTAAAATCTGTCTTCCCAGCTAGACTAAAACCTCCACAGGGGCAAGTGCTGAATCTATTTTGGTCACATTGTTTCCCCTGTTCAGGGCCCAGTCCATTAAACATCGCCCCCTTTCCAATGAAAATGTGCCCAAAAAATCAACTCAAGAATAAATCAGTATAGTTAGGTTAAAAAGGCACGTGCCTGCATACACACACACACCACCACCACCACAAAAGTCAAAAATAAAAATAATTTAAAATGTCTGATATAAAATCACAACACCAGATTTCAGGTATCTTTAAGAAACACTGATTCTTTCTAAAAAGACACAGTGAGACATGAATTCTCTGAAAAGAAATGCCTCACTCATTAAATCAAAATCTGACCTTTAATTTTCCTCCAGAATTAATTTCTTCCTCATGTCTTATTAGAAGTGAGTCTTAAATGCAAATCAAAACCACAATGAGGTACCATCTCACGCAGGTCAGAACAGCTGCCATCTACAAACCAAAGTCTGCAAGCAATAAATGCTGGAGAGGGTGTAGAGAAAAGGGAACCCTCTTACACTGCTGGTGGGAATGCAAACTAGTACAGCCACTATGGAGAACAGTGTGGAGATTCTTTAAAAAACTGAAAACAGAACTGCCATATGACCCAGCAATCCCACTGCTGGGCATACATACCAAGGAAACCAGAATTGAAAGAGACACGTGTACCCCAATGTTCATCGCAGCACTGTTTATAATAGCCAGGACGTGGAAGCAACCTAGATGTCCATCAGCAGATGAATGGATAAGAAAATTGTGGTACATATACACAATGGATTAGCCATTAAAAAGAACGCATTTGAGTCAGTTCTAATGAGGTGGATGAAACTGAAGCCTATTATTCAGAGTGAAGTAAGTCAAAAAGAAAAACACCAATACAATATTAATGCATATATGCATATATGGATTTTAGAAAGATGGTAACGATGACCCTATATGTGAGACAGCAAAAGAGATACGGATATAAAGAACAGACTTTTGGACTCTGTGGGAGAAGGCGAGGGTGGGATGATTTGAGAGAATGGCATTGAAACATGCATATTACCATATGTGAAATAGATCACCAGTCCAAGTTCAATGCGTGAAACAGGCCACTCAAAACTGGTACACTGGGATGACCCAGAGGGATGGGATGGGAAGGGAGGTGAGAGGGGGATTCGGGACAGGGGACACATATACACCTATGGCTGATTCATATCAATGTACGGCAAAAACCACCACAATACTGTAAACTACTTAGCCTCCAATTAAAATAAATTAATAAAAAAAGAAGTGAGCCTTAACCCTATTATTTTAAAAAGACATTCAATCTACTGCCAACTCAATATCAGTTCCCAGTACTAACAAACCTTATGTTCTTTTTCCTGGAGTCGCAAGTTTTGAAGCCTTCTGGTGATTTACAGACTGGAGCCAACTTGAAAAGAACTAAATAACCTTACTTTTCTTCGATGTTAGTAAGACTTGTGACGTAAGTGAAAAATAGCTTTTATTAAGACTTGCTTCCCTTGCAGTAAGTAAAATTGATACAAAGTAGAAGTCACAAATTTAAAGCGCTTTTGAAAGAAAGAAAGAAGGAGAAAGAAGAGCAAAGGGAAAGGAAAACTAACAGGTCCTAAGCTAAGGAACTGCAAATTGTCAGTCGCAAAAAAATTTTTTTAAATCATTTAATTCATCCCTCGATAGAAAACACATTCCATTTTTCAAATCCACATGCCAAGTCACGCAAACGAATTTGCACACGTAGACTCAGCCCTAAATTTCCTTGGGCAGGGCTGGATAATCTGAAACGCAATATGCAACAAAACGTGATTTATTAATAAAAAAACTATCCTGCATAAAAGAGATACGGTAGGCCTACAAATCCAGAAGGACAAGAGAATGCTGGGGCCAGGTAGTGCACCACTACCTTCGCTGCGGGACCTGGGCTATACTTCGTGATTTCCCGCGCAATAAGTGGATGACAGTCCTGTCTGCCCAAACAAGGAGTACCTGGGCGCGACAGACTGGACAGCTGCACAGCCAAGCTATGCGGTAGCCGCCCCAGCCCCGGGCGGACCGCGGGGAGGAAGTCCCTTGGCCAGCTCGTCCGTTCCAGGCCCTCAGACCCCTCCCCGCTCCCGCCGAGCATTCCCGAGGGGATGGGCCGCACCTGCAGACTGGCCGGAGACACTCCCACCGCAAGACGCCGCGCGGTCCAGCACAGCCACCTCCGTCTGCGACCGCAGCGCACTTCCGCTTCCGGTGTCAGGGCCCCCAGCAGCGGAAGTGGCCGAGGCACTGGCTCTCGGGGCCAGAGGGGCTGCGGAATGTGGCGGAAAGCTCAGTTCCTCTCTATATGACCTTGGAGAAGAAATTCTAGTTTCTTTCCCCGGGTCGGGGGTAAGGTTAAGCTATGGGGTGGGGTCTGACCGGACCTAGAGGGTGGAGTTAGGGGCGGGGCGTATGCCACATGGTCCGGGCTAGTTGTTATTGTTTGTTCCGTTGCTAAGTCGTGTCCGACTCTGTGACCCCATGGACTGCAGCGCGCCAGGCTTCCCTGTCCTTCACTATTTTCCAGAGTTTGCACAAATCCATGTCCATTGAGTCGGTGATGCTATCTAACCATCTTATCCTCTGCCGGCCCTCCTTTTGCCCTCAGTCTTTTGCAGCATCGGGGTCTTTTTCCAGTGAGTCGGCTCTTCGCATCCGGTGGCCAAAGTATTGAAGCTTCAGCAACACCCCTTCCAGTGACTATTCAGGCATGAGCTTAAGCCCGTGGAGTGGGGATTGGGGCGGGACCTAGGCTTGGTGGGTGGGGCGGTGCTTCGCTGGCACTTTGGGATGCTCAGTGTTTGAGTTTGCTCTCCCCCTTCCTTCCGCCCGCCCCCACGCCTGCCCCGCCCTGCCTTTATCCTTTGTTTTTGGTTTTGTTTGGGGGTTTGGGGGGCTTTTTGTTGTTGTTTTATTTTGGGTTTTTTTAGAAGAGAATAGGGTTTTTTAGAGCGGGAGAGGATGTAAGAAGGGAGAGCCGACCTTTTTCGCTGGATAGTAGCCAATTGTTTGGGGTTGGGTTTTTTTATGTTTTGATGCTTTATACACAGGAATCGGAGAAGGCAATAGCAAGCCACTCCAGTACTCTTGCCTAGAAAATCCCATGGATGGAGGAGCCTGGTAGGCTGCAGTCTGTGGGGTCGCTAAGGGTCGGACACGACTGAGCGACTTCACTTTCACTTTTCACTTTCACACATTGGAGAAGGAAATGGCAACCCACTCCAGTGTTCTTGCCTGGAGAATCCCAGGGATTGGGGAGCCTGGTGGGCTTCCGTCTATGGGGTCACACAGAGTCGGACACGACTGAAGTGACTTAGCAGCAGCAGCAGCACACAGGAATGATATATTTTACAAACTAGTCAGTTGCAATATTAGCCTGTAAAATCAAAACCATTTCTTAATATGTCTCAAAGGCAAAGTGAACTTTATAATGACACGCTTTCACATTAACCAGTATGACAAATCATAAGAAACTTAACACCATACTGAAAATAAAATACACAGAGCAAGCATTTTGAAGTCAGCTATTGTGTGTAACTCACAGTTAACGTTATGTGTATACGTCTCATTATTTCCTCCAAGGTTATCAACCAATGAAGCAAATATTCCTTTGATGCAGAAGCACAAGCACTTATTTGTTTTTTAGTTGAGCAAGTTTTATTGAGTCTCATCACTAGAATTTGGTATCTAAATGAAACATATATTTGCCTTTTTTTTTCTCCACATTACAAAAGAAAAACAGACTAACTGAAAAAACTTGTGAAGAAAAACCCAAACTATTATAATCACTTAATACCTGTTTTGAATTGTATCATTTCTTCCAAAGCAATTTTGGCTTACTAGCAAGAATCATTTATTGTTTTTCTTAACTTCAATTCTTTTAGCTTTTTTTAACCTTTTTATTGATCTGTAACATACAGAAAATTGCTTTGCAGTGTACATACAGAAACATATAGGAATATACAGAAATCGACATAGCTCAAAGAATTGTCACAAAGTGAACACACTCAGAAAGTTCCCTCGTGTCTGTTTCATTTACTGTCTTCTTCCCCAAAGGAAAATCACTATGCTGATTTATACTACCATAGGTTGGTTTTGTCTATTTTAATATTTTATATAAATAAGCTCACACTGTATGAATTCTTTTTTCTTTGATTTCTTTGGCTCAACACCATGTTTGTAACCTTTGTTCATGTTATTGCACGTTGAATAAATAATTCCATACAGTGCAATGTGGTGAAGTCATTAAAGTTTAAGTGGTATATAGTTTACAATAGCTACTCAAAATATGTCAGTGTTATGAGTTAACTACACAACATCTTTATTTTAACCCCCTGGCGTTTATCCCAAATTAATCTGCACCATCTGATTTTATTGCCTAGAATTATTTGCATGAAAAAAATATTTTTAACAAATAAAAGAAAATCAAATTTTGTTAGTGCCATAAACATATTTCTTTCCCCCAAGGAGTAAATGATTTGGCAAGATTAACCTCACTTGAAATGTGATAGAAATTGAGAGTGAATAAAATCAATCACCTTGACATAAAATCACTGAGCACAGAGAAGGTATTTCTTAAACATTTGTTGGATGGATGAGAAGATGATGGGTGGATGGGTCAATGATGCATGGACAGACAGGTAGGTGGGTTATGGATGGGTGGATGATGCATGGTTGGATGGATGGATGATGAGTGGATAGGTGGAAGGATAAATTAATGTGATGACCAAGTTCCCAAATCCCATTTTAATGTGCTTGTTACAAAAATTAGTGTATTAATGAGTATCCTTAGACCTGAATTTTCAAGGGCAATAAGAATATATTAGCAGATTTTAAATGATGTGAAAGTCGCTCAGTTGTGTCTGACTCTTTATGACCCCAAGGAATCCAAGGATTGAACCCAGGTCTCCCACATTGCAGGAGGATTCTTTACTGTCTAAGCTACCAGGGAAACCCAAAGGAACTAGTTAATATATCTGTAGGGGGTTTCTTCAGTTCCTTATACCCCAAGATTTAGACCTTTCATACCTCAATCCTGCTTCATAAACCCAGCTGCTTTGAATTTCTTATTCCTTAGTTTCCCCAGAAGATGGCAGTAGGGTGTAAAGACTAAGTGGGCTTCTCTGGTGGCTTAGACAATAAAGAATCTTCAGTTCAGTTCAGTCAGTCGTGTCCGACTCTTTGCGACCCCATGAATCACAGCACGCTAGGCCTCCCTGTCCATTACCAACTCCCGGAGTTCACTCAAACTCACGTCCATCGAGTCGGTGATGCCATCCAGCCATCTCACTCTCTGTCGTCCCCTTCTCCGCCTGCCCCCAGTCCCTCACAGCATCAGGGTCTTTTCCGATGAGTCAGTTCTTTGAATCAGGTGGCCAAAGTATTGGAGTTTCAGCTTCAGCATCAGTCCTTCCAATGAACACCCAGGATTGATCTCCTTTAGGATGGACTGGTTGGATCTCCTTGCAGTCCAAGGGACTCTCAAGAGTCTTCTCCAACACCACAGTTCAAAAGCATCAATTCTTCGGCGATCAGCTTTCTTCACAGTCCAACTCTCACATCCATACATGACCACTGGAAAAACCATAGCCTTGACTAGACGGACCTTTGTTGGCAAAGTAATGTCTCTGCTTTTTAATATGCTATCTAGGTTGGTCATAACTTTCCTTCCAAGGAGTAAGGGTCTTTTAATTTCATGGCTGCAATCAGCATCCGCAGTGATTTTGGAGCCAAAAAAAATAAAGTCTGACACTGTTTCCACTGTTTCCCCATCTATCTGCCATGAAGTGATGGGACGGGAGGCCATTATCTTAGTTTTCTGAATGTTGAGTTTTAAGCCAACTTTTTCACTCTCCTCTTTCACTTTCATCAGTTCAGTTCAGTTCAGTCGCTCAGTCGTGTCCGACTCTCCGCGACCCCATGAATCACAGCACGCCAGGCCTCCCTGTCCATCACCAACTCCCGGAGTTCACTCAAACCCATGTCCACAGAGTTGGTGATGCCATCCAGCCATCTCATTCTCGGTCGTCCCCGTCTCCTCCCGCCCCCAACCTTTCCCAGCATTAGAGTCTTTTCCAGTGAGTCAACTCGTCGCATGAGGTGGCCAAAGTATTGCGGTTTCAGCTTCAGCATCAGTCCTTCCAATGAACAAGAGGCTTTTTAATTCCTCTTCACTTTCTGCCATAAGGGTGGTGTCATCTGCATATCTGAGGTTGTTGATATTTCTCCCAGCAATCTTGATTCCAGCTTGTGCTTCTCCCAGCCCAGCGTTCCTCATGATGTACTCTGCGTATCAGTTAAATAATCAGGGTAACAATATACAGCTTTGACGTACTCCTTTTCCTATTTGGAACCAGTCTGTTGTTCCATGTCCAATTCTAACTGTTGCTTCCTGACCTGCATACAGGTTTCTCAAGAGGTAGATCAGGTGGTCTGGTATTCCCATCTCTTTCAGAATTTTCCACAGTTTATTGTGATCCACACAGTCAAAGGCTTTGGCATAGTCAATAAAGCAGATCTTAAGTATTAACATCTAAATAGGATTCAACCATCATTATTGTCAATAAAATAATATTAATAACAAGGGAGGGGTTTCCCAGGTGGCTCAGTGGTAAATAATCTGTCTGCCAATGCAAGAGGCGTGGATTCAACCCCTGGGTTGGGAAGATCCCTTAGAGGAGGAAATGGCAACCCACTCCAGTATTCTTGCCTGGAAAATCCCATGGACAGAGGAGCCTGGCAGACTGTAGTCCATGGTGGTGGCGAAGAGTCTGATATGACTTAGCGACTGAGCACATACAGAGATAACAAGGGATCTTATTTGTACCCTGCCATAATCCAGGTACAGTATTTCTTTTTTCCAGGCATAAATGTATATTAAAATTTTTACAGTAAATAAACTGACTTCCTTTTTTGGAAGGCAGTTAAATTCTATTTTTGGACTTCCCTGATAGCTCATTTTTTAAAGAATCCACCTGCAATGCAGGAGACGCCAGTTCAATTCCTGGGTCAGGAAGATCCTCTGGAGAAGGGATAGGCTACCCACTCCAGTATTCTTGGGCTTCCCTTGTGGCTCAGCTGGTAAAGAATCCACCTGCAATGTGGGAGACCTGGGTTCAATCCCAGGGTTGGGAAGATCCCCTAGAGAAGGAAAAGTAATCTGGCCTGCAGAATTCCATGGATTGTATAGTCCATGAGGTCACAACTGAGTGACTTTCACTAAATTCTATTTTATTATATTTGATCTTTTTTTCTTTTTGGCCACACTACATGGCATGTGGGATCTCAGTTCCCCAACCAAGGATCTAACTGCACCCCCTGCATTGGAAGCATGGAGTCTCAACCACTGGTCCACCAGGGAAGTCCCCTGGTGGGACTTCTAAGTGAAGTCACATACTTCTAAGTGAAGTTTCCCCCATACTTCCAAAACAAGATAATGTTGAAGATACCTTATAATGAATTTCACATTTGACCTTATTTTTTTTGTAAGAACAGTTGTGAAAATTGAGTAAGTCTTTAAAAAAAAAAAATTCCTCCCTTAACATGCATCTTTTCTGAAACTTGTCAAGATAATTAGACACACTATGACAGCCATATTCAGAAAGATAACCTTCTTTTTTCTTGAGTTTGAAATTTTAATGTCAAAATAAAGTCTTAAAATAACACTTTCACAAAAATAAGGTAGCTTTATGCTATAAAAACATTAGTTCTTTGTCAAAGGTTATGTTCATCTGTTTTCATGTATGTTCTGCCGTCACTACCTGTCAGCATCATCTTTAATTTTTATGTATTTATTTATGTATTTGACCACCCTGGTCTTAGTTGCAGCACGTAGGGTTTTGGGGTTTTCTTGGTTTTTTTTCCCCACATGTGAACTCTTAGTTGAACCATGTGGGATCTAGTTCCCCTTCCAGGGATCAAATCCAGGCCCCCAGCACTGGGAGCAAGGAGTCTTAGCCACTGAACTACCAGGGAAATCCCTAGAATCTTCTTTATAGACCTTTTTTTCTTTTGTATGGAGAGCTACGTGGTGGCTCGTTGGCTATCCAGGTACGCTTTGCAGCCTGAATGTATAATACTGACAGTGAAGGGGTCAACTGTGGTTTCATGAACATGCTGAGTTGGTCCCAGGGTTGTCTGCACGTCTCAACAGATCTTGAAGGAACAATGCTGGTCCTCCTCATCACAGTCCTTTTTAATTTTGCCACAAATCCCATAGCACCTGCCACACTGGCTGCAGCACTCTGTAAGGAAGGAAAGCTAATATTCAGATGGACACCAAACAGTTAAGAGCCACACCCATTTGGCGGGGAGGATTTATCATCATAACATGGGAAAGGCTTAGATCCATCCCCTCATTTGTACTTGCAAAGCTGGTCCTCACCTCCCAGGAAGTTCAAGATGGCGTTCAGGCATTTGTCTGTCTTATGAATGCCCTTCTGGTTAGTCTGCAAGGTAGCCCTTCAATCAGTTAGCCTGGGCCTGCTCCTGGAACCTGAAAGCTGTGGTCAGGAGAGGGAAGAGGAGGGTGGGAGGCAAAGGCCATCGGTGCAGCACGGAACCCCAAAGGGTCCCCAGAGCCCACGAGGTGGGTGTCCCTCCCCGGAGCCCCCAGGCCGCCCTCAGTAGCAGCCCCAAACCAAGTTCGATGACCTTGTGCATGTGTGCCAAGTCACTTCAGTCGTTTCTGACTCTGCGACCCTATGGATCATAGCCCACCAGTTTCCTTTGTCCATGAGATTCTCCAGACATGAATGCTGGAGTGGGTTGCCATGCACTTCTCCAGGAGATCTTCTGAACCCAGGTCTCTTATGTCTCCTGCAGTGGCATGCGGGTTCTTTGATCCACATCCATGTGTCCTTCCTGGCTAGAGGCTGGTCCTCACTGCCTCCATTGGGCTTCCACCAGGGAGTGGTCTCATTGTACAGTATTTCTAAATCTTGTTTCAGAATAAAACCAGAAACAGCTGGAAACTTTGAATTCTTTTTTCCTGTTTTGATGACATAACCAAATAAGGGAGAGATTGTGTTAGGTCAGGTTCCTATAGTGGGGGGCTGAGTGGTTGGGATTTGTTGGGAATGCTACCTGGAGAGAGAGAGGAGGAAAACAGGATGAAGGAATTGAACAAAGATGTAGGTTTAGCCAGAGTCAGAATCACCTTGTGGCATCCCTGGCAGCTCGGTGGTAAAGAATCTGCCTGCCAATGCAGGAGACACAGATTTAATCCCTCTTCTTGGAAGATGCCACCTTCTGTGGAGCAACTAAGCCAGAGCACCCACAACTACTGAGCCTGTGCTCTGCAACAAGAGAAATCACTTCAGTGAGAAGCCTGCACACCACAGCTAGAGAAAGCCCATGCACAGCAATGGAGACCGAGCACAGCTAAAAATAAATAAATGAATAAACAGACCAATTTTTTTTAATTTAAACGTAATGAAAGAGGAAATGACATTCATGTTCTGTGTAGCAACTTTTGAGGCAGTGGGCAAACATAACCAGACAAAGGTTTGATCAGAGTAGTGGACACTGCTGATGCTCTGCCCAGATCCCATCCATCACTTTGCCTGTCCCCACCCGACGCCAGGGGCAGCCCACAGTCAATGCCTGACACAGGGGGATAAAAAGGCATCACCTCAAGACAGATCATCTCCATGGTATTCAGTACATACTCCAGAGATCCCCCACAGAATTAGCTGGGGTGACCCCTAGACTCCCTAAAAAAGAAATGTACATCCCAACCCCTCCTCCCCCCAACAAACCATATACATCCCAACATACCCTCAACAAATTATTTGCATATTAACCATTACTCCCCTCAACATAGCACATGCATTCTAATCCTTGCCCAAAAACAAAAACAAAAAAAAATCATTTGTATGTATGCCAACAGTTAACCGCCCAAAAAATTATGTCGTCCTAACCCTTAGGGGCAGAGAAGGCAATGGCAACCCACTCCAGTACTCTCGCCTGGAAAATCCCATGGACGGAGGAGCCTGGTAGGCTGCAGTCCACGGGGTCGCTAAGAGTCGGACCCAACTGAGCGACTTCACTTTCACTTTTCCTTTCATGCATTGGAGAAGGAAATGGCAACCCACTCCAAAATTCTTGCCTGGAGAATCCGAGGGACGGGGTAGCCTGGTGAGCTGCCGTCTATGGGGTCGCACAGTCTGACACAACTGAAGTGACTTAGCAGCAGCAGCAGCAACCCTTAGGGAACTGGTGATGGACAGGGAGGCCTGGCGTGTTGTGATTCATGGGATCGCAAAGAGTCGGACACGACTGAGTGACTGAACTGAACTGAACTGAACCCTTACTACCCCAACAAGTCATGTGATCAAAACCCTAGCACGTCTGACAAATGATGTACATCCAAGCTCTTAACCTCCCTCCCCCAACAAAGCATGGGCATCTTAATTCCTGTATCAAGATCTGCTGAAAGGCAACTGGCCTAAGATGACCACCTTATGAAAGGATTTCTATCAATTAGCAGAGGCTACTTTGGGAGCTATTGTGAAGGCTTCCTGAGAGGAAATATCTTTCCTGGGTCTGAGAGTTAGAAGGGGAGTTGGAAGAGAGAGAAAGGGAATTTCAAATAGTGGGAATATCATGTGCAAAAAAACTCCATGAGAATGGGGGACTCTTGTCTGTTCAGTTCTATCCCTTGGACCTGAGAATGGAGAGTGTTCTCTATGATGAGGCTGGAGATTGAGCCTGGACTCTATGATATGTAGATGCCCAGAGATCCCCATTGTTGGGAGTTACTGGCCCCTGTGGTGCTGGAGAAGACTCTTGAGAGTCCCTTGGACTGCAAGGAGATCCAACCAGTCCATTCTAGAGGAGATCAATCCTGGGTGTTCATTGGAAGGACTGATGCTAAAGCTGAAACTGCCATACTTTGGCCACCTCATGCGACGAGTTGACTCACTGGAAAAGACTCTGATGCTGGGAGGGATTGGGGGTGGGAGGAGAAGGGGATGACAGAGAATGAGATGGCTGGATGGCATCACCGACTCGATGGACATGAGTTTGAGTGAACTCCAGGAGTTGGTGATGGACAGGGAGGCCTCGCGTGCTGTGATTCATGGGGTCGCAAAGAGTCGGACACGACTGAGTGACTGAACTGAACTGAACTGAGCCACCAGGAGACCTTTCAGGAGCTAGACTTCTCTGAAGCAGCTGCTAACTACTCTCTGCAAATCTTTATGTTCATGCATTCATTTAAATAAACATTTATTGAACACCAACTGTGTGCTAAACCCCATGGGAAGTGCAAAGATCATAGCAATACATCAGTTCAGTTCAGTTCAGTTCAGTCGCTCAGTCGTGTCCGACTCTCCGCGACCCCATGAATCACAGCACGCCAGGCCTCCCTGTCCATCACCAACTCCCGGAGTTCACTCAAACTCATGTCCACAGAATCGGTGATGCCATCCAGCCATCTCATTCTCCGTCGTCCCCTTCTCCTCCCGCCCCCAACCTTTCCCAGCATCAGAGTCTTTTCCAGTGAGTCAACTCGTCGCATGAGGTGGCCAAAGTATTGCAGTTTCAGCTTTAGCATCAGTCCCTCCAATGAACATCCAGGATTGATCTCCTCTAGAATGGACTGGTTGGATCTCCTTGCAGTATAAGGGACTCTCAAGAGTCTTCTCCAACACCACAGTTCAAAAGCATCGATTCTTCGGCGGTCAGCCTTCTTCACAGTCCAACTCTCACATCCATACATGACCACGGGAAAAACCATTGCCTTGACTAGACGGACCTTGGTTGGCAAAGTAATGTCTCTGCTTTTTAATATACTATCAAGGTTGGTCATACATAAGCTAAACAAAAACCCTTGCACTGTGGAATTGGCATTCCAGTCGAGGAGAGAGACAATAAACAAAATAAATCAAGTAAGAAATCTCCCTGGTGCTCCAGCGGCTTAGACTCTGCATTCCCAATGAAGGGAGCGCAGGTTTGATCCCTGGTCAGGGAACTATATCCCACTTGCAGCAATTAAGAGTTTGCATGTCACAACTAAAGACCTGGCACAGCCAAATAAATAAATATTTATTTACTCATTCTTAAATAAATAAAGTAAATAAAAAGATAGATCTATATATTAGGCTTTCCTGTTAACTCAGTCAGTAAAGAATCCGCCTGCAATGCAGGAGACCCCAGTTCAATTCCTGGGTCAGGAAGATTCGCCGGAGAAGGGATAGGCTACTTACTCCAATATTGTTGGGCTTCCCTTGTGGCTCAGCTGGTAAAGAATCCACCTGTAAAGTGGGAGACTTGGGTTCCTTTTCATATATGCAAAAGTGATACATTATAAAACCTTATTTCCAAATAACTCTATAATAGCTTGTTCAGTAAGAATAAAATGAAAACTATAAAGAAAGAGAAAGGCAACATGTCATAGTTTAATATTACGTTTGGTGGTACGTAAAATAGTGGTGGCTTCCCTGGTGGTTCAGATGGTAAAGAATACACCTGCAATGCTAGAAACTTGGGTTCGATGCCTGGGTCGGGAAGATCTCCTGGAGAAGGGAATGGCAACCCAGTCCAGTATTCTTGCCTGGAGAATTCCATGAACAGAGGAGCCTGGTGGGCTACAGTCCACGTGGTCACAAAGAGTCTGTCGTGACTTAGTGACCCAACAACAAAATAATGGTGCCCCTTAAAGTTGATAAAGCTTTGGG